>NC_140594.1:614062007-615506119 GCF_964204655.1 Triturus cristatus
CATCTTCCTCTCCAGCCGTACTTGTGGGATCTGGCCTTGCGGTCGGGGCGCCTGTTGGTCGATCCAGTCCAATACCTCCTGGGGCGTGTTGAAGAATTGTGTCCTTGTCGCAGCCACCACCCTGAGCCGTGCCCGGAATATAATTGAGTATTGAATTCCTCTGTGACCTAGTTTTCTCTTAGCAGCTAGAAAACCTGCACGTTGCTTTTGGACCTCTCTAGAGAAATCTGGGAAGATTCTGACAGTACTGTTGTCTACCACTGGTTGACCTCTCAGTTGGGCCTGTTGCAGCACCTGATCTCGGTCTTTGTAGAACAGGAGTCTCACCACTACTGGTCGTGGAGGGACCCCTGCCAATACTCTGTGCGACCGTTCCGGTGCAAAATAGGGAGAGAGTCCTTCCTCAGCAACCTCCTCCCGTATCCACTTCTCAGTAGGTCAATCATATCACTGCCTTCTGTTTTTTCTCGGAGACCCATGATTCTCAAGTTATTGCAGCATAATCTGTTTTTCGTGTCTTCTGCCCTGAGTTCGAGGGTGTGTACCTGTGCTTCCTTCTCCGCTAGTTTGTCCACTGTAGAGATCAGCTTCGGTTCTATGCCTGTTATGACACTCTCAATAGTAGGTACTTGTTCCGCTAGGTGACGGTGGTCATTTCTTAAGAGTCCCAGGTCCTCTATGAGGGTGTCTATTTTAGTTTCCTTGGCCGTCCTTGGGGACTCAGTGGCTTGAAGGATATCCTGAACTGTACGGCCAGCAGGAGGAGGCTCCAGCACAGCTTCCGGCGCCCAGTCCGGAGGCTCCGGGTCTCACTTCCTGGTGGTTTTCCCCATTGCGGGATTTCTGCTGGGTGGTGTATCTCTATAGGTAATAGAGCGGTCTCTCTGCAACTCTCAAACCTTTTCCTTGGTTATCTGCTCCACTGGTCTCATGGCGTAACTGAACTGTATAGGAGAGGCCCTCAGGCTGTGCTGTGGCCCCAATGTTTGTAGGCTGGGCCCTCAGGGCCTCTACAGGATATCAGAGCCCTCCAGTCACTAGTACTGTGAGCAGAGTGAGTATGCCTGTCTTCAATTACCCCCACAGCACTTAGGTCATTTATTGCAAAACTCCATTTGCCCTCATATATTAGGGAGGGGTTGAGGTGCTCCCTCTATCTTAGATGGTGGCCTCTTGTCGCAGGTGGATACCGCTCTCTATTTAAAATTGATCGCCGCCTCCTGGAGCCCTCATCCGCCCTCTCTGAGCTTTTTCAGAGGCCTCCGTATATTTCATCCTTTGCGTGCTGCACGCAGCTCCCAGTGCCAGCTTAGACCGGAGTCAGCAGCCCAGCATTCAGGCTCTGGCGGCTGGGCCAGTTCCTCAGGCGGAGTTTCGGCTAATTGCTCCTCCTCACCTGCTGCCCTCACTTGTCCCAGGGCTCGATGACCAATATAGGCCTTGTGCCCCCAAAATATTTCCAGTGCTGGGGCATCCCCTCTCGCTGCAGCATCCACTTGTGCCTCTTTCGTAGGCTGCCTCGGAGGCCTCCCTCCTGCAAATCGGGCATCGCCCACAGTGCTCTTGGCGGAAAGCTGCGTTCGTGCTTCATTTTGACGTCGATACTCCCGTTAGCCCTCGCTTGAGCTAGATTTCACCAGAGCAACTCCGGACACGGCGGGGTCCACTACGGGGCACCCAGCCCCAAGGATCCTCTGGAGTGCACTGGTAGCTGCCTACTCAGGTGCCGTGGGCCCCATCTTGCCTGGTCTCCGTCCGACTCCGTTGCGATGGCTGCTCACGGTGCTCCGGCACCCGTCCCCTGCGCACAGCTGGGTCGTCCTCTACTCCAAGGTGCTAATGCCACATGTTGGGACCCCTGGACCCCGTCAGTGCACTCAGGATGGCACAGGACAGGGGCTTGCCACCGGGAGCATTGATCGAAGCTCCCTACTCCATTAGCGCCAAGCCACGCCCTCATCACTGAAGGAGTCTTAAACTAGTATCTAACTGACCTCCTACAAAACAAATCTAGCAGAAATCAACAGTGAAATCACAGAGAACAAGGAATATCAGACCAAACAAAAAAATTAACAGATTACAAAAAGACATAAAAAAATTAGACAAAGAGAAAATGTATCCCTATCTAAAAGCGGACTATGTTGATAATACAGCAGATATCTCATCAGATGAGAGCCTAGCCTCCCGGAGGAGGAAAAGAACCTTTAACAACAACTCCAGCTTGGACAGCTGGAACGGTGACCAGAATAGAAAGACTCCTACCCCACACCAACAATATGGTTATGGGAAGATGCCTTTCCAGGGTCCACCAATGTGGCAGTGCCCAATGTTTCCTCACACCTTCCATTCCAAACTCCATACAACCCTCCTTTTTTAAACAGGTTGGAGCAGAGGGAGAGGCAGAAGAAGAGGGCAGCAGAAACGGGTACAGTGGCAGGAACCTCCACTACCCCAGATGGTACTACGGAGTCACTCAGGGAAGAAAGATTAGTTGTACATCTTTAACCAAGAGAACTCACAGAATCTGAAGTTAAAGTCTTACAGAAGTGATTGGGCTTTTTTCCTACACCCAAGATTGACCAATTCCAGAGGAATTGCGAGTTACAAAAACTATTCAGCAAAAAACATCTCAAAGCATTCTTTCATGGCAAACCAGCATTAGCAACGGATTCAGATCTGCACAATCCATTCACTTTTACACAAACCTAGCCATGATACCACATGAACTAGTGACCTTTGAACAAGCTATCCTAAAATAGATAGGGACTGACGATAACACACAGAATTTCCACAATACATCCAAAAAGGAACACGAAGCAGAGAATTGATCAATGACAAACAGATCACAATAAAACAAGCAGACAAAGGTGGTGCGACGTAATTATGTCCACAACTGATTATGAGAATGAATTTGTATGGCACACCCATCACACAGGACCCAACAACGAAGCTCAAAACATAGATAATCTCCATGGTATCTGCTGTTGAAACACAGGGATGGATCGCTAAGAACGAAGCAGACTTCCTAGTGAGCAAAGACCTGAGGGTCCCATACTTTTACTCCCTTCCAAAGATTCATAAGCGGATTTCTCCACCTCCAGGCAGACCATTAGTCTCAGGGATAAATTCCCTCCTGGAACACACTTTCCAAGTTCTGTGACTATTTTTTGCAACCATTTGTAAATAAACTGCATCATATATACAAGACACACGAGATATATTGAATATAATTGAATCCACTACTGACACACGCCAGCTAGACCTACTAGTTACCTTGGATGTGGAATGATTTTATACAAATTTACCACAGTCAGCCACACCGGAGGTAATAGACACCATCCTCCATATAGAGGAGTGGACTTCCCCTATGCCCATTAACTTTATCATGGAATTCGCATGCATGGCCCTCACGGAAAATGTCTTTCAATATGGTACACAACTATACCAACAGACACAAGGTACTTCCATGGGAAGTACCTTTGCCCCAAGTCTAGCATGTCTCTATATGTCACATTTTGAAGAACAATTAATTTTCTGTCCCGAGAACCCGTACAAACCTAATATCCTTCTTTGGCGGCGCTATGTAGATGACATACTCATCTTGTGGAAAGGGGACCTGGCTACATGCAAGACATTTTGCTCCGGGGTCAACACCTTAAACCCCTACCTGAAATTTTAAAAAAACAACCACTAAGAAGGAACTACCGTTCCTGGATCTTTTGTTCAAGAAGAAAGTCAACGACCTAGTAGTAAGTTGATCTAAAAAACCTTCAGACCGAAAAAGCCCTCTACTTGACAATAGCCACCACCCAAAATCCCTGCACGACAACCTACCATACAGTCAGTTTCTGTGCCTGCAATGCAATTGCAACAGAATAAAGTATGTTGATACACAGGCACGAAAGCTGGCCGTAGATTTAGAATCAAGACAATACCCTAGTCAAGGTGTAAAAACTGCAGGCAAACAGGCTAGGATTTGTAACAGAGAGATACTACCAGAGCCACGCACTAGACAACAAGACAAAACTCTAACATATGTCACTACCTACACACTCCAATCAAATAAGATACGTGAAATCATTAAGAAACATTGGAAAATCTTACTAACTGGGCAACTATCCTTCCCACCGCCTAGGTTTGCATTAAAATGAACTGCTAATCTGAAGGACATGCTAATTTACACACGCCCACGGGACCATAAGTGGTCAGACCAGAGATTACTATAGGATCTACCCCCAGTAAAAGGACATTTCCCATGTGGATCATGTGTCGCCTGTACTTTCACAGACAGCTCTAGGGAGATATCTTTGAAGACTAATTGGATGTGGACACAAAAATCACATACCAATTGCAACACAGAGAACTGTGTCTCCTTGATCACTTGTCCCTGTGCTAAACTAGACGTAGGGGTGACCACACACTCTATACAAATTGAGAATAAACGAACATTGCAGCACTATACTCTGCAAGAAATCCAATACAAAAATGAGCACACATTTGCTCACTGAAGGACACACTGCAGAGGATATACTATGAACTGTGCTAGAAGCATACCCAAACATGAACCAGCATGCTCTCTTTAGAGAGGAAAGGAATATGCTACTTACCAGTATGCATCTGTTCTTGGCATGTAGAGCTGCAGAGTCACACACTGAGGATAAGATCGCCATCTGGTGTTGGGCTCGGATGATTGCAGGTTGTTGTTGTCTTCGGAAGAAGCCTTTGGTCACGAGGTTGGTGACTCCTCCCCTGGACAACAGTGCGCATGGGCATCCACTCCATCGTCAGATTGTTTTTTCGCCATGATGGGAAAAGATGGAGTGTATAGGAATGAAAGAAAGGATGTCCATGTGTAATGTCTAAGTAAGACGGATGCTGGAACAGATACAGGTCCCGGGGAGGCGGGCGGGCGTGTGTGACTCTGCAGCTCTACATGCCAAGAACAGATGCATACTGGTAAGTAGCATATTCCGTTCGAGGCATATGAGCTGCAGATCACACACTGAGGATAGATTATACAGCAGTGCTTCCCCTTAGCGGTGGTCGCCTGTATCCGTTGCAGCAGCTTGAAATAAAGTTTTTAGGACAGCCTGGCCCACTGAGGCCTGTTGTTTGGCCTGCACGTCAACACAGTAGTGTTTAGTGAAGGTATGCGTGGTAGACCACGTGGCTGCCTTGCAAATGTCTTCTAAGGGAATGTTACCTAAGAAGGCCATAGAAGCCCCTATTTTACGCGTGGAGTGTGCCCTAGGGGGAACTGTAAGTGTACGTTTAGCCTTTAGGTAGCATATTTGGATGCATTTAACTATCCACCGGGCTATACCGGATTTGGAGATTGGATTGCCTTTATGTGGTGGTGCGAAAGCAACAAAGAGTTGTTTCGTCTTTCGAAAAGGTTTTGTCCTGTCGATGTAATAAAGCAAGGCTCTTTTGACATCTAAGGTATGTAGGGCCCTTTCAGCTACGGAGTCTGGGTTTGGGAAAAAGACTGGTAGCTCTACTGATTGGTTAAGGTGGAAAGGGGAAATCACTTTTGGAAGAAATTTAGGGTTTGTCCTAAGAACCACTTTGTTACGGTGTAGTTGTAAGAAAGGTTCCTCTAGTGTAAGGGCTTGTATTTCACTTACTCTGCGTAGGGAAGTGATTGCGATAAGGAAAGCTACCTTCCATGTTAGGAATTGTAATTCACATTTGTGCATAGGTTCAAATGGGGGTCCCATAAGTCTTGTTAGAACCACATTGAGATTCCACACTGGGGCAGGTGGCAATCTTGGGGGAAGAATTCTTTTGAGACCTTCCATAAACGCTTTGATGGCTGGTACCTTAAAAAGGGACAGGTGTTGCCTATTTTGCAAGTAGGCTGCCAAGGCTGCCAGGTGTAAACGTATAGAGGAATACGCTAGATTGCATCTTTGCAAGTGTAGTAGATAGCAAATGATGTTTTGGATGGAAGCATCCAATGGATGTATGTCATTATTAGCGCAGTAGATGGCAAATCGTTTCCATTTTGCGGCACAACACGCCCTAGTAGTAGGTCGTCTAGCTTCCTTTATGATATTCATACAGTCTGGAGGGAGATTGAGGTATCCGAACTCTAAGACTTCAGGAGCCAGATCGCTAGGTTCAGTGTTTGAGGATCTGGGTGTCTGATTTCTCCATGGTTCTGGGTTAATAGATCCGGGGAGAGGCGTAGCCTTTGATGTGGAACTAAAGATAGTTCCAGAAGTGTGGTGAACCACGGTTGACGTGCCCAAGTGGGAGCTACTAGTATTAGCGTTAGCGATTGTTGTTTCAGTTTGCGTACCACAAATGGAACTAGTGGGAGAGGCGGAAAAGCGTACGCAAATCTGCCTGACCAGTTCATCCATAGGGCATTGCCCTTCGACTGTGGGTGTGGAAACCTGGCGGCGAAGGTTGGGCATTTTGTGTTTTCGGGAGTGGCGAACAGGTCTATGTCTGGTTGTCCCCATTTTTGGAAGAAGGGGAATAGAACCTTGGGGTGTAATTCCCATTCGTGGATCTGCTGCGTGTGGCGACTTAGGAGGTCGGCCACTTGATTGTGGATCCCTGGGAGATGTTCTGCTAACAGGTAGATGTTTTGTGGAATTGCCCATCTCCAGATTTGCTGTGCCAGTTGGGACAGTTGGAGAGAATGTGTCCCTCCCTGTTTCTGTATATAATACATTGTCGTCATGTTGTCTGTGCGTATGAGGACAGTTTTGTTCTTTAGGTGAACCTGAAAGGATTTTAGTGCTAGGAACACTGCTAAGAGTTCCAGGTGGTTGATGTGGAGCAGTTTCTGTTGACTGGTCCATCTGCCCTGAGTGGTATGGTGAAGGAGGTGGGCTCCCCACCCTGTGAGAGATGCGTCGGTAGTTAGCACAACTTGTGGAAGAGGCTCTAAGAACGGTCGCCCTTTGGACAGGTTGATGGTGTTCCACCATTTCAGTGAGCGAAGTGAGCGACTGTCCACCAACACCAGATCGGTAAGTTGTCCGTGAGCTTGGTTCCACTGTTGTGCTAGACATTCCTGTAAGGGACGCATTTGAAGTCGTGCGTGTGGGACTATGGAGATGCATGACGCCATCATGCCTAGGAGCTGCATGAACACTCTTGCTGGAAGAGATGGATGAGTTTGAAATTGAGAGGTGAGATTTTGTATACTGGCTATCCTGGCAGTGCTGGGATAAGCAATGGCTTTGGATGTATCTATGGTTGCTCCTAGATACTGATGTAAGTGGGAAGGTTGTAGATGGGATTTGGGGTAGTTGATAGTGAATCCCAAATTGTGGAGAGTTTGAATCGTGCGATGAGTGTGGAGAACGCATTTTTGGTGAGTATTGGCTTTTATGAGCCAATCGTCCAGATAGGGGAAGACATGGATCTGTTGTCTTCTGAGGTGCGCTGCCACGACTGCTAAGCACTTGGTGAACACTCTGGGTGCTGTTGTTACTCCGAATGGGAGAACTGTAAATTGATAGTGTTGCCCATCTACCACAAATCGTAGATATTTTCTGTGAGCGGGATGCATAGGGATGTGAAAGTACGCGTCCTTGAGGTCAAATGTGGCAAGGAAGTCTCCCTGTTGTAACAGTGGGAGGATTTGTTGGAGGGTGGTCATATGAAAATGATCTGAATGTATATACTGGTTTAGCAGTCTGAGATCCAGTATGGGCCGTAATGTTTCGTCCTTTTTGGGAATGAGGAAGTATAGAGAATACACCCCTGTTCCCTGATGTTGAAGAGGGACTGGTTCTATCGCATGTTTTTGTAACAGGGATTGAACTTCTTGTTTGAGGAGAGAGAGATGATGTGAGGACATTGGACGTTGTTTGGGTGGTATGTTTGGGGGGGATTGTATGAGTTCTAGGCAGTAGCCAGACTGGATAATTTGTCTTACCCATCTGTCTGTGGTGATGGAAGTCCAGACAGGTAGGAATTGTTGGAGTCGCCCCCCGACCGGAGTGGAATGGTCTGGGGGGAGTGGTGGCAAGTCACTGTTTGGTGGCTGGGGAGGTGCGGGTGTTGTTGTTGTTGCCCCGCCCTCGACCTTTGTTATTGTTTCCCCTATAACCTCCCCGGAAATATCCTCTGTTAGGGGATGTTTGTCCAGAATTTTTAAAGGTGGACGTGGTCTCAGTTGCCGTGTTTTTGGAGCCTCCTCTATAAAAGGAGCGACGAAAGGAACCCCGGTTTTGAGGAGACTGCAGTGCTCCCATAGACTTGGCAGTCTCATTATCCTTTTTCATTTTTTCTAATGCAGTGTCCACTGCAGGGCCAAATAACTGCTCTTGGTTGAAAGGTTGAGCTAGAAATGCGGTTTGAACCTCTGGTTTAAAACCGGAAATACGGAGCCAGGCATGTCGTCTGAGTAAGACGCTAGTATTGACCGCCCGAGAAGCAGTGTCTGCCGCATCTAAGGCGCATTTAATGGAGGCATTAGATATTAACTTGCCTTCTTGAATGAGGTCAGCGGCCTGGGATTTAAAGGGATCAGGCAGATGTTGCATAAGGTCCTCAAGTTGGTCATAATGCGCCCTATCATACCGGGCTAACAGGGCCTGGGTATTGGCAATACGCCAGTGGTTCGCCGCCTGTGCGGCGACTCGTTTGCCTGAGGCCTCTAAAAGCTTAGACTCCTTGTCCGGGGGAGGCGTTTCTCCAGTTGTCTGTGAGTTAACGCGCTTCCTGGCATTTGATACGACCAAGGAGTCTAAAGGGAGCTGGGCTTTAATGTATGCAGGGTCCTGCGGGGCTGGTCGGTACTTTTTTTCGATGCGGGGGTTGAGAACCCTCGCTCGAACAGGGTCTTTAAAGACCTCAGTGGCATGCTTTATAACCCCTTTAATCATGGGCAGTATGTGAACAGTTTTTTGTGACTGCTCAAAAGTATCGAGGAGAAAGTCCTCTTCAAGGGGGTCTGTGTGCATAGTGACACCATGGAATGTTGCTGCCCTATTTATTAGTTGGCCAAACCCCAAATGGTCATCAGGAGGGGAGGGCTTGGAGGGGTAGGTAGTGGGGTCAGGCATGTCAGGCATTGGATAAGACCAGTCATCTACTGGTGCTGTGCCTGGAAATGTAAAAGGGTCGTGTGGATCAACAGGATCATTAAATAAATCAGGGTCCGCCCCTCCCCCCAAGTCATCATTATCATCCTGAGGAGGGGTTGAATGATAGGGAGATGGTAAAGGAAAGGGTAAAGGAGAAGGAGGAGGAGGAGGGGGGGACGGGTTAGGAGGTAATACAGGAGAGGAAGGACGAAGTGGTGAAGTGGCACAGTCCTTTTTCCGTATGGGAGCTGGAGGAGGTGTGATGTCCAGCTTCCGTTTCTTATATGGGACGGCAGTCACATGTCCAGTGTCGGGATTGATGTAGATCCGCTTTTGAGTAGGATCTGGGCGAAAAAGTTCATCTGGCTCCGAAGGTGGTGGCGGCGACGGCCGTTTCGGGGCTTTATGAGCTTTTTTCGGTGTGGACGTAGTTTTCGGTGCCGATGAAGTTTTCGGTGCCGAAGGATGGTTCGGTTCCGATGGAGTTTTCGGAGCCGATGGAGTTTTCGGTGCCGATGTATGTTTCGGTGCCGATGGCTTCGGTGCCGAGGGACTTTTAGGCATCGATGTCGAAGAACGTTTCGGCGCCGGTGGAGACTTCGGTGCCGAGGAACGTTTCGGTGCCGAAGGAGATTTCGGTCTTGAAGCCTGTTTCGGTGCCGACAGTGGTTTTTTCGGTGCCGAGGGTGTTAAAGGCACAATCACATGAGGTTTGCTCGAGCCCGAGCCACCTACAGGCTTAGATGTCTTCGGAGCCGGGCCCGAGGGCGGGGCTTCTGAAGAGGATTTCCGGTCGCGACTGGGCCCAGCTGGCGGAGTCTTGACCACTGTCTTTTTGGATGGGGCAGGGGCAGGGGGGGTGGTACTCACACGCTGCCCTGGAGTGATGAGGTCATCGGAATCGTCGGCCTCGGACACGATCTCGAGATCTTCGGTGTCATCTTCAGGAACATCTTGAGCAAAGATGTCCTCCGGTTCTGGAGCTGGTTTGGCCATAATATGGCGTCGAGCTCTTCGGTCCCGGAGGGTCTTCTTCGAACGGAAAGCGGCACAAGCTGGACAGGTCGATTCGTTGTGTTCCGGCGACAGGCAGAGGTTACAAACCTCGTGGTGGTCACTGTGGGGGAACTTCGCTCCACACTGGGGGCATTTTTTGAAGGGTGTCCTGTCCATCAGCCGCTTCCGGAACCGGTCCGAGTTGATTTCGACGTCGATGGAATGAAGATTAAAGAGTTAAATCGATTGCTGGAAGTTTTCTGCTGGAGCGGAAAAAAGTTCATCCGAACCCAATGGCGGAAAAAAACAATCTGACGATGGAGTGGATGCCCATGCGCACTGTTGTCCAGGGGAGGAGTCACCAACCTCGTGACCAAAGGCTTCTTCCGAAGACAACAACAACCTGCAATCATCCGAGCCCAACACCAGATGGCGATCTTATCCTCAGTGTGTGATCTGCAGCTCATATGCCTCGAACACAATGGATATTCCACCTTTCATCGAACATCATCGGTCTCTGTGATGAAATTACTTAGCACAGAATATAAATTAGCTCACAGTTAGTGAGTGACACATGTATGTCTACTGTCATGGTCACATATCCTCAGGATCGGCTTGTAACTGAGAATGGTCCACCTCTAGATAGCCCCGAGCCAGAAGAGCCGTACGGCACTGGTCAGCGAGGTGATCAAGTGGGGGAAGGAAAGGAAGGGAACTGCTGGGGGGAGACCTGAGAAAACAAAGAAAGGTAATCAAAACACATTCACTTTCCTTAACACGCTGAGAGGTTCTTTCCCTCAGTCTATCATTAAACGTGTATGTGTAAACTTATACAATATACCTGTAAAGGAAAATAACACAAAACATAGCGAGGTTCCTATGGAATTCATTCAATCATATGTCCTTGCGAGGAGTGGGTGCGCTGTAACAAGATACAGGAAATCATCATCATCAAGGTACAACCATCAGGATTACTAACAACGTGCCACCTGGAAACGCATCTATACCATGATACACATACCCTTCTAGGACTCCTAACCGGCATCACAGGGGACCGAAGGTAGTCAGTCCATACCTCTCACGAGAACCCCTGTTAAGTAGAGTCAAGAAAACAGGACACCCATAACTCAAACAGACATCACGCATATAGGAACAGCAATAAAGGAATAGCCAGAAGTATTCAAATCAAGTTCCTAGTTTCTTCACTAAAGTAAAATCCTGGGAAGACTTGCACTATTCCGTTATAAAAGTTAGCAGTAAGGTTCTGATCAGTAGACACACGGTAGCAATGTCCCTTGAAGACTATACCAAGTCTTTGTTCTTAACAGAGAACGAGAACTACAGCCGAGGGGGCAAGCATAGCTACGAGGGAGTCTTGAGCCCTTGGAGATAGAAAGAACGCGCTAGAGGAAAGCCCTGCTTCACCCGGCTTGACGTGTGCTTCAGGACGTAACAATGCAAAACGAAGAACACACCCTGTAATTGGTGCAAGGCACCCCTACCTCACCGGACCTGGAGCAGGAGAACGGAAAAGTCACACAGTGGTAAGAATCAGATGCAGGAACCACGACGAACGGTGCCCCTTTTCCCCAGATTCACCGGACCAAGGAACAACAAGGCGTCCACCTCTCTCTCTCCGGGCCACAACACATAATTTCCGACATGGACGGAAGGTCCGTCATCGTCTTCATACGTTACGCGAGCACGTCACGTAGCGTGCTAGAGGCTCATGGGGGTTGTAGTCTTTTGAGTTACTTCCGTATTCTCCGTGTCGCCGTAAGCCGCCTTCGGAAGCGCTATCTCTTTGTGAAGGAGTCATGACGCGCTCACTGGATGGCAACAGTCTACATTGCCATCCTCATTCACAGAATAAACAATTGTTCAAAGGAAAAAAATTATTTGAATCAATACCGAAAAAAACACGTCTTGTCTTCAAAATAGGAGTATTTTTATGTCAATCCGACCATTAAACCTAAGATTGACTGGACTGACGAAGTTAGCCCAAACTGACTTTACTGATTCTTGTCCTCTTGCTAAAATGGGTGCCACGTTTACACATATATGGGAGAGAAGATTCCTCTCCTATTAGAGATAAAAAACAGACCCAAACACCCGACCCAAGTGTTTCTGCTCTAGAGGTTGAAACCGGGCTTCAACTGCACAAGACACACCTGCTTCCATTTAAATCTGATGGAAGACAAGTTAAATACTGGAAACACACCGCACTCGTCACTTTCGAGGTTGCCGGCGTGAGTAGGTCGTCCAGATGAGGAAGCATGTGCCGGTAGTGCGGCTGACCTGAGTGTCAAAGGTCAAGATGTTGTCAAAGATGACACCCAGGTTTTTGGCTGACTTGACTGGAGTGGGAAGGTTCTGCAGTCCTCCTGCCACCAGATGTTGGACCAGATGGATTCCTGCATGCCAAACACTAGAATCTCCGGGTTTTTTTTGCATTAAAGTTTAGTGCATTGTCTTTCATCCACCTGCTGATATTAGTCATACATCGATTGAACTTCTCTGCCACCGATGTAGGGTCATTTGAGATTGACATGATAATCTGTGTGTAATCAGCGTACAATAGTACATGGAACCCAAAGGAGCGTACCACCTATGCAAGTGGGGCTACATGTACATTAAAAAGGGTCAGGCTAGGGGATGGGCCTTGGGGCACTCCACAGGCGAGTTTAAAGGCTTCCGCCCTGAAGCTCCTGCAGCTGACAATTTGTAATCTGTTGGTTATGAAAGAGTGGAGAAGCTTTAGAGTGGTACCACGAACACCGACTAGCTGTAGACATTGGGGCTTCCGTACCTGTGAGACGGAATCAAATGCTGCGGATAAATCAAGCATTACCAAGAATGACCCCCCCCCCCTCCCGATCCCGATCAATCTGGCACCGGAAACTATCTGCAACCACAATGAAAGCCAATTCTTTATTGTAGCCACTCCTGAACCCGTTTTGCGAGGAGTCACGGACATCATGAGTCTCAATAATATACCTCAATAGCTGGTAAAAGAGATCGGGATGCTGTGGCTTTAAATCCCTTAATCATTGCTGAGGCTCTGTGCAGAAGAATGTTTCCGTTGTTGTTTATATGTGAATTCCAGGATGGGGAATGATCTATCCTGAACCCAAGGTAGTCAAATCTGTTTACCCTCTGAAGCGAAGAGCCCTTCAGTCTAAAGCTTTCTCTGAATGCTTTATAGGGGCTAAAAACCATATACTTAGTTTTAGACGCATTCACCTCCAAGACCCTCTAGTCACAGACATAAGAAAATCTATGTAATACATTTGGCAGTCCCATTGGTGCATCAGAAATGAAAAGAGAATCTTCTGCAAATAAAAGACAGTGTATAGGGGCGCTATCCAGTTTCGGGTAGCCATGGGAGCAGTCATTAAGAAAACGTATAAACTTTTTGACATATAGAGAGAAAAGGGTAGGGGCTAACACGCAGCCCTGGAGTACTCCTATCTCTCTACAAGTATATAATCAGTTAGTTCTCCCAGGGATACCCACCTCACTTAAGCATAACTCCCCTCATGAAATCTAGTGAGGATTCCTAAAAGTTCTGAATTTGTAACCATTTACCTCAATGTGGACGATAAACATTGCCTTGGGGGGGCCGTGGTTACGAGCGTCAAGATGATGGTCACACTTTGAGAATGCTCTTGAACCCTCCGTAATCCGCTCGCATCCCCACAAAAGATAGGGAGACAAAGTTAATCTTAACTATTCCTCTATGCCCCAGCACAGTGCCAGGTTGTCCCTAACTACTGCAGAACCTTAAGACTCAAGAGCCACGGTGGTCAAGCAGCGAGGCCGGGAGGTAGGATGGAGGCCCCCAGGTCACTGTGAAAACCTGATCGCAGACCGTGAAGGCTCCGGCCGGTTCGTCAAGAACAGAGACGAGCGAGGTGCCACCCCACCCTCTGAATCACCTGGGCCGCCGGTGGGACAGTCCTCTGGCCCCCAGACCTCTGGATGCAGAGGGGCACTGGCTGTTCGGAGCAAGAGCGAGCTGCAACGTGGGGCTGTGGCTCCGACGAGACCTGGGAGGCGACATCGTAGCTGAGGTGAGCCTTGACCCTGAGACGATGTTGGTTCCCTCCGCGGCGTGGCAGATCAGCCCGACCGGAACTAGTCGGCAGATGACCAAAGGGTCCCGTAAGAGGACGCAGTGGATACGGTGACACCTGCCGTTTGAACCACTGCCCCTATCGAGAAGACAAGAAGACACGGGGAGCTCCGCCACTATGGATCTCCCACTGTGGTGCTAAGGAAGCAGCGGCCCGACGCCCGGGACCAACACACTCTGGAATTGCAATCCGGATGGTGGGAAGCACTGGGGATGAATAGATCAAGCGTTGGGCCCGCGCCTGTTGCACGGCTGTGAGGGCCCATAGACAAGAGGAGGCGGCGGGGGTGACGTGCGAGGCAGGCTGGGGGACCCCTCCTCTGCCCGTTGCCCCCGCAGATCCGTATCTCATCGCCTGATCCCACCGAGCAAATTGGCCTGGATACAAGATGGTGGCACCCAGGCTGCAGGGTGAGCCTCCCCAGGAAAGATGATGACTACACCTGGTAAATAGGGGGCAAAGAGGGGTCCCCATCGCCCCCTCTGATCACCAGAGAAGAGGGCCCACTCACACACACTGTGCAGACCCAGACCCCACCCAGTGATCCAAAAAAAAAAAAAAAAAAAAATGGTGGGAACATGAAAAACAGGTTTTATCTTTAACGACGTGGCGGACCATTAATAAATATAATTTTTCCACATTACGGGGAGCCAATTGGCGCAGAATGATATTTTTTGGGAAATGGCTCCTCTACTATACCCCGGCGGTAATTGCCAAAATGTTTAGTAATTTTACACCGATCTGCTTTCGTTGTCAAAGCTTCACCCCCGCTAACTGGACACATGTCATAGCTGAATGTTGCATGGTCAAAGAGTTCTGGGGAGATATTTTTGCTTTCTTATCTTCGATTTTTCATATCCAGATATCTGTAAATTCTATTTTGATGCTTCATGGCTTTGATCAGAATCTTAATCTCTCTGTCTCACTAGCCAAACTTCTATTCATTTGCATGGTAGTGGCCAGATCATTGTTACTTCAGAATTGGCGATCAACCCAGATACCATCTTTTTATGAATGGCTACGTAAAATGCGCAGAGTCAAGATCAGTGAGCGCAACTATGCGGCGAGGATTGGAGGGGGGAGAAAATTCGAAAAAATTTGGGGAAATTTTTTTTGACTCTCTTTGTATTAAGGTTATTTTCTTAATTGTCTCTGTTATTTTAGAAGGATCTTGGTTTATTCTTTCTGAGATGTTCTGGTTTTTGTAACTTTATATATTTTTTTCTGTATTGTACTTAAATGTTGTATGACACCTTTCAGTTTCAATAAAAAAAAAAAAAAAAGAGGAGGCGGCGGGGGTGACGTGCGAGGCAGGCTGGGGGACCCCTCCTCTGCCCGTTGCCCCCGCAGATCCGTATCTCATCGCCTGATCCCACCGAGCAAATTGGCCTGGATACAAGATGGTGGCACCCAGGCTGCAGGGTGAGCCTCCCCAGGAAAGATGATGACTACACCTGGTAAATAGGGGGCAAAGAGGGGTCCCCATCGCCCCCTCTGATCACCAGAGAAGAGGGCCCACTCACACACACTGTGCAGACCCAGACCCCACCCAGTGATCCAAGACCAAAGGTACTCACTGTGATGGATCGGGAAGGGTGACGGGAAGACTGAGAAGGGACGACACTGCTGCCATATGAGTGTCCCTGGCCGGAGCCAAACCTCCATAGCTCTACATACAGCCCTGGAGCTGTTCGTGCTCAGGCCTCTGACCAGGTCACTTGAAGAGAGCGGACCTCAGGTCCTGAAGTGGGACATGTGACCCCGGTGGTATGGGGGATCTGAGGGAGTAAACTGACCCCTGGGTGGGCCGCTCCCTGGACCCCTGCATAAGCGAAGGCCTACCTGGAATGCCTGATAGACCCGCCAGGTGCTGAAGCGACGCAGGCTACCCCGCCCACCCACGGGAAAATTGTCCCTAGAATGGTCAGCAGATGCTCACACAACCCCAGCCTTACACCACACAGTAGGGCATAGTTTCCCCTGCTGCAGCACAGATCGTACGTCTACCTAAAAATACAGACTCAGAAATTTCAGAAAGAGGCGATTGGGAGACAAGTAAAGGATATGAGCCGGAGATGGATGGAAGACTCCAGGAGTAAAGCACCACCTTGCTCAGCGGAACGGTGCAGCTGGTGAACCTGCGCTTCAAAAGGAAAGCACCAGAGAGCGCCTGTGGCGGGACTGGAGGGGAGCAGTGAGGGGCGCCCTGGGTGAGTGTCCCCAGACCACTATGGGCCTTGCTGGAGCTAGGGTTACAGGGTCGACTGAAAGGGCACATAAGGCACCTACCATGGGCAAAGAAAGAGCAGCAAAACCGCCTCCCTCCCAGACTCGCATGAAGCAATACTCCAAGAGTAATGTGGGCACCACCAATACTGCCTCGTCCAAAGCCCCAGCACCCAAAGGGGACCTCTCCACTATCCTCCAAGCGATCCACCCTTCAGAAGACTCCGTTGAAACTAAGATCGTCGAAGTGCGCCTAGAGATGGCACTCATTAGGCAAGATCTCCACAACGCCACAGCTAGGTTCTCTGAGGCTGAATCCCATCTATCCACCATTGAAAAGGAGGTCGCAGCACTGAAAAGTCAAGTTTCAAAGCTCCTCTCCCACATGATCAAGCTGCATATGCAGGCAGAAGATGCCGAAAATCGCTCCTGCCAAAACAACTTCCGATTTGTGGGTATTTCGGAGGGGACAGAGCATACTCGCTGGTGGAATTCCTCTCCATGTGGTTCATGGTGGAGAGTGTTCATTGCACTCTCACACCTAAACCGCCTCCCACTGTTGTGACGAAAATTGAGGGGGCCTCCCTGCAAGGTATGTGGAGGGGCCCCGTCCGTGATCAATCAGTAGCTCTCCGGCCAGAGTGCTGTGTTGAGGGGGCCCCCTGGAGCTTGGGGGCCCCCCTGCACCACGGGAGCTGCGGGGGGCCTGTGTTATGCCCCTGCCGCCTCCAGGTGCCCCCCGAAGGTGCCTATCATAGCACGAATCCTCAACTTCAAGGATAGAGATGCTATCCTGCAGTATGCAGCTCGCAAACCAACCTCTCTTACTAAGGAAATAAACTCATGATATTCCTGGACTATACTAGAGAGATACAGGCACAATGGAGAGCCTACGCTGCAGTCAAGCAGAAGTTGCGAGCCCTCAATCTTTCCTACCGAATCTTGTTCCCGGCCCACCTCAGAGTAATTTACAACAACTAGAGCTGCTTCTTCGACTCTCCTGATGAGGCATGGAGTTGGGCCACAGAGGAACGTCCTCTTGTTAGACACATGATGGTAACCTCCTCCCCCACATGAACACATCTTAATACTGCAATGGGACCGCCAGTTAAAATGCAACAGAGGCAAATTCGGTCACGGTGAGGGCACAACACACAAAGGAAGAAATCCAGCTTACCCCAAGTGACCATGAGAAGTACGTCCGGCTCTCCCATGGAGGTGAGATCATGAGCTCTGTCACAAGAGCGGGAACTGAATGGAGAAACAGCCCGGATTCGATCACCGACTAGTGTGATAGAGGGCGCTGGAGACTCAGACCTGTGCAACAGTATGAATGGTCACTCCCGAAAGTAGCAGAGGTGGCAACACATCGGCCTTGACAGCGAAGAACACTTTCGGACTCTTGAACAATCATAAATCCTGCAATGTGGTGGAGTCCACCACTCTGCCCTCAATTTGCAATGAGTGCACTTGTTTCTGCTCTTATTGTTAAGGCGACAAATGCTTCATGGGACGAATTATGGGGGTGGTGGTAGTTGGGATTTTGCTAGCTTGTTTTTGTTCTATTTCTTCCGGTTGTTCAGGACACATGACATGGCATGCCTGCACCACCCATGCACTGACACTGACTTAGGGAGGAATCAATTCTCCGCACCCATAGCCCATATGTGCAAAGGCCCAGAGGCCTTCCGGACTAATAGAAGCAGCCCCCTTAGTGAGAGCACCCATGGGGACACCCCACCTTGATCTGGAACCCATGCGCATCCTTTCCAGGAAAGTCAACGGTCTCCTGGATAAGGTGAAGCATACTGCAGTCTTGAAGTTCTCAAACCGCTCTGCCCCCTGCATCCTCATGCTCCAGGAAACACATCTACTAGGTAATCACTGCCTATTCCTAGGCCACCAAGGGTTTGACAGGGTGTTTTCTGCGGTATTCACACAGGGGACTCGAGGAGCAGCAATCCTCCTATGCTGGGTCTTTTACTTCGTAGTTAACCAGGCACTCAGTGACCTTCAGGGACGATTTGTGGCCCTAACCGGAACAGTGGGGGGACGTGCCCTCAATCTGGTCACGGCCTACATGCCCCCAGCAGTCCGTGAGCCCTCCCTTCATGGTCTCGCAAACGTGCTGACGTCTCTGCCCCAGGGATTAACAGTGATCGGAGGGGACTTTTACATGGTCATGAACCCAGACTGGGATGCCACTGGCACCCCCTCCTCACATCGGCGTGCAAGCGCCAAAATAAGTGTTGACTGGGCCTCCCAACTCGGCTCATGCGATGTCTGGAGGGTATGGAATCAAGGCCTCCGTCAATACACACAAACGTCTGCACCCACCATACCAATTCACTTATTGATCTCATGTTTATGCCCGCCCCGACTGTTGCCCGGTTGCAAACATCCATACACTTGTCTAAGGAATTTCGGACCACTCACCCTTACTCCTAGACTTAGGGTGCCGTACCAGCGCTCTTCGCCCCGTCTGGCGACTTAACTCCTGGTTCCTGCAGCATAAAGATTGTAAAAAAGCAATAAAGGATGAGCGGAGACAATATTTTCAAATTAACAAGGGCACGGTCACTTCCCCCGGTACGTTATAGGCGGCCGGTAAAGCGACTGTCAGAGGCTTTGCTAAGGGTTACATCAAAAAGACACACCAGGCGCAAGACAAACACCTCTGCCAACTGGAGGCCCGTGCACTCTGGTGGGAACAGGCCGCAGACACAGCAACAGGGGGTAATGCAGCCCGCCAACTTGACCTCATACGTGAAGAAATTCACCATATCTCCTCAGAATCGGCCAAGCAGATGTGGAGGGCCTCCGCAGCCCATCTTTACGGCTGGGGGGACAAAAATAGTAACCTCCTTTACTGGCTAGCATTGCGCCCCCTAGCTAATCGTATTATCCCTGAAATAGTGGATGCAGATGGCAATACCCAACAGACGTCGGAAGCGATTGGACAGATGTGTGAGACTTACTACAAACACCTCTATTCCAGAATGAGAAGTCCGGGCTAAAACTCTGAACCTTGCTTCCTGCGGGACGTTTCGCTCCTGCAGCTGCTGGAGATTGATAGTCAACTGCTTGACCAACCCCTCTCCCAAGACGAGATCAACCAGGCCATTACGGCGTTGGCCACGGATAAGACTCTGGGCCAGACGGCTACCCAGCGGAGTACTATTCGGTGTTTACAGAGACCCTGATAGCACAGCTCCAAGAGCTGTATACAGAGGCAGTGGAGAAAGGAACTTTTTTGCGAGACATTTATATGGCTACGATTGTGGTCATCCCTAAAATGGACCCTCCCTCCAATTCATGCTCGGACTACCGTCCAGTCCGACCAACACAGGTTCATGCCTCACCGGAGTACGAGACATTGCCTGAGACGACTGCACGTGGCCCTGGCTCACTGTCACCTCCTTCCACCCTACCTGGCCCTCGACTTCGAGAAGGCCTTTGACACGGTGGACTGGGGCTACTTGGAGGCCGTACTTGTCCATGCAGGATTCAGCCCGTACTGTAGAGGGCTTGTGAAGGTACTATATCCTTACCATCGGCTTGGGTTCTGACCAATGGGCTTCTATCAAATGATTTCCGCATCTGCCAGGTGACGAGACAAGGCTGTCCCCTCTATCCCTTGCTCTTGGCTGTTGCTATAGAACCTTTGTCTCGGCTCATTAGATGCGATGCCTAAATCCAGGATTGGCGATGGAGCACATCTCACGAGGAGCGCATAGCCCTGTATGCAGATGATGTGCTCGTATTCATAGCAGACCCTGCCTGTTTGGGCACCCGATGCCTGCAAATTCTCAAACTCTTTGGGGAAGCGTCCAGCCAGAAGCTTAACCCAGCCGAATCAGTACTGGTTCCACTCCACATCTCCTGGGAATGCGTGGAGTATCAAACAAACATCCCAATCAGAACTCTTAGCTTTCGCTACTAGGGGATCTGGGTGGCAATTTACCCGGAACTAACCTTGTCCCTCAATCTACCCCCATTACTAAAAAAGACCAAAGACGATCTTCAGAAGTGGCAGGCACTCCCATTGAACCCGATGGGGAAAATTGCATTGTACAAGATGATGAAACTCTCCCGATTCCTACATATAGCGGCAATGGTTTCGCGCCTTGGATAGAATGACGACCTTGTTTCTCTGGGGAAACTCGAGGCCACAAGTGGTGTTGACCCACTGCCAAAAAACCCATATGATGGGGAGATGGGAATGACCAATCTTTTTCTCTACTACATAGCCATACGCCTGTTGGTGATCAATGACTGGGTCTCTGGGTGGGTGGTCGGACCCGGCATACCAACTAGAACTGGAAACACTGGGATTCTCGAAAATACAAGCAATGCTATAAGGCTCGCAAATCCCATGCAGTCTCCCGACTGTCACCAAAGCCGTCATTCTTGTGTGGCACTCTGATACACCTGCTGGGAGACCAAAATCACATTGCAGACACCCTTGTGGCAGGGTCAGTGGATTGGGGAGGTGGCGCGGTTGGAGGGATTCCAGACATGGAACGTCACTGATATTACTCAAGTGGGCAATGTTTGGAAAGGAGGTCAAATCCGGACGTTTCAAGACCTGCAAAACAAATATTCCCTTATCAACACGCAATATTATAAATACCTGCACCTGAGACATGCCCCCGAGTTCAGTCCCTTAGAAAACAAACTCCTTATTAGGGAACAGGGAAGGGGAGTTGTCTCCCAGATCTAAAAATACCTGGTCAATAACTTCCCCGCGACGTTAGATCATTTGCAGACCTGGTGGCAACGTTGGTTGGAACCTATGGAAGACAAGGACTAAAGGGATGCACTTATGGCTCCCCAGATAATCACTGTCTCAGCCAGGCTGAGACTGGTCCAAATCTACTATCTTCACTGCGCATACCTAAACCCTGCCAGGTTATACCAAGTAGGATATCTTCCAACCCAGAGATGCACATAATGTATGGAAGACCCTGCAGAATCCTATCACATGACCTGGTCCTGTGCTATCATATCAAAATACTGGGCGGAAGTTGTTAATGAATTGAATAGAGTCCTGGTAAGGGAGGTTCCACTCACTTCCCAAGTTTTGCTCCTGGGGATCTTAGATGGCATAGGAGGCTCCAGGGCGGACAAAACATTTCTGGGCACAACCACCATGGTGGCCAAAAGGGGCATTGCGACTAGATGGAAGAGCCATGCCCCCTCCTACAATCACCCAATGGAGAAGAGGTCTAGATTGGTGCACTGCACGGGATCAACGGGTATATGTAGCACAGGGGTGTCCAGCCAAATATAAACAAGCATGGGGCCAATGGCTGGGACTGTTGGAGTGAATGGGAAATGGGGAATTACAACTCTAGACTTACTGTCTGATTGCAAGGTGATCCTACTGTATTGTAAGGGCGGGCTGCCCGGATTGTTATATGTGGTCTATATCAAACAGAGGTGGCCCATCGCCATGAACTACATTGTCTTTTTGTTTGTTTGAAAAACTCAATAAATTTGAGTAGAAAAAAACAACAACATTGCCTGTGGATGAAATCAAACACCACCCTCAGATCAACAAATGCCACACACAAATGATACTTGGTCAGCCTCAGATATTTCCACATAATTATTGTGAAACAGAACATCTGATCTATCATGCTAACTCTTGTTCGGAAACCAGCATGCAGCAGAGACAGTATCTGTGTTTCAGTCATTCAATCCTGCAATTTCTCTAATACTTTAAGCAAAACATCTTCTGCAGGTTATTGATCAAACTTATAGGGCGATAAATCCCTGTATGACCCCTATTGCCCTTTTTAGGCCTCACCTGACCCAGCGCATGCGCTGGTCTGGCGAGACTTTTTGTGAGGGCTCAAAAAATGCTACCATGGCCAGCCTAGAGCTACAGTGCATGTGCGCGGGCGCACGCTTAGGAGCAGAGGCTGGCAAACCTCGTCATGCTCATTAAGCTCCCGCGATCACTTTCACTTTCACCCGCGATCACTTTCACGCCGCCCCTTTGATGATCCTGATCCTCCTCCTCCTCCTCCTCCAGTGGTTTCCGACCCCACTTCACACTTATGCACCCGGCTTCCCTGGGAAAAATATCCAGGTTCCTAAGGTATATACAGGTGGGTTGGCTCTCCAACCTTCTGTCTTCAACAGGGTTTTAGGAAGGGACCATCTTCTTTAAAAGTGCAACAGCGACTTACCCATTGGTGTGTATTGATCACGCGGTCGTTTTCCCACTTAGCACAGGACCTCTGTGGGGCTCATAGTTACTTACCTCGGGTGGTTCCTTGAGTCCCTGGCAATTCTACGTCTTCTCGGCAGAGTCTTGAATCGAGTTGGGGTTCCACTAATGTAGTATATGGTTTGGTCCACCCCTGGTGACCACTGTGTATTACGTGCTACTTATCCGTTTCTATAGAAATGTATTGTGTGCAACTCCGCCTAGGACATACCTGTATGTGTTAGTGAGTGTTATATAATAAATACATATTTTCATAAATACACTGTATGGTTCTTTTTCACTTAATCTATATCAATAAGATTATGTTCAGGTAAAACAAGCTGCTTTACACTCCTTCTGGACAAAGCCTGAATGCTGCTTTCCACAGCTATCACTTGCAGAGATTTCTAAGGTTGTCTAAGACCACTAAAATCATCATAAGGGTTGTCTGGATTCGTGCAGGGTGCCCACTTGCCAAGTGTGCACCATAAACCAAGCCAGCTTCTCACACATACTCATCACAATATCACCAAACACACTCCATTTGACCCAGCCATTTACCCCATACGCGTTTGTGTTTCTTCAGGCAGCCTTTCCCTTTGTAGACAGGTTTCTCTGGCATTGCACGTCAACCCAGTCTCCTGCACCATTGTGCCATGAAGGGGCATGTGGGGTATTTCCATTTGGTGGTAATATCTCGTTTTGCTACCATAATGGCTGTGCCTAGGAATACTTTGTCTGTCCGTGAGCCTCCAGAGCCCTTCAAAACCCCGGGAAGAATAAGAGGTTTGTGTGGGACATCGCATCCCAGCAAACCAATACTTATTTATTACTGAACATGATCACACCATATGATAAAAGTCTGCAGGGGTCTCTGCGTAGCGGGGCAATTAGGGCTCAAGAGAGACTGGCACTAAGTAGCCTGGCCAGAGTGAGGTAAGCACAATACAGGTAGCATGTTTGGATGAAGCTTGTTCTGGAGGAAATAGTTATGACCAGAGGGGCCATAATGGCATCACACCAATCGTCACCCTCCAAGGGGCCTAACCATCGCTCCCAGCGCGACCTGAGGTATCAGAGCCCTTTCCATGAGCAGCAGTTAAATTACAGATGGACACATCAATTTTTTTTAGGCACAGTGAGATTAAGTGATTAGCCAAGAATCGCAGGACGTTTGAGCCTCCTGCCAGACTTGAACCTGGGTTCCCCAGCTTTGGGATGACTGCAATCGTTGCCAAGTCAATGTCTGAGGGGAAGGTGCCCTTTTCTCGCTGCCTCCTCATAGAGAGCATGGAGTCGGGGTGTCAGGGCCTCTCTAAATGTCGAATAATACTCTGCAGGAAACCCATCAGGGCACAGGGTCTTCCCAGAGGCGACAGCTGAAACAGCTGCTCGTACCTCCTCAAATCATAATGGGTGATAGAGCTGCTGAGTCTCGGCCTGGGAGAGGTATTACCTGCAGGAGGTGAGGTTGCAGCTCAGGCTCAATCGTTAGGACTGCCGTGTAGAGACCTAGGTAGTACTTGCGAACGTCTGCGCGATACCACGGAAGGTACGTTGAGTTTGACCCTGGGCATCGACTACCTCCGATATAATCCTGTTTGCTAGGGGACGAGATGAGAGCCAATAAAGGAGCTTACCATTCTGGTCTCCTGAGCCATAAACCCTGGCTGTAGATGCTCTCCACATCTGCTTTGCCATTTCAAGGAAAATGTGACAGATTTCTTCCCGTACAAGCCTGAGTTGCCCGGAAGCTTCATCTTGGTTGCTCGTAGTAGTTGTCCTCTCTTGGCAGAAGGCCTGGGTCTCCAGGCGAGAGAGGTATTGGTTTTGGTGTGTCTTTTTCTTTTAGAGGTATACCTTGGCAAACCCTCTAATAGTGGCGTTGCTAGCAGCCAACAGTTTGCCCGGAGACTGGACCGTGCAGTCATTAAGCTGAAAACAAGCTTTGATTTCTTTGTCAAGTGACTGTCTGTGGGCCTCATCTTGGAGAAACCAAGCGTTCAGATGCCATATGGGACGAGGATCGCCTCTGGTGATTCCTAGACGAAGAAGGGGAGCATGGTCCGATATGCCACGGGAGAGGATTTGAATATGAGCGACAGTACGGCAATCTGGGGCAGACATAAATATGGGATCTATGTGGAAATGACTATGATGTGCCGCACAAGTGTGGGTGTATTGATGCTGCAGAGGGTTCCATATCCTCCAGACATCACACAAACCAAATATAGAGGCCCAGTCTGAGAGGCGCTTTGCACCTGAACGTGACCGGCAGAAGGGACCCCGGTTACATACTGGTGAGGAGCCAGTAACACTGCAGTTGCCTCTAATCACGTTTTTTTAAATGTATTTATTTATTTTTATTTCATACAACTGAACAATCAGCACTAAGGAAGTCATGTATGATACAGTAACAGAAGTAGAACTGAAATCATTGCGAATATAATCGTTATCATTCGACCCATTTCCCCCTCCCGACCAATGAGCCATTGAAAGCCGGTATATGCTGGTAGCAACTGTCCTTGTTGTGAGGGGACTGTGTCTTGGACCAAGAAACGGTTGTTGGTAAGTTGGTGGAATAGTCTTATGAGACGTTATACATTTAGGTCTCTGTCGAAGTCTCCTGCGTTGTATGACCGGTGGACTGCTGTGTCTCATCCTCTGTATCCAGCCCAAAGTGTTTTCTCCATGGGTCCCACATCCTGTGAAATTTCTTCGGGCAGCCCCTTCTACGATATGTGACTTGCTCAGCCGTCATGTACATGTCCATCCCCTTAGTCCATTCCTGTATGGACAGTCTGTCGGACACTCCCCAGTTCCTAGCTATGTCCCGTTTGGCCACCACCAACCCCAAAGAAGCAAAGATCAACTGGGTCCTAGTTACGTCCACTCCGCTAGGGCTCCCCAGGAGCACAAATTTGGGTTCCATTGATAATGTCACCCCCAAGACCGTCCCCAATAAGCCAATCACCTGCGTCCAGTATGGCCTGAGTGTAGGGCAAGCCCAGATCGTATGGTAGAAATCACTGTTAGTGATCTTGCACATCAGACACAGCGGTGACTTTGCTATCCTCATCCTATGGAGTCTTTCCCTGTTGTAAAACGTTCAATGCAATATTTTGAATTGAATTAATCGAATTCGAGCCTTAATGGCCACCTCTCTGGGAAGCATCAATGCCGCCTCCCAATCGATATCCCCTAGGGAACCCACGTCCTTCTCCCATCTTGTGCGGAGACCTAGCAAGCCGTCGGGAAGATTATTATCGATGGTTTTATATGTGAAGGAGACAGCTTTACCAATAAGTTCCTCCTGTAGGAGCATACCTTCTAGGGGAGCGTATTCCAGGAGTTGCTCATGGGTGATGCTTTCCGCCTGCCACGCATTTTGCAATTGTGCATACTTAAGGAATTGAGAATCAGCCATATTATATTCTTGCTTAAATTTAGTCCATGTTTTAAGTTCCCCTTTTTCAACTATGTCCCCTATCGTGGAGATTCCAAGGAGGTCCCAGGTCTCCAACCTGGTAAGTTTACGGATTTCTCTAAGCCAGGCCCCCTCCCAAAGCATTGTGGAATGCGTAATCTGCTTCGTCCAACTCAGGGTCCTGCTAGCCCTCTTCCACGCCAATAGTGTCACTTGAGTCGCCGGTAGCAGTCTTGAGCTGCCCTTTCCCCCGTATAGATAATGTAGGTGTGTGTGAGGTTGCATTGTCTATATCAGGGAGTGCACTCCCTCCATTGTAGGGGTTGCATCTCAGTGTCTGTAGCGCAATTCTGAGGTGTCCATCCTGCCATACTAGAGATCTAATTTTGCCGTCCATTTCAGTGAAAATAGCCCTGGGCCGAAGATGGTATGTGTTTTTGAGGGCGTTTAAAAGTTGTGGCAAGGTGATCATTTTAAAAAGAGCAGCGCAACCCATCAAGGTGAGAGGAAGGTCCTTCCATCTCTCTATATCGGCCTTAAAGTTGCCCAGGACAACATTCAGATTCTCATGTCTGGACACCTCTGTGTGGGGCGTAACAAAGATACCTAGATACTTAAAACCCCTCTACACCAATTGCAATTCTCCAGGCAAAGGACAATCTAGGGGTGCGTCAGATGGACAGTACATTTTGGATTTACTCCAATTGATTTTATAGCCTGAGTGTTGTCCGTATTCGGTAATCAAATCAAAGAGGACTGGTATCGTCATCTCAGGGTATGTGATATATAGCAGGATGTCATCCGCGTAAAGGGAGATTTTCTCCTCTTCCGTGTCTGCGGGTGTGATGTGGAAGCCACGGATCGAAGGATGTATTCTAATAGCGCTGACAAGGGACTCCAGGGTAAGCGCAAAGAGGAGGGGCGATGGAGGGCAGCCCTGTCTCATCCCTCTCTCAATATGGAAGGGAGTCGAACATCGACCATTGACTCGCACTGTAGCCATCGGACGATTATATAAAAGTGCTACACAACCTCGGAATTTCGGCCCTAGTCCGAATTTGGCCTAAGTGGCGTCCAGGAATTGCCAGTTATCGGCATTGAACGCCTTTTCTGCGTCCAGTGACAAAAACACCTGTGGGTTCAGACGGTTACGTACCTCCATAAGCCAATTGTGAGTGCGTCTGAGGCTCAGTCGGGTGGATCTACCCGGTATTAAACCGGATTGGTCTTCGGGAATCAGACTCCCAATCACACCCAAGAGGCGCGTCGCTAGCAGGGTGGCCAAAATCTTGACCTCCGAGTTCAGTAGAGAGATGGGTCTATAAGACCCACACTGATCGCGAGGATTCCCCTCCTTATATATGACCACAATAGTGGCCATCCGCAGGTCCGGGGAGAGAATCCCCTCCGTTTGGGCGTCAAGAAAGAGCCGGAGGAGGTGGGGACAGAGAGTGGTTGCATATCTTCTGTAAAATTCCGTGGGCAACCCATTAGTGCCAGGGGTCTTCCCGGGGTGCAGTTTTGCCACCGCTTCTTGGTCCTCTGCTAGTGTTGGGTCTTCATCTAAAGCCCGAGTGTCCGCCCCCTCCAACGCTGGAGTGGGGATTACCTCTAGATATTCCTGCGTCTTGGCCAACGATTTTTGTGGCCGTGCCCTATAAAGATCTCTGTAGTATTCGGCAAAAGCCGTGGCCACTCACTCATCTGTGCATTGAGTGTTCCCTTGGAGGTCCATCACTGTTGCTACCCACCTGTTTTGAACTTCACGTCTGCTAAGCCAGGCCAGAAGCTTCCCAGCCTTATCGCCCACTTCGTAAAGGCGATGTAAGGTCTCCAGGTGAAGTTTCCTAGCGGCATCAGAGGCCAGCTCCTTGTATTCCCTTCGTAGGGTTGCAAGTTTATGGGACTGTTCGGGATCATTATGCTGAACAACCTGTTTATCTAAATCGTTTATTTTTTGTTCTAGATCCATCAGGCACTTGTTTTTCTCTCGATTTTCCCACGTAATACGATTCTTTGCCCTGTCACTTAGCACCATTTTGTACGCCTCCCAGACCGTTACGCCAGATGGGACAGAGTCTTTGTTTTCTAGGAAGTATATATCAGTGTCTGCCTTGATACCCTTTGTAATTTTGGTATTCTGCAGGTCCCATAGGTTCAGTCTCCAACCCAGAATGCCGCCTCACTCTCTCAAACCTAACTCAACCAAAAGTGGGGAGTGATCCGAAAGGCACCTGGCTGTATATTCAGCGCGCCCTGCACCGTATACTTCCCCTCTGGGAACAAATATGTAGTCCAGTCTGGAATGTGAGTCATGGAACCAGAGTGGTAGGAATATTGTCTGGTTTGAGGGGGTGTTTTGCCCGCCAGATGTCCGTCAGTCCCATCGTCATGGAAAAGCGTTGTAGTGGTGTGGTCATTGTGGATCTGACCCCACCCCCAGAGCGGTCGATGGCCAGATCGAACACATCATTAAAGTCCCCTCCTACTATATGTAAACGGAAGGTGTCTTGATCAGTACATCAATTAGCTTCGTCATGGTGGGGGCCTGCAATCTGGGAGGTGCATATACGCATAGCAGGTGGGCCTCTACCCGGCCCCACATCCCCAGAACTGCAACGTATCTGCCTAGGGAGTCGTGCCCAATGTGTGTAGTTTGAAAGGGAATATTCTTCTTGATCAGGATTACTACTCCCTGTGCCCCAGTGGTGAACCCCGAATGAGCCAGAACCCTGTAAGCCCCAAGGGCGATAAACCCGTACTGTGTTCCCTTGAGATGCGTTTCCTGTAGCATCACCACCTCTGGGTGGTGTCGTATTATGTGTTGTTACAAGTCCACGTTTGATCTGGTCTCCCAGTCCATTAACGTTCCAAGTCAGGACCGTCAGGGTGGGACTCCCGGCCATGGTATCGCTGGTGACATTACATCGGGGAAGTTAAGATGGGGAGGGTGAATGTCCCTCGGTTTTCTCCTGTTATGCAATAGTCCTGGTTTCGTAATCCCAGTGCTTGGCAAACAAACATAGAAACTTCTAACATCAAGCTGTATAAAACCCCTCCCATCCCCCACCCCACCTCCCTCAATCCCCTTCGAACCTCCTGGCCCCCCATCTCTGAAAATGGCCTTTGGTCGGTGTGGATAGGTTGGTCTATCGATCCCTCCCTCCCCCGCCGATCACAAGCCCAGTATCCCCAACTCTCACAGTTTTTGCTACGCTGGTGGTCTGTTTAGCTGCTGTACAGGATCCAGCACTTCTGTGATGCCTCTAATCACTGTTGGACCTTCCGGAACAGTCATCAGTAACTTGGAAAGGTCTTGGAGGAGGGTCCTCAAGGCAGCTGGGGAGACGTAGGCAGAATTTAGATTAATTGTTTGCCCTCCCGTAGTCCCTGTCAGGGCCAAAAAACACCCCTGGTGGTGTCTGAATTCTTTTGGGACCACCAATGGAAAGGAGCAACGAAGGAGTAGCGTCACTCGCTGGGAGCCAAGTGAGAACCCTGCATGGAAAACTGCCGTATTCCTGGCGTGCCAAGAATGAACAGTGGTTCCCCATCAAGTGCGTCTCCTGCAACATCAGGGCTGCAGGGAGAAATCGGTGAGAAAAATGTAGTACTGCAGTGCGTTTCACACGATCTCAAAGCCCATTGACATTCCACAGAGCACCTGGAAAGGTTCTAGGTCAGGTCAGGGTGTACTGAGGCCATGGTCTTGGGTGGCAAAGAGTGATCAAGCTTAAGTAGGATGCATGCTGGTGGCACTGTGTGTTGCAAGAAGAGTGGCAGTGTATGCCTTGTCTGGTATAGGTTTTATGGGAACAAGTTGTTGTTAAGGGTCCTGTTGTGTGGTGCAAACACAAACTAAACAACAACAATATAATGCATTCCCCATCATTCCCCCAACCAACCCTTCCTTCCCATAGTTCACCCCTTGAAGGATCTGTCGCCCCTATAAGTGAAAACTAAACAAAAACACATTCTGAACTTGGGAATGTAGTGGTGGACCCCTCCATAATGTAGGATCATGAGTAAAAAATTCAGGCCCCAAGGTCAGTTAGTAAGTATTGGTAACATCGCCCAGTCCCTATCAATAAGCGGGACAAGTGTCCCAATAAAGCACAGGGCTCTGGGAAAGGTCAGTGTCTTCCACCCCTGTGGCCAGCAGAGTGATGGGCCGTACGTGAAAATCTTCATGATTCGAAGCTGAGTCCAATGGCCCAGAAGGTGGGAGGGCTGGTGGAGGGGACACAGACCTCTCTCCTGATGTCGAAGTGGGTGACGACGAGGTCGCTCCTTTGGTGCTACACCTCCTGCACGTGCAAGTACGCTATCTACGTGGTTTGGGGGTCGTACCTGGTCTGGTCGATCTGCTCTGCCACGGCGTGGAAGATGGGGAGATGTTGGGAGCATGAAGTGGCTGCTCCTCGGTGAGCCATGTCCAGGCTGCCTCAGAGGAGTTGAAGTGGCTTAGTTTGGCGAAAACCACCCGAGGCGGGCCAGGAACAGCAGTCTGTATGGAAGATTAAGGATCTGGAGCTTCTGCTTAACAGTAGCGTAAGAACAACGCCGGGACTGTACCTCCCTGGTGTAGTCTGGGAATATAAGAACTTTGTTGCCTTGATAGGATGAGCCTGGGTGAGCGCGGGCTTCTTGTAGGATGCCGTCTAGTTCCTTAAAGTTGAGGATACGGGCAGTAATAGGCCTGTGATAGGCTCCTGAAGACGGATTTGGCGTCAAGGCCTGATGTGCCCGCTCAACAACAAAGCAAAGGCATCCATGATCTGATCGAGGTCTCCATGAAGGTTGCTGCCTGCGTGGGTTCTGCTTCTTTGGGAATGCCTATGAAGCACAGGTTGTTACGCCAATAGTGGTTTTCCGCATCCTCTGCCAAGCGGTGGAGCTCAGCTGTATTTGACAGTAGTAGGGAGACTAGTGTCTTCAGGGTGGTAACATCGTCCTCCACTGTGGATATGCAGGATTACGCTTCGGTGATCCTTGCCATGGCGTTATGCTGGTCTTGTTGCATGAGTGCCATGTCGACCTACACCTCTCCTATTTTGGTTTCAAATGAGGTTTGACAGGTGTGAATGGCTTGGAGGATGGTGGCAAGGTCACCCTCTGGCAGTGGGGTTTTGTCCAACGTGGCACTGCCTGTGTTGCCATGACTGGTGGTATACTTTTCTATATGGGTCTGAGAGGCTATTGGGAGAGCCGGTCTGTCCTTGCTCATAGCTCCGATGAAGTGGTAGTCAGGGCTTGCTGTAGGGGTCAGGCCTGTTCACTGCACTAGCACTGGAGCACAAGCATTGTGACCCAGGAGATCTATTTGGACTCAAGCAGGGGTCCAAAACGTGTGCTGGATATGGTCGCAGTCACTGGATGACCTGTGGGCCAGTATGCCACATAACGGTGTGTATCTCAGTTTGTATTGCCTCTAGCAATGCCCAGGTAACCAGGTCGCAGGGAAGCAATGATGTGGGTATAATTCTTGGTCTGGATGGCATGTTCTGTGGGTTACGGGTGTGCACACGGCTACCCCGAAAGCCAGATTGGTAGTATACTAGCGGTCACAGCCCACACTCTAAGGGGTACCCAGGACTCCAGCAGGACAAGCAGTAGAGATGTGGCCCTCACTAGGAGCAGTTTCTCTTCATGACTGGGGACTTTGTCAAGCCTTCCACCATCAGAGCCCGTATTGGTGGAATGGGAGGGGAGCAGGCCTCACAGCTGACAGAGGCGATCGCCGCAGCTGCCAGCAGGACACAATCGCTGCTAGCAGGTCCTGGGGTTTCAGTACTGAGTATTTAATGGCCTCAGGTCCCAGATTCAGTGTGGATGGGAGTAGATGACAGAGGGGTCCGGAGCATTTTTAGAGCATCATCTTGACGCTCTTGGTCAAGCCCCTCAAAGTTGGTTTCTTAAGCAATCAAGAACTGACCTAATGTCAGTTTTATCCCAGGTAGAGAACTCACATTCAAATTCAGGAGTGGACTGAATCACTCTAGCGTGGCTCGCAAGTGGGGTTAAGCAGTTTGTTTAATTAAACTTAAACAGGTTCTTCTATCAAAAAGAACAGGTTGGTACAGCTTAAAGCATCTAAGTCCTGCTGCAGAACATTTTGTCAGGACGAATACGAGTCTTTATGGGGATAGGCTTTATTATTATGTAGGACAGACAGCTACAACCCTATCACATTAAGCACATTTTTAGGACCTAGATCCTCCTTTCGGGGGAGAGGTGGTTTACTAAATCTGTCTTGCCAGCAGAAGACGTCCTTTTGCTAGAGCCATTTTTGGTGCTGGAAGTACCCTTATCGAATTATATTTTACTTTTGGTAGATGACAGTTCGCTCTCTTTATTAAGAATATCCTCAACTTCTACAATTAAGTTGCCTATGTATCAGAGGGTACAGTTCTCAGCCTCATGTCTTGCAGCCTTTGGCTCTTTGTTAGAGCTCAATGGTAATTCAAACACATTTCTCTTCCCCGTGGTTGAACAATGTTTCCAGGACAAGTGCAATGTAGATATTGGCGGTTAACAAAGGGTGGCAACTCACTTTTTCTAAAGTCTGATTGTATCCAGAAGCAAGAAGGTGTGTATTCAATGTTAAGCACAACTGTTGCCAAAGAGCGCTATTTTTTCTTGGGATCTTGAAGGACCACGTTTTGCAACAAAATCTTACCAAATGAAAGTACCGGATGGCGCTGTTGGTGACAAAGGAAGCTTCTAGCAAAACCATGGGGGTTGTGTCCCTGCCCTGTCTCTTCCTGACAATGGACAGGTGCAGGATGGGCCCGGGCTTTACCCAGGTGTGTCCTGCACAGTGGCAATGTAAAACGCGAGTAGTATAAGCTGATTACATCGATCACCATGCGTGTCCTTAAAAGTGACAGGTCCCCCCTGTAGGTCCTCCCGCCCTCCGCTGTGTCCTTAAAAGTGACGTGTGGCTGCAAAAGTGATGTGTGTGTCCTTAAAAGTGATGTGTGTGGCTGCAAAAGTGACAGGTCCCCCCATAGATCCCCCACCCTTCGCTTTGTCCTTAAAAGTGACGTGTGTGGCTGCAAAAGTGACATGTGTGCGTCCCTAAAAGTGACAGGTCCCCCCATAGATCCCCTGCCCTTCGCTGTGTCCTTAAAAGTGACGTGTGTGGCTGCAAAAGTGACATGTCTGTGTGTCCTTAAAAGTGCCAGCTGCTCGTCCTTAAAAGTGACAGGCATCAAGCCCTCGGAAATACAAGGATGTGGTACAGGGTTTGTGTCAGAGGGTGAGCATGTGTTGAAGGTGGTGTTAGGTTTAAAAGCAGCATATGGTTAGGGGGATGTATGACGTTACAACGCATACCATTACAACGCGTGCCTTTACAACACATTTTTTACAACGCAAATACATTTACAACGCATGTTTTTACAACGAATACTGTTACAACGCGAAATAGAGTAAATTAATAAGAACTACTTTTACAACGAATACAATTATAACGCATACATTTACAACGCTTAAAAAAAAATATATATATTTTTTTGTAAAATAAAACCTGGCACGGGATGCAGGGAAAATAGGGGTTTTTGGGTGGGGAAGTGTTTTAAAAAGTAGAGAAAATCTGTACGTAAATGCATTCAAATACATATATTTGGACAAAATTAACACTCGAGTATTAAAATTAATACTCAAGTATTAAAATTAATAATAGCGTATTTTAGAAATGGTCGTTTTAAAAAAAAAAATCTTTTTTTTTTTAAAAACAATAAATTAATAAACATAATTTAAATTCAATATATAACTACTTCACCAAATAACTAATCGGATAAACAAACATTTTACATACACATAGGCGCCATTTTAAACATTGCAAATCAAACAATTGTCCTACAACACTTTCCATTAAAATAATACCACAACACTACTTTCAAAATGGATGCCAAAACCGGACTAAAAACGCGAAAAATACACATCTTCAGATGCTATTTTAAATTATAACTTTCCACACCAATAAATTATATTTTACAAAATATAACCAACGCTGTGTTTCTCAAAATTAACAATGACAATGACTAAAACTTATAAATACGAGCAAGACACCATTTTAAAATCAGTTGATTATCAACTCGCAGAGAGAGCAGACGCCTGAACCTGACCCTCTGACCTCTTCACCCACAGAAGACCGGAATCCTTTTCAGAACCATTATTTGTCGACATACAAGTAAGTTTCTAAAACAAATAACCTTTCTATTTATTTTTTACATTTATCATGTTAAACATTTCATAGGCTGCACCGAATATGTTTCTGTTTGCATTTTTGTTTCTCAAAACGAATATCAATGTATTACTATAGTATTCGAATCATATCTCAATAAACATATACAGTCAATATGTTTGTAATGACCAATATCTATTATTAATTAATTCCTCAAGAAAATAATATTTAACTAAATAATGTATTTTATTATTCATCCAAATTCCTAAAAGGAATGGGGAGGATTTTTTTATTTTTTTAAACAGTGCTTTAGTCACATGTGACGAAAAAGATAAATTAATTTTAAAAAAAAGTTTTCCAAAATAAGCTACACTCATCATCGACAATAAGTTACAGTGATATTAATTTAAAAATGTATACACCATTTTACATTAGGAAGTAGCAAAAACTTGTGTCACCACATATATATTTTATTTTCCACACAGAAATTCAAAAACCTGAATTAAAAATAATACCATCTTTCAAAATTGAAAGGTCGAGTTATAAATAAGGTAAATATTTTCTTCGTTAAAGAATACCATTATTTTCTTTCTTTATTAATTCTAAATACTTTGTTAAACTATAAGATAGTGTACTTCTTAAGCAAAATGAAATCTTTATTTGAAAGTGCACCATTGTCGAAAATGTAGGATGGTATTTTATTTAAAAAATGGTGTTTTTTAATCCTAAATGGTACACAATTTCGATAACTTGGAATTCTTTAGGGGTAACAATTAATAATCTAAATTAAACTAGGTGCTACCTACATCAGTAGAGAAAGTGTGTGATAGTGTTGGTGTTAAAATTAGTAGTGGCAGTGAAAGTGTAGTTTAGTATGTATTTACTTAAAAATAATATTTCAATTATACACATTATTTTACACTTTGTTATATTTTCTAAAATGGTATTTTAATTTAACATTAATAAAAATGTTTTTTTTTCTCAGATACTGACATAAATCAGATCAACATTTTTGAAAAACTGCAAACCATCAGGACCAGCCAACCATAAAATCAAGCTAACAAACTATTTACCAAACCAGAAAGAAGGGCAAAAAAAAGACAAAAAGCAAAAGGTATTTTATATTGACAATCCTTACTTTTAACTAAATTAATAAGCTAAACTTTTAGAAAAATAATTATTTAACATGTAACAATACAGAAATTGTAGGATGCTGTAGGGGTATCAATTACTATTCTAACTCCAGGTAGATGTAACATTAGAAAAAGTATAGGATGGTGTAGGGGTAACAATTACTATTCTATCTCCAGAAAGGTGCAGCAGTAGAGAAAGTGTGGGATGGTCTATGGGGTAACAATTACTATTCTAACTGCAGTTAGGTGCATTAGTAGAGAAAATATTTGTTATTTTAGGGGTAACAATTGCTATTCTAATTCCAGGAAGGTGCATTATTGGATAAAGTGTTGGATGGTGTATATGTAACAATTACTACACTTACTCCAGGAAGATGCAGTAGTTGGCAAAATGTTGGATAGTGTATGTATACCAATTACTATTCTAACTCCAGGAAAGTGCAGCAGTAGGAAAAGTGTGGGATGGTGTATGGTTAGTAATTAATATTATTACTCATGATACGTACAGTGGCAGTAAAAGTATAGTACACTATATAGATAGTAATACTTAAAGCGTCACTTATACACTGTATTGTTTTCATTTTTCTCTTTTTTAAAACAGTATTAAATGTTTTCATTTGCAAAAAAATTTTTTCCCACAGATCCTGATATAAATCAGATCATCTGATTAAAACTCCAAACCAACAAGACCAGACTACCATACAATCAAGCTATCCAACTAGAAATCAAACCAGAAACAAGGCCACGAAAAAGCACCAAAATCAAAAGGTATTTTAAATCAACAATCCTTACTTAAAAATAAATAAATAAGCAAAAGTTATTGGTACATAATCATGTAATATGCAACAATACAGAAAGTGTAGGATAGTGTAGGGATAACAATTACTATTCTAGCTCCAGCAAGGTGCAGCAGTAGGGAAAGTGTGGGATGATGTAGGGGTAACAATTATTATTCTAACTCTAGGAAGGTGCAGCAGTAGGGAAAGTGTTGGATAGTGTAGGGGTAACAATTACTATCCTAACTCCAGAAAGATGCAGTAGTAGAGAAAGTGTTGCAAAGTGTAGGAGTAATAATTACTATTCTAACTTCATGAAGGTGCAGTATTGGATAAAGTGTTGGATGGTGTATGAGTAACAATTACTATTCTAACTCCAGGAAGGTGCAGTATTAGTGAAAGTGTTGGATGGTGTATGAGTAACAGTTACTATTATAACTCCTAATAGCTACATTGGCAGTGAAAGTGTAGTAGAGTATTTAAATAGTGAAACTTAAAATGTCACTTATACACATTATTGTTTGTATTTCTCTATTTAATAAAACAGTATAAAAAATTTTCATTTGCAAAATATTTTTTTCTTTCAGATACTAACATAAATCAAAACAACATCTCAGAAGATCTGGAAACCAACAAGAACAGACAAAACTAGAAAGCGTACCAGAAGCAAGGGCAAAAAAAAAGCCACAAAAGCTAAAGGTATTTTAAATCAACAATCCTTATTGAAAAAGAAATTAATAAGTCAAACTTTTTGAACAATATTCATGTAATATTCAACAAAACAGAAAGTGTAGGATAATATAGGGGTAACAATTACTACTCTAACTCCAGCAAGGTGCAGTAGTAGAGAAAGTGTTGGATAGTGTAGGGGTAACAATAAATTTTCTAACTCCAGGTAGTTGTATAAGTAGGTAAATTGTTGGATAGTGTAGGGGTAACAATTACTATTCTATCTCCAGTAAGGTGCAGCAGTAGAGAAAGTATACACTGGTGTAGGCGTAACAATTACTATTCTATCTCCAGGAAGGTGCAGCAGTAGGGAAACTGTTGGATACTGTAGGGGTAACAATTACTATTCTAACTCCAGGTAGGTGCATCAGTAGGGAAAGTGTTGGATAGTGTAGGGGTAACAATTACTATTCTAACTCCAGGTAGGTGCATCAGTAGGGAAAGTGTTGGATACTGTACGGGTAATAATTACTTTTCTAACTCCAGGTTCATGCAGCAGTAGGGAAAGTGTTGAACACTGTAGGGGTAACAATTTCTATTCTAAGTCCAGGTAGGTGCATCAGTAGGGAAAGTGTTGGATAGTGTAGGGGTAACAATTACTATTCTAACTCCAGGTAGGTGCATCAGTAGGGAAAGTGTTGGATACTGTACGGGTAATAATTACTTTTCTAACTCCAGGTTCATGCAGCAGTAGGGAAAGTGTTGAATACTGTAGGGGTAACAATTACTATTCTAACTCCAGGTAGGTGCATCAGTAGGGAAAGTGTTGGATAGTGTAGGGGTAACAATTACTATTTTAACTCCAGGTAGGTGCATCAGTAGGGAAAGTGTTGGATAGTGTAGGGGTAACAATTACTATTCTAATTCCAGGTAGATGCATCAGTAGGGAAAGTGTTGGACAGTGTAGGGCTAACATTTACTATTCTAACTCCAGGAAGGTGCACCAGGAGAAAAAGTATAGGATGGTGTAGGGGTAACAACGACTAATCTAACTCCAAGTAGGTGTAGTAGTTGCGAAAATGTGGGATAGTTTTAAGAATGTCAATTACTAATGTTACAATATCAAGAAAAATGAATTGCAAAATTTTAGAATAGTGTAGATGTATGAATAATTAATTTTGCTGTAAGCTACTTGAACAGTAGTGAAAGTGGAGGATAGTATAAATGCAGGACTTTCTATTATAACTGTAGAGAAGTGTGTTTGTAATTCAATAGTATTATATAGTTATGTATTTTCTTTCGTATCCACATAGTAAAAAAAATCTTTTTTTCTTCACAGATAATGTCTTCTCAAGAAACTGCATGCTACATTAAATCCCGAAAAGGAAACAAATTATTGAAACATTCAGGATACATATATTGTAAAGAAAGGATAAGTTTTCCTAGAAATCATTGGAGGTGCGTGCAATACTACTCAACCCATTGCAGTGGCAGAGCGGTTACACATGATAATATCATTATTAAAACAACAGAACATAACCACTCTGCCTCTGCAATGGAGATTGATGTTAGAGAAACATTAAACGAAATGAAAGAAATTGCAAGCACCTCCAATGATTCCACTGGATCCATATTAAGAGAGGTTGCACAGCACGTCCCCAGTCATGTTGCTAGCAATATGCCTACAATTCCTAATTTGAGACAAATTATTCAAAGACAAAAGCAGGCAAGTAACACACAAACCACAACACCTCTTACCTTTTCTGATATATTGATACCACATGAACTAACAATCTCTTTTGCTCATGAACAGTTCCTTCTCCATGACAACGAAAACCCTCAAAAACGTATTCTTATTTTTAGCACACCACAAAACCTTGTTAAATTAGAAATAGTGAAATTTGGATGATGGATGGGACGTTTAAAAGTACACCCCATCCTTTCACTCAAATTTACACTATACACGCTAAAATTAACCATAATGTGATCCCCTTAGTATATAGTTTGCTACCTGATAAGACTTCTGCAACTTACTCTGAACTTTTATCAGTTATTAAAAATTCTACATCAAAAAGTCCTAGGAAAATAATTGTAGATTTTGAATTGAGCATGATCAATGTGATCAGTAAAACGTACACGGATACCCAAATTCAGGGGTGTTTTTTCCATTTTTCCCAGCATTCTGGCGTAAGTTACAAAAAACATCCCTAGTTGCAGAATACTCAAGAGATAGCAAACTTCAATCTGAATTAAAAAAATTAACAGCTCTTTGTTTTGTTACTCCTGAAAGTGTAGACGAGTACTACACTGCCATTACAGAATCTGAATATTACAATACTAATGAAGACAAATTGGCACCCATCCTAAATTATTTTGAAGACACATGGATTGGGCACCTAAGCAGATCGGGTCGCAGGAGGAAGCCACGTTTCCATGTGGAGTGGTGGAACTGTTACACGAGCTGTTTAGAGGGAGAAGCTAAAACAAATAATGCCATTGAGGGATGGCATAACTCCTTCAACCATACAATTGGCAAACCACATCCTAATTTCTACTCTTTCTTGGAAACTTTGAAGAAGGAGCAAAGTTTTCAAGAAATTAGACTTTCACAAACATTAGCTGGTAGTTTAAACCCACGAGTTTCTCATAAAACAAAGGAAATGTCAGAAAGACTATTGGGTATTATACAACAGTTTTCGTTGTGTGTGGCTCTAGACTACCTTGAAAATGTTTCTAACATTCTAAACTTCTAATTAACTTTTCAACATTTACTTTCCTGCTTTGCATAAAATGTTCTCCAAGACAAATTACAATTGGCAATAGAATTTTTCAAAAACATTTTTCCAAATTATTAGTCGGGTCAAGCTATTTTTATTTTTTTTTTCAACAAAAAATGCAATTATTCCAAAAACCCAATTTCAAAATTAAACCTTACTCAAAATGACAAATAACCTGTTCTCCGTTCCAAAAATCAAAATCGTTTTTCTAAGTAACCATTCGAAGTATTTTCAACAAAATACCCAAAAACTGTGTATTATACATGAATTTGCATAAAGTCTTTAATGTTTTGAACTAATATTTATAAACAAAACATTTCACTTTCACTTTCACAGACCCGACATAGGCATACGATAATAACATGATCGGCGACATGCTTTTTTTACATGTTTTACAAAACATTCAAACACCGCAACCTCTCCTTATCCTTTCTTTACAATATATGTATCCTTTTTTAATCTAAAATGTATAAATAAAGTTAAAATTGTTTCCTACCTGGACGTAGATCAGCTTCCAGCTGCTTCCTCCATCGATGCTCTTCAAAATGGCGGATTACGTTTACTTTTACGTCCTTACGTCATTGAAAGCTTCAAAGATGAAAAACGGACTATTTTTTACTATTATTTAAACAAATATGTATTTAATGTAAATAAATTAAATGTTACTTTTTTAAAATATGTTAATATTTTGTGAAATTACATGAAATCGTAAATATATATATTTTTTTTTAATAAACAATCGAAACCAAAAACAATGTTTTCTTCATTTGTATTAATGTATTTTTTTTTAACAAATATTCATTTACTCTATGTTTTTACTTCTAAAATTACTTAATTTCATCCTTACCTCTACCCTTATATCATTTTCTTTCCAAAGTTCCCCTTTCTTCTTTGTTCTCATCTTGCTTTCCAGTTCCGCGGGACATCCTGCTTCAGCTATTGAAATAAATGAAGGACAATTTTACCCATACAAATCAATAGTAAACCGTGGGAATTTTTTTCTATTTAACTTTTAAATTAATTTCCCTACTTCTAAATTATTTATTAAATACATGTATTTGTTTGACATTTTAAAAAAAATATTTGTAATATTTTCTAATGTTTAATTATTATTTTTTGATATTTTTTAAAGCAAATTATTTCCAACATATCTTTGCTATATATATTTTTTTTAACTTTAATATTAATCTTTTTTTTTCAAGACTATTAATTTCAAATTTAATTGAGTATGTCATGTAAAAAATTTTTATTTTATTTATTATTCACAGTTTATTTCAATATTTTAGGTAATAATTTTTTTTAATTAAATTAATTATTCTCTTTTTTTAAATTATATTTACTAGATTATTACTAGAGTATTCATTTTTTTATTTTTTTTTATTTTTGGATTAAGCATATTATTGTAATTGTTATTAAAAATGTATTATTTTGCAATTACTTTTTGATAAAAAATTAATAAATTTTCCTTTTTTTATAAGTAAATTAATTAATCATTTCACTAATATTTTATATTAAATAATATTATTTAACTTGATTCTTACAAGAGTATTATTTTTTTGTTTTTATTTTTTGTTTTTAAACATATTAATTAAAATGATAATAAAAATTTATCTTTAGCAATTTTTCAAAATAATTAAAAAACTTCATTATTTAAAATGTATATTAATTAATCTTTTCAATTATATGTTATTTTAAATAATAGTTTTTTTGATTTGTATAAATAATAATTAATTTTTTAACTGTTAATATTAATATTTATTTAATTTTTATTGAGTATTATTTTGCATTTTAATTGATTATGTTAGTAAATTATTTTATAATTTTTTTATTAATTAATCACAGTATATTTTAAATTATTTATACTAAATTATTACTAGAGTATTAATTTTCCTTTTTTTTGGTATTAAACAAATTACTTTAGTTATTAATATTAATTTCTTACATAGCATTATATTAATGAAAATAATTTATAAACTTCCATTAATTTAATAATTAAATTAATTATTCTTTTCAATTTTTTATTTAAAATACATATTATTTTATAATTAAATATATAAAAATTAATATTATAATACTTGCGTTGTAAAAGTCTTTGTGAAATAAAGGTACTTACGTTGTAAATACAGGCGTTGTAAAGGCATGCGTTGTAAGAGAAAATGCGTTGTAAAAATTGCGTTGTAAAGGTAGTGCGTTGTAAAAGTTGCGTTGTAAAGGATGTTTACCGGTTAGGGTAGTGTAAATTTGGTGACATGACAGTGTACGCAAAACTGACTGTGTCTAAGAGGGGCATACCAGGGTTTGTTCAAGCCATGACAAAAACCAAACGAGCCGGGCCATAAAAGTCACTGCAGGGGGATTTGTGAAAACGCGCAGGCAGACAGCCCCCAGCCCTTTGTTGACACAGCTCAAAGGAGAGGTTTAAATGTTAAAAGAAGAGTTTGTGAAAAGTAATTAAGCACAGATGGAACTGCAAAAGGGTCAAACAAGGAAGCATCTTAAAGTCCTGAAATGTAATTAGCCATATATGTAGGGTCAAGGGTCAAGCAGCCCTAAAAAGGTGCCAGTCCTGATTAGCAGATGGTTCGGGATAAGATGAACGCAAAAGGATGACCCCTAGGACCAGTGAAACAACCTTAAGTGCAGATGCTGCTACCACCTAACCCCCAAAAAAATATGAGACGTCGTGCATGACAGTGGAGGACGGTGTACAAGATGATCCCAAAGGTAAGCCCTCAGGACCGGGGTTGGGAAATGAAACCTCAAATCAATGCACTATCACCCATTAGGAGCCCACTCCACAAAGGACAGCGTGTATAATTAGCATACCCTTCAAAGTATAAAACCCCCACAAGTACGTGACTCAAGAACAAAGCACATACAGAGGCCACACTTCTGGAAGATTGTATTGGGGAATTGACGTGGTACAGACTCAGCCCAGGACTTTAAAGGGAATAATGGATCAGAGCAACTTGTCACAGATTGACGCTGCAGCAACAGTTTAAGGGAGGTATGTAGATAAAAGGGGCTGGATCAGTGATGCATGCTTATGGGTTATTGAATGTGTTGGAGAATGCACTTAAGTGAACAAAGTTGCATTTTAAAAGGGGTTTTTAGAGCTATGTAGGACGTTGTTTATATGGTTTTAAATAATGTTTAAGACATTGTGATATGATGTTTAATGTGAATAATGAATGCTGTGAAGCATGGCTGCAATTTTTAATTTTTTAAAAGACGCAAAGCGCAATGCATTTAATGTGAACAATGGTGTATTTTTAAAAGGATGCTTAACGCTATGTATGCTGATGTTTACGCTGTCTTAATTAATGTTAATTGTGGGTACTGGTAGGATGCTTAATGTGAATAATAAGGGGTGTAAAGTATGGTTGTAATTTTAAGTTTTAACAATGTCTAGAAGCATTTTTGCATAGTTACCCACTGCTTTAGAGGCCCCAGAGTCCGCAAAATTTAAACCGAAACAATTTAACAATAAAAACTGTTTAAGTACTTACCCATAGGGCTGTGCTGGTGGTTCTGATGGTGAACTGCCTGTTGATAGATGTCCAAGGCCATTATGCGCGAGGCCCAAACTGCAGCAAGTCCACACAAGGTCCGGTGCCATATTAGGCCTAGTGAGGGCTAGGTCTGGGGTATGGATGTCGACAGGCTTTAAAAAATAAGTAAATACAAACATCACCGAACCCTCTAACCAAGGGCGCTGGTAGGGGTTTGTGAGACAGTTGTGGGGTTCTGATGGCACCTGTGGGTTTGGGCGCAAGGAGCCAGTTGCTTTTTAAAAAAATTGTGAAGCCCCCGGAGCCCGCTGTGCTCAATGCGTGGCTCCAGGGTATGTGAGGCCTTGGTGGGGGCTCCGATGGCGCCTGGGAGGCGCTGGTACAAGGCCTCAGCTGTTTTTTAAAAATTGTGAAGCCCCCGGAGCCCGCTGTGCTCAATGCGTGGCTCCGGGGTTTGTGAGGCCTGCGTGAGGGGGTTCCAGTCGCACCTGTGGGCTTGGGCGCGAGGCCCGCTTTAAAAAAAAAAAATTGAAGACCCCCCCCCCCCAGAGTCCACTGTGCTCCATGCGTGGCTCCGGGGTTTGTGAGGCCTGTGTGTGTGGGGTTCCGGTGATAGGGCCATGTTGGAGGAGCAGCAGAAGATACTGCAAAGGGTTGACCTGTGTAAAAGGATGATCCTCCAAACGTGTCAGGAAGCGGGATCGGACATATGGCGTATACAGACGTGACTAGGGCAGCTCCATACCCTAAAGAAAGCCTGGGCCACTGGTGTTAATAAAAGAACCCGCACATCAAAATACTTCAGTAAAGTACAAACAGTACTGACAAAGTCCCTACGCTTCTTACGCTTACTCAGGCGTAAAAAGTACATAGAACACCGCAAACACCGTTTCACAAGCTACGTCTGAACAACATACAGCAGTACCAGCCCTCCACCATTACACAAGTTTTGGAGAGAGCAACCCCGGGGGCGGCCACTTAAAGGGCGGGGGTGTTAGAACGCCAACACTCCACTACAAGGAACACATAGATGGCCCACGGGGTGGGTCTGTAGCAGAGGGCGCCATGAGTCCAGCACCCCTAGGCACAGCCTATACGGTTCAGATAGGTGGGGGCTGGCTACCTAGAAAAGCATGGGCCCTGTAAAAAACAAAACTGGGCTAATAGCGCTAAGCAGCGTCGGCTTTTAATAAGTAAACTGAAGAAAGCCAGAATATGCGCTACCCGGATGCTTAAATGCCTAAGCCCTTACTGAAACAGAATCCCCAAAACGATACAGCAGCAACCTCCCTAGCAAGTCAAATCCCTCAAGATGAGGATGCCTGGGGGGTTTGGGCGCGAGGCCCACTTTTAAAAAAACAACTGAAGACCCCCGGAGCCCGCTGGGCTCCATGCGGAGCTCCAGGGTTTTGTGCGGGTGGGGTTGGGGCTCCGGTGCCGTCTGGGGGCTTGGGCACGAGGCCCACTTTAAAAACAAAAAAAATGAAGACCCCCGGAGCCCGCTGTGCTCCATGCGGAGCTCTGGGGTTTGTGCGGGCGTTCACTCAGTGGTCCAGACTTACGGGTATGGATCCCTGGGGCCCCGATGTTCCGGGTGCTGTGCGTTAGGAGGGGGGCTGCTGCCGTCATTTCCTATGGGCCCCATGGGGGTCGCGATGGCGGCTGAGGCTGGGGAAGCATGGAGCTTCCTCTTCGCGGCTGCTGTGGAAGGCCCCCCCCCAAACAGGTCCTTTAAACCTCAAGAAGAAGTCGATGGTCATGGAGTCCCAAGCAGACCCTTTAGAACTCAGCAAAAAACCTCTGGTCCCTGAACCCCTAATGACTCCATTAGATCTCTCATTAAAAATTTTTGTTAAGCAGGGGAATGAACCCGATACACCAGAACTCTCTAAGGAACCATCGGCTGTGACGCTGTGAGCCTGCAGAAGCTCTTTTACAACCCCAAACCCCTAAAGTCAACAGGCTTTCAAGAAAATATCTAAAGAATAAGCAAGTGGTCCAGGCGTTACAAGTAGAAGCATCGGAAGGGTCCTTAATCAAACCTGCTACACCGCAGGATCCTTCCCACCCTCTGAAGACCTATATAGTTTCAAAAATAAAACTAGTGTCGCCTGTAGAGGAATGCCCCATAACCCAAACCCCGGAACCTTCTATAGTAGCTCCTTCTGGGTTTAGGGACAAGGTGTCTGACAAGGGGCATCCTTTAGGAGGCGCTTATACCAGCAGCATAGGGTGTCCCGAGACAATGACATGTTCTGTAGAAACACTTGCTAGACCGTCAGAAGCAGCGTCCGGGGGGTGCTCTAACACAGACACTGTAGTTTTGCAGCCGACTGTTACACATGCACCAGACACCCTCCCGGCCAATGTCTTAGACGGTAGCACCCGCGAATATTTCGACAGGCATTTACACTCACCATGCCTTATGTCACCTACAACCCCTGAGGGGGCATACGACCCAACAAGCCCCTCGGGCTGTGTAAACCCTGTATCACCCCCCATCAATATACACCCATAACAGTACGGGTTGGGACGATTGGTCAAATCAGAGTATGGAGGTGTCATCTAGCGAGGTCCCTTCACCAAACGCTCCAGGGTACTCGCACTGGGACCCTGTTTCTATGATACATCCAGGCCCTCAGTTACAGATTGGTGTTGGGGATGGAGGCGTTAGAGAGGACCCTGGGGTGTTAAAGGTTGTTACACAACCAAACACGGTATTCATCCCTGACCCTCCAAAATATGACTATGTAAACCCTAAATCGGTACTAGACGCTCATGTAAAGGATATACAAATGGCTGTCAGGAAGCTAAAATGCCAGGCGAACACCGCAACCTTAAAATTGGGTCTGGGGGGTAGCGGTGATAGGGCCATGTTGGAGGCGCAGCAGAAGATACTGCAAAGGGTTGACCTGTGTAAAAGGATGATCCTCCAAACGTGTCAGGAAGCGGGATCGGACATATGGCGTATACAGACGTGACTAGGGCAGCTCCATACCCTAAAGAAAGCCTGGGCCTCTGGTGTTAATAAAAGAACCCGCACATCAAAATACATCAGTAAAGTACAAACAGTACTGACAAAGTCCCGACGCTTCTTATGCTTACTCAGGCGTAAAAAGTACATAGAACACCGCAAACACCGTCACACCGTTTCACAATCTACGTCTGAACAACATACAGCAGTACCAGCCATCCACCATTACACAAGTTCAGGAGAGAGCAACCCCGGGGGCGGCCACTTAAAGGGCGGGGGTGTTAGAACGCCAACACTCCACCACAAGGAACACATAGATGGCCCGCGGGGTGGGTCTGTAGCAGAGGGCGCCATGAGTCCAGCGCCCCTAGGCACAGCCCATACGGTTCAGATAGGCGGGGGCTGGCTACCTAGAAAAGCATGGCCCGTAAAAAACAAAACTGGGCTAATAGCGCTAAGCAGCGTCGGCTTTTAATAAGTAAACTGAAGAAAGCCAGAATATGTGCTTCCCGGATGCTTAAAAGAACCCCTAAGCCCTTACTGAAACAGAATCCCCAAAACGATACAGCAGCAAGCTCCCTAGCAAGTCAAATCCCTCAAGATGAGGATTCAGAGGTCGTATATTTAGAGAGCGTTAGAAGCTACAGGCGTGATGTAGAGAGATTTAATGCCACCGAGCACTACGAGGAGTTTAGGTTTGCTAAGCTTCACCAGATAAGGTCCTCCGATCAGGGTGTTTTAGCAATACATCAGGCTGTGCAAACGCTCATAGAAAGGTTGTTACGCGATGTGGGTCCTAATGATTTTTATCAACTACGTTTCCAGGGACAGGGTTTTAAAAGTCCGCTGTTCACCAAAAAGAGGTCCCGAGATGTGTTTGATGCTGTGGAATTTTTAGAAAACCTTTCGAGGCTTTTACAGAGTAAGGCTGAACTAGTCGCCTATGGCACTTTCCACGTCATAGCCCTCATTGTACGGGGTCGTGAGCGGGGTGTTTCTAGACCTTTAAAGAGCGTGCTATACAGCAGGTTAATTGGTAAGAAACAACGTTGGCTGCTCGACTTTAACAACGATACAACCAACACCTGTCTGGCGGCCAGCACCGTAGGTCTGTTGATGGGGCGCAGCACCACCGACGCTGTCATCATGTCTAGAGCGGCTGAAGCCCATGAGGTTTTTGAAATACCTCCAGACCGTATGGTCGGCTTTGGTGATATAGGTCTTTTTGAGAACTATTTCTCTGTGACGGTGAAAGTTCTTTATCACAATGGCTCATGGAAGTACTTTACAACAGGCAGCCATGTGAGAAACAAGACCGTATATGTCCTTCACCACGAAAATCACTTTTACGGGATCTTGAACCTTAAAGATTTTCTGGGTGTCAAGTACGTGTGCACACATTGCGACCATATATACAGCACTAAGGAATGTCATCAGTGTGAAATGCATTGTAAGATGTGCCAGAGGGATGGTTGCGTAGTAGATACATCCCTGAAGGTGAGGTGTCGCACATGTAAGATGTTTTGTCGCTCTCAAGACTGTTTGACCATCCATAAGAAAGCTGTTAAATGCAGCCCTAAAATGGATTGTTTTGAGTGTGGTCGGTATGTGGCATCTGATCACAAATGCAAAGGTATGAAATGCCCCCGATGCCAGACGTCTTATGAGGCGGGTACCAACCACCGTTGCTACATGGTTAAAGGCCGCCCCCAGACCAAAACCGAAGCCTACATAGTGTTTGATATAGAGTGCACACAAGAGACGGGAGTACGCCAGCCTAACTATATTTACGCACACCATCTAACTTCCGACGATGGCTGGGAGTTTGAAGGCAGAACGTGCGTTGGTGATTTCCTTAACACTTTCATTCAAACCAAATTCAAAGGGTATACTATGCTGGCCCACAACTCAAAAGCCTACGACTCATTCTTTATTTTACAAAATATGATTCGTGAAAAGGTACAAGTAGAACTCATCACTCAGGGTTCAAAGCCGATGTTGTTAACAGCAGGCCATTTACAAGGTTTAGAGACACCCTGAATTTCCTACCCATGAAATTGAGAAAGCTGCCAAAAGCCTTTGGTTTCCCAGGGTGTAAGGGTTATTTTCCACACTATTTTAACACATGGGCGAACCAGAATTATGTGGGCCCCATGCCAACTCCTGACAGTTACGGGGTTGAATATATGATGCCATCCGAGAAAGAGAGCTTACTACAATGGTACTCTGAAAACCGTGAAAAAGAGTTTCATTTTCAAACAGAGTTGAAAGCTTATTGTCAGGCTGATGTAATGATCCTGCGACAAGCGTGTATCCTCTTCAGAGACGTTGTGGTGGAGATGACTAAGAAAGTCAGGATGTTGAAGCCTAAGAAGCCTCAAATGACAAAGAAAGTCAGGGTCTTGAAACCCAAGATGCCGCAAATGATAAAAGAGGTCGAATACATAGACCCTTTTCAAAACATCACTTTGGATCCATGTGTATGTCCATCTACAAACACATGTTTTTAAGACCCCAAAGTATCGCTCTAGTGCCGTCAGATCTCTATAACGGTCAACAGAAACGTTATTCAACCCCCTCGATCCAGTGGCTCATGTACATCTCTGAGAAGGAAGACGTACATATTCAACACGCCCTACAGGGTGGCGAATACCGTGTGGGGCCCAATTACCTGGATGGGTACGCTGTAATTAAGGGCGTGCCGACGGCCTTTGAATACAACAGCTGTTTTTACCACGGCTGCCCTCAGTGTTACAAGACCCACGAGTTTAACAAACTTCTGGGTGCCAAATTTGAACACTTACACAGACGTACGCTGATGAAGGCCCAGTACGTTGAAAAATGGGGCTTTGCTATGAGGGTTCTTTGGGAGCACGAGTGGTTAGAGATGTTAACAACCGACACCGAACTCGGCTCTTTCCTTCAGAGTCATGATTTACCAGAGCCCCTGGAACCCCGCGATGCATTATTCGGAGGCCGTACAAACGCCATACAACTGTACAGGGGTGAGGGTGAGAAAATACACTACTATGATTTCACCAGCCTTTACCCATTTGTAAACAAAATGAAGGTATACCCCTTAGGACACCCTACCATCATATATAGAGACTTTATGCCCCTTTCAGAATACTTTGGGCTAGTTAAATGTGAAATCTATATTTCAAGGCAGCTTTACTTTCCAGTGTTACCCTACAGATTTGATGGTAAGCTGATGTTCCCCCTCTGTCGAACATGTGCATTGTTTAAAGAGACCGGTGGTTGTAGTCACACCGAAGAACAAAGGATGCTCACAGGGACCTGGTGCAGCATCGAGGTAGAAGTGGCCTTAGCGAAAGGTTACAGGCTCTGGAGGATACACGAGGTGTGGCATTTTAAGAGGGCCACGACCCGGCTCTTTGCCCCGTACATTAATCTGTTTCTCAGAGACAAACAGGAGGCATCAGGGTATCCCGAATGGTGTACCAGGATGCAAAGCAGAAATACATCGATGATTACTACGCTCACGAGGGTATCCATTTATGCCCCCATTTGATAGGTCAACCCAGCTCGTCGCCAGTTAGCTAAACTCTGCCTCAACTCCTTATGGGGAAAATTCGCACAGCGTACAAACCGATCAAATACGACCTTAATAACAGATCCCGAGGAGTTGTTCAAGTACCTATTTGCCCCCTGTTACGAGGTGTCCAGCTGCGAGTTTATCGATGACGAGACAGCAGCAGTGTGCTGGAAATACCCAAAAGCATACCCCACAACGTGTAACAACATAAACATCTTCATAGCCTGCTTCACCACCGCCCAAGCCCGTCTAGAGCTTTACAGGGTTATGGATAAACTCCAGGACCGTTGCCTGTATCATGATACCGACTCTGTGATTTTTCTGAGTAAACCAGGGGATGAAGACCCTCCTCTTGGGGATTATCTGGGTAATTTGACCAGCGAGCTCGATAAGGATGAGCATATAATAGAATACGTCTCATCCGGGCCTAAGACCTACACCTACCGCACAAACAAGAACAAAGTCTGTATGAATGTCAAAGGTATAACCTTAAATGTCAGCAACACCCTAAAGATCAATTTTGACAGTCTAAAGAATCTGGTGCACGAATACGCTGCATCAGCCGATTGTGAAAATGTTAAAACCATAGTTGTGAACCAGCTGTGCATAGTCAGATCCAAAAAGAAGTGGGAAATTACAACGCATCCCTTACATAAAACCCTACGCGTTGTTTTTGATAAAAGGGTCCTGACAGCGGACGATAAAACAATCCCTTATGGTTATTAGCCCCATTAGAGAGACAGCCCCCACACCATGGACACCCGGTTGCAACATCCCTTCTCCTGCGTGTTAGCAGGACCCTCAAACTGCGGTAAGAGCAACTTTATAAAAAAACTCTTAGAAAATGCTGCCGATGTTTTATCCCAAACCCCCAATAACATTGTGTCGCTTTATTCATGTTGGCAACCTCTTGATACAGCCCTGTCCCGTAGTTTCCCACATATCCATTTTATAGAGGGTATACCAGATAATCTCAACGATGATGAGCTACTGCCACCGTCCCTTGTCAACATGATAATTGTCGATGATCTTATGCGTGAAGGGGGGGATCATCCGGAGTTAGAGAGAGCTTTTACTCAATATTCACATAATCGCAATCTAAGCATATGCTACATTGTACAGAACTTGTTTAAAAGGGCAAGATCAGCCGGTCTATAGCTCTCAACGCTTCATACCTTGTTTTATTTTAAAAACCCCGGGACAAACAACAAATAGCAGACATAGCTAAACAGATGTACCCCGGAAACACACACTTCTTCATGGAGGCCTTTAGCGACGCTACAGCAAAACCCCACGGCTATCTGCTGGTTGACTTAAAAAATGAAACTCTAGAAGACTATAGACTGAGGGCTGATATTTTCCCCCCGAGCTACCAGTCGTTTACACCCCAAAGACCAGACCCCGGCCCTATAAAAAGCAACTTTGACGCCTTTTAGAGACATTTACAATCAGACCCTTATAATACAAGGTGTTGACCATGTCTACCCGCCTGCGCCGCATACTAGCTCTCCTGAAAATACTTGTTACAGCCAGTCCCCAACACAGAAAGGCCATCCTGTGCGCTGCTTCTGATGACTTAGTGGCTGCCATTTCAGAAATAGCCCTAAACACCCTAAAAGGCAACGTTCCTATATCAAGGAGTCCGTTACAGGTGCTGAAGAAGAAGAGGTGTCTTATCAAGAAGCTCAGTAATAAAAGGGCCTCACTCATTACCAAGAAGAAACTGGTGAAACAGTCTGGGGGGTTTATAGGCTCTTTGCTGGGCATAGCTATACCCGTAATTACAAGCCTCCTCTCAGGACAGTGATGGAGCACGCCACAAAGATGTATCTGGTTCCTAAACAGCAAATGGACCAGTTGGGTTCTTCCGTAGACAACGCGTGGGATATACGCAGAAATGAGACACTGCGCCTTGATGCTGAAATTAAAGACATTTTGAGCCGCACTGATCTAAACCCCTACGACAAGGCAAACCTTTACACCAGCACACTTTAAAACTTTTTAAGTTACTACAACCAATGGAATACTGAGAAAAACAAGCTGACTCTATATACCCGGACTCTGAACAACCAGCAGCCCCTGCGATTACCCCTCAACCCCTACAACCACCGCCGGACCATGCGACACCCCCAGATCCCTTTGTTGATGAACTCTTAAAAAATATAAGTCAAAGACATAGAGGGGCAGCGCAAATGCTAATGAGTAAACTGGCAACTTCTAAAGACCTCGCATCTTGGAATGAACGAGGTGAATTTCTCTACAAGGGACATCCGGTTGCCGGGTCGCACATGTACGACCTAGTCAAAGGTCTCACGCACCCCAAAATTCTAACGCCTCAAAATGCACCGCGCGGTTGGGATCAGTTTCTGCAAGCCGCTGCTGAACTCAACATCCCTTCTACGCTCGTTGGTAATAGCGATCATCGCTGTATGCTTGAAAGTTTAAAGACATCCCGCGCACCATCGCCGCCCGCCTCTGAAGGCCTACGGCTATCCCCCTCTTGGACTACCCCACTGGCGCCATCTGCACGGCGAAAAAAGCCTTTGTCCATACCCCATACATGGCTTCATCCTTAATTTTAAAAAATAAATGTACCTAATATGTGTATAAGTATGTCTGATTTTTCTTCATATATTTTTCAGCAAAGTTTGTCACTGTAATGTACAACCTACATACATGATTGTAATAAACACTTTTATAACTTTTCAACCGTCTCACGCGTCTTTTTAAACCATTTTTTTTAATTATGATGCATGAATAAGCAATGAAATACAAAGTTTGAATGCCTACTTTTTAAAAAACATTGTCTTTTATTTTAGACGTTCATCATTAAACACAGACAAGTTATAAACCCATACAATTTTGACAAGCTACATATTCTGTTCTAGCAGGTCTGACCGAGGCCCTTGTGTTTTCTTTTACATATTTCGCAACTAGACTGTCGTTGTTAACAAGGTCCCTCGAGTATAGATTTAAGAAATTTCTAAATGAAATACCCTCTCACATTTTACTGATAAAATAAATACAGTGTTCCCCGCATGTCATGGCTACCGAATCCTGTACCCTCATCTTGTTAAACACCACTCGCTCTGCAACTTTTTTCACAAACTTGAATATGGGCTGTGCATATATACTGTGTTCAGGGTACTCTGCTGAACTGTCAAACACGGTAACCCGGTAACCGTGTCACTATCTATAAAAACAGCGGCCCAATGTGTTCCACTCTTGTAATGCGGATCAGTGTTAAAGACTAGGGTGCGTGGTCTTTCTGCACCTATTTCAGCCGGTAGCCCATCGCTAGGGAAAACACCTAACAAGTATTTCCGAGCGTATTTATGCCGACTTAGGAAGTGACGTATCTGCACAGTGTCCATTTCACAATTGTTTTGAAGATAGTCAAACAAAATCTGTCTGGCGTGGTTGATCTGGATGAGGCTGTCGAATACTGAGAATACGACCATGTTCACATTCGCAGTTAGAGGGTTACTGAATCATATTTCAGCTTTTAGATTCCAGTTTTTGACCAGGTTGTAGTGCCCACCATCTTCCATGTCGGGTGTCAGGTCGAATGCGAGCAGAGTGTATCCGGCCCCATAGCCTTCACGTGACACGGCTACACCGCAGTCCCTTAGATGTTTCCTTGTTATCGAAACCAACCCCTGATATTCCCGGATGTAGTTGGAGGTTATAAAACTGGGTGTGTAGGGTTTTGCAGGAATCACATTGCCCTCATGGACCAGCGCGGCGTAGTTGATGCTGTAGTGTTTAAAATTGAAGGGGTTTGAGGCATAGGTGCCGCTAAAAGCTGTATTGTCCACGAATCTGATGATGATGAGTTTAGGAAGTTGCCCCAGAAATAAATTCTGCTGTTGTGTTAAGCGGGTCACTGCTGGGATACTGAACACTCTCAGAGCCACTCTTTCCACAGCGTACTTAACGTTTGATAATTGTAAAGCGTTGGCGTGCGCTAACCTGACGCTCGGTGACACTTTCACTCTCTTTACAAACAGGCTCGCTGATAGTATGTCCAGTTTGTACGGTTCCGCATCACCGCTGATGAGGCAGAATGAGTCCTTGTTGCGAGTGAGTTTGATCTTAAGATCAATTCCGTTGATGAGCAGTTTATCTTGGAAGAAGAGGTCTGAATGTATGCGCCCCAGGAGGTCAAAGGGGCGACTGCCTGCTGCAAGCCCTGCTCGTTTTAGAAAAACCCTTATTGGCCCCATCCAGAGCCGTGACTTCGAACTGTGCGTGTGTATCCCTGTAGAAGAGCCCCGTTGAAAGCTGTGTGTCAAGGGCGTCGCTACTGTAATTTAGAATGCTCTTGAGGTAGGCTCTGTAGGCGTACATGTTATCGTTCTCTGTGATGAGCCGATCGCCCAGGGTGATGTCCACCTGATTAAACATGGTAGCCAGGGGATAAGCGATCATCGCCATTTTAGCGTCTGCTGCTATGGCGGCCCCATCGACTTTTATGATTCTACACACAAGATGCAGCAATGTGTTGTTGAGATCCAAATACATATCCGTGGACCCTGACACAAAAAACTCTATAGGGGCCAGAGGTGTCAATGCTGCTAAAGGTGATACCTCCATGAAGAAGCTGTTTTCGATGCTCATCTGCGTTGGTTTTAGAGTGAACAAGTCTAGCTCGGATTTGGCGCACTCTCCAGATGCACAGTGTACGAAGGCCATGATTTAGTTTCCGCTGCTTTAAAAAATATTTACTTTAGAGCCGTTTCTCTTCTTCGCAGCTCTCTTCCGTCTTGGAGCTCTTCTTTTCTGAGTGTGTTTTGAAGAGCTCTGTCTTTTTTTATAGGGGGGAAGTGGGCCACGTAGTCTTGAAGCACGACGCTTCCTTTTAACACTCGCGCGCGGTGTGTACACCAACCCCGATCCTTCTTGCGGCTGTTTGTTCATGCGTTCTGCAACAGCCGAAGTAACAGAACCAACCACATCCTGGGCAATGCTTGTAGCAGCTGCCTTAACATGCGGTTTTGCAATTTCATAACCTCTTCTCAAGAACGGCATAGCTCTTCTAAACAGGCTCCTGAAGAATCCCCCTAAACCAGTAAACCGTAATTATTTCCACCCTGTACGTGGACCCATCTTAGCAGCGGTGAGTAACTATCCCTGATCCTCTGGGCCTCTACTATATCGCTATACACATAGAGCGTGTAGAAGCCTCCATTAATATCGGGACAAGTGTGATCCTGTTCCACCAGACTTTTCGCATGCAACACGGTGCCTAAGACCCTTCTTAATTTACCGAAGCTGTTAAACGTCGTGCCGCGACTCGCGGCTTTAAGAAACACCTTCCTTCTGACGTTATCTAAAGACAGATGAATATTCGCATATGTTTCGATGTTGGCTATGGATTTGTTGATGGCGTCGACAACACTTGCAACGGTTGGGTGGTAACCGTACGGTATGCCAGCGTGCATGTTCACATTGTCCTGATCACGCTTTATGTAAAACTTAGCTTCACTCGGTGTAAATGTATTCCAAGTTCTAGGGTTTTGGATTTCTGTTAGGGCCACCTCCCAATCCCTTTTCAGGTCGACCGGCTTAGCCAATATCACGGTGTATTTAGAAATCTGATTGTCGGGGAACATGTCCTTAGAAGCGTTGGATGGTAAGGTAATATAAAAGGGCGTTGTCTCCATCTTATTAGCTGTTTTTAGGCGGTCCTTAGCTCACACACCCTTCAGGGAGCTGGCCAGTACCCAACTGTTAAATTTATCCAGCCAGCCTATCCATTTGACATATGCCTGGCTGTTAACCCCTCGACCTTTCCTCTTCAGAACCTTTTCAACCCTATACACACGGTTCGGATCATCAGGTACCAATTGTAACTCTTCCTTGTAAAAGATCCCAGACACAGCTTCCCCTTCGTAGTCCTTTAACCTGGAAATATACAATCCTTCTTTAAGCTCCACACTTTCCACTATAAATAATTGATCGCTAAAAGTTTGTTGGTAGCCCTTCGTGAAGATACCTTTTAATTTTGAAATCCTCACGTGTTCTCCTTTTTTAAAAAACGGCTTCTTTACCTTTGTAACAAAATTACGTCCATACACGGTCCTCAAAACAGCTATGGAATTACTAGGAGTGACCTCTTCGGGGGATGTCTTGATGGTCCGGTGATAACTGGCATTTTATACATCTAAAAATGCTTGTAGAACATCCACGTATCTGTAGGTGTTATGGGCTGTAAAATATCGCCACATCTTAGACTTTAAAGTTCTGTTAAACCGTTCTACAACCGCTGCTTTTACCTCCGTGTGCGTTACAAAATGTTGAACACCGTGGTGGTTTAATAGTTTCTGAAATGTCTTGTTTAAGAATTCTTTACCAGCGTCTGTTTGTAGTTTTTGAGGAATTCGGCCCTTCCCGAAGATAGCTTTAAAAGCGAGTGTGACGCTAGCCCCACTTTTATCGCGTAGCGCTTCTGCGTAGGCGTACTAGGACAACACGTCTATGGCTGTTAATATATAACAAGCGCCACTGTTATGTTTTGCGACATCTGATTATGTCCGCTTGCCACTGATAATCTATTTGCGCATTAACGATTGTGGGGCATCTCTTAAAACGTCTTCGGGCCTGTTTATGGAGTGAATACGCCTCTTCTCCCGATAGCCATGTCTTGACCATGTCTCTGCTTACCGGTTCATTTTCATCTACAGCCCTTCTGTATAGAGCTTCGACGCCTCCAAAGCTACCAACCCCCCTTGTATCATAATAAAGTTTTCTTAACCGTGCCCTCAACATGATATCATCTGTTACAGCAAATGAAATGAAAGACACTTGTTTTGTGTAAGGTCATTTTATTTAAAAAAAACAATACTATCAAGACCTATGCAAAAGATACTTTACATTTTCACAGTAATTGTCATAAGTATGGATTAAAACATAGCCACCTTAAGGTGTAACACTCCACTAGTTTGTTCTAAATACACGCTATCATGTCACATTACATAAGACCTTAGGTAAATAGTCTTCGTGGGGCCAAAGACCCTATTGTTCTTTTTTTTTATACATATTACACATACGTCTTTCTATGAGTCTTCTATCAGCTTTCTATCAAAAATAGGGCACAGCTCCTGCATAGCAGGTAGTTTTATGCTCGGGGCATAGGCGTGTCGGACATCATTGAGTGCAGCTGTCAAGATCCTCAACATATCGGAGTGCACATATTTCTTTTCAGGGTGCATAGCGTACACCACCCGTAGCAGTTTATACACCTTGTACGGATCTAGCAAACCACAAATATAGCGTATTGTTCTTGTTCTGTATGATTCGCACAAACATTCGTGAGCCGCCTGCTGTGGATCGTTCATCTGGTGGCCGTGACAAAGGCTGTAATAGTCACGCTTGACACAGTTTAGTATCGCCGTCGTGGCAAAACCCTTAACTTCTCGCCTCTCATAGTAGGAAACTCGGTCATCGTCCTTATCACAGGCATCGCTCTTAGAGCCACATACACACTCACGGTTTTGGCATGTGGATCTTTCAGCCTGTTTTGAACACCACAGACAATTGAAGATTATATTGCTCGCTTTCGCAGGCCGCCACTCTGCCGCCGGTCCTTTTGGGGTTTCTCTCTAAGGTTCAAAAGAAGAATTGACAGACCATTAGTCAAAGAAACAAAATACGGCAATTATGTAGCTGACTGCTTATAGCCTTTTCCTACTAACCTCCGCATGTTCACAACCCTCGGCGAAGGCTCTGAAATCTTGAGAGTCGCTAATGTCCTGCGATGCCCCCTCGACGCTTGTCCTAGGCTGTTGCAGAACAACCTCCTCAGCAGCCGTATCCTCCTGAGGATGCATGTCTTCATAGACGGGCGTGTTAGGCGGTGCTGCAGCCTCCTTACCAGAGCACATTATGAAGGGGGTGCATCCAGCTGGTGTTGCTCTCTAGGGGTCAAAAAGGACGATTGACATGCCAGTAGATGAAGACATAAAATACATCATTTTTGTAACTGACTGTGCATAACATTTTTTTTTTTTTTTACTAATCCCCGCATTTTCACCACCCTCTGCGACGGCTCTGAAATCTTGAGAGTCGCTAATGTCCTGCGATGCCCCGTCATCTTCGACGCTTGTACACGGCTGTTGCACAACACCCTTCTCAGGCTCCGTATCCTCCTGAAGATCCATGTCTTCATAGACGGGAGTGTTAGGAGGTGCTACAGCTTCTTCATCTTCCTCCATGTCCACGAAACTGAGGCCAGCAAACACGCTGCCACTAGACGAGACCTCACTCTCGCTGCTGGCGTCCTTAATCGGAGACATCCTGCATAAACACTCCTTGAGACTGAGTTTTTGCACCCCCCGACAAAGGTCAGTACCAAAACCAGTAACGTTGCAGCCCATATCCTGAGGTGTTTCTTGTTGAGCATTCTCGTTCATTACCAGGGGTGCTAAGCTACGGTAATATCTATCGATAGTGGGCTGGGAGCCACCCCACATGGGGTTTTTCACGAGCGGGTTGTATCTCTTCATTTTGCTGTGTGATCCTTTTTGGATTCAGACGGCTGGTTGCTGTACAAGGTTCTTAAGGAGGCCTTATATGTATCCTAATCAGACCCTAAAAGGGCGTGCCCCTCTACACCACAACAAGGACATACACGCGTCAAAGGTCTCTGGTTCGCTGTTGTCTACATAAGAAGCCCCGCCCGTGGCAGCCCCTTGGGACAGTTGAACGCCTACATCCAGCCTGATGGGTTGGAACCTGTCACTTTTGCAGCCACACACGTCACTTTTAAGGACACAGTGAAGGGCGGGGGATCTATGGGGGGACCTGTCACTTTTGCAGCCACACACATCACTTTTAAGGACACACACGTCACTTTTGCAGCCACACACGTCACTTTTAAGGACACAGCGAAGGGCAGGGGGACCTACAGGGGGACCTGTCACTTTGAAGGACACGCATGGTGATCGATGGTATCAGCTTATACTACTAACGCGATATATAGCGCTCTAGTGTCTGGTCCTGCTTCCTTCTCCTGTAAGAGGCTTGTGGGGCTTTTGATCTCCCCACCGAGTCCAGAGAGACCTACTCAGTGAGAATGTAGAATGCGCTATATAGTGCTCTGGTGCCTGTGCCCACCTTCTTCTCCTGCAAGGGGGCTGTGGTTCCCTTCACCTAGACCAGAGAGACCTACGCAGTGGGAATGTAGAATGTTCTCCATAGCTCTCTGGTGTCTGGTCCTACCTCTTTCTCTTGCCAGGGGCCTGTGGTTCCCCCACGAGCCCGGAGAGAGTTGCGCAGTGGAAATGTAGAATGCACCATATAGCATTCTGGTGCCTGTTCTGCCTCTTCCTCCTGTCAGGGGCTTGTGGTCCCCCCACCGAGTCCTGAGAGACCCTTGAGGCAGGAATGTAGAATGTGCTATATAGCGCTCTGGTGTCGCCTCCTTTTCATGCCAGGGGCTTGTGATCCCTTACCAAGCCCAGAGGGACCTGCGCAGTGGGAATGTAGAATATGCTAAACAGTGCTCTGGGGCCTGGTCCCAGCCCCTTCTCCTGCCAGAGACTTGTGCCCCCCCCCCCACTGTGTCCAAAATCTAGTGCAGTGGGAATGTAGAATGCACTATATGGCGCTTTGGTGTCTGGAGCTGGTGGGGCTTGTGGTTCCCCAACTAACCCAGAGAGACCTGCGCAGTGGCAGTGTAGAATGTGCTATATAGTGCTCAGATACCTGGGTCCTCCCCCTTCTCCTTCTCCTTGAGCATGGTTTAGAGGTTCTAGCAGAGAAGTGCAGCTACTCGTATACCCAAGAGACAAACGGGTTCTTCTATCGGGGAGGAGCCATCCTCTGAGACCGAGTGCACAGCTTCAGGGGGGACGCACATGGAGCAGTCAGGTAGGAAGGGGACACCCACCTAGCTAGCCAGATCAGCCAAATCAACCCTACCTATCAATGGGGTGACAGATGTCGCAGCCAGACTGCCCTCACATACAAGATTCCACCCCCTTATCCTGCCAGGAGCTTGTGGGCCCCCAACCGAAACAAGAGAGTCCTGGGCAATGGGAATGTAGAATACTCTATATAGTGCTCTGGTGCCTGGGCCCGCCTCCTCTAGGCAGGGGCTTGTGGTCCCCCCACTGAGTCCTGTGAGTCCTGCGAGGCAGGAATGTAGAATGCGCTATACCCAGGTTCTCCAAAGTCGGTTATAGAGGGCTGAATTCATGCCAGATCTTTAGCATATCCCTATTTAGAGAAATGTAGTTATCCTAAAACTCTGGTAAGGGTCTTGCCCGCCAGGATGGACTTTGGAGAATCCTGTGCTATATCACGCTTTGGAGTCTGGGTCCAATTCTTTCTCCTGCCAGGGGCTTGTGGATCTTGTGGTCTCCCCACTGAGTCGAGACAGTCCCAGGCAGTTGGATTGTAGAATGCGCTATATAGCACTATGGTGCCTGGCCTTGCCTCCTTCTCCTGCCAGGTGCTTGTGGGCTTTGTAGTTCCCCGCTGAGTTAAAAAAGTATCTGTAAGTTAGTTATAATAGCATGTCCCCAGACACCATCTCTATAGGTGGCTATCGATATACACTTTGCTTGATAAGTTAGGCCCATTTCCTTTTTTACAAACAATACTGATATCACTTTATCAAACTGATGTGGTTTTTAGCTGTTTCCACATATTGCGTGAGTCAAACTGAGCCCCACATAGGAAAAAGAACTAACCTGACACCATTCGCTGTAAAATTGCAGGGTTTAGTAATGCTAGACCCACAGGTCATGTTGAAGCTTTTACCAAAATTGATTCTAAGGTACAGATTTTCCATAAGACCCACAAAAGTATTCAACAGTGACTGTAAGCCATTTGCTGTATTGGCCATTAAAACCGAAGTGTCAGCTTACAGGAGGGCCGGGGCATGCCCATGGTATATCTGAGGCACCTTTTATTTACCAGTTTCCCCTAGTTTTTTAATATATAAAGTGTAGAGAATAGATGCCCCCCAGCAATGCTGAATGCCTCAGAAAATTCCCCATTCATTCCATACCTGCTGTGCCTGTAAAGATTTGTCTAAGGAGGTTTACAATTGATAGCTTTACCAGCACCCCTATCATCATCCCCAACAAGCGCCAGCTAGCTTTAGGAATGATTTACACAGTTCACGACACTTGACAATCCCATGCAAGCCATGTAAATTACCCCCTCCCCTGTTTGGCCACTGTATATTTGTTATTCAATACGTTTAGGTTATGACACTGCTCGACCATCCCGATTCCTGTATGGATCTCATATTGTAGGTCAGATGAAAGATGCCATTGCTCAACCCACAATTACAATCTAGCTTACAGTATCCTTTCAGTCATCTTGCCTATGGAATTCAGTAACTAAATCAAGCAATAACATTTAGGTTACCCACGATTTCCCTTTTTAAATAGCGGGACAATTAAAGAGTTCAATCATGTGTGCAATTTACCTAACACACAAACTACACTCAATACATTTGCTTAGAGTTGTCATCTAACACTTGGTGATAAACACTAGTCAAGTCAAGAGTTGAGAAAGCTGTAGCCACTCTTAATGTTGAGGTAATTTCATTCACGTTAGGTAACGGTTGTTGGTCTGTTCACATAGCCTTTGCAAAACTTCACAAATCGACAAAGACATAAATCTCCCGAGCTCTTTAATGAAAGTTCAACGGATGCAAGTCATGGTGAAGAGTCTATAGGTATAAGTCTGGTGGGGACTGGTCCGTCCTTCATTTTGAAGTATAAAACCCTTGTACTTTCCAAATTTATCTATGAATCCTTTACAGTTTCCTTGTATTGTCTGGATAAACTCATCAATTCTTTCGAAGTTCACTCTGGGATGGCTCGGTGGGAAAGTCAACTCTAACCCGATGCCATAGTCTGATACAGTGAATATTTCTTACCGTTGACAAACCTGTGAGGCCTGGAAAGCCAAGTCGTTCACATGAAGTGCTTGGGAAAGAATGTAGGAGTGACTAAAATGTATTTGGGGACCCCATACGCAAACTAATCATACGATTGCTTGACTAGTGGAGTGACACCACGTCATTAAGTTGTCATAAGGACTATAAAAGAAGAAATTCAGAAGAACATTGCCATACCTTTTTTCCTCTGACAACACAATGCTATTTCTCTTTCCATGGGGCACAACTTATCATGCTTTTAATTTTATTCTTTAATCTCAACGCCGTAATTTTTCCCTATCTTGGACTGCCTTTTGCTGATGCTGCTGCCTTTATGCAGTAGACCTGGAATCCTTCTTTGCCAAACACATTGATCTTTGCTTTCTTTCCCCTTTTTGCTCATGGACTTACGCTTAGAGGACTTTAAAATGTATTCCTTTTACTTCTTTGCTTTGAATGTTTAGATGCTGTAAAAGAGAATTGAACTATCCTTCTGCCTTTAATAGTGGTAGGAATCTGTAATCTTGTAAGTGATGCTTGTTTTAAACCATCCTCATTTGATTTGAACTTCTGAATAAATGTGTAGTATTGTACTACATGCTTTAATATTCTTGACTGAGATGCTTAAGAAATTGCTTATCTGTATCTTTTTTGAAACATTAATACAATAACTAATTCATCTATATTGCCTGAGTCTATTATTGTGTCCTGATGTTATTTATTTGAAACTGATCTAAATTACCCTTGGGATCTAAATGCGTTGTAGGAAGAATCAGCAAATCTTTTCAGAATATCAAGTTCTGCTTCTTTTATTCTGTGTTGCGTTGTAGTAGTGTGTATCATTCTAGTTAGACTTCATTTATTTAAGAGATTGGGTCTCCCCTTTGTGATACTTTATTTGTACAGTATTGTCTTAAACCTTATTTCAAACTTGGGAGTTAGTCACCAATTAATGGTCCTCATTGGTTGGCTAATATTGTAATTGTAATTTTGTGTTTTGGGCATCCTAATTCCCGCCCCTCCAATAGGCGGAGAAAGATCCATCAGAGGACCATTTGCCTCTGTGGTAAGGGTAATGTTGTGAGCCGTCTAGCTGTAGGGGGTCCAGTACAGTTTGAGGGACAAATGAATAAGTAGTGAATTGAAAGTTAAACCAAAAATTATTCTAACCACTTACGCTGGATCACTTGTGATGTAGGCCATGCCTCGCTCTGCAGCAGTGTTTGTGACAGCCTGTTCCTTATTTTGCCATTCTGACTGCTCCAGTACGTTTTCCCTGTGCAGACAACCCCTATCACAAGTCTCTTTACAGATACTCTACATGAGTATGGTGTGCTACTGAAGAATAGAGTTGTAAACTTCGCTAAAGTGGAGCCCCTTTTGTATTTTTTCGCTACAGCAGCCATGACCAGCCATGAAAATACTAATGGTTGGTGATAGCTGATTACAGTAGTGATGTGCAAGTCTTTTGATCTGAAACCGAGAGGGCAGACTGCCTAATGGCTCTCTTTGGTGAAACATTGTAGTAGATCATGAGGTAAGTGTGCTCCAATCTTTGTCTTTTAAAACTTCTACTGAGTCCAATGCCTGGAAGCTACATCCTACAGCTTCTGCTGTGCCTTCTGTATCAAATATCAGGCAAGCTCATTTGCTGATCCCTGCACTGACACTTTTCCGGTGACTGATAATCTTGTGTTTCTGTGGGTTCCTGTTGGCATTTGCCACCCATTTTCTGAAACTAATAATCATGTGAGCAAAAGTGAACAGATGTACTAAACCCTATATTGACACTGCCGCTCTTGCACCCACGTTCGATTGAGCCCTTGTGCTGCACACTTCATTTATGTAATGTAATGTAATGTAATGTATTTGTACTTATATAGCGCACTTCTACCCAGAGGTCTCGTAGCGCTGTATTCATACCGCTGTGGAACCCTTCCTGGTTTTCCTGTGAGATGTCCACTCCTGGGCACCCCCCAAGGTGAAGCCAGGCATCCTAGCGCTGTGGGGGCCGTTGTGGAGATTAAGCAAGCTATTTCCCAGAGTTGCACAGTAGAACCCATGATTAGAATAGGCACCGAGGCGAGAATTATCCGGTCCGGGGAAATTGAATCCAAGAGCCGCCGAGGCGGGAATTGAACCCTGGTCCCGGGCCAGACCTCTGCATCAGGGTCTGCCGCTCTAACCACTGAGCCACACTTCTCCACAATCGCTTTGCAGGCAAGGCCTCCGCAGCCAACACCCATACGCTCGTTGAGTCAGGCAAAAGGCAAGCAGTCAGCTCCAAACGTATGTTATAATGGGGTTATGTGTGAGAAGGGTAGTAAGATTTTGCAGTTAATTTCTATAAAAAATCTTAACATTCACTGATAAAGCATTATCATTTAATAACCAGGGAAATTCAATTTGCCAGTTACAAGTAACTGACATAAAAATTGTACATTGACCTTTGCTTTTAACAATATATATATTACCTACTGGCGGTCGCCAGTAGGTAGATATAGTTAGGACCTATTTTCCATAGGAAATCCGCAACATTCTATTTGGAATAACGTTGGCGCTGATTGACCAATCTTGGCGAAATTTTCCAAACTTTTGGCAAGCTCCGGTCCGCTCCTATCCTGAAACTTTCACGGTGATTCGTCAAGCGAGGGCCGAGAAAAAAGGGGGGTCCCAAAACGCGTTTTCCCCATGTATTTTCCCAGAGGACCTGTTGACGCAGCTACAGCCCGAACTGCTGAATGGAATTACAACAAATTTGGCAAAGAGGTAGTCCTCAGTTCAGACTCGTGCCTTTTGCTTAAATGGTGTAAATCCGTTCAGTAGTTCCTGAGAAAATTAGAGTTAAAAAGATAGATATATCTATGCGCTCGGAGGATCCGCGCACCCTCCCCGCACCCAGCACGCACCCTCCCGTGCACGAGCTGTATTCTAATTGGCTGTCAACACTCCAGATCAGGAAGTGTTGGCAGCCATCTTGTGCCTCGGTAGAACCGAGGCACAAGAAACCTATAAAACAAACGCGAAAAACACGACAAGGGGGCAGGGTAGAAACATCCTGACCCCCTAGGCCTGCTCAGCGGGTCCCACAAGGAACCCCAGGGCCAAAAAAGGCATTTTTTAAGAAAAAAAATAATCGGAAAGAGTCACGCACCCAGCGCGAATTTCGGCCGAAAAAAAAAAAAGAAGCACGGGGTTCCCACGCTTCTTTGGTAATTGGCCCCCAGGGGGGCTAAATCCCGGGGGCAGAAATTAAAAAAAGTGTGGGGGGTCCCAATCCCTGCCACAATGCCCCGGGGACCGCCACCCCAGGGGCTTATTGAAAATGGGTGGGGGGGCACGCAGCCCCTCCCCCGCCCCGGGGACTGCCACCCCCCGGGGCTTGAAATGATTTGGGATGGGGGGCTCTCAGGCCCCCCCAGCCCCGGGGACCGCCACCCTCCGGGGCAACTTGTCAGTGGAGGAGGGGGGCCACGCACCCCCCTTCTGGAGCCTTGAATAGGCCCTGGGGACCGCCACCCTCCAGGGCCGGCTCCTGCAGTGTCCCGGGGTGCCCACCCCTGGGACACAGAAGTTTGCAATGACAGGGCGGGAGCCTCACGGCTCCCGCCCTGTCATTGCAAACTGCTTTGCTTCATTGAAGCGAGAGCAGGGAAACCTGCTCGCGCTTCAATGAAGCAAAGCTGATTGCTTTTCCACATGAGGAGCAGCATGTTAGCTGCTCCCCATGTGGAAAACCAATGACGGCTCCCGCAGGACGCGGGGAGCCGGCTGGGACTGTGGTGGGATTGGGGACCCCCCCACGGCCCCCAACAGAGGCCAGGCCCCGGGAGGTGGGCCACGCGGCCCCCCTCCCCAATAAAAAAATTTAAAAAACAATGGCCGGCCCCGGGGCAAATTATGGCCTCGGGAGGGGGGCCACGCGGCCCCCTTCCCGATTATTTTCTTTTTTTATAAACAAAAATTGGGGGCAGGCCCTAGGGGATGGGGTCCCCAGGGCCAAAAAAATGGAAAAAGAAGGGGGGCTACACAGCCCCCCTTCTACAAAAAAAAAAGAAAAAAGAAAGACCGGGATCGGGCCGGAGGCCATGGCCCCTCCTAACACCACTCTGCAAACGCGCCCCCTGGCGCGTTTGCAGAGGTGGAACTAATTCCCCTTGAATACTGGGGGTTCCTGGGGGCCAACTAGCCCACCATTAAACTCCAGTATGTGGCAGGGGGCTCCGTTGCAGAGAGGTGTAATGAGGCCACACCCCTTTTTACACCTCTCTGCAACGCAACTCCGTGGCGCTTACTGGAGGTACCTGGTGGCCTAGTTGGCCGCTAGGGGACCTCAGGATTCAAGGGGACTTAATCCCCCAACTTAAAATGCGCCACGGGGCGCGTTTGCACAGTGGTGAAGGTAGGGGGCGGGGCCTGAGGTGATACTGTGCAAACACGCCCTATGGCGCGTTTTAAGTTGGGGAATTCATTCCTCTTCAATCGAGAGGTCCCCTAGGGGCCAACTAGCCCACCAGGTACCTCCAGGAAGTGCCACGGAGCTGCGTTGCAGAGTGTTGTAAAAAGGGGCGTGGCCTCTGAACACTGCTCTGCAACGCAGCTCCCTGACGCATACTGGAGGTACCTGGTGGGCTAGTTGGCCCCCAGGGGACCGCAGGATTGAAGAGGAATTAATTTCCCAACTTAAAACGCGCCACAGGGCGTGTTTGCACACGTCACCTCAGGCCCCGCCCCCTTTCTTTACCATTGTACAAATATTCCTCTAAAATCAGCCAAACTACGAATTCCGATTTACTCACCTGTTCTCAGGAGAGAACCCAGGGCTGCATCTTTTAGCCCAGCACTGACCCTGAAAAATAATTCTAAGCGTACTTACCAGTAAATTGTATTTCCTTCCATAGGAATCCATTGTGTGGTTTTCAGCAGAAAAGTTTTTAAGTGTCCATTTTTAAAACGTACAAATATTCCGCTAAAATCAGCCGAACTACGAATTCCGATTTACTCACCTGTTATCAGGAGAAAACCCAGGGCTGCATCTTTTAGACCAGCACTGACCCTGAAAAGTAATTCTAAGCGTACTTACCAGTAACTTGTATTTCTTTCCATGGGGATCCATTGTGTGGTTTTCAGAAGCAAAGTTTCAAAGTGTCCATTTTTGAAACGTACAAATATTCCTCTAAAATCAGCCGATCTACGAATTCCGATTTACTCACCTGTTATCAGGAGAGAACCCAGGGCTGCATCTTTTAGACCAGCACTGACCCTGAAAAGTAATTCTAAGCGTACTTACCAGTAACTAGTATTTCTTTCCATAGGAATCCATTGTGTGGTTTTCAGCAGCAAAGTTTCAAAATGTCCATTTTTGAAACGTACAAATATTCCTCTAAAATCAGCCAAACTACGAATTACGATTTACTCACCTGTTATCAGGAGGGAACCCAGGGCTGCATCTTTTAGACCAGCACTGACCCTGAAAAGTAATTCTAAAAATACTTAACAGTAACTTGTATTTCCTTCCATAGGAATCCATTGTGTGCTTTTAAGTAGAAAAGTTTCTAAGTGTCTATTTTCATAAACTAAAAATATTCCTAAAAAATCGTCTGTATGACAAACACATTCTTTCAACTGTTTACAGGAGATTCACCTGTGCTGGATCCAGGATCCACCACTGAGTAAGAAAAAGTAACGAAAACACTACTTATCTGCTAAGTGAATTTTCTGCCATAGGATAACATTGGTGATTCTATGTGAAAAATGTTCAAAGTGTCACCTTTTAAAATACAATAATAATCCTTAAAAATCACTACTGTAACCAAAACGCTTTAACTCAACTGTTTACAGGAGATGTCCAAGGACTGAATCTAGCATCCAGTCCTGTGGTTAGAAAAGTAATCCATAAAGTAACTAATTGCATTTGACTAGAAATTCACAATGTTGCTTTGTGTTTGAAATTGTGTTGCCCATTGCAACTGTAACTACTGTACTTAAACGTCTATTGCCTATTTGCAAACTATTTAAACTAAAGTAATTCATTCTGAGAAAGTATATTTTGTATTGTAATGTATAATGTAAATAAAAAAATAAAATATCTAAAAATAAACAATGTAGTAAATCAGTATCAAAAAAATCAGTATAACAATTAATACATTAAAAATTGTCATTTACAAAACCTTTGAAATTCACTGAAAAAACCATAGGTTTCAGACCTGATATAGTTAGGAATTAGCATTTTAAAAACCTTTGAAATTCACTGAAAAAAACATAGGTTTCAGGCCTGATATAGTTAGGAATTAGCATTTAAAAAACCTTTGAAATTCACTGAAAAAACCATAGGTTTCAGGCCTGATATAGTGAGGAATTAGCATTTAAAAAACCTTAGAAATTCACTGAAAAAACATTAGGTTTTAGGGGTGTTATAGTTAGCTGGACATTTCACTCGAACAAAACCATTGAAATTCCTCCGATATAGTTAGTTGTACTAACTACATCTCGCGCGCCCGCAATCCACTGCTGATGTATAAATGTATAAAAAGGCTTATAAAGCGCTCTAATGCCAAACGGCGTCTTGGCGCTGAGGTGTGAGAAGGCAATGAGGACAGGAAGGGCTGGGAACCTAGAGGACATTAAACAGCCTGGACTTCAAAGCTTTCCTGAAAGAGAGAAGGTCTGGCTCCAGTCGAAGAGAGGCTGGAAGCCTGTTCCATAATTGAGAGGCACAGATGGAAAATGTGCGACCGCCCCATCTGGCACGTCTATATCTAGCGATGCACATAAGGCCAAGATTGGCCGAACGTAGATCACGACAGGGAACATAAGGTTTAAAGAGATTATGGCAGTAGGTAGAACCAACCCCATAATGTGCCTTATGGACAAGGCATAATGCCTTAAACTCAACTCTCTGTTGGACCGGGAGCCAGTGCAACGTTCTCCTAGCAGAGGAAATGGAATGGCCCTTGGGGATTTGCAACAGGACACGGACAGCAGCATTCTGAAGGGATTGAAGTTTGCTGATCTGAAACTTGTCCATGCCCAAAAAAATAGCGTTGCAATAGTCAAGTCTTGACATAAAAAGAGCGGCCATCACCGTCTTCTGAAGAGCCGCGGGAATAAAAGGAAAGATCTTACGGAGAGACTTGAGCAGGAGAAAACAAGCAGAAGTTATGCTGTAAACCTGCGCTGACATGTTCATCTTAGTGTCAAATATGACACCCAGGTTTCTAACCTTTACCACAGGTAGAGGGCAAAGTCCTGCCTCCGGTGGCCACCAGAGGTTGTTCCAGTTTGGAGGCCCATTCCCGAATTCCATAACTTCGGTTGTCTCCGTGTTGATTTTCAAAAAGCTCAGCGACATCCAAGCCATAATATCTTTAAGACACAGGTGGAAACGCCCTGCAGTTAACTCAGGAGAATCTGCCAGCGAGATGACCAGTTGCGAGACGTCCGCATAAGAAACAAAGGAAAAGCCATGCTTCCTCACAACAGCCGCCAGGGGTCTCACATAGAGATTAAACAAAGTAGGGGATAGAGCCGAACCCTGCGGGACGCCACAAATCAGATTAAAATTATCTGATTTCAAGCCCTCCCAACTAAGAGATTGCTGTCTGTCCTGCAGGAAAGAAGAAAGAAGGGCCAGGGCTCGGTGCCTGATGCCTGCCTTCTTTAGTCGCTGCACTAAAACCGTATGGTTGACAGTATCAAAGGCAGCCGACAGATCGAGGAGAACTAAAACAGCTCTACCACCTACGTCGACTGCCATACGGATTCCCTCCGCAGCAGCAATGAGAGCAGACTCGGTAGAATGATTGGAACTAAATCCATGCTGAGCCGGATCGAGTAGACAATTATGGTCTAGAAATTCAGCAAGCATGGTGTTCATATGCTTTTCCAAAATTTTAGCAACTAAAAGCAGACCCGAGATTGGTCGGTAATTTTTTACAGCCTCAACCGTCAGGGAACCAAAGCTAGAAAGACCACCGTGCCTAGTCACAGGTGACGAGCAAGGTTGGTGAAAGATGTCTTGACCAAAAGCTGGGATTGCAAGATTTGACAGCTCCTCATATATAGTTTGAACTTTGACATAGAAAAAGGAAGCCAGCTGGTCACAGAAACCCTGATCAGGGCTAAATGGATAGCCCTGCTTAGGTTTGGCCAGATAAGATACCGATTTGAAAAGTTCTTAAGTGGAGTTACCAGCGGCCAGGATTTTCCTCGTAAAGTAAGATGTCTTTGCTGCATTAATGGCCGCTTTATATTTATAAAGGGCTACATTATAAAGATCTTTGTTAGCCCTGGTATAGTCCTGTCTCCACCGGCGCTCAAACCGTCTGCATTGGACTTTTAGAAGTTTGAGATCAGGGCTATACCATGGGGCCCCCGCCGGACGCCTATTAAGCGTGGCTGTCTGTATAGGGGCAACAAGGTTAATTGCTGCCCTGACCCAGTCATTGAACTGTGCCGCGGCCACCTCATTATCTGCATCTAAAATAGGAGGAAAAAGATCAAGGGCGGCCACTAGATCAGTGCTAGTGATTTTAGACCACCGCCGGAACGCAACCTTAACTGGGTTATGAGGGGCGCTCATACCGGCAGACCTGGCCATGACCTCAAAAAAGACTGCTTATGATCAGTCCATGGAAGCGGATCAGCCCTGCAGTACTTAATGTCTGGGTGATTCGAGAACAGTCCGTCAAGAGTATGGCCACCTTCGTGTGTTGGAGCAGTCACCAGCTGCTGAAGACCAAAGGCTGCCATAACATCACAGAGTCTGTTAGTATCAGCACAAATAGTAGATTCCAAATGGAAATTAAGGTCACCCAAAATGGAAAATGAGTCTGAATCCGTGCAGGATTCCATATATGTCATAAGAGCCAAAGAAAAGGGAGCCCTAGGGCCAGGGGGTCGATAAATCAGCAGGCCCTGAAAAATCGTGACCTCCTTCCACTTGATAACGAAATGAAGTGCTTCAGCATGAAGCTCTGTAACATTCATTGTCTGCACAGTGAAAATTTGCTTATAAACAATGGCGATACCTCCACCTCTACTGCCTAAGCGATCCAATGACATGACAGCATAACCTGGGGGCAGAGCGACATTCCAATCAGGGGCGGAGGAAGCCTCCGCCCAGGTCTCAGTTTAGAAAACCATATCAGGATTATGTGCACTTAAGAGAATCTCAAGCTCAAGTTTGTGCTTAGCCACCGAACGCACATTTAAAAGAAGGCCCTTGAACCTCTTCAGTGAGGTCTGCTCCGTTGTCCCACTCGAGACAGACCGTGATCATCCCGACGGTTAAACATAACACCGGCCCCACAGAGTGGTGGCCGGAGCTTGTAGTGTGCCTGAGAAGTATAATGGACTAATGCCACTGGAGCAAGGGTCCTGGCCACGGACACATTCCGGACGCTGACGGGCGCAGACGGGCTTGTCTTTAGCGCGCCCGTGGAGACTGAATGTATGACATGTGTATGACATGTGTATTGACATTCAATCCAAAAGTAAACAAAGTTAAAAAGATAATTTTGAGAAACTGGAGGCTGATTGATCAATTCAATATACCAAAACCTTGGTTTGCTTTCAAGAAAGGCAAAAATCTGCGACAGTATTGGTGAGAGCCATGCGGGAACCAATGATAAAAAAAGATACAAGAACTTTACTTGGTTTACCTGCAGTGATAGGACATTACCGGTGTAACAATTTCTTCGCCTGTGCAAGTACGAGCGACACTAAAGTGCTGATGATTAATAATAAGGAACATGTGATGCAAGCATTTTCTAACTGCAACACCAAAAATGTGGTGTATGCCTTGATTGGCCCTGTGGGAAAATGTATATCGGGCAAACCACACAAATGGTGAAACTACGGATTTTACAACACAAATCCCGCATTAGATGTAAAACACAGGGAGCCCCACTTGTACAACACAATGTTGAAGTTGGTCATAATGAGAATGATATGGAGTAGATAGTTCTAGCCGTAATTAAGGCTAATAACAAAAGAGAACTAGAGATGAGACTTAACCGCATAGAAGCCCGACTCATTGAAAGATACCATACAGCGACAGAGGGTTTAAATGAGAGAGACGAGCTATGGGCCCTGATCTAATAAGTGTGTACTGAGAGGCTTTTTAAACCACCAGGTATTACTTTACTCCCGGTGATACCAGTGTGGATACCAGAGTTTATATAGCAATAAGGAGTATGTAGACCAATGGGCTTTTCCTTTTCTGCTCATCTTGTTCAAAAATAGAGCGGAAGAACAATGAGATTAATGCTAGAAGGTTGAGAGAGAACGTAAGCCCGCCTTTTTGAACATACAGTGCATCGGAATTTATCAGGTTGTGGATCCAAAACGCAGGATAAGTAACCTTTTGCGCCTACACGGGATGGGCGTTTTGCATACTGCATTTTTTACATAGTGAGAACATTACTTGGTCTATTGTTGTTTTTTCATTATTCTTGTGGCAAGTAATAAGTATAAATATTACACCCCAAAACACCGATGCTATTATGGAGGTTTCATTAAGATTTTTTAGATCGTAGATAATAATAATAATAATAATAATAATAGTAGATGATACATAAAAGAAAATATGAGATATAGGAAGCGGTTCACAAATATAATTGATTATTGTTTGGGTAGGATTTAATTTTCTTATTCTCATTTACATATTTTGAAAATTACACCGGACCATGGAGATGCACCTATTAGGTTGTTTGGCAACGTATAAAAAGTTCTTTAACTTTTAGTAAGATTGATACCCAGAAGTGTAGTATAGAGAGTAGCCCTCTTTCTATAGCCAGAACGCGAGAGCATGTGACGCATTTCGTCCTCACGTAGGTGACTCCGACCCGTATATCCATTTTTTGTAAGTTCGGCATCCAAATCGTAGGACAGAGAGTAGTCCTCTTTCTACTACTATTACGTGTATTACGCATCTACGCACTCACACGTTTAAACGTGTTTCGGAAGTGCAAGCAATACATGCGGATTTGAGCGTTAGTAAGAAGCGTCGGAGTATTACACGACATACCGGAACTTCAATTATGTAAGTTTGGATTCTTCGACCCCATTAGGTTTCCGTTATTAAGTTTGGGAGACTAGGTGGGGTGCCCATACTCATACAGATCAGCCATATATAGATAGATTTGTGCTTGCCTTATAGTGGAAGACGGTTTTGGCGAGTTACGGGAAGAATATCAGGTGCCCCAGATTTAAAGTAAGTACACATAGGTACTTGAGAAGTACCGTTCTAGCAATGATGGAATACCTGTTAGGATTTGGACAGTAATCGCTAACGATGTAAATGCTCACTGTTGTAGGGTATCGATATGGATGAATTGGACTATAATTGATCTATAGCTGGTTTGAAGAGGGACTCGCTTGGATGATTATTAACAGGTACTGGTTAGGCATATAAATAGGAGATAAAATGTAGCTATCTGGATTATTGCGCTCACAGTTGCAGGACTTCTGGCTATGTGTATATGGTTTTAATATATAGAATCTCTCTTTATTCGCTTATGAGGAAGCTCACATCCTTGGTGCGCCACCGGGGAAATTTTGTGGATTTGATTCTTCAGTTTTTTAAGGTACACTCACTATATAAATCATTTCTAATCGATTCACTTATACTTTAGATTCCTTCCAAGCACTGCATGGGCAAATAAGGGATAGAGTGTAGAATAGTAGAATATATAATTTATATATGATTTTTATCATCATTGTAGATAGATTGTAATCCCCGTCCTGAGGAAGCCAAAAAATTAGAGGCTGAAACGCGACCGCGTCGACACACAGATTAATGAGGAGTCCACCGATTGGGTTGACTAAAAAATTAGTTATCTGGCGCACTCAATAAATTGAGATAGGGGGGGAGGAGCCTAGCGCGCAACCAAGATGGCCGCGTAGGTGCGAGGCTCCCGAGGACCTCCGCAACCTCCCACGACTATCCTGAATTTATCCTGTCTCGGATGAGGGGAATGTGTTGGTGAGCCTGAGCTGAGGTGGCACCCGTTTCCCGTTGTCAAATCGGACCTCGGACACCGGAGTGAGCACCGATTGAAGTCTGCGGCCTTCTCCTCGCCAGACCCCGGATTTGCGCTGAGGGGTGACCCAGTGACAAAGTGAACAACAGCGGCGGGCCGGGCCTGGCGAGTCGCGCACCCCGCGCTTTCGCTTTTGCACCCCCTTGCAATCACTGCAGGGTTGGGTCGCGGGGCTCCTTGTGTTGGTGTGGTCTCGCTGGGAGACTTGGCCTGCCCGCCGGCTGTGACCCACCCCGCCGATCGGGGGTGGCCCCCCCCGGAGCTTGTGGCCCTGATTGCCTGCCCTTCACGACGTGACTGGTGCGACCGGGAGACTAGTGGCCATGGCCACCAAACAAGATGGAGACCGGGCAAAGACCAAGCCGACCCGGCGTGGCACCACCCATCAGGCCAACAGTATGGACCGCTATACCCTCCAGAAGGGATCTCCCGGCGGACCGCACAAATCCCCTGAGGACCCTCCTGATGCCCCGGACCTGCCCACGGATCTGACTCTGCGGGATGTCATGGGCGCCATTGCCGAGATGAAGGCCTCGGTAGGCCAGCGGTTCGACACACTGGCACAGAAGATCGACTCGGTCCTCGTGGATGTTGGCCTGGTGAGGGCCGATCTTTCCAAGACCAACGACCGAGTTGATTCTTTGGCCCACACCGCATCGGGCCTTACTACTGATGTGGCGGCGCTACAAACAGAGGTGCGCCGGCTTAGTCAGGCGAGCGCGCTTATGGATCGGCGCCTGGAGGACTCGGAGAGTCGGGCCCGGAGAAACAACATCCGCATCATCGGAGTACCCGAGGGACGGGAGGAAGCGGCGGCGGACCTATTTGTGGAGGACCTGATCGCTACCCATCTCCAGCCACGGGGGCTGAGTAAATTCTTCGCGGTGGAGCGGGCCCACAGGGTTCCCGGGGGAAGGCCGAAGGTCGGAGCCCCTCCGCGGCCCCTCATTGCCCGGATTTTCAACTTTCGGGACAGAGACGCTATCCTCCAAGCCTCCAGACTGTTGGGGCCAGTTAAGCTTGACAACATGGAGGTGAACTTTTATCCGGATTTCACCCCAGCGGTCCAGAAGCAGAGACTGAGCTTCCAAGGCGTCAAGCGCCGTCTTCGGGACTTGAACCTTAAATACGCAATGCTCTTCCCAGCCAAGCTGCGAGTGGAGGTAGAGGGTCGCACGCACTTTTTTGATCGCCCCGAAGCGGCCGGAGACTGGCTGGACACTCTGTCTGGGGATCGTGATCTGGGGGGCGGGGGGGGGGGGCGGCGGGGGGAGACGGCACACTGGATCGGGACTGAGGGGGTGATGTTGGGCTTCACTCTGGACAAAAATGTTGCCACTCTCGATTAAGCATCTGTCTGTATAATTTCCCCTCCTATGGAGGTTGTGTGGGGTCTATTGGGGGTTCTCCCTCCTCCTCTAGGGGGCTTAGCTAGTTTTTATTATATATATGGGGCGACAGGCACACTGCACGTTGGGGGGGCTGTTCGGGCTCATGCAGGGGTGCAGGGAGGGGGGAGTTTTGTTGGGGTGGGTGGGTAGGGATGGGGGGGTGTTGTTCGTTTTCACCACAAGGCAAAAGTATCATTGTGCTAGCTCTATAGTGCTCTCGGGGGGACGAATGGTGGCTCTTGTCTATGATGGGGGGTAGGGAACTAACTCTTTTGTCCCGGAACGTGAATGGACTGGGGGACAGGATTAAACGTGGGGTGGTCCTGCAGTTCTTGAAACGAATCTCGCCTGATGTAGTTTTTCTGCAGGAGACACACCTCATTGGCAACTCCTTCTGCGCCATGAATCGGCGTGGCTATCGCCTAGTGGCCCATTCGGGCTTTACGTCTGGCTCAAGGGGTGTGGGCATCATGGTTAAGAACTCGCTTCCGCTGGAGATTGATGAGGTGCTCCATGACGACAGGGGACGTTACGCGGTCTTGGTGGGAAGGATGGAGGGCAAAGTGGTGGTTTTTGTGTCAGTATACGTCCCACCGGGGCTACAGTCGACTACCTTTGCGGACCTGGGGCGCCTCCTCCTTGGCCTTCCGGGGGGGATTCTGGTGGTGGGGGGGGATTTCAATGCGGTGGTTTCCGGGACTGTGGATCGTCACCCCCCTAGGGACCTCCCCCGGGCCCAAGCGTGGCTCTCTGGTCTATTGGACACTTTGGGATTGGTGGATTGCTGGCGTTTAAAACATCCCACGCAGTTACAGTATACCTTCCATTCGGGGGCCCATGGTAGTCTCTCACGACTAGATTATGTCCTGGTCCCGGCGGCCTATGTTGGGAGGGTGGGAGAGGTGCGCCATTTGGCACGGGGTATCTCAGACCATTCCCCGCTCCTGTTACACCTGGACCTTTTTCCAAGGGGGGAGGGTAGGGTGGTCCCGATCAATCCCTGGTACTTGCGCGACCCCACTATTCGCGCTGAATTGATTAAATCCCTCCAGCGCTACTTTGACGAGAATGTGGGGTCCGTGCCTTCGGCTGTCTCACTGTGGGAGGCATTCAAGACAGTACTACGAGGAGAGGCCCTGTCCCTCATTTCCCACACCCGGAGGCGCGAGCGGGAGGAGGTGACCCGGGTGGAAGCTGAGATAGCCGAGTTGGAGGGTAATCTAGAAAGTGGGGTGACGGATGCCGTATTGCATGTCCTCCAACTCAAGCAAGCGGCCTATAGGGCCCTCGTCACGGAGGCAGCCAGGGGCCTCAGTAGAGAGCAACAGGGGAGATTGTATGATGTGGGTGATAAGGCTGGTAAATTGATTGCGTGGCTGGACAAAAAGGAGAGAGCGAGTCGTGTAGTCCCGCTGATTGAGAAAACAGACGGTGTGTGTGTTACTGAGCCGGAAGAAATTGTCTCCTGCTTCGCGGACTATTTCCGTGGGGTGTATTCCCCGGTGTCTTCCTGCTCTGAAGAGGATTCCCGTACCCTGCTCAGGGATATCGCGCTGCCTTCCCTTTCGGAGGAGGACAGAGTGTCGTTGGACGCCGCTCCAACCTCCGACGAAATCGCCCTCGCCATACGTTCGGTCGCTTCCGGCAAGGCCATGGGTCCTAATGGTCTCCCCATCGAGTTGTACAAATTGAGACCGGATACGCTGGCACCACATCTCCGATCGATGTTCCTGGAGGCCTATTCGGTGGGCTCCCTCCCGCTGGACCAGCGTCTGGCTACAATCGTGGTTATCCACAAGGCGGGGAGACCTCGGGACCGGGTTACATCCTATCGGCCCATTTCGCTACTGAACGCGGAGCCTAAAATTCTCGCCAAGGTCCTGGCCAATCGGCTGGTCGGCGTGGTGGGCGAACTGGTTCACCAGGATCAGTCCGGCTTTATTCCCCATCGTAACACAGCTCTTAACTTGCGGCGTTTGCATGGGGTGCTTGCACGTGTTCAGTACATACGGGAGCCGGCCATTTTGGCATCCCTGGACGCCACCATGGCGTTTGATACGCTTGAATGGCCATACATCTGGGCGATGCTTGCGAAGTTTGGCTTTGGCGCAGGGTTCATCAGTTGGGTCAAATTGCTGTATTCGGGCCCATTGGCGCAGGTGGTGGTGAACGGTAGAGTATCAGCTCCGTTTGAGCTGGGCCGGGGCACGCGGCAGGGCTGCCCCTTATCGCCGCTCCTTTTTGCGCTTGCCTTGGAGCCCCTGGCAGAGTGGCTGCGGTGGGAGCCTTTCATCCGTGGTCTCCGTTGGGCCCACGAGCATGAGGACCGCGTATCCCTATACGCCGATGACATCCTCTTGTACCTAGCTTCCCCACGTAACTCACTTATAGTACTGGTTGATGTTTTGCATTCATTTGGTCGTAACTCCGGCCTTGTCATCAACTGGGCTAAATCGTGTGTGTATGTTCTCTCTGGGGAGGCGCCCATTCTCCCGCGGGGCTGTCTCTGCCGCGCTTCCTCTACGCTTTGCAGAATACTATGGACCCCGTCCCAGCGCGCTACTTCCGTGAGGTGGAGAGTTTGCAGCGCCGCCTGTTCTGGGACGGGAGGCCGCGTATCGCCCTGGCGAAGCTGACGCTCCCATGGTATGACGGCGGGATTGCCCTCCCGGATATCAAACGATACTATTGGGCCTCCCAGCTGGCTGCGATTAATCACGGCCTGTATGGGCCCGCTTTAAACCCGGCATTCGAAATGGATAAGATGCTACTCCCGGGTGGGGACTATAATCGAGCGCTCTACTCCAGCACGCCCGACGCTCGGCTGACCGGCCCCACGCGTGTCATGGTGCGAGTGTGGCACGCGGCTAATGTGGCGATGGGGTGGAAGGATCGTCTGACCCGGGCGTCACCACTATACGCGTCCGAGCAGTTGGGCTCCCTGTGGACCTCGAAGGGCTTCGAGAAGTGGGACATGATAGGCATTAGCAAGGTGGGGGATCTCTGGACGAGGGGAGGATTTAAAACGTTCGAGATGCTGCAGACGGAGTTCCACTTGCATGGCAGAGAGTACTTTCGATATTTGCAGATCCGTCATGCACTGGGCTCCGTCTTCCCGGACGTTGCATCCATCCCGGAGTGTTCCCCCCTTGAGGATAGAGTGCTGGATGGACACGTTCCGGACAGCACGATCTCACTGATCTACAAAAAACTGATCAATGACCGCACGGGATTGCTGATTGCCCTTCGTGAGGCTTGGGTTGCCGATGGACTGGAGCTGGACGACGAGGACTGGACCCTTGCGGTGGCCTCCCCGAAAGAGGTGGCCATACCGGCCCGCCTTCGCTTCGTCCAGCTCAAGATACTCCACAGAGTCTACATGACGGGGCCGAGGCTTCTGCGTATGGGCTATGCTGTGGACGGGTTGTGTAAGCGTGGGTGTGGCGCTTTGGGGACCTTTCTGCATATATTGTGGGAATGCCCGGAGGTGGAGCGATTCTGGCGTGGTGTGCATGAGGTCCTGCGTGTGGTTACGCATGTGGTGCTGCTACCCGAAGCGAGGAGATGCCTGTTGAATGTGTGGGAACCTACCGACTACTCGGCGCCACAGACGTGGTGGGTGACTCTGGGATATATGGTGGCCAAGCGTGATATTGCTCAACTGTGGGGATCTCAGAGGTCCCCGACTGTCTCGGCCTGGAAGGAACATATGGATTGGTGCATGTTTCGGGAAAAGGTGGTGTATGTTGCGAGAGGTAAGCCTGGGACATGGGTGAAAGTCTGGGGCCCCTGGAACGCCTACCGCGGGGGAATCTGTACTCCACCGTTATTGCCCGATCCGTCGCCTGCCCCATCCCCGTAGCCGACCCATCTTCCCTGTTCCGGGCATTGAGTTTTACCCAGCCCTAATCCTGATCTCTTCCCCTTCTTGATACTCCTATGGATTGGTAGGGTCCCCCTCTCAGGGGAGCACATGCTGCTATTTCTGATTGTAGATTGCCTTGTGGTTTTTGTTTTTTCTGGTTGTTATTTCAGTTTAAAATGAAACCGTACAGTGGGGTCCGGATGGTGTGGCTATCAACGCTGCTAACTCCTGTGCATCTTCCTTAGCCGCAACGCGCGCTCTACAATGTGTATCATATGCTCCTTTTGTTTACTAGCGGCCGGCCGGAAGGTTGTAGGCCCATCTTTGTATATTTTTTGAGTTTTGTAATAAACGGTTTCAAAAAATAAATAAATAAATAAATAAATTGAGATAGAGGAATAATACCTCTGACGCCAAGAGGACTACCTCTGAATGTATCACTGTGAAGAAGAAGTGTACATAATTATAATATCAGTTAGGGGAATGTTTAGTATATAAATGTTGTATATATGAGATGTATATATGTTGTATGAATTTGTATATATGGGTTGTTTCTCAATGAAAATTGTTGTGATTGTTTTGTATGAATATGTGTAATTCTTACCCTGATGTTCACTAACAGATATCTGCATCTGAAAAATAATTGTTGAATTTTTGATAAAAGAAAAAATAGATTGCCAAGATAATTTATAGTTTCTTGTGCTAAAATAAACAAGAGATTGAACCCTCTATTTCGATTATTTTATATATAATAGATATTTCTATGCCCAGGTATGGGAGGGTCATTTGGGTATGCCCCATAGTGTTCTATTGATACGATTTAAAACCATTGACACACCAATACAAGTTTCTAAACACCCACTCAGTGATTCCTAGATCTATACACACATCTAATCACTTACCTATAGATTCACTCATACATGCTGTCAATGATCAATAGAACACTATCAAATATACTTATACACCTATATCGACATTACACACCAGCACACATCCTAATCACTTATGAAGTCACTCTACTCACTTATGCAAACAATGGATCATACTTACTTTTACTTAGCTATACACTTATAAAAACACCACTTAATCTATTCATATAGATAATAACTCATACTTAGAGTGTTATAAAAACACTATTACAACTATACAGTTATCCATACAGTCACTCATTCAATCACTGAGTCTTATGTATACTTATTTATATACAACAACTGACACATACACTGGCTTTTATATTTCTAGTTTGTTGGACATGTACCATTGAGACATATATTGGCTCATCGCCACACCCATAAAGGTATTCACTCACCCAAACAACTGTTATAACATGTAGTTTTAACTTCAGATACCTACTGAATCAACTATTCACACATCTTTGGGCAGTTACACACCCCCCACCGAACCACACACACATTTACTCTCCCATACAAATACTCAGTTAACTAATCAATAAATAATATAGACTTTCACGTAGCTAGTAACCAACTGGTGCAGCAGTTTACACAACAACTGACAAAGTGATACAGATATTCACACAGTTTTGTCACTATCCAATATATTATGCGAGACACTATAAATTAGTCAAGTAAACAGTCAATCACACTGCTACTAAATCCTCCATCCAGATATTTATATTTATATATCCACCCATTCTTCAATGCAAATTGCTATATATATATATATATATATATATATATATATAATACATATTTAAATAACGAACCAAACCACATTCACTGGATGATGTCATCAGTGATGTCACTGACCATGTCATGAATGATGTAATATGTGACATAATCAGCAGTGGATTGCGGGCGCGCGAGATGTAGTTAGTACAACTAACTATATCGGAGGAATTTCAATGGTTTTGTTCGAGTGAAATGTCCAGCTAACTACAACACCCCTAAAACCTATTGTTTTTTCAGTGAATTTCTAAGGTTTTTTAAATGCTAATTCCTAACTATATCAGGCCTGAAACCTATGGTTTTTTCAGTGAATTTCAAAGGTTTTTTAAATGCTAATTCCTAACTATATCAGGCCTGAAACCTGTGGTTTTTTTCAGTGAATTTCAAAGGTTTTTTAAATGCTAATTCCTAACTATATCAGGCCTGAAACCTATGTTTTTTTCAGTGAATATATATATATCTTACCTACTGGCGGTCGCCAGTAGGTAGTTATAGTTAGGACCTATTATCCATAGGAAATACGTAACATTATTTTTCCAATAACTTTGGCGCCGGATGACGAATCTTCGTGAAATTTTTACAACTGCTGGAGCACTCTGGTCAGATTCTATCCTGAAAGTTTGGGGGTGTATATGTATATATATATATATATATATATATATATATATATATATCCAACAAAGTGGCCTGCTAAGGAAGCGCCCACCACAGGTAAGTATACGCCAACCGGTTTATTTGAAGGAAGCACTTGTAGAACACAACAGCACTGTCCACAAAATTTTCGCACCCAGCCCGACGCGTTTCATGTAAGACACTTCTTCAGGGGCTCTGGGTAGGCAGTCTAAGTAACAGCAATTTTGGCGGCATCCTTTGTAGTTAAATTACCCCGCCTCCGTGGGCGTGACCATCACCATGGCCTTCTGGTAATTGTGGTGTCGCCGGATTACTACAGTGAGTTGTCGTCTGTTAAACTGCTGTGCTAGCAACTTAAAATCCAAGTGGAGTGTGGTACAATGTCCTCAGGCAATACAACTGCTTGTTTCTTCTCCAAATGTGGCACCTGTTCCTTCAAAAGTCCCGTCGTATGACACAACTCCAGGGGTGCCAACCGACACCGGGGCTTACTTCCACGGCTCAGGCAAGCCATAAGAAATCCAACCAACAAAGTCGCCTGCTAAGGAAGCGCCCACCACAGGTAAGTATACGCCAACGGGTTTATTTGAAGGAAGCACTTGTAGAACACAACAGCACTGTCCACAAAATTCGCCAGTAGGTAGTAATAGTTAGGACCTATTATCCATAGAAAATTCATAACATTATTTTTCCAATAACTTTGGCACCGGATGACCAATCTTCGTGAAATTTTCAAAACTGGTGGGGCGCTCTGGTCAGCTCCTATCCTGAAAGTTTGGGGGGTGATTCGTCATATATATATATAGATAGATAGATAGATAGATAGATAGATAGATAGATAGATAGATAGATAGATAGATAGATAGATAGATAGATAGATAGATAGATAGATAGATAGATAGATAGATAGATAGATAGATAGATAGATAGATAGATAGATAGATATTCTAAAATGCAGCAGTGGGCTAATTTTAGGACTATAATTGATATGAGGCCTTACCCCATACTGTGCTACTGAAGCGGTTTGTCAAATTTGCTAAAATCTCTGGTATCAACATCATTTTTCAGAAGCCTTATGGTTTGAGTGAATGGATGCCACAGGCCACCACCCCATTATGACAAGTGTTCCAGCTTCAAACTCCAGTGCAGTTCAACATCTGCCACATTTATGGGCAGATCAGGATCTACACTGCAGTCTGATAGCGATGGTGTGGTCAAGGTCGTAACGTTTACAAACAATTGCTGTTATTCATTAAAAATTCGCCTCTGTCTCATGTCTATAAAAGCTAGGTGGGTTGCAAAGGTTTGAAATTAAAATTGGGTTGTGGTTCTAAAAAGTTTGGGTTTTGGTTCTAAAACGTTTGGGAAGCACTGCTTCCATCCATGTCATCACTCATTAATCCACTTCAGAACTCATCAAGTTATCCAACCATTCATTAATGCACTCACATATTCAATCAATCATCCATGAACTCACTCACCCAATACTAGCAATGCACTCAGTGGCTTACTCATAAATGCTTCCATCTGCTCACTCATCTAGCCAAACATTGCTGCATCACATTCACTATATCACCCATCCATACAACCACGTTAAAAAACGTGCTAGTCTATGAAGAATTAATTTCTTGATTAAATATTAGCAGCAAAATGGAGCCATCACACTTGTTATGTGGAATGCCACCATTCAAAACGAAATAAAAAATAACTTCAATTATCTACCTCAGGAAGGTGGACTGAAGTTAAAAAGACTGCTAGGAAGGCTGTCTACCACTACTGGGAAAATACTTTTCTAAATAGTCCGTCATTCGCCTTACAGCAACAAAAATACTATTTTGGACTGCAGCATCAAGAAAAGATGGGTGTAGTTAACCCAGATTTCTTCAAGAATCTGTCTTGTGGGGAGTGACAATTTTGTCAAGTGAACCCTTTAGCTACAAAGGCTCAGAATGTTTTGGGGTGGCTGTGTGGTTTCTTTCGTTGGTTAACTTGTTGATTTCCAATCGCAATAGTTATTGCAGGCCCAGGATGGTGTTGAATAACACTACGATTGCCACCATTTGAGTTTTGTGATCAACAGCGGCTGAATGCAAAAATCTATTCCTGAATAAAAAATAAATTCCAGGACAATGGGGTGGACTTATGGAGAAACCTGTGTAAATAGATAGCACAGCCTAAAGCATTGTACAAATGTTATCACAAGACCAAGACAGATGATGCTCATGCATACATTTAAATGGGGGCAAGAGCTATCGAAGGATCTCCGTGAGGTCACTTGCCCCAAACTTATGCAAGTACTACATTTGATACCCCCTACAGAGAACTGCGCTGACCTCAGATAGAGGGAGCGGGAGGGTCTGTGGAGCGGGGTCCCTCTACAGCTCTTGACACTTAGATACGGATTCCCCCTTTTCATTTTTGTTTTCCTGTTATGGGGGGTGGGTGGACGTGAGGGATGGGTCTTTTTATTGTTGTTTCCTCTTCTAGGTAGAGTCTTGTTTTGTGCCACTCGGACTCTCTGAAGGTACAAGCCGCTTGGACTTACTAGCCTTGATTCTACTTGACGCCTGCCTCCGGGATGTTGGCCTTATTACAGCACCTCTTGTACACCCTTGAAAGCATTGTTTGTAGCCGCCGGCCCATGTGGTTGTAGGCAGAAGGCTGTGTGCAACTAAGGAATCACCCTTCAAAAATGTCTAATAAAATAGATTTGTTCCATAAATGGGGGCAAGGGGTACCCATTAAAAAGGAGTTATGGTTGCTAAGGGTGAACCAGTGTTTTCAGAACCGAGCTACCTAGCGGAGGTGACGTGCAATGTGGTGAAGTTGAATAATGGTAGGGTATGGCATCTAAACCATTTTACTTTGTGCAACTGAAGGTAGAGAGTACAGACCTGGGGGGTACTGTAAGGCGATACGAGTTATTGGAAGTTGGAATGAGTAACGATGATTTCAGAAGTGCAAGAAGTGAGGAAGGTAATCAGGCGATCGGTGGTGAAAGTTGTGAGATGGTGGAAAAAAGGAATATTAAAAATCTAGAGCATGTGGGTGACTCTGTAGAGAATGATGGAAACACTGAAAGCATGGTAGTTGCAAAGATGGGAAAGGAACAGTGAGGCCAGTGGGCCAGGGAGGATAACTGATGTTGGCAGCATTTGGCAGTGATGTGGCTAAGGAAGCGACACCTGGAGGTCTATGTAAGGATTCTAGGGAAACAGGCATTCTAGTTAAGTTGAAGCCACTAGTCATCATTATATATATATATATATATATATATATATATATATATATATATATATATATATATATATATATATATATATATATATATATATATATATATATATGTATATGTGTGATAACGGCCTATTACAGCAGTCAAATGATTTTCATACTTCTAACCCTACGGCGTTAGAAAGAAAGCTATTGCTATTATGGCAGCCCAAAGCCAATCAATGTATCCATGTCTTCAATCAATCAATAAGTATTTATAAAATGCGGCTAATCACTTGAAAGGGTATCCAGGCGCTTGCAGGTCCCAGAGGCTTATTTGAACAGCAAGGTCTTGAGGGCCATTTGGACCTAAGGAATTGAGGTAATGGTCCAGAGGTGCGTGGCAAGGCTTTTCCAGGTCTTTGCTGTGATGTGGGAGAAGAAGTGTCCTCCACTTCTTCTTCAGTAGATGCCGGGACTATGGGCAAGTGAAAGGGAGGCAGAGCTTAGTCTTCTTGACTGTTTGTGGAAGTTCAGGCAGGGGTTAATGTATGTGGGTCCTTGGTTATGTAGAGTCTTGTGTGCATGAGTCAGCAACTTGAATTAGCATCTTTTCTGTACGGGGAAGCAGTGAAGTTGCATGAGCTGGAGTGTGATGTGGGTTCGTCTGGGAAGGCAGAGGATAAATCTGGCTGCTGCGTTCTGTATGGTCTGAAGTCTCTGTAGGAGGTGTGTCGCAATTCCTATGTAGAGGATGTTGCCGTAGTGCAGTCGGCTGGTGATGAGGGCCTGTGTCATGGTGCAAATCCTGTGTAGGGGTAGCCACTTGAAGATCTTATGTAGCATGCAAGAGGTCTATCAAAGCTGCTGTTTCTCCTCGGTTAAGGAGGGTTCGGATGTCGTCGGTGGCTGCGATCAGGGTGGTTTTGGTGCTATGATTGCTGCGAAAGGCGGATTGGGAGGCGTCAAGTAGCTGGTTATACTCCAGGTGTATTAATGAGTTGACTGTTGATAATATTTTCCAGTACATTCGCTGGAAATGGGAGCAGGGAGATTGGCTGGTAGTTTTTGAGTTTGCTGGGGTCGGAGGAGGGTTTTTTTGAGTAGTAGTCTGACTTCTGCGTGTTTCCAGGCATCGGAAATGTTGCTGTGGTGTTGGAGGTGTTGAGTAGGGCGGTGAGTTCCTGGTTGAGCCTTTGGTTCCCGAGGTTGAAGATATGGTGCGGGCCTGAGTCTGTGGGAGCTCCAGAGTGGATGGATTTCATGGTGGAGGTGGTGTTCTGGGTGGAGAGGAATTTCCGGTCGTCATAGTGTGGTTTGTGTCAGTTATGGTAATGGAGTATCTGTCGAGGAAGTCCATAGGTGTGGACTGAGGTTCAATCTTTCTGTATATGGTTGTGATCTCATTGTGGAAGAAGAGGGCAAGCTTGTCGAACAATTCCTGTGAGGGTATGGTGTTATTTTCAGTGGCAGCCGGGTTGGAGAATTCCGTAACGATGTTGAAAATTTCCTTGGTGTTGTTGGCGCTGGCTTTGATGCGTTCGGCAAGGGCTGTCTTCTTTCTTGTCCTCAGTAGGTGGTGGTAGAGGTTGAGGGAGGTCTTGAAGGCTGTCCTGTTGGAGGAGTCCTTGGTGGCGTGCCATTTCCTCTCCAACTGTTTGCTGTCCTGTTTTGCTGTTTTGAGTTCTTGGGTGAATCAGCTGGCATTTTTGGAGTATTTTCTCTAGATGTTGCTCTTGATGGGGATGATGCTGTCTGCACAATTGGTAATCCAAGCATTAAGGTTTCTCACTTGCTGTTCGAGGTTGGTGGCAGTAGCAGGGTTGAAGGTATTGAGGGTGTTCGCCCAGCTGGTCTCTGAGATTTTGTTACATCTCTGGTGGGGGGGGGGCATTAGTCAGCTTCGGGGTGGCGGTGCAGGGGTTGGAGATGCTGGACAATGGAGTGATTGGTCCATGTGAGTTCTGTGACATGGCTGTACTTGATGCGTTTGCTGGAGGTGGAAATTGGGTCCAGAGTGTGTCTTGTGGTGTGAGTAGGGTCGTGGACGATCTGGGTCAATCAAAAGCTGCTCATACTGTTGAGGAAGTGTGTGGTGTTTTTATTGTTGTGGTTGTCGATGTGGTAATTTAGGTTGCAGAGGAAGATATAATCCTTGCCGTCTAAGGCTAGGGGAGCAATGAAGTCTGCAATGGTGTTGTAGAAGCTGGAGCGTGGGCCTGGGTTTCGGTATGCAAGGGTGCCTCTGACAGTTGTCTTATAGTCCGTGTGGAGCTTGCAGTTGGGATGTTCCATGGTAGTGTTGTCGGTGGTAGTGGTACACTCTATGATCACTTCGTGGAAGATGGCTCTTTCTCCTCCCAGCTTGTTGGTGCCGTCCTGGTGAGTAATATATATCCGCCGGGGATTGCTGTCGTAATGTTGGGGAGAGGAGTTGGCCTAATGCCTAGGGCGCTCGACCTCGGACCTGGGGAACTGGGTTCGAGTCTCGGTAATGACGCTGAACATCCTGTGATTCTGGGCAAATCACTTAATCTCCCCGTGCCTAACAAGAAATGAATGTGTGTCCTCATGTAACGTAACTGGTGCTATGTAAAGCGCTCTGATACCCGATTGGATTCGGGTCAAGTTCGCGCTATATAAAACTCTGCAAAAAAAATAAATGTCTAGGGCAGATGTGGGGGTTGAGCCAGGTCTCAGTGAGGATGATGATGTCGGGTGCGAGGGTGGCGATGAGGTCCCATAATTCAGTGGAATGCTTGCATAGTGAGCGTGTGTTGAGAAGGGAATATGCGAGTTGGTGTTTTTGTTCAGGTGGTGTCTGAGGTGTGTTTGAGGTGGTGCTGGTCGGTGGGCTGGTGTGTGCGCAGTGGCAGGTGAAGGGGCAGTGGGTGCAGGTGAAAGGTCCTACAGTGGAGCTTGGGTCTGCACAGTGGAAGTGTTTTTTGCCGTGTCTGGGGTCAAGGGTGTAGAGCTCGGCAATGGTGTATCTTTGGGGGGTGCGAGTGCCAGAGGTCGTGGCGCTCGGCTCGGCCCAGGCGCAGACGAGCAGACAGGCTTGCCTTTGGCACGCCAGTGGTGCGCCCGCTGCATGAGCCCACTGCTGTGGCCTTCAATAAGTAGGTTCTGGGTGTGTGGGGTTTCTGTTGGTGGGAAGAAAGTTGAATGGGAAAACCCAGGCAGCTGCAGTGTCACTGGATCAGTCTGGAACAAGCATGAACTGGATGCCACAGGCAAGAGCTTTTTAGCCCCATACAGAACCAGTATTTGTTGTGCACGTGAAGCATGCCTGGCACTGTGATGGGCGGAATGCTCACATTTATCTCAGCCACTGGTTATCACTCAGGCTTCATTCCAGTTCTTCATTATTTTGCACACCATGCCACCTCAGCTTGGACCAAGTCATATGCAAATCAGTCTTGACCCTGCTCCAGGGGAACAGTCCAGCCCAAACAGTCCTCCCTGAACTGGAACACAAGCAACCTGGATTGTTTCGCCCTTATTGGGGCTGTTCAGTCAAGTGTGGCTTGGTTCCAACAATGGCAGGTAGGTGAAAGAGCAGGGCGGGGGGGAGTGGGGAGTTAGAAAGAGAGAGGACAGAGGAAGACTGAAAAAGGGGAGATGAAAGAGAGGAAAGACAGAGAGAGACACTTAAGCCAGTCGCACATTGCACTTTGGGGCTTGCCGTTTTGTTACCATGCAAAGTGCTACAGACCACAATGCCAGGCAAGGCATAGGTGTTCACTAAAGTCCAAGTGTCAAACATTTTGTCAAGATCCACAGAAACTGGGTGCACATGGTAGAAGCACGTCTCCAGGAAGTAAAGAACAGACATCCAGTCTTTTTTTTTATGCAATGGTCCTCATGCAGATGGCAGTAACTGCACCTGTCCTGTCCCGAACATTCCACAAGGCAGACCACCAATCCTTAAAGTTGAATGCTGATATATATGCAGCCTCTGAGATGACTGCACGGTCCCCTCTCACCGGCCAAGGATAATAAAGAATGCTGCCATGCTTGCATGATGAAACACTAATATTTCTCCACGGCGGTCACTCAGAGAATTAGTGTCGGCAAATGGACACATATTAGACTGTTTGTATCACTCATGTGACGCCACAGTGGTCGGCCCGGTCTGAGTCTCAGCAGGTGCTGTAATAATAATGAATGCTGCAGTGCTACCCACATTACTGACCTGGCATTCATGAAAACTTACTTTGCACAGTAAGTGTGTACAGAAGTGCAGTCTGACACTCTGCCAAAGCAGCTGCTTGCCCATGAGTGCTTGAGCGGAGCATCCCCTCCTGTTTGTCTCTCTCTGACGGTGCCCTGAGTCAACACAGGTGGATTCAAGGAGGCACAAATGCGTAACTTTGTATTTTAGTGCATTGATGATGACCACCAAACTAAAATGAGTTAGTTTACCACTTGATGCGTAGTACGTGGCAGGGCTGTAAGGCAAGTTTGTAGATCAGGACCTTAAACTGAATATGACTACCACCCGCCTGCTGGTGAGGAAGGCTGGGCGCTTCATGTCACCAGACAATGGGGCCCCTTGAAAAAGAAATTCAGCATTCGGTAGGAAATCTTTACTCCAGCAAAAAGCAGGCACAAAGTTCCTACTGGTAAGGAGACTGGACTGCCAGGGTTTTCTATTTTGGAGAGGTTTATTAAAAACAAAAATGTAAAATCCATAATATGGCTTCTGACCAGAAGTCAAAGGAGAGATCCATGGCTCTGTTGTTCCTGCTGTGAGCAGCAGTCCGTCAGCAATTTTCACATGGATAATGTTTTCATTTCAGTAGATAGATTGCAATCCTCCAAACACTTGTGTTCACTCCCCCACCTTATACCATTTACACACAAAAATTACAGACGGGGAAGGATCTTTCTATCACATCTGTATCAGCAATAGAGAATAAGCTAAAATGCTAAATGAAACCTGGACAACGTTTACAGGTCAACAGAGGTAGGCATGTGCAGGTTAGTCACAAACCTAGAGAACAATAGTTTAGTGTCCTCTTCTGTAAGGTGGCACCATATATATGAATGTTGCAATGTGTAGGCAGGGGTCCCCAATCTTTAGAGTAATAAGAACTAGTTATGTTAGACCAAAATTACTGAAAGCTACTAAAATTATTGGTGTTGTAATAGTGACCACATGAGCCAAGATTACATTAGTAACCGCCATGTCCAAGATTACCAGCAATGATCACCTCAGTGCATCAGGAAGGTTGCCAGCAGTAATGTTAAAAGGCTTTGTCAATTTGGAATGCACCAGTGTTTAATTTGTAAAAGAATAAGTGCCGGGGCTGTCGTCAAGAGGCCACTGCAGCTTGCATCACACATTGCCCCTGTCAGCTGCCAATGACAACACAGCTATTAACCATCACACTCTTACAGGTGTGACAATTCATACTATTCCAGGCTCCCAAAGCTATAAGAATGGCTTGAGAGGCAGGTATTAGTCATTGTAAATGTAAAGTGAACTAATAGGCAGCTGTTGTTGTGCTAATACCTAAATTAGCCAGATAGCGCCATCATGTGGCTGACTGTCATAAGCACCGGTGCTAGCAATTAGGTGGTGGTACGAAGCACTGGAAACCACTGGCTCAAATTAAGCACTGGGAATGCCCATGCATAAGGTATGTATGCCTACTTCAGCTGCCGTGCCACTGGCACAAAAGTTATCATATAAGTAATAAGACTCTGCACACAATTTACCACTCAAAAACACCTTTAAATCTATTTTAGAAATTCTGCCATTTTTCTCCAAACATAAGCTTAAGTGTTATGTTGATACACACCTTTTATCTTGGAACACACAACTCTGTCATGCATATGTTCACTTAACCAAGCAAATGGTTCCAACTTAGAAGGCTAGGATGCACACTGTGTAGAAGTGAGATTCCTATCAGTCTCACTGGTGCAGTGACACTCTTTGTCTACAGGTTCAGAAATGAGGATCAACACTGGAGTGGAAACAAAAGACAAGTTTATTTCACTCATGAGAGGAGTCCCATCATTCAGACACAGCAAGTGCCAGAGGGAGGGAACTGATAAGCACAAGTTCAAGTACGGCATTTATACAGTTTGGTGCCTCGTGAAACACATTGGAAACCACTTTGTCATGATGAAATGCAGACTGCTAACTCCTGATAAACCCCCAACCACGTCATCTTTGTAGATAGGCAAGGGAGGTTACAGGCATTGGTGGGCTTATAGATTAAACATCTGTATGCTCAGGCCTTTCTGCAGGGCAGGGCCTCTACTCTGGCACGCAAGCATTATCAGCACAACCGGTTTTCAGTGAACACGTAACTTCTGACTTTGCAAAAAGTCCCTGCAGAAACACAAAATGGGGGATAGTAGACAAAATGGAAGAGGAGTAGAGGCTAGCTTAACAAAATACATGTTTTACTGTTTAACAGTCCCTCCATTTAGACTCTACTAAACACATTTTGTCTAACTAAAAAATAAAAGATATATATTCCAGATACATAAAACTTCATGAATACAGAAAGCATAAAAGAGAACAAATTAACATACTTAGTGATATAATCACCAAGACCTCCTATATCAAAGCTAAACATCTTATTAGCATGTGCTGCCAACCAGACTCCAAACCAAACCGTGCAAGAGCCATTGTGGGAGAATGGGAGTGGTATGAGAGGCGTTCCCCCTTTTTCCTGGTGTGCAGGCAACAATCCACAAACTCAACAATCAGAAATATTAGCAATACTATGCGTATAATGCAACATTCGAATAAATGAATTGTTCTGGTAAGAAAACCTATGTTTCTCATCTAACAGTGAAAGAGTAAAATAATAATGTTCAGGCGGTGTAGGTGTTGGGCGTAGAAGTGTATGCATAGGAAATTTCACATGTAGGAACCAAGCTATTACACAAATACTCATAACACTAGATAAACTTGCTGCCAAACAAATAAATGTCCATTTAAATTTGATTTTCTTCTCCGTAGCATGTTGAACGTCCAAACAATCTACTTCCATGATAGGCATTCGCAATATCGAAGTCGACAATGTCTTTCTCTCTATAGTCTCTTATGATTTTTACCAACTCAGTTCATAAATGTTCTTTCTCAAAAGTTATATCCTGAATTCGATACCTAATCAATAAAGGGAACACAATCAATTGGGTAAAATAAACACAGTTCCACATCATCAGGCTCTGCGCCAAGAGCAAAACAAAAATCGTTGAGACTTTGCAGTTCAAAGATGACTGTAGCAATGAAAAATCAGTGTAACAAGTACTTTAAGAAAGGTCATCCACAAGTTCATCTGCAACAGCCTGAAGGATCGTTTAATAGATTGCTTTTTTCAAGAAATATTTCTGGGCCAACTGGTGATAAGTTCAGATTCTATTTCCAACCCTGGGCAGAGCAAAGTAATGTACACATGGATAGTATCAGCAGTTTTCTGCACCACAAATCTTCTTATTCTTTCCATTCAAAGATTCTTTTCTCTTCAGCTCTTGACAGTTCTCAGCTATTTATTTCAGCATTTCTTGACTCTGTCAGGGTGGCTCATACAGTTCAAGCCTCGCATTACACAGTTCATTCAATGTGGCATTCTGCACTTTTTCCATACAATTTGACCACTCAGGTACTGAGAAACTCTGACAGAGCACCATCAATCCTTTGCACATTTTCAATCCAAGCCTTTCACTTTTATTTTCACTTTGATCAGTTTCTGACGTTTCAGCTATGGGTGCAAATGATTTTTCAAGGGGACACTGCAGACATTTTGAATACCCTTTCAGCCAGCTTTTTTCTACCTCCACTCGTAGGCCCACAGCGCTAATCTTTCCTTCAGAGGCTGCACCTGACTCATTCCCCCCTTTGACACTGCTTTAATCCGAGTCAGTTTTCACTTTTTGCTTTTCCAGTGCAATTTGCTTTAGTACTGCTTCAGACTGTGTGTGTTCCCTTACAGCTTGACTGACCCTCTTCTGTTGGCTTTTGACCACTGCTGGCATCTTTTCTTGAAGAGGAGCTGTTTTATCAGGGGCACACGGGACCATACGTGTGTGAGAGGCATAAACCCAATTTGGAAGTCTACCACATTTCACAACATTCTTTGCCAGGATCATTTGGAACAGGCCTTTCCATTTCACAGCATCTCTCAGATCAAAGTTTTGGCACTAACCATTATGCAGATCTTGTGTAGCCGCTGCAATCTGGTGAGAAACTGCACGCTCCACATCAGCCAGACCTTCACAGCAATGGCTAGTCTTTTCATCAGTGTTTTTCGAAAGTGCATTTGCATGTACATATTCAAGCCACTTCAGTGATGCTGAAACACAGTCTTTTGTAAAGTGTAACTCTGTGCTGTCTTTGTGTTGCTTTATTGTGCTTAAAACTTCAGGCAGATAGCTACAATCCAATCTTTGTCCAATCTGTGGTTCTGCACACATCATCTTTGAGACCTCATTATGATCTGATTTCAGAGAAACTGGCAATCTATACCTGGGCATCAGTTTTTGCACTAACACATTTGCTACTATACAGCTGTCCTTTTTCTCAGATTCTGTTCTGATACAACCTTGTTGTTCTGCTTCTAAAACATTTTTGTACCTCTTTTAGTTCTTTACAAATGTAAGTTATTAACATCAGCATTAAATAAACAGTATCCTTTTCAGATTCACTTGTGAAAATTCCATGGAATGTATATGCTAACAGGACACATTATTGTACTACTGAATTAGCATTTGTCTCTTCCACGACAATAATGACTCCCATTTGAGCAGTTATACTGCATGTTACGGTAAGGGCAATGAATTTTGAATTTTGGGCTGAGGTAACTACTGAAAGCCATGAAGCTTTGACAACATAAAGTATAGGGAGCACAGCATGTGCTGCTCCTAATCTGCCATTGTTACCTTTCAAACATGGGCATTGTTGGGCTCAATCAGACGTTCATCCTTAAAGTCTAACCTTGGCTTTATGCATAGATTCATGACACCTAGACATTTAGCTTCAGTTTCAGCACAAAAAAATTCATTTGTTGGCTGTAAGCTCAATACATTTGAATTCAGACATTTCTTGGTCACAGTATTTTCCCAAAACAACTTCACAAAGGAAGGAACCTTTTCAGCAATTGGACATTTTATCACTATTTTCTCACTCTTTTTGGGACTGACATTTACCATAGCTACTAAATTAAGGCAGCTGGGCATGTCTGTGACATTGGGGTCAAGGGTCATTGGGAAATACGTCACAGACCTTTGAACACATTCATGTTTTTGAACAGGCACTGAGAGAGCGCAGTCCTCCCTCTCACTGCAAATTGGTGTATTTTCTTTTAAATAAACTTGCACTCCTAGTGCCGGGGCGCAACACTTTTTCTCTTTCAACTTTAGGAATGCTTTTGTGCAATTGTTGTCCAATGGAAGCGGATCAGACACATCCTTGTGTGTCAGCCTCAGTAAAGGCTTAGCCCCTAGGTAAAGGTTTGGTAACTACTCACTACAGCAGCCAACCATTCCCAAAAACATCCTGACTTCTTTCTGAATTTGAGGTGGATTCATCTGGTGAATTATTTCCACTCTCTCTGGTGACACCTTTCTAGCTCCTTTTCCAATTATGTGTCCCAGACATTCATCTTCTTTTTGACAGTATTCCTGACTATCCTCATGCAATAGCACTGTGACATGAACTTGACAAAAATCAATAACAGTAAGCCAGTCTTCAGCACATGGAGTGTGAAAAAATATATTGGCTGGATTCGGTACCACAGGACAACCTAGAAAAGTTATACTGCTACTCTCCTGCATTATTCTGTTCTTTTCATTTAGTTTCTGTGAACCTGTGATCAGAAAGTTACATAAACTTCCAATGAATTCCATCAAAAATTCTTTATTAAGTTTATCTCCAATTATTAGTAAAATTTCTGCAACTGATGGTGTTTTTGAACACATGTCATCTGGTTCTAATTTGAATAAGACATGTTCTGCATGTTTTAATAATCTGACATCTTTCTCTCTGAACTCCGTTACTTCTGTGTTTATTATTTCTTTCAAATCAGAAGGTAATTTTTCAACTGTCAATTCTGCTATAGCTGTCTCTTGTTGGGCCATTTTAGAATGTACATCCTCATCAGGAATCTGATAATTAACATCATCTACTACTTTCTGGTGCGCACTACACTTGACAATAGCCACTTGCTTTGGTAACGTTAAGGCAGTCAGCAAATTTTGAATTAACTCTCCATGCTGTCTCCACAATTGTATGCGGTGTAGTAATAGCATAAGCTGCAGTCGTGGTGCCATCAGGTAGCTTAAAACAAGATCCATCTACATACAATTCAACCTGAGCATCAGGCAGGGGCATGTCAGTCAGGTCCACTCGACCCTTTGTTTGTTCTTCAGTGGTAAAAATACAATCATGTATATCAGTGGACTGCTCAGAGGGCAATGGCAACAAAGTAGCTGGATTCAAGGTCAGGCAGCGTTTAAGTGTAATGTGTGGTGCTAACAAAGTGAGTTCGTACCCGGTAAGACGAGCACTCGTCAAATGTTGTGTCTTAGTCTGATTCAATAATACAATACAACAACTGAATGGGGAACAAAACCGTCAATTTATGATCCAGTACAAGTCCTGCCGATTGTCTGATTGAAATGGCAGTTGCTGCCACGGCCTTCAGGCAACCAGGGAGTGCCCTGGCCACATATACTTTTTGCATTTAAAGTTCAACCCTTCTCTCATCACTTTCTACACTCTCTTCTTGTGCTTTTAATTGTAATTCTTACATTTTCTGTACAATAGTCTGTTCTTCAAGATTCTTCCTATCCTTTTCTTATTTAATCTGTTTCTGTTTAATTTGTTTTCTCCATAACCCTATGGCATCAAACATACTCTGCCTACTTTTTCTCTTAAAGAGCTGCTCTTCTACATATTGCAGTTTGTTTGACTCAAAGGTACCATTAAGTGGCCACTGTAAACTGGCATCTGCCTTCATATATTTGTTCCACAATGTGCTAAACAGTATGGAAGAAATACCGTATTTAATGTACATTTCATAATTCAGAGTGCTTTCTAGAGGCGCTCGCTGTCTTTCTTCCAAAATTCTATTTTTGTTGCAACAACAACATAACGCACGAAGTGTGCTCAAAACAGGCATGTTTACCAAATTTCTTAACAATGTTGTCAAGAGGGGCGTGGCCAACAGCATGGCCCAGTGAGAGGCGCTTTCGCCAAGCTCCCGCAGAAAGCACCATCCGACACCGAATCCGGCGATCCTAAGGCCCGGAACTGGAGCTGCGATTGCACTCGTGCGCTCAAAATAGCGCTGACGCGGAGCTGAAGCGGCTCGGCAAGCTCCCAGGTCCTGCACTGAGCTGCGGGACCGCGGACAGCAGGAGACACAGATCGGGAGGACTATCGGCCTCCATCCCCTCCAGACTCTGGCGAGGGTGTGCCGTGGGGGGAAAATCCTGGCCAGGATAACTGCGACCCTTCCAACCTGCGTCACAACAGCCGACGCTGAGCTCCGGCCTCCGGGGAAGACCGGTAGAAACTGCCAGGTACACGGAGCGCTTGTGGGCAGTGGAGGGCATTGAAGAGCGGCGACCCCAAGTGAGCCGGGGGGGGGGGGTGCGAGGTGCTGTCCCACCCGGTGGCGAGACCTGGGGGTCCCGCTCTGTGCAAGCGGAGGATTGCAGCTCCGGCCCGCCTGGCGCGGCGCTCTGTAGCGGGAGTTTGACCTTTGATGTCCTGTGGTGGCGCCTCCGCCTTCAGACCAGACCGGAGGCAGACCCTGAGCTGGCAGAGAAACTGGCCTCCTACGCCTGAATGAAGAGCGGCTGATGCGCGGAGCGGCCCGGGGAAGACCCCGGGGCCTGCGTGTGTGGCTGGAGGGCTGCACCTGTCGACTTCCTCCCTGCTGTGCCGGGGACGATCTCTGAGAGACCGGCACCTGGTGGGGGCCCCACCCCCCTTGACCACGCTCTATCTGTGAGTTGAAGCTCCAATGGGACCCTGATACCCTACGTCGGTCTTTATACGGAATAATCTGCTAAGACTGCCCCTGATTCAGCTCCTCGGTGGATGGGCCTGGTCTCCAGTGGCTCGAGGAGGGTATGAGAAGTACTTTGTAGAGACCTGCCTGCGCCTGAGAACCCTGCCATGGCAACCTGCCACTGCAATAGCACTGAGGGGTCATTCGAGGTGCGGACCCGGTCCCCCTCCCCCGCTGCCAAGGTGCACTCCCCCGGTACTACACGGTTCCCCTACGCGCTCCTTCACAATAACGGCGACCATGGGCAAAGACAAAGACCCAAAACCACCGCTCCAAGGGAAAATGGACCGCTACACCAAGGTAACCACCCCCCTCCCCCCCGGAGGAACGGCCGGCTACCTGCACTGACACGGACACTCTCCTACAGGCGATTCAATCCTCTTGGATGGCACTCGCGGGGAAGATAGGTGCGGTGGGCACGGAGGTGACGCTCCTGAGACAAGACTTGCGGAACCTGTCGGCCAGGGTCACGGAATCGGAGTCTAGACTGGGGGAAGCTGAGGATACCCTGCAAGAGCTCGGCAAAGGGATGTCAGACCTGCAGTCCTCAAATAAAGACCTTCAGTGGCGTGTCGACGAGGCGGAAAACAGGACAAGACGCAATAACCTCCGATTGTGGGCTTTAGAGAAGGACTTGAAAGGACAAATATGTCGGACTTTCTCCACTCTTGGCTCTTGCGCATATTCCCGAAGGATAAATTCTCCACCTGCTTCGTCATAGAAAGAGCACACAGGCCGTTGAGGGCTCGGCCGCCCCCGGGGGCGCAACTGCGTCCTGTTATAGCCCGTTTTTTAAACTTCCTTGACAGAGACATGATCCTCCGAGAATCCAGGAAAATTGGAGATATCAGGTACGAAAATGCACGCATAATGATCTTCTCGGATTACAGCAGGGAGGTACAGAATCAGAGGCGTACCTTTGACTCGGTGAAGGCAAAGCTACGGGAACACAAAATTCAATACATGCTCCTATTCCCCCCAAAACTGAAAGTGATATTCCTGGGGAAGACCCACTTCTTCCAGACACCGGAGGAAGCGTGGCACTGGCTTGAGGAGAAGCCCGCGCTGGAGCGACCGGAGACTCCACTGCTCCGTAATCAGACATCGACGGGGAACGCCCCGCAGACTCCTGACCCTCGAAGATCGCTGAGGCCCTGGGGTGCCCGCAAAGATTGACTTCAGGAGGCCACCCCATATGCATTGTGGGGTACTGGAAGAACCCGACAACGCATCGGTCATTCGCTGGATTCTCGCCTCCCGTCCGGCTCACTCACCCTCTGTCTATCCGACCACCCTGACCCAGATACAGAGACCAAGACTAGAGACAGTACGTCTGAATAGGAGGGTAAGGATGAACCCTCTCTCCACCCCTTGGTGGCTGAAATAGTGGCAATGGAACAGGACGCAACACCAGACACTTTGGCCTCGCAGGGGGAACCCCCCGACTCGCACTCTTGAACATGGGCTTGTGAGATCGGCCGTGGAACCAGACTATGATACCGGAGTCTGTTGATTGGACACTACCCCCCCCCCCCTTTTTCTACTCCATCTACTCCACCTACATAGACCTGCGGAGTGGCAGAAGACCCCCATAACATCGCAGGGGAGAGGCTGGAAGTAGCCATAGACATGGGCTTTACATAGCCCCCCTTTTTCTCCTTTTCTCTCACTCTAGCTGTCTCTCTCTTTATTCATTCTTTCCTTCTCTTTCCTAATACATTGGTCTTTTCTCCTTTATTTGGACTTCCTCTGCCTGTGGGGGAATTTCCTTCTAAGAACTATTGGGGTCGCTGCAGGAGTTTGAACTTGTAGCGCAAGTTGGGATTGGAGCAGGCGACAGACCTCTGCCACCCTAATGCACATCCTCGAGCATCTGGCAGGAGTTGCGACAACAGGGAGGAGGGAGGTGGGGGGGTGGGAATGAGGGGTTACAAACAGTTCTAGTGTTGTTGTTTGTTTTGGTTCATTATGTTTTTGTTGAGGTGCAGTCACAGAATCTGGAGAGCGTGCACAATCACCCACATTCCCCGAACAGGGCACTGCCTACTTATCCATATATATGTGTCCCGCCACTGCACACCAGCCGATGGTGATGGATCCAGAGGCTAGCCCCTTTACAGTGCTCACTTGGAACGTCAATGGCCTGGGGAATAAGATAAAAAGAGGTTTGGTATTATCATTCATAAAGCGTGCATGTCCGGATGTGGTGCTACTGCAGGAGACCCATCTAAAAGGCACGAAATGCGGGTTTCTTGCGAGGGGAGCATATACGGTCCTGGCACATGCGGGAACCAACTCCAGATCTAGGGGGGTAACTATCCTGATTACAAAATTCCCACCTTAAAAAGTGACACGCACATGGATAGATCCACAAGGAACATATGTGGGAGTGACAGGGTCATGGGGTAGAAGGAAGGTTACCATTTTATCAGTTTATGCCCCACCGAAGCTACAGACTAGGACCCTACACAGGCTGACCGATATTTTGCTGTGGACACCGGGCACAACACACATTATCAAGGGTGACTTTAATGACGTAATGTCAGTCCCCATGGACTGCTCGGGAGAGCATGTTTACCCCCCCCTTCGACTACACAATTAGCTCGACTGGCCGACACCCTGGGCTTGGTGGACGTGTGGAGGCACCTGCACCCAGGGGAGCGACAATATTCGTACTACTCCGGGGCTCACAGGGTCCACTGGCGATTGGACTATGTGTTGCTCCCTCGGGGTGTCATTGAGAACATTTATGAGGCGGACTATATGGCCCGGGTCTGTCTGACCATTTGCCTTTATATGTTAAAGTGGGGGAGAGGTCCCTCGCCGGACGCGAGAGTTGGAGACTATCGATATGGGACCTACAGAATAAAGAGGTGCTCCAGGGTCTCCGCGCTGACACCAAAGTTTTCTTCGCAGAAAATCTGGGATCGGTGCAGTTGGGCGTCGTTATGTAGGAAGCATATAAACCGGTGCTGCGGGACAGGGCCCAAAACCGGATTGCCTGGGAGAGGGGGAAGGCTCAGGAAGAATTGGCCACATTGGAGACCCAAATCCTTGCCTTGGAAAAGCAGTACCTTATGCGTAGAGGCCCACAGGTCCTAAGGCAGCTGACGGATGCGCAGCATCACCACAGGGCCCTAGCAACACAGGAGGTCAAGGCGCAGGCGACCCTACATAGGCTGTATGATGAGGGGGACAAGTCGGGAAAACTAGCCGTAAAGAAATGGAATCCCGCTGGGTAACGAGCATAGTGGATCCTCAGGGAATGGAACAGACGAGGGATGCACAAATAGTTCAGACGTTCGCATCCTACTATCAGCATTTCTATGGCCCCTGAGATCTAGGGGCCCGTCGGATATTCTAGCCTATCTAGAAGCCATTCGGACCCTGTCCTTAGATGTTGATGAGAGGGAAGGCCTAGAATCGGATATAACGGTAGATGAAATCAAGGAAGCAATAACCAGATTGCGCCCTGGGAAGACCCGGGCCCAAACGGCCTTCCTGCAGAATTCTATAAGAGATGCGCAGACCTTCTAGCAGTACATCCACTGGCGCTGTTTCAGGGTGCATCTCAGGAGGAAATTCTGCCTCGGATCTCCGAATGGCCACGATTATCCCCATTCACAAACCAGGGAAACCCCCGAATGATTGTGCTTCCTATCGCCCCATTTCCGTCCTAAATATGGAGTTAAAAATTCTGGCGAGGATCTTGGCCCTACGCCTTCACCGGGTCATCACTACCATGGTGCACCAGGACCAGACGGGTTTCCTGCCTGGCCGGGCGACCAGAATGAATCTGCGTAGGACCCACAATTGGCTCATGGAGGTACAGAATCGAGAAGAGCCGCTTCTACTCTAGTCCTTAGACGCAGAAAAAGCGTTTGATGCGGTGCACTGGCACTTTCGAGAGACCGCCTTGGTTAAGTTTGGTGTTGGTCCCAAGTTTAGGCACTGGATGGGACTCTTGTACACGGACCCTCGTGCAAGACTTAAGGTTAATGGCCAGGTATCCGGAGATTTCCCTATTAGAAGGGGGACCCATCAAGGCTGTCCGTTGTATCCGCTACTTTTTGCCCTCACTATAGAGATAGTGGCTTGCGAGATTCGGCAACGGGGGGAGATTCGAGGGTTCCGAATAACGCCGACAGATGTGAGGGAAGAAAAGATCTCGCTTTATGCAGATTGCATTCTGTTGTATGTTACCCACCCGGCCACCACAATCCCCACCTTGTTCGATCTTATGGGCCGGTATGGGTCATTCTCAGGATATGCCATAAACTGGCACAAATCGGTCATTTACAGCCCACGAGACTTAGAGGTCTGGCCCACTCTCCCCAGGGCCCTACAGATAGCACAGACTGGGTTCACGTACTTGGGGATTTATCTCACTACGAATAGGAGGCTCTCGTACCAGAAAAATATCCAACGGGTCATCACTAACTTTGCTGCAGACGCACTGAGGTGGAAGGCTCTCCCCCTCATGATCCTTGGCAGGGCGGCTATGTTTAAAATGATTACTTTACCCAGTCTCCTTTATGCCCTCCAGGATGAGTATTTACCCCTCTCCAGACAGACCTTCCGAGTGATGGATGCAGAACTAAGCTCTCCTCTATGGCTCGGGAAACAGCCGAGGATCGCACTCACCACATTATGTCACAACCAGTATAATGGGGGGGCTCTCCCTACCGGATATTGAGGCCTACTACTGGGCGGAGCATCTGACCCCGGTGAATGAATGGATACATGCCACGGCAGACCACCCCACCTATAGGTTAGAACGAGATACTATTGTGACTCGCACGTGTATGTTTTATCTCTATGGAGGGCGGGGCAGGGGACGCCTACTCCCGGCCACACAAGTCACGCTAGAGGTATGGGACAGAGCGTCGAAGGCACTGGGATGGGCACACAAACCAACAAAACAGACACCCCTCTGGCACTGTTCCAGGTTAAAGGAACTCCACAAAATTAGGGGCTTTGAGGGGTGGGATGCCATAGGCATTTCCACCATAGCAGACATTGTGGCCAAGGGGAAACTCAAAAGCTTTCGAGCACTGCAAACAGATTTTGGGCTGCACACCTCCCAGTTTTTTAAATATGCGCAGCTGCGACATGCCTGGCTAGCGGAGAGCGCGCTATCCTCTTCACTGCCAGAATATGCACCATTGCACTTCGGACACTTTGGAAGAGGACAACATGGGGGACGCCGCGGCAAAGATCAATGATCGAGTGGGATTTACAGATTCATACAGCCCGCATAGGGGAGGAGGTGGGAATTTACGTGCTATGGATTATATATGTACATGTCTGCACGAATGTAACCAACTGTGACACGCTTCTTTTTGTTTTTTGTTTGACGCAAAATGAAAATAATAATATATATATTTTTTTAAACAATGTTGTCAAGAGACTTTCATACCAAGAAATTAGAAAAAATTCTCACATTACCTGTCTAAAACATTTGCAAATGTTTTATCAAACCAAAACAAAACAAAAAAGACAACCGTTTTGATCCTACCTGATCGCAATTATCCGACTCCCACCTGCCGATCCTCAGATCAATAGATCACCTCCAAAATGCCAACCGAAGAGCCCCAGCTGAGATATGCAGTCGCCATGTAGGTCAGGTTGATTAGCTGATAGCACCTTTGGCCACGAGAACAAATCTGTTTTTGCGGAGCAACCCCGGTGTTTCTGTCCCATCGAAAAGACATCCTCCTAGTCCAGCAGCGGTCTTCAATAGGGCCCCAAGTTAAGCACCAAATGTAGAAGTGAGATTCCTGTCAGTCTCACTGGTGCAGGGACACCCTTTGTTTACGGGTTCAGAAATGAGGCTCAACACTGGAGTGGAAACAAAAGACAAGTTTATTTCACTAATGAGAGGAGTCCCATCATTCAGACACTGCAAGTGCCCAATGGAGGAAACTGATAAGCACAAGTTCAAGTACGGCATGTATATAGTTTGGTGCCTCTTGAAACACAATGGAAACCACTTCGTCATGATGAAATGCAGGCTGCTAACTCCTGATAAATCCCCACCCACGTCATCTTTGTAGATCGGCAAGGGAGGTTACAGGTGTTGGTGGGCTTATAGATTAAACATCTGTGTGCTCAGGCCTTTCGGCAGGGCAGGGCCTCTACTCTTGCACGCAAGCATTTTCAGCACAACCAGTTTTTAGTGAACACGTAACTTCTGACTTTGCAAAAAGTCCCCGCAGAAACACAAAATAGGGGCTGGTAGACAAAATGGAAGAGGACTAGAGGCTAACTTAACAAAATACTTTTTTTACCGTTTAACAACCGGAGAGCTACTGACAGGTGGCTGGAGAGCTACCAGTAGCTCACGAGCTACTCAAGGAAGCTTGATAGATTATAATAAACAGATGACTACTTATCCTATCTCTATTGTTAAGTCTGGCCTATGAGACAGCTTTAGCTTTCAATGTGTTTTCAAAAACCTCATCTATAATATACCTACTTTTAAACATTTGTTCTTTGTTGTTTTTTTACTGTCCCTAATTCATTGCATTACAGACAGTATTTATATACAATTCTGTTATATTGTCTTTATCATGAAAATGTTGGAATGAAGACACGTTCAGCATTACAAATTCTAAGCAATATCTCACACAGGGATTATTTCCTTAATCATGGAAACAAGATCATTTCATAAAACAGTTAACAAAGACAAAAAGATCACACATCTCTTACAACAGATTGTTTTTTGTAATAACAATTAACCATATGACGTGTCGCAAACATTTTCCACACTGTTTCGTGCAGGGGCGGCTCCTCCGTTTGAGCAGAGGAGCTTCGCCCCACAAGCCCCAAAGCTGAAAAATGAAACTGTAAAAGTTTAAATTTATTTCCGTTTTATTTTTCAGCAACCTATCCTGAACTAAATGCCAAGACGGGGGGCAGCACTGGCGAGTGGTAGCAGCAGGGAGCTGTGCGCTTTAAAATCTGCATGTCTCTTTGGCCGGCCGTCTTGGGATGACCAGCTAGACATGCGCATTTTAATATTCTCTAACCTAGCTGACTTAGACAGCTGTGTTAGAGAAAGCGTAGGCCTCCAGTGCTTTTTGGAGCACTGGGAGAGCTCTCTCTATCCAATTCTGGTGCTGCTTTCATGCTGTGAAAGCAACAGCAGGATTGGGTAGTGCAGTTTCCTGAGTCAGAGCTTCCTGTGAAGACGTCACGCTGCAAGTCACCAAGGTAAGTCTATTTTAATCTTTTTTTTGTGCCATCCCTGCCCTAACACCCTCAGTACCAGCCAGTTGCCACTGGTTTTGTGCCCTCCTGTTTAATCATGGAGTAGACTATTCATGAGTGGACGAGTTACCAATACCATATGTATTGAACTCATATACTGTATCTGTCCAATTAAAAGTCCTCATGGGCCAAGAGTGTGGCCATCTCTCAGCAGATAGACTATTTACATACATCTCAGACCAACCCGCCGCTAACATCAGGAGCCTTAGCAGAGTTCCAGCTCTTGGCAATCTTTCTTATGGCAACCACTAGAGACAGGTCCACAAATTTAGATATCTGTCTGCTACATTTTACTCTATGTATCAAACCTGATGAGCACAATCTGAGAGTGAGAATTAATTATTTTCGAGTAAAATTTCTAAAATGACAGAGTATTTCTTCCCAGTTCTGCGTAATGCGGTTGTATCCCTATCTAATGGTGGTGAAATCCACATTCTCAGGACTACACCTGGGGCAGCTATCTGAGAAACCAGGGCATATTTTCACTAATCTAGCAGGAGTGATATATGTTGAGTGAAGGTAATTAATTTAATCTAGAGTCTGAAGCCAGGCTTTTTCAGAAAAGGCCATACCTATGAGAGTGTCCAATTTGCTCTTGGTCACAGTTACGTCTGTATAAAAAGCTGGGGCCAGGACACAACAGAGTTTTGGGTTCAGTAGCCTCTTCTCCTCAAGTGCTGCTGCTCTTTTCAGTGTGCTATAGAACACAAACTATCCAGCTTGTAGCTTAAGTCTAATGGATGAAATGGACCATTTGGGTTCTAGTCCCCAATCTTACCTATCCCAGTGTCCGTCCATTGGAGACAGAGAGCTTGATTTAGATATTGTCGGGACCGCAACGGAGTGTTTTTTTTAGTGGTCTTCCCGCCCACCCACCTAGCAGTCTGTCCCCGATTTAGATGCTGGAGTGATGCTGGAGTGTTGCAGGGATTCTGCACATACACAGAACTATGCGCAGGAAACCAGGACCTCGGTGTATTGTGGTGTACCAAAAAACCCACCTGAGTACCTAGAACCCCAATCCGACTAGCAATAGTGTCTCATTCGTTCTCCGTACTACATCGAAAGCTACCAATGATTAGACAACCTAGAACATGTCACTCCGTTCCTCTCAGGAATAGTGGGAACCAGAACACTCTTTCGTTCAAAGACTCACACTAGTCCACTACGTGAGTAATCAGAGACACTGTATAGTATAAAATGTTTATTTTAACTAACGTGCTCTATAATGCAGTACCCGAGCTAATACTAGCAGCAAAATGCATAAAAACAATATAATCAGCATTGTTACAATTCTATAAAACACGGACGGTGATAACAGGTTATAATGACAGTGGAAGAAGGACTACAATGCCTTACCACCCTCCCTGTGCTAAGAGCTAGTTTATTATAATATTAGAAGACCTCTGGGCTTTATCAGGGAGACCCCATACCTCCGAGTCTAGATGCAAAGGTTTACATCTCCGGACAAGCACAGCTCTTCTGTGCAGGAAAGATTTCTCCAAGTGCCTAAACGTGCATCCTGTGCAATATTAAAAGGCGCTGAAATTCAGTAGAGCAGCTGTGTTCTATGTTGTGTCTGATGTGCATGGGACTGACCAAAGCAGATTAACAAGGATGTTGTTTTCTGGCCTTGAACATTATGTGCAGACGAGAAGCACAATAAAATGTCACTTACCTGTATACCCACCACCACGGTAGCCCCACCCCCGTTTTCACTCCGCCAACAGAACACTGCCAGCCCAACTGGAACATCCAAATTGGCTAAGCGGGACACTGCCAACAGGACAGCAATGGAGGGCGGGTCACCAGCGAAGAACAATGTCACGGCGGCGGTCTTCTGTGCATTGCGTATACATCTAAATATGGCTAGCAGGACTCCGTCAACCCGACAGAGTACTAGAGCCTCCCGCTGCAGTGGGCTAGCAGTCAGTCCTCCAAGATCTAAATCAGGTCCAAAGTCCGGAATCAGTAAAGGCACCAAAACAGAACTTCCATTGAGAATAAAACTGTTCTATGTTGGTGCCTCAGAAATAGTAGCCAGCAATGCTGGACCACTTGAAAGCTGGACCACTTGTATAGCATTAGGCATATCACCCCAGTCTTCCTTACTAGCTAAAATCAGCTCATATATAATGTATCACCTGTATTGTGCCTGGTCCAATCACGCATGTGTCTCCAATCTCCCTGGAGCACAACTGCAGCTGTGCTGCTAAAAAACACTTTGCAGTTAGGTGCTACCATGCCTCCTACTTCTAATGGTCTAATAAGACAACTGTTTCCTATATAACCACATATGATTATATAGAATAGAGTTTAATCTCCTAAAAAAATATTTCTGTTATGACTGGCAATGAGACAAAATGGTGCAACAGCCAGGGAAGGAGGATCATTTTAGCAAGGGAGATACTGTTCAAGGTGGACAATGGTAGCCCACACCAAAAAGAGACCGACTGTCTAATCCCAGTCAGTGCCTTCTGAAGGCTACCTCTCTGGAGTATGACCTGATCATGGTAAATGTGTATCCCCTAAACACTTAAAGTTTCGGTTTCCCATCTGAAAGGGGTGTTCATTAACATTGGGCGGTCTATTACATGCTTAAGTCTGTGAAGAAATAGAGATGATTTATCCCAGTCCATCTTGAGGCTAGATATGACACTGACTTCCAACAGTAATTCCATGACCTCAGGTAGCACCATTATCGGGTCACATAAGCAAAAGAGAGGCTCTTCAACATATATTGAGACCACGTGTCCCCTGTGAGAATGTAATTCCCCACTCTTCACCCCTCATATCCAGCTTAGTTGCCAGGGGTTCACTGTGACCGTGAACAACATCGGGAAGAACGGACACCCCTGTTGGGTACTGAGATATATAGCCCATTGTTCAGGAAAAATACATCATGTAAAGACACTGGCTACCGGGGAGGTATCTAGAAGGCAAATCTACCTGGTTATAGTGCTCCCCAAACTTGTTTTTTTAAGTACCACAAATACATTTGTCGATAGAAGCGTATCAAATGGGGGGGGCACTCCCCGCCTCCCACTGGATTTTTCACTTGGCCTTTAATGTCTATGCCCCTGCCATTTGACATAGTCAAATAGGGTTGGATGGTGGATGACGTTAAAATGATGCACCCCCCCCCCCAAAAAACATTTCTGCGGATTCCCATGGAAACAATGGCTGTAGGTTAGAGTAAGTGTTTCAACAAGGTATGAACCCACACTGGTCAAGATGTATCAACTCGCTGCTTAAAGGGAGAAATCTATTACCAATAACTTTACTCACTATTTTATGTTCAGTGAGCGACTAGACCGGATGTCAAGTTAGTCTCTACCTTGTTTTGGCAAGACCACCACAATGGTTTTTCTGTGGAAGGGGAGAGAAAACCAGTGTTGTACGCTTAAACTACAAATCCAAGAGTTTAGGAGCCAACATGAACTTATAAGCGATATAAAGTTCTTTAGGAGACCAATCAGACCCCTGTGAATTCCCCCTACATAGCTGATCTATTGTGGCTTTTATCTCTGCTAACAGTGGCTTATCCAGGTTTTCAGTCTGTTCCTGACTCAGTCTGGTCAGGGGTACATCAGTCGGGAATGCTTGGGTGTGTTTGTTGGAGCTGTTGAAGAGAGCTGCCTGTAGTACTGTACAAAGGCATTGTCCCATGTCTCTAAAAGGACAGCACAAATGGGTGTCTTGTCCATCACTGCTTACAATACAGTCGGCTTGCGGGGGAGTGGCTTACCGCCAACAGGAATGGCCGCTCGGTAGCTTAGCTCCGGAGCGCCACTCCCAAATTATCCTGTTTTGCCTAGGTTCCCCTGGCCCGATCGTCGCTCCTTTGCCCTCCTTGTGGTGCGGAGGACTCCGGCGCCCTATCGGCTGATTTGTGAGAAGATTGGCGACCCTGCTTTACAGGAGCTCCGCGGACTGGGGCTTCGTGAGTGGTCCCGCCGAATGCCGAGCGCCTGACCCCGGGAGAGCGCTACGCAAGGCTGCGGCTGCGTCCCAAACCAGCGGAACTGCGAGAACCGGTGAGAGGGGCTTGGGAGTGCAAGGTGCCCCGACCGTGCGACGGAGACGACGGCAGAGTCCCACTGGGTGCCTGTGGGGGTGCCGTGTGACTCAGCCCCGCATGAGCGCTACGGGAGGCCGCGGCCCAATCCAGCGCTACTTACAGAGAGTGTGTGGGGGCCTGAACACTGCACATATTCCCAGCGCAGAGCCTGCGATAACGGAGGGGGCCCTTGGATTGACAGCAGGAGTGGTAGGGGCAGAGTGCAGACTGAAGCGGCCGCTGTTGCGAGACGCCATTGGGCCTGCAAAGAGTGCGCTTGCGTGAGACCGGGAGCGGCCCGCGGCCTTAAGCACTCTAGCCCAAGTGACTGCGGTGGGCAGCCTGAAGACTGTGTGGCGATTGAAGAGCCATATATGTGGTCCTGATGCCTTTCACGCACACCAGGATTGAAGGCCCCTGGACAGCACATCCTCACTGGGACACTGGGCCCCGGTGGCAACTGTGGGTGGGTGCCTGGAGTACTGAAGGACGGCGGAGCCCTGCAGAGTGTTAAACCCTGACACTGAGGGCTGAAAGGAATCAGACGGTACTGGCTCATTGCAGGGTCCCCGGGCGCCTGGTGGGAGAGTTCTGGCCGTCTGGGCCCCCGAGACTATTGATCCTCCTAAAACACTGACCAGATCCCCGGAGAGAGAGCGGGGAATTGGTGTGGCCGGTATTGTTGACTACTGGGAGACAGGAGGGCGATCCCAACCTTGGTCCCCTACTGCTGCACACCTAGTGGGAGTGGACTCCACCTAAACAACCTCAGCGCAGTGATTCCAGTAGTACGCCCGGAGGTTTGGGGTGCTCCCTTAAAGCCGACAGGCCAGGTGGACGGCTCCACTGCAGGCGGCGGGGAGTAGTGGTCACACCCTGACACTGAGGGGCGGTAACGACGCAAGACCTATGGCGTCTGGACGTACTAGCCGGACTGCGGCTCAAACCAAGCTGGAAAAATTTGCCTGGCAAAAACAGCAAAACGAAGAGCGAAGCGAGATGTTGGCCGGCTGAGCCCTCAAACAAAGATCTTCTCAAAGCGATTACAGCTATTAGAACCTCCCTCGAGGTAAGGATTGACACGGTGGCCACAGATGTTGTGCTCATCGGCGAAGATATGAAGAAGGTGGCGGAGTGAGTGGGTACAGTAGAAAATGTCATGAAGGAACTGGTTATCGACACGACCCTTCTAAAGTGACAGGTCGCCGAATTACGCACTTCCCATGAGGCGATGGTCCTGCAACTAGATGATTACGAAGGCAGAATGGGGAGGAACAACATCCGCATTCTAGGTGTTCAGGAACGCGCAGAGGGGCAGGCGGCGGATCTTTTTGTCGAAGAGTTAGTCCTCAAACATCTACAACCCCGCGGACTATCCAAAGGCTTCACAATCGAAAGGGCCCACCGCGTTCCGGGAGGCCGGCCGAAACCAGGCGCGCCCCCTAGACCGCTCCTGGCGCAGGTGTTCAACTTTCGAGATCGTGACGTGATTCTCCAGATGGCGCGGGTGGCCCCGCCATTGACCCTGGAGAACAGCAAAATCATGTTCTTTCCAGACTTCACCGTGAGAGTACAGAAACAGCGTTGCAGCTTCCTCGAGGTGAAGCGGGCCCTCCGGGACCAAGAGGTCAAATACGCCATGATGTTTCCAGCCAAGTTGAGAGTCGAAGCCAACGGAAAATCCTGGTTCTTCACCCGGCCAGAGGAAGCTTGGGACTGGTTGGAGGGCTGGCGCACAGTGGAAAAAAAGAAGAAAGGACATTCGACTGCCGATGAGGATGCTGACTGGCGTCAGCAGAGACGATCTCCTCCACATTCTGACTCAGACTCCCAGGGACACACAGGGGGGCGCTGATCCTGGAGGCTGGTAAGACTATTTGCTATTGACCCAGATCCCTGGAGGCCCTCCAGAACTGCATGGAGGCTTGAACACGAAGCCACTGCCTCCTTGAAGGTGGGGTAATTGACCATGGACCTGGGCCGAGTGGGCGGGGGGGAGGTCCCCCTCCCTGATGTTTGATATACCCGATCGGTGTTTATGGGGTTGATCCAGCGCTCACTGAACCCACTTAATGTTGTGATTGATATGCTCTTTTCATCGTAGCGCACTGTTTCACAACTGTGTTTTCTTTAATGGGGCAACCACTGTATTGCTCCTCTCCCAAAGTCATAGCGGGATGATACAAGAGAGTAATATTGGGCCTATGTGCTATACACTGCTGTGGAGGTGGGGCGGGGCGGGGAGGGGGGGACCGGCCATCTACTGATAAATGATGGTTGTTTTTGGGAGTGGGGTAGCTCACGATCCCTGGAGTTGTTGGGGGGCCGGCGGTTCTAGGCCCGTCAAGCAGGGAGGGGGGTGTGTTCCTAATGATATGGGTAATGTTGGGTTTGATTTGTAGAAGGGGTGGTTCTAATGGGGTTACTGCAGCAAGACAGACCGACTGCCTGTATATTGTTCGGGGGGGTATTTGTTATTATTTAATTCCTTGTTGGGGGAAAGTGGTTGGATGGCACTTTGCAGCACAACAAAGTAATTGGTTTACACATGTACAGCTTGATATGCAACTACACTCCTGGGGTTCCCTGTTGGGGGGATGTTTTTCATTGTTTTCATACAGCAGTACGAAATTGTATCTGGTATCAGTTCATCGTGGCTGGTGTTGACACTCAGGTCACTAATTTCACGTCTCAAAGCGCAGTAGGGAGCTGTAATACAATAGGAGCAACACAGAAAAATGCAGTTGAGGGTCTTATTCACCGTAGATACTCCGTTCACTCCATTACACCGCTATTAGCGTAATATGGCCAGAGGTCAAGGACTTAGACTCATGACATGGAATGTCAACGGGCTTGGGGACAAAATCAAGCGGGGGATAGTGCTACAATATGTTCACCGTCAGGGGCTGGACATGATGTTGTTCCAAGAGACTCATCTAATAGGTAACTCCTGCAAGGCCCTGGATAGTTAGGGTTACCGTATGGTTGCTCACTCGGGCTTTACCTCCGGGTCCAGAGGGGTGAGGATCCTCCTTCGCAAAGGCTGCCCCTTCGTGATACAAAGTACGTGGACTGACCCGCAGGGTAGATATGCAGCTTGCTCTGGCATCTGGGAGGGCAGCGTCCTTAATGTAATCTCGGTGTATGCCCCACCGGGTCTTCAACGCATGACACTAGCAGATATAGGAGTGTTATTATTAAACTTACCCGTGGGTACACTGGTGATGGGAGGTGACTTTAACCTGCCGATGAATGGACAAATAGACCGATCCCCACCCAGACGTGACTCTGCACACGGCTCACAACTCCATGAATTCACGGCCGCCCTTGGGTTGGAGATTGTCCCACCCCCAGGACACTCTCTACACGTTCCAATCCGGTGTGCATGGCAGCCAATCATGACTAGACTACCTGTTCACCCATGCACAACATACAGGATTTCACAGGTTCCGCTTGTCTTGCAAGGGGAGTGTCAGATCAAGTCAGTGATAAAGGGGATAATATTGTCTCTGATGGTGGGACACAGGGCAGAGCGCAACCGGCGAGTGAGTGAATTGGAAACGGAGATCTTAAATCTTGAACGCACTGCCTCGCAGAGCCCTGATCGGGATGCTCAGCATACCCTCGATGTTAAGAGACAGGACTATAGACATTTGCTCTTAGAGGACGCCAACAGGCGTGCTCTCACCACCCGTCATAGAATATACGAACATGGCGAGCGAACCGGTAAACTATTGGCATGGCTGGAACGCAAGGAACAGTCGGCGAGATGGGTGAGCGCGATCAGGGGGCCCGATGACCTCCTGGTCACTGACCCTCAGGGCATTGCGGAGAGGTTTGCGAAATACTATGAGCAAATATACACTATGCCCCAGGACTCACAAGCACCATGGGCGGCGGATCTCCTCGCTACTATCGAGGTAACCTGTATCTCCCACCAAGATAGAGAGGCCTTAGAGGTGAATATCTCGGTTGAGGAGATTCAGAAAGCCATTCAAGACATCCGGGCTGGTAAGGCGATGGGCCCTAATGGGCTTCCGATCGAACTGATGAAACCCATGGCTGTGAAGCTCGCTCCCCACTTACTGAATCTATACAATGAATGCTATGAAACCGGCCTCCTCCCAGCCGATATCCGCCCGGCTACTATTGTGGTCATCCGCAAGCCTGGTAAACCAGTGGACGAGTGCTCATCGTACCGACCCATTTCACTGATAACCGTAGAGGCCACAATCTTGGCTAAACTGTAGGCCAACCGTCTACTCCCTTATCTCACTGACTTGATTCACCCTGACCAATCGGGATTTATGCCGGGTCGCAATACTGCGCGTAATCTACGGCACGTCCATGGCGCACTGGGCCGTGTGGCGACAATAAAGGAAGAAGCAATCTTGCTCGCGCTTGACGCAAAAATGGCATTCGACACGGTGGCATGGGATTTTCGGTTTGCGGTTTTGACTCGCATTGTGCTCGGACCCAAGTTGGTTTGGTGGATTAGACTTTTATATAACCTTCACATTGCCCAAGTCTCAGTGAACAACCACCGCTCAGGCTCTTTTCCCTTTGTCGTGGTACGAGGCAGGGATGTCCCTTGTCGCCGCTCCTCTTTGCCCTGGTCCTCGAGCCCTTGGCAGTCTGGATCAGGGGGGACACGGAAATCAGAGGCCTTAAATGGACAGACGAACACGAAGACCGCATATCGTTATATGCGAACTACATTTTACTTTATCTCGCCTCCCCGGCACGTTCACTCCGCCGCATTCTCCACATTTTAAACATATTTGGGACCCACTCTGGTTACCAGATAAACTGGTCCAAATCCCAGATGTATCCCCTCTGGGGTGATCCGCCGCAAAGTCCTCGGGGATACACCATCCCAGTGGCGACCCAGGTTTTCCAATAGCTTGGCATTTTCATAACAACTGACATAGCAACCAATGTTCTATGAACAGAACTTGATGGGCCCGTTACAGAGGTTTAAATCAGATGTCACACACTGGAAGACATTACCCCTCACTCTTTAAGGTCGGGCGTCTTTATTCAAGATGCTTGCCCTCCCGCGCTTTCTTTACGCCCTGCAGAACCCTCCCATCCCGGTCCCCGAAACCTATTTTTTACAGATTGAGGCAGCAGTTAAGAGACTTGTTATGGGATAAAAGGCAGCCCCGGATAGCCATAAACAAGCTTACTATGGTATGGTACGATGGGGGCATCGGGTTGCCGGATATGTGCCTTTACTACCAGGTGTCGCAGTTAGTTGCCATCAACAAATGGGTGTTTGGGTCCCATACTGACCCCAGCTTTCGCACCGATCTGTGGGTGATGGGGAAGGGAGGCTACAACAGAGCACTATACTCGAACCCCAAGAAATTAGGTTTGACGGGCCCCACGGCCCGTACAAAAGAAGTGTGGCACGGGGTCCAACGGCGGATGGGATGGCGAGGGCGCCTGACGAAAGCCACCTCCCTGTGGGAACCCAACATCCTGGGACGACTGAATACTTGTGAAGGGTTCGACAAGTGGGACCTGATCGGTACTTCCACGGTGGGGGATATGTGGATCAAGGGCAAGAGGGCGTCATTTGCAGATCTCCAACTCAAATACCAGCTAGCACTGTCAGAGCACTTCCGGTATCTTCAGATTAGTCATGCCATAGACTGTGCCCTCCCTATGGACGCCCCCCTCCCAGACTCCTCTCCTCTGGAGGACAGGTTGTTACTAGACCCAATGGACCGCAAGGCCGTTTCCCTGATGTACAGGAAATTGATTAATAACTGGACCGATCCAATGCAGAATCTGCGAGATGAGTGGGAGGTGGATCTGGGGACTTTGACAGACGAAGACTGGATCGAAGAGCTGGCCTCCCCCCCCCCCCCCCCGAGAGGTAGCAGTCCCGATGCGACTCAGACTTGTCCAGCTTAAAATTCTCCACCGCGTATACTTTGATGCTAAACTGTTATTTAAATTAGGAAGGAGATCAGATACACTCTGTCTTCGACACTGCAATCAAACAGGTACATTTATACACATCCTATGGGAATGTCCCCACATACAACATTACTGGATGGACGTCACCCGACAAATGGCAAGGGCTTCTGATAAGCCCTTACAGCCATCTCCCCAACTATGCCTTCTTAATATTTGGGAGGCGACAGACCTCACCCAAGCGGAACAATCATGGGCCAACATGGGGTGGAGCATAGCGAAAAGAATCATTGCCCAGAAGTGGGGGGTAGATACTATACCCTATTTGCGAGACTGGGCCCAGGACATGGATCACGCTATGGTAGCGGAGAAAACTGTATATAAAGGTAGGGCTGCCTACGAAAATGGGATCAAAAGTGGGGACGCTGGAATAAATACAGGGGGGACATCTGTATTTCTCCCACGGTGGAACTTAGAAGGGAGAGACAGGCACTATTGGAGGAGGCAGGCGCTGACATGATGACATAGACCTCCGGGCCAGCAAGAAGTATAAATATGGGTAGTGATCCCAGACCCGAACACACAATTGTAACCCTCTTCATACCGGCCAGCCTTTTGTTCTGTATTATCTTTGGTGCTCCCGATAAATTGTAGACTATTTTGTAATACTGAGTGTCATGTCTTCCAGCTAAGAGGCCTATGTAACGTCATTCTTTTTTTTTTTTTTTTTTTTAAAACCTTTATTACAATTTCAGAGAAATACAAGTATGGGCCTACAACCAACAGGCCGGCCGCTAAAAATGCAGTGTAGCCCTAGGCACAGCTGAACAGTCAGATCGATGAAGCAACAAAAAAGGGAGTCACTGGAGAGTTAATCATCGCAGTCGGCCGCAGCCCATAAACAAATGAAAAAAGGTTTCATATTTTTAGGAAACGAAAAACAGCAAACACACAAGGCAGAGGAAATTAATAGCAGTAGCATGTGCCCCTCGTATCGAGGGAGTAATCCAACCCGGGTAAACAGAGGGGGGGGGGGCAAGGCCGAAGAAACCAATCTCGCATGTCGCAGGAGCATACAGGAATGCGCGGGCTAGGGAGACAGAGCGGCATCTATCTCACGCGTCTGAGGCGGGGCGCATATACCTCCACGATAGGAGTTCCAGGGACCCCACACCTTAATCCACTTCCCAGGCTTGCCTCTCGCCACATACACCGTTTTCTCTCTGAACATACACCAGTCCATGTGTTCTTTCCACTCGGAGACCGTGGGTGGCCTCTGGGAGCCCCACAATTGTGCAATGTCACGCTTCGCTACCATATAGCCCAGCGTCACCCATTGCGTCTGCGTCACATTGTAATCAGTCGGCTCCCAGACATTCAGCAAACATCTTCGTGCCTCCGGCAACAAGGCAACATGCGTGACTTCTTCTAACACCGCATGCACTCTGCACCAAAACCGAGTCACCTCCGGACACTCCCACAGGATATGGAGGAAACTCCCCAGGAGTCCACAGCCTCGCTTACACAAACCATCCACCGAATACCCCATACGCATCAGAGCAGGCCCCGTGACGTACACTCTATGGAGTATTTTAAGCTGGACGAACCGCAACCGGGCCGGGATAGCCACCTCTTTCGGGGAGGCCACCGCCGATACCCAATCCTCGTCGTCCAGTTCTAAGCCGTCGGCAATCCATGTCTCCCGCAATGAAGCCAGCAAACCCATCCGATCATTAATAAGCTTCTTGTAAATCAGCGAAATGGTGCTATCCGGCACATAGCCGTCCAATATCCTGTCCTCCAACGGGGAATGCTCCGGAATAGCCGCCACGTCCGAAAACACGGAACACAAGGCATGATGGACCTGAGCATACCGATAGTATTCCCTATCATTCAACTGGTATTCAGTTTTCAGCATGTCGAACGTCTTAAATTTCCCTTTCGTCCAGAGATCCCCTACCGTGCTGATACCAATCGTATCCCACTTATCAAAGCCTTTCGTAGTATACAGATAACCCAAACGCTGGGACGCATACAATGGCGTAGCCCGAGTCAAACGATCCCTCCACCCCATCGCCGCATTTGCTGCATGCCACACCTGTACCGCGACCCGCGTCGGGCCCGTCAACCGCGCATCAAGGGACCCCGAGTATAGCGCCCGATTATAGTCTCCGCCCGGCAATAGCAATTTGTCCATCTCAAAAGCCGGGTTCAAAGCAGGGCCATACATCCCGTGATTGACGGCAGCCAACTGGGAGGCCCAGTAATATCGCTTAATGTCAGGGAGGGTGACCCCCCCATCATACCACGGTAGAGTTAGTTTGGCAAGAGCAATCCGCGGCCGCCCATCCCAAAACAATCGACGCTGGAGACACTCCACCTCCCGAAAATAACGGGCCGGCACTAGGTCCATGGTGTTTTGCAGGGCGTACAAAAAGCGTGGCAGCGACATCATTTTGAACAGTGCTGCCCGGCCAAGTGGCGAGAGCGGCAACCGCCGCCAACCCGCCACATCCGCCCTTAGGCGCTGAAGGGGGGGGAGAAGATTCCGTTCGTAGCGGGCCACCGGGTCCAGTGTTATAAAAATTCCCAAATACGTAAATCCCGACGGCGCAACCTGGATAGGGCACCCCCGCGGAAGGGGGGGGGCCTCCCCGGAAAGAACGTATACACAGGATTTAGCCCAGTTGATGACCAATCCGGAATTGCGACCAAAGGAGTTCAAAACATCCACCAACACAATGAGCGATTTGCGCGGTGATGCAAGATACAAAAGGATATCGTCCGCGTATAGGGAGACCCGATCCTCGTATTCAGGCGTCCATCTAAGGCCACGCATCGAGGGTTCCCACCGCAACCACTCCGCAAGGGGCTCCAGACAAAGCGCAAAAAGAAGAGGCGACAGTGGACATCCCTGTCGGGTGCCCCTACCCAAAACAAAGGGAGCCGACACACGTCCGTTGACCACCACCTGTGCCAGTGGATTGTCATAAAGCAATTTCACCCAACCGATAAAACCCGGGCCAAAACCAAACTTCGCCAATGCTGCCCAGATGTACGGCCATTCCAAGGTATCAAATGCCATGGTAGCGTCCAAGGACACCAAAATGGCCGGCTCACGAATGAATGGAGCGCGAGCAAGGACGCCATGCAATCGCCGCAGGTTCAAAGCGGTATTGCGGTGGGGTATAAAGCCGGATTGATCCTGATGAATCAGGTTGCCCACAACCCGGATCAGACGATTGACCAGTACCTTGGCGAGGATTTTGGGCTCTGCGTTTAACAAGGAGATGGGCCTGTAAGAAGCACACCGATCCCGCGGCTTCCCCTCCTTATGGATAACCACAATAGTAGCAAGACGTTGGTCAGGGGGGAGGGAGCCCGCCGCCTTAGCCTCAAGGAACATGTCTCGGAGATAAGGCGCAAGCACATCGGGGCGCAACTTGTATAATTCGATGGGAAGTCCGTTAGGACCCATGGCCTTACCCGAGGCAATAGAGCGAATGGCCAAGGCAATCTCATCTGGCGACAGGGCCGCATCCATCAATGCTTTATCCTCATCAGATAGGGAAGGCAGAGCGATGTCTCGAAGCAGCAGTCGAGAGTCTTCCTCCGAGCGCTCTGAGACCGGAGAGTATACCCCGTGAAAATACTCCGCGAAGCAATCAACTATATCACCGGGGTCCGTCACACACACACCGTCCACCCTCTCAACCTCTGGTACCACTCGACTCGCTCTCTCCTTCTTATCCAACCAAGCAATCAATTTCCCGGCCTTATCACCCATATCATACAAACGCCCCTGTTGCTCCCTGCTCATACTCCTAGCAGATTCAGTAACCAGCGCCTTATAGTCGGCCTGCTTAAGCTCCAACACATGCAATCTATCATCCGTAACACCTTGCTCCAAATCACTCTCCAACTCAGTGATCTCATCTTCTAGCCGAACAACCTCCTGCGCAGCGCATTTTTTGGTGTAGGAAATGAGAGATAGGGCCTGGCCCCGGAGCACCGTCTTAAAGGCCTCCCAAAGGGAGATGGCGGAAGACACCGACCCCACGTTGTCATTAAAGTAGTGTTCCAGAGACTTAACCAGGTCTGCACGAATCATGGGGTCTCGTAGGTACCAGGGGTTGATCGGCGCCACCCTCCCCTCCGCCCCCAGGGCGATATCTAGGTGTAACAAGAGGGGGGAGTGATCTGATATACCGCGTGACAAATGTCGCACCTCCCCGATCATCCCAGCTTGGGCCGCAGGCACTAGCATATAGTCAAGCCTCGAAAGACTACCATGGGCCCCGGAATGGAAGGTATACTGCGCCTGTCCAGGGTGTTTCAATCGCCAGCAATCTATCAATCCCAGGGTATCCAGAAAGCCCCCCAGCCAGTTCTGGGCCCGAGGGAGGTCCCTAGGGGGGTATCGATCCTCAACTCCGGAAACCACAGCGTTAAAGTCCCCCCCCAGGACCAACACCCCCCCCCCGGAAGCCCAAGCAGCAGGCGTCCCAAATCGGAATAGGTGGCCGTCTGCAGGCCCGGCGGCACATAGACCGCGACCAGCGTAATCAACCTACCCTCCCACCTCCCCACCAACGCAGTGTAGCGCCCTCTGTCGTCGTGGAGCACCTCATCCACCACCAACGGGAGAGAGGTCCTGACTAAAATGCCCACTCCCCTCGAGCCAGAGGTGAAACCAGAATGGGCCAGAAGGCGATACCCTCGTCTGTTCATGGCATGGAAAGAGTTCCCTATGAGGTGCGTTTCCTGCAGGAACACAATGTCAGGCGAAATACGTTTCAAGAACTGCAGGACTACCCCCCGCTTTATCCTGTCCCCCAGCCCATTCACATTCCAGGAAAGAAGTTTCAGCCCCCTACCCCCCATCCCTCCCAACACAAAACATCCCTCTCCCGGGGAGCACAATCATAGTAGCACAACATGAAATATTACCCCGCCTTGTGGAACAAACAAACAACCCCCAACCCCACCCCATCAACCCCAACAAAACTCCCCCCTCCCTGCACCCCTGCGTGAGCCCGAACAGCCCCCCCAACCTGCAGTGTGCCTGTCGCCCCAATATAAAGTTCACTGCAGAAAGGACAAAAAAGAACCCCCAGAAGGAGGAAAGGGCCCCAGCAAGCCCCCCGCAACCTCCAAATACTACGGGGCAAAGTGTCACAGACTGGAGTCCAGTGCAGCCACAGGTGCAAAACGTTACCAATGCAGTCCAGCGCCAAAATCACTGTTCCATTGCTACTCCGTCAGACCCTCTCCGCTCTCCGTCATCCGACCCTCCGGCTCCCGACTCCTGGGCAGGGCATCCAGCCACTCTCCCACCGCCTCCGGCCGGTCGAAGAAGTGTGAGCGACCATCTAGCTCGACCCGCAGCCTAGCCGGGAATAGCATCGCATACTTGAAGTCCATGTCTCTCAAGCGCCGTTTGATGGCCGAGAAACCCATCCGTTGCTTTTGAACCGCTTGCGTAAAGTCTGGGTAAAAGCTAACATTAGAGTTCTCAAATCGTAATGGCCCAGCCACCCTCGACGCCTGCAGGATAGCGTCTCTATCCCGAAAATTAAAAAGTCGGGCAATGATCGGCCGCGGGGGGGCCCCCACCTTAGGCGCACCCCCTGGAACCCTGTGGGCCCGTTCAACAGCAAAGAACTTGCTCAGCCCTTTGGGTGCTAGATGAGTCACCACTAGATCCTCCACAAAGAGATCCACAGCAGACTCCTCCGATCGTTCGGGCACGCCGATAATGCGGACGTTGTTCCGCATGGCCCTGCCCTCAGAGTCCTCGAGGCGACGCTCAGTCAGGTCACTAGTGAGCTGTAACCTCCGCACCGTCGTCTGCAAAGCGGCCACATCAACCGTTAGGCTCGACGACGCTTGGGTCAACGAGTCGACCCGATCATTGGTTTTCGACAGGTCCGCTTTGACCAAGGTGACATCAATCAGCACCGAGTCCAATTTGCTGGCCAGAGTATCCAGTTGTTGGTTCACAGTCACCTTCATCTCCTCAATGGCCCCCATGACATCCAGCAGAGTCAATTCGGGTGATGCGCCCGAGGCCTCCGTGGGCGGCTCAGGCGATTTACGTGATCCACTAGGGGATCCCTTTGGCTGCGCATAGCGGTCCATATTGTTGGCCTGGGAATAGGCTCCCCTCCGGGTAGATTTGGGTTTCAGTTTGTCGCCATCCACTCTTGTCGTCATCGTCAGCGATCAGCAAGGTCAGCACCCTCCAGTACCCGGAGGAAGGCTAGGAGATCCGGGCCGCTAGCTGAAGTAGGCCCGTTTACAGGTCAAGACTAGGCTTTGCACTCCGTACTCGGTGCAGCTCTCCCAATGTCTCCTCATCAGTGTCAGTAGACCAACTCGAAACCGAAAGTGAAAGTGCGGGGTCCGGGGCAGGCCCAGCCTGGCATGCCGCTGTTGTTCACTTCACAGCCGGGCACCTCACCCACCCGAGTCCGGGACCAAGGCCGGAGAAGGCCGCAAACTTCGGATCGCCAAAGAACCGGTTCCCGGAGTCCAATTTCGATTCGGAAAACGAGTGGCACCTTAGCGCAGGATCATAAACAAAAGCCCGTCAAAAAAATCAGGATTATGACAGGATAGACGTGGGAGGTTGCGGAGGCCCTCGGGAGCCACAAGCCTACGCGGCCATCTTGGTTGCGCGCTAGGCTCCTCCACCTGTAACGTCATTCTTGCTGCTGTTTTTGTTTCTAATAAAAATTGTTATAAAAAAAAAAATACAAAAAATACAGTCGGCTTGCCTTATCACCTTCCTTATGCTGTCTAGCAATGTATTTTTTGTAGTCCACCACTCTGAATCAATCTATGAAGGTGCTATATTTTCTTTTGTCTGCCAGTAATTCTCTCATGCTTTGCTGATCATTAACTACCCTATTTTCAAGAAGTCAGATAGCATCCTCTGGTTCTCCGATTTGCCTATTAAGTATCAGTGTCACCTCTCAGGTAGTCTTAATGGTTTAGCGCAATATCACTGGTTTAAAATAATCCCATTCAGAAGTCTGTGCTAAGGCTGTGCCTTCATTCTCAGTAAAATAGTGTTCTATGTGTTCCCAATGGTTGCCCTGTATACAGCGTCCATCAGAGCTTCCTTCAATGGTCTCCGCATTGGATTTACTGCTGGGGCATGGCCCCATTCCATAGACAGTAACAAGGGATTATGGTGTGACTCAGTGCAGCACGGAGATTGTGATGTGCGTTTTTGTTACAAACTCCCTAAAAACATGTCTAGTCTTGTATGTCAATTATGAACTTGGGAGTAGAACAAAAACTCCAGATCCGCCTGCGTATATCTTCAAAGTGAGAATTTAAGTGCACTGACCCTACAATGTATGCTTCTTAGTTGATAAATCCACCTTTGTTTTTTCAGTCTGTTGACGAGTTATAATCTCCCCAATATTCTTGAAACATAATGAAATCTGAAAAGGGTGAGGATTAATGATTCCTAGAACTAAATTTTGTTTGTACTTGAGGCGTAAATACTGCCAATAACCAGGGGCTCCCACTCGGATATAGTGCACTAGCCATCCTTATCAATTTATGCATTTCTAATCTCATTGGGTGCAACTGAGGATATCCAAATTTGTGTTTCTCTGGAATAGGCGGAATACTCAGTGTCCATAAGTTGTTCACGCACTTTTTACTCAGCTCAGCAAATTCTGTCTTGGTGAGGTGTGTTTCTTGCAGACTTGCAAAGTGGATCCACTGCACCCACTTGGCCTCATTCATCAGCTCGTCCAGCGAGCGCCACTCCTTCTTTAATCGAGATACACCAAAGCTTGGTGCCGTAAGCCCCCAGACCCCGGCAATCCTAAGAGCGTTAACAAATTCTGCTGGTGCCATCTTGGGCACACCTTGTCTGCCTGCTGCCTGGCTCAGGCCACATTCATTTGCAGACATCACTGGTGCAGTTGAGACAAAAGTAGTCGGGTATTCAAATAAACCCGTTTTTGACCCATAAATGTCAGGATTTTAGGGGGGACTGGGGCCTCTCTGCCCTAAGAGTGTGAGTAATGCATTCTATTCCATGTTGTGTTGGACTACACTCCTACATAATTTACCTACTTAGAGGGGATTTTGGTCAGTGGGCTTCATTCACTGGTCTTTTAAAATTGTCACTCATATTTTGCTTCTGTCCACAGATGACTCCCTTCATTTTGAGTGACTGTACAAATCCTGAGTACATAGTTCAGTTCTGTATAAAAACAGTTCATTTCTCTTCCGCGAAAAAGCTGGTTTGGTGTGTTTTTTATTATGTTTGTACACTAATGTTAAATACCAGCTATTTATTTTGCCTGCACTCTGGGTGCCCAGTTAGATTGTGATGTATTTTCTGTCGTCTTTTTAAAGTTATGAAGTGTTTACATAAAATTATAGAAGCCTGCAATTTGAGCGCTTGGTTTTGAAGTGATGTATTTTTGTTGCCTCCATAAGTGACAATCATAATAAAACGTGTAAAATCGACGCATGAGTGAATGTTTTGAATTAAAATGTTTTAATGCAGGCATGAGGCATTATTTCTATTTGTGTGGCATAATCTTGTAAATAATTTTTTTTTAACTCATATTCGCACAAGCTTACTAAAGTCAGACTTATTGGCTCTGCCAATGCTTGTTTAAATGCTGTAATCAACTGAAGTTGTTGCTTACCCTTCTGAACAACTGCAAAGAGTTAGCTGGTTTGGCACAGTTGTAATTTTTTTTGCACATACTTCATTTACGTCATAGTCAATATTGTTTTTAAGTAGCCACTTTCTTCGTTATTTTGAAAGTACGGACAAAGAAGCCTTTTCATATATTTAGCCCTTTACTTTCATGCAACGCAAAAATCTCACAGGTTAAAGTATCCAACGCACGTACTGAGGTAGACGAGAGCTGTGCTTTTGCTAATAGGGAGGGTATTATATATTCACAGACCATGTCCATTATTTGGATAACGTATACCTACCTACACCTTCTTCTCACATTCGCTGGTTTTTTAGCAGAGGCACTTAAGGGGAAACTGAAATAGTAACTACACAGCATGCTGCAAATAACCACAGATAAGTCACCCTCACGCCTACACCGCGTACGTCAGAAGAGCTGTGTACACACCAACGTGGAAGACTGTGAAACACCGGCACCAGTACGGCTGGGACACTTCTTCCGGGGCAGCGGGGAGGGGTTTTCTTTGCCATCATAAGGGAAGGTTCATTGGGGGCGGGAGGGCAGTCGTTTAGTGGGCGCGCCATTTTGATAACCAATTGCAGGCCTTAGTGGGAAGTCCTGCCGCTAAGACCCTCCTAGTACTGCCCCTTACACTGTCAACCCGTTTAATAAACACCTTTCGGGTTACCTCTACTGGTTTCGCATATTGGAGTTGATTCCTAGAAGGCGAGCGGATGCGCGAGGATCATTTGTTGGGAGACAGCAGGTGAGGCTCTCTTTCTACAACCTATTGACTTGTTCGGGAGGTTTTCTGTGTAGGTGATTATCTATACCTTTGTGTATATTACAATTCTCCATCATGAACGCACAGAGTTAAGCCTCTCCCTCTCAAACATAGTCCGAAAGGTATTGCCTTGAAAAAAAACTGCCATAGTGACCTGAAAAATGTCACACTTCGCATGAGATACTAAAGAATATTGGACTTTATCCTTGTAACCCGGCAGAGCAGTGGTGCGGCCATCTATTCATTGGTATATTTGTATAACGTACTATTTATTTAGTACGACTTGTGTAAGCTTTAGAATACGCTGAGTGGAATAAGCCTTCCAGGTTTCTGCCGCTAATAATTGTCCCTAACTTACCCTTTCACGCCTTGTACTCGTGTCTTACTTTTGAGTTGTAGGCAAGCCTATGTTATATACACAAACGATTTCCTATTTACAAATGTTTTCGAAAGTTTTAATTTCCTTTATGCTAGAATGCTGTCAATGTTGTTTTAAGATACAGTGCAATTTAAATTGTACAATCTTTATCAGACAACCTTCTTAACAGTTAGGGAATGTCTTGCCAGTAAACATTTTCGTGTATTTTTACCAAACCTTTTAAATACTTTGATTATAAAATGTAGAATGTGCACGCTGAAAAATGTATTTTAGAAGCATGGCAGGACATAATTTAGAAGGATTTGTAATTTTATATCAAATGTAAAAATAATGTGATTAGATGCAAGGTCTTAGAAAGTGCTCCTGTATTGTAATGGATGTTAATTAGGTTTTTCTAGTTTCAATAAACTCAGGTTTTTCAGAGTTTCAATAACCACGGAGTTTGACATTGTGCAGAATCCAGCTCCTATATTAATAGAATGCTTTGGCCATGGTGTGTACATTGTTCAATCAATCAATGACACTTATAAAGCGCGCTACATACCCGTAGGGTCTCAAGGCGCTGGGGGGGGGGGGGTGCCGCTACTGCTCGAATAGCCAGGTCTTCAGCTTCTTCCTGAAGGAGAGGTGGTCTTGGGTCAGGCGCAGGTCGGTCGGGAGGGAGTTCCAGTTCTTGGCGGCCAGGTAGGAGAAGGACCTTCCTCCTGTAGTCGCTCTTCGGATGCGGGGGACGGCGGCGAGGGCGTGGTTGGCTGATCGGAGGTGGCGCGTGGGAGCGTAGAAGTTGACTCGGCTGTTGAGGTAGCTCGGGCCTTGGTCGTGTAGGGCTTTGTGTGCGTGGGTGAGGAGGCGGAAGGTGATTCTCTTGTTGACGGGGAACCAGTGAAGGTCTCTCAGATGTCCGGAGATGTGGCTGGATCGTGGGATGTCGAGGATGAGTCTGGCTGAGGCGTTCTGGATCCGCTGGAGTCTCTTCTGGAGCTTGGCGGTGGTACCGGCGTAGAGGGCGTTACCGTAGTCCAGTCGGCTGGTGACGAGGGCCTGGGTGACGGTCCTCCTGGTCTCGGTGGGGATCCACCAGAAGATTTTCCGAAGTATGCGTAGGATGTTGAAGCACGCCGAGGAGACGTTGTTGACCTGCCTGGTCATGGAGAGGGAGGAGTCCAGGATGAAGCCCAGGTTGCGTGCATGGTCTGTCGGTTTGGGTGCGGTGCCCAGGGCGGGAGGCCACCAGGAGTCGTCCCAGGCGGAGGGTGAAGAGCCCAGGATGAGAACCTCCGTCTTGTCCGAGTTCAGTTTCAGGCGGCTGGTCGTCATCCACTCGGCTACCTCTTTCATCCCTTCGTGCAGGTTGGCTCTGGCGGCGGCGGGGTCGTTGGTCAGGGAGAGGATCAGCTGGGTGTCGTCGGCGTAGGAGATTATGCTGAGGTTGTGTTTGCGTACAATGCGTACGATGGCCGCGAGGGGGCTCATGTAGACGTTGAAGAGGGTGGGGCTCAGAGATGATCCTTGTGGGACGCCGCAGATGACTTCGGAGGCCTCTGACTTGTACGGTGGAAGGCGGACTCTCTGTGTTCTTCCGTCGAGGAAGGAGATGATCCATTCCAGCGCCTTGTCCTTGATTCCGATGTTGCTGAGGCGCCGTACTAGGGTGCGGTGGCAGACCGTGTCGAATGCCGCGGAGAGGTCTAGGAGGATGAGGGCCGCTGTTTCTCCATTGTCCATCAGGGCTCGGATGTCATCGGTGGCGGCGATGAGGGCGGTCTCGGTGCTGTGATTGGCTCGGAAGCCGGACTGTGAGGGGTCGAGGGATCGATTGTTCAAGTCTTGTTTCTTGGTTTGCATTCCATACTTGCAGTTTTGCAATTCTAATGGAAGAACTGCAAGAAAAACATACTGGATGTACTATTCATTTCTGGTATGCAGCAGTTTTGAAATGGCATTAGGTTGTAAAAATATCAGTACGGGCTTGAATATTTTTAGGGATCCTCGCGTACAGCCCAAGCCACAATTAGGAAAGCAAATTCTTTGCAGAAATCTGACAATTTAGATATCTAATTCGGCGTAGCAAGTGTGTCTTAGGCCTTAATGCAAGAAATGAAAATTGTCCCGCTGTATCTCCCTGTTTGTTAGTAAAAGATTACCATAATTTGGATGGAGTAGGTACCTCACATCCCTGGTCCTTGGTGGCATTGCACATGCTACACTACAGATAGCTATGCTCGTGTAGAGCTCGACATGACTTGGTCTGTTGTCAGTCAAACATAAGTTTATTGTAGACTTTCGTCTTTTAAACATATATGCAATAAAACACATCATCCATACATTATAAAACCATTGCGTCTTAAGTCGGGACCAGCTCACAGTTAAAACATAGCATAACTCCTAGCCAACATTACAATAAAATATTCAAATTTTAGCTAACACTTCATTCATGGACAATACAAATCGCCCCAGGGCACAAGTTACATTAAAAAAAACACACGTCTAAAAGTAGATTGACTAGTTGCCCCATTTCCGTAATACCATATTTCTGTAAAATTTGGTTTTAATAAAATCTTCTGCTGAGTTAAAAACAGCGGACAACCCACTACAACCTGATTTAGATCTCCTTTCACATTAAGGCCACATTTACAAATGTTATCATTGTCTAATAATGATCCTTGAGCATCGGAGATTAAGATCTGGTTTACCCAACAGCTAAATTTCAATTAGCATCGTCTTAAACGTGCATTAGGTAAATTATCTTGATAAGGAAATATCTCCTTCTCCGTCCACAAGCTTCACAAGAAGGATACTGATTTCTGAGATATCTTAGATCTTCCTCTCTGGACGCCAGTTTTGCTACTCTTCTAAACTCGGTTTTACTTGCACATATCCGGTCAATCTCATATTGTAAATTCTTACAGAGAAAAAAAATCCTTCTTCTGACTGATCTTGCCCGAGATAATTAACTAGTCACAATTTCTGTTTTACATATCCCTGAGATTTTAGGGAGCTCCTCACTATCAATTCTCCTCCAGAATGTTATTGTCTCTGCAAGTGCTAAGTAAGTCCATGCTGTTAGGTCTGTTTATATCCTGACAGCCTAGACCATAGTCCAGGGTGGAAAGAAAAGTAATCTTTACTGAGCACCTACCCTATTTGGGGTACCAATTGATTTCCCACTTACACAGACAACTTCTACACTGTACTGGAATTGTGGCCGTATCCTTCCCGGTTAAGCTACCAACACCGGTCTTAAGGAGGGGACTCCATACAACTTATCAAATTTCTTAAGCCCACCCAGTAGAAACTGCTTTAGCCTGCAGACATTCAATATGATCTTTCCATGACAAATTATTTGAGAACCACATCCCTGAATATTTGCATTTTTACTAATCTTGATTTTGGCTTTATTTAAAGTCCAAACCAACTTTAGTTTCTTCTTCCCAAAAGGAAGAACTTTAGTCTTCTCCATATTTATTTTTAGTTTTTTCCTCATAAATTAGTCATAGAAGACATTTAACTTCCGTGAGGCCAATTACAGTTTGATCTAGATCTACTAGGTCATCGGCATATAGGAGACAGCTTACATGTGTGCCATTTATTTTAGGCTAAGCTCATTCGATTGACTTAATGTTTTTGGTAGATCCGCCCAAAAAAAGGAAAACAATATGGGTGCCAAAACGCACCTTTGTATGAGACCATTTCATTTATCTATTCTCCTTGAAAGTCACCCCTCAATATCTAATTCCACTTGAGCCCAGTTATTACTATGCAATTCCTGTAATATCAAGAAAGCACCCTGCAGAATTTCATAGTTTCTTAAAACTTCCCATATCAAGAACCGATCAACGGAATCGAAACAGAGCTAAAAGCCACAAAACAGCAATACAATCCTCCACATTGCGCTATTGACGTTTTCTTTTTTTTGTCTTTTTTGGGGGGTATAGCCCATAAACTGAAGCAATGATCTATCGTCTATTGACTCCCTTTATATCCACCTTGCTCCATGAGAATCACTAACCTAGTTTCTGCCCATTCTTTCAGTACCCCAGGAGGATTTTTTAGAAGACTTTTCTATCCACATCTAACAGATTCTTTTTCCTAAAGTTTCCTGGGAGGTAGGATATACCCTTATTATACATAGGTTTAATATATTCTCCCTTACAAATATCAGGAGAATTTTTGGGAATAATTCATAGAGCACGCTGGACCACCAATCAACATGTTTTTTTATAATCACTGCTGGTAAGTTGTCTGGCCCCGCTGCTCTTGTGAGTTATAGAGACTCAGTTGTCTTCTTAATTATTACAATCATAAAAGGGGGGGAGAGATGGAGGCACTGGTTAGGTTCACCCTCCAATGTACATGTAGTTCACAAAAAATCTGTAAATGTCAGATCCAAAAAACCTAACCAAGGGAATGGGGATTCCGCTGAATGCGTGAAAAAACAAGACCCCTGTCCAAAGAAAAGAAAATTATTTTTTTGAGTCCCCTCACTCACCCAGGGTTGCCCCTAGGTGACATGCTTCATCATTGGGGCCATCCCAAACAGCTACTGCTTGGGGCATGCTGCGACTTGCGGAACTACGTAGGAGCACTTTTTTGTGAAGAAATGTGTTGTGCAGTGTTCGTGGAGTGGTGAAAGTGATGTTAAAAATGCCTAGCTAGTGAGCTAATATTTTATTCTCGTCCTAGTTGGTATGGATAAAACGGGGGTTAAATAGTAGGGAAAAGAAATAACTATTATTTGTATATAGACCCTAATATTCGGTCGACATGTTTCGGGGTATCCCCTAAACCTCTTCTTCAGGACCACATGGGGACCAGCCCCATGCGTGCCACTCCTTGTGAAAACCTATAATAAAGTGCGGATGCACACCTAATGTGTGAGCACCCGATTCAAAATACATACGGTTTAGTCTTTGACTCGTAGTATTTATGCTAAGGCAATACTATGCCCCATGGTCTGCCGGAGTGGAGGGGCTTGTAGTCATACCTTCGTCAAAGCACACCTCCGTCTAATAACACCTACTGGCACCCGGGTGGACCGCATCTTCCTAATCATTACTACTGAAAACTGCTCCTTTATTTTCTCATCAATAAAGAAATTTACTGGACCCCGAGTAATTTAAACATCCTTATTAGAAACTTGCTCCTGGTATTCAATCCCTGCTTTCTCCCCCACCGGACATCTCAGCTTCCCTTGAGATTTTCCAAGACCATTTTGTACCAGCTCCTAAACTTTTTGTATGTTATAAGACTATTGTCTCGAGCATGATTTTTCCAGCATTTTTCAATCTCTACCCATTTCTTGCTTGCTACCAATTATTTGAGCGCCTTTCCTAAGTCAATGAGTTGATGATTGCCCCATTCTTTCTTGAGAACCTTGCATATCTTTCTAACTTCCGTACTCTTCTTTCAAGGAGTCTGCATTCATTTTCAAACCAGAGGTTCCTTGTTTGTTTCTCTACCACATTTTGCCATGTGTTTTATTAAATGCTTTTAGCTCAACCTTTAAGCATGCTACCACTTAATTCCTTGTCCTTAGCTGTTACGAATAATAAACTTTTACAGGGAATAAGTGCTTCTTCTTTCAGCGATGCCCAACCTAATGTTGTACTTAGAAGATAATGATCACCCCCTTCCATCTGCAGTACCTCAAGCTTTTTGATATAGCTGAACGCCCCTGCTTGAACAAGTACATAATTTATTGGGCAGTTTGTTGTCCCTTTTCAGCTGCAACAGTTACTCCTGTAAGTGCTTGTTTTCATTACATGAAGGTACTTGCTGTTCTAGTACTTAAATTATAAACACAACACTACATATCCGTCAAAACAGATAAAAACCAAATACATGGAATCTCTGCATTGCAGCAGTTTTCTGCCTGCAATAGAATATCACACCAAAGGCATGCAAAACAGCACACCCAGAGTTCTTCATTTGTAAAAGAATTAAGTGTCAGTCCTAAAGTGTCGCCAGCACTGCCGTATATTGAGATTATTGAATACCAAGGCTGCATATTCTTGAGTCCACTTTGTGCCACTTTCATCCACCACTGTGCACGTCCTTCAACTTTATCTCACTCTTGCAGATTCTTGCCCATCCCTGCTGCTCCCTGTGGCAGTGTTCTCTAGTCCTTCTCTTCCTCCTACTTTCCTCTTTTTTTGCCTTTCTTTCTTTTGTTCTGGATCAAAGTCTGATGATGAAAAGTAAGTTCCGCTACCCAAAAATGAGTGACAGCGGGCTCCACCTGCAACCACTGGTTCAAATTAAGCACTGCACACCTATTCATGCTTCAGGCACAGAAATGTCACTCAAATACACAGATAAAACTTGGGAGACGAGATACAATTTACCACTGTAATACTTCGACATGATACACTTTAGTGAATACAATACCCTTAAAATAGAAATGCTAACTCATGTAATCTTGAAGACCCTCATAATAGAACACGCTTAGCATATTACTCTCTATACCCTTGACCCCCACGAGTTTTATGTCTGGCAACTTCTATGTGGCCCTCCCAAACATAGTTGAATCTAGAGACATTGATGAAGACTGTTTCAACTGAAACGTATAACATGACGATATAATACCGCAAAACATAACACACATAAAATATAACCTCTACCTAAGAACGTCCCTAAAAGTAATAATGGCCAGCAGAAAACACCTTAAATGTTATGACCATTAAATTCGGCTTCTGTGAAGAAACATCTGCAAGCACCTCTAAAATGTATCTTTTGAAATGTTCTACCCCAAACAAGTTACAGCTCTAACATATCATTTTGTGAACATGGAGCGCCCTTAACCAATAACCCCGAAAGTATAATCTCTGGCAGGAGAACAATATGAAAATATAACCTGAAACCAGAGCACTACTTGATTATAACACCCCTAAAATAAAACATCTGATAATAAAACATCCCAAGCGTAATTTGAGAATGTAATTACCATTACAAGCTAAGAATATCAACCTAGGAATAATACTAAATCCTGGTGAATTGGGAATGAGTGCAACTACATTATACATCTGTTAATAGCTTTTAAATTGGTTCTGATGCTGCTTTTTTTATTTTAATAAGCTCTTCTAATTTCCGTTTCTGATTGATCATACAAACCCAAGTAATTGTAAATGTAAGGCAGGTATTAGATCTTGTATATCTGTGTCCATTGATGTGATCTAAAATAATCTTTCGGAAGGGTTTGAAATCTCGTTTCTACATGAGAAGAGTTTGTAGTGTACCTGCTCCGTAGTATGTCAATACTATCTGCTTACGGCAGTTGAGGAATGCAATGCCGGTTATGTGTAAAATGTCACTGAAGTTTATAGTGCCTGAGCTTTCTTAGCAGAGCAGACTGTACGTCCACAATTGTGTTTGTCTTTGAACACGTTGCATTCCAGTGAGAGAGCCTTGGAAGATTGCCATCGTTGTCTATGGAGGCAATGTCACGCACACTCTTGCAGAGGGATTGGAAGTTTAGTCGGGGTGTTATCTAAAGTGTTCTTCCAGCACACTGGGCTGATGTGCATTTGACAGTAACATTCTCTCTATCTTTGCTCTATTTTTATCCCAAGGACTTCTCAAATCACCCTGGCCAAGGATTTTGGTTTTTGCTTTAGCAGCCACACTGCAGTACAACTGAAACAATGCATGATCTGAACAAGTATGGGGATTGTACTCTTAACTAAGGGCACTCATTCCTCGTACGTAGTTGTGGGTGAGCTAGTTTAGCCACCATTCATAGAAGGCGATTTGGGAAAGGAGAGCATTTTAAGGGTTTATTTTTGTTGTGGTGCACTCTACTGCTTCATACACATTTAGGTGACACTTCAGATTCTTGGTATCCAAAGTGTTTCACCGTGCTGTGCATTTAGTTGAACAATGGCAGTGTGGTGGTTGATTGGTGAAGGGCTTGTGATAACGCTGGGTGGTGCTGCAGCTAACCCTGCCCCTCTGAAGGATTAGCCACCAATGTTTTCCAGTTATGTGACGGGCCCGCACGAGAACCACACCTCATGGAGCCAAAGCCATAACCTGGTGAAGGACCTGGCGCCAAATGCAGTTACATAAGATGCCACCTGTCTCCCCATGGCCTACTGAAAACTGAGGGGGTGAAGGTGAAACATGTTAAAACAATCCTCAAATAATCAGCACCTGGGAGGGGTGTGGGGAGATTTTTTGGGGGATAACGATTGGCGGGCATGGCACACTCAGTCATCTTGGCATCAAAGGCTAGCACCCCAGGATTGGTAGACAAGACAGCATTTCCTAAACTTGTCAATCGTCTCCCACCAAGAGGCAAATATAGAGAATCCTCGTCCTTGCAGTACAAAGCAGCAGTTCCTCGCCCACTTTGTGGAAAAGAAGCCATGTACCCCTCGCCCACCCCAAAAACAAGCATTGGCAAAGCCAGTAGGTCTTCCCTATGTGAGAGTTAATTGGCTTTGGCAATGTGTTTTAACCATGTTGTATACCAGTGTGGCTGCTGTTCAGTTTTGGAGTGGGGTAAATTCAGGTGGAGTAGTGTAGTTTGGAGTGCAGTGGGCTAGATTGGAGCGAGGAGGGTTTGGGTAGATTGGATTGGTGTAGATGGGAATGGGGTGAATTGAGTATATTTGGGTAGAGTGGGGTGGATTAGAGTGTAGTGGGGTAGACTGGGGTAGATTGTAGTGAGTTAGAGCGGGGTGGGTAGATTGGAGTGTAATGGGTTGGAATTGAGTGGAGTGAAATGGGGTAGATTATAGTAGGGTTGATTGGCGTGGCATAGATTTGAGTTGATTGGGGTAGACTGAAGTGGAGTAGGTAGGAGTGGGGTAGATTGGGGTGGAGTGGAATAGATTGGGGTGGAGTGGTGTGGATTGGGGTGGGGTAGATTTTAGTGGAGTAGAGTGGGTATATTGGAGTGGTGTGGGGTAGATTGGAGTGGGGTAGGATGGGGTAGAGTGGGGTGGATTGGTGTGGGGTAGGATGGGGGGAATGTGTTAAATTGAAAACGGAGGATCTAACGGTGAAACAAGTTAAAACAACCCTCCAATGATCAGCACCGGTGGGGGGTGAAGGGGAATAACAAGAGGCGGGCATGGCTAGCCCCAGGGTTAGTAGACAGGACAGCATTTTCGAACCTTGTCAATCGTCTCCCACAATGAGGCAAATGTAGAGAGTCCTCACTCTTGCAGTAGAAAAGCAGCTGTTCCTCACCCACTTTGTAGAAAAGAAGCCCTGTCCCACTCGCCCACCCCCAAAAAAGCATTGACAAAGCAAGTAGGTCTCGCCTATGTGAGACCTATTTGGATTTGGCAATGTGTTTTAGCCATGTTGCACACCAGTGTTGCTGTTCAGCATAGCTAAAAGTTAGTTGGGTGGTGTAGAGTGAGGTGAAGTGGGGTAGTTTGAAGAGGGACAGATTGAGGTAGTTTGAAGTGTGGTAGATTGGGGTCGTTTGAAGTGGAGTCAATTGGAGTGAGGTAGACAGGGATATAGTGGAGTGGCATAGATTGTAGTGGATACAGTCAAGTAGGGTAGAGTGTTGTGGGGTAGATTGGGGTAGGGAGGGACAGATGGATGAGAGTGGTGTGGGGTAGAGTGGAGTCGGGTGGATCGGAGTGGGGTAGATTGGAGTGGAGTAGGTCGATTGGGGTGGAGTAGGTCGATTGGGGTGTGGTGGAGTAGGGTATATTTGGGTGTAGTGGGGTGGATTGGGGTGAGGTGGGTAGATTAGGGTGGTGGGGTTTGGGATAGATTGGGGAGAATTGGAGTGCAGTGGGATAGGTTACATTGGATTTGGGTAGATTGGGGTGGGTTGTTGGGTGGATTGGAGTAGGATACATTGGAGTGGTGTAGATGGGGGGGATTGGAATGGAGTGGAGTGGGTGGATTGGGCTGGAGTGGAGTGGGGTAGATTGGGTGAATTGGAGTGCAGTGGGGCATATTAGACGGATTAGGTTAGTTTGGGTTGTAGTGGGGTGGACTGTAGTGGGGTAGATTGGTGTAGATTGAGGTGGAGTAGATTAGAGTGGTGTAGATTGGGGTGGATTAGAGTGAGGTAGATTGGGGTGTAGTGGGGTAAATTGGGGTGTAGTGGAGTGGGGTAGATTGGGGTGTAGTGGAGTGGGGTAAATTGGGGTAGATTGGAAAGGGGTATATTGGAGTGGGGTAAATTGGTGTAGATTGGAGTGAAGTTGGGTGGATTGGGGGTAGGGTGGAGTCAGATAGGGTGGAGTAGGATAAGTTGGAATGAGGTAGGTTGGAGTAGAGTGGGTTAGATTAGAGCGGGGTAAATTGAGGTAGACTGGGGTGGATTGGAGTGGGACAGATTGAAGTGGTTTAGAGTGCAGTGGGTTAGAGTGGGGTGGGTAGATTGGAGTTGACTGCGTTGGAGTGAAGTAGATTGGGTAGATTGAGGTAGAGTGAAGTGGAGTGGGGTATATTGGGTGGATTGGTGTGGAGTGGGATAGATTGAAGTAGATTGGGGTGGATTGGTGTCGGGTAGGGTGGGGCAGATTGGGGTACATTTTAGTGGGGTAAATTGGAGTTGTGTGGGGTAGGATGGGGTGGAGTGGGTAGATTGGAGGTGGGGTTGATTGAGGTGATGTATAGTGGCGTTGGTAGGGGTGGATTGGAGTTGAGTGGGGTAGATTGGGGTGGCTTGGAGTGGGGTGTAGTGGAGTAGGGGCGACTGCATAGCTGCCAAGGTTTGAGACTGCTTATGTGTGACATTTTCATCATTTCCGTGCAATTATGAATAACATTTCAACGACTATGAGTGCTACTTTCTCACAAGCAAAATCAAGCATTGAAGACGAGGAAAACATATAAAACTCTTAGAAGATCTTAAAACTGCTTCAAAGAACCAGAAATGTAAGGGAGCTAACTTAGTACCTTTGTAACCTGATTGTCCGCCGCTCGCTGCTCTATAACCAGGTGAGTTGCAAAGTGGCTCCACTAGTCGCTCCCCGACCCAAAACAAGTTAGACTAGTGCACTGACGCAACTGAAAACTGATCAGACAGACTGCGTGACTGCACTGTTCTCAGTACAGGGGCAGGCAGCTCAGAATAATTATCATTGTCCGCTCATGCTGCTAAAGCACATTTTATTTATTATAGCAGCCATAGCAACTACTAGGAGATATTATAAAGGCTCACTTACTCGTGTATACGTACTTCTTTCTAGGGCAGCAAGCTGGCGCCACAGCAAGTGGCAGGTCAGTTGAAACGACGACTCGTGCCATGGACCGACTGACTCCCGTACCAACGCCTCAGGAGGCAGGAGCGGACCCACCTATAGAATGCTAATGCCACACAGTGTCAGTTGTTCTTAGTGTTACATTCTAGCCCTATGCAGGTTTAGCAGCTGAGCCAGAGCCCCCAAGCCTTGAGGGAGCAGCATGTACCACACACGCTGCCACTGCAGCTTGTATGGTCCATTATTATAGCAGTGCTCCGCCTTGACAACTGAGGAGGCGCTATAATGCATGACTTTGCATTTCATTGTGGTGATGCGGACCACCACATTGGAATGCGTTAGTTTAACACCTGATGCGTGGTAATTGGCAGGGCTGAGACTGGGGTGTAGTGGAATGGGGTAGATTTGGGTAAATTGGCATGGAGTGGGTAGATTGTAGTCGAGTAGATTATAGTGGGAGTAGCTTGGGGTAAATTGGAGTGGAGTGAGGTAGAATGGGGTAGACTGGAATGGGATCAATTGGGGCAAAGTGGAGTGTGGTAGATTGGATTGGAGTGGGGTAGATTGCTGTAGGGTAGCGTGGGGTGGGTTGGAGTGGGTAGATGGGTGCATTGGGGTAGATTGAAGTGGGCTAGACTGTGGTGGAGTGGGGTAGATTGGTGGACAGAGGTAGATTGCTGTGGCATAGATTGTGGTAGATTGGAGTGCAGTGGGGTAGATTGAAGTGGATTGGGGTAGATTGGATTGGTGTGTAGTTGAGTGTGGTAGATGGGGGTGTAGTGAAGTGGGGTGGATTGGAGTGGGGTAGACTGGCGTGTTGTGGATTGGAGTGGGGTAGATTGGGGTGGGGCAGATTGGAGTGGACTGGTGTGCATGGAGTAGATTGAGGTAGATTTTAGTGGAGTAGAGTAGGGTAGATTGGAGTGGCGTGGGGTAGATTGGGGTGGAGTGGGGCCGAGTGGGATGGAGTGGAGTGTGGTAGAATGGGTGTATTGGAGTGTGGTAGAATGGGTGTATTGGAGTGTGGTAGATTGGGTGTATTGGGGTGTGGTAGATTGGGTGTATTGGAGTGTGGTAGATTGGGTGTATTGGAGTGTGGTAAATGGGATGTAGTGAAGTTGGATATATTGGGTTTAGTGGAGTGGGATAGCAGGTGTGTAGTGTGGTAGATTGTAGTGAAGTGAGGTAGATTGGGGTGGGGTGAGGTAGATTGCAGTGCAGTGGGGTAGACTGGAGTAGAGTGGGGCAGATTGGAGTGGGGTGAATTGGATTGGGGTAGAGTGGATTGGGCTGGATTTGAGCGGGGTAGATTGGGGGTGTAGTGGGGTGGGGTAGATTAGAGTGAAGTGGGGTAAATTGGAGTGGAGTGAGGTAAATTGGCTTAGATTGAATTTGGGTGGATTGGGCTGGCTGGGGGGGTAGATTGGGGTTAATTGGAAAGCGCTTTTGGTGGAATACATATGAGAATGAGTATGTAGGCACAGATTTTAAGAGGAAAGGGAGTAGTTGCTGCACTCCACAAATCTGAAACACACATACTTTTTTAATTCTAATTTTCGCATCAACACACATCCGGTTCCATGTTAATTACATATTGCACCAATACAAAAATTTCTGTTTTGTTTTGAAAATCGGTCTAATATATAACGCAAACAATAGTCAGAGGTAACACACACGTTATTACTGCATGAACACAGATCAGTCAACATGTAAACGATCACCAGACCAAGGCCCCCCACCCCTCCTCCCTCACACCTAGAGTTGTGTACTTGTGCCAATCACTACAGGAGAAGTGTTACTCACCCTGGTGGGCACTATCCCTGCTGGCTGTTGCGAATCAGAGGTAGAACCAATGTCCAGTAGGTTTTGCCTGAGGGGACCCCAAATATCTCAGGGTCTGGATACTAAGGGCTGAGTTGTAGCGAACAGCTCACAGTTCGTGTTACAATGAATTAGGCTATTAAGCCAAGCTTTTGTTGTTGGAGTGTTTAGGCTTCCCCAATGCTTCGCTATCTCTCTTTTTGCCAGTAATAGGGCTATTGCTGTGAATCTGCCTTATTAGTGAATAATATTGTTAGCGGCGGGAAATGCACAGGCTCCAATGGAAATTCGGTGATTTGTGCTTGCAGTGCCCTTCAGAGTCTATTAAGAACAAATTGGTCCATGAAAGGAGCCTCGATGAAGCTCACCTCTTCTGCACCTGAAGACACATGTCCCTCTGGAAAGAGGTCTCTGATTGTCCCGTGAGAATACATAGCGAGTATGCATTACTCTAGCTTTTCCTGGGTGATAGGTAGGCATGGGTTATTGGCAATCAGGATCACTGGGGAATAGAGAGTACGCCCACCCGTCACACGCACCAATTTCTGCCAGGCTCAGCTAGTGGTGGACACCGTTTGGATATCCTGGGAGTCCCTAGGGAAGCCCTTTGGTAGTATTGTCTCCAGTGGGGCGGGAAGTATTAGGTCTGCCTCAGGTCGCGCATAAGGAAGCCGGGCGTCAGAATGATACCGGTAATGTGCAAAGCTACACTGAGCGACCAAGTAGTAGATTTAAAAGTTAGGGACCCCTAATCCTCCCCTCTCGTACGGCAGGGTCAACGTGTCCCAGCTAATCCTGGCCCTGCTGCCACCCCAAAAAAGCTTGATGAGGTGGGTGCGGAGAGTATGAAAGAAATTATTAGTTAGTGGGATAGGGATATTGTGAAACAAATATAAAAAACTTGGGAAGAACCACCATCTTAATGATCGCGACCAGGCAGCGAGAGGGGGGAGCTTTAGCCATCGCTCAACCTGCACCTCCAGTGTATTTAATGCGGGCCATAATTAAGTAAAACAATCTGCTCAGCCTCCCTGTGGATGTGAATTCCCAGATATTTAACTGACGTGTCGCACCATGCCAGAGGCAATCCACAATCCTGTTTGGCGTGCAAGGCGTTAATGGGAAAACTTATGATTTGCTCCAATTTATGCCGAGACCAGAGAATCCTCCAAATCGAATAATTTCTCTGACTATTGGTGCAAGAAGTGCTATGATAAAGAGCAGGGGAGAGAGCGGGCATTCCTGCCTAGTGCGTGAGTTAATTTGAGAGGTAGGGACAAGGTTCCATTTAGTTGGAGTGTGGCAGTGGGTAAAGTGTAGAGGAGAGAGGTGAGATCTATGAATCCTTTAGGCATGCCCATTTTACTCATAATGGCCAAAACAAAAAGGCCACTCTACAGAGTCGATTGCCTTTTCGGTGTAGAGCAGTGCACCTACCGCAGGTACTTCTGGCGAGATCCTATGTAACACCCCAAACAGCATGTGCAGGTTTAGGGCCGTCGACTTATGTGGGACAAAGCCTGATTGGTCCCGAGGCGTGATTTGTTCTAAAAGAAAGGCTAGCCGTATCGCAATCCTCTTTGCAAGTATTTTGTAGTCCAGGTTTAATAAAGAGAGGCCTATATGAACCACACAGCAGTGGGGCGTTTTGGGAGAAGAATAATCACAACTTCGTGTAGCGTAGGGGGAAGCACCTTATGTTCAAGTGCCTCCTGATCTACTTCAAGGAGGTATGAAGCCAGGAGAGTTTTATATGTTTTATGAAAATTGCCGATAAACCCATCTAGGCCCGGAGCAGTTGAGCCATTCACGGCATCGATAGTGCTGATAATTTCCTCCGTAGAAAAGGGCTCTGCCAAATATGATTGCATGGCTTTATTGAGCTATACCAATGCAATCTCCTCCAGGTATTTATTGCGGTCCTCCATACTATGTGTTACTCGCTACGAGTGTAAGTTGGTATAATATTCAAAATATTTGTCCTGAATGTCCGCCGTGCTCAACAGTAAATTTCCAGAATTGCTTTGGAGGCTAGTAATGTATGATTGCCCAACAGGGGGTCTCAGCAATCTCGCTAACGTGCGGCCCGGCCTCTTACCCTCCCCGTAGCGCCTGGCAATAGCGTACTTACTTAGAAAATGTGTTTCCCTCTCCACAGCCTCACGAAATTCAGCTAAAAGAGTCATCCGGCAGCCAAGAGTAGCGGGGGTGGTCCGCGCTGCCTGCTCCCAATCTAGTGAATCCTATCGTTCTCCAATATGGAAAAGCGTGCGTCTCAAGTCCTTTACGATCCCGGCATATTTGGAAATACAAATCCCCCTCAAGTAGGCTTTAAATGCCTCCCACAGCGTGGCCAGGACTTGACTGATCTCTTGTTCAATTCGAAGTATTCCACCATAGTGTCACGGAGTTTGGTACGAAATACCTCGTCCACCAATGCTTGCCTGGGTAATCTCCATTGCTTCTCACAACCCTCACATGTATCGTTAGGGTAACTGGGGAGTGGTGTGACAGCGTTCTGTGGAGGGGCTGGATTGCTTGATGCCAAATGACCTAATTAGGGGATAACAGCCAATAATCTAAGGGCGTCCAGGTATCATGCGGCCGCAGTGCCGCCACACATCCACCGAACAAAGCGTCTTGCATAGGTCTAATTGAGCACGGCTAGCCCGGGGTTTTGAGTCCAGGGTATCTGCAGTGCCATTTCGTGTAAGGTCTAGCAGGGGATTAAAGTCCCCTCCTATGCAAATATAGTCTGCCTCCAAATGCTCCATCTGGGCATGCAAGTCATTAAAACAAAAAAATTCAGCATTGTCAACGTTGGGTGCGTACACACAAATGAACGCCATGCGGTAACCCATAAGATGGCCAACAACTAATGTGTAACGCCCCTCATTATCATAATGAACTCACTAAAGTTGGAAGAGAATGTGTTTGTGTATTAATATGGCCGCACCCCTAGCGTATGTGCTAAAATTTGCAAAATACTTATATAACAGTAAATACCTCTGACACCATGGATCACAATATCACTTTGATCTCAGCAGATCTATTTATTGACTGCGAGTTGAATATAATTTCATATCTTTAGTTGATTTGGTGAACACTTTCTCAATGTGACAAACATAAATCTCCAAATATTCACTTTTTCGACAATACAGTGTGACAACAAAACACATATATATCACAAATATAAATTTCTCAGTGTGACAATGAAATAAATTTCACTTTTCCAACAAAACATTATAACGACGTACATAAATGTGCAAAATTGATACATAAATCGAAACAGTACTCAGATATCCTCTTTGTTAGATAGAGTGGCATATAAAGTCATTATTGCCTCCACGTTATATGATTGGTTTGGTCCTAGAATGTAATTAGAGAAAAATATATTTTCCCGAATTGAAGCTAGAGAGCGTTGACTAGATATTTGAGTTTGGCTCTTCCCGGGGCGTTATTGTATGGTTTTATCCCCAATATATTTTCATGTTCTGTTAGCAAATTTGCAAAATAGCAATGGGTCCCCAATGAGGACGCAAACCCCGTTGTGGTTGACTTCGGCAAGCGCGTCTCCTGCAGGAAAGCGATGTCAACTTTGTGCCTTTGCAGATCGTGCAATACCTGCTTCCCTTTATGCGCATTATTGAAGCCCCTGACGTTCCAGGTGATCAGCGTTAGCTCAAAAAACATGGCTAGCTTACTCCACATGGATATGCAGTATATTTAACTCCTTCCGTGCTCATGACGGAACCACGCCGTCATGAGCCACGGTTGCCGTGTGCTCATGACGGAGTGGTTCCGTCATGCTGCGGCCGTTGGCGGCCGCGCCGCCCACGCGGCGCTAATTCCCCGCCTGTGCGGGCGATTAGCGCTGTGGGCGGAGTCATGACGGAACCACTACGTCATGAGCACAGCCCAACCGTGGCTCATGACGGCGTGGCTCCGTCATGAGCACCGGGCCACCGCGCTGCCCCCCCGCATCCCCCAGCGCTGCGGCGGAATTTCCGCCGCAGCGAAGGGGTTAAAGGTGTCATGGTGCATGCGCCTAAATGATACATAAACAATATACAGTGGCTAAATTGGGAAATAAACATTGGCTCCCTCTTGTTCCAAACGACCCCACCCTCCACCCCCCACTCATCCCTGCTCACCCCAATGTAGGGAAATCCCCATCTAGCTAAGAGATAGAATGTAAATAGTAAACACAACAAACAGTAAAGCAGGAGTGAACCAAAATACATTCCAGTTAACATGTCAACTCCAAAGGTGATACACACTAGGGGTGTGGCTACGCCACGCCAGATACCCAACGTTGTAGCAGATCATTACGCATAGTGCTGCTCATAATTTGTCATATTTATCACAAACCAGAAATGAAAGCAGGGCCCTAATCCAGAGCTGCTGCGTCCAGACCACGTGTCTTGGACCTTGTTAGTTGCAAGGCTGCGCACAACAGTAGTCACTCAGAGGAGAATAGTTCCGCACTAGCCACTGAACCGCTGTGCGGCGGAGAGTCCCACGGCAAATCTGTTCCATGTCTGCCACGGGCCACATTGTAATCTCGACAGAACCGGACAGCCGTAGGAGAATCGAAGATGCGCGCCTTCCCTTCCACGTCAATTCGAAGTCGAGTAGGATAGATTATGCCATACTTGAGGCCCAAATTCCGGTGTGTGGCCTTGACTCCTGTGTACTTTCTTCTAGCCTGCTGAACCATGGCGGTGAAGTCCGAGAACAACAAAATCGATGATCCCTACCAGCTCAGAGGGCCCCTCTCTCTTGCAAGCCGCAACGCAGTATCTTTATTGCGGAAATTAAGAAGACGGGCTATTATTTGTCTGGGAGGGCCTCCCGGGTTAGGGCGTGGGCCCAGGGAATGGTGGGCACGCTCCACCAGGAAGGTGGCAGTAAAGGACTCTTTGCCGAATAGATCTGATAGCAGTGTTTCCACAAAGAGATCCATGCGGCCGGTGTTCGAGGACTCTGGAACCCCAAGAATTTGAACGCTGTCACACCTGCTCCTCGCCTCCAAGTCTTCATTCTTCATGGCAAAGTTTTTAAGGATTTTCTCCATATGATCCAGGCGCTTGGAAGATTAGGCAGTGCCATCCTCGAGGTAACGAAACCCTGCCCTCCACTGTGTCTAAGCGCCTCTCGTGGGTGTCAAGGCGGGCCCTCATTTCGTCCAGCCGCCTATCTACTGTATCGAACCGCCCATCCAATACCCTGACCCAGAAGGAGCACCCTCGGCCTGGGCAGCCGCTCCTCAGCCATGCCAGTACCAAAGGCAGTCAGTGGATCGTCCGGTTTGCCAAATTGTAATAACCTCTGTTTAGGGTCGTTGCGGACTATTGCGTATGGCGCAGCCCAACTAGCGCACGGCTTTAGCCCTCAGGGCAACCGGGACCAATTACCAGTAGAGGGGCCAGGTCGTGAATGATTCCCACCCGTCCCTGCGGGAGTAGCAACGAGGTGCGCGCCTCGCGCTGTCCCCGGGTGATCAGAAGAGGGGAAAAAGAGGGGGGCGGAGGAATAATCTGCAGGGCCCCCAGCACTGACCCCAGTCACCAGTATAGTGAGCTCCTACAATGCCCACAAGACACCAAATCTGCAGCACGTGTCACGTGGTAGCAAAGACTGGTCAGGCCTCCCAAGGACCAATTGGCAACGAGTGGCAGAATTACAGGCAGGGTGGGCGTAAGGCAGTATTAAAGAGGTGCGGAACCAGGACCAGTATCAAATCATGACAAACCCAGGCACAGGCAGGGCTCAGATTGCTGCAGCCACAGGCACTCTAGCTGACAGCAAGCACCGGAGCTCCCCTCATCTGTTCCTCACTCTAGGCGCCCTCCGCAGCTCCAACCCACCCAGCCGGATGGCTGGCCCCCAGGCTCACCTGCAGCCCTTCTCACCGCGGGGTCTCCGGAACGAGGGCGGGGAATCCCCCGATGCCAGCCTCTGGATTCTCCACTTCGGCAGCCCCCGCTAGCAGGTACAACGCTCCACAGAGCTCCGCTGCACGCACGCAGCCCAAAGGCGAGTCGAGCCGGACCCCTGGTGAGCGCTCGGCATGTGTCACTCAGGCCGTGTCCAGCTTGGGCTCACAGCCTCGGCGTGGTCGTGTTTTCCGCGGCCGGCAGGTGCATCGCAGCCAAGTCAGGGGGCCGTCGCCGGTCTGACTCAGCCCCCACCGCAAGTTTTCATGCCGCAGCGTCAGCGGCCTCATCTAGAGGGCAGGATGACCAATTTAGTCGAAGGATAGTGCATAGTACCGCCATGGGCACCCCTCAAACCCCCCTCCCCCAGAATACATACCCAAATAACACACACACAAACTGTTGAGTTGGGTAAAGTTTGCTGCAGGTTTATTACATATTCCAATATGTAATGGGTGGGTTATCTTGCGGGCGATCCAAGGGCAGGCAACCAACTGGGCCGCCTGATGAGCCGGGCAGCGCTGGAGCGAACCCCGCCTTTGCTGCCGTCCAGGTGATTCTTTTCCAGGGTCACGTGCCGTTGGTAACTTCTATTCACGCCCCCCCATCTCGGGGCGGTGCGTCGCATAGCAAACCCCCGGTTGTTCAGCCCCCCACAACCGCCCGCAGGACTAGCGGGGCGCCGACACGGCTTCCGGGACCCTCCCCTGAGGCTCCTCAGATTTGGCTCTGGCACTCCCTATGGTGCCCCGCAGAGGTACCCTTGGTACCGGCCTGCTTCCAGATCGCCCTGTAACTCCGCCTGCAACGAAAAAAGGAAACATTACAACGCTCTGACCCCCCCCCCACCCGACCCATATGCCGTGTAAGCGGTAGGGAGGGATGCGGCGTCTAGGCGAACAAAGAGGTCGCCCAGAGGGTGGGGGAAGGCTAAATAGCCTCCTCTTCCCCACAGGAGCCCGGAAGTGACGCGCTTGTGCGTCACTTCCAGGCGAGAGAGAGGGGAGGGAGACACCGGCCGGCGTCCCTGCCCCCTGGGAGGGGTGTCGTGGAGGGGTGACCGGTGCCCCGGCGGCACTAGGGCGCCGACCGCCTAGTGGCCCCCTGCGGGGGCCGCGGTCGGCGGCATAGTACCGCCATGGGCACCCCTCAGTCCCCCCTCCCCCAGAATACATACCCAAATAACACACACACAGACTGTTGAGTTGGGTAAAGTTTGCTGCAGGTTTATTACATATTCCAATATGTAATGGATGGGTTATCTTGCGGGCGATCCACGGGCAGGCAACCAACTGGGCCGCCTGATGAGCCGGGCAGCGCTGGTGCGAACCCCGCCTTTGCTGCCGTCCAGGTGATTCTTTTCCAGGATCACGTGCCGTTGGTAACTTCTACTCACGCCCCCCCATCTCGGGGCGGTGCGTCGCATAGCAAACCCCCGGTTGTTCAGCCCCCCACAACCGCCCGCAGGACTAGCGGGGCGCCGACACGGCTTCCGGGACCCTCCTCTGAGGCTCCTCGGATTTGGCTCAAGCACCCCCTATGGTGCCCCGCAGAGGTACCCTTGGTACCGGCCTGCTTCCAGATCGCCCTGTAACTCCGCCACAGCCCTGGAGGTGGCTCACCGTCACCGCCAGGGCCCCCCACCACACCTTGCTCTACCTGCAACCCCTCATCTCTAACACCTCGCTCAAGTCTAGGAGAAATAGATCCATGCCCACTTGCGACATGTGCACCCCATCTATATCAAAATACCCCTTCACGCTCCCCTTGATCATCTCATGTCGTATAAAACCTAAGCCTCTTTGCTCCGTGAACTTCCGCATTGCCCCATTGATACGTCTCCTAGAATGCTGTACTGCCTCCGCTGATTTGGCCCCCCGCCAGGTTCTGCGTGGGATAATCTCTGACCAGATGACTTCGCACTGCCCTAAGCGCTTGCATATCTCCCCCAGGTCTCTTTTCATGGCTAGCAGCAACAGCCTCCTTCCTAGGGTGATGAGATCATTCCCCCCAAGGTGAATCACTTAAGTGTGGGGGAGGGTGGAGCCCTGCGCGACCAGCCTCTGCTTCAGCTTGTTCCGGAGCTCAAACCATCTCATGCCGGGGAAACCCATCCACTCAACATGTGTCTGTGGAAAGTGCCGCATCCAGTTCCGGTGCAACGCCCATCGGGCCGCCCTGGAGATAAATGAATGCCCGATCACCCACACCAGTCGCCCTAGTAAAACAAGAGACACGGTTCACACTCCTGGTTATTTAATAAACAGTAAATTATCCACGCAATAAAAAGGCACTACAAATCCCTGCACACAAAAGGATTGGTCACTACTTCAGGGGCGAACATACCGTTTGTAACAGTCTGACTCCCACCGCCCCACTTTTTTCACCCTAGCGGGCGCCAAACCTACTAGGTGGGCCGCTGTGGCAGCACCAATCCTAAAAGAGTGGCTGGAGTATCTCTTCTCTGGCTGGTCCCGACCCGCCGTAGACAAGCTGGCCCTGATTATTCTCTCTATCTGGTATCTGGTCACCGGGGCCTGGTCCCTGTGTACCAGCAAATAACCCGGGACGGGGGGGGGGCGGCACCCCAAGAGCTCCTTCACCCAGTGTACTGGGCAAAACCTGGGGTCCCCAAGGGGCCAGAGAACCACATCAATCCCCCAAAGAGGTCGCCCAAAGGGTGGGGGATGGCTAAATAGCCTCCCCTTCCCCACAGGAGCCCGGAAGTGACGCGCTTGTGCGTCACTTCCAGGCGAGAGAGAGGGGAGGGAGACACCGGCCGGCGTCCCCGCCCCCCTGGGAGGGGGGCGGGGAGGGGTGACCGGTGCCCCAGCGGCACTAGGGCGCCGACCGCCTAGTGGCCCCCTGCGGGGGCCGCGGTCGGCGGCAAAGATGTCGGGTTGGCTAGCGGAGCTTCAGCGCTACACGGCCATCTAGGTCAGTAGCCTGGCCACGCTCCCCAGACACATTCTTTGTATGCGCAGATAAGAGGTACAATACATATGAGACTCAAGACACAGGTTTTAAGGAGAAATAGATTGTCTGCAGCACTGCCCGAAATTGAGGCACTTTAAAAAGCCTTATAGTATGCATTTGAAAAGGCACTGATGTGTCCAGAATGTTTATGTTGCTTAGTGGCAGCCTGATCTGAGAAATTTGACTGGACTATTTGTCTGGAAAGACAATGGGAGTCAAGTTTTGGACTAGGGTACACTTTAAAGTTAAACAGACACATACTTTGTATGCACAGAGAAGAGGCACAGCCTACAAATACATGCAGTCACACAGACTGCTTTAATATTCCGTGCCATCTGTTTGGTGCTGTCAAGGGGAAGCGCCGAATTCCAAAACAAATTAAGGCAACAACAAACAAACCTGTAGCACAGAAGTAAAAATCAGCCCAAACATGTAGCATGGAAGTGGAAATGACAATAGAAAAATGAAAAGTACCCTAATCACAGTGCGCGCTGCGGAAGGATAGTGGAAGGACACTAATTACATGAAATCAATTAGCCGAGGGTTCATGCTCCGGAGAAAAAAATGGAAATGATGCAAGGCATATGGTGGCCAATAAGGAGTCCACTAGAAAGAATGACATTCAAGCCAGCAAATAGAAAGTAATAGCCGGGCTCCAAGCTCTTTACTGTATACAATATACCTCGCAGCAACCGCTCATGCGTGCTGTTAGGCACACCTAAAAAGGGCAAAGGGGCTGCATATTACAGAAGTAAGTGGCAGACATTCGGTAGCAGTAAAAGAAAAGACGCCTCCCATACCCCCACCACCCCTGTCAGAAAGTGGCCCTAGGTGGGGCAGCCTTCTTTGCACACTTTGGGATGGCAGATGATCTAGCCAATCGGAGAGAAAAGAATGGGCTATCTCTAAAAACAGTACTTGCAGCACACCATGGCTAAAGGCCAGCAAACACGTACAAGCTGACAATCTGTAAGTTTCCCTAAGAGGGCCAAGGGGAAAACCCCCAGCAACAAGTAAAGAAATTAACATAAGTAACATGAACATTTTATTCTGCATCATGTCAATTTAACCAATATGATGTATGTGAAATGTTTGATAAATGTATTTCTGGCTGCGAACAGTAGTATGAATTTTGAAATATTCGTTTAATAAACGTGCTGCCATCTTAGATTACGAATCATCTCAATCAGTGTGTCGATTTTAAAGGGTCGAGTAGCACAACTGCTTGGGTTATGTGTTTGGTGATTTCTGGTATCATGGTTCGTAGCCGCTACAGTTGGGTAGAGTTTCTTGAGTAGTGTGAATAGGTTAGTTTTTTGTGAGTGGAGCAATAATGCATGATGTATAGATTTTGGAAGTTCATCCATCATGTACTCCAGCACCCTGTGTGTGCGTTTTTCTTTTTTCTTTTCAAGTGTTGGGTGGTTTTATTTCTATTACTCCTGGTCGGCCACAAGTATCGATTTACACCTTTTAGGACGTAGTTAAATCACATTTGTGCAATCGTAGGGAGACTGAATTGCAATTGTATCCAGGTGAGGACCAGGGCTTGGGTCCGGTTGTAAAATGGTGAGTACGGAACAGGGGTTCTTACTTACTCAAGAGTTAAAGTCTATGAAAGCTTTGGCCTAGAACAGTTTTATGTGGCCCGTGAAGGAATGTTGGTCTTTGGAAAAAAAAAAAATCCAATTACAGGAGATAGTTTTGGTGTGGTTCTTTTCAGTGGATTGGTTGGAACATGCATGTCTTTTTTCAGTACTTTGATGCGGTGTCCCCTTCTAGTGGACTGGTTGGTATGGATGTATTTTCTTTAAGTGGGTAGGTTGATATGTTTCCCCTTCCCGACGATTTCTTCTTAATGGTGTTGCTTTTTCCATAGCAGTTTGGGTTGGGGCAGATGTGTCCTTTTCCAGTAGCACTGAAGTAATACAATCTCAGTAGGAAGTAATACAGAAGCGGCATGAGAGATACCTAATGGTAGCAAGGGCATAATGCCCTAAATAACTGGTGGAAGTTTAATTTCTTGAAATGCAGGTAAAGTTATAATGACCTTGAGGAGCAAGAGAGCGCAGTGATGGTGCTACCGATGCAATGCAATGCCAATTAAACTTCTTTGGGTGATTATTACACTGCTCATACTTTATAGATCATCTAAAGGCCCTTAGTGATTTGTTGTAGAGCAGTGGCTACAATGTGGTTGTGTGCAAACGAGCATGTTAAGAAAAGACTGTGTTTTCACAAATATCCCCCTACCTGGGCATAGCTACCTGTTTGTCACGGGGGCACCAGTGGGGGCACGACTTCTGACACCCAACCTGAACGGATGGCTGATTGTTCCTTTACGCCTTGGCCACAGGACTGGTACGGGCCCTTTAATTCCACCAGAGAACCCCGTGGGGAGGAGCCGACTGTCTACACGACAGACCACGTCATCCAATCAGAGAGCTCGGGACCTGCTAAAACGAACCCGGAAGAGGAGAAGTGCGCGAAAGCCGGAGGACGAGTGAAGAGCCGAGAGAAGGAGACGGAGCAGGATCGAGTGAGCAGTGGAGAAGGAGAGACGACTAAAAGAGAGTGCGGAATCCGAGAGACGGCGCCGACGGAGCCAGGAGGCCAACGGATACGCTACTCGCCCCGCCACGTTCCTGGAGGAGCGTGGCTGGGAAAGGTACGTGATCGTATCTTGAGTCTGTCACAGTTACGGGGAGGGTCGAAGTGAATGAGACGAGGGAGGTCACGGGAGTACGGGGAGTGTTGAGGATTCCTTTTCTGTGGGTTAACCACGCTCAACCCTTCCAGCCTTCTCTGCCTACGTTCACCTCCTTACCTCACCTGAGTTGCACGAGTCGCACGAGTTGGTGGTAGTCCCCGGTGATCCCTCACAACCCTTTTCCCCCTCAAAGCGCCATTGGTCCCTACAACCCTACTCACCTTTGTGTCCCTCTGTATCTCTTCCCTGGGTCACGGACGGAGGAGGCGGAGACAGTCCCTACGGCAGAACCGGAAGGAGAGACGATCCCTGCAGAGGAACCCAAACCGGACAGTGGCCCCTGGAGCAACAGACCGCATACAGAAGCTTAACCGAAGGACGCTTATTGAGCTAATAAAAACCCGATTCATTATCTCATCTGTGGGTCCCTGTCTTGATATACTAGGCGATCCACCCCCCCCCCAGCACACCGATCCTCACAAGTGGCGAGCCAGATAGGAGTCGTGGAGAATCAGCATCCGAAACAGGATGGAGGCCATCGTGCATCAGATGAAGGAAGGACAGGCCAAGCTCGAATGGGCGGTAGAGAAGTCGTCCAGTCAGGCGGAAGCGGATCGTGCCGTCTTTACCTCTGCGATACAAAACCAAGCAAACAGCCTGATAAAACTAGCAGAGGGACATGCACAACTCCTGATTACACTGGGACAGGGAAGAGCGAGTAACCCCCCTGGAACCGTGGTGCCTCTTCAGAAATACGTGCCTGGAGACGATCCTTTGGCGTTCTTCCTGAATTTTGAACGTGCCGCGAGGGCCAGCGCCTGGCCGGCTGAACGCTGGCCCTTTTACCTCGCGTCCCTCCTCACTGGAGAAGCTCAAGCAGCTTATCAGACAGTCAACCCAGATGGGACAACCGCCTATGCTGACGTGAAACAATATGTGCTAGATCGGTTAGGCGTGGACGACGAGACACATCGCCTGAAGTTCAGACAAGAGAGGGGAGCCACGGGTGATCTGCCAAAGACCTTGTTCTTTAAATTAAAGGGAGCTGCTGACCTCTGGCTCAAACCGCATGAAGGGAACATGAACGAGGTCATGAACAAAATCTATTTGGAACAATTCTTGGAGGCGCTCCCTTATGCCACTCAACGGTGGTTAAAACAACACGCCGGTCTGACCCTAGAACAGGCCATAGAAATGGCGACGGCTTATTCTAGGGCCCAGGGTCGACCACCCCTTAAAGAATCCGAGAAACCCAGCCGTCCCCCAATACCAGCGAGACTTGAGAGGAAAACACCACGACCCCCTCCAGAGGGAAACCGACCCCGACTTCCCCGTCCCGAGAATCCCCCTTACACCTCCCCCCAATGTTATGACTGTGGAGAGTGGGGCCATATAGCACGGTTCTGTCGTAAGAAAAGGGAGAAAGACGACGAACCCATGGACGTCAGCTATGCACCCCGCTCTGTTCTATTCGCCCAGGAGTCAGGCCCCATATTTTATGTAAGTGTGACTCTTAATGGCAGGAGGGTAAGGGCTCTTCTTGACTCGGGGTGCAGACACTCTGTCATAAAACGGGAATTAGTAACCCCTTCTTGGCTCATACCTGGTAAGACAGTACACATACGCTGTATACATGGGGATGTGAGGGAGTACCCATTGGCTAGGATCACCCTAGAGATCAACAACCATGTACAGTCGGATGTAGTGGTGGGGGTGGTGGATGAACTCCCTGAATTACTTATAATAGGGATCGACTCCCCGTCGTTTACACCCCTCTTGCAAGCTGCGATCAATCCCAGGAAATATAATGTGTGTCTCACCCCTGAGCCTTGGGCGAGAGATAATCACTTTCGACTGGCCCAGTTAAACGATGCCAGTCTCACCCACGCTTGGCAGAAAGCGCGAGATCTAACGAATAGTGGAAGTCCTGTCTATCCCACCTTCACAGAAAAAAACGGGCTGTTATACCGTCTAGCCAAACCTGACGCTGTTCCTCAACTGTTGGTTCCGGCTGGATTCAGGGACCAAATCCTCTTTTTTGCACACGCTCATCTTTTAGCAGGGCATTCCGGAGCAGAAAAAACGGGGCAGGCCATCCTACAACATTTCTTTTGGCCGGGGGTCTATGCTCAGATCCAAAAATATTGCCAAGAGTGCCAAATCTGCCAGAGGCGAAACCCCTATGTTCCCCCTCCAGTTCCGTTAAATCCTTTACCCATCATTGGGACACCCTTCGACCGTCTAGGCATGGACCTCATAGGACCTCTCCCCAAGTCCGCGAAGGGTCACCAGTATGCCCTGGTGTTGATAGACTATGCTACTAGGTACCCGGAGGCGTTCCCACTGCGGGCCGCAACGACTACTGCCATCGCACAGAGACTCGTGGAAGTCTTCTCCCGTATGGGCTTCCCACGAGAGATCATTACAGATCAAGGTACTCCTTTTGTGTCCCGGTTAATGAGGCAGGTCTGTGACCAGTTGCACATTAAACATATCACCACCTCTGTTTATCACCCCCAGACAGACGGACTAGTCGAACGGTACAACGGGAGTCTTAAACTTACCTTGAAGAAGCTTCTGTCTGGGGATGGTCGGCACTGGGACCAATTACTCCCATTGGCCCTATTCGTGCTTCGCAGCCAGAAACAATCCAGCTTAGGGACCTCATCTTTTGAGCTATTGTTCGGGCGTAAACCACGAACCTTACTCGAGATTACCAAGGACAGTTGGGAACGAGAGGGGCTACAAGAGGCCGAGTCCCTGCTAGATTATACACAACAGTTACAAAACCGCCTCCATAAGTTGCGAGCATTGGCCCATACAGAATTGTCGGCGGCACAGGTCAAACAAAAAACCTTCTATGATCGAGGTACGAAGTGGCGGGAGTTAGATATAGGGGATTGGGCCCTGATACTTTTACCATCCTCCACCCACAAATTAAAAAAGGAGTGGCAAGGTCCGTTTAAAATCCTAAGAAAGATAGGGAAAACTACCTATATTCTACAGCTGAGGGGAAAGAGGACCCAGATGTTCCACATCAACTTACTAAAAAAATGGTTGGGACCCCCTCCTTCAGGAGTTCATACGGTCTCTGTAGTCACCCCTCCATCTCATACCACTCTAGAGACACCTGTCAGTCCGGATCTCACATGCGCCCAATCACGAGAAATACGGTCTCTGCTGATGGACTTTTCAGACGTATTCTCTGATCAACCAGGCAGGACCCGACTAGCCGAACATTGTATCCCTACTCCTCCGGGGGTGGTGGTGAAACAAAAGCCTTACCGGATCCCTGAGGCTCGACGAGCCGCCTTTCAGGAGGAAGTATCCAGGATGTTGGGATCAGGGGTTATAGTACCTTCCCATAGTAACTGGTGTTCCCCCGTGGTACTGGTACCCAAGCCGGATGGCAGCATCCGGTTTTGTATTGACTTCCGCGCGGTGAACAAGGTGTCCAAGCAGGATGCCTATCCTCTTCCCCGGGTGGATGAACTCATAGAACGCCTTGGTGAGGCCCGATATATCACCACTATCGACCTCACCAAGGGTTACTGGCAGATCCCTTTGGCCCCCGCGGATCAGGAAAAAAACCGCGTTCTCCACCCCTTCCGGCCACTATCATTTTACTGTTCTTCCCTTTGGGTTGCATGGGGCCCCAGCGACCTTTCAGCGGGCCATGGATGTGCTTCTGGCGCCACACTTATCCTATTCAGGGGCTTATTTAGATGACATCGTAGTTTTTAGCAAGACCTGGGAGGAGCACCTAGAGCACTTAGGGAACGTACTGAACAGTCTTCGTCAATCCGGGTTACATATCAACGCCAAGAAAACCCGAGTAGCCTTTCATAAAGTGAAGTACTTAGGGTATCTCTTGGGGGAGGGTCATATAGCACCCCAAACTGAAAAAGTAGCCGCAATCCAGTCCGTTCCCTATCCAAAGACCAAAAGGGACTTGAGGGCCTTCTTAGGGTTGGTGGGGTATTACAGACGGTTCATAGCCCAGTTTGCTACCATAGCGGGCCCCCTCACAGACTTATTGCGCAAAACCCACACCTCACCCAGGTTGCACGCCCCTTCAGTTCAAGAAGCGTCTGCATTCCAAGCACTAAAAGATGCTATTACCACCTCCCCTATATTAGTGACCCCGGATTTCGACAAACCCTTTATCCTGCAAACTGACGCCTCTGGTGTTGGGATCGGGGCGGTTCTCTCTCAGAAAGATCCCGACGGTCACGAACGCCCCATTCTTTTTCTCAGTAGGAAATTGTTTCCTAGGGAGCAGGCTTATTCCACTGTAGAAAAAGAGTGCCTTGCGGTCAAGTGGGGGGTTGAGAAACTCCGGTACTACTTAGAAGGCAGACCCTTTGTCCTATACACGGACCATGCTCCCCTCACCTGGTTGCAACGGAATCGCGGTCACAATGACAGGATCCTCCGCTGGTTCCTTGCCCTCCAACCCTATCAGATAGACGTCCAACATCGGAAAGGGGTGAATCAGGGTAATGCTGACTTTCTTTCTCGGTTCCCTTGTTCCCCCGATCGGGTCACACCAGGGGGAGGGAATTGTCACGGGGGCACCAGTGGGGGCACGACTTCTGACACCCAACCTGAACGGATGGCTGATTGTTCCTTTACGCCTTGGCCACAGGACTGGTACGGGCCCTTTAATTCCACCAGAGAACCCCGTGGGGAGGAGCCGACTGTCTACACGACAGACCACGTCATCCAATCAGAGAGCTCGGGACCTGCTAAAACGAACCCGGAAGAGGAGAAGTGCGCAAAAGCCGGAGGACGAGTGAAGAGCCGAGAGAAGGAGACGGAGCAGGATCGAGTGAGCAGTGGAGAAGGAGAGACGACTAAAAGAGAGTGCGGAATCCGAGAGACGGCGCCGACGGAGCCAGGAGGCCAACGGATACGCTACTCGCCCCGCCACGTTCCTGGAGGAGCGTGGCTGGGAAAGGTACGTGATCGTATCTTGAGTCTGTCACAGTTACGGGGAGGGTCGAAGTGAATGAGACGAGGGAGGTCACGGGAGTACGGGGAGTGTTGAGGATTCCTTTTCTGTGGGTTAACCACGCTCAACCCTTCCAGCCTTCTCTGCCTACGTTCACCTCCTTACCTCACCTGAGTTGCACGAGTCGCACGAGTTGGTGGTAGTCCCCGGTGATCCCTCACAACCCTTTTCCCCCTCAAAGCGCCATTGGTCCCTACAACCCTACTCACCTTTGTGTCCCTCTGTATCTCTTCCCTGGGTCACGGACGGAGGAGGCGGAGACAGTCCCTACGGCAGAACCGGAAGGAGAGACGATCCCTGCAGAGGAACCCAAACCGGACAGTGGCCCCTGGAGCAACAGACCGCATACAGAAGCTTAACCGAAGGACGCTTATTGAGCTAATAAAAACCCGATTCATTATCTCATCTGTGGGTCCCTGTCTTGATATACTAGGCGATCCACCCCCCCCCCCCAGCACACCGATCCTCACACTGTTTTATTTATAGAATTTCGTTTAGACAGCTTGAGTTCGATGAATAGTTGCAGACTGTAGGTATTGGGAGATAGAGGACCCATGGACTGCTGTATTCTTTCACCTAGGTCTGATTAATAATGTACCACTTTTGTATCATTGCCCCCCCTCCATTAAATAAACTGTCACATTGCATATGCATTGTTAATTTGCATAATGGGGAGGGAGGGGGTTGTGTTTTATAGACCTGCAAGTGTTTCTCTGGTTTTATTGTTGCCTGTCATTACTGGGGCCACTTCCAAAACACCCTGCAGGACTTGGGTGCAATGAGGGGGAGAGCCGCAGCCACAACGCTGACGCTGGGTACTTCAGTGCCCAGAATGCCCTCCTGATACCACCTGAGCCCTATTAGCACTATATCAAGCGCTCTGTAGTCCCGTTCGTACGGGCTTGTGTTTTATCGACCTGCAAGTGGTTCCCTGGTTTTATTGTTGCCTGCCATATCTGGGGCCACTTCCAAAACACCTTGCTGGACTTGAGTGCAACGAGGGGGGGAGCCGAAGCCACCGCTGGGGACTTCTGAGCCCAGAGTCTCCTCCTGATAGAACCTGAGCCCTATTAGCAATCTATCAAGCGCGGTGCAGTGCCGCTGCGTGGGTACACACCCGGGTGAATCCCAGGTAGGGGCAGGCCCGTCCTCGACCGGAAGAGACTGTGCTGAGCCCCATCTCTTGGCTTGCCGCTGAAGATCTCAAGGAGCTTGTTTGCCCAGCAGCCCACCTTTGACTAAGGTAGAGGAAACATTTATTCATCTATATTTCGAATGTTTGCTACCATTTAGATATTTGGCACTTGTCCAAGCATGGGGAGAAGAAGCTAATTGAGAGTGGCCCAGACCCCACTCCATTGCGTAAGAGCGTCTCCATTACCTCCATGGATCGGATTGTAGAACGTGCTGTGAATGTGGTGAGCAATGAAATAGCACTTGTTGAAAGGACTATTCCGCCGGACCTAATTCTGATCATGTTCGTGGCCTCGAAGTCCGCTCATTAACGGCCTCTCCTGATATTATCACCCCACCGCTGGGTGACTGTGCTGCTGCTTCAATGTTTCCAATGCCTTTCAATTGCCCTAATCTAAATCGCCAGTTAATATGTCATGAATGGCCCTTGCTCTTGTGACGTGAGGGATAATGCTGACTCCTCTGTATTACCTAGGAAATCCAAGCATGGAGCATGTTCGAAACAACCCTATCATGCAGCTATCGCACCAATACAGCCTGTCACTTCGCCCCGTTGTTCGGCTGCGAAGAAAGCTGATAACGTTCCTCAGCCAGGTGTGAAGAACTTTGATAGTATATCACAAAAAGGCGCACAGTAGCTATTCCCGAACTTCTTTACCCATTTAAGTACTCTGTTAAAATCAGAACTTTCTCCGGTAGTTGCATGCTTAGATGCTTTGGAATCTAAATTTCATCCTCTACACCTCATCTGGTTCCCTGGCCACATGTTGGAATATCTCCACAATCTTCAGCACCTTTGTGCTTGTCCACACTCCAACCTAATTCTGTGACCATGCTGTATGCTCTAAATGTAATCCCTTTGACTGATGGAGTTCAATCTAATAAGCATCATAGTCCTATTAATCCTATAAGTACTGTCCATGCCCCTGCCTCCTTTAACCCTTCTACTAACCCCGCAGGAAGTATCAGAGTAGAACCTCGAACGGCGACCCTTATTGAAGCTGCACCGCTTGTCAGCATTCCAGCCTAAACGTCTTCCCAAGCAGTGGTTAATCTCCTGACTGCTGCCTACCCATTTATAGTGGTTCTTATTGGGGTTCCAACCCTGTCTAAGGACCATGGTGAGTCCTTGGAAGAATTGTAAAACAGATCTTTGAACTGGCTGGTGAGACATAGAGGGTTTCCTATAGCTCATGCTAAAGATATTCTAATGGTGCTTTGCTTGGATTGGACCAGACACTAGGACACTTCGGGAGACTGTGTGATTGTTAACTTTAGGTATCCATTTCTAGCTCGTAAACTATTGTTTGGGGTTCTTCCACAGTCTGCACCTAAGAGCAATATCAACTTGGTACCACTGGGCTTTTTGTGTAGGACAGCGAATTCACCATGTTAATAGACCGAAGTCTCCTTCCATTGGGGTCCCTAACTTTATTGTCTCCCAGCCCAGGTTGCCTTCCTTTTCTACATGTATTGTTCCCTCTGGTATGTCACTTGTGGCTCCTACCCATGACGCAGTGGATTCCTGAAGTGGTCCCAAAAACCTTTTCTCCATTTTGATGGATTTGATGCCTTTTCTTCAATTGATAGACTTCTCAGGATGGGTAACTTATCTACCGTCCCATATACCAATCCTAAGGAACTTTGCCCTCCTCAAATTGGAGACTAGGACAATATTCAGGAAGACATATGTGTTGTTAACACTAGTCCTAGGTGCCAGCATAATGATGAGCATATGATATGTCATATCTCTTCAGACCTAGACGGCTGGTACAAATTTGTTACATGGAATGTGAGAGGGATATTGAGTAAGTTGAGAACCTTGGATTGGGCTTAAACCAGAAAACATGGTCTACGACCACCAAACATGTTCAGGGGTTTTCCTCTTATTTCTTAGGTGTCATACCTTCAAACGCTGGGCGAGCCAAAAGAGGGTTACAGATTCTTATCTCTAATAAGCTTCCTGTAACCTGTAAAAAGTTTTCTCAAGTAGGCCCACATTCCCAGTTGTTTTGGTTATCTATCAAAGAGGGTCCTGATTTGGTCTTGGTCAACTTTTATAACTTCTTCGATTCCACAAGTAGTAAGGTGGCTTATACACTTGAATCTGAGCTGGATGTCCTTTTACGCCATACATACTTGTTTAGTAGTACTATGGACAGGAGATTTTAAATATCCAGTCCTGTCCTTCACCAGCCAAACATGTATGTGGTCATACAAATCTGGATAGGGAAGGTGCACCATACCCACACATAACTTTTGAAGATGAGGAAAAGCTAGATACACAATACATTTTTAATCAGTCTTTGTATGTTTTGAAATAGAAAAGGATACACCAGAGGGGGTAAATACTCTACTGAAACCCTTCTGCATGATATAAGACATAAGAAAAGTGTACGTTTCGTTGAAAGTTGATTACGCGTAAGGTCCTCGTTCGCAGGCCAATTCATAATAAAGTGTAAAACTACATCCACATCCCAAAAAAGGGGAATATTTAGGTTGTGGAGGAAGTACCATCCTTATACCTCTTAACACTTTGCAAACTAAAGGGTGTTTCCCGGCTGGTCGTCCCTCAACATGGGGATGTCCGGCAGATATAGCTGACCGAAAATTGTTCACAGTTCGGTAAACTAGGCCTTGCGTCACTAGGTCTGATAAGAAATTTACAATTATATTGATACCGGATCCCTCCCGTTCACCACACCAAGCCACCCATCGACTCCAGGCGCAGTCATATCGTTTGTAGGTAGAGAGGGCCCGGGATTTGGACAGGAAAAACAAAGTTTTGTCTGAAACTCCAGGCACTTGCCAACATCTCCTGAAAGCCGCCATACCATGAGGTACAATAGCCCCTACTCCACCAGGGGGTGAAGATGACCTACCGGATCTGTTAGAAGACCTGCTCGGGGCTGAATGCGAATTGGAAGGACGCAGGTTAGTTCCATCACCATTGGAAAACAGGACTGCACATTCTATATCGGCGTAATCAATATCACCTCCGTTATTTGTCTGCTCACTTACGCCAGAACCCTCGGAATCATTGAAAATGGAGGGAAAGCATATGATGGATCCATTGCCAAATTCTGTAGGAACGCATCCAAACTCAGTGCTTGTGGGTCTGGTCTCCAACTGTAAAACTTTAGAAGCTGAGCATTGAGTCGCAATGCAAAAAAATGTATTGAGCAGGGGCCCCTGCGTACATTCAGAATCTGGAATACTTGCGGATGTAATTTCCAGTCGCTGGAATCCCGAAGGAAATGGGAATTCCAGTCCGCTCTGACATTGGTCGAGCCCGGAATGTATTCCGCCATCACTGAAATTTGGTTATGGAGGCAAAAAATCCTTCGCTATCTCCACCAGCAGACGGGATCTGGTTCCTCCAAGACGGTTAATGTAACGCACCGCTGACACATTGTCCATTGGTGAGAGGATGCAACAACTCGTCCTGTGTGGAGCTGAGGTCCGAAACGCAAATGACCCCGCCAGCAACTCCAGACAGTTGATGTGGAGGGCTAGCTCCTCGGAGGACCACCAACCTCCCGTTTCCATCGATCCACAACAAGCTCCCCAGCCCCATGGGCTGACATCTGATTCTATCACAACCTCCGGTACTGAAGCGAAAATGGCCCTGCCGTTCCAGGCATCCATATGCTCCAGCCACCAATTCATTTCCGTCCTGACTTCCTCCGTCGGCTCTATCTGTTCCCAATAAGACAAGCCCTTGCGCAGATGTAGGATTTTCTGTCATAATGATTATGGGGATGCACTAAATTCGATTATTCCCAAACATGACCAATTGTTGCTGAAGTGCGAATGTGGTGATAACTGGGAGCAAATTCCATCCTTTACAGGTAGAAATGCTTCATCATTTATTGATCATGTGTTGATATCTGCTTTTGGCAGCCATTTGTGTGGTACCCCAAGGAGTGTTCAGTTGGCATTGAGTGTTAATGATTTATTCTGATGCCTTTTCTTTTCTGTTGTAAGAAATGTGTAGCTCGTCCATTAGTCTAGATAACAAACAACACCATTCCCAGTAGGCCCAATGATGTGTGAGTCAGATGGGCAAGAATAGAGCCAAATCGAATATTACAGAGCTAGTAAATAGGAACCATTTTTATATGAGTTACTGTTTAAAGGAAGAGGTGACCACTAACGAGTTGCTGTCTAGCTTTAAACACATTACTTGTTCTATTAACTCACTCTTGACGCAGAATTTGAATCCTTCCCGAACAAGGAACCAGGGATGATGGTTCGACCATTCATGTACCAAGGCTTCCCAGCAATTGAAACGGGCCCTACATTCCTACCCACAGGATAATACCTTAATTAATTCCCTTCGCCTTAAATATAGGTGGGTCCTTGCAGCATGAAAGTAGGTGTTACAGGAGGAGGCATGGTCTAAACTAACTATAGCCGTGGAATCTAAAGACCACAGCTATTTTGGGATACGGTCAGAGCTCCTTTCTTAAAAAATGATAGTATCCCAGAGCTTAACTCCTGCATTTCCTGTGAAGCATGGGTAGCGCATTTCTCTGCAATTTTGCCCAGAGCAGCGTGATTAGCAGCCTAGAAGCTTGTGTTGGGAGGGTAGCTGGGACCATCTCCCATTAGATATTCCCTTTGACAAAGTCACCCTAGCTTTGCATTATCGTGCCAGTGGTAGGGCTCAAGGGCCCGATGGGGTGCCCGTAGATGCTTTTAAATCAATGGTAGAACTATGGAGCCCCATTTTTATAGTGTTTAATGCAGCTGCTGTCAGCATGATCTTTATTTCCTGGAGTATTTCAATAGTTAAACCCATCTATAAGAAGGATGATAAATCAGACTCCAAAAACTATCGTCCAATTTCACTTTTATATTCATCAGTCAAAGTGATGAGCAGGATTTTACTTATGAGATTCGAGGAGTGGGTGCAGGAATCTTTTCTTCTATCCAGAGCCCAGTTTTGTTTCAGAAAGAGTATAGGTACAGTGTGTTAATTTAGATCTCCTGGTTGAAAAATATACATGAGCTAAACCAGAATCCTTATACTTTTTTGTTTTTCTGATGCAAGCAGTGCTTTTGACCTTGTTGACCATGCTCTTCTGAGGTTGTCACTGCTTTCCCTTGGTGCCCCGAAGGCCATTATTAGGTCTCGCCTAGGCAGCGTGCATATACTGTGCTAGGAGAGGGCCTTTAGGAATCGGTCTTCACTTTTCAAGCACTCGTTCTTGTGGCGGCATCCACCTTGCGGGAGCGAGCAGCAGCGCGCAAGGGCCATCTGTTTGTAATTAACGTGGCCGTGCCGCTGCTTGCTCCCGCAAGGTGGATTCCGCCCCAAGCACGAGTGCTTGAATAGTGCAGACTGCTTGTTCTAGATTTCTTTGTGTCCATAGGGTCCTTCACTTTACCATATGGTTGCACTAATGGAGACTCACAGATGCTCATGTTGTGTTTATATGTTTAGAATGTGTTGTTTTAAATAGCATACGTGTGCAGATGCATGTTTTTATTTCATTGTAGGGTTGGTTATGTATGGTAGTGCTGGCAGTTGTCAGTTGCAACTACTTATTAGAGGTGTGCGTCACGCTCATTTGGGCTCCTGATATCTATGTATGTTGTTTCAATAAACATCATACCAACACTTCCTACTTGCAAGAATTATTTATTACTTGAGGATTTGCTGTCAAAAACTCCATGCAACAATCTCTGATCAAGAATGTTCACCAAAATAAAGATTTCTACCTTTGGTATCTTGATTAACACAGTGGTTTTTCCTCAAGTTTCACTATATCCTGTAGAGAGAAAAATGGACAACTCAACGTAATTATATGTTCTGTTATACAGCCTAGGTAAATGTAAATGTCAAGGTACTTACAGAGCGCACTGTCACCAGACGGACACCTTGCAGTGTCGCCTTTGCGGTTTCCTGGCGCTGATACTCATACCGCTGTGGAACCCCTCCTGGCTTTCCCTGTGAAGTGTCCACTCCTGGGCACCCCCAGGGTGAAGCCAGGCCTCCTTAGCGCTGTTGGGGCCGGTGTGGAGGCTAAGCAAGCTATTGCCCAGAGTTGCAGCGTGGGGCCCATGATTAGAATAGGCACCGAAGCGAGAATAGACAGGTCCGAGGAAATTGAGCCCGAGCTCAGCCGAGGCGGGAATCGAACCCTGGTCCCTGGCCAGAACTCTGCTTCAGGGTCTGCCACTCTAACCATTGAGCCACACTCCTCCACTAGCTAGGGACGCGGTCAGTTGGAGATGGCAAAAAATACACGGCATGGTAGAATTTTTAAATAACTTTTGCCACTGATGGAAGTGATTGATGCTGATTATTGTATGTTGTATGCTGATATGGAGGAACACCTAATAAAGAAATTTAAAAAAACAAAACTTTTGCCACTGACAGAAATCGCGGATTATATAAACACGCAATTATCATTCTCAATTTTGCAGTGTCTTTTCACATGCACACAGGGAATAAATGTTTCCATTTCATAAGCACATTGTCAGTCAGAAACACACGAGAGACAATTATGCGGAGTTCTTCCGCCATTTCTGTATTGTACCCGATTAGTACCAACCAACTTGCAGCGGCAGAAAGCCTGTCAGTCAAAATCAAAGGATTGAAACAAAGAGCCGTATGCTGAAAGAATGAGGCCCCGCCCAGGCTGTTAGCGCTCACCTTCCTCTTGCGCTCGCCTTTGAGAGAGTTTTCGCAGCCGTTGGGAGGTTGCTGCCAACCGCGCGAGGCCAAGCCTGGCAATCAAACATCACGGTTTGAAGGCAGACGGGAGCCGGGCACGTGCAGGGCTTTTCACGTGCACGGGAGTGTTGCCTTGATGCACGCGGAACAAAGGCGAGGATGGAGGTTTGGAAACAGCTCACGGACTCGCACCGCCGTACCCTGAATATTTTGGGAGCGCTCTGCACATCTATTAGCCTGAATCTGTTCTGTATCCGTTACACGATAATGGCTATTTCTTTAATGCGCACCATGGTCACAGAATAGAGGCAGAGTGATGGATCTTGAAGGGGGTCTATGTGGGTGATACAAATCTTATACAGAATGTGATTACCCCCACTGTACTAAAATAGTTTTTATTTACTACTCTGTAAATTTCCCCGAGAACCCTCCGATGGTGTTCGGTTTCCCAAAGACCAAAACATGCACTATAAAGCGCACTGCCCCCAGGGGCCTTTGCCCAGGCCGACAGAATACCACGGACATTCTCAGTTCTTTCACGCCGCACGACAATTAAGTGTCAACTTGTGCCACCCCCTCAGGGGGACAGATCCTGACCCCCATAGAGATTAGTTCGGTACAGAGTCTGGGATCGCTCTTTAACCTCCAGCGCCTTCCCGTGAAGCTGACCTGACTGCTTCTTCTCTCTCTTTTTTTCCCCCTCCTCTCCCCACCTCCACCCTCTAGTTCAGCCGCATTCCGGACGACTGGGAAAGGACCTACCCCAGTTGCTATCTGTAAAACGGTAAGCGGCTATCTAGGGAGGCAGCGCAGTCATTGCTCACTTCCCCTCATGCACTGACTATAACTTCATCTCTCCCGCACTAGTCCTCATGATGTGGACACAGTTTACTCTTCCGATCTATTCCGGATAGGCCTTTTCACCTCACGGTATTTTTTGAGCACCCACAAAGGCCTAATCTATAGTGACGTCACGGGAACATAATATATCCCTAGCGCCTCAGGCCGGATTAACGCCAGTTAAACTTGTTAGTACTAAGGAACCGGACCTCATGTCTTGCGCACCATGACCTATGCATACTAATGTACCACTGTGTATTTCCCCTGATCTACGCGTCTCTCCCTGGAACCTTGATATCGCATATGTAATATGCTCCTATATGCTTTTACAATGTAAAATGATATTTTCCTTATGTAATGTCGTTGATCTTTGTGATGTGACACATTATCCATGCAATGCTGTGCTATATGCCAAACCCTGCAGTATGGTGTTTCATTTCGAAAGCCTTCCCCTCTCTTCCCAATTTTTTTTTTTCTTTTTCTTTTCTTTCCGTTTTTTTCTCCCATGTTCCTCTATGCTTATGACAACATGTTATTTTTGGCTACTGCCATGCCAGCGCTCACCATATGGACTGTACTTAATGATTCCGCTTAACACATTAATGTTTGTCCTCAAAAAACGCTGTTTCACGGACCACTCTCCTGTCTATCTTCTGATTTCTCTCTTCTCACTTGTTCCTCTATTCTGCACTCCTCCGGCGCACAGCTCACTCCCTCCTCATGTTGTCCTTTTTCTACACCCTATAGACCCCCCCACCTCCTTTCTATTCATTCCCCACTCGCCTTTCTGTGATTCCTTTCCTCTTTCACCTTCCCTCGCTTTCTACTTTCCCTTCACACTTGCTCTAATCTTCTTACTACCCTTTGCACTACATGTAAATCACTCACCAACCTCATGTATGTATATTATCTCCACTGTGTATTCACATATTGCGTCTACTCACTACCCATGTGTTACCATGTATAGCCCTGAGGAAGCCACAGGCCAGATGGCCAATGTGAAGGGGCGAATCACGTGTTGGCTACAAATGCTCTCTTAGTCACGAAGCACAACAGAATAAATTGGATTTGACTCCAACGACTAAGTTATTTTAATACTACTTTGAGATTTCTCCTGCCTCTTAGCTTACTTAGGGCACTGTGGCCCAAGATATTTTGTGGTAAGATCTTTTTAGGACAGCTTTTGGCAAGACGTACTGCTGAATAACTGTGCTTCTCTGACACAAAAGCAGACACTTTGACTTTACCAGTGCTTGTTTGAAATAAACTGTTCAAGAATTTCCATCCATCTATCCAGCTGTCCATCCTTTCAATCATCCACTCTTTCACTCATCCATCCTTTCACTCATCCATCCTTTCACTCATCCATCCTTTCACTCATCCATCCTTTCACATCCATCCTTGTACTCAATCTAGCCATTTTTCTTTTCACTCTTTCATCGCCCATTCTTTCACTCAGCCATCCATTCATCCATCCTTTTGCTCTTCCTTCCACCCAATCACTCAACCATCCATCCACCCTTTCACTCAACCATCCTTTTTCATTCATCCATTAATCCATCCATCATCCCTTTCACTCACCAACCAGTTTCTCATCCATCCGTTCCAATTATCCTTTCACTCATCCATCCTTTCCCTCATCCAACCTTCCATCCACCCACACTTTCAATCCATCTGTCCATCCTCCCTTTCACTCACCCACTAAGGGTAGAATGTTCTAAATTAAACAAGGATTGGCATAGCCAGTAGGTATCGCCTTTAGGACCTTGTAAGTGTTTAGCCATGCAACAGTTGATGTTGTTGCACCAAGGATATTGTACTGCATAACTAAATACTTATAAGGTTCCAAAGGCGAGACCTATTGGCTATGCCAATGCTTGTTAGTTTCTTGGTACATATGTATGATAATTTATCAAGCAAAGTTTGTTATGGCCCACAGGGTGAATGCTCCCCTTCGTTTAAAGTAGGGCGAGGAATTCGACAGGGTTGCGTTTCGGCACCTCTGTTGTTTTCCCTTTTTAGGTTTCGCCTGAGACAGCGTTTTAGCGCTGCTCTGGCGAGACTTATAGTAAGCGAGTTTTGGAAGTGCAAACAGTGGCTTTTCAGGCCTCCAAATACAGTGCATGTGCGCCGTCCGGGCGCACGCACCATTTGGAGGCCTGAAAGCAGTTGTTTGCTTTCACTTTCGCGGGCCACACGGCCGCTTTGTAGTGTGATCGCGATCACTTACATTTCGCGGGCGCTTTGATGTTCTCAGTGAGCCGCGCAGCCACTGCGAACATCAAAGCGCCCGCGAAATGTACACGCCATTTGCCACCCCCTCCCTTATTCACTTTCATTATTTTTTGCACTCCCTCCTTGTCCTTGTCAGCTTTCTGCCTTTGTATGTCGCGCGATAAGTTGGAGCCGTTTAACTTTAATTTTTTTCAAACCATGTTTAAGCTTGAGCCAAGGCTGACTTTTAATTACGGGCAGAAGTTCCATTTGGAACCTCATGTGTTAATGCAGGGTTTTCAGAAACATTAAAGCTGTGATTTAGGAAACATCTCGACATAGTTTGTGTAAAGAGGGCTTTGTGACACCCTCAAGCTCCTCCTAAAAATACCGGTTACTGCGCTCCCCCCTCTGCCAGTCCGCCGTCTTCACCCTCCTCCCTCTGACCCGACTTTCAATAACCACACAATTGTGTAGCGTCTACTTTTTTGGGCGTACTAATGTCCATTTTTATTTAAAAAATTAATCACTCTCCCTCCCCTGTCCTTACTTGCACCCGCCTCCCACACAGAGGACGCTTCCACCCGCCCACTGCCCACGTTTACTTTGCGTCCTCCCACCCGCTGCCCCCGATAGAGCAATATAAAGTTTAGCATTTTCCAAAGGACTTGCACCCGCCTCCCACACAGAGGACGCTTCCACCCGCCCACTGGCCACGTTTACTTTGCGTCCTCCCACCCGCTGCCCCCAATAGAGCAATTTAAAGTGTTGAATTTTCCAAATTCGGAAAATAAATATGTAATTAAAGTTTAATGTACATTTTTCTTTTAAACAATTACTCTCCCTTCCTAACCCGTTATAACTTGCACCCGCTTCCCACACACAGGACGCTTCCACCCGCCAACTGCCCACGTCTACTTTGCGTCCTCTTACCCGCTGGCCCCGTCAGAGCACTTCAAAGTATTGCATTTTCTAAAGGCAGAAAAAACAAGCATTTGCAATGCAATAGGTCTCGCATTTATACGAGTTTGAGCTATTGGCATTGTAAATGACAATGCTTTTTATTTAAGTTCGGTTTTTGTAAAACATAAATAAAAGGCACTGTCATTTACAATGCTAATAGCTCAAACTCTCGCAAATGCGAGACCGATTACATTGCAAATGCTTGTTATTAATGGGGTGGATATAGTTTTGCAATACATACAAGCTGATACCCCGTGTACCGCTGGGCGCCCTATACCAGTGTTATTATACGCTGATGACGCTGTTCTGATATCTAGGACCCTGGTTGGTTGCAGAGATTGATGAATGCTTTTGGGGATTTTATGGCATCTTACAAAATGGTGATTTAATAAAAAGAAAACATTTACCATGATATATGGTCATTAACCACTTAAATGCAGACCCTTTGTATTGATCATACTATAAATTCTAGAGTTAACTTTTTTTGTTATCTGGGTGTATTATTCAGGAGTACAGACTCCTGGGCCCAACAGATTTTAGCTGCTAAAGAAAAGATGAGCAGAAACTCTTGTTGGATTTTTAGGTTCTCCTCTAATTTGGGGTGTCGACTCATTAAAGGGATGGTGAAGATGTATAAAGCCAGGAGGGAGGCCGCTGAAACCCACGGGACTGGCCCATGCGGCTACGCAATAATTTTCTTAAACGTTTAGTCTGTTTACCAACCTCCGCCTCAACCATGATTGTTCATCATGAGGTGGGCTTACAGTATTTGGAGGATTTGATTCTGGTAAGACTGCCATTATTCTAGTTTTTCATATGGTCCAAAGAAGGAACCAGTTTCACCAAATCGATAATTTCAGATTGTTTAGCACTGGATAATGTCTCGCGTATCATCTGGCTAGTATACATACATTTTAGCATTTTATTTAAATTGTCAGTGTGGACTGACCCCTTCCATGTTCTATTCCTTAACAAGAAAAGTATTAAAGACCTCTTTTTTTATTACATAGAACTGAATGGCAGGAGAGAATTAAGAAGACAAAGCCAACAGTTGCATTTTATCTGTCCCTAGGATTTAAGGAGAGCTGGTGCAGACTTGGAATTGTGCATCACCTGTTAGCCTTCCCTATCATGAGGTCCTGCCCCATAACACTGGCTTTATGTCCATGTGATGGCATAAGCAAACAAAGCACGTTGCACTTTATTTTGTTTTGTGAAATGCATTCTCAGTGCAGGCGATATTACCTTAAACTAATGTTTGTTGCATAGATTAGATCTCACATGGATGCTTTTCGATTTTTGATTGCACTGAATTATCGCAAAGTATCTTATAATGTAGCTCCTTTTTATTTTGAAAGCCGTGAATTTGAGGAAAAGTGTCATGTATTAGATTTCTTAGACGTATTTTAATTGTTTTATGGCACTAAATTAGGTATGTATCATGTGGATTAGGTGGAATGATTTTAATTTGTTTTTTATGTACCTTATGGCTGTTTTTTTTTTAACTTGCCGAATAAAGATTTTGAAGCGAATAATAAGTCTCTTGTCCCATGTGGGCCTACATCGCAGCATTAGTTACTTTGTGAATTAAAAGGCGAAGTTGGTTCCATCCACACTACACACCAATTCGGGCCATTGAAGCCCTATAAGTGAGAGCGCATGCGCAAGCAGCTCATGGGCTGTCACAGGCAGACCTAAAAATGGGTAGAATGTCACTATAAACCCATTCGAGGTTCAATTTATGTAGCATGAAAAAGACTGGCCTCTTCCCTTCTACTGTTGAAAATGGACTCAATTGGCTTCCACTCACAACGTGTGCGATCAAGCTGTCTTTCATGAACAATTGTATTTTCACATCGATATGGCGTTTAGCTAAGTGTACTGGGCCCGCCCACTCTACTTCTTTCTTTTGCCATGTTTTTCTGTGGATAAGAGTTGTTTACTTTAACCACTATGAACAGCTGTGTTTCTTGAATGCATTAAACGTTACCTTTTTTCTTTATTGTTATTTGTGATAAGGATTCCGTACTTTGAGTTTAATAGATTGTTTTATCGGTTGCTGATGTTGAAATGCTTGCACATTCGTTTTTATTAATGAGGCTCCTTTATTGGTTGTTGTGATACCGACCTATATCTATACAAGTCGTTAAATGAAATTTCAGTAGTAGTTTGTATTGATCAGATATCTTGTGAAATTCTGCTATTGATTGATTTTTTTTTTTTTTTTAAATTGCGTGTTGGTATATTAATTATCACGTCAGCAATGAACCCAATAATACTCCAAGCAAACACTCCCTTTGGGTGTTAAATAGATGAGACCTATTCTTTTTGTTAGCTTGCTCCTTCTTCGGGTACCTAATGAATACTTTTTGTGCATTAGGCAGGGAATAATATCTAAATATCACATAGCAGGGTGCAATTGGAAAACCTGTATGGTAAGACTTCCATCCTGTGCGCCACAGACAATTTTGTATGACTGGTACCCCGATTTAGGACTAGTAATCCATAAAACATGCCAGTACCAGAATTCTGCTGTTCATGCTGCGCACATTGGTACTTAATATGTCAAAAATGCCTCTAGTGTGTCAGGGCCAGCATTTTCGCATGGGTTGCCTCTTCTTCTCCTGACTCCATACACCATGGTTTCTGTGCCTTAGGCCAAGAATTGTCTCCAATTTGCCAGCACCAGCATTTTGCCATGGGTACTCCCTTATGTCTAGAATTACCTTGAGTGTGCCATGGCCTGCATTTTGCCACGGGTGACTGCCCATCAATAACTACCTCCCAACATGCCAGTGCCAGTAGAAGTCCAGCAGCACCTCGGAAGCTAAGAATGACCTTGTATGCCATGGCCAGTGGCAGACTCACACGCAAAAAATATATACATACCCACACAGTCTCACTTAATTACTCCCCCACCCGCGTTCTAACTCATTCTTCCACTGCCTCACTCACTCTAGCTTCCTCATCCCCTTTCAACTACTATGCGTCACTATGTCTATAACACACGCTGATCACTCACATATACATTCACTTTAATTCAGTATCACAGATTGTCATTTACTGTCACTGATTAACTCTCACTCATTTTCATGTAGGCACAATCCTACTCGCAAACCACCACACATGCTTTCTGTTGCACACTCACTCTCATTGTTTGGCATTCCTTCTCTCTTTCACTCTCACACCAACTGATTATCTCTCATGCACTGATTCGCACTCGCTCAGTCACTCACTCAAACACTTACTTACTGCTATTCTTTCACCCATCTTCTCTCACGCGCTCTAACTCACACACACTGACGTCCTTGTTGACCAATCATCACTGTGAGTCAAGGCTGAAGAATAATAGTAGTGACAGGCAGCATGACAGGGAGAATGTAGCTCTGGGACATGAGATGTTTCTTTCTGTGTGCTTGCTGGACTGGATGTACCTGAAATCAGGAGGTAACTATGTGACTCGTAAGCAACCTTTTTAGGTCTCGCCTGACCCAGCGCATGCGCTGGTCTGGCGAGATTTATTGAGAGGGCTCCAAAAAGTGCTGCCAGGCCAGCCTAGAGCTACAGTGCATATGCGCGGGCGCGCGCCGCGCTTTACCACCATTACTTTCACGGCCGTTTGATGTTCGATCACTTTCACTTTCACTTTCGCGGCCGCACGGCCGCTTTGCATAGGCAATAGGTCTCGCTTTTGGGACCTTATAAGTATTTAGTTATGTAACTGTTGCATGGCTAAACACTTATAAGGTCCCAAAGGCGAGACCTATTGACTATGCCAATGCTTGTTAATCTTTGGAATGTGTCTTTTTCACAAACTGGAACCACATTTGTATGCCTAAAACATTTGAAACCATTCATTGGCAGGCAAAGTTCTGTGTGCAAGATTTTGCAGTAATACGTGGAGGTTGTTTAGTGCATGGTGGTAGTGTTATTGGTTTTTTTTGTACACAAAGGAAACTAAACCGGATAAGGATAAACCACAGTGACCTCTTTGCACCTAACACTTATCTAAATATCAATTATCTGATTGAACTTCAGCCAAGATAAGGCTATCCGTACATGAGCAATGCATGATGTACGATAACACATTGGTTATAGTACAATGAGCAGCAGGGGAGATCTCTCTCACTCTCTCACTCTCTCTCTCTCTCAGAAGCAGTTGATCATTATTTTGTTTATTTATAATGTATGCAGTTTTATACTGCACAAACATGGGCTGGGGTCATTGGAGCCCTTTCCAAAACTAAAAATGGAATTGCCATCACTGAAGTTGACAATATACAGCATAAATGAATATGGCACAAAAAAACGAAACCAGATAAACATACACGTTGAAGAGGAGAGGTAGTATAAAGAAGGAATAAAACGTTTCCCAGTCGCTGCAGCCGTGAACATCAGAATGTAGAGACCGCATCAGGGCATAAGAATGCTTTGCATTAGAAGTACAGAAATGGCCACTTGGGGAAGAAGCAGTACATACATCGTGACATGTTCCCAAAACGGAGTACTTAAACATAAAGATAAAAAAAGTACATTAAGGAGAAGAAGGGTTAATTATCAGTAAATATAAATAGTTTTCCAATGGGCAAGAGTTAGGACCATCAGAGTGAAATTGGGTCTGCAAAATGATCCAATCTAATTTGGTAAAGAGCTAAGAAGCATCAAGGTAAGTAATAGCCAAGAGAATTTGTATGGAATAATTTTACTTGGGGGCACAGGAGAAAGGGGCACAAAAGAAGGGAGAGGAAGTCTCTGATAGGGGAAGCAAAAGGAAGAGTTGGGGTGAAAAGGCTGAGTGGCGGAGAACAGCTTGAGCAGTTGAAGACCCGAAAAGGAGTTTGAGTTCTTTCTTGAACAGAATGAGGACTCAGTAATGCAAGGCCAAAGGAGTTACAAATTCTAGTTGCACTGCCTGAGAAGGATTGCGCCTTCGTGTTCACTTTTCTGAATGTAAGGGTTCCAAGCAGGCCCGGTTCTAGAGGGTGGGCCAGGCCCACCCAAACATGAACCTGGCCCACCCAAACATGAACCTTGGCCCTGGCAGTGACATCAGCAAGGCCAACAGAAAATGGCCACTGCAGTTTAAAACGTTCTCTGAATGTTATTTTCCTTCTTTCTTTAAGAGTTCCGTGATTGGGCCTGGGCTCGCACCCCCAATCACGCATCTGCATCTCCCATTAGAAATGTGGGCTGTGTCCCCGCCCACTCATGCAGGTACAATAGGGGCATGGCGAAGGCGACCAATCCTTTTCTTGGCACTGGATTTGCCTACCGTCCTGCTGCCTGGATATTTCATTCTTTTCAGCGCTGGTGAAGAGGAGTTTGTTTATGTGGGTTCATTTTCCTGACCTTTCGGACCCCTTGAGCTGTTTATCAGATCGGGCTGTGACACAGTTCGTAAGGAGCAGGTAAGAGAATGTGTGGCTATTGTTGCGGTTTTTTTCATCTGTGAGTAAGACACATACTTTGTGTGCCCTGTATATTTCCTTTAAATCGTTTGTTTAAATCTTTTGTTTCATTCACATGACTGGTTCTGCCAAGGATGCACAACAACTATTAAAATGTCCAGATAACTCTGGGGATTAATGATCCTGCTTGAGAGCAATCTTTTGTCTGTTTGTAGTTTTTAAATGCAGATAAACAGTAGTTAACGTGGATAGCTCAGTGGGTTACTGCCTTTGTCACAGAGATCCTTTTGATTACTTGCAGTTCAGAAGTTACAATCCTAACAGAGGACAGTGACCTATGGACTATCATCAAAGACCTGCATTCAAACCAGAATGGTATTATTTTTTTTTTTTTTGTATTACTAGTTAGTTCGAATTTTCCCAGTATTTCATAATTCTAATGTTGCAATAAAGAGTTTGTTTGGGCAGTTATACATTCTAATCAGTAAAGCCAACCCCCCAACCATTGGGGTGTGCTTTAAATCCTGTGTTTGTGCTTCTCCAGACCTAAGCCTCTTAAAACATATCGCCCAGCAGTATGGATGACATGTAATTCCTACACCTGGTAATCCTCATTAGCTTATGTGACATTCCCTATAGGCTGATTTACATACTTGTATGATTCATTGTCTCTGCATAATGTGTGCGTGATGTAAAGTACTGTGACACCCTACACTACGAGTAGCGCTATACAACAAATAAAATGCATACGAGAGAGGGGCTACGGAGAGATGATGGGCACTGTTGGAGAGTGGCAATGAGGGAATACGAGGGGGGACATCATGGGGGAGGAGGCTATGGAGCGCTGAGGGGCACTCGTGGAGGGTGGCAATGAGGGAATCTGAGGAAGAGGTCATAGGGGTGGAGCTACAGAGAGATGAGGGGCACTGGTGGGGGTTGTTTGTGAGGGAGTCTGAGGAGGAGGTCATGGCGAAGGGGCTTTGGAGTGATGTGGGGCACTTGTGGAGGGTGGTAGGGAGGGAGTTTGAGGAGGAGGTTATGAGGGAGGGGCTATGGAGCGATGAGGGGCACTGGTGGAGGGAGGCAGTGAGGAAATGCGAGGAGGAGGTCATTTGGGGGAGGGGCTTTGGAGTGATGAGGTGCCCTGGTGGAGGGTGGTAGGGAGGGAGTATGAGTATGAGGAGGAGGTCATGGGGAGGAGCTATGGAGAGATGAGGGGCATTGGTGGAGGGTGGTAGGGAGGGAGTCGGAGGAGGAGGTCATGAGGGGAAGAGGCTACGGAGAGATGAAGGGCACTGTTGGAGAATGGCAATGAGGGAATCTGAGGAGGAGGTCATGAGGGGGAGGTGCTTTGGAGCGATGAGGGGCACTGGTGTCCAGGCTTTCGTTTAGTAATAGGGACTTCCTTATTCTTGGATGCTTTATAATATGCTTAGCATTCAAGTACTTGTGTTGAAGCCTGACTTGCTGGAATTCAAGGGTTTGCAGTTAGGTCCAGACATTGCTCTTACTGCCTGGCCAGCTGGAATTCGAGGGATTGCAGTTAGGTCCAAACCTTGGTCTTACTTTCAAATAACTCTCCACACGCTCTGTGTACACACCGAAGCAATCCGTTGTATCATGCTGCCTGTTTGCAAGTACATATGATGTAATCAGTGCTTGTACTCTACCTCCAGAAGCGACAAATTGGGCCCGCAGTGATCCACCCGAATGCGCCCTTGGCCCACCCAAATAAAAATTCCTGGAGCCGGGCCTGGTTCCAAGCGACGTGATTCTGCACTGTAAAGAGAACGCTGGTTTGCTGACATGGTCAACTTGTTCGTCAGGCAGCACAGAGTGACTGAGGGAAACAACCATGTGTGTGATATATGCTGTCTTAAATGGGGATCTAGCATCAGTGGGTTACCACCGAAGGATAGGGAAGGTTGGATTGAATGTACTATTTCCAGCAATGAAAAAAGTCGCAAGATTCCCTCACGGTGCGCATTTACGAAGAGCAGCAACAGTACTTGCATTTATTACACATATTTATATAGGGGGAGCTGAAGCCATCCTGACAGAATATGTTATTAAAAACACCAATTTATTTTTTTCCCTCTCCAGATCATGGGTTCCGGACAGTGGCTACATTGTGTCACAAGCAGACACTTTCCCTCTGTTTGCCATTAGTGTGTTGCTGTTTTTGTTGGGTCTGTGTTTCCAACTGTTCGGTTTCAGACTGGTTACACAAACTCTCTTTCATGACGCCTGTGAGGGGGTGGGGCCGGGGGCGCGACGCAAAACTACTTTCTTACCTGGGGTACGGGGAGTGCGAACGCCAGATGGAAAGCCGAGACCCCGGAATGAGACTCCGGAACACCCGTCAACGACACCCCCCTCTCCTCTCTTCCCACAGACAGGCAAGAAGACGGAAGAGGGAGGGGCTAACCCGGAAGCGATACGTATCCACCATTCAAAGGAGACCTGGCCCAGGAAGTGTTCTCTCGGAGCGGAGAAGGAGCAGGAAGCCGAAGGACGAAGGAAGCGAAGCAGAGAGACGGGGAGCGGAACGATGGCGAACCGGACCAGGTCGGGAACGAAGGCGGAACCGAATCCGAGGATCCGGAGGAGTTCTGGAGCGAAGACTGGTGGTGTCCCCCCGGAGGAGGCTGTGGAGCGGCCGCAACTCAGGAGAGTTGCGGCGAGGCCGGTGAGTGACGAAACTCCAGGGGAAAGACCGGTAGGGAGCAGGGAGGAGGGAGGAGACTGAGCAGAGGGAGGGGGGTGGAATCGGATACAGGCGGGACCCCGGGCACTTATCAGTTTGTTTTGCCAGTGCACCCTTAGTCCTGCAACCCCGAATAAGTTATTCCTGAGCACAGTGTGAGTTTCCGGCATTCTTCACATTTCTTCTACCCCTGAACCTCGTTCAACCTTTCACACCACGCAGGCTTTTCCTGGCACACCCCTTTCACCCACCCTTATAAGTTTCTCATGGTAATATTTAGAAGAGACGTACATTGGGTTCCAAAACCAATCACTCTCCAACCCTATCCTCCGCGACACAGCTGAGGGGAAAGTTGTTCCGGAAAGCAGAAACCCAGGCTAAGAAACACGGGTGAGGTGACAGGTAGAGTAACGCCTATAAGTACTGAATGACCCGGACACTGACGGCCCACTGTTTCTTCTTTTCATGAGCCTTCGGGAAGATCCAACCACGGCCGAAGAAGCGAGGCAGACGCCCTTGAGATCCAGCACAGAGGAAGGCGACGACGAACAGCATTACCCCAGTACCTCTTCACGGATAGGACCCGATACCTTCCCAACCGCCACAGCAAAGAGTGACCTATCTGATAATAAAATATTCTCACTTGGAAAATATATTCAGCCTCCGCGTCTGTATATCCGACCCGCCCTCCCACAGGTGGTGTCAGAAGTGGGATCCAGCGGAGACATGGAGGCTGCTTTGGCGAAGATGGCGGAGAACCAGGAACATCTGGGGAAAGTCATGGAAAGGTTCCTTAAAGTGGTAGAGGAAGATCGAGGTAAAATCCAACAGGCACTCACCGGACAAAGCCAGTCACATGGAGCCGCCATGGATACAATCACAGAGGTATTGGGCCATCAGCGGGGACCTACCACTCTTCCCTCTATGGTTCTCCAGCGATATGTACATGGAGAGGACCCTGATTTCTTTTTTAATAATTTTGAGCGCTTTGCTATGGCGGTGGCCTGGCCGGCGGACAAATGGGGTCAATATCTGGGTCCCCTCCTTTCCGGTGATCTCCAAGCGGCTTATCAAGCCGCCACCATACAAGGAGTCGTGCCTTATGCGGATATCAAACAATGTATCATGGAGCGCTTGGCAATAGACGACGAATCTTATAGGATAAAACTGTGGCAAATCAAAGAAGGTCCTCGGGAAACTCCTCGAGCACTATACTTTCGGGTGAAGGACATGACCGATCGATGGTTAAAACCCGCCACCACCGATAAAGATGGTATTATGGCAAAGATATATTTAGAACAGTATCTGACCTCTTTTCATCCACCCATACAGAAGTGGGTACGACAACAGGCCCATCTCACACTGGAGACCGCCGTGGAGATAGCCAGTGCATATAGCCGGGCACAAGAGATACAAAAGGGGAGGGAGGACCAACCGTGGAAAACGGGAGGACATGCTACCCATAGGTCCCCTCGACCTCCGGTGGTAAAGAAACCCGATCACATTACCATCATACCAGGCACCCCAATAATACGGCCTCCCACTCCAGGACATCAATGTTTTCATTGTGGTGGGATGGGTCATATTGCAAGTTTCTGCCCCCAAAAGGAAGAACCCATGGACATAGGAGTAGCACGTAACTATTACTGCTCCTATTCAACAAAAGGATTGGCCCCATATCACTGTCAGGTAACTGTGAATGGACAAGCAGCTATGGCATTAGCTGATACGGGCTGTCGCCAGAGTGTGGTTAGGCCACAGGACTTGGAACCCTGGATACAACCCAGTGAGGAAACCATGGCTATTCGCTGTGTGCACGGAGATACGAAACAGTATCCCACCGCAAATGTCCAGATACAACATCAAAACGATCTAGGAACTCCCCTGAAGGTGGGTCTCATACCCAATTTACAAGAACAAGTCATCCTGGGAAGCGATTATCCGAACCTGCCCCAAATGTTGAAGAGTTCCACGAAATCAGATAAGGATTGGTGGAGCACAGCTCCTTTTTTGAAAGACGAGGAACCGGAGGGGCCACCCTCAAAACCACGGAAGAGCCGGAAGCAAAAGAGAGCAGAGAAAAAGAAAATCCCCATGGCTTTAACCGTCTTACAGGAAGATAATCCGTGGGAAATGGATCGGAGCTTTCATGCCGCACAAAGTGAGGATCCCGTACTGCAAGAAGCCTGGAACTCCGCCTTAGATAGCGAGGAACCCCAACGAGTAGGTCCCTATTTTTTTTTATCAAAAAGGGATTGCTATACAGGAAGGGAAACCCTACACAGCGACCTCAGCTGCTAATACCGGGGCCGTTCCGAGAAAAGGTGTTACTCCTGGCACACAGTCATCTGTTGGGGGGACATTTTGGAACCGACAAAACAGAGAAACAGATCATGGAACGCTTTTACTGGCCTGGCATATACCAACAAGTTAGAAAATACTGCATGGAATGTCCTATATGCCAAAAGACTAGCAGAGACCGCCCCCCCCCCCTGTTCCCCTCCGTCCCTTGCCGATCATAGACGAACCATTTAGCAGAGTAGGAATGGATATTATAGGTCCCTTGTTGCCCTCCAGAAGCGGGTGTCGATATGTGCTGGTCATTGTCGATTACGCCACCCGATTTCCAGAAGCAATAGCCGTACGTCACCCCAACGCCACCAATATTGCCAATGCCATGATTAAAATGTTCTCCCAAGTAGGATTCCCAAAAGAGATCCTGACGGATCAAGGGACACCCTTTGTGTCCAAAATCATGAAACAGGTATGTGTTCAACTAGGGATTAGCCAAATTAGAACAGCCGCCTATCACCCTCAAACAGATGGGTTAGTGGAGCGGTATAACGCCACCCTCAAGACCACCTTAAAAAAATTATTCGACCTAGAAACTAGAAAATGGGAGGATATGCTGCCCCTAGCATTGTTCGCAATACGATGTAAAGTGCAGAAAAACACTGGATATTCCCCGTTCGAGCTCCTGTACGGGCGCCAGCCAAGAACCTTGCTGGAGATGGCCCAAGAAAAATGGGAGAACGAACCAGATAACAGCAAACCATTAGTGGATTATGTATCTACTCTGAGAACCCGCCTAGGTCAAATCCGAGCTATAGTCCGCAACAACCTGGAGACGTCTCAGGTAAACCAAAAGAGACAGTATGATAAAGGGGCAAAAGAAAGGTCCTTTAATGTAGGAGATTCAGTACTAGTACTGATGGCTTCATCAGATCACAAACTGCTAGGGCAATGGCAAGGCCCGTACAAGGTGACCGCAAAAGTAACGCCAGTGACCTATCGAATAGAAACTGATCCTACACGGGGCATATCCCAAGTCTTCCATATTAATTTGCTAAAGAGATGGGAAGGCCCCGTACCAGTGGGTATGGCCCAAGTAGAAGACCCTTCCCCGCTGTTTGTCCAGTGTATAGAATCCACCTTAAACGCTAAATTGAGAGAGGAATTGACCACCGTACTCCTTCCCCCTCCAACATAATTTCTCCTTGTCCCCAGGGAGAACATCCCTGGTAGAACATGCAATTAGGACATCCCCAGGAAAAAAGGTACGTCTCTAACCTTATAGGGTACCCGAGGCTCGTCGAAACACCATTAAAGAGGAGATCCACAAGATGTTACAAATGGACATTATCGAACCGTCCATAAGTGAATGGAATTCCCCAATTGTATTAGTGCCAAAGCCCGATGGCTCGGTACGATTTTGTATTGACTTCCGGGAAGTGAACAAAATATCAGAATTTGACAATTATCCTCTTCCCAGGGTAGATGAGATGGTTGAAAGGATAGGACGTGCCCAATATATCCGCACCCTTGATCTCTGTAAAGGGTATTGGCAAATACCCCTACGACCACAAGATAGGGAGAAAAACGCTTTTTCCACGCCCAATGGCCTATTTCAATTCAAAGTATTACCCTTTGGGTTACACGGAGCTCCGGCTACTTTCCAAAGAGCCATGGACCTAATCTTACAGCCCCATGAGGAGTATGCCGGAGCCTACATCGATGATATAGTCATCTATAGCAATTCCTGGACCCAACACATGTCCCACTTATCACAAGTGATACAGGCAATAGGAGCCTATGGCCTCAAAATCAATCCGGCCAAAAGCCATCTGGCGGCTCAAACCGTAAAATACCTAGGGTATTTGCTGGGGAAGGTGTCATTAGACCCCAGGGCTCCAAATTGTCGGCCATCTCCCAGATTCCTCTGCCCCTAACAAAGAAGGATCTCGGGGCCTTTTTGGGGTTACTCGGTTATTACCGACGCTTTATCCCCAACTTTTGCCACATAGCGGCCCCCCTCACTAACCTACTGCAAAACGCCGTAAACACAGAACTCAGACTGAAAAACCCAGCCCCTGATGTCGTGCACGCTTTTGAAACCTTAAAGACATCCCTTACCTCCGACACGGTATTAGTCAGTTCAGATTATTTCCTTCCATTTGTTTTACAGACTGATGCGTCCGACCAAGGTATAGGAGCCGTATTATCCCAGGTATCTAACCAGGGAGAAGAAAGACCCATAACCTACATCAGCAGAAAGCTATTTCCAAGAGAGAGCAGATATGCCGTGATAGAGAAAGAGGCTCTAGCAATTAGATGAGCAATAGAGACTTTAAGATATTATCTCGAAGGAAGAGAATTCACCCTATATACAGACCACGCCCCCTTGGAATGGTTATCTAGAAACAAGGGTAACAACGAAAGGGTGATGAGATGGTTCCTAGCCTTAGAACCCTATAGATTCCAGACTAAGCATCGTAAGGGAACAGAACAAGGGAATGTAGACTTCTGTCAAGATACCCCCAAGAATCTGGCCCTAGTAGTAAGACAGCAAGGGAAAGGGGATGTGAGGGGCTGGGGCCGGGGGCATGACGCAAAACTCCTTTCTTACCTGGGGTACGGGGAGTGCGAACGCCGGATGGAAAGCCGAGACCCCGGAATGAGACTCCGGAACACCCGTCAACCACACCCCCTCTCCTCTCTTCCCACAGACAGGCAAGAAGACGGAAGAGGGAGGGGCTAACCCCGGAAGCGATACGTATGCACCATTCAAAGGAGACCTGGCCAAGGAAGTGTTCTCTCTGAGCGGAGAAGGAGCAGGTAGCCGAAGGACGAAGGAAGCGAAGCAGAGAGACGGGGAGCGGAACGACGGCGAACCAGACCAGGTCGGGAACGAAGGCGGAACTGAATCAGAAGATCCGGAGAAGTTCTGGAGCGAAGACTGGTGGTGTCCCCCCGGAGGAGGCTGTGGAGCGGCCGCAACTCAGGAGAGTTGCGGCGAGGCCGGTGAGTGACGAAACTCCAGGGGAAAGACCGGCAGGGAGCAGGGAGGAGGGAGGAGACTGAGCAGAGGGAGGGGGGTGGAATCTGATACGGGCGGGACCCCGGGCACTAATCAGTTCGTTTTGCCAGTGCACCCTTAGTCCTGCAACCCCGCATAAGTTATTCCTGAGCACAGTGTGAGTTTCCGGCATTCTTCACATTTCTTCTACCCCTGTACCTCGTTCAACCTTTCTCACCACGTGGGCTTTTCCTGGCACACCCCTTTCACCCCCCCCTTATAAGTTTCTCATGGTATTATTTAGAAGAGACGACCATTGGGTTCTAAAACCAATCACTCTCAACCCTATCCTCCGCGATACAGCTGAGGGGAAAGTTGTTCCGGAAAGCAGAAACCCAGGCTAAGAAACACGGGTGAGGTGACGGGTAGAGTAACGCCTATAAGTACTGAATGACCCTGACACTGACGGCCCACTGTTTCTTCTTTTCATGAGCCTTTGGGAAGATCCAACCACGGCCGAAGAAGCGAGGCAGACGCCCTTGAGATCCAGCTCCGAGGAAGACGACGACGAACAGGGTTACCTCAGTACCTCTTCACGGATAGGACCCGATACCTTCCCAACCGCCACAGCAAAGAGTGACCTACCTGATAATAAAATATTCTCACTTGGAAAATATATTCAGCCTCCGCGTCTGTATATCTAACCCGCCCTCCCACAACGCCCAAACTGTTACTTACAGAAATTAAAGACTTAGTTGGGCTTGCAAAGTGTGGCAGTCCTAACCAAGTCTTACTGCATTTTAAGCTAGCCCTGGCCCTCCCTGCTCTCCTCTGTCTGACCACAGGCCTCAAGTCGCCTAAGTATGTGCCTCCTCTTGAGGCTGGCTCTGTTGTAGTTGCTTTGCTACCATTGGGGGGAGGATACTTTGAAAACACTTATTAGCAAATTAACCATTGGGTCCAATTCTGGGTCTGCTTTGTTACTTCAGTCTGACCTATTCCATAGGTCGGTTCTCTCTTCTTGTCCAACTTCACTGTAACGTTCTTTCATGAAGTTCAAGTACAGGCTGCTTTGGTGGCCAAAACGGTATGGCAGCCCTGGGAAGAGGGGCGAGGGAGACAGTGGGGTGCTACAGGTTTCCTTCCTTAGAAGCTTATATAGCATCAGGCCAGTACCAGGTCAGATTTTGGGGAGTACAATTGTCAGAGAGAGGATAGCTCCTGCCGTTTATGCAGCATGTCCTAAAATAAATTTCCTAAATTGCAGCGACAATGTATTAATGATTCCTTATTTACTTACGGAACCGCAAGATCAAAAAGTATAGAGAATAAACAGCCGACACGTGGTTCGCCCTTCTGGCTGATCTGCCAAGGACTTTCTCAAGGCATATATCTCACAAAGTCACTTCGTCTAGGTCCTGTAAGATCAGCATGTACGGTCAAAAGTCTGTGGATTTTGGGGAGTGTGGGGTGATAGGGTATGGCCCCATTTTCTAGATAGGCATGCAAAAGTGAGGCAGTCTGAGGGGGCGGGGTGGACGTGGCCTTAATTCTTAGGTCCCTGCCTGCACCCCCCCCCCCCCCCCATCCCCCCCACGCCGTTCTTGGTAAAGCTTATAAAGTTCTATGGAGTGATCTTCACCAACTGCTCACAGTGAGGGTGGGGAGGGATGTTTTTGCTGCTTGCTGGGTTACCTGTCGGGTCCACCTTGTCGAGTTCAGCCCAGTAGTGGCTACTTGCTGGATGTAGTACCTAGGGAGGCGGACGTGTCATTCATTGCAGAGTTAAGGTGAACCTCCGTGTTACCAAACTGCTCTGGCAGGTCACGGGGTGTTTCTTTGAATCGCCTTGACTTCTTCCATGCCTTAGGCCACAACTAAGAAACGCTGCGTCACGGAATACCAACAGTTGAATAGAAAGGAACATTTCTGACGAAAACAGTCTCTTAATGCCAGCCGCCCCAGAGAAGGGGTGCAGGCTGTACTAGGCGCCATAACCAGAGGTAGCGAGGGGCTCCGTCCGTGAAGGGAGAGTGCGACTCTATACGTTTTTAAGGCGGGATGGGTGTGAGTCACGAAAATACTTTACAAACGTCTCCTGCTGACGGGGTAGGGGTGAGGTGGCCCGTGCGGCTTCTTTAAAGGTAGGAAGTCCGGTTAACGTCATATGTAGGTAAAGGGGCAGTTTGTTACCCAGTGTTCTTCATGTCCTGCTAACGTTTACCCAGCTAAAATCCAACTGGGATGTGCTTTCTTAAATAACTCCGCGCGACTAGCACTTCGAAAGGCAAGGTAATTATATATACAAATTACACCTCTCCCTCCCAGGTACCTTCTCCTCACCCTTCTTCTATCTCCTGTGACAAACTGAGGGAATCCCCTGAGGTTAAATGACGCCTAACAGGGCTTGGTGAGGTCGGCGCCGTGCACCTTTGCGCGCTTACATTTTTAAAAGCAAGACCTCATTTGGACAGTATGCAGGGCTTAATTTAGGTGGTATAAAAAAACTGTCCGGGGGGGATCCTAAAGGGACGTGGCCGGTGTAATTAAGGGCGTGGTTTAAAAACACGCTAAAAATCGGTCTGGCATTTTGCGGTTTATTTCGTTGCATCCAGATATATATAACACAGCAGGTAACATTACACCTACAACAAGCCAGGACTATTGTGTAGTAAGTGTTCAACCCTACTGGCCTACACCATTACATATTGGCTTTGGCAATGGTTGTTAGCTGCATAAGATAAATAAGCAAATAATCGTTGTATGTATGATATTGAAAATGCTTCCATTCCGAAATGATGAGACTGTAAAAGAACTATAACGAGTTTCTTTGAAGTTACGTCACAAGCAGTGAAGGGTGCTGCTGCTGCAGAGGTAAGATTTATCTGTTCTCCGAGGGTGAAGGCAAAAATGGAGAGCCCGAAAGGGACCCGTTTCGGTACCTGCTTTTTAGAACTGCACCGGCAAGACCCGGACCACTTAAAGTATGTATGCTAATGGAGCTGGTGTATTTAATCCTCACATCTCACTCGGCGCTAGATATCGGTTTAAGGGGGGGGGGGGGATTCACACATCAACATTGTCACATGCATCGAGGATACGTTTCTATACTTAGTGCTCATTTGCACGGAACACCGAAACTGACCCTTCTGCGTAGAGGCCACCATTTATATTTCAGCCGGGTTTTAACTAGGTCAGGGCGAAGTTTAAATTAAGCCGGCAAAGTTTGCGTAATTTCGGACGTTTCGCAATACGCTTGTTATGCAACATTACAGCATGCTGCGTAATTAGGGCAACATTATAGAATGACGATGACACAACCAGAACACGAGTAACTTTTGATATAAATTAACTTTACAAGGCCTCGTTGACTATCGGCTTTCTTTGCAGCAATCGATAGAATATTATATTTTGTTTGCATTCAGTGTGTTAAACTTATTAATGCATACATTATAATTTTCCACGCTAGCTAGCTGCAGATATAATTTAGCTATGCAAAATTGTGTTGACGTTTTGTGTACAAGAACTAAACACAAATGAATATTAACAGGCAACTCACAGAAGACTGGTGATGGTAATAAGGTGATGATAAACTTCAAATCTACCTTGCTGTTTGCACTTTGCAGCCAATCCCTGTATATAGGTGTTTCGGCTGCATTCTAAACTAATTGTATTGTAAATGCAGTTATATAGCTCGTACTACCCCTGACGAGTTGTCAAAGCGCTATTACCTGCGAGTAGCACGCCACATCCTGGCACCCATTAACGATTCATGGTGAATTAGTCTAGTGAAATATGAAAGTCATTTGAGTGGTGGATATGTTAGTCAGTTATTTGGATTGAGAAGGATAGTGGAGGGACAGAAGAGGTAAAAAGGTTTGCATTTATATAACGCTTGCTACCCCTGATTGAGTGTTGAAGCGCTTTTACGGCAGGAAGCACGCTACTCTGGAACCCATAAAGTATTGGTGTTGAATTAGTAGAGTGAAATATGAAAGTAATTTGAGTAGTGGATATGTTAGTCAGTTATTTGTATTGAGAAGGATAGCGGAGGGATAGAAGAGAGAACACGTTTGCATTTATATAGCTCTTGCTACCCCCTGATGAAGTGTTGAAGCCCTTTTTCGGCTAGTAGGACGCTATTCCGGAACCCATAATGGATTAGGGGTGAATTAGTATAGTGAGATATGAAATTAATTTGAGTGGTGGACATGTTAGTCTGTTATTTAGATTGAATAGGGTAGTCGGATAGAAGAGGGAAGAATTTAGAATTTTTCTTTTTTATTTTGGAGCTCATTGCAGTAGGAGGAGGCTGGGGTGAGTAAAAGAGAGGTGGAGGGGTAAGAGTCAGAGGGCACGGTTTAGAAAGGCTTGTGGGGGATCGAAATAGTAAAAGAGGTATGAGATGATGCACGGAGGGGTAGAGTAGGTAAGAGTCTATAAAGGGGTATTTTGGGGATCATAGTAGTGGTAAGGGGTTTGGGATGAATGAGAGAGTTGAGGTAGAGGATATATAGAATGAGGTAATGTGTGAGAAATGGGGTAGTGCATTGGAAAAAGTAGAATAAAGAGGTTTGAGATGAATCCGAGTTAAGGTAGAGGATATATTGAGAGTGGTATCGGGTGAGAAGTAGTGGATTGGATATGGTGAATTAGTAGAAAAGTAATACATATATAGATCCATAAGTACATGGAAGGTATATAGATGCATAAAGGTAGGTAGTATTTGTAGATTGAAGATGCGTTAAATAAACTCTGGCTTTCAAGTGTTTTACTTTAAATTTATATATATATATATATATATATATGTGTGTGTGTGTGCGTGTGTGTGTGTATGTGTGTGTATATATATATATATATATATATATATATATATATATATATATATATATATTCACTGAAAAACCATAGGTTTCAGGTACGTTATAGTTAGGAATTAGCATTTAAAAAACCTTAGAAATTCACTGAAAAAACCATAGGTTTCAGGGGCGTTATAGTTAGCTGGACTTTTCACTCGTACAAAACCATTGAAATTCCCCCGTTATAGTTAGTTCAGCTAACTAGAACTCGCGCGCCCGCAATGCACTGCTGATGACGTCACATATTACATCACTCATGACATGGTCAGTGACATCACTCATGACCTCACTGATGACATCTCAAATACCTCCAGTAAGCGCCACAGAACTGCGTTGCAGAGAGGTGTAAAATGTGGCACGGCCTGTACCACCTCTCTGCAACGCAGAGCAGTGGCGCTTACTGGAAGCACCTGGTGGGCTAGTTAGCCCCCAGGGGCCCTCAGGATTGAAGGGGAATTATTTCCCCAACTTAAAACGCGCCATAGGGCGTGTTTTGCACACGTCACCTCAGGCCCCGTCCCCTCCCTTCCCCAGTGTGTTAACGCGCCCTGTGGCCGTTCTAAGTTGAGAGACTAAGTCCCCTTGAATCCTAAGGGTCCCTAGGGTCAAAATAGCCCACTATGTACCTCCAGTAAGAGCCACAGAGCTGCGTTGCATAGAGGTGTAAAAAGGGGTGTGGCCTCAGAACACCTGTCTGCAACGCAGCTGTCTGGTGCATACTGGAGATACCTGTTGGGCTAGTTGGCCCTCAGGGACCCTCAGTATTGAAGGGGAATTAATTCCCCAATTTACAACTGGCCAGGGGGCGCGTTTGCAGAATGCTGCAAGGAGGGAGCATGGCCTCCGGTGCGATGCCGGTCTTTTATTTATTTTATTTTTTTAAGAAGGAGGGCTGTGTGGCCCCCCTTCTTTTTCTAATTTACTGGCCCTGGGGACCCCAGCCCCCAGGGCCGGCACCCTAATTGTTTTTGTCGAAAAAAATACATTTGGCCCTCCCAAGGCCTTAATCGGCCCCGGGGATCCCAACCCTCGGGTCATGGCCTTTTTTTGTTTTTTAATTCTTTAGGAGGGGGCTGCGTTGCCCCCCTCCTCAGGCCACTTAAGGCCCCGGGGACCCCATCCCCCGGGGCCGGCCTTTGTTTTTTATTATTTAAAAAAAATATATATTTAGAGAAACACCTAGGACATCCTGGACAAACCATATGTACCTATCACCATGACGATTTGCGTGATCTTCATTAAAAGGCGGCTATGCATAGAATGAATCCACATGGAATGTATTTACACCGCTAGTGAAGCTCTGACGTGTCTGACGCCCTACCGTGCCTAATCCCGGCACCCCCGCCGGTGGGTACTCTCCAAGTAGACACCCTTGTCGTTTATTTATACAAACATGGGTAGCTATTGACGGACACATTTAATATACACGCACACCAAGCCATTTAAAGAGGGCTCGACAAAAATTCGACCAAACTATGCAAGAAACCCCCCTCACGGTTAATAAAACACACATCCACCGCCGGATGTGTAATACTTTTTATTTTACTCTCTGGAAAGGAGACAAACCTCACTTGAGAGTCACAGCGTGCTCCTGGCTGAGCCCACTGCTGTGTTACACCCACCAGTGCCCGCCGAGTGCCCCACACCTCTGTGTTGTATTCCACCAGCTAGTGCGTATGCTATGACACTCTCTAGCCCATGTGCACTGTAACACCACCCCGTGAATGTCATGCCACACTTGCCTTCGCACGGGTTATATTGCCCCATCTAACGTGCCTTCCTCGATGCCTATGTTATAATGCACAGCGCTATGCCATACATATTACAATCTGGGATCCATATCTTTGTCACAGTGCATATGCAACATTACACTCCCCAGCACATTTTTTATATTACAACTTTAGAGACTAGTTAGGTTACACAACACTGCCCTGTGCATATTACACTCCAAGGCGCATATCGCAGAGCACGCGCTAGTGCCTGTGCTATCTCGCGCTCTCCAATGAATCTGTCATTGCGCACAATGTATTGCATATTATATTTCACGCCCCGGTTCATCTTATATCACACTTTTTGGTGCATAGTTTTTACCATATACCATATCTAATTTTCATTTTCAATCGTGCTCTCAGGACTATGTTCTACATAACACTGCATCCACCTACCCTTTTCACGGGCATTACATTTTGCGATGGGGGTGGAGGGTCAGGGGGTGTTTCTGCCAAGTGAGCCCGGAGTCACAGTCACAAACGTCCTCTTCTTCCTGAATAAAAGTGAGATTATGCTGCATACTTGTTCATATTTTAAGTATATTTTAAAAACAATAAAGTTCCTAATACCCACCTTCTCTGAACAGTTAGCATGCTGCCCCATCCACCTCCTCTCTATCCTCTGTTGTCCATGGACTAGCCTCCTCCCTCCTGCCATGCATGGTTTGATGTGCTGCCACTGCCCTCCATTTAGCATGATGTACCAGTCCACTCCTCCTGCCCTCCATTGCCCAATTCTATGGCCCATCATTGACCTCCTGCTTAGCCTCTGTGCTTAGCTTGCTGCCCCTATTCTCCTTCCCCCTGCCCTCCGATGTCTTTGTGCATGCCCCTGCTCCATCCTTTTTGCCCACCATGTTCCATGGACCTGCCACTCCTATCTACTCTGAGTGTTCTGTTGAGCTGCCACTCCCCTCCCACCTGCCTAGCATTGTCAGATGACTGTAACCTGTCCCTGCCACCTCCACCCTGCCTGTCCACATGCCATGCCCCTATCTCCTTCCTCCTGTCCTCCATGGTCCATTTTACTGCCACACCCTTCTGCCCTCCCTGGTCTGTTGTGCTGCAACTGCTCCTCCTGCCTGCCCCACGCGGTCTGTTGTGAGGCCCCTTCCCCTGAACTCTCTTGTCTGTGCCCAGGTCATGACCCTCCCTTCTATCCTTCATGGTCCTTTGTGCATGCTCCTGCACCCTCCTTCTTGCCCATCATAGCCATTGTGCTGCCACTAACCCTCCCGCTTGCCATGCATGGTCTTCTGTGCTACCATGGCCCCTCCCACCTTCCCTGTGTGGTCAGCTAGCTGCCCCTGACCCCCTCCCACCTTCCCTCTATGGTCTGTGTGTATGCCATCATAGTCTCACTGTTGCTCTCCATGGTGTGTCTTGTTTCTAGTGCCCATCCTGCCTGACCTCCATGGTCATCTTGCTGCTCCTGCCCTGCCCCCTTGCCCCCAGCCCTCTGTTTCCATGTGCAGACCCCTACTCCCTCCCTCCTGGCTTGTCTGTTCCATTGTAATGCCCCTGATCCGTCCCTCCTGCCCTTTATGGTCTGTTATGCTGCAGCTTTCTCTCCTGTCTGTCCATTATGGTCAGCTAGCTACCATTGCCTCTTTCCCCTCTGTTGTCTGTTGTCCATGTGCATGGTCCTGTCCCCTCCCTATTGCTTTCTATGGATTGTTGTGCTGCACTCCCGTCCCGCATGCGCTGTGTGGTGTATTGTGCTGCTGCAAACCCTGATGCCTGCCCTGTAGGGTCAGTTTGGTGCACCTCTCCATGTCCCTCCTGTCCTCTGTTATCCCAGTCCATGTCCCTACCCCAATTCCTCCTGCCTACCATGATCCAATGTACCATACTTGCGAACATTTTGAACATGGTAAGAGGGAGATTTTGAAAAAAACTGGGGTATTGATTTTCCCCTTTGAGTTACATTGAAAAAGAGGAGATTGTAGACAGGAGACAGATCAAATAAAGCCCATTTGAGCTTAAAAACATTGGATGTTTCCTGGCTGAAACGGGTCTGTTGGCATGTATGGTTGTACTACCACTGCCTCTTCCTTCTGCCCACAATGGACTATTATATTGCCACAGCCTCTCTTGCCAGCCCTGAATTGTTGGTTTGTTGCCCCTGCCCCCATTTCCACTGCCCTCCATAGTCTGTTGTGCTGCCACTGCCCTTCCTGCCTGCCCAGTGTGGTCAAATTGTTGCCTCTGCACTCTCCTATCTGCCTTCAATTTTCAGAGTCCGTGCCCCTGGCCTCTGCCTCTCAACAGTATCCCAATGAACAACTAGATTGCTAACATTCTATATTTATTACAAAAGTGTGGAATGCCTGACGCCATCTTGATGTAATCAAAACTTTAATACCTAGAGTATTTCCTTTAGAAATTACATATATGAGAGGGTTTTATTTGCATCAAAATTATGGTTACTGCTCTAAAAAACTAAAATGAGGACATATTTTCTGAGTTTTCAAATAGCGACAAAGAACTTTTAAATTATTTGTATTTGGGCTATACTTGGGCTACATCTGGGTGATAGTTGGGCTACATTTGGGCTCTTCTATCTCTGGTGGCCATTTTGGGAGACTTATTTGTTATGATGTTTCCTAATTTCCTCATTTACTACAGTCTCCTCAGTAGGAAATACTTTCAGTTGTTTACTTTGATTCCATCAAGAAGGCATTCAGATGTGTCACACATTTGCCATAAATTCAGAATGTTAGCACTCTAGTTGCTTATTAGATCACTGTAGTAAAGCTACTGCTCACCAGGGAAGTCTGCTGCTGGTATTGAAAGTGCATGTTTCAGTCTGCATGTCAGAATTTTTTAATGAAATAGAAGAGGATTTGAGAAGTCACTCAAAATGTGCCCTAATTTTTCTTTCTGCAGCACTGATCATACTTTCTATGGCAAAATGAACCCCCTCATTTTGTTCCTTTTCAAATGAAATGTTTTAAGATTTACTACTTTATTCCAACCAAGATGGCTTCAGGTGTGCCATACGTTTGTCATAAGTAGGACTGTTAGCGCTCTAGTTGTTCTTTAGAACACTCTGGGAAGCTGCAGTAGAACACAAAGGAATCAACTGACAGTCTCTGCCCTTGTTGGATGTACATGTTTTACTGAGAATGTCAGACTTCATTCTCACATGACTGAGAAAGATAATGTGAATTTACAGAAAATATGCTCTCAGTTTAGCTTATAGATCACCTTCCAAACCTCTGTGGGAAAAGCATGAGAAAATATTCTCTCAAACATGATTCATGATATCACAGCAGAAGGCTTTTTCACATGGTAAAATCACCTTAGAACACACCACAATTCCTAAAATGAGTATGGTACCATCAACAAATGATTTATAATGTAACTAAAGTCTTAAAACCTTCTATTAAATGCAATGCTTTTTAATGAGGTGCTATCATGTATATTGGTCCCAAGATGGCTGCCAACACTTCTTGGATGAAGTGCTGACAGCCAATCAGATCTCACGATGAGATGTGTGGTTAGGCTCCGCCCAGATATATATGTGATTTTACTTTTGATTTTCTCAGGAACTACTGAACGGATTTACACCATTTAAGCAAAAGGCACGAGTCTGAACTGAGGACTACCTCTTTGCCAAATTTGGTGTAATTCCGTTCAGCACTTCGGGCTGTACCTTCGACTAAAGATCCTATGGGAAAATGCATGGGGAAAACGCGTTTTGGGACCCCCCTTTTTTCTCAGCCCCCGCTTGACGAATCACCCCGAGCCTTTCAGGGTAGGAGCTGAGCGGAGCGCCCCATTAGTTTTGAAAATTTCACGAAGATAAGTCTACCGGCGCCAAAGTTATTCAAAATAGAATTTTCAGATTTCCTATGGGAACTTGGTCCTAACTATAACTATCTACTGGCGACCGCCAGTAGATAATATATAATATATATATATATATATATATATATATATATATATATATAATCAACTGTAGACAAATAGTTATGATAGAAGATTTACTTATTAATGCAGTCCCTTGTATACATGTTAAAAGCATAGAATAATGTAACTATCAGTAATATGTACATTTGCTAAGCAGAACTAATGAATATGTATATATATTTTTTTAAAACATGATTATTCTACACGTTTATACAAATCAATACACATATATAGGTACCTATCTATAGTACAAATAAATGCTCATATACAGTGGTCTATGCTGTATATTTCTGTTTGGTGGTTATCTGGGGAAGAGCCAACTCTTGAGTAGATTTCTGAAGGTAAGGTGGTTATCTGTGGATCTTATGTTGGGGGCTAAAGAGTTCCATTGTAGGGCTGCTTGAACAGAGAAGGATGTGCCACCCATGGGCTTTTTCTTGAACGCTGGGATTTTAAGGCGAGGTGCCACTCTAGAGCGCAGGCTCCTTTGTTGAATGTGTTTGGTGATGTTTATTCCTGATGAAGAGCGGTCCTATTCCATGTATCGCTTTGTGGGTGATACAAAGCAGCCGGTAACCAATGCAGGGCTTCCAAAGCAGGGGAAATATGGTCTTGTGGTTTTATATGTAAGTGTAGTCTGGCAGCCGAGTTCTGAATCCGTTGTAGTCTTTAAATGGGTGTTAAATGTTATCCGTGTAGAGGCTATTGGTGTGATCGAGTTTGGACAGAGCAAGGGAGATGGTAGCCTGGACCTTGTGTGGAAATCCCAAACGTGGGAAGATTCGTCACAGAGTTTTTATAGTAACAAAGCTTTATCTTGCTAGTTTGTCCACTTCGGCATTCATTGATAGCTTGGAGTCCATGGTCATTTTGACGTTTCTTACTTCCTTCAATACTTTAGGTGGTGTTCCAGATCATCAGGCTGCGCGGCGAGTGGGTCATAATGTTTTCACTCGCCACACATGAGTATTTCCATTTTGGAAGCATTCAATTTGAGATGTCTCCATGGCTCTGAGACAACTGAAAATTGGCGAGCTTCCAATGTCTTTGGGGCATTCTAGTTGAAGGTGTATTTGCGTGTCATCTGCATAGTTATAGCACGTGAGGTGAAATCGATTGATCAGTGCTTTAATGACTTCATGTAGATGTTGAAAGCATGGGCGAGATGATAGAGCCTTGAAGGACCCCTGCTTTTGTGAAGTACGGTTTGGACGACAAAGATGGGGTATGGATGACATTAGTTCTGTTGCGAAGGTAGGATGTGATCCAGTCTAAAGCAGTCCCCTCTAGGCAAGAAGGGCAGATTCTGTGCCTCTTCCTGGATGGAATCCCGTTTGGAAGACTGAAAGTATGGCATTATTTTCAGTGAATTGTGACATCTGTGCCAAATCTGTTCTTTCTACTAGTTTGCCCAGGAAAGGTCAATTTGTAATCGGTCTGTAGTTGTCAGGGTTCAGCGGATCCAAGTTTGTTTTCTTCAGTAATGGGCGTATGTATGACTTTTTGTCGTCTTCTGGAAATATTCCGGTAATTAAAGAGTTGTTGATGATTCTTCTTACTGGAGAGGCAGCAGATGTTTTTAAAAGAATTGTCTTGAAGGTTTGTGGTGGACACTGGTCAGAAGGGCTGCTGGCAGGCCTGCTTGCTTTGACCAGGTACATCAATTCATTGTGTGAAATATGTTGGAAGGAAAGGAGAGGCTGGGTTAGAGTATTCTTGGATTGTCGTTTTGTTAAAAGGTCAGTGCTGGTGCTTTTGTCTTTGTTTTAAGTATGAATCCAACGTGTCTGATTTGGTCGTGTAATTACTTGCCAGTTGTCTGTGAAATCTTGAGTAAGGGGTGAGCTCCTTCTAGGCAATCTGGTTTACGAAATTCATTGAAAATGTTATATAATTCTTTATTTGCACATTTAGCAGTTTGAATTCTGTCTGAAAAGTATCTTTTCTTGGCTTTTTTGATAGCTAACTTGTATAATCTGTTTATTTTCTGTAGGTGAAGTTTGTCTTGATTGGTGTTTGTTTTCAGCCAGCCACGTTGCAGCTTTCTAATTTGTTGTTTTATCTTGTATATCTGTGTAGTTCTCCAAGGTGCTTGTTTTCTTTTGTTGTGTTGTGTGTTTTTTAGTAGTATCAGAATATCAAAAGCTTCCTGTAGCGCCTTAAGGGCTCTTAAGTTAGGGGAAAACACCTGGCCCAGATGGTTTTACAGTAGAGCTTTATCTTCATTTCTCTAGTATTCTTCTTCCCTATTTGTATCGTTTATTTATTCATGTTACTGCATCTTCCTCTACTTCTGGCACCTTCCAAGAAGCTATAATTCGTCTTACTCATAAAGAGGGTAAAGACCCTTGCGAATGTAAAAATGATAGGCCTATATCTTTATTAAACGTTGGTTATAAAAATGTTGTTTTGCTAAGCTTTTAGCCCTCCGTTTAGAATCCCTTCTTCCTCATTTTATAGGGAAAGAACAATCAGGGTTTATCAAGGGAAGGCTTATTTCTGATAATGCAAGATTGTTTCTGAATGTTTTCAGTAAAGCCTCTTCTTTTGAGTCTTCTCTTGCAGCTATAACAATTAATGCAGAAAAGGCATTTGATTAAGTAAATTGGGATTTTTTATTTCACTCTTTAAAATGTGATGAGTTTGAACCTAAGATTATAGTTATCTCCCTTTTATACTATGCTCCCCGAACGTCTGTAATGTAAAATGGCATGATGTCCTCATACTTTCCTCTCAATAGGGGGGGTTAGACAATGTTGCCCTCTCTCCCCTTTATATTCGTCTTGGCTCTCGGGCCTTTTCTTTCTCGGTCCGTCCTAATCCTTCTATTTCTGGCTTTTCTTATGGAGATCGGCATTTAAAACTTTCTGCTTCGCAGACGACATTCTTCTATTTATCTCTTCTTCTGAGGATTCACTACCTTCTCTGTTACACAACTTTCACTATTTTCTACTGTTTCTGGGTATAAAATTAATAAGGAAAAAATGGAAATTCTCCCGCTAACTAAATACACTTTTAGAAGGTCTTACTCTTACCAGTGGTCCACTTCTACAAAAATTAAACATTTGGGGATATGGTTCATAAATTTCGTCCCAGATACAGTTAAGATTAATTTTACTGAACTTATTATTAAAATTGATAAGTTTCTTTCCTCTTGGAAGCCTTTATTTGTATCATGATGGTGTCGTTTAGACATTATGAAAATGTTGATTTCTCCCTTGTTATTATATCTTCTTTCTATGTTGTCAATACACATCCCTAAACAAATTTCAAGAAAATTAACACATTACTTGTTAAATTTCTCTGGAAACATAAAAAGCCGAGAGTAGAATTAGCTAACTTACAAAAACCGAAATCAGCAGGCGGGGTTAATTTCCCTCACTTTTATGGTTATCACAGAGCTTTTACCTTACGCAGCGCTTTAGACTCAGGATTCATCCTCGTCCTTTTCTCCATTATGGCTAGATATTGAACTTGCTTCTCTTCTCCCATTTAGTTTCAAAGAAATTTTATCTCTGACTGCTAAGACGTCGTTTCTTCATTACCCTATTTTACGGAGCATGATATCGCTGCTCAAATTGACTTTTCTTCCGCATATATGGCCTTATTTTTGAAAAAGCCAATATGGTACAACTCCTTACTAAAGATAAATAGTAGACTAGGCCCTTTTTTTGGCGTCCCTGGAAGGATAAAGGTTTAATGTGGGTATCTCAAATGTTTTATAACTGCTCCGCTATCTCGTTTCCTCAATTTTGCCTTATTTATTGTTGCCCTAAATCTTTTATACTCGCTTTTTATTATTGATGAATGTAATTCTTGACGTATATACCTCTTTACAGAAGTCCTCGTAGAAGGTTCCCGACTCTTCTGGCATTACTGAATTGTTTTTAAACTGGACCAAGGGCTACAGCTATTTATAAGTATTTCTCCCTTTCTGACTCCTCCAGAATCCAGGTCGGAGCTTTTATGGGAGAGAGATTTGGTAGTTTCTTGGACTAGCTCTTTTTGGAAAAAGGTATGGGCTTGCATATATAAAATCTCACGGTCTGCTGATATTATACAATCTCTATTTTTTGTTTATCTTCGCCTATATTTTACTCCCTTGCAGTGCTCCAAATTCTCCTCCGATATTCTCGCTAAATATTGGTCTTGTGATTTTCCTGATGCAGATTTAATGCATATCTTATTCAATTGTTCCAATACCCAAAAAGTTTTGGAAAAAAATTTGGGCTCAGATTAAGAGGATTTTTAATTTTGATATCCTTTTTAATATTATTTATCTCTTTTTGGGATCACTGTCCAATTTGCTAATTCTAACATTCCCTAAAAATAAGTTATTAGATATTCTATTAGCAATTGTTTTTAACCAGATTAGTTTGAATTAGAAAACATCAGATAAGTTAACCTATAAAGTGTGTTGGGATTCGGTGAGTTCCCATCATACATTAGATACTATGTATGCTTTACAATGTACATCTTCTCATAATGTGCAATTATTATGGTTACCTCTTAGTTCATATCTCAACAAAATTGGAAGTGATGTATTAAGTATTGTATCTGTATATTCTGAAAATGTTCGTCCTCCATGAATTTTACATCTCTGTCCTCCTTTTATATTTAATTATATTTTCTGATATGTTAATAGGCATAATGTTTATTATATGAGGTTACATTAGAGGCAAACTGTTTTCACTTATATTATATATTTATGATTCATGTTCTCTCCTTTGCCCTCCCTCCCTTTCTTCCCTTTACTCCCCTTATCCCCATAAAATTATAAAGCCTTATATGTTTTTCTTATTGGTATCTAATACTGAATATTCACTTTGGATTATTATTGTTTCTCTTTTGTATTGCTGGTATGCAGTATATATTGAAATTAATAAAGTCTTTTCAACACAAAAAAAGCTGCTTGTAGCCACTCATATAGTTTTTGAACAGAACATATTGTTTCTAGATCAGTACTGGATGTTAGTTGTGTTTCTAAGTATTCCAAATTGATTTTGTTCCACAGTCAATATATAGATGCACGTAAGGTGGTTTTAGGTGCGTCGCTTAGTGTTGTTTTATGTTGGAAAGCAAGCAAACAGTGGTCTGACCATGTGACCAGAGTTATTGTTTGAAAGGTAACTAGTTCTGTATTAGCAGAAATGACATCTAGGATGTGTCCAGCAATGTGTGTGGGTTTGTGGACGATCTGATGTCGGTTCAGTGCATCTAGGCCAGCTATGATTGTTTTTGGATGGGGCATATTGGCTTTGTTAAACCAAATGTTGAGGTCACAAAGAACGCGTAGGTTGGAGTTTAGTGTTATCAGGTTTGAAACTGTCTAGAAGTGTGTCTGGGAATGTTGCCTTGCTAGGTGGAGATCTGTAAGGAGCAGGAGGTTACAGGAGGACGACGGTGTAGGATTGCATTTGGTGAAGAGGGCCTCTCAATTTTTCATGGAGATGTCGTCAATTTTTAGAGATATGTAATGTTTGCCTGAACATGACAGCTAGGCCGCCTCCTTTGTTTCCCTATACGATTTTGGGTGATCGTTTGATAGCCTAGAGGAATGGCTTCATACAGGACTGGAGCCATATCGTCTTCCAACCATGATTTAGTTATGAATAGTATGTCTGCTTTTTCGTCAGTGAGAAGTTTTTAGATGTGATGTTTCTTTTTAGAGAGCGATCAAGCATTTATTAGTAGGCAGTTTAGAGAATGTGCTTTGGCGACAGTGTGACTTTGTTTTGTAGAAGAGTGAGCAGTATTTTGTGGGCTTGCAACTGGTGTGTCCTTAGTGTTGGTATTGGGTATATGTGGTTAGCAATAGTGTAGCTGTTCTGTAGCGTGTTCTTAGTCCAGCAGGCTAAGAAGACATTTTGATAGGCCTGCGTGTGTAGTTGGTGGAGACGGTGTTTAAGAGTGAGTTGGTGTGCTGTGTTGGTTTTGTGGTGTAAGCTTGTTGTGAAGGATACATGGAGAAGCGAAGTTTTGAGGTGTGGCATGTTGCTTATTTTGTTTGCATGTGTTTAGGGTGGAAGGTGTATGAGTTAGGGGTCGTGGTGCCGCATGTGTGGCATGTAGTACGTTTATAAATTGTCATGTACAAGTTATCTCTAGATATCAATAGTGGGTTTCCCGGTCTTTTGAAACTGAAGTTTGCTCATAAGCAGTTAACTACGTGGCCATTTTTGGTCAAACGTAGGAGGCCATCAGGGATTTAGTCTCAACTTAGAGTAATGACACCTGCTAACTCGACCAGCCACCCACAGTAATGGGGCAATGTAGGCAGAAAGCCAATCGACCTGCCCTGAAATTAGTATCAAAACAGCAAATTCAGTCCATCGGCCACTCAATTCCACCAAACTGTGATCCATTCAGAATTTGGTGGGTGGTATATCTACAACCACAATTGCAGATACACTAACCTCTCCTGATGGAAGCACTGAATCATCATATTTCATGATGTGGCAAGCGTATTGCAAAACATCCCCTGCACCTCAAAGTCTTTGACAATCTAAGTCCTATCAATTGTCTTGAGCCTCCCAACTCAATTTAGTCATCATTCCCCCGATTCATCTAGTGTTGGCATCATTAGTAATTCAGTTACAAGACAGTACTTGTAAACATGATGAAGAAGCACTAGACTTTAATCTTGTAGCAACATGCTTTTTGTTGAGTTACTTTTACCTTATCGTGCACAATAATTTGTGAGACCTTGTTGAGGTAAAATTGGTTACAATATTTTCTTAAATAATGAAGAAATGCTTCATCAATTATTGATCATGTGTTGATATCTGCTTCTGGCAGCCATTTGTGTGGTACCCCAAGGATTGTTCAGTTGGCATTGAGTGTTAATGATTTATTCTGATGCCTTTTCTTTTCTGGTGTAAGAAACGTGTAGCTCGTCCATTAGTCTAGATAACAAACAACACCATTCCCAGTAGGCCCAATGATGTGTGAGTCAGATGGGCAGGAATAGAGCCAAATCGAATATTACAGAGCAAGTAAATAGGAACCATTTTTATATGAGTTACTGTTTAACGGAAGAGGTGACCACTAACGAGTTGCTGTCTAGCTTTAAACACATTACTTGTTCTATTAACTCACTCTTGACACAGAATTTGAATCCTTCTCGAACAAGGAACCAGGGATGATGGTTCGACCATTCATGTACCAAGGCTTCCCAGCAATTGAAAGTGGCCTTACATTCCTACCCACAGGATAATACCTTAATTAAGTCCCTTCGCCTTAAATATAGGTGGGGCCTTACAGCATGAAAGTAGGTGTTACAGGAGGAGGCATGGTCTAAACTAACTATAGCCGTGGAATCTAAAGACCACAGCTATTTTGGGATACGGTCAAAGCTCCTTTCTTAAACAAGCATTGAAAATGCAATAGGTCTCGCCTTTGATTAAGTTAAAACCATTTGCTTTGCTAATAGTTTTGTATAGCAAAGCAAATGGCTTTAACTAAATGAAAGGCGAGACCCATTGCATTTTTTATGCTTGTATTACTATGTGTGTTCCACAGATTTAAAGTAACTGTGTCCCTTATTTATAAAGCCGAGACTACACAAGTCCAGCACCCTGCTAGAGGGGTAGGTGCTTTACATAATTACATCATAATATTTAGACAAAAAAAAATAGACTTTAAAATAAAAGGTGCATTGATAATAATCATGGCAGTAGTACTTGTGTTATCTACTTCGGGATGGTGAAGAGCGGTCTAGATCTCCCCCACTGCTCTCCAAGCCCACACACCTCTGACGGCCCTCTACTAAACATTCAGAGGGATCCCATTCTTTCTCTCGCTGGTTCTCAAACACACAACCAAACACACGCGGATGCACAAACCGACCATACATGAATGAAATCCATATCTGCCTGGTATCCAGTTAAACATGTTTCGCCGAGTTGCATGCACTTCTGTAGGCTCACCCAAACACATTGCCGCCCGTTACTTGCATTTCGGCACTCTACCACACGGCCTTCAAGAGCAGCTCATACATTTGCACAATCTCACTGCTCTGAGGAGCTATATACATTCCTGGAGTTTCAACCCGCCACTGCTGTGCACGTCACATACTTTCCTTCAGTCAATCGCTTCCCACACTTCTGTCACAAGTTATACATACTCCTACAGTCTCTCCCACGCTGCGCTCGGGATGCGATCACTGGCATGGGTCACAGAATAGTCAGAGAAGGAACCGCAGGGATAGGCCACTCACACAGGAATAGTGCACCCTAACACACACACACGATAATGTGCTGCTCATTTAGTAACAAAAGATGTTGTAGCACCCAGGTTAATCTGCTGCATGGCTAAACACATACAGACCTGTAAGCGAGACCTATAGGCTATGCCAATGCTTGTTCATCTAACTATCCTTTCGGCCTCATGCCCAGAAGTGTTAAGGTTTCAGATGTTCATTTGGAAACCAGCAGTGCTTGTTTTGCACACTGAGCTAGCCCTTGTTGTTTTCCGCTGCATTTTGTTTTTTAAACCTGAATGTTTCTGCAGCAAGCTACCTGCTGTTGAATGGTCAGTGTAGAATTTCCCATGAGACTCACTCCGGTCTCGTGTGATGCAATTTTACAGTCTATGGATGTAAAAGAATTTTAGTAAAAGCTGCTCATTTTTATTTTCTGAAAATGTAAGCGCGGTCAGTACCGACAAATAAATGCGCTTGCGTTATTCAAAGTATTTAAGTGTAAGGAGTCGAAATGGAGTAAAATAAGCAAAAAGTCCCCTGCTGTCTTTGATTAAAGCTCAGGTTTAGAGAGATGGCTCCACTTGGTAATTGTACATGGAGTTGGTCAGCACGACTGTACAAATATTAGGTGGGTAACAGCAGAGAAACCCCTTAACGATGCACGTGTTCACAAAATAAACCCAAAACGAGTGAGCTCTCCAACATGTATTGTAATGCCTAGATGTGGACACTATAAAAGTTACCAATAGGCAATATTGAACAATACAGCTGCCTCTGCCAGGCCAGTTGTGTTAGGACGGTGTCACTAAAACCAAACCGTGTTGGTCTGCCTGCCTCGAGCGTCCGACTGACCCATTTGCGGGCCTGCGTGTAATGCAGTTGGATGAAGTCTGCTCAGGTGGGATGGGGAACGCCAGAAAATGAAGGGGAAATGTGTTACGATTATGCAGCAGCTGTTCGGTTTTTGCAGTAATTTCTGGTTTATTGAAACTTCTTCCGAGATATTTGAACCCTGCGTTTTGGAACGGCAATTTGGTGTATTCGTGTTTAGTTTAAAAGGGAATATGGTGTCTCGCTAATATTGCTCGTTACAAAGTTGTGTATTTAAAAATCGGTTTCCTTATTGCAAAATAACTTTCTCCGTAGGTTCCATAGCTGGTGTTGACCAGTATTTACAAAGTCTTGCAGACACCTTGAACGGCGTAGAGAATAGATTTACTCAAGTGATTAGGTGAATTGCTGACTATGGAACAAAGAGGGTTGTGTTCTGGTCCGGCACTTCCACTTGGCCATAGTGTGTGATCCTGGGCATCGCACGTCACTGTTTTGCATTTTATCACGTACACTTACCAACGTTGGTACAAGATTTTTCAAATACCACCACAGGCATCAGACTGACCCAGTTGCAGCCCCGCCTGTAATGTAGTCGGAGGAAGTCTGTCACGACTGATCGGGGAAACCATAAAACGAAGTGGCAATGTGCGCTAATTATAAAACAGCTTTTCAGTGGCAAGCGGTGGTCACTGCCAGGCACACGATTTTTAAAATAATAAAAATCGACGCCCAACGTTGTTAATTGAAACAGCCTCCTAATGTGTCAGGGGACAAGTCACCCTGTTTAGAAAATAATTAATCGGTCCTGAATCAATTAATAGAAATAGCTGCGGAGGTTTATCGTAGTTGGACAGTGTGCTCGGGGAGAAGGGCATGACGTATGCATGCCCTTCACAAATGGGGAGAGGGGGGAAAAAGTCCAGATGTAGATACTGCATGTCTCGGTTCGAGACAGCGCACGTGCGCCGTCTAGAGCAGAGACCTAACTAGACCAGTTCAGACTTCGAAGCGCTGTATAAAAGTAATGTTGCCAGTTGTGGGTGTGCCGGCAGAGGTGGGAGCAAGCAGCCAGCATGAGCAACAGGAGGGCGGGAGCAGGCAGGCCACACGAACAGTGTGAGAATGGAGGCAACATGCACAACGGGAGGGAGCAGGGACGCCATGCGGACAGTGGGAGTGGGGAGGGGGGTACAAGGAGGTTTCAAGGACAGCGGGAGGTGAAGGGCGGGAGCAGGCTCACACGAACAGCAGGAGGCAGGATGGTTGGTGGTAGGAAGCTGACTTAGAAAATGGGAGGAGAGGGGGCAGGTGGGGCAAACAGACAGACAGGGGAGAACACGGAGAGGGAGAGATGCACGAAGGAGCTAGCTAAAAACAACAAGCACTCGTAGAGTGCTTAAACACATGAAAAAACAAGCATTTGCAATGCAATAGGTCTCGCATTTATAAGAGTTTGAGCTATTGGCATTGCAAAATTACAATGCCTTTTATTTATGTTTTGGTTTTAAAACAAATAAAAGGCATTGTCATTTACAATGTCAGTAGCATAAACTCGCATAAAAGCAGTGTGTGGAGTGCAGCAGTGTGTGGAGTACAGCAGTGTGTGGCGTGCAGCAGTGTGTGGCGTGCAGCAGTGTTTCGTGTAGCAGTGTGAGGCATGCAGCACTGTGTGGCGTGCAGCGGCGTGCAGCAGTGTGCGGTGTGCAGCAGTGTCGTGCAGCATGCAGCAGTGTCGTGCAGCAGTGTTGTGCAGCATGCAGCAGTGTCGTGCAGCAGTGTCGTGCAGCAGTGTCGTGCAGCAGTGTCGTGCAGCAGTGTCGTGCAGCAGTGTTGTGCAGCAGTGTCGTGCAGCAGTGTCGTGCAGCAGTGTGCAGCAGTGTCGTGCAGCAGTGTCGTGCAGTGTGCGGCGTGCAGCAGTGTGAGGCGTGCAGCAGTGTGAGGCGTGCAGGAGTGTGAGGCGTGCAGCAGTGTGCGGCGTGCAGCAGTGTGCAGCAGTGTGAGGCGTGCAGCAGTGTGAGGCGTGCAGCAGTGTGAGGCGTGCAGGAGTGTGAGGCGTGCAGCAGTGTGCGGCGTGCAGCAGTGTGAGGCGTGCAGCAGTGTGAGGCGTGCAGCAGTGTGAGGCGTGCAGCAGTGTGAGGCGTGCAGCAGTGTGAGGCGTGCAGCAGTGTCGTGCAACATGCAGCAGTGAGTAATGCAGCAGTGTGCAGCAGTGTGTGGCGTGCAGCAGTGTGGCGTGCAGCAGTGTTTTTCGTGTAGCATTGTGCGGCGTGCAGCAGTGTGCGGCGTGCAGCAGTGTGCGGCGTGCAGCAGTGTGTGGCGTGCAGCAGTGTGAGGTGTGCAGCAGTGTTTTGTGTAGCAGTGTGAGGCATGCAGCAGTGTGCGGCGTGCAGCAGTGTGTGGCGTGCAGCAGTGTGAGGTGTGCAGCAGTGTTTTGTGTAGCAGTGTGAGGCGTGCAGCAGTGTGAGGCGTGCAGCAGTGTGAGGCGTGCAGCAGTGTGAGGCGTGCAGCAGTGTGAGGCGTGCAGCAGTGTGAGGCATGCAGCACTGTGTGGCGTGCAGCGGCGTGCAGCAGTGTGCGGCGTGCAGCAGTGTGCTGCGTGCAGCAGTGTGCAGCAGTGTGTGCCGTGCAGCAGTGTGTGCCGTGCAGCAGTGTTTCGTGTAGCAGTGGGAGGCGTGCAGCAGTGGGAGGCGTGCAGCAGTGGGAGGCGTGCAGCAGTGGGAGGCGTGCAGCAGTGGGAGGCGTGCAGCAGTGTGAGGCGTGCAGCTGTGTAATGCAGCAGTGTGCGAAGCAGTGTGTAGTGTGCGGCGTGCAGCAGTAGCAGTGTGTGGCGTGCAGCAATGTTTTGTGTAGCAGTGTGAGGCATTCAGCACTGTATGGCGTGCAGCGGTGTGCAGCAGTTTGCAGCGTGCAGCAGTGTCGTGCAGCATGCAGCAGTGTCGTGCAGCATGCAGCAGTGTCATGCAGTAGTGTTGTGCAGCGTGCAGCAGTGTGCAGCAGTGTCGTGCAGCAGTGTGCAGCAGTGTGTGGCGTGCAGCAGTGTTTCGTGCAGCAGTGTGTGGCGTGCAGCAGTGTTTCGTGCAGCAGTGTGCAGCAGTGTGCGGCGTGCAGCAGTGTGAGGCGTGCAGCAGTGTGAGGCGTGCAGCAGTGTGAGGCGTGCAGCAGTGTCGTGCAACATGCAGCAGTGAGTAATTCAGCAGTGTGCAGCAGTGTGTGCCATGCAGCAGTGTGTGGCGTGCAGCAGTGTTTTTCGTGTAGCATTGTGCGGCGTGCAGCAGTGTGTGGCGTGCAGCAGTGTGTGGCGTGCAGCAGTGTGTGGCGTGTGCGGCGTGCAGCAGTGTGAGGCGTGCAGCAGTGTGAGGCGTGAGGCGTGCAGCAGTGTGAGGCGTGCAGCAGTGTGAGGCGTGCAGCAGTGTCGTGCAACATGCAGCAGTGAGTAATGCAGCAGTGTGCAGCAGTGTGTGCCATGCAGCAGTGTGTGGCGTGCAGCAGTGTTTTGTGTAGCAGTGTGAGGCATGCAGCAGTGTGAGGCGTGCAGCAGTGTGCGGCGTGCAGCTGTGTAATGCAGCAGTGTGCGAAGCAGTGTGTGGCGTGCGGTAGTGTGCGGCGTGCAGCAGTAGTAGTGTGTGGCGTGCAGCAATGTTTCGTGTAGCAGTGTGCAGCATACAGCAGTGTGCGGCGTGCAGTAGTGTGTGGCGTGCAGCAGTGTGTGGCGTGCAGCAGTGTGTGGCGTGCAGCAGTGTGTGGTGTGCAGCAGTGTGTGGTGTGCAGCAGTGTGAGGCGTGCAGCAGTGTGAGGCGTGCAGCAGTGTGTGGCGTGCAGCAGTGTTGTGCAGCATGCAGCAGTGAGTAATGCAGCAGTGTGCAGCAGTGTGTGGCGTGCAGCGTGCAGCAGTGTGTGCCGTGCAGCAGTGTGTGCCGTGCAGCAGTGTTTCGTGTAGCATTGTGCAGCAGTGTGTGGCGTGCAACAGTGTTTTGTGTAGCAGTGTTTTGTGTAGCAGTGTGCGGCGTGCAGCAGTGTGAGGCGTGCAGCAGTGTGAGGCATGCAGCAGTGTGAGGCATGCAGCAGTGTTTCGTGTAGCAGTGTGAGGCATGCAGCACTGTGTGGCGTGCAGTGGCGTGAAGCAGTGTGCTGCATGCAGCAGTGTGCTGCGTGCAGCAGTGTCGTACAGCAAGCAGCAGTGAGTAATGCAGCAGTGTGTGGCGTGCAGCAGTGTGTGGCGTGCAGCAGTGTTTTGTGTAGCAGTGTGTGGCGTGCAGCAGTGTGTGGCGTGCAGCAGTGTGTGGCGTGCAGCAGTGTGTGGCGTGCAGCAGTGTGTGGCGTGCAGCAGTGTGTGGCGTGCAGCAGTGTGAGTCGTGCAGCAGTGTGTAATGCAGCAGTGTGTAATGCAGCAGTGTGTGGCGTGCAGCAGTGTGTGGCGTGCAGCAGTGTTTTGTGTAGCAGTGTGTGGCGTGCAGCAGTGTGTGGCGTGCAGCAGTGTGAGTCGTGCAGCAGTGTGTAATGCAGCAGTGAGTAATGCAGCAGTGTGTGGCGTGCAGCAGTGTGTGGCGTGCAGCAGTGTTTTGTGTAGCAGTGTGTGGCGTGCAGCAGTGTGTGGCGTGCAGCAGTGTGTGGCGTGCAGCAGTGTGTGGCGTGCAGCAGTGTGAGTCGTGCAGCAGTGTGTAATGCAGCAGTGTGTAATGCAGCAGTGTGCGGCGTGCGGCAGTGTGCGGCGTGCGGCAGTGTGCAGTGTGCAGCGTGCAGCAGTGTGTGGCGTGCAGCAGTGTGTGGCGTGCAGCAGTGTGTGGCGTGGTTTGTAAAAACAAGAAAAGCGGACATCAAAGGAAGGGTGGGAGGGAACGAGCATATGGGGTGCGAGTTATAACGAAAGTTAATTGTTGTAAGAGGGGATGCAGGAAGTGAGGCTGAGCGCGCGCTGGCGAAAGCAGTCTGCTGCTTTCAAGTCCGATGCCAGATGCCAGCTTCGCGCTTGAATGCCTCACATGCACTGGCCATAAACCGCATTCCTAAGGTCTTGTGCCCCTTACTAAATCGTGAGGCGGCGCACGCGCAGGAAGTAGCTGGTGGCAAATGGAGTGCGCGTGGTTGTGCACGTAACCGCCAGCCGATCCGCATGGGAAGCCTTTGGGAGCATTTTCTGAAGCCCCTACATCAGTCTCGCTATGCGATTGCTTACGCGATAGCCAGGCGAGACCTAAAAAAAAACATGAGCGCGCGCAAGGTTGACCGTCCCCCCCACTCCCCCCAAATGTCGTTTCTCCTACGCCTCTGACTGCACGTATTACCTTCTGCGAGAGGGGAAGCTTGCTTTGCCACTGTCCCATCTCTGTGAGGAAGTAAAACTTGCACTGTCCCATTTGTTCCTGTCCTGTGATGGAAAAGGCTTGCACTGATGCTGCCCTAGCTGTACCCGTCCCCAGAGGTTGGGACGCTCGCAGTGTTCCTGCTAAAGGTAGACATGTTCTACGAAGAGGGTGCTTCCAGGCATGTTGCCGCATCTTACAGGGATACAAAGGATATTTGGAATCTATTTGCATGACGTGACCAGGCCAGTTGGACCCTGTGCAAACACTAGGTGAGGGGTCCCGACTCAGAGATCCTGGTTTTAATCACAGCTTCCCAGCTTGTGCGAACTGTGTGACCTTGGGCAACTACTCTTCTTCCCTCTGCCTACTTTCCTATGATCATCATATTTGAGAACACCTGGAAATAATTCAGTTAAGGATGTTCATGTACAAAAACCTCTCTTGCAGATGGTATAATACGCCATATTGTTGCTTCAATACAAACTATAAAGGAAGGGGGGGGAGAACGGGATGCCCACAAAGGATCGGATTGGCATAATGTCTAATAAGGCAACCTGGTTTTAATCCTGGCTCCAAAGCTTGACCAAACCGTGTGGTCTTTGGCGATTACCTTTCTTCCCGAGGCTCCTTTTCCGTTATCCTCACATCTGAGGGCACCATCAGGATACACACTGTACAGCAATCTCTCTTCTGTAGGACTGAACAGACTAGAATGTTTCTCCAGCTATAAAAATAAAGGCTTATTGGCGGAAACAAGACAACTCACTTGCCTTTTGAGTTATTAATAAAACTGTCTCTGCACAAAGGGTTGGTTCACTAATTCTAATGAAGGGCACTCGGTACAATGATAAAATCTAAGACGAACGAATGCAAAACACTTTATGTAAAAGTTCGCACGTGACATTAGCTATACACAAAGTGATGGGCAGTGCGGTGCAGCAGGCAGGAGGTCCGGGAGGAGTCAGGAGCTCGTCTCCTGAACTGCACTGCACTGCCTTTCCAGACTGTACAACTGTCCTGACGCCTCTCACTCACCCTTAAGTGCACTATCTACCTGTGTTGTACCTGTCCTGTATGTGCGAGAGAACCCTGGCATGTTCCTTCTGCTGCTGCCGCCACCTGCCCATAACTTACTTTTGGCACTAGGGAAGGTTGTGCTGCTGTCATCCATGTTGTACCTTTGTGTTGTGGAACTCAGTATAAAACCTACCCCTACGCGTAAGAAAAAAATGATTACATCGCCAGTGCTTGTTTTAATGCAGGATGCGAGTGAAACCGTTAAGCATCAAACTACGTGAGGAGAGATTACTTTTGGGTTTACACGGGGAATAAGCATTTTTTTTTAAAGGAAGCAGTCAACCTAGTAAAAATGTGAAAAAAGAACAGACAAGACGAGTTTGTAAAAATTTGCAAAGATGGCTGACGAACCGCCAATTCTGGCATTTTAGCCAAAAGCAGTTTGCATGCTGGGGTTTAGAGGCCACAATGGAAGTGTTAAAAACAAAACTACAAGCCCCACAATGCAACATGTTGCTGGTTGGAAGAAAACAAAAATAGATGATGGTATCCTATGTCGTAGTGGCATAGTGCAGTGTAGTGAAATGCAAAATAAACATTTTCTCCTGTCTTTTTGTAATTTTTCTTGTAAGCAAATCATGGTTTAAAGTCCCACTGGGTGAGAGGGCAGAGACAGCCTTTCAGATGCAAATACAAGCATCTCACTGCTAATGGGTTAAACACTGAATATAATGCCATTTACCAGCACAACATGGGTCTAGAGACACACAGAAAGGCAGAATAGAGTCCGCTATTTCAGATCACATTCTCAGCCTACAGCTTGGTGCCATTAGCTGGTGCGCTTACACCACCACTGTTAAGCGCCCGGCTTTTAACTAGTGCACCACGTGCTGCCCCACGAGGCCGCCAGTAACTGCAACACTGGGGCTCGTGCCCCAGCCCTTTCACTTTATAAATCACTGTTAGCAGATCTGTTAATCCCACTGGTGCAACTCCAGTGAGGCAGGACTACGGCTCCCACAATGCATCACATTATTAAACGAAAGCTCAGGACTGGAAAAGACTTGAGACCTGACTGTTCAACTGAAACCCCCACCGCAGCAGCCTCAGCGCCTGGTTACCCTTGGGGGCGATTAGACGCACTTTACAAAACTTGTTGATGTTAAATTGATAATGAATACGTGGTTGCTGGCGAATGAGGGCATCAGATAATCTGTGCTAGAAGTAAAATGTGGACTTTATGTCACACCCGAGCGAATAAACGGAAATACTTCTTTGCTCGGATACCAACCCCACCTTGTTCTCTCTCTTACACGCACATCACGCACATGGTCACTGCTTATCATGAACTAGCATTACGGGCGCTCTATTACATAAATAAAAAGCCATGGTGAATGCTGCTGGATGCTGTTTGGCAGGTGGGAGGGGTAAATAAAAGGCCACAGTGATTAAACAAAGAAAGTGAAACCAGCCATGGCATCGTTGCTGGATGATGTTTGGGAGACAGAGAACAAGAGCGCACTGAAGCTGACGAGGAGGGAGTGGGAGGGGGGAGTGGGGGTGGGCGCAGTGGTGCGGGCCGCAGTTGTAAAAGGCAGGGAGAGGGTGAGATTGAGGAAGGGAAAGATAGGGATCAAAGGAAAAAACACGGGGGTGGCAAATGGTGTGCACTTTGATGTCCTCAGTGGCCGCGCGGCTCACTGAGGACATCAAAGCAAGTGATCAGGCAGTGCTTTTCAGGCTGCCAAATGGTGCGCGCGCCCGGGGCACATGCACTGTATTTGGAGGCCTGAAAAGCCACTGTTTGCACTTCCAAAACTCTCTTACTATAAGTCTCGCCAGAGCAGCGCTAAAGCCCTGTCTCAGGCGAGACCTAAATAGCGTCTAAAAACAAGCGCTAGACCAGTTCAGGCTTCGAAGCGCTGTATAAAAGTAATGTTGCCAGTTGTGGGTGTGCCGGTAGAGGAGGCTGGGTCTGCGCAGCAAAGCGGCCGTGCGGCTGCGAAAGTGAAAGTAAGCGCGGCGCCCGCGCACATGCACTGTAGCTCTAGGCTGGCCTGGTAGCACTTTTTGGAGCCCACATACAAAATGTCTCTTCGAGCCAGCGCATGCGCTGGGCTCAGCGAGACCTAAAAATGATCGTATCCCAGAGCTTAACTCCTGCATTTCCTGTGAAGCATGGGTAGCACATTTCTCTGCAATTTTGCCCAGAGCAGCGCGATTAGCAGCCTAGAATCTTGTGTTGGGAGGGGTAGCTAGGACCATCTCCCATTACATATTCCCTTTGACAAAGTCACCCTAGCTTTGCATTATCGTGCCAGTGGTAGGGCTCAAGGGCCCGACGGGATGCCCGTAGATGCTTTTAAATCAATGGTAGAACTATGGAGCCCCATTTTTATAGTGTTTAATGCAGCTGCTGTCAGCATGATCTTTATTTCCTGGAGTATTTCAATAGTTATACCTATCTATAAGAAGGATGAATAATCAGACTTCAAAAACTATCGTCCAATTTCACTTTTATATTCATCAGTCAAAGTGATGAGCAGGATTTTACTTATGAGATTCGAGGAGTGGGTGCAGGAATCGTTTCTTCTATCCAGAGCCCAGTTTTGTTTCAGAAAGAGTATAGGTACAGTGTGTTAATTTAGATCTCCTCGTTGAAAAATATACATGAGCTAAACCAGGATCCTTATACTTTTTTGTTTTTCTGATGCAAGCAGTGCTTTTGACCTTGTTGACCATGCTCTTCTGAGGTTGTCACTGCTTTCCCTTGGTGCCCCGAAGGCCATTATTAGGTCTCGCCTAGGCAGCGTGCATGTGCTACGCTAGGAGAGGGCCTTTAGGAATCGGTCTTCACTTTTCAAGCACTCATGCTTGTGGCGGCATCCACCTTGCGAGGCCGAGCAGAGGCGCGCAAGGGCCATTTGTTTGTAATTAACGTGTCCGTGCTGCTGCTCGCTCCCGCAAGGTGGATTCCGCCTCAAGCACGAGTGCTTGAAAAGTGCAGACTGCTTGTTCTAGATTTCTTTGTGTCCATAGGGTCCTTCACTTTACCCTACGGTGCACTAATGGAGACTCACAGATGCTCGTGTTGTCTGTATATAGGTTTAGAATGTGTTGTTTTAAATAGCATACGAGTGCAGATGCATGTTTTTATTTAATTGTAGGGTTGGTTATATATGTATGGTAGTGCTGGCAGTTGTCAGTTGCAACTACTTATTAGAGGTGTGCGTCACGCTCATTTGGGCTCCTGATATCTATGTATGTTGTTTCAATAAACATCATACCAACACTTCCTACTTGCAAGAATTATTTATTACTTGAGGATTTGCTGTCAAAAACTCCATGCAACAATCTCTGATCAAGAATGTTCACCAAAATAAAGATTTCTACCTTTGGTATCTTGATTAACACAGTGGTTTTTCCTCAAGTTTCACTATATCTAGTAGAGAGAAAAATGGACAACTCAACGTAATTATATGTTCTGTTATACAGCCTAGGTAGCTAGGGACGCGGTCAGTTGGAGGTGGCAAAAAATACACGGCATGGTAGAATTTTCCAATAACTTTTGCCACTGATGGAAGTGATTGATGCTGATTATTGTATGTTGTCTGCTGATATGGAGGAACACCTAGTAAAGAAATGTAAAAAAAAAATTTTTTTTAAACTTTTGCCACTGACCGAAATCGCGGATTACATAAACACGCAATTATCATTCTTAATTTTGCAGTGTCTTTTCACACGCGCACAGGGAATAAATGTTTCCATTTCATAAGCACATTGTCAGTCAGAAACACACGAGAGACAATTATGCGGAGCCCTTCCGCCATTTCTGTATTGTACCCGATTAGTACCAACCAACTTGAAGCGGAAGAAAGCCTGTCAGTCAAAATCAAAGGATTCAAACAAAGAGCCATATTCTGAAAGAATGACGCCCCGCCCAGGCTGTTCGCGCTCACCTTCCTCTTGCGCTCGCCTTTGAGAGAGTTCTCGCAGCCGTGTTGGGAGGTTGTCGCCTACCGCGCGAGGCTAAGCCTGGCAATCAAACATCACGGTTTGAAGGCAGGCGGTAGCCGGGCACGTGCAGGGCTTTTCACGTCCACAGGAGTGCTGCCTTGATGCACGCAGAACAAAGGTGAGGATGGAGGTTTGGAAACAGCTCACGGACTCGCACTGCCGTACCCTGAATATTTTGGGAGTGCTCTGCACATCTATTAGCCTGAATCTGTTCTGTATCCGTTACACGATAATGGCTATTTCTTTAATGCGCACCATGGTCACAGAATAGAGGCAGAGTGATGGATCTTGAAGGGGGGTCTATGTGGGTGACACAAATCTTATACAGAATGTGATTACCGGCACTGTACTAAAATAGTTTTTACTTACTACTCTGTAAACTTCCCCGAGAACCCTCCGATGGTGTTCGGTTTCCCAAAGACCAAAACATGCACTATAAAGCGCACTGCCCCCAGGGGCCGTTGCCCATGCCGGCAGATCACCACGGACATTCGCAGTTCTTTCACGCCGCACGACAATTAAGTGTCAACTTGTGCCACCCCCTCAGGGACTCTGATCCTGACCCCCATAGAGATTTGTTCGGTACAGAGACTGGGATCGCTCTTTAACCTCCACCGCCTTCCCGTGAAGCTGACCTGACTGCAATACTTCTCTCTCTTTTTTTTCCCCTCCTCCCCCTCCTCCACCCTCTAGTTCAGCCATATTCCGGCCGAGTGGGAAAGGACCTACCCCAGTTGCAATCTGTAAAACGGTAAGCGGCTATCTAGGGAGGCAGCGCAGTCGTTGCTCACTTCCCCTCATGCACTGACTATAACTTAATCTCTCCCGCACTAGTCCTCATGATGTGGACACAGTTACTCTTGCGATCTATTCCGGATAGGCCTTTTCACCTTGCGGTATTTTTTGAGCACCCACAGAGGCCTAATCTATAGTGACATCACGGGAACATAATGTATCCCTAGCGCCTCAGGCCGGATAAACGCCAGTTAAGCTTGTTAGTACTAAGGAACCGGCCCTCATGTCTTGCGCACCATGACCTATGCATACTAATGTACCACTGTGTATTTCCCCTGATCTATGCTTCTCTCCCTGGAACCTTGATATCGTATCTCTGGATCGCGTATGTAATATGCTCCTATATGCTTTTACAATGTAACATGATATTTCCCTTATGTAATGTCGTTGATCTTTGTGATGTGACACATTATCCATGCAATGCTGTGTTATATGCCAAACCCTTCCTTATGGTGTTTTATTTCGAATGCCTTCCCCTCTCTTCCCAATTTTTCTTTTTCTTTTTCTTTTCTTTCCGTTTTTTTCTCCCATGTTCCTCTATGCTTATGACTTGTTATTTTTGGCTGCTGCCATGCCGGCGCTCACCATATGGACTGTACTTAATGATTCCGCTTAACACATTAATGTTTGTCCTCAAAAAACGCTGTTTCACGGACCACTCTCCTGTCTATCTTCTGATTTCTCTCTTCTCACTTGTTCCTCTATTCTGCACTCCTCACTCGCACGGCTCCCTCCCTCCTCATATTGTCCTTTTTCTACACCCTATAGACCCCCCCACCTCCTTTCTATTCATTCCCCACTTGCCTTTCTGTGATTCCTTTCCTCTTTCACCTTCCCTCGCTTTCTACTTTCCCTTCACACTTGCTCTAATCTTCTTACTACCCTTTGCACTACATGTAAATCACTCACCAACCTCATGTATGCATATTATCTCCACTGTGTATTCACATATTGCGTCTACTTACTACCCATGTGTTACCATGTATAGCCCTGAGGAAGCCACAGGCCAGATGGCAAATGTGAAGGGGCGAAACACATGTTGGCTACAAATGGTCTCTCTTTGTCACGAAGCACAACGGAATAAATTGGATTTGACTCCAACGACTAAGTTATTTTAATACTACTTTGAGATTTCTCCTGCCTCTTAGCTTACTTAGGGCACTGTGGCCCAAGATATTTTGTGGTAAGATCTTTTTAGGACAGCTTTTGGCAACACGTACTGCTAAATAACATGTGCTTCTCTGACACAAAAGCAGACACTTTGACTTTACCAGTGCTTGTTTGAAATAAACTGTTCAAGAATCTCCATCCATCTATCCTTCTACCCAGCCGTCCATCTTTTCAATCATCCTTCTCTTCATCCACCCTTTCACTCATCCACCCTTTCACTCATCCACCCTTTCACTCATCCACCCTTTCACTCATCCACCCTTTCACTCATCCACCCTTTCACTCATCCACCCTTTCACTCATCCACCCTTGTACTCAATCTAGCCATTTTTCTTTTCACTCTTTCATTACCCATTCTTTCACTCAGCCATCCATTCATCCATCCTTTTGCTCTTCCTTCCACCCAATCACTCAACCATCCATCCACCCTTTCACTCATCCATCCTTTTTCATTCATCAATTAATCCATCCATCCTCCCTTTCACTCACCAACCAGTTTCTCATCCATCCGTTCCAATTATCCTTTCACTCATCCATCCTTTCCCTCATCCACCCACACTTTCAATCCATCCGTCCATCCTCCCTTTCACTCACCCGCTAAGGGTAGAATGTTCTAAATTAAACAAGGATTGGCATAGCCAGTAGGTCTCGCCTTTGGGACCTTGTAAGTGTTTAGCCATGCAACAGTTGATGTTGTTGCACCAAGGATATTGTACTGCATAACTAAATACTTATAAGGTTGCAAAGGCGAGACCTATTGGCTATGCCAATGCTTGTTAGTTTCTTGGCACATATGTATGATAATTTATCAAGCAAAGTTTGTTATGGCCCACAGGGTGAATGCGCCCCTTCGTTTAAAGTAGGGCGAGGAATTCGATAGGTTTGCGTTTTGGCACCCCTGTTGTTTTCCTTTTTTAGGTCTCGCCTGACCCAGCGCATGCGCTGGTCTGGCGAGACTTATTGAGAGAGCTCCAAAACATGCTACCAGACCAGCCTAGAGCTACAGTGCATGTGCGCGGGCGCGCGCGCCGCGCTTCACCGCGATTACTTTCACTTTAGCGGCCGCACGGCCGCTTGGCATAGCCAATAGGTCTCGCTTTTGGGACCTTATAAGTATTTAGTTATGCACTTATAAGGTCCCAAAGGCGAGACCTATTGGCTATGCCAATGCTTGTTATTAATGGGGTGGATATAGTTTTGCAATACATACAAGCTGATGCCCCGTGCACCGCTGGGCGCCCTATACCAGTGTTATTATACGCTGATGACGCTGTTCTGATATCTAGGACCCTGGTTGGTTGCAGAGATTGATGAATGCTTTTGGGGATTTTATGGCATCTTACAAAATGGTGATTTAATAAAAAGAAAACATTTACCATGATATATGGTCATTAACCACTTAAATGCAGACCCTTTGTATTGATAATACTATAAATTCTAGAGTTAACTTTTTTGTTATCTGGGTGTATTATTTATGAGTACAGACTTCTGGGCCCAACAGATTTCAGCTGCTAAAGAAAAGATGACTCTTTTTGGATTTTTAGGTTCTCGTCTAATTTGGGGTGTCGACTCATTAAAGGGATGGTGAAGATGTATAAAGCCAGGAGGGAGGCCGCTGAAACCCACGGGGCTGGCCTATGCGGCTACGCAATAATTTTCTTAAACGTTTAGTCTGTTTACCAACCTCCGCCTCAACCATGATTGTTCATCATGAGGTGGGCTTACAGTATTTGGAGGATTTGATTCTGGTAAGACTGCCATTATTATAGTTTTTCATATGGTCCAAAGAAGGAACCAGTTTCACCAAATCGATCATTTCAGATTGTTTAGCACTGGATAATGTCTCACGTATCATCTGGCTAGTATACATACATTCCTCTTTTAGCATTTTATTTAAATTGTCAGTGTGGACTGACCCCTTCCATGTGCTATCCCTTAACAAGAAAAGTATTAAAGACCTCTTTTTTTATTACATAGAACTGAATGGCGGGAGAGAATTTTGAAGACCAAGCCAACAGTTGCTTTTTATCTGTCCCTAGGATTTGAGGAGAGCTAGTGCAGACTTGGAATTGTGCATCACCTGGTTGCCTTCCCTATTATGAGGTCCTGCCCCATAACACTGGCTTTATGTCCATGTGATGGCATAAGCAAACAAAGCACGTTGCACTTTATTTTGTTTTGTGAAATGCATTCTCAGTGCAGGCGATATTACCTTAAACTAATGTTTGTTGCATAGATTAGATCTCACATGGATGCTTTTCAATTTCTTCTTGCACTGAATTATCGCCAAGTATCTTTTAATGTAGCTCTTTTTATTTTGAAAGCCGTGAATTTGAGGAAAAGTGTCATGTATTAGATTTCTTAGATGTATTTTAATGGTTGTATGGCAATAAATTAGGTATGTATCATGTGGATTAGGTGGAATGATTTTAATTTGTTTTTTATGTACTTTATGGCTGTTTTTTTTTTTTTACTTGCCGAATAAAGATTTTGAAGTGAATAATAAGTCTCTTGTCCCATGTGGGCCTACATCGCAGCATTAGTTACTTTGTGAATTAAAAGGCGAAGATGGTTCCATCCACACTACACACCAATTCGGGCCATTGAAGCCATATAAGTGACAGCAAATGCGCAAGCAGCACATGGGCTGTCACAGGCAGACCTAAAAATGGGTAGAATGTCACTATAAACCCATTCGAGGTTCAATTTATGTAGCATGAAAAAGACTGCCCTCTTCCCTTCTACTGTTGAAAAATGGACTCAAATGGCTTCCACTCACAACGTGTGCGATCAAGCTGTCTTTCATGAACAATTGTATTTTCACATCGATATGGCGTTTAGCTAAGTGTACTGGGCCCGCCCCCTCTACTTATTTCTTTTGGCATGTTTTTCTGTGGATAAGAGTTGTTTACTTTAACCACTTTGAATAGCTGTGTTTCCTGAATGCATTAAACGTTACCTTTTTTCTTTATTGTTATTTGTGATAAGGATTCCGTACTTTGAGTTTAATAGATTGTTTTATCGGTTGCTGATATTAAAATGCTTGCACATTCGTTTTTATTTATGAGGCTCCTTTATTGGTTGATGTGATGCCGACCTATATCTATACAAGTCGTTAAATGACATTTCAGTAGTAGTTTGTATTGATCAGAATCTTGTGAAATTCTGCTATTGATTGATTTTTTTTTTCCATTCTAAATTGCGTGTTGGTATATTAATTATCACGTCAGCAATGAACCCAATAATACTCCAAGCAAACACTCCCTTTGGGTGTTAAATAGATAAGACATATTCTTTTTCTTAGCTTACTCCTTCTTCGGGTACCTAATGAATACTTTTTGTGCATTAGGCAGGGAATAATATCTAAATATCACATAGCAGGCTGCAATTGGAAAATCAACCTGTATGGTAAGACTTCCATCCTGTGTGCCACAGACAACTTTTTATGACTGGTACCCCGATTTAGGACTAGTAATCCACAAAACATGCCAGTACCAGAATTCTGCTGTTCATGCTGCGCACATTGGTACTTAATATGTCAAAAATGCCTCTAGTGTGTCAGGGCCACCATTTTCTCATGGGTTGCCTCTTCTTCTGACCCCATACTCCATGGTTTCTGTACCTTATGCCAAGAATTGTCTCCAATCTGCCAGCACCAGCATTTTGCCATGGGTACTCCCTTATGTCTAGAATTACCTTGAGTGTGCCATGGCCTGCATTTTGCCACGGGTGACTGCCCATCAATAACTACCTCCCAGCATGCCAGTAGAAGTGCAGCAGCACCTCTGAAGCCAAGAATGACCTTGTATGCCATGGCCAGTGGCAGACTCACACGCAAAACCTATATACATACCCACACACAGTCTCACTTAATTACTCCCCCACTCGCTTTCTAACTCATACTTCCACTGCCTCACTCACTCTAGCTTCCTCATCCCCTTTCAACTACTATGCGTCACTATGTCTATAACACACGCTGATCACTCACATATACATTCACTTTAATTCAGTATCACAGATTGTCATTTACTGTCGCTGATTCACTTTCACTCATTTTCATGTAGGCACAATCATACTCGCAAACCACCACACATGGTTTCTGTTGCACACTCACCCTCATTGTTTGGCATTCCTTCTCTCTCTCGCTCTCACACCAACTGATTATCTCTCATGCACTGATTCGCACTCGCTCAGTCACTCACTCAAACACTTACTTACTGCTATTCTTTCACCCATCTTCTCTCACTCACTCTAACTCACACACGCTGACGTCCTTTTTGACCAATCATCACTGTGAGTCAAGGCTGAAGAATAATAGTAGTGACAGGCAGCATGACAGGGAGAATGTAGCTCTGGGACATGAGATGTTTTTTCTGTGTGCTTGCTGGACTGGATGTACCTGAAATCAGGAGGTAACTATGTGACTCATAAGCAACCTTTTTAATCTTTGGTATGTGTTTTTTTCACAAACTGGAACCACATTTGTATGCCTAAAACATTTGGAGCCATTCATTGGCAGGCAAAGTTCTGCGTGCAACATTTTGCAGTTATACGTGGAGGTTGTTTAGTGCATGGCGGTAGAGTGGGTTTTTTTTGTACACAAAGGAAACTAAACCGGATAAGGATAAACCACAGTGACCTCTTTGCACCTAACACTTATCTAAATATCGAAATTACCTCGTGGTACATGAGCTATGCATGATGTACGATAACACATTGGTTATAGTACAATGAGCAGCAGGGGAGATCTCTCTCTCTCAAGCAGTTGATCATTATTTTCTTTATTTATAATGTATGCAGTATTATACTGCACACGCATGGGCTGGGGTCATTGGAGCCCTTTCCAAAACTAAACATGGAATTACCATCACTGAAGTTGACAATATACACCATAAATGAATATGGCACAAAAAAACGAAACCAGATAAACATACAAGTTGAAGAGGAGAGGTAGTATAAGAAAGGAATATAACGTTTCCCACTCGCTCCAGCCGTGAACATCACAGACCGCATCAGGGCATAAGAATGCTTTTCATTAGAAGTACAGAAATGGCCACTTGGGGAAGAAGTAGTACATACATCGTGACATGTTCCCAAAACGGAGTACTTAAACATAAAGATAAAAAAAGTACATTAAGGAGAAGAAGGGTTAATTATCAGTAAATATAAATAGTTTTCCAATGGACAAGAGTTAGGACCATCAGAGTGAAATTGGGTCTGCAAAATGATCCAATCTAATTTGGTAAAGAGCTAAGAAGCATCAAGGTAAGTAATAGCCAAGAGAGTTTGTATGGAATAATTTTACTTGGGGGCACAGGAGAAATGGGCACAAAAGAAGGGAGAGGAAGTCTCTGATAGGGGAAGGAAAAGGAAGAGTTGGGGTGAAAAGGCTGAGTGACAGAGAACAGCTTGAGCAGTTGAAGACCTGAAAAGGAGTTCTTTCTTGAACAGAATTAGGACTCAGTAATGCATAAGGCCAATGTGAAGGAGTTACAAATCCTAGTTGCACTGCCTGAGAAGGATTGCGCCTTCGTGTTCACTTTTCTGAATGTAAGGGTTCCAAGCGACGTGATTCTGCACTGTAAAGAGAACACTTGTTTGCTGGCATGGTCAACTTGTTAGTCAGGCAGCACTGAGGGGAACAACCATGTGTGTGATATATGCTGTCTTAAATAGGGATCTAGCATCAGTGGGTTACCACCGAAGGACAGGGAGGTTGGATTGAATGTATTACTTCCAGCAATGAAAAAAGTCACAAGATTCCCTCACGGTGCGCATTTACGAAGAGCAGCAACAGTACTTGCATTTATTACACATATTTATATAGGGGGAGCTGAAGCCATCCTGACTGAATATGTTATTGAAACACCAATTTATTTTTTCCCCACTCCAGATTATGGGTTCCGGACAGTGGCTACATTGTGTCACAAGCAGACACTTTTCCTCTGTTTGCCGTTCGAGTGTGTGGCTGTTTTTGTTGGGTCTGTGTATCCAACTGTTCAGTTTCAGACTGGTTACACAAACTCCCTTTCATGACGCCCAAACTGTTACTTCCAAAAATTAAAGACTTAGTTGGGCCTGCAAAGTGTGGCATTGTCCTAAGCAAATCTTACTGCATTTCAAGCTAGCCCTGGCCCTCCCTGCTCTCCTCTGTCTGACCACAGGCCTCAAGTCGCCTAAGTATTTGCCTCCTCTTGAGGCTGACTCTGTTGTAGTTGCTTTGCTACCATTGGGGGAAGGATACTTTGAAAACACTTATTATTAAATTAACCATTGGGTCCAATTCTGGGTCTGTTTTGTTACTTCAGTCTGACCTATTCCATAGGTCTGTTCTCTCTTCTTGTCCAACTTCACTGTAACGTTCTTTCATGAAGTTCAAATACAGGCTGCTTTGGTGACCAAAACGGTATGGCAGCCCTGGGAAGAGGGGCTAGGGAGACAGTGGGGTGCTACAGGTTTCCTTCCTTAGACGCTTATATAGCATCAGGCCAGTACCAGGTCAGATTTTGGGGAGTACAATTGTCAGAGAGAGGATAGCTCCTGCCGTTTATGCAGCATGTCCTAATATAAATTTCCTAAATTGCAGCGACAATGTATTAATGATTCCTTATTTACTTACGGAACCGCAAGATCAAAAAGTATAGAGAATAAACAGCTGACACGTGTTTCGCTCTTCTGGCTGATCTGCTAAGGACTTTCTCAAGGCATATATCTCACAAAGTCACTTTGTCTAGGTCCTGTAAGATCAGCATGTACGGTCAAGTCTGCGGATTTTGGGGAGTGTAGTGTGGGGTGATAGTGTATGGCCCCATCTTCTAGCAGTTCGGGCTGGACTGTTCCCATGAGGCACAGGGTCAGACTGATTTGCATATGGCCATGTCTGAACTGGGGTGGCAGAGTGGGCTAAAGAACGGTGATGGATCAAACCCAGATCTGTTGACTGGGTGTGAGTGTTTGATTGGTTCTGATGCTCCGTCCATCACCACCCCCTTTTGTACCGCTTTGTTCGCCATAAGTTGGCAGGGTATGCTCCGACGTGAATCCCTTGCTCACTTTGCCACTGGATTCAAGCAAGCCTGGCTGAAGACGGCTGAAATGCCAGAAACCGGTCCTAGGAAGCTTGTTTCCGCTCCAGGGAAGGCATGGCTTGACAGTTCGGGCTGGACTGTTCCCATGAGGCACAGGGTCAGACTGATTTGCATATGGCCATGTCTGAACTGGGGTGGCAGAGTGGGCTAAAGAACGGTGATGGATCAAACCCAGATCTGTTGACTGGGTGTGAGTGTTTGATTGGTTCTGATGCCTCGTCCATCACCACCCCCTTTTGTACCCCATCTTCTAGATAGGCATGCAAAAGTGAGCCAGTCCGAGGGGGCAGGGTGGACGTGGACCTAATTCTTAGGTCCCTGCCTGCCCCCCGCCCCCCCCCCCCCCCCCGTCCCACGCCGTTCTTGGTAAAGCTTATAGAGTTCTATGGAGTGATCTTCACCTACTGCTCACAATGAGGGTGGGGAGGGATGTTTCTGCAGCTTGCTGGGTTACATGTCGGGTCCACCTTGTCGAGTTCAGCCCATTAGTGGCTACTTCCTGGATGTAGTACCTAGGGGGAGGACGTGTCATTCATTGCTGAGTTAAGGTGAACCTCCGTGTTACCAAACTGCTCTGGCAGGTCACGGGGTGTTACTTTGAATCGCCTTGACTTCTTCCATGCCTTAGGCCACAACTAAGAAACGCTGCGTCACAGAATACCAACAGTTTAATAGAAAGGAACATTTCTGAGGAAAAAAGTCTCTTAATGCCAGCTGCCCCAGAGAAGAGGCGCAGGCTGTATTAGGCGCCATAACCAGAGGTAGCGAGGGTCTCCGACCGTGAAGGGAGAGTGCGACTCGTTCATGTTCCCTCCATATACGTTTTTAAGGAGGGATGGGTGTGAGTCGTGAAAATACTTTACAAACGTCTCCTGCCGAAGGTGTAGGGGTGAGGTGGCCCGTGCGGCTTCTTTAAAGGTAGGAAGTCAGGTTAACGTCATATGTAGGGAAAGGGGCAGTTTGTTACCCAGTGTTCTTCATGTCCTGCTAACGTTTACCCAGCTAAAATCCAACTGGGATGTGCTTTCTTAAATAACTCCGCGCGACTATCACTTCGAAAGGCAAGGTAATTATATATATATACAAATGACACCTCTCCCTCCCAGGTACCTTCTCCTCACCCTTCTTCTATCTCCTGTGACAAACTGATTGAATCCCCTGAGGTTAAATGACGCCTAACAGGGCTTGGTGAGGTCGGCGCCGTGCACATGTGCACGCTTACATTTTTAAAAGCAAGACCTTATTTGGACAGTATGCAGGGCTTAATTTAGGTGGGATAAAAAAACTGTCGAGGGGGGCTCTTAAAGGGGCGTGGCCGGTGTAATTAAGGGCGTGGTTTAAAAACACGCTAAAAATCTGTCTGGCATTTTGCAGTTTATTTAGTTGCATCCATATATATATATAACACAGCAGTTAATATTACACCTACAATAAGCCAGGACTATTGTGTAGTAAGTGGTCAACCCTACAGGCCTACACCATTACATATTGGCTTTGCCAATGGTTGTTAGCTGCATAAGATAAATAAGCAACAACTATGGCTTCGTTGTATGTACAATATTGAAAATGCTTCCATTCTGAAATGATGAGACTGTAAAAGAACTATAACGAGTTTCTTTGAAGTTACGTCACAAGCAGCGAAGGGTGCTGCTGCTGCTGTAGAGGTAAGATTTATCTGTTCTCCGAGAGTGAAGGCAAAAATGGAGAGCCCGAAAGGGACCCGTTTCGGTACCTGCTTTTTAGGTCTCGGCTAGCGAAGGCTGCGCTTGCGCAGTCTCGCTCGCGAGATTTAATGACTTGGAGAAGAGGGGCTTGAACCCGCCCCTCTTCTCCATTGGCTGGCCTTTTAAATGCTGGCCAGCCATTGGAGAAGAGGTTTGTCACTCCGAACAGGCCCTGTCCTTTTCAGATTCGGGGGCGTGTTTTTTCGTTGCTTTTAGCTGGGCGTGTTTTTCTCTCCTCCAGCCAATGGCAAGAGGAGAGAAAAAGAAACACGCCCCCGAATCGGAAAACGCCGCTGTGTTTCTCCGAGGCATTTCTGCTTCGCCTCGGAGAAAGGCAGTGGTGTGCTTGTTTGGAAGGCTACTGTTTCAGGCAATAGTGACCAAGCGCATGCCAAGAACTCAAAAACCCAGATCAAGAACTATGAGCAGTCAGGCGTCAAAGAAGGTGAGTAATCCTCTCTAATTCTCTGTAAACAATTTCTAGGGAATATCGTGTTCTCGTGCGGGCCCAGGCCCAAAGGGATTACACCGTCTGGAACCTGTACCTTTAACTCTTTATCTGTTTTGTGTTGGTTACTGCCCTAGATAGAATTTTTGGAAGGACATGGCCAAAACTACCGTCTCTTTGACGCATGCGTAGAGAAATTACAGCCTGGTGCGAGACGAAAACAGGATACACCACCAACCGGAAACTGTATGTGTGCGCTTCGGACCGAGCATGCCTCAGTGAGTAGTGTCTTTCCCCGGAGCATCATCACCCGTAATTCACTTTATAATTCAGACCCTACCAACAACAATAGGCCTGGTTTGGTATTCCAATACATAAAACTGGGAATTAAATGAGTTATAGCTATTATTTTCGTAGAGCGGAGAATCGTAGTTAAGTCTTTGCAGTGTGAACGAGCTGCGGGGCTGGAGTGTGATCAAAGCTGCCCGTGGGCACTGCCAGCATCTCTGCTACCCACCGAGGGGGTGGGCAAGGCTCGCTAACATGATACCCTAGCAGAGCCGGACCCCTGCCCCCCACCCCCACTACCAAGAGAAAATAGATAACAGCGCTCTATTCCAAGACCGGACCGGCAGCGTCTCTTGTGGAGAGGCAGAGATGGGCTGGGGAGGGTCCAGCCCTGATACCACCCGGTGACCTGCCCCCAGCCCCTCCTGCATGCCATCAGCATGCGCCACCCACACCCTCCTCCCCAGGAGAGCTGTAGGGGCTGCCGGCTGATCAAAGCACTGTAGGGAAAGGTCTGACAGCATCCCTGATGCGACGGGGAAAGTATGGCCCCCTCCCCACCCCACCCAGTTATGCTTAGGACATTACTATCCACCAACCCACCCCCTCAGATCTGGGCGACGCTGGAGTCTGATCAGAGCTGTTTGTATGGGAGGGTCTCGGGCGCCACTACCGGTGCCACCAGGGTGGGATGGTGGGGCTGGGGTGGAGCTCTGACAAACCTTTCCAAGACAGCCTTAATTATCCTCCAACCCCTCCCACCCCCGTCTGCTGCCATCCACCTATGACCCCTGACAACGCACCACCATGCGCGCCGCTGCCTTTTAGCTAAGCATACATACATGCATGCATACATACAACATGCATGATCTCCATGGTTTCACCCCGCAGAGTGCCTGTATCATAATATCCAGCCCCAGTCCCGCGAGGTTCGCCCTGCCCCCCCTCCCCCCCTCCTTTCATTCTTGCACCTTGCCCCCGGCCTGCATCAGACCGTATCCAGTGCCGGTTTTTGCACCGCCCCCGGTGCTGCAGTCCACCCCCACCCTGCCCCAACCCCGGTCCTGCACCCACCCTGCACCATGCCCCCTGCATCGAACCTGAGCCAGTGCCGGCCATGCACCGGCACCGGTGCTGCACTCAGCCCCCACCCTACACCATGCCCCCTGCACCGGCCCCGATCCAGTGCCGGCCCTGCACCGCCCCCGGTGCTGCACTCAGCCCCCACCCTACACAATGCCCCCTGCACCGGCCCCGATCCAGTGCCGGCCCTGCACCGCCCCCGGTGCTGCACTCAACCCCCACCCTGCAACGTCCCCGGGCCTGCCCCCCAACAACAATAGGCCTGGTTTGGTATTCCAGTACATAAAACTGGGAATTAAATTTATTATAGCTATTATTTTCGTAGAGCGGAGAATCGTAGTTAAGTCTCGCCGTTCTCCTGCTTTGGAGACTCCGTGTCAGAGGACATAGTGCGTGAAAATACACCTACACACGAAGAATTTCTAAGTGGATCGGAAGAACTATGAGCAGTCAGGAGTCAAAGAAGGTGAGTAATCCTCTCTAATTCTCTGTAAACAATTTCTAGGGAATATTGTGTTCTCGTGCGGGCCCAGGCCCAAAGGGATTACACCATCTGCAACCTGCACCTTTAACTCTTCATCTGTTTTGTGTTGGTTACTGTCTCCAGTCAAGTAGCCCAGGCTTAGATTCAGTGTTCTGAGTGCTGATGCCACCTCCTTCTTGTAATAGATGTAGCAGAAAATACATACCTGTTAACTTTTCAGAATCAAATTGAACAATATATTTACGTGGCGCAATTAATCCGTATTGCAGGTGGACCTAGTAATGGCGAGGCCCTAGATAGAATTTTTGGAAGAAATATGTATTTTAAAGCACAATGGTCACACATGGTTATTGTGTTATATTGCATTGGTGCATAAGTATAGTACTTCATACCCATTGCCACTGGAATTATGCAATTCTGCAGCCGCTGCTTATCTCTCATAATTATGGATTTACTGGATTCGCCGTATAATACTTCCATCTGCTCCATAATCTGTAGATTTTAACAACAACAAAAATAGTTTCCAGCTCAAACGGATCAAAAGTTACTAAAAATGCTGTGAAATGTGTTTGCGCGCATTGGAAACTCTTTCACAGAGGTTAGCTGCTCATCTTTCAGTTGCTTGTTTCTGTATTTGGTTGAAAACTGGTACAAATAAAGGTGAACTCTTTATCCAGACAGAATTACCATGTGTAAACGTTACAAAATAATGCAGTAATACTATCAAAACCGGTGCTGCAATATGCCACATAATTTGCCTTTTCTTGCAGCATAATTTAGTCGACTCTACCACATAATTCCAGTGGCTCTGTTCTTACCACAGCCAAGGACGGAAAGTGCTTTGATTTGCATTGGGTTCTTAGGCACCCTTTCGGTGCTTATGGTTGGAAAGATTTTGCATATATAATATTCAGTATCTGTAATGCTTGAAATAAAAAAAGTTACTTGAGGGATGCCACACGATTGGCCTTAAGTCGTGGGATCAGAAAGAGTGCGGTTTATGATGAGTGGAATCTAATAGCATCATATTTTTTTGTTTTAAACTCTGTTTCCAAAAAATGGACATGATAGCAAATCTTGTTCTGACTCACTTAATTGTCACAAACCTACTGCATTTTAAAATTATGCATGTGTTAAGGCACTGTCCTTGATAAATAAATCAACGTGTCCTTTTTGGTGTTGTGCAGTGAAGTGGCAAATTATGGTAGCTTTCTCATTATGTGAGCACTCTGGTAATAGCCTCTCTGATTATGCAATTGGTCATATTGTGTGAGACTTTGGTTTCTACCAACGATTATAGCTACAAGAGCAACCCTCAAACCCATGGGAACATGGGTATATTGTGCTTAAGTTCTACAGTGGTTCTCACTGGAAACAATTCAAGAAAATATATTGTACTCTTTGCCAGGAGAACATTGCAGTGGGCGAAGTGGCGCCTGTACTTTTGTTATATCTACTGGTGCACGGTGCATTGCAGCGAACGAAAGGGCGCACTCCCCCTTGTTATATTCTACTGGTACACTGAACATTGCAGTGGGCGAAGGGGCTCGTCACGGGGCATGGCAGTGGGTGAAGGGGCGCGTGCATTTGTATAGTTGTACTCGATTTTACTGGTGCACAGGGTATTGCAGTAGGAGAAGAGGTGCGTGCACTTCAGCTATGTTCTACTGGATCACGGGGTAGGGCTTCCCTCCTTCATTCCGCACTTGTTAAGGGCATCTGACGGTTTGTACAGCGCCTTCGACGCACACAGGGCCGGCTTTAGTGCTGGTGGTGCCATGTGCGACAATGCTTCAGCGGCCCCTCCCACTCTTTCCTTCTTCCCTCTCTTTCTGTCTAGCAGTTCTTCTCTTACTGAAAGCCTTGACTTCAAGATAGGGTTCTCACTCTCTTTCCTCTACTTTCTTTTATTTGCTCCGCTGTGAAATGGATCCAAAAAAGAAAATCATTTTTGTTGGAAATGTCGTATTTTAATTCTAAGGTGCAGCATCTGGAATAAAAGGTTAAAAATATTAAAAATAACTACATAAAGAAAGACAGAGTGGTAGCAAACTGGCCAGATTGATTTTATTCACACCCAAACACATTAGCGCAACTTTTACAGAGTTTGACAGTGAAGGGCTTTTTTTGTTTTCTTGTCTTTGTTTTCCCTGGGCTTGCATCTAGTGCACCATGCCTGGAGGTACTGCAAAGTGTGGATTGGAAAACCAAAATGTGTACTGCGGCTCTGCGTCCAGGGATGTGGTCTTTTTACCATACTGCTAACGTTTTGTAAGGATATCAGCAATGGACATTGAAATGGGACCATTCAAGGGCCCTTTCAGGCAAAAGCACTCACTGATTTCTGAATAGTGAGTGTAAAAGCGTTAAGGTAACAATGTTGTTCCTGCTTGCATTTCACATGGTTTGCTAAATTTTGCATTCCCCTATGAGTGTTTGCTTTTTCCAGGATGATGTTACTTTTTTTTGTAGGCCGCATATTGCTCTTGTCTATTGCGTCATTTAAATTGAGCCTCATCCAGGTGTTTATAGCCGGCAGCAATTGGGTTGTAGTTGAAGGCAGTGTGAGTTTTTCTCAGAGGGACAGTATGGTGTTCAGTGGGGGAGAGGATGTGGCCCTATGGCCACAGCTGCTGAATTTGGAACTGTGTCCTCATAAATTGTGTGTGTGTGGCTCTTTGTGGGTGGCTTTTTTTGTAGGTGGCTCTATGCGTGGGTGGCTCTGTCTGTGTGTGGGTAACTGTGTGTGTAGGTGGCTCTGTGTGGATGGCTCTATTTGTGTGTGGGTTGCTGTATGTGAATAGCTCTGTGTAGGTGGCTCTGTGTGTGTGGGTGGTTTTGTGTGGGTGGCTTTGTGTGTGGGTGCAAATGCAATGGGTCTCGCATTTGAGAGAGATTAAGCTATTGACATTGTAAATAACAATGCCGTTTCTTTAAATGTTTTAAAAACAAAAACATAAACAAAAATAATGTCATGAGCAATGCCAATAGCTCTAACTTTAACAATGCCGAGACCATTGCATTGTAAATGCTTGTTAGAACTGCACCGGCAAGACCCGGACCACTTAAAGTATGTATGCTAACAATGGAGCTGGTGTGTTTAATCCTCACATCTCACTCGGCGCTAGATATGGGTTTAAGGGGGGGAGGGGGGCACACATCAACATTGTCACATGCATCGAGGATACGTTTCTATTCTTAGTGCTCGTTTGCACGGAACACCGAAACTGACCCTTCTGCGTAGAGGCCACCATTTATATTTCAGCCGGGTCTAGGTCAGGACGAAGATTAAATTAAGCCGACAAAGTTTGCGTAATTTCGGACGTTTCGCAATATGCTTGTTATGCAACATTACAGCATGCTGCGTAATTAGGGCAAAATTAGAATGACGATGACACAACCAGAACATGAGTAACTTTTGATATAAATTAACTTTACAAGGCCTCATCGGCTATCGGCTTTCTTTGAAGCAATCGATAGAATATTATATTTTGTTTGCATTCAGTGTGTTAAACTTATTAATGCATACATTATCATTTTTCCACGCTAGCTAGCTGCAGATATAATTTTGCTATGCAAAATTGTGTTGACGTTTTGTATACAAGAACTAAACACAAATGAATATTAACAGGCAACTCACAGAAGACTGGTGATGGTAATAAGGTGATGATAAAACTCAAATCTACCTTGCTGTTTGCACTTTGCAGCCAATCCCTCTATATAGGTGTTTCGGCTGCATTCTAAACTAATTGTATTGTTATATAGCTCGTACTACCCCTGAGTTGTCAAAGCGCTTTTACCTGCGAGTAGCACGCCACATCCTGGCACCCATAAACGATTCATGGTGAATTAGTCTAGTGAAATATGAAAGTCATTTGAGTGGTGGATATGTTAGTCAGTTATTTGGATTGAGAAGGATAGTGGAGGGACAGAAGAGGTAAAAAGGTTTGCATTTATATAACGCTTGCTACCCCTGATTGACTGTTGAAGCGTTTCTACGGCAGGAAGCACGCTACTCTGGAACCCATAAAGTATTGGTGTTGAATTAGTATAGTGAAATATGAAAGTAATTTGAGTTGTGGATATGTTAGTCAGTTATTTGTATTGAGAAGGATGACGGAGGGATAGAAGAGAGAACACGTTTGCATTTATATAACTCTTGCTACCCCCTGATGGAGTGTTGAAGCCCTTTTTCGGCTAGTAGGACGCTATTCCAGAACCCAGAATGGATTAGTGGTGAATTAATATAGTGAGATATGAAATTAATTTGAGTGGTGGACATGTTAGTCTGTTATTTGGATTGAATAGGGTAGTGGAGGGTTAGAAGAGGAAAGAATTTAGAATTTCTTTTTTGTTTTGAAGCTCATTGCAGTAGGAGAAGGCTTGGGGTGAGTAAAAGGGAGGTGGAGGGGTAAGAGTCGGAGGGCACGGTTTAGAAAGGCTTGTTGTGGGGGATAGAAATAGTAAAAGAGGTATGACATGATGCACGGAGGGGTAGAGTAGGTAAGAGTCTAGAAAGGGTTATTTGGGGGATCATAGTAGTGGTAAGGGGTTTGGGATGAATGAGAGAGTTGAGGTGGAGGATATATAGATAGAGGTAATGTGTGAGAAATGGGGTAGTGCATTGGAGAAAGTAGTAGAAAGAGGTTTGAGATGAATCAGAGTTAAGGTAGAGGATATATTGAGAGTGGTATCGGGTGAGAAGTAGTGCATTGGATATGGTGAATTAGAAGAAAAGTAATACATATATAGATCCATAAGTACATGGAAGGTATATAGATTCATAAAGGTAGGTAGTATTTGTAGATTGAAGATGCATTAAATAAACTCCGGCTTTCAAGTGTTGTTTTACTTTAAATTTATATATATATATATATATATATATATATATATATATATATATATATATATATATATATAATATATATTACCTACTGGCGGTCGCCAGTAGGTAGTTATAGTTAGGACCCTGTTTCCATAGGAAAACCGCAACATTCTATTTGGAATAACTTTGGCGCCGGTCGACGAATCCTCGCGAAATTTTCAAAACTAATGGGGCGCTACGCTCCGCTCCTACCCTGAAAGTCTCGGGGGGATTCGTCAAGTGGGGGCTGAGAAAAAAGGGGGGTCCCAAAATGCGTTTTTCCCATGCATTTTTCCATAGGACCTTTAGACAGAGCTACAGCCCGAACGGCTGAACAGAGTTACTTGAAATTTGGCAGAGAGGTAGTCTACAGGTCAAGGAAGTGCCTTTTGTAGGTCTGGTGTAAATCTGTTCAGTAGTTCCTGAGAAAATAGCCTTTAAATCAATATATATATCTGTGGCAGCTTACGGTGCACTTACCGTACGCGTACGGTGACGTGCGCGAGCGCGATTCTGATTGGCTGTTAGATCTTAGTAAACATTCGAATCGGTCGAAACCAGGAAGCGGCGGCCGCCATTTTCTCTCTCGCACTCTGAGGGGGGGGAGGAAAAACAAAGGTGGAAAATATGTAAAGGAGCATGTTAGACAGCTCCTAACCACCTAGCATTGATTAAGGTGCCCCACAAGACCCCCCAAGGCAAAAAAATCAATTTTAATTTTTTTCGAAAAAACGCCGATTACGCTTACCGTACGCGTACGGTAAAAATTAAATATAAAAAAAAAATATCCACATTAACCCCTCTCCCGTGTGCAAAAGGTGCCAGCAGGGGACCTTTTGGGCATGGCATATTTATTAAAGGAACAATTAATAGATTAAGTTTCTCAACGAAGCGCATAATATGTCCTCCGTGTGCGGACGATGCGCGAAGCGCATCGTGCGTACATGGTCCATCCAGCGTAACGTGGGCACGTGGTGCGCGTAGCGCACCGCGTGCCCACCGTGCGTGCACGGCACTAACTGCGTAAAGTGGGCGCGCGGTGCGCGAAGCGCACCGCGTGCACACTGTGCGCACACTGTGCGCACACGGTGCGCACACGGTGCGCACGGAACGAACTGCGTTAAGTGGGTGCGCACGCCAGGAACGGCGTAAACTAACTTAGCATTTAAAAAACCGTACAAATTCACTGAAAAAACCATAGGTTTCACACACGTTATAGTTAGGAATTAGCATTTAAAAAACCTTGCAAATTCAGTGAAAAAACCATAGGTTTCACACACGTTATAGTTAGCTGGACATTTTACTCGTAAAAAACCATTGAAATTCCCCCGTTATAGTTAGTGCAGGCAACTATAACTCACGCGACCGCAATCCTCTGCTGATGACATATGTGTCTTTATGAAAAAAAAATATTTGTAATATATGTATAGCTAAAATTTAATGGAAGAAGACATGGGCAAATAAGTGTCTAAATACAGTATTCGCATCAGCAGAGGATTGCGGTCGCGTGAGTTATAGTTGCCTGCACTAACTATAACGGGGGAATTTCAATGGTTTTTTACGAGTAAAATGTCCAGCTAACTATAACGTGTGTGAAACCTATGGTTTTTTCACTGAATTTGCAAGGTTTTTTAAATGCTAATTCCTAACTATAACGTGTGTGAAACCTATGGTTTTTTCAGTGAATATATATAATATGTGTGTGTGTGTGTATATATATATATATATATCTATCAACTGTAGAAAAGTAGTTATGATAGAAGATTTACTTATTTATGTAGTCCCTTGTATACATGTTGAAAGCATAGAATAATGTAACTATCAGTAATATGTACATTTGCTAAGCAGAACTAATGAATATGTATATATATTTTTCTAAAACATGATTATTCCACACGTTTGTACAAATCAATACAGGTACCTATGTATAGTACAAATAATGCTCATATACAGTGGTCTATGCTGTATATTCCTGTTTGGTGGTTATCTGGGGAAGAGCCAACTCTTGAGTAGTTTTCTGAAGATAAGGTGGTTATCTGGGGATCTTACGTTGGGGGTAAAGAGTTCCATTGTAGGGCTGCTTGAACAGAGAAGGATGTGCCACCCATGGGCTTTTTCTTGAACGTTTGGAATTTGAGGCGAGGTGCCACTCTAGAGCGCAGGCTCCTTTGTTGAATGTGTTTGGTGATGTTGATTCCTGATGAGCGGGCCTATTCCATGTATCGCTTTGTGGGTGATACAAAGCAGCTTGAACCCGGATCTTCTGGCAACCGGTAACCAATGCAGGGCTTCCAAAGCAGGGGAAATATGGTCTTGTAGTTTTATATGTAAGTGTAGTCTGGCAGCCGAGTTCTGAATCCGTTGTAGTCTTTAAATGGGTGTTAAAGGTGATCCGTGTAGAGGCTATTGGTGTGATCGAGTATGGACAGAGCAAGGGAGATGGTAGCCTGGACCTTGTGTGGAAATCCCAAACGTGGGAAGATTTGTCACACTGTTTTTATAGTAACAAAGCTTTATCTTGCCAGTTTGTCCACTTCGGCATTCATTGATAGCTTGGAGTCCATGGTCATTTTGACGTTTCTTACTTCCTTCAATACTTTAGGTGGTGTTCCAGATCATCAGGCTACGCGGCGAGCGGGTCATAATGTTTGCAATCGCCACACATGAGTATTTCCATTTTGGAAGCATTCAATTTGAGATGGCTCCACGTCTCTGAGACAACTGAAAATTGGCGAGCTTCCAATGTCTTTGGGGCATTCTAGTTGAAGGTGTATTTGCTTGTCATCTGCCTGAGTATAGCACGTGAGGTGAAATCGATTGATCAGTGCTTTAATAACTTCATGTAGATGTTGAAAGCATGGGTGAGATGATAGAGCCTTGAGAGACCCCTGCTTTTGTGAAGTACGGTGTGGATGACAAAGATGGGGTATGGATGACATTAGTTCTATTGCGAAGGCAGGATGTGATCCAGTCTAAAGCAGTCCCCTCTAAGCAAGAAGGGCAGATTCTGTTCCTCTTCCTGGATGGAATCCCATTTGGAAGACTGGAAGTATGGCATTATTTTCAGTGAATTGTGACATCTGTGCCAACGCTGCTCTTTCTACTAGTTTGCCCAGGAAAGGTCCATTTGTAATCGGTCTGTAGTTGTCAGGGTTCAGCGGATCCAAGTTTGTTTTCTTCAGTAATGGGCGTATGTATGACTTTTTGTTGTCTTCTGGAAATATTCCGGTAATTAAAGAGTTGTTGATGATTCTTCTTACTGGAGAGGCAGCAGATGTTTTTAAAAGAATTGTCTTGAACGTTTGTGGTGGACACTGGTCAGAAGGGCTGCTGGCAGGCCTGCTTGCTTTGACAAGGTCCATCAATCCATTGTGTGAAATATGTTGGAAGGAACGGAGAGGCTGGGTTAGAGTGTTCTTGGATTTTTGTTTTGTTAAAGGGTCAGTGCTGGTGCTTTTTGTCTTTTTTTTTTTTTTTTAAGTATGAGTCTAACGTGTCTGCTTTGGTCGTGTAATTACTTGCCAGTTGTCTGTGAAATCTTGAATAAGGGGTGAGCTCCTTTTGGCAATCTGGTTTACGAAATTCATTGAAAATGTTATATAATTCTTTATTTGCACATTTAGCAGTTTGAATTCTGTCTGAAAAGTATCTTTTCTTCGCTTTTTTGATAGCTGACTTGTATAATCTGTTTATTTTCTGTAGGTGAAGTTTGTCTTGATTGGTGTTTGTTTTGAGCCAGCCACGTTGCAGCTTTCTAATTTGTTGTTTTATCTTGTATATCTGTGTATTTCTCCAAGGTGCTTATTTTCTTTTGTTGAGTTGTATTGTGTGTTTTTTAGTGGTATCAGAATATCAAAAGCTTCCTGTAGCGCCTTAAGAGCTCTTATGTTAGGGGAAAACACCTGGCCCAGATGGTTTTATAGTAGAGCTTTATCTTCATTTCTCTAGTATTCTTCTTCCCTATTTGTATCGTTTATTTGTTCATGTTACTGCATCTTCCTCTACTTCTGGCACCTTCCAAGAAGCTATAATTCGTCTTACTCATTATAATTCGTCTTACTCATAAAGAGGATAAAGACCCTTGCGAATGTAAAAATGATAGGCCTATATCTTTATTAAACGTTGATTATAAAAATGTTGTTTTGCTAAGCTTTTAGCCCTCCATTTAGAATCCCTTCTTCCTCATTTTATAGGGAAAGAACAATCTGGGTTTATCAAGGGAAGGCTTATTTGTGATAATGCAAGACTGTTTCTGACTGTTCTCAGTAAAGCCTCTTCTTTTGAGTCTTCTCTTGCAGCTATAACAATTAATGCAGAAAAGGCATTTGATAGAGAAAATTGGGATTTTTTATTTCACTCTTTAAAATGTGATGGGTTTGAACCTAAGATTATAGTTCTTATCTCCCTTTTATACTATGCTCCCCGAACGTCTGTAATGGTAAATGGCATGATGTCCTCATACTTTCCTCTCAATAGGGGGGTTAGACAAGGTTGACCTCTCTCCCCTTTATATTTGTCTTAGGCTCTCAAGCCTTTTCTTTCTCGGTCCGTCCTAATCCTTCTATTTCTGGCTTCTCTTATGGAGATCAGCATTTAAAACTTTCTGCTTACGCAGACGACATTCTTCTATTTATCTCTTCTTCTGAGGATTCACTACCTTCTCTGTTACGCAAACTTTCACTATTTTCTACTGTTTCTGGATATAAAATTAAAAAGGAAAAAATGGAAATTCTCCCGCTAACTAAATACACTTTTAGCAGGTCTTACGCTTACCAGTGGTCCACTTCTACAAAAATTAAACATTTGGGGATATGGTTCACAAATTTCGTCCCAGATACGGTTAAGATTAATTTTACTGAACTTAGTATTAAAATTGATAAGATTCTTTCCTCTTGGAAGCCTTTATTTTTATCATGATGGGGTCGTTTAGACATCATCAAAATGTGGATTTCTCCCTTGTTATTATATCTTCTTTCTATGTTGTCAATACACATCCCTAAACATTTTTCAAGAAAATTAACACATTACTTGTTAAATTTCTCTGGAAACATAAAAAGCCGAGAATAGAATTAGCTACCTTACAAAAACCGAAATCAGCGGGTGGGGTTAATTTCCCTCATTTTTAATGGTTATCACAGAGCTTTTACCTTACGCAGCTCTTTAGACTCAGGATTCATCCTCGTCCTTTTCACCATTATGGCTAGATATTGAACTTGCTTCTGTTCTCCCATTTAGTTTCAAAGAAATTTTATCTCTGACTGCTAAGACGTCGTTTCTTCATTCCCCTATTTTACGGAGCATGAAATCGCTGCTCAAATTGACTTTTCTTCCGCGTATATGGCCTTATTTTTGAAAAAGCCAATATGGTACAACTCTTTACTAAAGATAAATAGTAGACTAGGCCCTTTTTTTGGCGTCCCTGGAAGGATAAAGGTTTAATGTGGGTATCTCAAATTTTTTATAACGGCTCCCCTATCTCATATCCTCAATTTTGACTTATTTATCGTTGCCCTAAATCCTTTTATACTCGCTTTTTTTTTATTGATGAATGTAATTCTTGACGTATATACCTCTTTACAGAAGTCCTCGTAGAAGGTTCCCGTCTCTTCTGGCATTACAGAATTTTTTTAAACTGGACCAAGGGCTTCAGCTATTTATAAGTATTTCTCCCTTCCTGACCCCTCCAGAATCCAGGTCAGAGCTTTTATGGGAGAGAGATTTGGAAGTTTCTTGGACTAGCTCTTTTTGGAAATAGGTATGGGCTCGCATATATAAAATCTCACGGTCTGCTGGTATTATACAATCTCTATTTTTTTGTTTATCTTCGCCTATATTTTACTCCCTTACAGTGCTCCAAATTCTCCTCCGATATTCCCGCTAAATATTGGTCTTGTGATTTTCCTGATGCAGATTTAATGCATATCTTATTCAATTGTCCCAATACCCAAAAAGTTTTGGAACAAAATGTGGGCTCAGATTAAGAGGATTTTTAATTTTGATATCCTTTTTAATATTATTTATCTCTTTTTGGGATCACTGTCCAATTTGCTAATTCTAACATTCCCTAAAAATAAATTATTAGATATTCTATTAGCAATTGTTTTTAACCAGATTAGTTTGAATTAGAAAACATCAGATAAGTTATCCTATAAAGTGTGTTTGGATTCGGTGAGTTCCCATCATAAGTTAGATACTATGTATGCTTTACAATGTACATCTTCTCATAATGTTCAATTATTATGGTTACCTCTTAGTTCATATCTCAACAAAATTGGAAGTGATGTATTAAGTATTGTATCTGTATATTCTGAAAATGTTCGTCCTCAATTAATTTTACATCTCTGTCCTCCTTTTATATTTAATTATATTTTCTGATATGTTAATATGTATAATGTTTATTATATGAGGTTAAACTAGTTTTGTATTAGCAAACATGACATCTAGGATGTGTGCAGCAATGTGTGTGGGTTTGTGGACGATCTGATGCAGGCTCAGTGCATCTAGGCCAGCTATGATTGTTTTTGGATGGGGCATATTGGCTTTGTTAAACCAAATGTTGAGGTCACAGAGAACGTGTAGGTTGGAGTTTAGTGTTATCAGGTTTGAAACTGTCTAGAAGTGTGTCTGGGAATGTTGCATTGCTAGGTGGAGATCTGTAAGGAGCAGGAAGTTACAGGAGGACGACGGTGTAGGATTGCATTTGGTGAAGAGGGCCTCTCAATTTTTCATGGTGATGTCGTTAACGTTAGAGATATGTAATGTTTGCCTGAACATGACAGCTAGGCCACCTCCTTTTTTTCCCTATACGATTTTGGGTGATCATTTGATAGCCTAGAGGAATGGCTTCATACAGGACTGGAGCCATATCATCTTTTAACCATGATTTAGTTATGAATAGTATGTCTGCTTTGTCGTCAGTGAGAAGTTTTTAGATGTGATGTTTGTTTTTAGAGAGCGATCAAGCATTTATTAGTAGACCGTTTAGAGAATGTGCTTTGGCGACAGTGTGACTTTGTTTTGTAGAAGAGTGAGCAGTATTTTGTGGGCTTGCAACTGGTGTGTCCTTAGTGTTGGTATTAGGTATATGCGGTTAGCAATAGTGTAGCTGTTCTGTAGCGTGTTCTTTGTCCAGCAGGCTAAGAAGACATTTTGATAGGTCTGCGTGTGTAGTTGGTGGAGATGGTGTTTAAGAGTGAGTTGGTGTGCTGTGTTGGATTTGTGGTGTAAGCTTGTTGTGAAGGATACATGGAGAAGCGAAGTTGTGAGGTGTGGCACGTTGCTTATTTTGTTTGCATGTGTTTAGGGTAGAAGGTGTATGAGTTGGGGGTAGTGGTGCCGCATGTGGGGCATGTAGTACGTTTATAAATTGTCATGTACAAGTTATCTCTAGATATCAATAGTGGGTTTCCGGGTCTTTTGAAACTGAAGTCTGCTCATAACCAGTTGACTACGTGGCCATTTTTGGTCAAACATAGGAGGCCATCAGGGATTAAGTCTCAATTTAGAGTAATGACACCTGCTAACTCGACCAGCTACCAGACAGTAATGGGGCAATGTAGGCAGAAAGCCAATCGACCTGCCCTGAAATTAGTATCAAAACAGCAAATTCAGTCCATCGGCCACTCAATTCCACCAAACTGTGATCCATTCAGAATTTGGTGGGTGGTATATCTACAACCACAATTGCAGATACACTAACCTCTCCTGATGGAAGCACTGAATCATCATATTTCATGATGTGGCAAGCGTATTGCAAAACATCCCCTGCACCTCAAAGTCTTTGACAATCTAAGTCCTATCAATTGTCTTGAGCCACCCAACTCAATTTAGTCATCATTCCCCCGATTCATCTAGTGTTGGCATCATTATTAATTCAGTTACAAGACAGCACTTGTAAACATGATGAAGAAGCACTAGACCGTAATCTTGTAGCAACATGCTTTTTGTTGAGTTACTTTTACCTTATCGTGCACAATAATTTGTGAGACCTTGTTGAGGTAAAATTGGTTACAATATTTTCTTAAATAATGTAACGGCAGTGACTATCACCTTACCCTTCGCCTTCCAAGTCCTCTCTTGCTCCTATAGGAAGTACATGAGCAGTGCACTGAATGTGTCTCTTACAATTTGTTGATTGCGAGCAGGTTCCTGACTTTAACCATTATATAGCACTGTGCAAGCATTCATCCTTTAAAACCTGGTTTACAAATAACTCAGTTACAAAATATTTGTATGTATCGCCCCCTGACAAAGTTTTGCAACATGCTTGGGTACCTTCTGCTTGTTTGAGGCACCTCCTGCCTTTGTTGTTCTGGCAAGGCAATCTTTCTTTACCCTTTCATCACGGTGTTTGTTCACATTCTTGTCGTAACTTTCTCAAATATTTGCATTCTCTGCTTCGCTAGGAAAGAACGTGTCTCCAAACTACAGGGGGTTGTAGCCAGTTAGCTACAATTGGTAAAGCAGATATAAAGTGGATTCTGCAGATACAAGCGCGGTGCCCACTCATCTCACTTGAGAACTTTTTTGTGGCATGTTGTAGCATTTGATGCATCCATTCAAACTTTACACTGATAATCACTGCTTTTCGAAGCACATCAATGATTTGTTGTTTTTTAAATCTCCAGGGCTTCTTTTGCACACTCGCACGCATCTGACTCGTCAATTTCGTGATGAAGAATTTGTGTGAAAATGTGACTGAAACCGTAGTAAACTGTGCACTGAACATTTCATTTTAATTGGTTTTGAGTTTGAAGTGCTGGATGGTTCGAGGTAGGTTACAAGCTCAGAATACGATTTCACCCTAGACAATTCAAATGCATCTTCCTGTGCGTGCTAAGAGCACACGGCCCCCGTTTCCCTAACTTTTGTAGTAGAAACGATCTGCCCATCCTACACCAAGAACCTGCTGTCTTCTCTGGGTGCAGGATGTTTTGAGTCACCCTCTGACTGCTTTTGATCTCTGTGCCTGAAGCTGAAGGTGAGGTGAGGGGTGTGCTTGCAAAACAGCAGCTCATGTGTGCACAGTGAACTCCTTCTGTTTCACCCCATGCATGGCTTACATACCTGTTCAACTAAACAAAACCATACCAAGAAAAAGCAACCCATGAGTCAGCACGCTATGGGTGTTGCCCCCGCAGGAAGAGTAGGTGTTTTCTCTCACCATTATAATTTGTTTTCATGTATGCATTGCAGGTGCTGCTGCAGTTTTTGCAGTTTTGTTGTGAATAACAGGTGTTGTCAATACTACCCCACTGTACGGTTCTCTTTTTGTTGATCTTGGTCGGGTGAAGGGTTTAGTGGACACACCATGAGTTGAACCTGCTGGTTACACACAGGAAGTTGCGTCAAGAACTTAACTATTTTGCGGGCTGAGTCCAGGTATACGAGTAAAGTAGCAGTTGAGTATGTAGGTCTAATTGGTCTGGTAGTACCAGCAGAAACTACTCTGCACAAGAGCTTATGTTTAGTCCCAAGGAAGGAATGGTGTGGGGTTGGTAAGCTGTGTTTGCCCTTTGTTCACAAGACCGTGCCAGAACAGAGTAACTGGAAGAATGTCCTGATCATTCTGTGTCATATTAGGGGGTGTGGCTGGCAATTGCTTCTTGAATGTAGTGGTTTACTTCCATGTGCAGCCTCTACTCTCCTTAGTGCGTTGTGGAAATCTAATTGCTGTTTATATAGGGCACATTCTGCCATTTGTGTGGCCGCTTGGCGCTTTCAGCAGTCCACTGACTTTCCAAAGGGTTCCTGGTTAAACTTGCAGACCAAAGATCTGATTCCGTTTATGGTGTTGGGGTTGTTATTGTGTTTTGGTTGTTGTCTTGGTTATGATACGTTTTGTTGGTTGCTTGTCAAGTGCTTAATAAAGGCTCTGGTGCTGCCTTAAAGTGCTTAGCAGGAGGAGGATAGTGTCTTTCTCACTAACCAGTGTGAATGATATAGGTCTGGGCTGAGGCTGGAAGGCATTATCAGAGCTCTCAAGTTTCCCAGTTCCATGCATGAGTAGCTTTTCCAGTCCAGGTTTTCCTGGGATTTTTTAGTACTGTTGATAATTATTAAAAGTATGTGTGGTGTCTTCTTGGTAGTAAGTGTTGTTGGATGCAGTCAAGCCAGCTACATAGCGTGGCTTAATCAGATGGTAATGGAACGTACTGCACATAAAACCCCAATTTACCACTCTGTCACAGTGGATACATTTTCAGAAACCTGTGACGTTGAAGAGAGTATTAGGGAATACAGGATTCAGTGTGGAATCTGAAATGTTTAACTATTCTATCTTTAAATTTTGTTTTAGCCATGTAGGTTGTCAGATACTTTATGAATCCAGGAGGGTTGGAGGCCGTGATGTTAGATATTTGATGTGTCTGATTTCATGTGGCATTTATGTGGAAAAATGCTGTTGAAGGCCACGTGATGGGTATGCCCTATAAGAGTTGTTTTTGTAGTATGAAAGGAGTTATTAATAGTTAATTCAGTTGTTGCCATTTGTTGTTTCTTACTGTTGTCGGGTAGATAAAAGACCTACTGATTAAGCAACAGAGACTTGTCTGTTGGTAGCAGCAGAAACTGTGTATCTTGCTTTGCTGGTTTGGCGGAGCCAATCCCTTAACGATTTGTTTTGTTAGTATGGAAAGCCTGTTCCTGAAAAGAGAAATTTGTGAGTTTCAGCACTCGCTGTGGTTTCAGTGATAGTAGGTGTGGTACCTGCTTCTGTTAAACAAATCAAACCTGTTCCAGAAACTCTGGTTGTGATTGACTAATGGCTGGTCTCTCTCTATTGTACTATATGTTGACCTAGCGGTATCAGTACTTGACACGACCTAGTGGCGGATTCGGTAGAAGAAAAATACTGTATGATGCTTCATGCACTGCTTCTGACATTTGTAAATGCTGTAAATAACATGTTCATGTTACCCACTTTAATGATAGTCCAATGACCAACATCAGAAGGATGGACTCCTTGAGTCTGCCTTGCCGTGGTTTGAACTGGTGACCTTCAGATCACAGCAGAGGTCTGCAGCAAGAGCCAGTTTCACAGCTTTAAAACAAGCAGTTATGCATAAACAAATATTGTTCACTTGGGCATGTCCAACTCCTTAAGAAAAGCGAAATTATATAAAGTGACACAAATGTGGCTGATACACCAACTTCAAAGAGGAATCCCCCCAGATTCCCTTTCAGAAGTCTTGCTCCACATTTAGTGACCTTGCTCCACTCCAACATATTTGATTATTTCAATACTGTACCTAAATAAATCTCTAACATAGATTATCTACTACGCATTTATACCCCCATTACTTATTTGACTATAACCCTGGATATCACATGTAATTTATAATCTTAAAAACATAATTAGAGCATAGCATAGGCAAAAGACCACCTCAATTCAAGCCTTGTGTGCACTATCCGCTTCAATATATAAACTTAAATGTTGCAATCTGTAATTGGGTTTTCCCTCTTTCCTTTTCCTATTCTGCCCTTCCTTCTATCTTCCCTCCTCACCCTCCCGTTCCTCCCTTGTTGGTACTTACCATTCCATGGAACCTTCATGTGAAGCTCACAGTAGAATGTTCTGTGAGCTTCAACTGTCAGTTGGTGCCTGAGAATCGACTTCAATAAACGTTGGTTTTACCTGTACCTGGAGTCTTCATTCTTAACAATACGTTGTCATACTTTCTAAACATAATCCATGCACTTGTCATCCCCAGCATCTCACATACATTGATCACACACCTGATCAACAACCTACTCTCCTCTACTCCATGACCTATCGTTAATAGTTAATGACTTTCCCACATACTTTTCAAAAATCACTGACATACAACACCCTGACTGCACCACTCACTGCTCCACCACCACCTTCTGAACTATAATCTCAAATAATAGTTTTGACTACATCCATAATTTAAATATTTCTTCAGATCTAAGCTTCCAACCCATCCTGAGATCCATCAGACCGCTTTGGTCCTCAGATCACCAATCCTCTTGAAACCATATCTGCATTATTCTGAGTTTAACATCTCAGCAACTATTCCTTCACATTTGGCACATGCCCAGCTCACCTCAAATCTACAGTGGGTCTGCCTCTTCCAGAGAAATCTAAAATTGGTCCTGCACTCCCTCAAACCTTTCGCCCAGTAGCTCCAATTCCCTTCATCTCTAAGGTACTGAGTAATTGGTATTAATCATTTTACGCTTTATCTTTCATCCAGTAACCTTAGCCCCATCCAATCTGTTTTCCGTACACTACACTCCATGGGATACACACTTTCTCACATTGTACTGAACTTTTTATCATCAATACCCACTACAATTAACTTTTTTCCATCTTCATACTCTTGGACCTGTGCTTGGCCTTCAGTCTGCTCTATGCCGTGGGCCTCGTGAACTAGCACACAAATGGATCACATCTTAACAGTCTGAAAATGTGGTCATAGACAGCTGAAAGTTAAAGACCTCAACAAGCTGATGCCCCCTAAATTATTGTGTGGCCCACACGTCTCTGTCCTAGACTGTCTTATATTCTCATTTGGATTCCCTCTATGTCAATGACACCAGAATCTTCTTATTCTTTACAAGTTTTATACCCCGCTTGCAGCCTGGCATCCTGAGCGGTCTCATTACCATTAGATAGCATTACCGTTCTGCATGCTAAATTCCTCTAAAACATAGGTCTTAAACTTTCCCTCAACAACTGCAACCCTTCTCTTAGGCTACTCACTTTCCCCTTGACTCGCTGAAAAGCGCTTCCTTGGCCTGAAACCTTTAGTCCTTCCATGAAAATGGAAATATTTATTACCAACTAAGCATGACTTCAACCGCACTAATCGGCACTTTAGTATTTAGTAGGCAGTCTGCGTCTGCTTCACTATTACTCCTCAGCACAACTAGGTACGGTCATAATCTTCGCTACCCTGCCTCTTTATAATTATCCAGATCTACTGTCACAAGGCCAACTGGCTCACCCCCAGGAACCATGTATTATATAAATTACACCTGGAAGCCACATAATTGTGCCCACTATCGTACAGAAAGTATTATTTGTCTACAGATGGGCGAGCTCTCCTTCGTCCCCTTACCCAGTTCATGGTAGTCGTAGGTACCTTAAGCCATGGCCACTGGAATTATGCAGAGGACCAAATTATATGGCAGAGTTGATAAAATTATGTTGCAAGAAAAGGCAAAGTATTCAGGGTAATGCAGCGCATTTTATGACCGTATTACTTCATTCTTTTTTTCATTTTTACCCATGTTAACACTCTTTGAGCAATGGTTTCACCTCATTAGTACTACATTAGCATTCAAATACAGCAATAAGCAACTGAAATGTGACCATTGAACTTTTGGGAAGGGCCTTCCACTGTGCTGCAACACAAGTTGCTGTATTTTAGTAACTTTTGACAAGTGTGAGCTAGAAACATTTTTTTGTTACACTCTACAAATTAAGTTGTAAATTCGGAAAATCCACACTTGTGCAAAAAAATGCTGCTGCCGTAGAATTGTATAAATCCATTGGCCCTGCCTTAAACTAAGCTGTATTAACCATGCACTACAAAGCAGCCTCCCCCGATGTGCTATGAAACAAGTATTAGCAAAGCCAGTAGGTTTTGGCTAAGATCTATTGGTTTTGTTATTTATATTTTTTTAGCCATGTTATACAGCAGCATGGTTGAATGGAGAAAAAAAACCCTATGACCCGGCCATCATTTATAGCACCTTTTTTATTTACGTTCAACAGTGGTGCACAGCAGCAATGCAGATGTGGCTAAAAAAATGTGAGAAAGCCATTAGATATCGCCAATGCTTGTGTTTTTCAGCAGCTTGAGAACAAGCATTTACAATGCAATGGTCTCGGCATTGTTAAAGTTAGAGCTACTGGCATTGCTCATGATATTATTTTTGTTTATGTTTTTGTTTTTAAAACATTTAAAGAAACGGCATTGTTATTTACAATGTCAATAGCTTAATCTCTCTCAAATGCGAGACCTATTGCATTTGCACCCACACACAGAGCCACACACACAAAGCCACCCACACACACACAGAGCCACCCACACTGGAGCGGGAGACTACCGATTTCGGGTTTCAGCAGCCAGGACTTGGTATTGTGTAATGTGCTAATTCTTCCAGCAATAGTCAGTGGCGATGCAGGGGCTCTAGAAGGGGTGAAAACCCAACAAAGCCCCATTAACAAGCGAATGGTCTTTTAAAGACATGTGAAGTACTCGGGGTGGCTCTGTGTGTGCCCGGGGTGCCACATATGGTGGGGGTGGGGGGGAGAGGGTTGGTGTATGCACTGCCAGCAACCTTCCAGGCCAGTGCACAACACTTGCATCACCCTCTCTCTGCCTGCCATTGCACTCCATGCTTCTGAAAGGTAAGAAAAAAACGTGCATTTGTGTTTCAAATGTCCAGTCCTGCAGCAGCACACTTCCAAAGCCCATACATGACAGTAACCCGATTCAAGGCCCGATTCTCCCGATTTTTTTTTTTTTTTTTTTTTTTAATCTCCCACTTTGCTCTTCTGGAATGTTGGCATGTATGCTGTATGTAGGGACAAATGCCATTTACACTGTGTAGTTCTACTCCCAAGAACGTCCTTAGAAGCAGAATTACAGTCCCGTGTTCGGGGGTTAGCGGCCAGGATGTGAGGACCTCTCGTGAGTAGTGCGGACACAGCACAGGTTCAAAAGGGCTCGGAGTCGCCGCGCTCCCCATGCTGGGCGGCGCTGAGCTGTTGCCCCTACTGTTGCGTGGCCGGCGGCATCGGGCGGTGTGGAGCGGAGGAAAAAGCTTGCGCTTAAAAACAAGCGGGGAGCTGGGGGGTCGCCGGTGGTGGTCGGATCGGAACCTGTCACCGCTGCCGCCGTTACTGCCGCTGCTGCCCCCGCAGGCCTCCGTGCGCCCAAGGGAAGTCCCTCTCTCCTTCAGCCTGACTGCAGCACACCTCTAAAGCCGAGACCTAAAAAGGGCACGGTGGCCCCTTCTTTGCAGGCGCGGTCCAGAATTCCCCCCCGCCCCCTCTCTCTCCCCTAGTTTGTTTTTCACCCCTCCGTGGGACTCCAGGGAGGGGGTCGGTTTGTTGGTTTCGGTTTGCCGGACGTGGGACAGCTACTGAAGAGCCTGCCTCTACCTAAAATGTCTAGTCCCTCTCTTACCTTACCTGTAATTCCGCTCCTCTTTACTTGTATTTACCCCACCATGCTCATGCGCCATTTTATTATAATTTAGTTTGTGCGTAATAGGAAAACATGCTTACATAGGACATACATTCATGTATATATCACCAGACATGTGTGCAGGTCATGGCAAAATCGAAAAATTCAGTGGCGGAGTTCGGAACTCCATTAGATCTTATTGACTCAGTGATTAAGAATTCACTGGTCATCTTAGCTGATGATGGTTTGTTAGGTGTTGGTGGCCACCATGGAACAAGGTTTGTGGTTCGGGCCCATCATGCTCAAACATTGGCAAACAGGAGAATTGTTAAAAACTTGTCTGTAACTAATCAGGGTATATCTGGATGAGGACGCCCAGGCAAGTGCATAGAAGGCCGAGCCTTTGTCACATGATCATTCATGGTACGTTTGGGCCCATCAGGGCTCAGCTATCTTGGGCCAATTGTAAAGACTGTGCTGCAGGTGGTGGATGCCACTTCCAGGGAATAATCTGGAGTAAGGGGAACTTCTCAGAGGTGCGAAAGAGGCACCGAATCCCAAACACAAACACTTAATCCAGGGCTGCTTGATTTAAACCTCCACCTTACAGTCGTGTGACCTTTTATGTATTCGGATTAGGGGCCTTCCTTAATGCACACTGACTACTTTGAAAAATAGGCTCAATTTTTGCGATACGGCTGATCTACTAATGAGTAGCATCACAACATGCACATTTGTATGAGATCACAAGACCTACTGTCTCATTACCGTTCAGGAGGCCGATGGTGTTTTGCACCAGCCTTTTCTCTTCAAGGACCTGTACCAAGCTGGGCACCTGCTGGCATCCTCACTCCAGTTTCCAAAGCAAATTTTTGTGCTTGAAGGTTTTTCAAAACGTATGCTTTTAAACGGAACTCGGAATTCGAAACCAAGCTTTGGCTCGGATTCTTCTACACAAACCCTCCATATATTTTTGTTTTTTGTGTGATTTGCGTATCCATCTCGATTTGGTATATAAGAAAAACTCCACAGAGTCATTTTGTTGGCAAGCATCTGTATGAAGCACGTGGAATTTTGATTTTGTGAACGTCTCCACGCATGTACGCGCATACGAAGTGATGCGGCTGCTCTGTCATCACCCTTATTTTCAGCTTTTTTGTTTTACCTTTGGTCATGCTGTACAGCATCTTGCCGATGCTCTAACACACCCGTAAAAGCCATTGCCAAAGTCACTAGGGAATGGGACAAATGACGAGGCCTATTGGATGAGCCAATGCTTGTCTGTTCTATCTGGGCTCTTTTAATCCACCGCTCCTGGTGCTTGCAGTTGCATACTGAGAATGAAAGCCCCCTCGGCTCAGACTGAGCTCAGTCCAGGATGCAGGTGTATAAAGGCAGTCTAGCCCTGTTGTGACTGTCCTTTCCATATGACTCTGGTGACGCCTGCTTGAATTCATCAAAATGCAAATGGTCTACACCCAGCTCCTGCATGTCGCGCGGCGGAGGCATCCCAGTGAACAGGTTTTACAAGTTAAAGCTATTTCAAAAATTGCTCGTTCGACAGCACATTTCATGCTTCAATATCCTTTTCTGAAGGAGTTTCCCAAGCTCCGGCAGCCGGAGATCTCCTTCAGAGCAGTGTTTGTTGCTGATTGAATGTTTTTTACAGCTGTGAGAGGACTGGATGCTCACTGTGAAGGCCAAGCAGCTAGCTGATTTTAGGGAAAAAGAAACACCGCAGGAGGTTGGGTCTGCGTGATTTCCCTCCCTCCCCTCACTCACTGAAATGTGCAGTTCTTGTTTGTTCGATCGGTGCTTTCACATCGTCTACAAAGCACGAGCCGCGCTCACGCGGAACGTTTCTGTGGGGATGGCAACGGTGGGCAGCATTTCTGTTGTTGATGTCTGTGACAGGCCGGAACCAGTTAGTTGTGTAGCAAGAATATACTGAGACACCACCGCCTTTCTCCGAGGTCAAGCAGAAATGCCTCGGAGAAACGCAGTGGCGTTTTCGGATTCGGGGGCGTGTTTTTCTTTCTCTCCTCTTGCCATTGGCTGGAATGTTTACATTCCAGAGGAGAGAAAGAATCGAAAAAACACGCCCCCGAATCCGAAAAAGACGGGGGCGTGTTTGGAGAGACAATGCTCTTCTCCAATGGCTGACCAGTATTTCAGAGGCCAGCCAATGGAGAAGAGGTAAAAAAAAGGGGCGGGTTAAAGCCCCACTCCTAAACATTAAATCTCGGAGCGAGACTGCGCAAGCGCAGCCTTCGAGCCGAGACCTAAAAAAGGGGGTGATGCAAAGGGGGCGTTGCATTGGATGTTGAGCATTTTCAAAATCTCTGGGTAAAGAAGAGTATCAGATTGAAGTACCAACAAAACAGGCCTTCGGGTGCCTGAGCGGAACTGCTCCTGCATAGCTCTGCCTCTTAGTAAACGTTGCGTTCTACCCAGTGCTGGCCTTTGCTCGGAGGGTGCCCTGGGCAACGCCAGATTTAGTGCCCCTCCCACTAGGTCTCTTTAATTGTCTGCGTATTGAACATTTGGGCCTAGGCCCCGCCTGCACATCCTACCCCTCGTATATAATACTGTTCTTTAGTGTAAATCCAGGAACTAACCATAACAAAACCAGATTTACAGGGGGTGGTGGTGACCCTCATATGCACGGACTATAAAACTGTCCTTTGCGAGGCCCTTCCCCATATTTCCTGTTGCAAGCAGGAAATATTAGAGACCTCTCCGTCGCCTTAGGTTTAATTTAAATCCCGTAACGTGGTATATGTTGGGCCAGGCCTGCCTTTGTTTACGGTGCCACTCATTAACTCTTCTGCTGCACTGCTGAAGGAATTCGTTTGGGCTCTTTGCCCAAGGCTGTGTGGCTGCTGTCTTTTGCTTTGTTTGCATCTAGGAGATATGTTTGTCCTTCGCTCCTTAACATGTCCCCCTGCGTACGTTTGTTCACTTCCAGACGGTCAGTCTGGCGTTCAGGGCCGGAACGGGGATCCAAAAGCAATCATGACAAAAATGCTCAAACCAGCCCCGCTCCCTCATTCTCCAAGTTCTCTTTTCGTCCATCCACCCAGTCTCTTATTCTCTGCTCTCTGGCTCTCTCCCCACGCCTCTTTTCTCCCTCTCTGAGCTCTTGCTCCCTCTCCATCCCTCTCTTCCCCACTTTGTGTGTGTGTCTCGCTCTCTGTCTTGAAGCCCCCTTGTGCCTGCTTAATTTAATCTTGGGGATCTGGGGGACAGTAACAGAGGCAGCAGCGGCCCTAGCTGTTAAAACCAGCCTCCAATGGCTCCAGCCCTCCGGGGAAATCCCCGGTGGAATAAAAGGCCGGTCCTGCCCTGTGGGCGCTTATTTAATGGGTTTTGTGTCTGTGTTAGCCATGCAGTTTATGCGAGTTGCACAGAAAACCCTACAGGCTGCTGGGCATCATTTCCTGCACTTGTGAGCATGGCATTGTGGACCGGCTTGGGCCAAAGTCTTTGGGCACAAAGTACTATGGGTGAGGTACAAAGCAGCTGGTGCTTTTTTTTTTTTTTTTATAACACCAGCTGCGTTGCCATCTAACCAGAAGTTTGTGCTGTGACTGATGGTCTAATCAGTTGCAGTTCAAAATCACTATTAGCAAGGAGTCCTAAAAACTCCTGCCTCATTAATATGTGTGAAAACCCAGATCGCTTGTGGACTAACACAACCTCTAATGAATAAACATGCAATACAATATTTGCAAAATGGCAAAAATGTACACATACTGGTTGTTAAAATCACTGTACAGTTAACGTGATTAGTGTTTTAACCCTCACAAGAGCATGGGGTAGTAATGATATAGCTTTCCTGCGTTACCCGCCTCTTTGCTTCTTTTTACTATGTCCCACTGAAAAGCAAGGTATTTCCAATGCCCTCTGTTGTTTTCACTGGGTGATCTCTGGCAAAGATCTCCTGTTCTTTCAGCCTGGTGTCCTGGCTATTGCCCTACTCGCACACTCGATCCTCCACCTTCGCTTTACCACATATTCACCAACCCCAGACCGTGATCGACCCTCCTCTTTCCAGTCTACCTCCCCTCTGCAATGAACAGCGCTCTTCTCCCTTTTGGCTATTTCTGAGCATTGTGCGTTTCTTAAAAACATGGACACCCATTTCTTCAAAGGCAAATGTTCACTCTACCCCCTTGAGCTCCCACCTTCTTTTCTTTTCTGGAGTTTTCTGTTGTAAACTGGATTCAAACCAAGGACACCTTTTTGGCAACAATGCGTTTTACTAAATTTTTAACCAATCAATTAATTGAGAAAGCACTTCTTACTGCCTTTCTGATTGACTCTTGCAATGAAAGCAGTAATACACTCTACTCGCAGGGCCCATTCAATGGGATTTTTATCTCACTGCGCGGATTTAACTCCCTGTGTTCTGGTTCGGGTTCAAGTTTCTTTTTAAATTACACAATAAAAATATAGAGTGGTATAAACCATATATGTAGCTGTGCAGATAGTAAGATGCTATTTATTAATGTCTAATGTGAGAGGAAACCATTGACACACGAGAGGTGAAGCCTAGAGTGGGTCACAAGCCCCCTGCTACCCAAGGCATTACATGGGGGTGTGAGAGGATCTATTGTGGCATATGTAAGTGCTAATGTACGTGTAGTCTGTTCTGTCGTTCACATATTTTGTAGGCTTTTTATTTTTGGTGCTTCACTACTTAATAGCTCCCACATGCGCTTCATAAACATTCATTAAAAATGAATACGCCACATATACATTTCATGATATTCCATTCAATACTTCAAAAGTTGTGCATAGAGCAGTGATGCTCAGACCAGCTCCAGATGTCTGGGATGAGAGCAGCTGTATGCATGGAGCATCAGTCTGTGAATGTGGTTGGTTTAGCTTGTGTCTTTCTGCACCTCATCCACTGGCGCAACAAAACTAGAGGTACTTGGAAGGGCCCTCTCCAGACTCAATCGGCAGCTCGCTAGCCAGAGTACTGTGCTGTGGGGGCCCCCTAGAGCTTGGGGACCCCCCGCACCACAGGGGCCTGTGTTACGCCACTGACCTCATCCAGTATCCTGCATTTCCTGTGCATTTGTCCGAGGCCTGTACCTCCTTTGGCACATCCCTTTATCGTGCCATGCACCCATACCCAAGCCCTTTCTTGAGACAGAAATGGTGCACGTGGACACAAAAGTAGACTAATGTCCTCTTTCCCTGTAGCAAAAACTCTGGTAGGGTACTGTAGTTGTTGATGCAGCGGTGGGTTTATAAAATGTCTTTGGACCTTTGTACAGTAGTGCAACCATCTTGATATACAAGTCCGCTTCCATATTTCTCTGCCATGTTGCACAGACCAGAGGCTCCTCTTCTTCTTTTCATCCCGAGCTTAGCACAAGTATGCTTTGGGAAGTAGCAGAACTACTGCAAATAGGTAGGTCAGTAAGACCACCTAGTGCCACTTGCTCATCCGAAACCGATTATTCAAGATTAGACCAACCATAAATAAGCATTGAAAATGAAATAAGTCTCGCCTTTTATTAAGTTAAAGCCATTTGCTTTGCTATACAATACCATTCGCAAAGCGAATGGCTTTAACTTAATCAAAGGCGAGACCTATTGCATTTTCAATGCTAGTTTCTTTGTGCAATGCATTTATGAGAGCAAGGCAAACACAAAGGTTGGGGTGCCAAAGTGAGCTAAAGAACGATGATGGATTCAACCAAGATCTCCTGCCTGATGACAATGCTGATAATGAACTAAGAGGTAAGTAAGGGGTCATGTGTATCCTATATGTGGCTAGATTTGTATCATACATGGAAAAAAGTTTAGTCTATTAAATCACATAAAAGAGTTTTTTGTACAGCAGACATGCTGAATTTGCACATTTGAAGGTGCTCTCATATGTGATAATGAAGAAAATTGCGGCTCAATGAATTAAAAAATTTGCTCACGATCACATCATTTAAAACCAGTACATGGGTCAAGAGTATTACAAATAGGTTGAGTAGATTGTCACTAGACCTGCAGGTTTAGCAACATTTTTATGCTTTTTCATGGCCTGTACCTACATGCGCTGCTTCCGACACGCGTCACTTTCATCTGCCACCATCGACATTTGCCAGGAATAAATAAAATTAAATGACACCAACCTCTGTCCTGGAGATAACTCACAGAACATATGCTCACCCACAACAGAGCATTGTAAAAGCCAAATATGTCTGACATGCAGCTCGTACCCAACAGCGCCACCGTTGCTCACTGATAGCAACTGCTAGGGGTGGGTAATTAGCTCCATGTTTACCAAAAGTTGTTCATCCCATCCTCATCGCCACTTTTGAGAAATGATAGTCCACAACTGCAGGGTAGGCAAACTGCAGTTATTGTGCTTAAGCGTACAGGCAAGGACCACTGGCCACACCGCTCACAACTGACTTCCACTCCCCATTCCAAAACATCCTCTTACCTCATCATAGAATCACCAACAAGGAACCTTCCATGAAGAGGTAAGCAGAAACTCTTCAGCAACACAAACCTCCACAATACCCTCCTCAGGTAATAGAAAGCTACTTAAGATTTTGATGACCTGATCATTCTTACAGGGTGGAAGTAGCCTTTCTTACTCACAACTACACTGTGATTATCACTCAACTGAATGATACCGCTTTTATAAACCTCACAAGGATGAACGGTTGAATTGGTTATGCTAAGATTCATAACACTGACCTAAAAGCTACCCAATTAACTCGGAATCCAGCGTTTAATCAGGCGGGTTATTTTAACTGTGAAATTCTGCTACAAATATCATTTCAATACGGGGAACTACCGATATGAACTGCAATTCAACAGCCGTTCTCCATTTTAAATGCACACTGCCTTCTGAGGCGTACTTTAGGGAATAAATAAATGGAAGCAGAGTCATACATGAGATTTTGGACTCTTTACTGAAAATGTTGGGATATGTAAAGAAACTAGCAGCGCACACGGCTATAAAGCATAGGTGGTCACCAATTCCGGATATTTACATTGTAGAGAGCGGTGTTGGCAACAATTATAATCAAAAACGGAAACCCAATAATTAACAAGCAGAACATGTGCCAGTTTACAAATAATGCAATGTTCACAACTTCGCTTAAGAATTGTCTCTGTATACCTTCTCTTTCCAAAACGCGCATGTACAACTAAAGGTAGCAAATTTACCATCAGTTGTCCAATAACCAGTGTACACAACAACTTCACGCGCTGGCCAATAGACTTGAATGTCCGCCATCCAGAAGTCCCGTACCTGAAACTGCTCGATGGCCTTCAGCGGCTCTGTGAAATTGGTTAGGGTCTCTTTAAGATCTTCTCTGTTAGCTACCCCCAGGTCCTGCAGCCCGGAAAACATTCTACGCGTCCAAAGGGCTCAGACACCAGTCACGGTCAATTCTCTTCTGAGGCTGCCCGTAAACCTGCTTTCAATGCATGGAGTTTAGATCGCCGCTCTTAATCAAACAACTTCCGGTGTACACCAGACTAATTCTTCCCCTAACTCCTGACTCGAGTCCCAGGTTCCGGCTGCACATCTCCATAGCAACTCTAATACCATCGACACAAAGGTAAGACTACGTTGCATAAAATGAAAAGCTGTGTGATAGATAGACTTAAAAGAATCACGTAAATCTAAAGAAAAAGCTATACATTATGATTGTTGAATAAGGCCTGATTTAGCGATCAGTTGAACGCAACGGTACAGCGATGACCATTTAATCAGAAAATAGCAATACCTCTTATTTACAAACGTACAAGTGCAGTAATAAGTAGAGCTATGAAACAAATCCTTATCAAGTGGGGGTGGTGAATGTTTTTAAAGAAGTATCTAGTCTTTGTATCGGGCAGGAAACTCACAAATTTTGTTTTAAACCAACAATGGCTCTATTTTAGTATACTTTCCTTAAACATCCTCCTCTTCGATGTAAGTTAATACGGAAATTAAATTCCTTTGAACCTTTTTCCATAAATCTCATATCTGTTCTCAAATGTTGAGTGCTGGATGCCGTTTGTGTTGCTTGTACAATGTAGCAAGCCCTATGAAAGGAGCCAACTTTTGCTAGACTCGGAAGAATGATCTTTAGCACAAAAGGGACACAATGCCTTTAGGAAATGAGGCGAACGAGCGCTGCTGCGCATGCTAGCCACCGTCGGCAATGGGTGGAGCAAAGGCGGGATATGCGCCCGCCTTTGCCCAATTGCATGCCTTATTTCTGTAAAAAAAACACGCGCAAGCCAATAGCAGCGGGTGAAAGCCTAATCACACGCACTAGCATGTGGTCAGCTTTCAGAACCCCGTACAAGGGGCCTCACGCTGCGCGAGCAGTGCTACGCACTGCAACGCTAGGCACAAGACCTAAAAAGAATGTTGCCCAGACAAGCAATGTATGAACATCAGATGACTAACATATCCACCCAGGTACCTGTTTCAGGTCAACCAACAAGGATGGTAGGCACGACCACATACACAACTATCTCTCACTATAAGTCATTCCACTCAAGGCTAAAGTGCATCTACACAGCCGGGGCGACATAGAAAGTGAAATCGTCTACTCATTGTGCTCAGAATGAAAGTTCACATGTTCTATTCCTTGCCTCTGTTTGCTGCACTGACCAGTACATGCTTAAAAGCACAGCACAAGATCATAGTATAAGCTCATCACCTAGGTCACGAACAACACTAAAACACTTTCTACATGCGCAACACTAAAATTCAACATCCTTACTACCAAGCACACCCTTTGATGTAGCAAGTATCTGTCAGCTAATGTTCATCAGCTTCTTGCCAGGAGCATGAAGCATTCTACATCCTAACTACCATATGCAAAGAAATGATGCTCTGATTGGCATTGACAAGGCAGTAGAATCAAGATGACCATGAAAATACCAACGAGACAATAATTTAGAAAAACATAGACTGTCACATCACAGGCTGTTACTAGGACTTAATACTTGTGTGAAGTGTCGGCTGGGTCCTGACCAAAGTCTCAGGCATGTTTCCTACTTTGTTTATTTTTGGCTTGTCTCTCTGGCTTGTCCTTTCTATCTATATTGGGTTCTCTGGTGGTTGCTCCGTCCCTCTCATCAGTGGGCCTCTGTGCTTATAATGTGTCCTTTATGCTCTTGGACTGCATATCTAGTCTGGTTTCTTCTGTGCTTTCTTTGTTGTTCTCTATCTGCGGTTCATAGTTTTTGCGCTGTGCTATGGGCAGATCACCCTGCGATTTTATCCATCTGTATACTTATTCAGCGTGTATTACCTATAAGACTGTACGCCACAATTCCCCATGTTATTTTGTGCAAAAACTGCATAACCTAGGAAGATGAAGATATTCCAGAAACACAGAAGACCCAGTGCTTCAAATTCCAAATTTCAGAAAACAAACTAAACTCCGCAATTGTTTTTCCGTGGCAGCATCCAAGATTTGCAATAACATTCCTCTGGCCTTGAGGAAGTCCCCTTCATACATCATGTTCGTTCAAAAGAGGAGTGAACTTCTGTCCCAACAATAAATAACCACTTTCCTCTATTCCACTCCTTGGACATGCCAGATTCTCTGCTGTAGACTGCAGCCTACAGAACTGTATCAGGACCCCATTTCATTTATTTTTATGACATTAATACCCACTTTGAACATGGCAGATGTTGGTAGTAAAAATCTTGGGGTATGGTTGGATTCCGCTCTTAGGTTTCAGGAGCACACCAAGAAAGTAGCAGGCACTTGCTTTGGCTTACTTCGGGGATTAAGGCCCTTTTTGGGGTTTTTCGATCCATCTACCCGTCAGATGATAGTCCAGGCGGCTAGTTTGTCCAGACTGGACTATGCAAATTCGCTCCTTTTAGGAGCAAATTAGGCAGAGGTGATTAGTCTGCAGCGAGTTGAGAATGCGACAGCCCGAGTTCTGCTGAGGCTTCCCAGAAGCTGCTCTGCGACGGGGGCTATTCAACGTTTACATTGGTTGCCTGTGACCAAAAGGATCGAATTTAAAACCCTGTGTCTGACTTTTAACATTTTAAAACTTTCATCCCCTGAGATTCTGTCCAATTTGCTGTTATCGTACTTACCTACACGCCAGTTACGCTCTGCAGGGCAATATCTGGTTACGGTCCCTCGAGTGAAGCGTCTCCGAGCTGGGGGACGGTCAGTGCTTAATTTGTGCCGGTGCTTTCCGGTGCTTAGCACCAGCACTTATTCATCAGGGCCGGGTCCAGACCTGAGTGCCTCCGGTGAAGAGTGCTTAGCTAATAATAAATACATGCCTGCCCTTCAGTTAGTACTGCTGGTGGGCGGGCCACTGATTGAGCTGGATTTGGTCCTGACTGTGGGTCTGTGCTGCGCTGCCGCGGCACCGTGTGTAATCTTTTTTTAAATTCCACGCAGCGGCCAGCCGTGCCGGCCTGTCAGCCCACCAGATCATCATTCATGGGGCACACACACGAGTCACGATGCACGCACTGGCAGTTCACAACGCTACTATCATTTGAAGCAGTGTCCAGCAGTAGGCCTCTAAATGCAGTAACCGCTACTGTAACCCAGTAAGTAACCAGCGCTTCTTTTTCTTGAGGGTGGTCACTGTGATAGTTGCAGTGTAAAAAACTTGGTTGGAAAACGTTACGTAATGACTCCTCCAGTCAGACATCGAGGCATAGGATGATCGGGATGGGCCTGAACTCGCAGTTGCTGCGGCGGCCCGGGACCTCTCCCTCTATCTGAAGCAGCAAGTCCAGTCGGGGCTTTTCGGCTCTGGGGTGGGCTTTTCCTTGATGCGGGGCTTCGGAGCCGCCTATGCCTGCTATTACCTAAGTAACATCGCCAAAGTGAGCTCTTGCCCACCCCTGGGGATATTGCAGTCGACTCGTTCTGGGTGGGAGCGGGGAGGGGGTGGGGAGGGACAGTATTATTGCCGAGATAGAGGCAGCACCGCATTAACAAGATGAAGGACGGGGCAGATACCTTTAATCCAGCACGAGACGAAGCCAATAACAGCGTCCAAAAACCTGTACAATAATATTCCCAAGAGGCGTGTGTTCCATCACTCTTCGGTCTCCTGCGGGAGTGTGTTTTACTTGGGGCTGAGTTAGAGAGGCTTAGAGCCAGCACCCAGTTCAGCCCAATCTAGTTTCCGTACTTGATTCTCGGATTGAAAATCTGAGGCTGATCCATCTCGTATTTCTAAATTTAATCAGAATACATTTCAAAAGCTGAGCAAGTCGCTGAAAGCTGATACCTTGCTCTGGCTCAGCTTGAGGCCCTCTTGGACCGTCAAACCCAAAATGAGTTTAACTTTAATTTTGCTTCTGCGTGCCACCAACGCTGAAGCCGTACATGCAAAGATTTAAAAACGGAGCAGTTACCTTTGATGTAAAAAAAAAATAAAGGAAAGAAAAATACACATCTAGTGTTGCCCAATGTCAAGTGGTAGTTTATCATAGTAGTTAGGTTGCGTGGCCGGCCCTTCCTCGCAGGAGTCAGATGTTTGACTGCACAAAGGCCCTCCCTCGCAGGAGTCAGTTGTTTCTGACTGCATTAAGGCCCTCCCTCGCAAGAGTCAGATGTTTCTGACTGCATTAAGGCCCTCCCTCGCAGGAGTCAATTGTTTCTGACTGCATTAAGGCCCTCCCTCGCAGGAGTCAGATGTTTCTGACTGAATTGAGGCCCTCCCTCGCAGGAGTCAGATGTTTCTGACTGCATTAAGGCCCTCCCTCGCAGGAGTCAGATGTTTCTGACTGAATTGAGGCCCTCCCTCGCTGGAGTCAGTTGTTTCTGACTGCATTAAGGCCCTCCCTCGCAGGAGTCAGATGTTTCTGACTGCATTAAGGCCCTCCCTCGCAGGAGTCAGATGTTTGTGACTGAATTGAGGCCCTCCCTCGCAGGAGTCAGATGTTTCTGACTGCATTAAGGCCCTCCCTCGCAGGAGTCAGATGTTTCTGACTGAATTGAGGCCCTCCCTCGCTGGAGTCAGATGTTTCTGACTGCATTAAGGCCCTCCCTCGCAGGAGTCAGATGTTTCTGACTGCATTAAGGCCCTCCCTCGCAGGAGTCAGATGTTTTTGACTGAATTGAGGCCCTCCCTCGCTGGAGTCAGATGTTTCTGACTGCATTAAGGCCCTCCCTCGCAGGAGTCAGATGTTTCTGACTGCATTAAGGCCCTCCCTCGCAGGAGTCAGATGTTTCTGACTGAATATAGGCCCTCCCTCGCTGGAGTCAGTTGTTTCTGACTGCATTAAGGCCCTCCCTCGCAGGAGTCAGATGTTTCTGACTGAATATAGGCCCTCCCTCGCTGCAGTCAGTTGTTTCTGACTGCATTAAGGCCCTCCCTCGCAGGAGTCAGTTGCTTCTGACTGCATTAGTGTAGTGTTATTGCCTCATGACAGGAGTCACAGTGTTGTATCAGTCATGTGCGACAACTTCTGTGGGGCAGAAGTCCTCGAGCACCAGCAATATTTCAGCTCAGTGGCTTCTAAAAGTGCACCAAACTCCAGGTCCTTCAAGGCAACAGAGGTGCCAACAGTTAGACTTTCTTAGTAATTCAGAACAGATACTTGCTGCTGTTATACAACGTGACAACTGAAAAAGTGAGATTGTAAATGTGTTATGACAGAGGGTTCACACAATAAGGGTGTTTTTATTGTAATGAGTAGTAACGTTTTGAACATGCTATAATGTTTTAGAAAACTGTGAATGTCTACCGATTATCACTGGAATTCGAACATCTGCGCATGAAATGCAGGCACTGACCTTTCACTGCTTGCTTGATTATTATGATTGTTTCAAAGAAAACCAAAACCTGAAACTTAATTTTTTTTAAACTCTTTGACACGCCCATTGTCTTTTGTGACACATTCAGTCCAGTCATGGCTTTCCAGGCACCCAAGATGTACACACTGGGACTTGTAGATTTTTTTAAACCTTTTGTTTAGCGACTGCTAATCCCAAAATTAAATATTTTGCTGGCTATAAATCCAACACCGTCTGAAGGAGTCACACTTAACATAGATTACTTGAAAGCTGTGTTTGTAATGTGGGAAGTGGTCTAGTCCATTTACATTGTTATTTCTTGATCCGCATACACAACCAAGTATAAATCTGGTTCACCTATTTGACTGTGTAATATTCAACTCTCATCATGCATAAAAACCAGCAAAAAAGCCATTTGTTTTGAATAGTGTGTAAAGGAAAGTTTTTACCAAGCTTCGCCATCCGATATAGCGGGGTCAGCAGCAGGGCAAATATTTTTAAAACACAGGCAGATTGGAGGAGTGTCAGTGGGAATGTGCATGAGAGGGAGAGAGTGTGTGTGAAAATCTGAGTGTGAGAGCATGTGAGAGAGTATGAGAATATGAGCATATGTGAGAGTGTGTGCACGCAGTGTGTATGTGAGAAGAGCAGGATGGGAGAGTTTTATGCTTGTGATTGTATTCCTGCCCTGGCATACTGGAGGTAATTCTTGGCTAATGGGCAAGGGCACCCTTGGCACTTGGATACTTATCCTGGCATATTGGATATATAATTCTTGGTAGGTGGGGCAAGCCATGGCAAAATCCTGTTTCTGACATATTTGAGGCAATATTTTGGTCTTTGCATACCAGAGGGAATTTTTTTTAAATAGGGCGCCTATGGTGCATTAGGGATATGTGTGTATACGATAACACAAAGCACCTTAGCACATATCCCAGTATCGACCTTTCCCCCAATCGGCACATATAGCACTGGAATATTTCCTGTGCCCCTTTTCAATGCGTCAGTCATTTTAGCAAATTTATTCCAAAATTGTGCTTCAAATGCACTTTTGATTTAATCTTTTACAAACTTTTCACAGGGCAGGGGAGCGAGCCTCTTACCAAAATCTTGCTTGAGAAAGGCTCCTGTGCTGAAATTCAGATCAGGTATTACATCTGGCTTTCAGCAGTGCCAGTTGAGAATCTGGGTGGAGCCAATAGAAGAAGTGGGCGAGCCAATGGAGAAAGTGATGGAGTTTGGGAAAGTGGATGTTGTCTCTGACAAACATTTGAGCACCTGGACTTCATATTTTACAAATTGAGCACTGGTGACTGTCCTTTCGCTGTTTAGCGGCTAAATTGTGGAACTCCCTGCCTTTTCAGATTCGCTGTCTGGATAGCCTGCTGACATTTCAAAAGGCTACCTAAACCTACCTTTTTCCTGTGGCTTACTTCACTGACACTGCTACCAGTGCCGGGACGCCTCCTTGCTGAGGCAGCTGTGCGCTATATAAAAAGAGTTAACATAACATGTGCATAAGAATCTCTGCCACTCAACTGTTTTAACCCTTTCACTTTGAGCTGTACCTGCATGATTGATTGATTCTAAAAATGTACTGTAAAATGTCCTGGTCTATTTAAGTAAGTTTGTTATAGCTCCGCCCTCAGTCCATTGTAAAGCTCTCAGCTGATATCGGCTTGAAGTTGTCTACGAATTATGGCTGGTTATAATCTGTCCACTGGTCATTTGTTTCTGCTGTTATTAAGGGCTTGCACCTGTCTCTCCGCCAGGTCCCTTTGCCAAAGAGGCTGGGATTTGTACCTCCGGCACATTTCTCAAACGTGCATAGTGTGCTTTAAAGCTGGGCTTTGAGGAGCTGGACCATCTAGTTGCTGACCACATGAACTCCCTCCGCCTTACCTCCTGCCTGCCTGCAAGATCTATATTAGTGGCCTTGGATCTGCCTTAAAGAGGGGTTTGACAGCTGCACTTCTGCACCAGGAAGGCCTCCTCTTACTTTCCCTCTCCATAACCAAATAATTCTCAGCGCATCTCCCTGAGACCTGTTGTTACGAATTCTTCAAAATATACTTAGAGAGTTCGTTCTCTGGACATTGCTATATAGCCCACTCTGTTAACAGATGGTATTTATTGGCAGCTTGGTGCGTTATTATTCCTCCTGTGAAGTAGTTGCTTTACAGTGCAAGAGGAAATGCTTTACATTTCAAATGTGCCTAAATTATCACGCAATTTTTAACTCGTACGTTTTATACACACAAAAATATATGTTTTTTCTTGTTCACTGCATTAGTTTTAGTCAGGACTCCGAATACAAGTGAAACCTAGTGTCATATTAATATTTTTTTAGTCATGTCGGCGTTGGTATAGGATCACAGAAAGCCCGCTGGCAAAGCAGCTTATTTTCCTTCGGTGAATAGGAATCTCCCTTCCCCATGGCTGGTGGCTGTGGACAAAGAAGCGCTTTATTTTGAGCAGTTTGCAGTGTAATTTAGAACACTCGCGTCTTTGTAAACTAAGCGCACTTTGGTGTCCAGCTCAGGGTTCGCTTCCTGTTCACGCCCCCTAATTTGTGTCCCTTGTCATAAACTCCTGCCACCCACAAGTAGTGGTGTCGCGTACTGCCTTCCAAGACGGGCTCTCTGGGAGCCTTCGTTTGCGCTCAGTGTGTGTGTCTGTCTCGCACAGTTGAGCGAGGTCTGCTCTCCCTAAACCCTCTATACTTCCACCTTAACCTCCCAAAGCTGGATGTAAGGCCGTGTGAAATCCGCCTCATTTGCTTTTGGGCAAATAAGCGAAATATCTGCAAATTTCGCTTATTGCAAAAACTGACATTTGCTGCTGAATTTTAGCACGGAACCCGAGGATGCATTTAATTAGGGTGATCAGATGTTCAAAACAAACAAGCATTGGCAAATCCAATATGTCTTATCTGTGCACGAGCTATCGGCTTCGCCAATGTGTTTTAGCCACGTTGACACTAGTATGGCTGCTGTTCAGAATGGCTAAAAGATAGTGCCGTTGTGGAGTGGAATAGAGTGGATTAGAGCAGTGTATTGTGGAGTGAAGTAAAGGGGCGTAGAGGGAGTTGTATGGAGTGTCGTAGAGTGGCACAGAGTGGATTAGAGTGTTGTGGAGTGGCATAGAGTGGAGTGGTGGACTTCATTGGAGAAGATTGTTCAGTGAAGTGGTGTAGAGTGGAGTAAAATGACGAGTGCATAAAGTAGCATGGAGGGTCGTAAAGTGGCATGGATTCGAATGGAGTAGAGTGTCATGGAGTGGAATGTCTTAGAGTGGAGTATCATGGCTGAGAGCGAAGTGGGGTATAGTAGAGTATGCATGGTGTGGTTGCGCACTGCCATTACACACAACATATTTTCAATTGAAATTATTATTACATTTGCACATCCAGTTTTACTGATAGAACTATACAGCACACAAATGATAATATGTGGAAATGGTATCGCCTAGTGTTTAGATTGTATTAAAATATATTTCCACCACACTTCAGAAGTAATTGTATTTATTTATTCATGATTGATTACTTAAAATTGTTACATGTAAACACCTAAAAACAAGTTTGGCAATGTATTGTTTTAAAACTCGTAACAAAGAATAAAAGTTGACTTTAAATGCTGATGCAGGGTTAATATAATGCTTTACTGTTCCTTCCAGCATTGCTGTTAGGACTTTAAGGCTTGCTGATTGCAGCTGATGATTTAATTGTTTGTGCCCGGTCGGCTAAGATTGCATCAGTAAATTTCCCCAATCTGGCCAGGGTTTGTGTTATGTTGGTGGAGAAACACAAATCGGTGACTTCCCTGCAGTATCTAAGGCCATAGGACCTGCAAAGTGGAATTAGCAAGCGTCGTCATCCATTTGCCATCTTTGGGCAGCAGCACAGCAGATGAAACTAGGATTTGCTTTTGTAGCTGCATAGTCGACAGGCAACTGAGTCGTCCCACCAGGCCCAGGGTGGATTGAAGCCCGTAACTGTCTGTACTTACTGCGGTGCCCGAGCAACCTTGGCTGATGCCTGGTGGAGCCGTCCGATGCAGCTATAGAGGAGTTTGGCTCTGGTTCACCCCTCAGCCGTCACCTAACCAGCCGGACATTAGACATTGTTTTCCTCGTCTCCCCGTTGTGTTTCCTACCTGCATTCCTTACCCCTGTTTTACTTTTCCCCCTCTACATATCACTCCTTATAAGACGTGTGTACGTGCTAATAACTCATATTATTGTGTAATCTCATGTTTTTTTTCTCCAATGTCTGTACTTAAGCTATGTAACTTGTAACTCGCTGATCCTCATGTAAAGCGCTCCGGGTCTAGCCAACGCTATATAAAACACTTCAAATGAATAAAGTCCACGATAGGCAGTGCGACTTGAAGTTTGGCTGAGCTTTCCCCAGGATATAGGAAGGATCCAGTATGGAGAAGTTTTATCTGTGGCATAAACTTTCTATTTCTCTTTCAAATGACTTTCTTGACCTGTAAGTTCAGTTTTTTCCCAAGGCTGTTACCGGGATGTCCCGATTATGCAAATGGCAGACTTCAATTTCGAGAAGGCTTGTGGCCACTACCAACTGTGCCTGCCATCAAAAATGGTTTTGAGTAGCGCTTTCAGTAAGGATGCTGTGGCTTGCAGGGTGCTGATGTATTATTTTATTAGATCCCCTAAGCACATAAAATCCGGGCAAACAAGTCCCAGCTTCAGCCTCACCCTGGCTCTCCTGGCCTGCTGGGGAAGTGTTAAAACATGTTTATAAGCAGAGATTTGAAAATTCACAAGGAACTTGTAAAACTAGGTGACCGTAGTTGAGAGAGGGAACTAGTTTGGCTCTCAGAACTTTTAATATGAATTCCGCGGTTGGGCTGTGTAACTTTTGATTTAGTAGTTTCAAGCTGTGGGTGATCCCGGCTCCATTGCATCTAGATGTTTTAACTGGGCCGCTGGTTTGTCCCGGTCTGATAGCCAGATGCCTAGATAGTTGTAACTATGTGTTGGAAGGTGGAATCTGACTGCATGGTTGCTGTCGCGAAGGAAGAGTCTTGACTCACCGTCAGCAGGGTACAGCAGGAACGATGAGTTGCTAAGAGGCCCTCTCCCCACAGGGGTGACACCCCTGCGTGCTCATAAAACACCGCATGTATGTCACCCTTCTAGGGGGAAGGGTAAAAAGGGAGAAAAGAACAAAAACGAAATAATCTACTGCTGGCAGGCTCAGGCACGGGAGGTCCTTGCTAGATACTCTTTCTCTGGGAAGGTCCACCCCAAGAAGCCTTTGGCCAGTTTATGCTTTTCCCTTAAGTCTGCAGGTTGAAGAAACAAACGTCTTCGTACAGTACTCAATGGTACTCAATGGTAGGAATGTTAATAGTACTTATCTGCCGTGCGGGAATACTGGATCTTCCTTGGTTACTTCACCAGGAAGTCTTCCTGAATCTCGGCATGCCCAGCTACCGGCGTCTCCCGGGTGTCCTTGGGGAGTCGGCCAGGTAGGGATGCACGTCCCCGAGAGGGTAGGGCGGAAGGGAACAGAGAGCCGCGCTTTCGCGGTAAGTTGGGGGGTGTGCGGTCGTCACCGCGAAGCAAAGGGGGAGTAGCGGTTTATATTCCTGTAGCAAAACACCATAGAACCGGGTAACGCGTAGAGCGCGTCACCACCAGGTAGGCGAGTGTGTACCACGCACCCGCCCTTCTCTCCGGAAAAGGGAGCAGCGCTCACCTCTGCTGGGCTCGAGGGTTATTCGCTCCTTGCCGCGCTCTGGAAGGGCGGCAGTGGTGAACACGGGCCAACGCCCGTGATGAATCCGGGAAGTGGGGAGGTTCGAGCCGAACTTCTCGCTCCGTAGCAACGAGGCCAGTCAAAGGGATCTCCGTCTGAGACCCGGAAGTACTCAAAGTGACAAGCCCCGCGTTGCAGGTAGGCGGAGCTTATAAAGGCCCCGCGCGACTCACCCGAGGAGTCTGGGAAGTGTAGTTTCTAGTCGGGCTCAAGCCTACGCTGCGCCTCAGCTATCGCCTCCGTCCCTGCACCCTGACAGTACCCCCTCCCCAGGTCCGGCGTCTCGACGGCCTGCCTGGCTTCAGGGGGTGACGGGAATGAAACTGCTGCAACAACAAGGGGCAGTGGAGATTGGACTTGGGTTCCCAGGACCGCTCCTCGGGGCCGTACCCTTTCCAGTCCACTAAATAGTATACCCGCCCCCTGATGACTTTAGAATCTAGGATACTCTGCACTTCGTACTCCTCTTCTCCTTCTACCTCGATGACTGAGGGGCGGACCGGGACCCGCGTGTCTGGGTGACAGGGTTTGAGTAAGGAGACATGGAATACTGGGTGTATGCGCCACTGAGGTGGCAGTGTGAGCTTCATGGCTACAGGGTTAATGATTTTGGCGATCAGATAGGGGCCCAGGTATTTTGGCTGTAAGCGGGTGTTGCCCTTGAGTCGTAAATGTTTGGTACTAAGCCACACTCGGTCTCCAACTTGATATTCTGGTTCAGGGTTTCTCTTTTTGTCTGCCTGTTTCTTGTCTCGCTCTTGAGCTTCTTTCAACTGATTCGTGGCTGCGTCCAAGGTCTGTTTGAGGTGCGCATGGTGTTCTTGTATAGAAGGGTGCGAGGAGGTTCCGGGCTGGGCGAAAGGCAACATGTTGGGATGAAACCCTTGGAGACAGTAAAACGGGGAACATCCTAAGGAGGAATGGGTAGTATTATTGTAGGCAAACTCGGCGGACCACAGTAAGCTGCTCCATTCATCCTGATGTTGAAGCGTAAAGCACCGAAGATACTGCTCTAGTGTTTGGTTAAGTCTCTCCGTTTTCCCATCCGTCTGGGGATGATAGCTGGAAGAGAGACGAGCATCGATCTTCATACAGGCACACAGGTGCCTCCAAAATTTTGATGTAAATTGGGTTCCCCTGTCGGTGATGAGGATGGATGGCACTCCGTGCAATTTCACAATGTTTTGTAGGAAGACCATGGCTGTGGTGCTGGAATTTGGTAATTTGGTAAGAGCCAAGAAGTGCCCCATCTTGGTTAAATGGTCAATCACTACTAGGATGCTGTCATACCCTTGACTAATGGGCATCTCTACTATAAAATCCATTGATACAGTGTGCCATGGTGTTGGTGGAGTGGGTATAGGTCGTAGCAATCCACTGGGTCTTTGGTGTTGCGCCTTAGCTTGAGAACAGATGGAGCATCGGGCCACATATGCTGCTACATCCTTTCGTAATGATGCCCACCAAAAATATCTGGCTAGCGTCAGTTCTGTTTTCTGTATTCCCGGATGTCCTCCCAAGGGGGAGTCGTGGATCCACTGCAACGCCTGTTGTTGGAGGTTCTCGGTAGGCAACAGGATTTTGTTTTCATGGAACAGGTATCCCTCCTTCATATGTCGTTGGTGGGGGGCTTCTTGGATCCAGGTATGGGGATCGACTGAGGCGGAGTATTCCTGTAGTTCGGTACAGAAGTCGTGAGACGACAGTATTGCCACTGTCTCTTCGGGAAAGGACGCCCTTTGCAGGATCACAGGAGGTTCTTCGTCTTTTTGGGGAGCCAGGGGTTCTGCCACCGGGGGTCGCGACAAGGCGTCTGCCTTTCCGTTCTGGGGGCCTGGCCGGTACTTGATCACGAAATCAAAGTCCGCAAAAAATAGCGACCATCTGAGTTGTCGAGGTGTCAGGGCTCGGGCACTTTTCAGAAAGAGTAGGTTGCGATGGTCCGTGTATATTTCCACGGTGTGTCGGGCTCCCAACAGATGATGACGCCACTCTTCGCAGGCTCTTTTAATGGCTAACAGCTCCTTGTCTGAAATAGTGTAGTTGAGTTCGCACGGAGTCAGCTTTTTAGAATAGAACGCGACGGGATGGAGTTGTCCGGTTCCTGGGTGACGTTGTGACAATACACCTCCTATGGCGTAATACGAGGCATCCGTTTCCAGAATGAATGGCAGCGAGGCGTCCGGATGTCGCAATACCGGGGCGCTGACAAAGCGTTGTTTGAGCTCTTGAAAGGCCTTTTCTGCTAAAGGAGACCAGTGGAATGCCGCCCCTTTTTTCAAAAGAAGAGTCATGGGCTGAATGATTTTCGAGAAGTCCTGAATAAAGCGCCGATAAAAGTTGGCAAACCCCAAGAAGCTTTGCAGGGCCTTTACACAAGACGGCGACATCCATTCCCGAATGGCCAAGGTCTTCTTAGCATCCATACAGAGTCCCTTAGGGCCTATGACATACCCCAGGAACTCCACTTCTGGGGAATGGAACAGGCATTTTTCGAGCTTCGCATAGAGAGAATGTTGTTGGAGTCTCTCCAGTACCGCAGAAACATGGGTAACATGGTCCGTTAAGGAGGTGGAATACACTAAAATATCGTCAATGTAGACGATGCAGAAGACATCTAATAGGCCCCTCAACACCTCGTCCATAAAGTACTGGAAGGCGGCGGGGGCGTTGCAGAGACCAAATGGCATCACCTGATATTCATATAGGCCGAATTTGGTTCTGAAGGCCGTCTTCCATTCATCCCCCCGCCGCACTCGTACCAAATGATATGCTCCCCGAAGGTCCAATTTCGTGAACACTGTAGCCCCTTTCAATTGATCTAACAGGACCGGGATCAGGGGGAGAGGATATCTGTTCTTCTTTGTGATGCGGTTGAGGGCTCTATAATCGATACACGCTCTTAATCCTCCCTCGCGTTTTGGTATGAAAAAAAGAGGAGATGACGCTGGGGAGGTAGAATGTCTTATGAAGCCATTGGCCGTGAGGGTTTTGAGATATTGCTGCAGATATTCCGTTTCGGCTTCGGTGAGGGCGTATATGCGACTACAGGGAATGCTGGCGCCTGGTTCAATGTCAATGACACAATCATATTCCCGATGAGGCGGGAGGGTGTTCGCCTCTTGTTCACTGAACACCTTTTGGTATTTGAGGTATACGTGGGGTAGAGTTGTTGTACAGTTCACGCTGGCGGGTACCTCACTGTTGGCCAGAAACCCAGCGGGGTTGCTTGTGAGCGGTGGTGATGGCCCCGTTACTCTGGTACAATGCTCCTTACAATAAGGAGAATTCAGCGTAACCGACCGAGCGGTCCACTGTATTAAGGGGTCGTGGAGCGTGAGCCAAGGCATGCCTAATATCAGTGTAAACTGGGGTGCGTCAATAAAATCAAAGCGTATGGCTTCTTGGTGGTGGGCTCCGATTATCATCTGAATTGTAGGTGTATGATATCGTATGGGCCCTGATGTTAGTTCAGACCCGTCCACCGCCTTGACCATCTCAGGTATTTTCTTCTTCACCCCTGGTAGACCTATGGCTCTAGCATATGTTTGGTCAATAAAGTTGCCTGTTGCGCCGGAGTCCAGCAACGCATGCACCGATCTCAGGCCGATATCAGGAACGTCCAAGGTCACATAGATGTTGATATGGGCAACCGCGTTCTGGACGGTGTTGATCGCCGCGTGGCAGACCTCCTTCTCAAGGGGCCACAAACAAGGGGTCTGAATCGTGTTTGGGCCTTCTAGTTTTCCGGTGATTCGGGGGAGTAGGCCATCGCAGGCACTTTCTGTTCTCCCTTGCTGTCTCGAGACGGAAGCCGGACTCTTGCTTTGCATTCCTTGATGAAATGACCAGGCTTCCCACAATAGAGACAGAGCCGTTGCTTCCTTCTCTTCTCTCTTTCGTCCGAGGTCAGGGGTCCTCTGATCCCTCCTATTTGCATGGGTTCGCTTCCATCGGTGCCAAGGGTAGGACTCTCGTTGGGAACGCGGGCGCGGGGCGTTGAGAATCGGATCTCTGGGCGCGGTTTATCCCCCTTTCTATCTAGGAGTCGATGATCGAGCTGTACCGTGAGATCTATTAACTCGTCACATTCGGAGGGTAAATGTATTACCTGGGCCAACACATCCTTTAGCTCACTTCTCAATCCTTGGTAATACAGAGATGACCGTTTTTCAATAGGCCAGTCTGTTTCGGACACAAGTCTGTTGAACGTCGTTATATATGTAAGCAAGTCTTGACTTCCTTGTTTTAAGGTGAGTAATTCTCTGTCCAAGGAAAGGAGGTGCGCCTTCCTATCAAATAGTTTACGCATCTCGTCACAGAAGGTGTCGAAGTCTCTCAGGATCGGGTCGTTTCTTTCAATAAGGGGAAAGGACCAACTAGCAGCATTCCCTCCCAGATAGGACATGACGAATGCAGTCTTGGTTTGATCATTATGGAAGATCTCGGGTTTACATAGAAAGTGTAATTTGCACTGCCCCAGGAAAATGCCGAATTTCTTTGGGTCGCCATAATATCGTTCGGGAGGTGCCAGAGGCAGGTATGGGGGATGGAGGACCTGGACCGTCGGAGAACTCGCACTCCCTCCTGTCGCTCCTCCTCCCATCCCTTGCTGAGTGGGTGGAGGTAGTGTCCACGGTTTGATGTATTGGGACCCTCGCTTATCGCTAACCCCCTGACGAGATATCCCTGCGACCTCTCTTCTCATTGTGCTCATCTCATTGCGGAGGTCTAGATTCTCCCCGCGAAAGGCGTCTACTTCCAGCCGTAAGGCTGTTATCGTTTCTAACACCGAACTAAGTACGGTGTTAGTATCCATCGTTCGGGCTGTACTAAAACGTGGGCTTGTCACTCTGTCGCGAAGGAAGAGTCTTGACTCACCGTCAGCAGGGTACAGCAGGAACGATGAGTTGCTAAGAGGCCCTCTCCCCACAGGGGTGACACCCCTGCGTGCTCATAAAACACCGCATGTATGTCACCCTTCTAGGGGGAAGGGTAAAAAGGGAGAAAAGAACAAAAACGAAATAATCTACTGCTGGCAGGCTCAGGCACGGGAGGTCCTTGCTAGATACTCTTTCTCTGGGAAGGTCCACCCCAAGAAGCCTTTGGCCAGTTTATGCTTTTCCCTTAAGTCTGCAGGTTGAAGAAACAAACGTCTTCGTACAGTACTCAATGGTACTCAATGGTAGGAATGTTAATAGTACTTATCTGCCGTGCGGGAATACTGGATCTTCCTTGGTTACTTCACCAGGAAGTCTTCCTGAATCTCGGCATGCCCAGCTACCGGCGTCTCCCGGGTGTCCTTGGGGAGTCGGCCAGGTAGGGATGCACGTCCCCGAGAGGGTAGGGCGGAAGGGAACAGAGAGCCGCGCTTTCGCGGTAAGTTGGGGGGTGTGCGGTCGTCACCGCGAAGCAAAGGGGGAGTAGCGGTTTATATTCCTGTAGCAAAACACCATAGAACCGGGTAACGCGTAGAGCGCGTCACCACCAGGTAGGCGAGTGTGTACCACGCACCCGCCCTTCTCTCCGGAAAAGGGAGCAGCGCTCACCTCTGCTGGGCTCGAGGGTTATTCGCTCCTTGCCGCGCTCTGGAAGGGCGGCAGTGGTGAACACGGGCCAACGCCCGTGATGAATCCGGGAAGTGGGGAGGTTCGAGCCGAACTTCTCGCTCCGTAGCAACGAGGCCAGTCAAAGGGATCTCCGTCTGAGACCCGGAAGTACTCAAAGTGACAAGCCCCGCGTTGCAGGTAGGCGGAGCTTATAAAGGCCCCGCGCGACTCACCCGAGGAGTCTGGGAAGTGTAGTTTCTAGTCGGGCTCAAGCCTACGCTGCGCCTCAGCTATCGCCTCCGTCCCTGCACCCTGACAGTTGCCCCCACTTTTTTCCTGGTGTTTGAATGGTTTTTGACTAGTCTGGCTGGGATCCTGCTATCCAGGACCCCAGCCTATCTGCTTACTCCCTTAAATGACTGGTGTGCATATTAGATGCACTAGTGATTGGATACTGTGGTACCTTATGAGCCCCTAGTATATGGTACCTTAGGTACCAAGGGCATAGGTACTTCACAGGCCTACCAGGGGCTGAAGCATGTATTATGCCACCCCTGGGAAGCAGACTAAATCTGACACCACGGGTCTGCTACTGCAGCCTGGGTGAGGTAGTGTTAGCACTCCTCACTGAGGTATAGGTTCCTATATCTCACCTTACACACACATATAAACCTATCAGTCACCCCTAAGGCAGGCCCTATCAATCCTGAGGGCAGGGTGCTTGGTTTACAATGTGAGGGGGTGCCTCTGCCTGAGCAGGGCCCCTCTGCAGCTGGCAGAGTCTATTCTCTGTGGCTGCTTGTGGATGCGGTTAAACCATATACTCTTAAGTGCATTATAACCTAGCGGTAAATGCTAACTTTGGAATGACTGCATCAAAACATGTCATGTTTGGTGTCAAACAACTTGGAATCATACCCCCACACCAGTAACTGGTGTGGGAGTATGATCCCATCCTTCTAGAGGGGACGACATGTACCTACTGTGGAAACACTGTAGAAATCTGAAAGAGCCCTGGCATCACAAAATGGATGCCACCAGCACAGACACTGGGCTGCCCTCCTGCTGCTGACTGAAACTCGCAGTGGAGGAGGCCCAACAATAGGCATCCTGTCACAGGGAGGTGTCACCACCTTCCAGACAGGATTTAGTGTATTGCGGCTGGGTGGGTTCACTATTAGAGTGCTTTGAAGTCCTGCACTGGGGGAGCAGTAGGCTCCTCTGTGCATATGCCAGCTCAAACCGGTTCAGGGGCTACCTGCCCCTGCTCTGGCGTGAAACTGGACAAAGGGAAGTGGGTGTAACCACCCACTCCCCTGACCCTCCCAGAGGAGTGGTCATAGAGCTAGTCCCTCCCTTTCCTTTAGTATAAGATAGGGAACCCTTGCCATTGCAAGTTAGATATCCCTGGACGACGCTCTACAAGAAGAATCCTGGACCTTCGACGTTCCACTTCCTTTGGAAGACTGAAGGGTCTCCCTTGGAGTAAAGGAGTGACTCCCCTGCTTGGCAGGCACCAAAAACTTGAATCAACGGTCGCCGGAGTCCGAAGTCCCTGCAGCCCCAGAAGTGGATTTCCTGACTTCTCGATGGCCATTGTGAGTCCCCAGCAGAGCTGAGGAGAGTGGACCCCACGAGTGACGAGGAACCGCAATACCTGGGTACTGTGTACTATTGTCGAGTGCAACCCCTTCACGACGTTCTACGAACTTGAGCTTTGGACCACGTGTGGTCCAAGCCTCCAGCAGGATTTCCCTCGAAAAACAGAGGCCTACCTCGTCCCGAGTGACCGTGGGCTCCTGTGAAGCGAATCCTCACGAGGCGTCTTCGCGATCCCTTGCCGGCTGGCTTGTGGGTCCCCTGAAGACTTGCTCATTGAACCAAAGGGCTTCCCAGGCCTGCCCTGACTTACCCTCGCTGGATTAGTCCCTCAGACCTTGCTGGTCTGCACCGCTGACTTTCTTCGATTTCCACGAGACTTGCTGTTGCCAAGGCTTGTTGGCTCCAATCCGGTTGCCGACACCTCACTAAGCTGCAGACTTCGTGGGACACTCCGAATCCAGCTCCTGGTCGTCGTCGACGCCTCCTGGACCTCGGGGCTGAAGAGTCCAAACACCCTTGATCACCTGAAATCACCCGACTTCCGTGGGTATCCATCTTCCTGGCCCCGGGTCACTGGCAAGTGACTGTGAACACGGTCCCTTCTGCTTTCAGGTCTTCTTCATCTTGAATCCAGCCTTGGATTCCGCCGAACTCTTCTCCAGTCTTCGCAAGCAGCAAAACTTCTTCGACTTCCATAGAAAACGACGACGTGACCCGACACCAAAAGACACCTATGCACCCGGCTGCACTGGGTGAGGTAACTTGTGCACTCTGGGGCTCCTGTGGGTGTTGGCCCTCGAACTACTTACCTTGTAAGTGGCTTGCTTGTAGACTCTCTAGAAGTACCCTTAAACTTTAAAAATCCAACCGCGACTTGCTCCATTGAAATCAATAGGGAACCCGCGGCTGTGTTCTCACACTGCACGAATCTCCCATGGGTCCTTTACTTACCTGCCTTGGGTGGATTAGTGAGGCCCCAGCGATTCTACAGGCCCTAGGCCTTGTCCCCTTGCAAGTCGACTTTCCTAAACCTCTTTTTTAGTATATGGTCTGGTACGCCCCTAGGGCTCCAGCCATATTTGTGCTTAAATTATTGTGAAACGTTGATATTTGCATATGTTCCTGACTTCTAATCTCATAAAGAGATTAGTAGAGTGTGTCTAGAAATAAATACATATATATTTGATATATATACCTGTGTGGTGTCCTTTCATTTGGTAATTCAAGAGATTATAAGGTAAAACAAGCTGCTTTACATTCCTCTGAGACTTAGCCTAAAGGCTGCTCTCCACAGCTACCACTAGGATAGCTTTCTTTAAAAGGTTGTCTTAAACCTATCTACCATAAGAGTCGAATTGGACTGGTGCAAGGTGGCCACTACAGCTAGTGACCAGCATATGTCAGGCCAACTTCTCACACTATGATTTTATTAGCAAGTCGCCAAGTTTCCATTGAGTTGTTTTCTTTTGTGGGTATTTCCCTTCAGAAGTACAAAAATGTGCTTGATTTGTGTTTATAATTCTGATATATTCTGAAATATCTGCACAGTTCATTTACAGACATTAACATTTTGTTATGTACCAGAAAGAAGCCTTTCCTTTCCCGTACAGAGCAAGATTGTCACATAAATTCTTTCACGCTTAAGTCGGAGAAAGAAGAGTAAATACAAAGCTCCCTTGGAAGACAGAACCTGACATTTGACCTCTGTCTTTGAATGCAAAGCAGATGTGATAAGATGGGAACAAAATGTATAGGCCTTTTTACAGAAAACAGCAGTCTTGGAAGAATACAGCAAAGAGGCTATGCTCCACAGGATGCACTAACTCACGCTGAACAGTCGAAAACAAATAAAGCCAGCAAATGGAAAGCAAGGAAATGTAAGTTACAAAACCAATTGTTAACAATGGACGGAATGCATTCACAGGTAAGCTTTCAGAATGTCCATAAGAAGTCTTTTTGCTGTCTGGTAGGCTTCAACCTAATAACCAGGACAGCTGTTGACCTAGAAATAGGACTAAATGTTGGCACTGGTCAGTGCAATGTCAATATTTCAGTATTTAGTCCCATTCTGGGGTGTGTTCCAAGGTAAGGTTTGTGATTCCAACCCCTTGGGTGATGGGCTTTTAGGGGTGATTAACCTCTCATTAAATCCTGGGGTGCTTCGTGAATGAAGTTAGGCAGTCCAACAGGAGACTGTGCAAACAAGTAAAATCTGTTGTGATTAGAGGGTGGGTATGAATGTTAGCCTTCATAGCTCAGTGATAAATGTGCATACTCACCTGACCCTCTCTCAAACCCAGGACATTTTTATTTTTGAAAAAAGTATTGGGGTGCTGACGCAGTCCTTGAAACCCAGGGACTATCCAAGCTAATCTGGGATGTCTGGTCACCCTATGTGTTGTGCTAAAAATGTGCACACAAAAAATAAAAAAATAATTGTTGTACTATGCCATTCTCATTGATCTTGTGCGTTTGCAGTAAATTTTCACCATGAACGGCACATAGATACATGATGTGGTGTAATATCGGAATTCCTTTTATTAAGAGTAAGTAAAATTATGTTAATTACACCGGGCCTACATTTGAGATCCCATGACAATCTCTTTACTTCTTTGGTGTGCTGGTTTCTTTTTCAAATACCTTTCACTCAGGAAACTATGAACGGAATTTAGAAGGAATAGGGAAGTGTTGGAATGTAAAGAGGTAACTTTTCCCAAGGCCTAATTTAGTTTTCACAAGATTCACCCATTTGGTCCTCTGCAGTAGCCTAGGGAGTAGATTTATCGGCCTCCAGGAGAAGTGTCATGCTAAATGCACCTTTTGCATCAGATGCTTGCTGAGTGAGTGTAGCAGATAGACATTCACCCAGCACCCAAAAATATATTTTTGTGACAAAGCATGCAGTGTGGAATACAGTGTGGCCATACTGGCATCGGGCGTTTCCCCGGGAGGCTGGACAAGTGGGGCCAGTTTTGTTACTGGGGGCCAGTGTTGTTTCTGGGGGCCAGTTTTGCAGCAGTGCTGCAATATCGATCCCCAGTAACAAAAGCAGCAAGCCAGCATAATCCACTCACTTTAATTTCCAGCCTTCCGGGGCCAGCCAATGCTTCAAACTTGCACCCCTCCACGCCCCTAAAACTCCCCTTGTAGAAGCCCGGCTTTCTCACTATGCACTGTGCGGGGTCTGGTCCGAAAAACGTTCCAGGGTTCTTTTCGTTCCCAGTCCGCCCCTGAATGCAGAGATGAGACCAACTCTTAAAATATTTTTCTCCATCTGTACTTGATCAAAAATATCCCTGTTGCAGCGCTTTTACAGACAACTTGGGGTGGCGTGGGAGTTGTGTAATTGGGGTGCGGGGTAGCGGCACAAGGGAGAGAGAGTTCAACACATGCACTCTCATAAAGTATGGAATGAAAAAGAAAAAAGTAGTTCTCTAAATGTGGAAGGATGTAAGTTGTCACTCAAACTAATGGTAATGAGGCTGTGTTGTGTGTGTGTGTGGGCGTGGGGGTAAATAGGAACACAAGGGGGACGGAGGCAAGTAATTAAATAAAAAAGACGCACCCAAATGACTGAGTGACAAGAAGTTCAACCACTGGTAGGCAATGCGCGACCACTGTAAGTCCACAATAGGTCTTTCAGAACCAGACATTCTGCGCTGGCCGATAAGTAAGACCTAAAAAACACCAGCATCTGAAACCTCATAGTTTCATTGTTGAAAATATGACTTAAATGTGAGATGTATCTACAGAGCTGCGCGAGGACCTTTTGTCTGAAAGAGAAGGGGCTCTGCTGAGGAGGACTGGGCTGCTTTGGCAGATTTGTGCGGTGCTTGCAGAGCTGGAGGGGCAGTGAGTGGGTCCAGTGTGCACTGGGTGTGGGACTTGGGTAGGGCAGATCTGAACCGAGGCGCACTGGCAGAGAGAGCCGCGTGTACCTCGCAGGACTGTAACGTTAGAGGGCCTGGATGCAGAAGTGAGATGCATCTACAGAGCTGCGCGAGGACCTTTCCTCTAGAAGAGAAGGGGCTCTGCTGAGGAGGACTGGGCTGCTTTGGCAGATTTGTGCGGTGCTTGCAGAGCTGGAGGGGCAGTGAGTGGGTCCAGTGTGCACTGGGTGTGGGACTTGGGTAGGGCAGATCTGAACCGAGGCGCACTGGCAGAGAGAGCCGCGTGTACCTCGCAGGACTGTAACGTTAGAGGGCCTGGATGCAGAAGTGAGATGCATCTACAGAGCTGCGCGAGGACCTTTCCTCTAGAAGAGAAGGGGCTCTGCTGAGGAGGACTGGGCTGCTTTGGCAGATGTGTGCGGTGGTTGCAGAGCTGGAAGGGCAGTGTGAGTGGGTCCAGTGTGCACTGGGTGTGGGACTTGGGTAGGGCAGATCTGAACCGAGGCGCACTGGCAGAGAGAGCCGCGTGTACCTCGCAGGACTGTAGCGCCAGAGGGCCTGGATGCAGAAGTGAGATGCATCTACAGAGCTGCGCGAGGACCTTTCCTCTAGAAGAGAAGGGGCTCTGCTGAGGAGGACTGGGCTGCTTTGGCAGATTTGTGCGGTGGTTGCAGAGCTGGAGGGGCAGTGGGTGGGTCCAGTGTGCACTGGGTGTGGGACTTGGGTAGGGCAGATCTGAACTGAGGCGCACTGGCAGAGAGCCGCGTGTACCTCGCAGGACTGTAGCGCCAGAGGGCCTGGATGCAGAAGTGAGATGCATCTACAGAGCTGCGCGAGGACCTTTTGTCTGAAAGAGAAGGGGCGCTGAAGAGGACTGGGCTGCTTTGGCAGATTTGTGCGGTGCTTGCAGAGCTGGAGGGGCAGTGTGGGTGGGTCCAGTGTGCACCGGGTGTGGGACTTGGGTAGGGCAGATCTGAGGCGCACTGGCAGAGAGAGCCGCGTGTACCTCGCAGGACTGTAGCGCCAGAGGGCCTGGATGCAGAAGAGCGTCGGTGGTGAGCTCTGACACGGAGCCTGTCCCCTCTCGCTGGCATTGTGTTTCTGTTATCGGATATGCGCTGTTTGTTTGCCTGTGTTTTGCTGAATGAGCACACCCGCCCTCAGTCACTGAATGTAACTGTCCATGTGTCTTTTTTTTCCCAGGTCGCCGTGTCACAATGACCCCTGGTGCCGGCTGCGTGCTGCCGACAATCATTTTCTTTCTGGCTTCTTGGCACGCGGCCCGGTTCGAGGAAGACCTGACGAGGCCATCCTTGGGCGGCATCACTGCTTCCACCTTCCTGCAGGACCTGCTGCACCGCTATGGCGAGAACGACACGCTGTCCCTGCAGCAGCTCAAGGCCCTGCTTAACCGCCTGGATGTGGGCGTGGGCCGCGAGAACCTGTCCCGCTCGGAGCCGCAGCGGAGGAACTTGAGCAGGGTAAGGGGTCTTTACCGGGGGCACCGACTCTGTGGTGTGTAATGACGTTCAAAACACACCCGACACCAGTCCTTGTCATCATTTCATATTCCAATTAATAATAAACAGCCCCCTCCCCAGCGCGCAACGCCCATGGGGCTAAAAGGGCCCCCCAACCCCCGGTCGTGTGTATCAGCCCGGGCTGCAGCTACCTGGACACACACAGTTCTTTAGTTTGTGTGTGCTGGATTCCGGTGCAGATGTGGCCTTCCTTAGTGAATACTGACCACCTCCTGCAAAGTATTGTGTAGTTCAGCCACAGGTTGAAGCGCATAAGAAAGTAGGATGGGTTTTCTATTGATTTCCTTCGTTATGAAAGCTTAGTTGGTTAATGCTATAACTGCAGATGTTTGTTTGTATAACCCGTCACAGAAGTGAATTCTGGACGATGCACTGGGGAATGGTGACATGTATAGTGCTATGAAGTACCATCCTGCGACTGAAAGCATTATGAATAAGCACGTCAATATTTAAAAATAGTACTATAGTAGAAGGTAGGCTGCGCAGCCCACATTTGCTAATGCATTGTGCCAGACTTGCATCCAACCCAGCGCAAAGTCTTGTAGTGGGATTTACTTTCTAATGCATATAATGATTGGCGTTGGAAAGTTGCATAAAGTAATTCAGAGTAGCACTCCACACAACTTAGCGCTTAGTTGCTTCAAGGGGGTATATTACAGGTGGTACATGGGTGTTCCCTTGCAACCTCCCCCATGGGTTTTGTTGCAAATCTTTATCTCCTAACATTGGTAGACCGAAATTTGAACCACAACATATGCCTTATTGAAGCAGGCACAATAGTAAAGCTACTTTAAAAAATCAGCACTTTTTTGCAACTTTGCATGTCTTCTGCACTGTACAGCACACATACAAAGTGCGAAAAGTATTAAATCATGGAATTTTGTATTGGAAGGGTCCCTTTCCAGTACAAAACCTATGCTTGTGTTCACGCATAAAACCTTACACTATGGTGAAACAGAGTATGTGTGGCGCAGGGCAGCCTAAAGAGCACCAGTGCAGCGCAGCGAGTGAGGGTAACAATTCCATATCTTAATAAACATGGAGCATTTCTACTCTGCTTTTTAAGCAACACAGTGCAGCAACTTTGATTGCTCTGCATTGATTGAAAAGTTCATAAATCTCGTCTTTAGTGTTTAAAATGAAACAAGTTAGTTAGAAATATATATTTTTAGTAATACGCAATTGGACTATAGCTAGTGCAAATGTTTTTAATTTGTTTCCATTAGAAGGACGCATTCCAGAGCTTAGCTGAAACCCACTTGCACTACCTCTGAACAAGAATACATCTTTGTCAACAAGAAGCCTCCAATTACTCCATCAATTAAAGGCCTACAGTAGCTCCCAAGAAGCCTTTTGATTTGCTGATTAACCAGTTGTGAACAATTACATTTCTTTCAGATAGCAGGCTCCCTGGCAAGAAGACTTGTTTCTTCTTTCTATCTCTCTGTTCCTCAAAAAATAAAAAAATAAAATAACACTGCCATGCTTGCGGCGGTGGATAGTTAAAGCAGGATCAGAATATTCTTATTAGTGGACTTTGACAGGTTGAGAGACAAATCCCCATTGGCCCTGGTGCAGTAAAGTATCCGGGGACTCAAACTAATGTATTACTAGTGCAGCACTATAAAGCCAAAGCATTTAGATTTGCCATTGTTTCTCTATTGAGTAGTAGACATGCCCCCCACACGTCTACCTGCCCTTTTCAATAAACTCCATATATCAAGCCGCCACCTTTACACAAACATCAGTGACATGAGCACAGCGGCCTCTATCTAACCCACGGACATCACTAACATGTACACCGCACATGGGGCAACATTCCCATGAGCATGAACAAAGCACAATAATGAAGAGCGTAGAAGCCCAAACCAGAAGCCAATGACAGAAAATCACAGCACTCCCTCAACTTGGTCCAGGGAAATAATTTTAGGTCATAAGAAAACCAAACACTTGGGCAATAGAATCCTCAAGGGGACTACAGTGATCACTCCAGGAAACCTCTGCAGGCTTCTGCTGAACCAAGTACCCTTTGCAGGCCCACAGGCATCATAAACTATCCTATTTGTGTTACATTTTTGTTGTAGTACAAATCAAAGTTCTTGAGTGCGTAAGGAATATGTTATCAAAAGTTCTCAATTAAAAAAGTAAACTTTGTTTTCTTTAGTCAGAGGGAAACAGATGGCTGTAAAGTAACCCACGGTTGGTCTTCTTATCAGTCCAATCTAGACTTTGACTATTTACCCAAACGATGTCGTAGATAACTACTCATTGTGGAGGAAATGGCACACTGTTTGGCCCTTATTGTGCAATTTGATAGAGGCATGTACACTGAGAACATCAAGTACATTTATTGAATCCTAATCAAGCATTTTACCTTTTGACCGACAGAGCAAACAAAATCTGCAGTGGGAGCATAGTAACTTGGTTATGAGACTAAAGTTATTCATAACTATAGTTGTGCCATATGCAAATTACCGGATGAGGTTTCAGGTCTGCAGATCTGTTATAGGCTTACAGAGAGACCATTGTTTTAAAGACCACTTTCCTATCGAAAGTGTTTGAGAAGCAAAAATCTCCTAAATAAGTTGAGCATGATACGCTAACTAAAGCCCGGAGCCCCAGTCTTAACAGAATATAAAAAGATTGTGCTGCCCGTGGTCCACAAGGCTACCCCAAGGGAAGTTCACAGCTACTTTTAGGCTGGCTCTGTGGGACATGTGAGTCAAAAATGTGTCTATGAATTGGCAGGAAGTCCTTGTCCTCTTCAAGTCAGCACTAGGGTTTGACTGTAGTCCCACAGTGACAGCTCCTGGATCCTGACCTCTTTTCCTGACTGTGGTTTGAACAACGAGGTTCAAGGCCTAATGCGGTTGGTTGAAGTTTGTTGCTCATTGAAGTGTCACAGAAGCATTTGTTCTGACCTCCTATTGGAGGAGGACTTGCATGTAAAGCTGTTTTTTCCAGATCATGGGACTGATCGGGGATTATTGGGCAGTATTCTTGGCGTGTCTTGTCCTTCACCATTAGTCCCTCTTGGTAATATTGCACTCTGATTGGACTGACCTTGTTTTCCCTTTGTATTCCTCACACCAATAGTAGCATGGGTAAGCAGTCAGGATTATTGGAGGAGTGGTAGGTAGTACGTTTTGAAGGTGGAAACAATTTTAAAGAATAACACTATTAAATCAATGTCCAGTCAGAGCTGTTGCTATAATAGGTCCATATTTGTAGTGGTAATAACAAAGTAGTTAAAATGAGACATGTCCGTTAATACCAGAATGTCGTAGTACATTTGGTCCTGAGAAATTGCCCCCCAAGTATAGCACTTGCATGACAAGTCACTTTATTTCTAACGATGGAGCTTGATTTAGCATAGATTCTATTGCTGCTAGATTCGGCCCTGCTGCCATTTTGGGAGTTATCATTCTCTGGCACTAATTGTCTGGACGCTCACCAAAAGATCCTTGAGTTCTCTTCTTCTCCAAGCCTGCAAAGGTTCCCTGTCTCTGTAGACAGCCTATTGTTGCCCGCGTAGGGCTCTTTCTCCAGTCTCTTTATTTGCCTGGTGCTTCCTGCCATCACCATCAATCCTCCAGAGCATAAAGGGGCAACACAATCTATTAATGGATAGGAAAGCTCCCTGCCAGGAGATTTAGAATCCTTTCCAGGCACTGCTGGGGGACTTCATCCTTTCTCAGTGCCCAACCTTCTGGAGTGTCGCTCTCCAGGCTGTATGAGATGTAGCTACATGGCCTTCACGGCTGCCATCATAGTTATGCCTTGCTGCCTATTCAGTGAATCAGTGGCTGGCCCTTTGGTGGTCGGGAGGACCCTTGAACATCCTTTCAGGACCAATGAGCTTACTCTCTGTATCCTGCTCTCGGATGTCACCCCTAGTGCTCTGATGTGCTAAGGATTCTGGGCCCGGGCAGTGATCCTCACGGCTATGCATCTGCTATCTTCGGCTTCTTCCCATGCCCCCTCAGCTTTCAGCTTTTATATTGACAGAACCAGTGAAATTCGGTTCAATGACCAATGTTTCCTGGGTAATACTGCCTTCCGGAAGGAAAATGTGACTCGGAAGCGGATCATTTCCTGCTGGATCATTCTTTGAAATCAAGATTTGCTATGCCCTTACAAAAAAGGGGCCCATTCCACCAGGGGAAAGTGTTTGGCACTGTCCAGGGCGTTCCAGTGTTTGCCATGACACAAAATTGGCTTCAGTCCACAGTTTCACTAGGCATTACTGTCTCAACTCTGAAGTCTGCAGAGATAGCCATTGTGCCAAATCTGTGTTGCAGGACATGAAATGATAGGACAGGAAATATATGTTCTTGGTTTGACCATCTCCTTAGACCTTACACCTGAAAGGTATTACTTTGTTTTTGATTCAAGGAAATGGGAATTTGCAGGTAGAAGTATCCATCAGAAGAACAAGTTATTACCTTTGGTAACAGTTTCTGGTGGATACATTGTCTACTTCAGATTCCTCACCAATACTGACTTCTTTCTTATGAGTGGTCTTGCAACTGAATAGGCTCCCAAGTTGTGTTTGATACACTGCAATGTCTGTTGATCCCATTGGCCTTGTCACTTCCTTTGACAGTAAGGAAAAATGGACAAGGACCCAACGTTTGTGGCATCCTCAATGGATCATTGATGTCATATTCAGGTGGGGGTAAATGTGGCACCGAGGCGCGATCCTGAAGTGTGGTCAGGATTGAGACTCCACCTAGTGGCTTCAGAAAACAGTTTCAAGTTTTCAGATCCAGTATGGTACCTTGAGGCAATTCAAAGTAAGGAATCTGCAGGTGAATGGAGTATCCACCAGAAAGATCATTACCAAATGTAAGTAGCTTGTTCTTTCTAGCTGACCCCTCAGTCCGTTCTTCAACCTGGACACCACTTAATTACAGCCCAGTGCGATTTTTGGTGATTCATCTGACCATTTAAGTATTCTTGGGTTTCGTGCTGCCCTATTTTGAAGAAGAGAAGTATGGGTCGTAGTCTCTCTCAGCACTCTATTTGATGACAGTTTTTTTCATATGAGCGACAGTCCCTCAACGGGATAAATGTCATTGAATATATGTTCTCCTTTACTATTGTTACAAAGTTAAGAAAATGCCTGTTCTGCTCTCGGCTTGAGCATATAAGAGCCTTCCGTTTTCATCATCACTCTGCTCTTCTACATTGCAAATAATCTCCATCAATGGCACTCGAGAGAGACAGAGAGAGAGAGAGAGAGAGAGAGAGAGAGAGAGAGAGAAAATGAATGAATCTCAATCATATTTTAGTAAATCATATTTTAGTAGGATCTGCAAATCCACTGCAAGCACTCGTGTCCCTCGATATCTAATATCTATATTTTGTAATCTTTAATTTCTCTGAAACTACTAAACGGAGTTACACCAAATCACAAAAAGCACACTTTCTGGACCAACATCTAGCTTTCTGTCGAATTTGGTGTAATTCCATTCAACGGTTGGGGCAGTAGTTGTGCGCAAAAAATGCAAAAAAAAACCCCCATAGATATAACATAGGGAAAACGCGTTTTGGGACCCCCCCTTTTTTTCTCGGCCCCCGCTTGACATATCACCCCGAAACTTTCAAGTTTCGGGGTGAACTAAAAAAGGGACGTTTTTTGAATATTTCGGGAAGAATCGTCATACGGCGCCAAAGCTATTGGCAAAACAAAAAACGCTTTTTCTATAGAAACTTTGTTCCTAACTATTTAATCACATATAAACATTATGTTGGCAATATCTGTTAATTCTCTCTCATTTAGTAGGCATTCATAATCTAAATAAATATAATTTTCCAGGTCGCCAACATTTAATAATTTGTCCCACAGTTCTCATAGCATAGCTGCTGAGTGTAACATGTGAAGTTCTTCGGAAATTACTCGGTTGAGAGTAAACACATAATTCATAGCATATTCGTGCCACCCCTTATTTGTAATTTTCTGTTTGTTTCCAGCTTTTGACAATGCCATTCTTAAATCTCAATCAAATACTTCTTCACTTTGAGGGCAGCTATAATTCATACTTGCTGCAGGTCCAAAGTCGTCCATGTGTTTCTCCCAAGTAGCACACTTGTATTGAAATGAAAGAAATACTTTCGAGCTTTATATATTATAATATAATGTAGTTAGACCCTGTTTGGGGGCAACATAGGGTAGACGGGATGTTGAGCCGCAACCGTGTTAGTTGAGGTTATTTGCCACCGGTGTCTTGGGTTCCATCCTGCTTTGGCCATGTATATCCCTGTCCTCACTTAACTCTCAGGTGAGTAGTTACAGACTTCTCCTAAGTGTATAGCGGGGGAAGGCTGGTGCAAATGCTCAGAACTTAACAGTCAAACAGACCCAGTACCGTTATGTCCAGCTCAGTCCTTATCTGTACGAAAAATACATTATTTTTAATCTTGTAGCAGAACTAAATAATACACAGTCCACATTCTACATCATACAAGGTTGTCATAAGTTGAGCTTTAAACTCTCCCTAGTCTTCCTTCCCACTATGGTTGTGCACCCTCTATTACTGCCCCCGCCGTACTAAGGTGTAGGCAAGGATTATGCGCAGGTGCAGATCCCTTAAGTTCTCACAAGTTTGTAAATGCGTTCAGTGTCTTTATCTGCTTTTATATCAAATTCTCAGAGTTTGCAGAAAACGCATATTGACACAGGATGCCAGTGCTAGGTTCTAGTTTTCACACAACTTCTAAAAGTTACATAACGGGGGTCAGGAGACCACACTTCCACTAACCTAGAGAAAAAGGTCTTGTCACTTTACATGATGCATCCAGGACAGTATTACGCTGTCTACTTAGAGGGCACACTTGGTCACCCCTTCAAGTCACAGGATAGGTCCTGGATCTTGCATGTTCCGGGACAGGTCTAGATATCTGTTCTCACTATAGATTGGCATGATGCCAGGGCCACACAATTAAGTGAGGATACTAGTTGTGCATGCAGTAAGGCATTTGGGAAAGTGGTACATGCCTGTATATCATGCAGGAGACATTCCCTTCCCAATAATAATAACATTAATTCATATAGAAACCCCATACTCCAAATAACAAATGATACCAGGATGGCCCAGTTTTCTCAGTCAGCAATAAACAATGCTCTTTATTCCCAGCCTGCAGCCCTGCACTTGGGACTGATCCAGGCTTGGCTACATAATCTCATTGCCTTGACTGTCGCAGAAATGAAGTAAAGATAATCCTCTGATACATGAGAAACTGACTGCCTATCTTAAAAAAGTGCAGCAAGAGAAACCACCTGAAGTCCATGATCTCCAAATTTTAATGCATGGATGAAGTTCTGTGTATCTCCTGGATAGGCTCTTAGAAATGTAAGAGGAGTCCCTCACTAGAGGACAGCTCCCTGAACCGATGACAGAGGCAGTCATAATTGTAGACACTAAACCTGAGAGGGACCCAACTGATTTTAATTGTCCCTTGTTCTAAAAGTAGAGTGGTGGGAATCAACATCAAAAACGTATTTGTTACAGTGGGATGTGAGTTTATATATCCGATGTAGGAGACCTTTAGGTTCAGCATGTATCTCCTGAGCTGACAAAATGTACTTATGCTAGTCTATAGAGGAGGCTGAAGACCGGCCGTAGGATTTATGAAAAATGGGTGTTGGTAAGAGAGGAGTGAGGAAGAGCTACACTTCTCTTCATTTTTGTTCATTCTGGTTTTTGAGCCAGAATATGCCATGACAAACATTGTATCTCTATGCCAATGGTGCTTTTTTTTTTTTTTAACAAAAAAGACCCACCAAACTCAGTACCCTGTTTGTTAGACCTTTTAAACTAATTTAGAGATCTGTGGAGTCTGCACACTGATTGGGCCTAGTCCAATTTGCTATGTGGTGTAGAAAGTCAGATGAATTCTCTGAACCGAGAATGTGATGTAGTGTAAGAGTACTACAATACGTGGGTATGCAGGATACACATGATTGGTGGACTATATTAGGTAAAGATAGGCAACACAGTAGATGGTATTAATAAATCTTTCCCCCTTGTGGAACAGTCTTCCACTGACACTAGTAAGCAGTTTTGCAGTCATTAAAAGAGTGATTCCTAGATGCCTTTTTATGTTTCAGGCAGTGTTCTTCTTGCTATTGAGGCAAAGTATTAGACATTTTGACAGTCTGCTACCCTTCCTGATTTGGGCTGTTAAGTGCTGCAGAGTAAAATTCCAGACATTGAAACTGCCCTGTAATTGGGACAGTATGGGTGTCCCTGACATGTAATGTTACTATTTGACGGCTGAGCTCAAACACCTTGGAGTTGAATTAATGATGTCCCCCAACTGAGAGATGGCCTTGCTGGAGGGATGTCATGGGCAAATGCAAATAAAATATAAATGTTGATGCCTGCTACTCACTCTTCACGTCTAAGATATGGAATTGAGCAATGGCACAACTGATTAAAATATCCTCATACCCTGCAGGTGCCTAGTTTTGTGGACTGAAACACTTCAAAACGCTGTACCCAGAAGCATTTGGATGGTTGCAGTGGAGGTTGCGTGCTGATGGTAGATTTGCGTGAAGGAGAGTAATTTAGGACTCTCAAAAGACTATATCCCCTCCAAGCTAGACCATTTGTGCAGTACACACGAATGTTTAAAGCCACCCTTTTAACATAGGAAGGATTCTCTGGTAAACCTCTGAATCTGATATATTAATTCCTCGAGTTAATGTCCATTCTAATTTGGTGGGCACGTTTTGTGCTCCTTATACATGGCACCCAACCACAACATTGCTAAAAAGGTAAAAATGGCACTGCAACTGTGGCATTTAGTTGACTGATGCTGATTAGGAAAAGGCCCTGGCGTACCCAACGACTGTCTTGAGTAACCCTCAATTCAGTCCTGCATGGTTCTACTATATACTGAGTGCACCCTGCGCTGATGGAACTTCATAAGATATGTCCACCCCAAATTAGCAAATGCCCCAAAGCATCCGAGACAATGCTAATTTCATGTGTGCAATGTGGTCTTGCAAAAAAGCAGTGTTCATTTTGGTGCAAGTGGTAAATCAGTTGAAGGAGCAGTACAAAATGTAGTAGTCTGAAACACTGTGTTTAAGGTTCACCGTAAGCTGAAAAAAATAGAAATTGTACTATATATTTGTAGCATTAACTTCACTGATAGCGAAGAGAAGGGTGGTATTACTTTAGATGTAAGATAAAGTACGAACTATTGAAGTGAGGTATAGAGATTTTAATACATGAATGAGTAATGACTCAGATGACTGAATGCACAGGTTTTGAATAGATGAAAAGCTTGGAGGATCTGGAGAGAATTCATCAATGGGTTGCTCGGTAATGTGACCGAGGACCCCACACTAGACCTTAATGCACTACGTGCTTATCTGTTTAGGTGTAACTTAACCATACACTAAACATGATAAAACCCTGTGTCTCTTTATGAATGACAAAATGTTGAGTTTTCCGCTTAGAGATCGTGGCTTTTATCACATGACCTGGAAAGGTTGGCTGAAACATTTTTTTTCTTATTCTTTTTTTCCTCGTGTTCATGCAAATTATAATAAAGTATATTCAACATGCTTGTCTTCCTGTAAAATACCAGCTTCCTGGAAAGCAGGTCTTTCAGTGGGTTGTTGTTTCATTTGGTTAATTGCATTGTTTTTCATAGCATATTTGATGGTATGTTGCGTTTCTTTTCTTCTTGTTCACTGTTACTGGCATGTTAAATTGAGCAGAAACGTTTTTGCAGATATGTTTTTGACACTTGTCTTGGAGCAATATGTCCTCCTTAAACCAGGCCTGATCCTTAATTGAAGGGCCTAAGCTGTTAATGTTCCAAAAGAGAATTTGAAAATAGATTTGTAGTTAGCTATTTAATTAAAACATACATATCAAAGTGCTCTTCTGTCTGATTTCATCATAATTATGGACTGTATACAATTTTATTGCTTTTCCCCGCAGCATTTGACTGCTCCTGGCCACAGGGTTTGACGTGTGGTAGCTGTGGAAATGATTGTCATCTATGAAGTGTGTGTGTGTGTGTGTGTGGGGGGGGGGGTAATATTTCTGTAGTCTCATATTTCTATCTATAGTACTATTCATTTGCTTACAAACCTGTTTCTGGAATACTGCGTTTAACTCCGCACCAGACGTTGAATAATTCGGTTTACCTGAGTTATTCCTGTTCTTTTTTCTGCTGATGTTGATAATGGAATGGGTATTTTTCTTGCAGGCGCACTCCTACGAGCTGGGGGTAGACCACGCTTTTTCATTGCATCATAGGCTTATTTTTAATATCCAATTTGTAAAAGGCCTCTCGTTGTCTTTGTTTACTTTGATACCTGGTTGCAGAGTGGCTTTGTCAGGATATTATGTAATACATTTGTTTATCCGGGCATCCTGATAACTTTATGAGCTCTTGGTTTGGCCAGAGTACTATTCTTGTCTACAAGGACTGGCCATTTTAAGGCCTAGATTTCGTAGCACAGCTGTCTACCAAACCTATGGTTTACAATATATAGAGTAGGTTTTGGGCATACCCTCTTCCGCCATTGGCTTTTATTTTAAACAGCCTCTTTCAGCTATTGGCTTCAGACTTAGTCAGTTACATCTTGGTTCAGCCCAGAGGAGTATTACACTTTAACCTCCTGTAAGTGGCTATGTGCATGCATCTTTTCGTCTCCAGTTGAGTGCTTGCATTGCAAAGCATGAGGGGCTATTTTAAATGTAAACAGCACACAGAACCATAACACGTTCTATCTCATTCAATTCTTCATGTTACATGCCTTCTGTTCAGAAAGCAATGTCATCTTATGTGCAGGCATTTTTGAAAGCGTTGGTCTCGAGTGCTGGCTGGCCCCTAACAAAGCCTCCTTATTGCTTTGTTTGTCATCAACACAGCTATCTTGGGGTCGAGCCGCACGATGTGATGAAAAATGAAAGAAAAGCTTCTTCACTCAAAAAGGAGATCATTTCTAACTGAGTGAACATAAGATATGACTGTGGTATTTGTAAAGTACCTTTTATTAACCAAGAGTCAATGCACCTTATTAGGTCACCATAATCAACGATGCAATCTATAGATTTTTCAATTCAGTTCATGCAATGTTACTGGGAGCTCAGCTGCATCTAGAGTAGGCTACAAGGAAGGCTTCCCTGCTATCTGGAACCTAACTCCTACTCTTGCTTTTATTGATACACTGAAAAACACAGAAACAAATCCATTATTGTAATGAATCATTCATTATAGTTCTGCATTTGTTTCTATGTTTTTCACATGTAAGCAAATGGAGGACTAGAAGGACAGCTTCATTATAGTCCAGACTTGAAAACCTAAAAACCAAAGCTGGTTTGTAATGAAGCCTTCATTCTAATCCTTCATTCTTTAGTCAAAGGAAAACAGATGGCTGTAAAGTAACCCACGATTGGTCTTCTTATCAGTCTAATCTAGACTTTGGTTATTTTCCCAAACTATGTCCTCAGTCTAATCTAGACTTTGGTTATTTTCCCAAACTATGTCCTAGATAACTACTCATTGTGGAGGAAATGGCACACTGTTTGGCTCTTATTGTTCAATTCTAAGTGATAGAGGAATGTACATTGAGAACATCAAGTACATTTATTGAATCCTAATCAAGCATTTTACCTTTTGACCGACGGAGCAAACAAAATCTGCAGTGGGAGCATAGTAACTTGGTTATGAGACTAAAGTTATTCATAACTATAGTTGTGCTGTATGCAAATTACCGGATGAGGTTTCAGATCTGCAGATCTGCAGATCTGTTATAGGCTTACAGAGAGACCATTGTTTTAAAGACCACTTTCCTATCGAAAGTGTTTGAGAAGCAAAAATCTCCTAAATAAGTTGAGCATGATACGCTAACTAAAGCCCGGAGCCCCAGTCTTAACAGAATATAAAAGGATTGAGCTGCCCGTGGTCTACAAGGCTACCCCAAGGGAAGTTCTCAGCTACTATTAGGCTGGCTCTGCGGGACATGTGAGCCGAAAAAGTGTCTATGAATTGGCAGGAAGTCCTTGTCCTCTACAGGAATCTCTTCAAGTCAGCACTAGGGTTTGACTGTAGTCCCACAGTGACAGCTCCTGGATCTTGACCTACTTTCCTGACTGGTTTGAACAACGAGGTTCAAGGCCTAATGCGGTTGGTTGAAGTTTGTTGCTCATTGAAGTGTCACAGAAGCATTTGTTCTGACCTCCTATTGGAGGAGGACTTGCATCTGAAACTGCTTTTTCCAGATCATGGGACTGACAGGGGGTTACTGGGCAGTATTCTTAGCGTGTCTTGTCTTTAACCATTGGTTCCCCCATAGTAATATTGCACTTTGATTAGACTGACCAGGCTTTTCCTTTGTACTCCTCACACCAATAGGAGCATGGGTAAGCAGTCAGTATTGTTTGAGGAGTGGTGTGTAGTACATTTTGAAACTGGAAGCAATATGAAAGAATAACACAATAAAATCAATGTCCAGTCATAGCTGTTGCTATATTAGGTCCATATTTGTAGTGGTAATAGCAAAGTAGTTCAAATTAGACATGTCAGTTAATACCAGAATGTCGTATTAAATTTGGGTCTGAGAAATGGCCTCCAAGTACAGCACTTGCATGGCAAGTCACTTTAGTTCTAACCATGAAGCTTTATTTTCATAGATTCTATTGCTGCTAGATTCGTCTCTGCTGCCATTTCCGGAGTCATCATCCTCTGGCACTCATTGTGACTGACTGTAACCTTCACCCTGGTGATGCTGGCTGTTTTCTGCTCCACTTCAGCTCCCTCAGGGGGTGACTGCTGGCCCTAAGAAGCCAATGGGGCTCCAGACTGAGCTTTTGGTGGTTGTTACGTCCCTGGTGCTGGTGAGCCACTCTCCGACTCTTCCTGTCCCTGTTTTGATGCTAACCCGCTTACTTCACTGTAGGTCTTTCCAGCGGCTCAGCCACCAACTTCGGCTCTGCTTAAAGATTTAGAAAACTCTGAAAAAGTAAGGCCATTCTTGTCGGAACTAGGTAAAAAACCGATGAAGTAAGTCACCTTACAGTACTTTGCCTCGTTGTGAATACTTTCACAAGGATGGGTTGGACTCAGGCCCACTCAGATGTCTAATCTTCTTCACCAATGTCGATTGTCATCTGCCTCCAAGCTTTGAGGTGCTCCAATGTTTTTTTTAAGGGATGTGCAAGCAAATTTAAAAGACATGGCCTTTTGATTGAGCTTGCAATTTCTGCAAGTCTCCGCCCTGGAGTCCCTTTAAGCAGGGATGGGCCATGACCTGGTGTTTTGGACTGTCTTCTTCTGTGTGCCAGTTCTATTGGTAGCACTACAAGTTCATGGGATATTCCTGAGTACTTTCTTTTTAGTGCCTCCAGCCATCACAACTTGTTCAGCAGTAAAACAGGCTCTTTCGCAACTACAGGGAACGCAGCAGTTCAAAAGACCGCAGAGAGCAACAGTCCTTATCCTCCCCAATTCCCCACCTACGCAAAACTGCTTCAGTTCACCATTGAGAGAACATGTGCATCATGTGGCGAGGAGGGTTTCCTTTAACTTGGTATGCTGCTAGTTTATCACTAAGGATCGATTTTTGAGCAAGGCTACGCCCTTCCTTTCCAAGTATTGCCTTCTCCCATCCTCCTGTCCGCCAGGTACTTTGCACCAGGAGGTTTTCTCACTGTTGAGCAAATGGGTTGTGGAGTTGGTACCAAAGAACAACATCAGCCTCGCGGCTATGCATCTGTATTTTCAGCTCCTGCCCATACCCCCTCAGCTTTTAACTTTTATATGGACCGGGCCAGTAAGATTTGGTTCAATAACCAATGTTTCCTGGGTTATATTGGCTTCAGGAAGGAAAATGTGACTCAAGCTGATAATTTCCTGCTGGATCATTCTTTTAAATCAAGACTTGCTATGCCCTTGCTAAAAAGTGGTCAATTTCACTAGGGCAAAGTCTTTGGCACTGGCCAGGGCATTCCAGTGTTTGCCATGACACAACATTGGGTTCAGTCCCCACTTTCACAAGGTTTTACTGTCTCGACTCGAAGTACGCGGAGATAGCCATTGTGCCAAATCAACGTTGCAGGACATAACGTGAAGTGACAGGACCGGAAATCTATGTTCTTGGTTGGACTGTCTCGTCAGACCTACCACCTGAAAGGTATTACTTGGTTATTGATTCAAAAAATTTGAAATCTGCAGGTAGTAATATCCATCGGAAGAACAAGGTACTTACCTTCAGTACGTTTCTGGTGGATACATCATGTACTTAGGGATTCCTCACCAATCCGGACTCTTTTCTAATAAGTGGTCTTGCGACTTGTTAATAGGCTCCCAAGTTCGGTTTGATACAGTGCAAAGTCTGTCAATCCCATGGGCCTCTTCTCTACCTCTGACAGTGTAGAAAAATAGACAAGGAACTGACGTCGGTGGAATCCTATATGGCTCCTTGATGTCCTGTTCAGGAGGGGGTAGAAGGTGGTGTCGAGGCGTGATGCTGTAGTCTGGTCAAAATTGAGACTGTACCTAGTGGCTTAAGGGAACTGTTTCAAGTTTTCGGATCCAGTATGGTGCCTTGAGGCAATTCAAAGTAAGGAATCTGTAGATAAATAGAGTATCCACCAGAAAGGTAATTTCACAGCTAAGTAGATTGTTCTTTCTAGCTAACCCCTCAGTCGGTTCTTTTTACTTAAACACCACTACATTACAGCCCAGTGCGATTTCTGCCGATTCATTTGAGCATTTAGGTATTCTTGGGTTTCCTGCAGCCCTATTATCTATTATGTGTATGTATATATGTGTGTGTGTGTGTGTGTGTGTGTATGTATATATATATATATGTGTGTATATATATATATATATATCACTGAAAAAACCATAGGTTTCACACATGTTATAGTTAGCGGAAATTTTACTGATAAAAAACCAATGAAATTCCCCCGTTATAGTTAGTGCAGGCAACTATAACTCACGCGACCGCAATCCTCTGCTGATGCTAATACTGTATTTAGACACTTATTTGCCCATGTCTTCTTCCATACATTTTTAGCTATACATATATTACAAATATTTTTTTTTCATAAAGAAACATATGTCATCAGCAGAAGATTGCGGTCGCGTGAGTTATAGTTGCCTGCACTAACTATAACGGGGGAATTTCATTGGTTTTTTATCAGTAAAATTTCCGCTAACTATAACATGTGTGAAACCTATGGTTTTTTCAGTGAATTTGCAAGGTTTTTTAAATGCTAATTCCTAACTATAACGTGTGTGAAACCTATGGTTTTTTCAGTGAATTTGTACGGTTTTTTAAATGCTAAGTTACTTTACGCCATTCGTGGCGTGCGCGCCCACTTAACGCAGTTCGTTCCGTGCGCGCACGCAGTTTACGCAGTTAGTGCCGTTAGTGCCATGCACGCACGGTGGGCACGCGGTGCGATGACAAAGCAAGAAAGCACGTCAACAAATCTGTTTCTGCTTTCCTCCGTGACTATGGTATGGGTGCCATTTACCACAACAACTTGCGTTATGACATGCAAGACATTTATAGAGGAGATGGTGTGCACTTCAATGATGAAGGGAACAGAGTCTTCCTCTTGAACCTTAGACTCTGCATCGGTACTTACTTGTAGGTACCACTAAAAAATCATTTCATAAACACAACGGCTCTTTTTAGAGCCCCCTAATATCTAAACACTTAAATCTGATTTTCATTTTTTTTTTTTTTTTTTTTTTTTTCCTACCGTACGCTTACCGTAAGCTTACCGTACGCGTACCCCGTGATTTTTTTTAAAATCAATAAATGTTTTCTTTGTACTTTTCTGTCCTTCTTTGACCCCCTTACAAATGTTAGGGGGTCTGTAACTCTCCTCATTGCCCCCTTTCCTTGTTTTCACTCTTTTTTTTCAGAGTGAAATACACAAAATGGCGGCCGCCGCTTCCTGGTTTCGGCCGATTCGAATGTTTACTAAGATCTAAGAGCCAATCAGAATCGCGCTCGCGCACGCCACCGTACGCTTACCGTAAGCGTACGGTAAGCGTACCGTAAGCGGGCTCAGATATATATATTGATTTAAGGGCTATTTTCTCAGAATCTACTGAACAGATTTACACCAAACCTACAAAAGGCACTTCCTTGACCTAGGGACTACCTCTCTGCCAAATTTTGAGTAATTCTGTTCAGCCGTTCGGGCTGTAGCTCGTTCTAAAGGTCCTATGGAAAAATGCATGGGAAAAACGCGTTTTGGGACCCCCCTTTTATCTCAGCCCCCGCTTGACGGATCCCCCCGAGACTTTCAGGGTAGGAGCGGAGCGTAGCGCCCCACCTATTTTGAGAAATTCGCGAGGATTCGTCGACCGGCGCCAAAGTTATTCAAAATAGAATGTTGAGGTTTTCCTATGGAAACGTGGTCCTAACTATAACTACCTACTGGCGACCGCCAGTAGGTAATATATATATATATATATATATATATATATATATATATATATATATATATATATATATATATATATATATATTCACTGGAAAAAACATAGGTTACATGGGTGTTCTAGTTAGTTGGACATTTCACTCGTACAAAACCTTTGAAATTCCCCCGTTATAGTTAGTTCAGCTAACTATAACAATGCACTGCTGATGACGTCACATATTACTTAACTCATGACATGGTCAGTGACATCACTCATGACATCTCAAATGACATCACTGATGACATCATCCAGTGAATGTGTGTTTTTCTGAAAATTAAATATGTTTTATATATCTATATCTCAAGGCCGATGGAAGAATAAATGGGTATATTAGTGTCTAAATGAATGTTTTTTATTTTTTGAAAAATTGATTGTATAACTGACTGATTAAGTGTATCTTAGTGAATACATGGGTTAGTGAGTAATGTTTAAATATACAAATATCTGTATCAGTCTCTCACTTTGTGTATAAGTGGCTACATGGGTTGGTGAGTATCTACATGAGTGTCTGTATAGGTTGTTATTTGTTTTTTTGAGTATCAGTATGAGTGTCTGAGTGTCTGTATGGTTCGGTGGGGGGTATTACGTAGTGCATAGATGCATGAATGAGTGACTCACTGCTTGTATGTGTTGAAGACAGCATGTGTGCAGGACTGTATGGGTGGATGAGTGTATGAATGGGTGTGTTAGTGAATGAATGACTGTCTCAATAGTGTCTTTATGAGTAACTACATATGTTTTAAACTAGTATATGTGAGTATTGGTGTATATAAGTGAGTATATGTGAGAGTGAGAGATTGAAAGACTTCCTGTGTAAATTACTATGTGTTTCTATAAGTGATTGCTTTAGAGAGTAAGTATTTGTAAGTTTCTGTAGCAGTAAATGTGGTGGTGTGTGTATAACTGTATATGAAATTTAATGGATGTTTGATTCTTTATTAGCATGAGTGATTATGTGTGTGAGTAACTCTATGGATGAGTGGCGTTGTGTAACAGGATGTATAGGTGTATGAGTACATATGATGAGTGAGTACATGTGTGAGTGACTGTATAGGACTGTTGGTGAATGAGTGGATGTGTTTGTAGATCTTGGAATTACTAAATAGGTGTGTTGTAAGTGGTATTGGTATGTCCATTGTTTTGAAAATGTTAGTTTCTATTTTTGAGTGTGTGTATCAAAGGTTATATTAGGGTGAGAGGAGGTCTGCCACTCTATCACAAGGATGATGTCATCAGTGATGTCATTTGAGATGTCATCAGTGATGTCATGAGTGATGTCACTGACCATGTCATGAGTGATGTAATATGTGACGTCATCAACAGTGCATTGCGTGCAAGCGAGTTATAGTTAGCTGAACTAACTATAACGGGGGAATTTCAAAGATTTTGTATGAGTGAAATGTCCAACTAACTATAACGCCCCTCAGTGAATTTCTAAGTATTTTTAAATGCTAATTTCGAACTATAACATGCCTGAAACCTATGGTTTTTTCAGTTTATTTCTAAGGTTTTTTAAATGCTTGTTTCTAACTATGCCTACAGAGGTAGGACATGTGAAGAAAGAAGAAAAAACACACAAAGAAGAAAAAGAAATGCAGAAAGAAGCAACAGAAATCCTCAAAGACGAAGAAAATAGCAAGAAGAAGGAAGACGTGCAGAAAGAACAAACAGAGGAGCAGAAAGAGGTCTTGTTGCAAAATCATCCTGTACCCTCAACTTTTTCAGATGGGTACTGGTGCTAACTGACTCTGACTAACCAGTCTTAGAGCCAGTGCTATCCTAAAAGACAGTTAGAATACAGTTAAAACACCTACATACCCTAGGGAACACTATGCGTTGGGGTACCCCTGTAATTACCATGGCCTCCTCTGTAAGACCCTAGTACATAATAGGGCAGGGGGATTAAAACTACCTCTTAAAACGCGCCACAGGGCGCGTTTGCACACTGGTGAAGGGAGGGGGGTGCTGAGGTGACGTGTGCAAACATGCCCTGTGGCGCGTTTTAAGTTGGGGAAATAATTCCCCTTCAATCCTGAGGGTCCCTGGGGGCCAACTAGCCCACCAGGAACCTCCAGTATGCGCCAGAGAGCTGCATTGCAGAGAGGTGTTCAGAGGCCACGCCCCTTTTTACAAGACTCGGCAACGCAGCTCCGTGGCGCTTACTGGAGGTACATGGTGGACTAGTTGGCCCCCAGGAACCCTCAGGATTGAAGAGGAATTAATTCCCCAACTTAAAACGTGCCACAGGGCGTGTTTGCACATATGTCACCTCAGGCCCCGCCCCCTTCCTTCACGTGCAAACGCGCCCCATGGCGCGTTTTAAGTTGGGGGAAAAGCAATCTGCGTTGGTATTTGGAAGAGAGAACAGGTGTCCTGCTCTCTCTTCCAAATACCAAAGCAGAGTTTGCTATGGCAGGGCGGGAGCCGCAAGGCAAACTGCAGTGTCCCGGGGGTGGGCACCCTAGAACACTGCAGGAGCCGGCCCTGGGGGGTGGCGGTCCCCAGGGCCATGACAGGGCTCCCAACATTACGAAAGCCCCGGGGAGGTGGTGGACCCTGGGGCTTGGGGGTCCGTCACAGACCCCCCCAATTATAATATTTAGAGCCCCGGGGAGGTGGCGGTCCCCTGGACGTGTGGGGGGGCTTGAGCCCCCCCACACAGGTTATTATTATTATTTTTTTAAAACACAAGGCCCGGGGGGTGGCGGTCCCCGGGGCTGGGACGGTTTTGAGCCCCACCCGCACATATTTTTGAAAAGCCCCGGGGGTGGCAGTCCCCGGGGCTGGGGGGCTTCTCTGGGCCCCCCATTACAATAAAAATATTGCCCACGGGGCTAAATAGTAACGGAACGCGGGAGTCCGCGCTTCATTTTTTTTTTTTTGCGTCCGGATCCGCGGATCCGTTGCGCATTTTGCGATTTATAAAAATAAAAATTGTTGGGTCCTTGTGGGACCCCCTAAGTAGGCCTAGGGGGTCAGGGTGTTTCTGCCCTGCCCCCTTTCCTCTTTTTTTCCGCGTTTGTTTGACTTATTTCTTGTGCCTCGGCTCTACCGAGACACAAGATGGCTGCCAACACTTCCTGCTTTGGAGTGTTGACAGCCAATTAGCATTCAGCTCGTGATCGGGAGGGTGCGCGGATCCTGCGCGGCCATAGATATCGAAACATTTTTCATTTTGATTTTCTCAGCAACTACTGAATGGATTTACACCATTTAACAAAAAGGGATCTTTCTGAACCAAAGGCTACCTTTTTGCCAAATTTAGTGTAATTCCGTTCAGCAGTTCGGGCTGTAGCCATGTCTAAAGTTTCCTACGGGAAATTGCATGGGGAAAACACTTTTTGGGACCCCCCTTTTTTCTCGGCCCCCTGCTTGACTAATCACCCCAAAACTTTCAAGATAGGAGCGGACTGGAGCGCCCCACGAGTTTTGAAAATTTCGTGAATGTTAATTTGAAAGCTGAAGTTAAGACTTTCATTTACAAGAGTTCTTGCTTAGGGGTCTTCGTAGAACACAGCTCTACAAAAACGTATACCCAAATTACAATGTTTTAGCATGGTACCCAAATATGTCCGATGTGAATCCTACAGACCCATCCCACTCTTAAAGAGTGACTATAAAATATTTGTGGAGGTTTTAGCAGAGAGGCAGAATAGAGTAGTTGGTGGGCTGCTGCACAACAATCAGAAGGGTTTTGTAAGGGGAAAATCCCTGCACGAGTTAACATATGGCCTCATTGGCTCAATTGATTTGGCCACTACTCTTTATATCCCACTGGCAGTTGTAACATTAGATGCTACAAAAGCTTTCGACAGGGTAAATTGGACATATTTGGGTTGAATAATTTTATAACCTGCTCCATGTTCAGTTGGAAAAGAGCTAGACCGGTGTGGAAGCTACTCCTTCATCTATTGCACTCCCGATGCCCATCGGGTTCCCTGATCTCATGCTTGCAGGCTGTACCGTATCTGTTTCCCATGTAGCTATCTTTTGATTAGTGGTTGTAATTTGCCCTGAAGCAGGGGTCCAATTGACTAAGAACTGTGATCTGACGGGGACTTGAGATGTAGAGAGGATTTCTTTGGGAACTCTGCGCTTTGTTCCAAGGAAGTCTTAAATCATATTGTGGGTCAGTTCTGTAAGGGGTGTAATGCTATACTCCCATTTGAAAGCTAGGTTGTATGTTTGATGGCAGCAGGTACCACTTAAGCCACGTCCAAATTTGCCACTTCCATTAATGTTGATAACTTGGAAGGGAGGTGAGTTATCATATTTAGAAAATCTCTTGGAATCTCACCAGTGTACATCCAATTAGTGTAGATTCTTCATGGGAAGTTGATCTCAGATGTGAGTGTAGAGATGCCCAATAGCACACTATCAATGTACCAAAAGAACAGACTAACTCCAACTGTACAAGAAGTGGAGTTTTGAATGCAGGTTTTTGTCATATGGTCTGGTTCTGTACCTCCTTGGATGCATTTGATCCGTAAGTGTTGCGGGAGAAACTTGAGGTGGGAAGGATATTTCTGACATCACTGGCACCTCTTACTAATACTTTCAGTTCTACAGTCGCTTTATTTTGCCCATACACATAAAAACCATAAAAGAACATCAATACATGACATAATTTAATAGTAAAATATATTTTACAAAACTGGTTGATTAAATTTATTTCTTAAGTTCATACTTCAAATTCTCTAAGTACCTAAGATGCTTTCTTTCACGCAGTGCCTGTAACACAAAGGACACTACTGCAAAACAGACCTGTGCATCCTCTAAGGTACACAAATACAGAAACTCCACCCTAAAATGATTTCAATTATTTTTTACAAGCAATGGTTTTGAAAAGAACTTCCTTAAATTCCTGTAAAACTTGTAAAAGAGAATAGAGTACAAAGATGTTTGTCTCGATTTCCCATCACATGGGCAGCTCGGCCAACCCTTGCTCCATTCTCCGAATTTTGGAAATGTGACCCTGTTATGTTTAAGGCGTAATCGATTTGGTATGTATTGATGTTGTACATTGGTAACTATAATAAGATCATTGCTACGGCTTCAAGTTGCACAGAGGGTAAATCATTTCTTACAATGGGTTTATTCAGTTCCTTTAAGAATTTCATGTGCACTCTATGGTTTGTAATCAGCAACTTTAATTCATTCTTTGAGTTACTACTCAAAGGCTCTAGATTATCAATGAAGGTGGGGGGTCTTTAAATCAACTTAAAATGTCACTAAAAAGAAGTAACCAAGGGACAAGCAACCCTTTATATTAGCTTTGGTAAATGATGTCTCTTCCTTTCTTCATATAGCGTGCCCTAAGAGGATAGGCTTTATATATAGAGAGTCCTCAATCTAAGACTGCCCCAACTGTTTATGTGTAAAGAATGCTGAAGTTCATTTTAGGACTGCAGTAGGCCACACAGGAATTTATTTCTCTCTATTGGTATCTAAATTCACAAAGGCCACTACCATATGTAGCGACGGGCAAGCATTTACTTTTACAAATCATCAACATTTACCTAATTGGTATACTGCCTAATTTCGTCGCAAGCCCGAATACCCCTTCAATGGAGCGAATAAGGTTTTGCTAATAAACTTGTCTCTGTTTATCTCACATATCATGAGGGTAAACTGTATCCCCAAATAGGAGAAGGATTGAACTTTTTAAATAAACATGCCTTTGATCTGAAGGCAGCGCATCTTTGGTGTTCCCCACCCCCAAGTCCGTGTCAACGTCTTTTTTCAGATAACTTTCGGATCCCTGTCATCCATATATGTGGAAAAATGATTAGTGAGTTGTAACCCATTTGCGGTTTGAGGGAGTAGTCCTCTGTGTATATTAAAACTGGAACAGGGCGAGTACCAACTCTGGGGGGGTCTAGATGTAAAGCTTGGAGGTCCAATTATATATATATATATATATATATATGTGTATATATATATATATATATATCTGTGTATATATATATATATATATTATAGTTAGGACCGTGTTTCCATAGGAAATCTGAAAATTCTATTCTGAATAACTTTGGCGCCTGTTGACGAATCCTCGCGAAATTTTCAAAACTAATGGGGCGTTCCGCTCAACTCCTACCCTGAAAGTCTCGGGGTGATTCGCCAAGCGGGGGCTGAGAAAAAAGGGGGGTCCCAAAACGCGTTTTCCCCATACATTTTCCCCATGCATTTTCCCATAGGACCTTTAGTCGAAGGTACAGCCCGAACGGCTGAACAGAATTACTTGAAATTTGGCAGAGAGGTAGTCCTCGGGTCAGGCATGTGCCTTTTGCATATATGGAGTCAATCTGTTCAGTTGTTCCTGAGAAAATTGCAGTTAAAAGTACATATATATCTATAGGCGCGCAGCGTGCGCGCACCCTAACGTGCGCGAGCGTAATTCTGATTGGTGGTTACATGTCAGTCAACGTTCGAATCGGTCGAAATCAGGAAGTGTCGGCCGCCATTTTGTTTGTTTTGGGTGCGACAGTGAAAAAGAGAGGTGGCGAACGTGAAAAGGGGGCAGGGTAGAGAGTTCCTGACCCCCTAGCCATTGTCAGGGGGTCCCTGAAGGACCCCGAAGGGTGAAGAAAAGATATATATTTTTTAATTTTGTTTTAAATCGCGGTGCGCGCACGGTGAAAAACTTTAAAAAAAATATATAATAATACATACATAACTTAGCATTTAAAAAAACGTACAAATTCACTTAAAAAACCATAGGTTTCACACATGCTATAGTTAGGTGGACATTTCACTCGCGCGCGAGTTATAGTTATCTGAACTAACTATAACGGGGGAATTTCATTGGTTTTTTACGAGTGAAATGTCCACCTAACTATAACATGTGTGAAACCTATGGTTTTTTAAGTGAATATATATATTGTTTTGGCACACAGCGTTAGGAGCCTTGAAGCGAGTTTTGCTCAGGTCTAAGACAGCTGTATATAATATAGAGCAATTCGAGTGTTTTGCCACAATGTCGGATGAAATTCTTCGTGGCAGAGAAGCGGCGGCGGCTGCACTCTATTCAAATCTGCCTAAAGTAATGTTGAACTCAGGAACTAGCAATACAATTCAACAAAGTGTGGGTGAGAACACTGATGAAAGCCAAATACAAGCGGCGCTAAAAAGATTGGAAAAAAGCATGTATCAGGAAATGTCGAAGTGGTGGGAACATAAATCTTTGACAATGTATTTGGAGGAGAAACGTGTACCTCATGGGCTCCGTATATTATTGGCTCCAAGTTATGAGAAGCCTAATCCGAACATGCTGAAAGAATGGGGGCATACAAATCTAGAATCCTTGGCGAAACTATTGCAAATCTTAGTCAAATATGCAAGCATTGATAGGGAGGCACTCATGAAAGAAATCGAGGAAATCAATGATTTACTGGCAAAATTTGAGCCCAATGATATGATTACTAAAACGCGAAAAGAAATAAATGAGAGACTTGCTAAGCAGGAAGAAAAAATGAAGGCGCGCAAAGTATATAAATTCGCCCGGGATAAGGAGTACTATGCCCAGGGTCGAATTTACACTTTTGCCCGAAAATTCGATAGCGCTAAAAGAACGAAATTTGCGCAACAAGCACAGCAGGCAAAATCAACAAAACAAATTAGTTTGACAGCAGCGTCTACTTCTGCAATAGCAAATAAAGAGGGCAATGCAAATCAGGAGCCAAGTGACAATGAATCACTAACGAGCGGGCCTTCATCGGATGAAGAAGGCTGCAGCACATGGGACCCCAATACAATTATTCTTGATTTAGGTGAAGAGGTGGATTTTTTAGTGTCGGACAGGCTCCAGACACTACGACCTCGGACCAAACCACCACAAAAGGGTCAACAACAGCAAAAAGAGCAAGATGCAACAAAAGGAGGGGTGAACGCCGGAAAAAACACAAAATCGCCCAAAAAACAAAAAAAGCAATATTGGCGGAAAAAAACACTAGATAACAATGCAATTATAAATTTATCTACAATCACCCTGAGCGAAGCCGAGAAACAACTTTTGAGTCTTGGACTGACATTCTGTCCGGTTTCGGATTTCAACTACACAAAAACGAGAGTTGATATCTATTTGTACATCAGAAAGTTAAAAATAAAAAAGTTCTTCAGTATCAAGGAGGGCCTGAACGAAAAGGATCCATCCATCAATACTGCTGTTATAGTGAACCCTTTAACCTTACCAGCTAGAGACACCAAAACTTTTTGGGCGCTGCACCAATTGGCGACCAATGATATGAATGATGGGGACATGGCGTCCACACAGGAGGAACTTAGAATGGCTTTAATTGAGCAGGTGGGAGCAAACCTCAGCCCATTCAAACCGAAATCAAAATTCATCCCGACTATGCCAAGGGACTCAATTGACGTTTTCCAAGATGTAGTGGTGGAGGATCTCAAAAAATTGTACCACAAAATAAAACATAGGAAAAGATATAAAAGTCAACATGAGAAAGATTATTTACTGCTGACTAAAAAATTGGGTAAAGATCATAGGATCATTGTTACCACCGCGGACAAAGGAGGAAACGTGGTGGTTTGGCCTCATGGAGCATATATTGAGGAAGCAATGAAACAGTTGAATAATCCATCATGCTACTCTAAGACTACCATTAAGAACTTTAATGAAGCCAAGGAGGTACTAAAAAAGCTATTAAACAAATGGAAAAGGGAAGGCATGATTTCAAAACAGGAATATGAATTTTTACACGTTGAACATCCTGTATTACCCAAATTTGATCTTTTACCCAAAATCCACAAACAAGTTGTTCCAGTTCCAGGCCGCCCAATTATTTCAGCGATTGCAGGAGTAGCGGAACATGTGACAGAATATATCGACTACTTCCTGCAAGATTTAGTGAAAGGCCTACCTACCTACATTAGAGACACTGGGGACTTTATCAGGAGAATTAAGAATACCTCATGGAGCGACGATATGCTATTTATCACCTTAGATATCGAATCGCTCTATACTAGTATTGAACATGCATCTGGGCTCAGAGCTTTAGAATTTTTCCTTGGCAAAAGACCCATAAATTGTTATAATCATAACAAATTATTGTTAGAACTTACTAGTTGGTGTCTCAATAACAACTTCTTTTTATTTGGTAGTGATGTTTACATTCAGAAACGTGGCGTTGCAATGGGGCATGCTTCTCCCCTAGCTATGCGTGTTTACACGTAGGCTGGTGGGAGGAGCAGGTCCTCAGGCGAACGCACAGTGACATCTACAATGAACATGTGGTGCTTTGGATTCGTTTTATAGACGATGTTTTTGTTTTGTGGCGGGGGGATCATGAAAGTGCAACTAATTTCATCAATTCCCTCAACAACAATCAGGAGAATCTAAAATTCACTTCTTCTATCAGTAATTGTGAAGCAGAGTTTCTAGATGTTAAAGTGTTTATACATGATAATCACTTGGCCACTAAACTTTACCGGAAAAGCACTGCTGGAAATAATATCCGTCATGCCAGCAGTGCACATCCTAGACATGTAGTTGACAACATTCCGTTTGGAGAACTACTGAGGCTTAAACGGATATGTAGTACAGACAGGGATCTGAAAATCTGTACTATTGAAGCTCTGGAGAGATTCAGACAGAGGGGATATAGCAAATCGGTCTTGAAACAGGCAGTTCTTAAAACAGAAGCTAGAACTCGGGAATCACTATTTTTGTCTACATCTAATACATCTTTAGACAGTGATTCTACCAATACGGACAAATCCCCTAGATTAATCATAGCCTACAGTAAACAGGCAAGACAAATTAGATCAATTGTCCAGAAGCGTTGGCCTGTACTTAAAACGGATTTAGTCTTAAAACCTAGACTACCGGATGGTCCAACGATAACTTATCGTAAGGGACCCTTCTTGAGAACTTATGTCTGCCATGACTTTCCTGAGTTAAGAAAGCAGGAGGAGTGGTTAAAATCCCGTACACCGTTTAGCCCAGATCTGTTGGATATACGTGGGTCTTTTACCTGCAAAACTGAATTTGCTATCTATGTGCTAACATGCACTTGTGATCTCAGATATGTTGGGAGTACCCGACAGCCAGTGCATGTCAGAATTCTTCAGCACTTGCGTGCTATTGTAAACAATGATGCATCATATCCGGTGGCGAGGCATTTTAAGACCTGCCACAACAACAATTTGCAATGCCTCAATTATTTTGTTATCGCCTCGGTTCCAAAAGCCAGAAGAGGTGGAGACCGGGATAAGATGCTAAGAAGACTAGAATCTGAATTCATTCTAGAATTAGATAGCAGATTCCCCAATGGGTTAAACACGACGGATGACCTGCATGTATTTCTTTGATATAGAAACGTACATTATTAATGATTAGATCTTGGTAGAGTGTTATGTCACTTTCGCTTTCACGAATATCTATAAGAATTTCTATGTTTTAATATCCCATTTTCCCCTTTTTTTATTCTAATTTTTCCCTGTTTTTGTTGGATATTTAATTCAGGGATACACATTTTTTTCACTTCATTTATTGACATAGACTCATTGATTTGCCTGTTTAGACTCGGATTCTGAACTAATAGTCAATTCATCTCGAGTGTTTTGTTTAGAGAGCTTTATAAATATTATTATTAATGTTAAAGCGTCAAATATAAATTTTGCGTGACATTACAATTGCATTTTATGCAGTAGAATAATGAGGCTTCAATGTGATGTCTAAGACAGGTTTCCATATCTAAAAAATTGCAGAATTTGCACATTTTTTCTCTGTGTGTTTACATTATTGCGTAATTTGCACATTGAACTTTTGCACTTTATTTTAGCATATATATTTATAATTGAACTGGATTAATGAATTTTAATCTGCGATATTTATATATATATATATGTTTCAAGTGTTTGCTATTTTTGCACAAATAACAATTTTTGCACTTTATTGCGTTATTTGCGCAGTTAATCCGATATGGATACTAATATAACAACGGTCTTAAACACATTGAGTAGGATTTTAGCATTATATGCGAAAAATTATGTAAATATATACATGCTTCAATATTTTGGTTTATATATACTTAAAGTCATGCATTTAGCTCATGTTTTATGGTTCTTGGATTTTAACCAATATACATAACATAAACACTTGGGGTTTTGTAAAAATGTTTGGAAAACAGACTATGCGGATTTCAAACTGAGTAGTATGTCATCACTTTTTGAATGTCACATGGTGCTGAGAAAAAGAAAAAAATGCAACCAATTGTAAACCTTGGGGTACTTAATGGGCTTCATTTTTACTAACTGACTGTCTGTGAGCAAGGGCGGATGCCCGAAACGCGTCAGATTGGTGAAACTCGGCTCTAAATAAAATAAAATAACTGTGCCTTACTTTGGATTTGCGTGGTATATATATATATATATATATATATATATATATATATATATATATATACATACATACATACATACATACATACATACATACATACACACACAAGTACGCCACCCTGTCTGACCCCTTTCATTACCTTGAATGATGAGCTGCACTCCCAGTTAGCACCATAGTGCACCCTGGCAGTCAAGTTCCCATACATTCTTCCAGGGCATCACTTTGTCAGCTAGAGTGTCCAAAGATGTCATGGTTTGTCATGACTTGAGGTGATTAACTAAGTTATAAGCACTGCACAAATCCATAAAACATCGATTCAAGTTCCCCTCTTTAGTCCTAGTATATTTCCCTATTATAAGGTTCAGATTTAAACACTGCTCCACAGTACCAATACCCTTCCTGAATCCTTGCTGCGTCTCTGTGAGCATGGAGTTCTCATTTGCCCTTGAGTCCTATCTTTCCAGAATAACTCTTCCCATAAGCTTTGCAGATGAGTATAAGAGGGATATCGGCTGGTAGCATTTGGGATCACTTCTGCTTCCGTTCTTATATACCGGGACTATAATTGATTCCGTCCATGTACACAGCATACTCCAGGTCCCAGACGCATTTAATATCCATGTTAACATCAGAGCTTGGGTAGTATTTTTATATAGGTCTATCGGTAAACCATCTGGGCTGGCTACCTTTTCTTTTGCACTTTTATTGACCGGAACAATCACCTCATTCAAGGTGACAGAAACAGTTCCTACCATGGGAGTAGCAGGTGATAGCTCTACATTACCTCCCATAGCACCCTCGCTTGTGGAATTTGAAATGATCTATCAGTCATGGGCTAGCATCAGTGACTCCACTTAGGGAGCAGCAGTATCCCTTAGAAAAGGCATATTTACAGTCTTTGAACAGGCAGCTATCATTGGTCTTAGCTGTTTGCATTAAACTCGCCCAGGCCTGTGCTTGTAATTTTCCGATTTGGTAGGACTTGTAGTTAGTTAGATCTCAACTGCTGAATTGCCACAGCATCACTTGGTTTTCTGTGTAACAACCCCTTTAACCAAACTCTTGGAGCTATTCCTACCAGTCTTAATGGCCCCCTCTGACCTTTTCGTTCCCTCATTATGCTCCTCATTTCTATGGCTTTTTCTTTGGCATCTTTTTCGTTAGGGGCTCTGTAACATTTTTTTGCCACGTCCTCTAATGTTTCCAACTGGTTCCTTACATCCTTTAGCGCGGTCTTCACATATACTTCTAATGAGCACAATTTTGTATTCAAATCCTGTCAATAGCTTCATTCCGATTGTTGTTTGTATATTTGTACGTGAATGTTCACGGATCGCCTTAGAAAAGTCACCATCATCTTTAATTTTACTTATTTTCGAGTGGGTTACATTCGTTTGCCCTCTTTTCTGTCTTTTTTGCTGACAGGGAAGTGACGACTTGAGAAGGGCAGATGGAGATGGTGTCTTTAGGGAAAGTTACAACGCACAGATTCTTGTCGCGTAAGATTTGTGGCATCGGGACATATTACTTCAGCCGGCTCACTTTGCCATTTTAAGGTGTTACTTGGTGATCTTCTAAGGGCCTCAGTTACCATACTTTGTATTGCCGCAAGTCTTTCTTCACCGCTGACAATTTCACTGTCAATTAAGCTGATAAGTAGTTGGTGATGGATTGAGAAGCCAAAGTTCTCTTACCGCTGATGCGCAACATTGTTTTCCTTTTGCGCATTCTAAATAATTGAATATCCAAGTGAATAATAAACATAACTCGCATGGAATCGGTGTTGGATGCTAAATGTTTGAGGGGTTGCCCAGCCTCAAACGGTTACTGTCGTGATTAGTTCCTCAGCAGTGGCTGCTGTCACCGACCTAATGGCTCTCCATCAGTATCACAGTCGCTCCAACGCAGGCCTGAAGTGATCAATGGCCTGCAGGACAAGGGGGAGGCTGTCCAGAAGATAGAAACACACAGAATCCTGGCCTCAGAGGCTTTCTATTGGACATGCAGGATGTTGTCACTCACAAGCAGTTCTTTGCTGATGCCACCTTTTCTTGGCTCCCAGTCATGCGCAAGACGGTTATGTGCAATGTGCGCTTCCGCATGGCATGGAAAAGGAACATCCAGCCGAATGATTAAGACGGCAGTCCATGTTCCTTATGCTACTTTTGTTGCTCTCCAAAGGCCATACCACCCCTTGCTGGATGAGGAAATCTTCCCCATGTTTTGTGACTTGGGTTAGAGATCTAGCTATCTGTCTTGCATGTGAGGAACAGTTTGTGTTTCTGTCCAGCTCAGAGGCCGAACAGCATGTGAGGCTGTTTATCGGCCCTACCTTTCTGTTTCGGTGCAAGAAACTTATTCCTTCAGGGAAGATGATATGATTGGTGGGTGGAAGTCTAACTGCCTGGGTAAGTAAGATCAACCTTATTTGTGATATGCATGGTAGATTACCCTTTTCTGGTTGTTACCCTTTGCTGGTTTACTATCATTTTGTGTCTTATATGTCATGCCTTTCTACTGATATTATGTTACTGGTTTCCCTTTCTGAGAATGTATGTGATGGTACTGTAAGAGGTGTTTTCAGGGTCTCTTGTAATATGGGGACGTTATGGTTTGGAATTGCTTTTGTATAATAAAAATTATAAATATTTAAAAAAAACAGTATTCCCAGCAATTCCTTTTTGTTTAATAACCCTCACACCCTCTAGTAGTGTCATTCTTCATCATCAGATGCACCCTGACTCCAAAAGGTCAGGGTGGGCTCAACCATATTTCAGGGAGCACTTAGAAGAGTATGGCCAGAGGGTTTAAAGATTAAAATTCCTCCTGCGGTTCCTGGTATCCCTTTATTAGCAGAACCGTAGGGGATATTAAAACTAGAAATAGTATATGTGGGTCGTCAGGAGGTGATGGTCCTATAACCCTAGCACCAACATGTTTAAGTCCGTTAAAAATGGCCCAATCCTGGTCCTGGACTTTCTTCAGGGTAAAAATAAGGATGCCCTCCCTGGTTAAATTAGTTTCAGGAATGTCCTTTGTCATAAGTTTGTAGAGGACAGAAAGCTGCACCTATATGAGAAAACAGGAAACCGATTACTTATCTCTTCTCCTGTTGCGAATTGTTTTCACTCCATCTGTAAGAGAAACATATCATGGAATTTGTAGCTGCGCTTCATTTTCCCATCTGCGCTTTTATCACACATACTTGTCATTCGGGATGGGTGCTCTGAAGTTGTCGTACATGTAACCGTGACTCACTGAATTTATTCAATAAAATCATCTCTTGTAACATGGGGACATTATGGTTTGGAATGAAAAATTTCCTAGCTAACGTAATGGAAAGTTTCAATTCTATTAAGGACTCGGAGGCAGGGATTATGCCTTCTTTCTCCACTTTATTCTCCATAGCAGCGTAGAAACAAACAAAACTATGTTTCCCATGGAACAACGGCAAAATGTAGTAGAGAAAACAACATGGCAACAACCAATCAGGAAGGAGCACCAACATAGTCCTCTGTCAGTGTCCCCTCTTCCTCTTTCTGAGCGCGAAGGCAGCCATCCTGGGCCAGTCAGGAAAAACTGAAACAGGGAACACCTTTACTCAAAGGAACTACTACTGAAAACCTGTAAAGAAACGTGTCGCAGTCAGGCAAGATACAGCAGAAACATAACACTAATCTGAAAGACACATACTTACTGCAGTACGGGGAGTGGTCTCCTCCAGGAGTGAAGGGCGGGATAATCCTCGCCTCCGAGTCCTTAATAGAATTGAAACTTTCCGTTACGTTAGCTAGGAAATTTTTCATTCTGTGTCAGAACTGGAGGCGAGAATTATGCTTGTTCAAAGCTTGCCCACAACCAGCTGAGCCATATTAAGTACTGGCTTAAATAAAACCTCTTAAAGGTAGAATCCGAAGACCAATCAGCCGCGTTGAGGATATCTTCCAATCGGGCACCCAAGTCAAACGCTTTAGAGGCCATAGCCCCCCGCGTGGAATGCGCCCTGAAGTGACAAAGGCTAATGCCTGCCTCTTGCATCACCCAAAAAACCCATCTAGCGATGATGGGGGAAGAAACCACCTTAAAGGGTTTCCGGAGCGCAATAAGGAGTTGACGCTCTCCCGGAGGGCGGAACTGTTCCGTCGTGCCCTCATAGGCTTTGAGGCATTTGACCACGCACAGTTTCAGAGAATCAGGGAACTCCAGATAGGAGATGACCCTGGAATGGCATTTGGTATGACGCAGCAATGTGAAGGTCACACCCCGGAGTGAACATCCTCCCCGAGATGTCCAGGGCTCGGACATCCGAGACCCGCCTGCAGGACACGAGGCAGAGGAGCATAGCCAGCTTTACAGAGAGTTCTTTCCTGGAGAGAAACCGGTTCTGTTGCCAAGACAGGAACAGGTTGAGAACCTGATTGACATCCCAAAGAGCCGAATAGCGCAGCTCCGGTGGTAAGGAAAGGCGAATACCCCTTAGGAGCCTGCAAACTAAGGGATGCTCCCCGATAGGGGTTCCCTGGACCGGCACATGACCAGAAGAAATGGCAGACCTAAAGGTGTTGATGGAGCGTTATGCCAACCCGTCCGAAGCGAGCTGTGCCAGAAAGTTCACGACATGAACAACATCGGCGACCAAGGGATCAAAACCCTGTCGCAAAGACCAACGGGTCCATCTGCCCCACGCAGATTTGTACCTTTTGACGGTACTGTCTGCCCAAGCCTTGGAGATGAGGCTCTCAGCTTCTCGCGAAAGTCCTGGGGCCTGCCATCTGCCCCTGAAATCCGCCACACCATGAGAAACTGCGATCCCGTCTCCACCAGCGGATGAGGAATCCCGTCCGGGTTCGTGAGAAGAGTCGGAAAGTGGGGGAGTAGGATTGGAAAATCCCAAGAAAGTTCCAGAAAAACCGGAACCCAAGCTTGTGACCTCCAGAGAGGGGTAATCAGTACCAGATTCGCAGACTGCCTGCGGACTTGTGCCAAGGTTCGTGTGATCATCGCGAAGGGAGGGAATGCGTATCCCTGCTCCAGACTCCAGTCTTGAAGGAAAGCAACCGTGGCCACCGCCAAGGATCCGGTCTCCAGCTGAAGAACCGTGGGATCTGGTGATCCAGCCTGGACGCAAACCGATCCACTGAAAAGGGACCCCAGAGGCCGTTCAGTGTCGCAAAAAACTGACTGATCCATTTTCCATAGGCTGGAGTCCCTGAAGTGGCGAGACTGGAAGTCCGCCTCTTGGTTGTCTCGGCCCGGCAAGTACTCCGCGGTGACGGAAATCTGACTGTCCAGGCAATATTGCCCAAAACTCGCTGCTAGGTCCGATAGAGCTTTCGACCTGGTACATCCCAGGTGGTTCACATAGCGGACTGCGTAGATATTGTCCATTTTCAGAAGAACGCAGGACTGTACAGAGTCTCTCGCCCAGCAACGCACTGCAAAGGAGCCCACCAGAAGCTCCAGACAGTTGATATGTAACTTTTGTTCTTCGGGTGACCACAAGCCGCCTGTCGATAGATCACCGCACCTGGCACCCCAACCTTGTCTGCTCGCGTCTGATTGGATTACCAAATCGGGAGCTGAACCGAAGATCGCTCGGCCATTCCAGGCCTCTATGTGATCCAACCACCATTGGATCTCGGCTTTTGCTTCCCCAGACAAGGAGACTTTGTGAGAGTATGGGAACCCTTTTCGGAGGAAGAACGCTTTGAGGCGTTGAAGGGCCCTGTAATGCAGCATGCCCGGAAAGATGGCTTGAATGGAAGCCGACAAAAGGCCCACTACCCGGGCCAGCTGGCGAAGAGAAACCTGATGTTTGGACACGACGCAACGTAGCTTGTGCCGAATCTTGGCTATCTTCCTGGAGGGAAGACTGAGAGTAGAGGTTGTGGAGTCGATCACGAACCCCAAGAATGTAAGAGACTGGGCAGGTTGCAACAGAGATTTGCTCTCGTTTATCACGAAGCCCAGGTCTTGGAGGAGGGAGACGGTCATCTGAAGATGAGAAGTCAGCTGACTAGGGCAAGAAGCCATCAAAAGCAGGTCGTCTAGATACACGATCATCCTGACCCCTCGGGATCTCAAAAACTCCACCGCTGGCTTGAGAACCATGGTGAAGTACCAGAGGGCCGAGTAAAGGCCGAACGGGAGAGCAGTGATCTCGTAAATGAGGTGCCTCCAAGCAAACTGAAGAAATAGTCTGTGGGGTGGAAAAATCAGAATCACCAAATAGGCGTCCTTGAGGTCCAAACGGACCATCCAGTCTTGAGGACAGAGAATGTCCCGAAGGAAGTGTATTCCTTCCATTTTGAAATGGCGGTAGACTAGCCATTCATTGAATTCGCTCAGATTTATAACCGGTCGTTTGCTGCTGTCCGTCTTGTCTACCAAGAAAAGAGTGCTTAAAAAGCTCCTTGGGTGTAGGGAGGTAAGGGAAATGGCGCCTTTGCGGAGGAGTGAAGCTACTGCCTCGTCCACTAAGGCCGCGTCTTGCACAGAGAACTGAATGGGCCGGGGTCTGTTTTTTTTAACTGGAAGTCCCATGAAATCTATGTGAAACCCCTGAACTGTCTGGAGAACCCATGCATCATGCGTTAGACAACCAAGCCTGGTATCAACTTGCCAGACTCTCCCCTGTGTTTAACAGGGAAGAAGGGAGAACAGTCACCGGAGTTAGAGGCGGAGGATCCTCCTCTGTATCCTTTTCCTTTCCCACGACGTCCTCTAGTGGGGTAAAAGTTCCCGAACCGGGACTGGTCCTGATACTGACCGGAGCCTCTCTGGTTACCCTGAGGGTGTTGGCCAATGCCTCGGCTGGCTCCGCGAAAAACACGGGGAAAACTTTCTTTATTGTGGACTGAACTCTGTCTAGCGACGTAAATGTATTAACAAATTTTCCGAGCTCTTTAACAAAAGGTTCGCCAAACCAGCCACCTAGCACAATAGCGCCAGCCTCGGAATCCGTCAGGTCCCCTAACTTTGGGTCTATCTTTATGAGGAGGGACCAGCGGCGCTCAGTGGATAGGGTACAGTTCGCAACCACTCTCTGCGCCCAGATTGAAAGGGCCTCTGGAGAGATAATGGACACTTTGGCCTCTTGGCCATATCCAGAATTTTGGTGACTGGGCTGAGGGCGTCCAGGAGCTTATCCTGGCACGCCCTCCAGGATCTATCAATCCCTTTTTTGGGATCACAAATAAACTTTTGAAGGAAGGTAGACATGCGAGGGTCAATCTCTGGGGTCAGGGCTAACTTCCCCTCCAGCGATGGGCGTGGACATTCCGGCCGTAGACCGTTGCGGGCTTCTTTTTCCAACGGACGGCAAATATGCTCTGCCACATATGCGGTGACTTTCTCTGCAGGGACCCACTCCGAGGAGCGGGGTTGGACGATGTCGTTGGGATCCAACATATCTGAAGTGATTTGTGGGGGAACTGGACGTGAAGGGAGCCAAGGCCTTGAAGGGCCGGGAGAATCGTGGTCACCAGCCCCGTCCGCGTCGGTAGACAGGAGGACTGGGGTGGGGGGATTCCCTGCAGGTGGCAAGGTTTGGCTATTTACAAACGCCTGTCGCAGACGCTCGAAAGCATCCGAATCTACCCCAGGTTCCCGGGGACGTTTGGCCAGCGGGGGCCCAGTGGGAGCGGGGTCTGAAGACCCTGAGGTGGAAGGACCAGCAGCTATCCGCTGTGCTGGCCCGGGTTATGTCCCCTCCACAGGCCCTCAAAGGCCAATACAGGACCTCACAAGAGGCGTCAGCAATGCACAATACCGACTCCGAAACCCTCAAGGCAATTATTTTGCAGCCGGGAAACGGAGCGTGAAATATGGAAATCGGTACTCAGGACACCGCCGCCATATACGGACCCCCACGGGCCAGAGCTCCGTGACTGAAGCGCGCGCACAGTGTTTGAACTCCTGAGGAGAATCAAACACCGCGTCGTGCCAAAGCCAGCCTCGCGCGCCCCCTGTCGGCGGGAGGACCGCAGAGCGAGCCAGCGTAGGTACGGGAACCCCCTGTACCCGCGGCACCACTGTAAAGGAGCGCCGAAAGCGCACGAAACACACCGCAATATGCGGTTCTGAAAAGAAACGATAACGCATCAAGAGTACAGCGGGAAACGCGCCTGAAAAGCAAGAACAATGGCGAAACCGCAAATAACAATAATAAACGGAATACAAAGCCTGAAACCAGTAAAGGTTCAATACACAATAGCTAAACAGCATAAAAACGGCACACAAAGCATGGAAGCATTAAGTAGCCAACAGTACTACACAGGAAAAACAAAGGAGCACTTAAATTTAGCTGCGGAGCAGCGAAGGAAGAGGGTACACTGACAGAGGACTATGTTGGGCTCTCTAGCCCCTGATTGGACATTGGTGCTCCTTCCTGATTGGTTGTTGCCATGTTGTTTTCTCTACTACTTTTTCCCATTGTTCCATGGGAAACTGTTTTGTTTGTTTCTACGCTGCTATGGAGAATAAAGTGGAGAAAGATGGCATAATCCTAGCCTCCAGTCCCGACATAGAATTGCTTTTGTATAATAAAAATGATAAATAATAAAAAAGAGTATTTCCATCCCTACCAGGATCATATCAACCATGCCTACAGCAGCACATTACATGCCCACAGTCCACTTCGCCCTGTGACTTCCCACCACCCTGCAACAGGTTATGTATGACTGTATAGATGGGGGGAGGAGAGAGTGTGGGCACGTGCACATGGGTGTCTGTGCGCATGCGCATGGGTGTCTGGCTATGGTAGATCAGATGGAATGTATGCCTGTATGTTTCTCTTTGTGTGCATTCATTTTGTATAAGTCATACCTTTGTCAGGGTTTGTTCCAAGTCCTGCTGTCTCTTGCACCGTGGTACTGTTCCTTTAATCTGGGATGACATCCATATTCTTGTCCTACCAGTCTTAATGGCCTGGGTTTTACATTGTGTTGTAGGATGAGCTATGGTTTGTATCACCCCCTTCCCGAAGGGGTCACCCTAACCCCATCCGAGTGCATTTCCATTCCCAAAGTCAATTTTCTGAGTAGCCATTTTCCAGGACCTCTTGACGACCATACCAAAACCGTACTGTGGACTCTGTGCCAACCCATTGCTGATCATTGGTTCGATTTCTCATCACTCTGATTTGCTTTCTTCTTATTCTATGGCTTTCCTTTCTCCTCCTGTGTTTGTCCCTACCCTAGAGCATAAATTATTTAACATCTTTTTGACCAAATAAGTTTGACTTGTATCCTTCCACTGTTCATGTTTAGGGGATTACTTTTTTGGGGGGCACGGGAAGGTTAAGGGCTCGATTTATATGTTGGTGGTATATGTACTCCTTTGCAACACAGCAACAGAGTATACATACCTCCAACATGAAGGCCCACCCACCTGCTTTAAATGTGGGTAGACCTTCAGTTTGGCTGCAGCGGTGACTATTCCATCAACTGCTATAGCCAAACCTTTCCGACAGCCCGACAGAGTAAGGGTCGTCGGAGAAATGGTCTGCCCGCCCAATCCGGATGGGTGGACAAGTAGCTATTTTTAGGTTGAGCCTAATCAGCGCGCAAATGCTGCTTAGGATCTGACCTTTTGGAATCTGTTTGTACTTTTTAGAAAACTCGTGCATGTACTGCACTGTTTCCAATGAGTACTCGTGCATGTAAGGCATCCACCTTGCGAGAACGAGCAGCTTCGCCATCGGTTTCCAATTATCACGCCCGCGCTTGTTAATTGGAAACAGATGGCGCTGCAAGGTAGATGCCGTACATGCATGAGTGCTTTCACTTTCGTGCCAGCTCTTTGCTTCGTCCTGCTAATGGCTCTTCCCTCCTGTCGCCTCCCCTGTTCTCACTCCTGTGCTTATATCTGGCCTACTGTCACCCCTCACAACCCGCTGTGCCTCCCCACCCCCTCCTCACCTAGCCCAGGCTCTGCTTCCTGGAGCAAAGTGATGCAGGTCCCTCAGCCCTATCAGCGCAGCTCCTCTGTCAGCACGTGGCTGAATGAGGCTGTCAGGCAGGAAACTGCTTTTCTTTTCCTTTTGTCTTGTTTCTCCTCTTTTGCACTCACTACTCTAGGTCATCCCCTTTTCTTCTCCAGCATACAGATCACAGCAAAGCCGGCCCTTCCCTCGAACAAGCATCTGAAGTGTGCTGAAGTGTGTGCCGCCCCGCGTGGGCATACACTGCCTCTGCTCGCCCTAATCCTTGACACTCAAGTTTGTTTTAAAATGTCTGCCTCTCTGGGTGATGTTAAGAGGGGTCAGGCCGTCTCTCCTCGGCCGCTTCGGAGCCGGCACTCCCTCCCAGACTTGTTATGACATTACAGATCTTCAAACACAAGAGAGGAAGCGATGACCCGGCACGGGCGCAGCCCCAGACCTGACATTTATTGTGCGCAAAGACGATAAGGGCAATTGTCAACAACACATTTTTTTTTAGCGCCAACACGTCTGCTTGTCTCCATGTACTCCAGAGACAGCTCAGCACCCAGAGCACTTGCTTCTGATAAACTGTCTTCGGCCTATGAAAAGGCTATCATGTTACCCCCTGCTTATTAGATAGGCTACATAAAGGGGCACTTGACAGCTACCCTGCCGTTCACTAATGTGACTGTTGTCAGGGCTGTGGGCATAGAAATCATATTTGTGAGTTTATGTTGAAAAACTATTTCTTCAAATAAATGTCTATCAATGCAGGGCCAAAATCTGATCTGATGTACTAAGGTGAAACAATTTCGTTTGTTAAAGAAATTGACTTATTTGTATTTCGAAGACACGTTCTCATATTTTGATACGATGATCCCTGCATGATTTATATGGCAAATAGTTTCAAGGCTTCGGTCATGCACAGCTTCTTAGAGCCAAGCCAGACCCTTGGCTCGGCTCTAGCTCGCTCTCCCTGTTAATTTGCTGACTTGTCCACCCTTAAATATTAACATATTCTACCATATAAACACAAATTGGAGCTCCAACTCCCCCTAAGCTTTCAGCGATTTCGTGATTCTCCTGCAAAATCCACCTTCATGAGCGATGTCTGCATTTTCTGTTAAGGAGCAGCAAAATAATTATAATGTCTTATAGTTAATTTCTTCAATGATGCAAGGCTACTGGCTCTTCACACAAGGCACTTCATAACGTGCCTGTGCGTGCCTCTGACGCATTGCATCCGTCTTTGATAATATATACACCCTGCCCTAGTTGCTAACACAGTATCTTCGAATCACAAGATTGTCCTGATGCATGTGTGATCTGCTGCAGGCTGGAACCATTACTTTTGCCAACCATGTTTACAAAACTTGCCACCCTCCCCTTCATTGATTCCTAATCTCACCACTCTCCCATCGCTACTTTGGGTTCCCCTAATCCCCCCAACGTTGCTTTAAGTTCTCTCCCACCCTTCCGTAGTTGCTTTCACTTCAACCCCACCCTCCCATCATTGCTTTTAATTTTCAAATCCGCCCAGGAAAAATGCGGCAGAGGCAAGCATGCATTCCTGAATTACACTGCATGACCCAGTGTGTAGTAATTGAATAGCTATCCCTAGCGGCACATGACCCAGCATAATATGCTGCATGACTAAACACTTATAAGATACCAAAGGTGAAACCTATTGGTTATGCCAATGCTTGTTTCTTTTTACTGGCAAACCCTGGCGGTGAGGCACAGTAAAAACCAAATAACACTCCTTTTCTATTCCACTAGGCATGCTGCCCACTTTCTTACTGATTTTTCTGTCCATTGGCACTTAAAATATTTTCTTCCTTTGCCATACTCTGTATAACTATGCATCTGAGAGCCTTCATGGTATTGACTCTGTACAACTAATATTTAAATTTTTGTAATAAAAACCTTTAACTTTTCATTGAGCTAGTACTCCGTTATTGAGTGGGGTCTATTCAATCTGCTTATACTATTATTTAATGAAACTTTTTACTCTGCTGATTTGATATTTGAGGAGGTGCCTCAATGCAGGACACACTGCCTGACAGTCTTCGATCCAGTAAATGTGGGAGGTTTGATTCAGATAACTTTTCGGGGTGTTTAAATTTAGGGGTATTGTTTCGTTTTCACAGTGTCTCCTGATTGGCTCTGGGCGGGTTAAAACTTGTGTATCAACTTGTTGTAGACTCATGCTCTATACCACAGAAGAGAAGTTTAACTTCCTTAAGAGCAGGCAAGGAAGAGAAAATGGTCTTTAGAGGGGAAACATATTTATAAAATAAATAAACTTAAATCACAAGAACTTTTGAAAATCATTTGTTTTAAGTGTGAGCGGTTGAAATGCTTTCATTCATTAATTCTCCTTTTTACTCCCGAGTCCTGGCTTCCACCCATTCTCCTTATGTGGGCTAGAGATCCTTCTACCTTAAGATGGGACTGTAAACCACTTCATGTTTGTACCATGCATGCCTGTTTTTTTCTGTCAAACTTAGTGAATACAAACCTACTCCCAAACTCAGGGATTTCACTCTTAAGGCTGTAGCCCCATATACACTTTTTATTTTTTATTTTCCATTTCCAATCCTCTTTTCTTGTCAGACCAAGAACTTTGCACCACAGTACTCCTGCTCTAAGCTTTATGTATCTTGTCAGTGGTCATGTGCTCCACTGACCTGAAACCACAGTATATTTTCGTGTCCCACGCGCAACAGACTATGTCCTCTTCGACTTAGGAGACTTTTGTACCATCAAGTCCAGTTCCTAATCTGGGCAAGGAGGTTCTAAACTGCACTTTCACATTGGATTGAACTAGTACCTCCTTTTGGTCATGTTGCTGCAGGCCAATTTCACAGTGGAGTCAAACAAACCTTCCTTCCTCCTTGGAGTTAGAGGTCAGGGTCCAGGTCACACTTCGATCTGTGGACTCCAGAAGCTTGCACTGGGCGGGGGAGTAGATCTGTTGTGTTATAGACGGACCACATCAATCCATTATCTGTCTCTCCTGCTCCTGTACAGTTGAGTTGGCTGTTAAGAGGGAGCTGGCCATGGCTGTACCCTACACAGTTTATGGCACACACAGTGCCAGAGCATGATCTTGTGGCACCGCAGCCACCACCTATGGTGTTATAAAGGACACAATCCGGTCCGTGGGCGGGAGTGGACACGATTGGGTGTACAATCTAGGCATGGCATGAAGTCCGCCACCGAGCTCGGCTGGAGGTTCTGTTCACTCCCTCAGTTCCATTGATTAGACACCCAATATTTTCGTTTACTCAGGATGCAGGCGTGTGTGATAGACTTGGATGACTCCACTTACTACTATGGGAGCAGCATTCCCCTGCTTGACCGATTCACCTATTACCAGCTTACAGCAGCCCTACGTGCCTCTTATGCCTCCCCGCCTGCTGCGTCCCCCTCACTGCCTGGGATTCCTGGGGAACCCTTCACTACACAAGTTGATCACCGGATTGTATTCTGAAATACGGCGCACTACCCCCCTTCAAGTCCCCACTACCTGCTCGGGCTGGGAGACTTTATTAGGAGGTTCTATCAGACGCCTGAGTGGTTGTCCAAAAGGGGGCTCTTGGATGAGGCGCAATGTGTCAGGTGCTTGGGCCCCCTGTGTAAATCTTTTGCACTTGGCATGGGATTTCCCTGAAATTCGGAGATATTGGGAAACTATTATGGATGGTATAGATAAGATTACGGGGCTACGACTCATTTTTTTGAATTTTTTTTTTAGAAGCTTATAAAGCGATCAGCTACCCACAACGGGGTTGTCGACCGCTAGGATATGTGAGGTCTCTCTAGAGCTTCACAAGTTAAGTTGCACTGTTACTGCTCCTAGGTAAGCGAAGGGTGGCAGTGTGCTGGGGTCGCAGACCATGCACTCAGCTAGAGGATTGGCTGAGGGACGCTTCGTACTCCCAGAGCCAGTTGGCGACTTATTCGAATCTCATGGCGGCCACCTCCCGCCCCAGAGATATTTAGGAACCATTTCGGGCCTATATGCGCTTGTGCGAATCAGCTGAGGCTACTGCAGATTAAGGCTATGACATTTTGTTGCGCTGAGCAGCTCCCCCTAATAGATAGTTTTTACATTGCTAACAATTGTGAGATGGCTACCCACTGGTAGAAGCAAAGTACTGGGCTTTTCATCTCTCTCAGACATGCATGGGCTCAGGAAACTGTGCGGTTAGAGTCAGTCTTTCTCTTCTCCTTGCTCTTTTCCCTTCTGAACTTTCCTTCCTTTACACTTTCTTCTTAATTAACAGGATGGCCTACAGAAAACCTTAAATGAAGAAACAGCAATTCACTGTATCTGGAAGTTGGAAATTTTTATCTGGATTTGTAAGATGTACAAGTAGCGAAGGCTTGTCACTGTCTTCTTTATATGGACTCTGTATCTTCTTGTTGAAAATATAATAAACTGATAAAAAAAAAGTGGGAGCTGGCCAGTGGGCTGTTGAACAGAACTTTGACAAATGCAAGCAAAAGAGGCCTCTTTAACCCTCTGCTTGGGCAGACCACCTTCCCCACCCTCACTCCAGTCCCTAAGCTTAAGAGTCATACGAAGAAATAGGAGCACAGAAAGGTACTGTTTACTGACTAAGTACACCTTTCGGGACACCAATATTGCAATATTCCCCAAAGTATGTGACTCATAACTGTTCTTGATTTTGAGTGAGCAGGACTTTTTGACGGTCTTGCAGCCCATCTCCTCCGTATTCTGTCACAGATAATCTTTCCCTAGGAAAGTGAACTCCATGGTAGGCCAGTCAAACTTGCCCTGCCTATCAGACTTGAAGCAGTTGAATTTGCCTTGATCCTCCCAACTACCATTGGAACCAAGTGCAGATTTTTAGTCTTTGCTGTCTTCCGTCACTAGCTCAAATTTATTTTTGTGTGATCTGAGCATGAATCTAAAGTCTTGTGCCATAATGCAGCACTGGGCAATCTCGGATAGCTCCCAGAATCTGGAGCCCACTCGGGTGTCCCGTCTTCAGTGTTCTGCTCGACCTGCAACTGCTGCCTCTCCTAAACCCTCTGTTGGCTATTCCAGCAGAGCATTGGGGTTAGGGGACAATCCTCTGGATCCATCGCTAAATCGTCTTTCCTACAAGAGGTCTATTTGAGTTTTAGGACACAAATCCAAATGACTGTGGCAAAGATCAGGTGCTACCTCTTGAGTATTATGCTGTACTCATTGAGGCATTGGTGCCCCAGCGAGAGAAGGAGACCATCTATGTTTTGGTGACTACCGCGCTTCTAACACAACCTCTTCTGGCCACCAAGCCCAAAGTCCTCAAGTCAAGAGGTCTGAAGAAAGCCACACACTGAACAGACAATGCCAGTTACTGAAAAGCAAAATTGGGATTCAAAACACTTCCCAGTCATTTTCTTTGGAAACCCTACAAGTTTGTGGTGGTGATTGAAAAGAAACATCTTAGTAGCTACTTATAATGACTTTGGACATCCTAGATACTGCCAGGAACTTGAACACCACTCTGTCTGTAAACCAGCAGTCTTGGTTTACATTTTTGGGCCTCCTCTAAGACAGCAAGGAGAAAATCATTGAACGCAATGTTGACTTGCAGTAGATGTTCAACAAACAGAGACCCTTCGCAATATAAAACAGAAACAGTGACTGTAAAATTGTTGATTACTATCCTTGCAGTATAACCAAGATCACAATCTCTGTTCCAGACAGTGAAGGCTTCTTTTAAGATCTTCATGCCACCAGCAGGCACTTACTTATTCTCAGCTTCCAGATAGCAGTCGAAAAAGAGAAGTGGTGGATGAGGGAACAAGTCTACCTTCCTTCCATAGTTTCAAGAAATGCCAGGAAATCCCAGTGACTTGACCATCTCAGTCTGCCTGCCTCCTCAGGGTCATCTCCATCCATTTTGGATGGGAAGTGTTGTTTTCGCTGCCAGAGTAGGGGGCAAGGCTTTACCTCCAACCATCACTGGAACTCTGTGATTTTGAAGGGCTGTGATGTAAAGCTTCATCAACCTCTCGCATCAAGACCACTTCTGACTGGGCAGTATACCACTAACTTTGGGAGATGTCTTTGCAATAGTAATGGAATCTGTTCTGCCCTCTGGAAAGCAGGAATATCTCTTCCAATAATTCATTGAAAGGAAAAAGTGTGAAGAAATCTGCCTGCCCCATTCTGCATCTTTACTATCTAATTCAGTTCCTTCCACTGTGGCTCTGGCCCTGGCAAGTACCCAAATTGACAGGTTCTGTCCTTGCTATGGTGAAACCATGCCCCCAACCTCACAGTAGGACTCCTTTTCTATCAGCCACATATGCAACTCATAGTCACATCTGGCTTTACTGCAGGAACCCCCCCAGTAGTGCCTTGTGGGTCAGTCACCACACAAGTTCATCTTTGGTGCACTGAAAGCCTTCATGCCACTAGTGAGATCTATAGACGTTATAATGCACACAGGCAACGCAACAGACATCTTCAGTGAGGGAAAACAAGTGAATACCCATTTCCCATACCTCTTCTGGCTGGCAGTGGAAATGGGTAATCAGGTGTGGAAATGTTTTATTGGCTCCCACACTAAGGCAGACAAACACCAGTGCAGACCAGCTGAGCACCCATCTTCACTTTTATTGCAACTGGGTTTCACCAGGAAGTCCTCAACTTGCATCATTAAGCTCTGGGAAGAGCCTGTGATAGATGCGTTTGCCACTCATTTCAATTCCAGATACAACAACCAGTTTACTGCCTCAATGTTTCATGGTTTCCCACCGAATGGGAGAAAAGGTAGGAGTGGGATGATTCTTTACTCCTAATTCTTAGGCTCTTTGCCGTTATCAGAGGAAAAGAACCTTTACAGTGCTGCTAACTCCTGAGCTATTGCCTAAAAGTGTGGCTAGACACTCATCATACCTTTTTATTTAAAAAAAAAATATCTTCACTTAGATTTTCAGCAACCCAACATATCTAGCATTACTAGGGTGTAGTTGTCCAGGGACTCGTCTATTGAGGCCATAACAGGGCTGAGGCATCTGATATTCATGAGCGTTTTGCAGCCTGGAAAGAAGCCTCATTGGTCCTCATTGACCAGGACCCCCAGCTCTAGGAAGCAACCTATTAGCTAGTATCTTAAATGTAAATACGAAAATTATTTCTAACATAGACATCAGTCGTATGAGAAGAGCTCCGTTGGGTTTATTTTAGGCATCACAATGACGGCCTCTCCCATGTTGTTTGGTGATATAAGTCTCTGCTTTGCCTCCAAGTACACTAAGTGCATTATAACTTAACAGAAAGTGCAAGACACCAGTTGCGCTTGTAAGTTTAATAGTAATACCCTGGGTGCCCATTCAGCAGCTTGCCAGCATCCAGCTGCTGCTTATTCCACTCCCTGCAGATCATAAGAATCAGAATGTAGAGGGTCCTGGAATGTTAAGGCGGTGGAGGAATGCAGGGATCGTGAAGGCAGGACAGACCCGCATAAGCATTCAGACTGCATGTACATCATAGCAGCGCAAACAGTTTTTGAATGACAGCTTTTGCAGTAGGACCATTCTTCCCAATAGATGGCAGAGTTCCCAGCCCACACAATGCTAATGACAGAGAACCTATGTGCAAGTGACAGATTCAACTTCATTCTTTTTATTCTTCTGTTAGCCTCCAACTTCTATGCGATTAGGAGGCAATGCTGGAATTCATTTTGACAAACTGATTATATTAATCTATTCTGAGTCTTAACAGAATACATTGCATCTTCACACAGTATGTTGTTAATTTTTATGGTTTTTAGTGTTTCAGCTCTTCAGAGATCTTCACTGTCCACAATCTAAGTGCAGGCTCTCGAATCGATGGGCCAGGGCTCCAGGATTTCTGTCCCACCATCTTGCAGCAGTTGGAGTCTCGGGCGTGCACGGCTGAGAACCTGGAGAATGAAGAAAATGAGAGGACAGAAGAAGGAAAGCCAAGCTCAGCTGAGGGTGAGAATATTTGGACAGCCTGGAAGCAGGATCTGTCCTCTGACAGAGAGTTTAACCCTACTTCTTTGGGCATCGCTGGGCACAATTCAGGAAGCTGTCATTGCCCCATCCTTTCTTTTCGTTGTTTTTGAGGCAGAAGTAGATTGTTGATATGATTTCCTAGTTACTACCAGCCTATACAAACTTTTGCCAACTGCACTGTCGCCCCTTCAAGTATACCCTTGTGATGTGGTAAAGTGTCCTTGCACAACATTCCCTTTGTTCAAAGCAACTACATAAGCAGAGAGAAAGTACTATGCCAAAAGACATAACATAAACAAATGTAGTCTTGAAGGAGACAGACTGAATTACTTGAAGCAGAGAACTGAGGCAGTATGGACTGCTGTGCTGTCACTAGAAAGTGTACATCAGTGTAATTCGCTGGTATCCTTCGTAGCTTATATGCTTGAATTATGCTGCTGTAACTGGAAGACCACCAGGAAATCGAGGTTTATTATTGGAAACTAAGGGGCACATGCATCATTTTAAATACAGGTTGCAAAGGGGCAGATTCGCAGAATCTGCCCCTTTGTGACCGGTATTTTTGCATTTGAGATGCATCCACGCAAATGCAAATTCGCAATTTAAGTAATCGCAAAATTTGGGAATACGTAAATTGCAAATGCATTTAGGGAATCGCAAATTGCCATTCTCTAAATGCAATGCATGATGCAATTTTAAATTGCGATTTCGCAATTGGGGATTGCACATTACCATCAATTTAAAGTTGATAGTAATTTGCGAAAACTTTGAAAAATGCACTAAAGTGCATTTTTCAAAGTTCCATGTTACACACACACATGCGGTCACATGGCAATTTCAGGGGTGCACCGGGGTGTCCTTTTGGCACCCTTGCACCCTTGAAATTGCATACGCAGTTTGCGAGTACCTATTTGGTACTCGCAAATTGTTCATGCAATTCCCATTCATTCCTGTGGGCTTCTAGGCCCATAGGAATGAATGGGTTGCTATTCCTTAATTGCGAATTGCAATTTGCAATTAAGGAATATGTAGGAATCACAATTATTTTAGTGATTCCTACATACATAAAGAATAGCGATTTCTAAAAAATTGCTATTAAGGAATCTCAATTCCTTATGTTGTATGTGCCCCTAAATTCCTCTGTTTTTTTTCTTGAAAGTTTGTCCATTAGTATTTGGGCCAAATTTTACGAGCAAAAGCTCTGACTGTAGGAGCTGCAGAACTATATTATGTGCCTGGAGCTGTGGAATTGGGTTGTTCTTGGTGGAAGTAGACCACCTCACTGTGTCCATGGGAGACTTCAATCTGGAACAGGCTCCATGGTGCTTTTTCCCATGTTAACACACAGCAGCAGGTGCAGGCCAGTCCGTTTCCCTGCATGTGGCTGTATTAGCATCCCTCCCTTGTGCTCCCTATACATGACTATGATGGTTTCTCCTGCATGTCGCAGTAGGGGCATGTAGAGATAGTAGTTTTCCTTGTTTTTACCCCTGATCATGGCAGTAGTGGCTTACCCTGTCTGTGCCCTTGCATGGAAATGGGATCCCTTGTTTCTATCCCTGCAGTTGGTAGTAGTGATTTCCCCTGCTTGCAGACCCTGTAAGGTGCCTCTGTATACCTCCTGCACAACACATTAGTGCCTTTTTCTCTTTTTTCTTTCTGCGTGAGCTGAAAAGTTGTCAAAGTCTTCAGTTGTCTCCGATGTATGCATGAACATGATGTGTGCTTAATGATTGTTTTTCTTGGTCTGCTCTCATGGGACTCGCATGTGTTTTTTGTTTTTCTCTATACACTTTGGTTGCGCTTGCCCTGTGTGCGATTGTTGCATCTTGTTCTGCGCGTGGTGATATCATTTTGCCTGTATAGTGTTGGCTGTTGCACTTCCTCTGTTTTTTTGAGGTTTTGTGCCCTCTAGAAGAACAATATACCCTGGGAGTGACTGAAACCCTACTGCCACCAGGTACTGAGCCCAGAAAGAAATTAGACTCCTGAGCTGGAAGACACCCTGGATCAGCACCAGGGTCACGTCCTTGATAGTACGTCTGTGTTAAAGGCTTCTCTTTGAAGAGTAGAGCGGTTAAAAGAAGTGCTGTACAATTTAGACCTTTTACGAATAGCAGAACAACATTTTCATTTTATTAGCTGTACTCTGAACTCCCCAACACTTTTTTTTAATATATACCACTCTGGCATAAAAAAGGTCAGTACCTACAGCGATGCTTGGTAGAGTTGGTGGTAGATGACCTATATTGAAGACATTATATGATCGATCCTGGCTCAAAAGAAACCAGATTTATTGCAGCTAAACTGTCCTCCAACGATTTTGTGTGGAGACTACATGAATAGGCCACTGTTAAACAAAGCAATTTGTAATGAGGACAAAAATATAAATACAATATAGACCAGATGCTTAAGTTAAAGATTACCTGAGCCGCATAAGTTCAACCGAACATTATGGAAAAAGTGTAGGGTTGCCAATTAAGAAATGTGAAGCGAAAATGAATAACAAAAATTCTGGATAAGATGCCTTTGAAGTGGAAGTTGGTTCTGTTAGTGGAATAATCTTACTATTTAAGTCAGAGTACAGCAGGGCTGTAGAAACCAAAGTACAATCCCAAGTGAGGATCTCATTTACACAGAAGGATTTATTGAGTGTTAGATATAGATAAGAGGCCATTTGGGAACTCTTGATTGTCTATTGCACACTTGTGGCTTCTGCTAGTTGGTTCAGTCACCCCCTCTTTGCAACAAAGTCTAATTTGCTGTAAGGTGACTGCCAAAAAGGAAAATAATTTGTACTCTGTTCCGAATCTAGAAACAATGGGTTTCATTTAACGACAGCCAATCCCTCCCAAAGTGAAATCCTCTTGAAAAGAACAGGGACGCTTTGCTCTCCGTGCATTGAATGCTGTTCATGCACTCGCTTGACCATAGCATCATGCATCTTTGTGATGGGTATGGAATCTAGACAACCTCACCAATTTTCTTCTCCCTTGGAAGTTTCCGAGATTGATTTCCAGCTAAACCTCAAAATCCACAGTAGCGAAAGTCCTTCTTGTATTTCTGACTGGAACTGCCCTTGAGAACTTGCTTTTTGAAGATGGGGCATTTGGAGTCTTGTGTCTCCATGGCCAGCTACCGTTGGAACAAAGGAAAAACATGTCCTGGGCAAGGAATTGAAATTAACTGGAATGGGCATGAAGTGTCACCTGAGACAAATATGCATGATTCCTGCCTGCCATTTTTCACTCAGTCCTCCTCAAAGTGTATTTTCTTTCAAAATGATATCTCATCAAGAACTACGAATTTCCAGGGCTGCTTATGCTCTGTTATAATCTGCATGGTACAGTTCAAAAAGACATGAAGGCCAAACAAATGAGATGTAGAAAACTGTCTTGAGGAAAGAAAGAGCAGTGTGAGGTTTTGTGGCTCAGATTGTTCTATGACCGCAGAGAAACACAAACCTATCTTAGTTCAAGAACTGAGCCCTAGTGACCTCCAGAAAGCAGTCGCAGTTCTGTAACTTCCAGTCCGTTCTGGAGATTGGATCCCACACTGAAATATATGTCTTGATGACTCATCCTTTGTACCCTGGGATTTCTCTCCTTGTGTCGAAATTGCAGAACAGATGATTTGCCAGTGGTGGAGAAAGAATTTCACCCACATTGGGGTTTGCGTTTTCTCTGCATTCGGTTGCATTTTCACCCCAAGTGTAGTGGCACTTATTGCTTTGTGCAATAGTGTTCCTCCTACATGCATTGGAGCTGGTATTTTCCATGCTTGCATTGGGTTTCTCTGTGATTGAGTTTTCCCTCCATGTCCTAGAGGTTCACATTGTATGTGGTAGTGGCATTTTGCCTGTAAATGATGGTTGTACATGTCTCCTGAGAGTGTTTGTGGCATTTCGCTGTTAGGAATCACTTTTAGCTGTCTGTGGTGGTGGCATTGTTTTTGCAAAATCATTTTTGCTGTCCATTTATTTCGGCCCCTCTGCGCCTTTTGTCCGTTGTTGTAAATGCTGTGCTTCTCTCTTGAAGTGACCTTCGTCTCAGCTTCTGCTGTTCACATGCCATCCTTACCCACCTACCTTCTGTAGCTTATGTACATGGTCTGTTTCTGCTGCTTTGTGCTTGCCTGTGCTGCGTCTGCTGCTCTGTGGTCTCCCGGGCAGTGTTGTAACCCCATATCTCTTCTTGTTCCACAGTGTGGGGCTTTGGGTTTCTCACCGTGACTGTGATAAACCTGGCCTCGCTCCTGGGAGTCTTCGTCGTGCCATGCACCAAGAAGCCCTTTTTCCGGTGGATTCTCCTATATTTCATCGCATTGTCCATCGGCACCCTCCTCTGTACTGCGCTTTTCCAGCTCCTCCCCGAGGTGCAGTAGATGGGAAGAGATTGGATCATTTATGTGGTGGGGGCCCTTTGACATCTGTCAAAGACTTAGTAGTGTAGGAGGGGAGGCAGGAAGAGACAACAATCTCTCTGCTGTGTAACCTCTTCGAAACCCCTAGCATGTCCTGTTGCAGGACCCATTTTGTACTAGGTCAGCGCCCTAACTTCCTTAGTTCAGGACTGTTTTACTTAAGGGAATCCCAGCAGCTATCGGAGATGGGTAGGAGAGGAGTGTTGTACCTCTGCTAATTACCTACTTCAAGCCTAACCTCTGCCCTTGTCTTCTGGGAGTGCAGAGACTCAGGAATATTGAAGGTAGTGGGATGTCACCACCCTGAGTATTCGTCTCATCCCACTGGATACTTTTTTGGCCTCTGCACCCCCAAAAGAAGAAGACGGTGATGTCCTGCTTCTGATCGCTGTACCACTCTACATCGTTCCGCTCCATAATTTGGGATTGCACAGGCTTAGTTTGAGTGGTGAAGGTGGTGGTGTGGTGAGATATTGCCCCTCTGACAGCCACCTGTATCTGTCACTGTTGCTCTTCTTTATTTGGGGGTGCAGAAAATTCAGAGGTGTGGAAAGGGGTTTGGTTGTCCGTCTGTTGATCGCCCTACTCTGGCCCTTCCTCACCTCATGCCCACCTTCAGCTCCTATTTTTCTTATTGGGTTATGTAGAATTTTATCTGGGTCTCGTGGTTTTCTCTAAATCTCCAATTCTCTTAATTTGGGAAGTCTGTAGCTAGAAAAGTATTTTGGAAATACTGTGTATTAAAAAAAAAAACAAAAAAAAAACATTTCTTTGGGTTGTCCTTCACCTCGTGCCCTTTTTTCTCTTTACCAAATGGAGAGTCTGATTTAATTTTTCTTAAATTCCAGAAATGTATGTTTTGTTATCACATTCTAATTGTCATTAACTATTGTTTTAATAATTTTGATGGGTATCAAATTTTACTTGTCAAAGGTACTCGCTCCAGCTTCTTGATCTCCTGGACTCCTTATTCACTTAATGAGCCCCTACCCCATCTACTGGATGCAACCTGCAATAAGTCCAATAGCTCATGGACTCTATTTTTTCGCCTTGAAATCACTTTCAGTGCGCTTAGGCAACAGAAGGCGTTTTTCAAAACAGAAAGCATGGAAATGCCTCCTCTGATTGTGTGCTCACAGCAATAGTGGCACTTTCCTTAAACAGGGAGCACTACTTGCAAAAAGAGACCTAAGTGCAGAAATATTTTTATCAGTAGATGCTACTAAAGGCCCATTATGAATTATTGTACAGTAATTTAATCCCTGACTGACAGGTGCCTGGAGACTTTAGTCAACAGGCACACTCAAAAAGAAGCAACCATTTCCGCACAGATTAGCTTTGGTAGATTGCAGCTATTATCATCAATACAGGGGCTTTCTGGAGTAAGTTGTGAACAACATTAGAACAAGAAAAGCAAATTGACAGATCACCTGCTGAATCCCATGGTAAACTGTAATTTACACACCAGAATGGTGCACTAGGATCTTCCTAAGATTGTGTGGTAGAACTAAATCTCTGGGAGACCTGCCGAGCATAGTTAAACTACTGTCCTGATGATTTAAAGAAAACTCTCGCTTGTATTAGCGTGCACCTCTAGGGCCACACATGTACCCAGTGGAAGGGGATTGTCCATTCAGAACATCTGCAGTATCTGGAAATAGACACAGGCAGCGCCTTGTACAGTAGGAGGAAGAATGAACATGCAGATATGATACTTAAAGAGAGTTTTGGGGTGTCCCCTGGACACCCTTGCTCCCACCTGCTAGCTAAAAACCTAGATCCCGATTCACAAAGGTAAAGTTAGACCAAAAGTCTAACTTAGACCAAAAGTCTAACTTTACTACTTTTCAGTATTAACAAGGGTAAAGTTGGTCCAAAAGTCTAAAAGTAGTAACTGACCTTTTTGAATACTGAAAAGTAGAAAAGTTAGACTTTTGGTCCAAGATAGCCATTGTGAATTCGGCCCCTAGGGTTGCTGTTCTAGCTCCTGTCAGCCTCTTTTGATCAAGGCTTTCTGTCCCTGTGCATGGTCCTGGAAAGCTATGGATCAGTTAGCAGACCCAACCTATTGGTGTAAGTAGTCGGAGTTTTGATGAGGCTGGAGCGAGAGCCTTTATACATACATTAAATGAATTGTAAGTGCTGCACAGTCCTGGAGCTGTATTATTCTCCAAAGATTAATTCCCCTTCCCCTACGCACATGCTGAATATGAGGGTTCAGCCCTTTCCAGTTGCTAGAGTGCTTGAGTAGATGCCTATTAACTCCTGCCTTAGACCAAGGCCTTCAGTTACGGGACTGTTCTGCATACGATCTTTATGTCTGTATCTACAATGCAAGTATTGCAAAATCACTAATTGGATTTCTCCCTTTCTCTCTCTCTGGTGTTGGAATCTGCTTTCCTCTGGAATTCTGGATAATTTCTCTCTGGAATCTGCCTTCATCGCCTCATTCTTTTAATTGTGCCCTATGCGCTCCTCTTGGTGGGGCTGTGAGGGATGGGTGCGGGGTTCTCCACACAGTTTGGGGTTACGGCTTCGTCTGTGTGACAGTTATTTCTCTCTGCTCACTGGTTGGGGCCAGTGTCGTCCCCTTCATGAAGAAAAGGTTTTACAACCGGCTGCTGCTCTACTTCATAGCCCTGGCGATTGGCACCCTCTACTCCAATGCCCTCTTTCAGCTAATCCCAGAGGTAGGCACACTCCCTTCTCCCTCACCTGTGAATTCCAGGATAAACTGGGAGAGTAGGGGATATTGTGGTAGTTGAGGGCAGGGACAGTCAATAAAGTGAGGATGTTTGACAGGTGGGGCACCCAATTGTTTGTGGTTGATGCATGCCTTGCTTTGTTGAATGGAATGACTAGTTAGTTACAGTGCACTAGAGGAATGCATTTACTGGACAGTGTATATAGCTGCTCCTTGCCCTGAGCTTAATGTACCCTCCTGCCTTTTTTCTCTACAAACCATATTGGTCAGGTGAGTTGGGGCCTGAGCATGATGTGAACCATTAAACGTAGGAGTAAACATTTTGGATTCCTTAGGATTAGAGTGGAACTGCAATAATGCTTCTATGTTAGGGGAAGAGAAGAGGATTTATGGGTTATTGGGTCAGTGTGGGATGCCCCTTAGTATGTATGGAAGATTTTGGACACCCAAGAGTGCAGTGTAGAATCGTTGTTTGGGTTGGATGCGAGTTCTCTGCACTCTGACGGGGTGTGGGTTTAAAGCAAAAAGTGTTCTCACAGATTCTCCTATATCTACTCCACAGGCATTTGGATTCAACCCATTAGAGGACTATTATGTTTCCAAGTCTGCAGTGGTCTTCGGAGGCTTCTACCTTTTTTTCTTCACTGAGAAGGTTTTAAAGATGATTCTGAAGCAGAAGGATGAGGTAAGATTTAGCTTTGAGAGGAAGGACCTTCCCTTTCATGCTTTTCCACGACATAACATCTAACCCTCCATGCCTCAGTTTATACACATACTCCGGTCTAGGGGTCTTTCTGCATCAGCCTTACTTCCAGCTTCCCTTACTGACCTAACCTTCGCCATACTGCAAATGCCTCACAGAAGGGGCTCTCTAGCTGTACCTCAGTATTTTCCTCTAACGATTTCCTTTAGCCATAGTTCCTCCCTCAACCTCTTCCAGTGCATCTCCTGCAAGAGTGACTGCAGTAGTGCTGGTCATGTTAGCCTTCGGAATCTTGTTTTTTTCCCCTGTGGGTTTGAGGCCAAGTTGTGCTTATTTGGCTGCCACTTTGTCGGTCTTCTCTTGCATCTGCAGATGGGTATGGGATAGCAGGGCCAAGTCATCCACAAAGTCCAGGTCATCGTGCTGCGTCCAGGATGTCCACTAGATACCATTTCTTTTCCTTGATCTGGATGTATCATGACGAAGGTGAGAGCAAACAATCCTGGCACACTCCAGTACTCACTTCAGTGGCGTCTGTGAGCTGCCCTCCATGGACTATCTTGAAGGTTAATCCTTCGGTAGAATTACTGATGATTCTTACATGATTATCTGGCACACCGTAGTGACAGAGGAGTTTCCAAAGGGTCTCTCTGTCCATACTGTCGAATGCCTTCTCATAGTCAATGAAGTTGACATAGAGGGGTGTTGCAGGGATTCTGCTCAGGAACAGACCTGTGCTTGGGACCATAGAACATCAGTATGTATAGTCTGAGTCACCATACTACCTCAGTATCCATAAGCACGAGTCAGACCAGCTATACTGCCTCACTTGTCCTCCTAACTTTTCCAGAGAGACAAGTGGTTTGGCACCCCTGAACACAACACTCTTGACCCTCTCAGGGATCGCGGTAACGGGACACACCCTTTCTCTCTCTCTCACTCGTACTTGTCGACAATATAAGATAAAAAAGAGACACAACGGAATTTTACAATGTTTATTTAAACTATTGTGCTCTAAGATGCAATAATTGCGCTACATTTAGAAAACAAATGCATGTCAATAATGTCCTCAGCACGGTTAATAAACCATATACAATAAAGAGCCCTGTCATATGACGGATCGGCCTAAGCCCTTCACTACTACGAAAACTAAACGGCTATAGATATCTGTTTAGTGGCAGACCCCGTACCTTAGCATACATAGGTGGATGTTCTACATCACAGCTGACGCAGCGTCTTCATCTCGACTTTGGTGGGAGGTGTGTGTGTGTTTTTTTTTCCAGAACCTCTGTCTTCAATTATATGACAGGATAGGTGTATTCGAAAACAGCAGCTTCATTTCTTTAATATGTCTAGGTGCTAGTGTCTGACCAGGGAGAATAACAAGGGGCAATGTTGTTTGACCTTTCATAGGCTGTTCAGACTAAAACCCAGGAAAATAATAAAATACAAAAACATTTGCCGGTTCCGTGTGAAAATATAATGTGGTACAAAGGCAAACGTGTTATGTGTGCAGAACCAAAGAGGCCTACAATGTCCAAGATTAGGCTAACATAGGGAAAACTAAACTGAACCATATGTGAAACACACAACACCCTCCCTTTAGTCATGATAATAGCACGAAAAGGCATTAAAATATAAATGCAATTAGAAAAATAAACTCAAAGCATAATTCGTAAAGTTATCATTGGAAAACTAAAAAATTGACAATTTTGGAAAATAGTCAAATTTTGGTGCTTCCGAGGAATCCATTGTATCATTAGCAAATTCAAAGGCCAGGGACTCCATAAAGGAGTCCGATTCCGCAAAAGAGGAATGATTAACAGCCCAAGTCACAAGTTCTAAAGAACAGACATGATCCTTGGTCTCAGCCAATGCTGAGATAGCTACTGGGTAACCAGCATCCATGTTAGTGGAGCCTGTAGTCCTGTGATCCATGTACCAATGCAAATATTTCCTCAAAGGTGAGTGGCTCAAACCTTGCATTGTGGAGAAGCCGCAAACCTAGGGGACAGTCCGTAAGATGGGTCGTAAGTGATTCAGTAGTTCAACGGCCATGGCAGCGGCTGTCTGAGAAGAGAGGCAAATATCCAGTGCCCATTCAAAGGGGCACCAGAGGCAATGGAACACGGGTGTACGCAGGTAAACCAGGCACGCCGAATTGTTAAGGACCAATCGAGATCCAGCTCTTGTAGTAAAAATATCCCAAAAATCCGAAGCATACGCTCATGATAGTGTTGGAGCGGCTGTAGTTCCAGAGGGCGTGCAAAAGGAACATCCATTGCGGAGAAGCAGAAATAGGATGAGAATGCTTCGAATAAGGACTATCTGCAGTGGAAATCCTCCGAATACACTGGAAAATGTTTTATGAATAAAAGCTGAGACTACTCCAAAGATAGTCTGGCAGGAACTGACAAGGCCTGATCCTATAATTTTAAAGTGTGCAAGACCGGCTGTGTTAGACGTATTAAAAATTTGAATCACTAATTCACTGAAATGCAGGGGAAGATTTGTATTTAACAATGACTGTATTTCACTAGACGTTCCAGCCACCTGCAGTTCAAAGGTTTCGCAAGCAGATGTGAGAGTGCTACCTTTTGCAACAGTAATGCTTTGAGTCTGTTTAGTTTGGTGAAATCTGTTTTCAAAGCTGGAATGGAAGGCCACACCAAGGTATCTATAATACCATTCTTAGGGGGAAATAAGATGTTGTTGCAACAAGTGATGAGCTGGAAAACTGACAAAATGTAGGTAACTTCAGCTTGCATACTGCAACAATCTTGATCACTAAGCATTAAATAACTTCCATTTGAAAGGACCATAATAAGTGAAAGAATTGTGGGAACTGGCATTCCTTTTAAATAAGAAGACAAATTTGGCACTGAAGCATTACATGCGCCGTAGATTTTAACATGTTTGGAAACAAGTGAAAACTTCCTTATTGGTATCTTCACAACGAAAGGAGAAGGAAAGTGACCATAACTCCTGAATGTAAATGCCTCCAAGGGGTTCATATCTACCAACAGGAAAATGTTTCATGCAAGCTGTGAATTGAAATGTTGAAATAGGTAGAGATAACGCTGTGTATTAACCACACCGCTTAAGGTGTTTCAGCTATAGTGAATGGAAGTTGTTTTAACTTCTCTTAAGTGTAGCATTGTGTAGTTCATGTCTTTCATTGCCATCAATTGTTGCTTGCGGTTTAAATTAATAGACAAAAATAAACTGCTGGAATTCAGATAGCGCCATGGTACGCGCCCATTCTTAAGTGTTTGAAGTGTCCAGCTAAACTGCATAATAGATCTAAGCTGACTTTGCCCATCATTCATTGTTGACAGATCACTTTGCATAATAGCAATAACAGACAACACAATGTTATTTAAGTTGTAAATACGAGAGGACAGCATATTAATACTATTATCAACAACAGCAAGCACTGTATCCAAATTATCTTGGTCAATCGGTCTTAAACGTGCAGCAGCTTCCATTTGGGACAATTTCCAAATGTCATTATAGGTATCATATAAATATTTTAGGATGTGGAGATTTGGGATCCAAAAGAAAATCTGACAAATCCATGTCTTGTAACGGGAGAAAAAGATGTTGTTTCGCTGTAGACAGTATGGAATGTTCCTATCATTATTGAGACAATTTTCACACCGAATAAGTGGTAACAATATCAGAATGCTGTGATTGGGAGTATTGAAGATCAGGTCTGCTTGATATGAATTGAGAAAACGAGCATGGCGACCATTAGTGTCTACTGGCCACAATAACCACCAATTAGGACCTGAAAGTGTGGAATTGAATGTACCATTCTGCACCATGCTATTGAGTTATTCTTCGGTGTAGTTTGACAAAATTTGCCAATTTCAAAGCAATAAATGGAAGGAATTATTGGAGCATTCAATTATTTAATTTTTGCCAAGCCTAGACATTTTGTCTGCTGGACTGTCATTCATAAAAAATCTTTGTGTGGGAATTAAGCAGGCTCAAAATAAGGTTTGTGTTCCGTGAACCTGCCACAATTTTATTCCCCCAAATGGATTTTTAAGTCAATTGTATTCTTCCAGTAATCATAGCCTTTAAGGGCTAACTGGTTAACAAACTAAGCTGTATATATGAGTTTGGTCTCTGTAAGCATATATGTTTTTTTGTAGGGTAGGAAGTATTTTGAAATAATAGAACATGTGGTCTAAAGTGTCATATCCTGTGAAATACGTGAATTTGTCTTTGTGTTGTAGAAATCCCTTGTGGGGGAGTCGGACAATGTTCCCATTGTGTATAATTAAAAGATAGACGTTGAATACTGGCTCTATGTAGGTAGTGATGTCCCTAATGGTGATAACAGAACATATTGGCATACTTAGCAGAATTAGGCTACAGGTCTTCCGATTAAAAAACCCAGTATAATATCCCAATTCTGTAAGCATAGAATTTACAGTTTTAACATCGCAGTCATCCAAATGTAACCCAGGTACTATTACATCACCCATAGAAACTTTGGACACATGGTATCTGCAGGATATCCGTAGGGCCAAATATATTGAAAGGAACTTTATCCAAAGCAATCCCTTCAGTCACTGGAAAGGCTGAAATGTTAATGAGGGACGAGTCTTGTTTTGTAGTCCCAAAAGTACCCTGTCATGCAGGACCTACGACGTTTACGTATAACATATACTGTGGGTCTGGTGGCGGACTGACTCCGTTCACCCCCGCCGCATATGTTAGCCTATGGTTTGCATTAGCTAGCTCGCAGTGCCACCAGATTCTCCTGCTATCAGAGAGATTAGTTTTGGCAACCTCAGAACACAATAACCTCAGACTCGTGGAAACAATATATTACTTTTCAACCAGTCACTTGTGCTTACTTGTTTTTGCTCTCTGAGAGATACGCAGAAGAAACAGTCGGGCGTTTTTACAATAAGAGTTTATTGTACCGTTGTTCTTCTCATGTAAGATATATGCGCTGCCATAACTGTAATACAGTAGCAGAGATATAGAACCAGCAGTACAGTGAATAAAAATAAATGGTATTGTTCTACCATTGCGTAATAGTCATGAACAGATACATGAATATGAACTGCATTTATAAAATAAAGTGCGTACTCCTAAGATGCCTGACTAGATATACCTAAGTGTACATAGCATGTGAGTAGGTGCTTTAGAGCCTGAGCCTACGAGCTAAGAATCCCACTAGGCTGTTAGTCGAACCCCATTACCTGAATAGTGAAAGTGTGGGACTTCGTCCTGGACTTGTGCTGAACACCCCGCAAGGGATCGTCAGACCACTGTCAGCTGGAGCGATGGCATGCCGGAGCTGCAGCGTCTCTGGTCAGTGTGTTGTCTCGGTTCCTCCTGCTTTCTAATAGCAAGGGGCGCTGTATTTATAGTCTATGTACGTGTGTTACCCATTGTTCAGTATGAGGATGACGTTGGGATTAAACCTTGTGCGTCGATGGGAGAGGTGAAGGATAGCTCCTGGAGAGTGTACTCATCAATTATTCATATGCGCTAGGGGTGACGTCTTAGCAGTATCAATTGGGAAAAACCCACCCTCTGCATGGAACTAGGTGAAAGGTTTAGTCCATAAAAGGCTACAGTCCTTATTTGGAGTTATGTCCTTATAAGGCTCGTTCATATGAAATAACGAGCGCTGATGTAGGGAAAGTGTACGATGTTCCCTGGACCTATAGTAGAGTACCGATATGAAACATAACACCCACTTCACCTTATACTTAACAATAATAATACACGTTTCTTGAAACACATAGGTATAACAGTGTCAGTGCATATAATTATCAAGCAGTCATTTAAAATGTTTCTAAAAAATGATAAAAGTCACTTAAAAACAGTTTTAAAACGATGAAAAATGTTCTCCGGTAATGTTTGCAAATGATGAAAAAGTCCGCAAATCACAGTCCTGAACGAATTCGATCACACAAGTTGAACTACTGTAAGCGTTTATAGAAGGCCATGCTTCGGAAAGTGTCAATTTGCAAGAATAATTTTGAAAATGGAAGGGGAAGGAAAAAGTTCCATAGTTGTTCCCAGCACACGGTGAGCCAAATTCAGATTAGAAGTCCTGGCCGTGAGACATAACATTATCGCTGCCTGCTACAGCAGGGGACAAAACTTTGAAGTACCTCACAGAGCACGTCAAGTGTGCACAGATGTAACTCCTCCTGTCCAGTAGCTAGTGTGTACGCTTCAGTTACCAGATTCGAAACCTCTGTGTCAATGCTGGAGCTGAAATTTAATTCAGTCGTGAAGGGCACCTGCAGATCCTGAAGGAAGGCATGCATCAAAATGGGAATACGCTGGGGACAAAGTCGAGCATGGGACCACAAGGGCTCCAGCCTGGAATCTAAGTCCAGTGGTGTCTCCGTCAGCGGGGTCAGACAGACGTCCAACTCTCATTCGCCTCTGCAAAACAGGCATCGGAAGACAGGTACGATGCAGTCCTCAAAGACTGGTGTGAAGGATAAGAACCAAGAAGCACTTAGTTCTCTTAGGCAAGGTGAACCGAAATGCTGTATCATACGCTCACAGTAATGTCTTTCCAGGAGAGCTTTCGCAATCTCGCTGGCGGATGGTCTGTCCATTGCGCAGCAGGTAGACGATAATCAGGATTCCAGCTACAGCAAGCAGGATCAGAGGTAGACCCCCGAAAATGCTTCCAAACACGGAGTGTATGAAGTTAGGGATAACTCCGAGGATAGTCTGGAATGTGCTAAGGAATCCGGACCCTATGGTCTTAAATAGGTTAATTATGCCACTCGTATCAGACATGTTAAAGATACGACCCACCATTTCTACTAAATGTGGGGGGCAATTAGTTCGAATTAGCACCTGTATCTCGTTCGAGGTCTTTGCAACTTGAAGTTCAAAGGTTTCTCGAGCGGCGGGCAGCGGCACGGTTTGCTGTAAAAGCATGGCTTTCATTCTGCCCAAAGTATCAAACTATATCAACGAAACATTCAGAGAAGGCCATACTAGCGCCTCCCTAGCTGTATTTGTCAGAGGGAACAGTACTTGCATACAGCAAGTAACCCTGGTGTTCACAGTGACCAGATATGCGATGCCTGGAAGCATGCCACAGCAATCTTGATCGTTCAGCATCAAGTAACTCCCATTGGAATGTAACTCTAACACTGGCGTTCTCATGGCCGCTGGTGTTCCTTTCATGTGGCAAGACCGATTCGAAACTGAACCATTACAGGCTCCATGCAAAACAATGTCTCGGCATATGAGAGAATCGCTTAAAGGGTTCCTGCAGTTTGTGCCGCTAAGAAATACTTTGCGATCCCCACTCTGGCATCGGAACTTATACGGTAAATCCCTGGATTTCTTAATGTATTCTTTACCCAGTTTTTCATATGTGCCTGCCTGTCTCTGTTCAAGGCAGTAGTGAAACTGGAATGTAATGACCAGTAGAGTAATTTGGCTGTGGATAAGCCACTCAATTGATGGTAATTCAGCTACTGTAAATTGAAGTCTGTCCAGTTTTTAAATTTGCAGCATTTTATGTTTAGCTCCCCTTTGTGCCATTTCTGTCTGTGTATCAGTCAGAATGTATTCTGTAAACAGACGTACTGTTTATAAAACGCCAAGGCACAAGGCCTGCATGCAAAGATTGTAGCGTCCAGATTAATAACATGATAGAACGTAACTGTGATTGGCCTTGCTGTAATATGGCTAAGTCTTGTTGTAGGATGTCGAAAGCAGATAATACAATATTGCCCAATGAATATACTCGGGAGGTCAAAGTAGTTAACCCATTATCCGCCACAGCAAAAGCTTTTTCTAAGTTTATATGGTCTATTTCCCGTATTCTCTCTGCGGCTTCTTGTTGGGAAATCTTCCAGATTTCATTATAGGCAGTATAAATGCCTGCATATATGAAACGTTTTCGACGTTTTTTCCTAGCTCCTAGTAAAAAGTCCCTAAGATCCATGTCTTGTGCGAGTAAAGTTGAGTGTTGTTTCACGTCTGTAAGTGTTGAGGTTTCTAGCCATTGTAGGCACAACTTTCCAACACTGTAAGATGTCACTACCCCTGGATGTTCTCTCTGTACATAACGTGGGTCTGGCCTATGCATACTCTGTCCCCCGGTGATGTGTAGGAACCGTTTGTGGCATATGTTTGTGTCTAAGGGCCAAACCACCCACTCCTTCCAGTTGGTATCTGCTCTATTATGTCACCATGTGTCGCCCTTTCTCCTTCAGAAGAATTCTGCCCACCATTGTTTGGTGTTGGAAACTTTGGAGTGTTCAGTTCCTTCATCTTGGCTATTCCTAGATAGGAAGTTTGTTGCACAGTGTCATTTAGAAAGATTATCTGGTGTGGAATGAGGCAAGCTCTAAATAATGCCTCTGTACCCTGGACTTGCCAGTTCCTTGAACCCCAAATAGATTTTGTGTCAATTTTGTCATGCCATAGGTCGAAACCTTGTTCAGACAACTGGGCCAGAAATGAAGCAGAGTAAATCTGTTTGGTGTTTGTTAGCATAATTTTCAGTGGTGTTTCTGGTGCAACCTTGTAGTAAAATGTGACTGGATCTGTGATGTTAAAACCTGAAAAGTATGCACATTTTTGTGCAAATGTTTGTGAGCTACTCCTTTGTGGTGTTGGACAATGTTCCCACTGTTGGTACATAAATACATTCCTAGGTGAAATGGACTTGTGTAGGAAGTGATGGCCATAATGTTGATAGCAGTACAATTTATCATAATCAGATGAACCACCTAACATTTCATTTTCAGAAAATGCAGCAGTTTTCTCTAAGTCAGATAACCTGTTATTAATTGTTTCAGTGTCCCAATCATCAGAATATGTACTGGTGGTAATGAAATCACTTAATGAGATTTTAAATACATGATTAATTTTGAAAAGTTCTGTTGGTCCGAATATGTTGAAATCAACCTTGTCCCAAACTATACCATCCGATATAGGAACAGCTGTGATGTTCACTGTTGATAAGTCTCTTTGTTCACGATCTGACGATGTGTGTGGCTTCAGGAGGATGTTGACCTTCCTGGCTGTGGAATCTTGTTGAAAATAGTGTCCATTAATAAGCATGCTAAAAGTCAATACTAAGCCTAGCCATAAAAGAAAAAACATTATCCCAGAGTTCAATTCAAGGTGATATCAGGTATGTTTTTTATTGAAGAAAGAGAAGAAAGTTCTTTGCTTGTTGCTTGAACGGTGTTTTAGCTGCCATCGTTTCCGGCTCACTTGAATCCTTAGAAAACGTATCAAAGTTAATGAAATAGCCAGAAGCTGTTCGATCAATTGTTGGAATTGCATCGGGATTAATTGAAATGTTATTTTCCTCTCGATGAGGCAAGTTGATGTAGATGTCTGTATTTGGTCGAATTGCAACTTGTGAATTATTTTGAGTCTGAATATTTGGTTCAAGTGGAATAAGTTTCATAGCGTTGTTGCTTAGTCCTTCATTCCTTACAGGTGGCTCTTCAAACGTGAAGAGTCTTTTTGTTTGAACTTCTTGGATTGTAGCTAGGGGAGGGCGTCTGCTACAGCAGAGTCTACTAGGCCTACTGCTCAGTATTGGCCACATAGTGTGGTTTGATTAAGTCAATTGAGAAAAATCTTTTCTCCTTTTTTCCAGCAAGAGGAGGGAGTAGCACAGTTCTTGTTCCGTGCACTGCAAGGACTGGTACAGGTTTTCTGTAGGAAGGTCCAAATTACTTTTTGCCCGCAATTTTCTCTCTGATCAGATCCCCGACTTTTGGGATTCAGACAGGTCTTGCCGTTACTGCCTTGACTTCTTCAGTGCGCTAAAAAAACAATGGTTCGGGTGTGGCCAAAAGGTCCAATAATAAAGTGATCCTAAGGAGAGCACTTATGATTAGAGAGTTGAAGATTAATTACTTTAAAGGAGCAACAAAATTAATAATGTACATAGGGACATAAGTCAGTTCATGTAAAACATTTATTTCCACAACAATAGAATTCAGGTGCTCACACAATAAGTGAAAGAGGCGTGACGTGCAGAGTGATGGTGAAGTTTAAAATAACGGCATTGCATTGACAACAATAGTGTAAAACTCCTCAAGCAACTTTATAGAATAGGAAGAGTTTTTTGTTGTAAAGGGTCAACGGCGTTTCGATCTCAACTGTTCGAGATCATCATCAGGACATATAATGGGTGAGCAAGCTGAATTGATGCAATTATTCTTAGGGCAAGGGCAGGGTCAGCTGTATAAGTTGCGCTTAACAATTTGCTGCCAATATGTTTAGTTAAAGTCACTCCCAGTTCATATTCGGAAAGTCTTGGGAGAGGAGCTCAGTGCGTCATGCTGTTTGGACTGTCTGCGTTTAGTGCACGACAGCTGACCCTGCCCTTCAAGTTTACTCACACGTGATATTCTCACGCTCGTACCTTCAGCGAATTAATCTGGGTGAACTCTTCCACCCTCAGCTGTTTTCTGAAGCCCTCAATTGCTCTTCCTTGTGCTACAAATAATTGCATCAATTCAGCTTGCTTACCCGTTATATGTCCTGATGATGATCTCGAACAGTTGAGATCGAAACGCCGTTGACCCTTTACAACAAAAAACTCTTCCTATTTTATAAAGTTGCTTCAGGAGTTTTACACTGTCAATGCAATGCTGTTATTTTAAACTTCACCATCACTCTGCACGTCACGCCTCTTTCACTTTTTGTGTGAGCACCTGAATTCTATTGTTGTGGAAATAAATGTTTCACATGAACTGACTTATGTCCCTATGTACATTATTAATTTTGTTGCTCCTTTAAAGTAATTAATCTTCAACTCTCTAATCATAAGTGCTCTCCTTAGGATCACTTTATTATTGGACCTTTTGGCCACACCCGAACCATTGTTTTTTTACCGCATATTTCACCCCAGGTTCACGTATTGGGGTACCCTTGTTTTTCTTAAAACCTGACTTCTTCAGTGGCGGTCTGCTTTAGGAGGACATTGCTTTGTTTTGTCCTGGAATATTTCAGATTCTGTAAAACAGCCAAACGATCATGGATGTCAAATGATTTTTCATCCGCCATTGCGCCTTCGCAATCAAGATCAGGTACCCACATTTGTGTCCCAAAGAGGACCTCATATGGAGTGACTCCCCCTAGTGAGCTTCTTGGCTGGTTATTTCATGCCCGCTCAACCCCATACAGGTGTGTGACCCAATTACCGCCCTTGCCTAATACTCTTTCTGTTAAAGATTGCTTTAAGTCCCGTTTTTTTCTCTCCACAACATAATTTCCTTCAGGATGATACGGAGATGAGAACCGCAACGCAACGCCCATTGCTTCCATGGCCTCTTTGTAAGCCCGAGAGCTAAATGCAGGGCCGCGGTCAGAGTGTAACGTGCTAACTGCGTATGTACCGATAAAGACTCGCAAATCTTTTATAACAGTTCTAGCGTCAGTAGAACGCTGAGGCCAAACCCATAGGAATCTCGAGCAGGGATCTACTGCAACCATGATGTACTTGTAGGCCCGTCCGTTTGTAAGGGGCCGCAGTGGTCCAAGTACACACATACGAGTGGTTTGTCTGACTTCAGTAATGGCGTCTGTGCTGGGCGTAAAATGGTGGAGCCTTTCTTCTGCTGGCAGATGTCGCATTTCAAGACATAGTCTTTAGTTTGCTTCAATAACCCTGGCCACCAATAGTGCTGTTTCAATAAAGAAATAGTCGCCATGACGCCTGTGTGCACAGAGCCCAAACCTTCGTGTGCAGCTAGTATTAACCTTTGCCTACGATCCATATTTGGTATTACTCTGTCCCCCACTCCAGGAATTCGAGCATATGGAATGTTTTGTGCATCTAATTTGTAGGAGTATTTTCGTGGAAATAGTACTGCTGTGCTGCCTTTGCGTGATGCAATGACAGCTACCATTATTTCTCCGTCTATTCTCGTTTGTGAACGAGTCAGCACAGATACGGAAGCTGTGCGAACAGCCCCTTTTGCGACTTCATCAGCCAATGAATTCCCATCAACGTGAATGCCATCAGACTCAGTGTATGGATCACTTGAGTCCTTGGTAGTTCGGTTTTCAATTCCTCTACCTGTTCCCATAGTAGTTTATGCTTAATTGTGCCACCTTTTGTATCTTTAAACCCGTTCTGTTCCCAATGTTGTAAGTACTCATTGTACGACTGTACACAGTAAAAAGAATCACACACAATAAGTGTGGGGAATTCGTGATCCGTATTTTTTAGTGCAAGTATTAGTTCTTTTAATTCTGCCAACTGAGCCTTGCAGTCTCCTAGAGATTGCGTCTTTGTGCAGCTGGGATGGAATTTGCCATTATGCATGCGACCTTTAACGATTGCACACGCTGAAAAATATTGCTTCTTACTCCCTATAGCAGGTTGCGCAGATCCGTCAGTATTTGATCAAGAGGCAAGATTTCATGTGGTAGAGGATATTCTTGTTCATATTGCAGGAATGAATTTGTTTTTAAACTGGGGTCAAATCTGTATTCAACGTCTATTGCAGTTAGAGAATTTGCCCATTGTATCCATCTCGGATGAAATGCTTTTGCATTTGGGATGCTGGCCTTTGTGACAGCTTCTAAAGCTGGTACAGGAGTTACGACAATGATGCGTTTCCCCTGAGCCAGTGATCTTTCTCTAGCCACGGCAGTCTGAACGGCCGTCAGTATTTTTTCTGTTGAAGTGAAACGCATTTCTGCATTTGTGTACGGGTGTGATTTGTATGCAATAGGTACAGTCTCCCCTTCATTAAAGGTTAAATATGTGTACCTGCATTGACCCGCTATGATTTTGATCACTAAGTGGCGTACATTTACGCGTGTTTGTAAGTGTTTGGAAGACATCATGTCTTCCTGGAGTAAGCAAAGAATATTGGTGTGCTCTTGTGTCCAGTCCCTGGTTGAAAAGTCAGGTTTTATTAATTCATAGAAAGATTTTACCCTTTGTGCGTAATCTAAAATGTATGTCCTTTCAAAATTTAGGAATCCAAGAATTGATTGTAGATTTTTCAATGATTTTGGCGGTTGGAGCAGCGCACACTTTTCTAAAAAGTTAGCTGCCAGACGTTTGCCTTCACTTGACATCTCATGTCCCAAAAATAGGTTATTGAGATGGGCTAGTTTCGACTTTTTAAAGTTGAGTTCTCATCCCACCCTGCGTGATTTTTGTACAGTGCCGGACCTTGGGCTACTACCCACTCCTGTGCATAAGCATGTTTTAAGTGAACGGGTACAAAGTCGGAAAATGCAGGAAAATTGTATTCTCTCCTGGGGCACTCCATAACGAATGCAGGCGGCCAATCTTGTTCTGCTAACAGGATGTCATAACCAGACAATACGTTTTTCCAAAAAATACTTTTTACTTTTCTGGGCTTGTCCCCCTCCAACCAGAGTGTTACTTCATATAACTTATGTGGGACACTCACCCTGGTGTCTGGTGTTTCCACCGTGATGTAATCATTCAACTCCGCTGTCACCAGAAATTCCTTCAGGTTCAGGCGAGCTATTGTTACTTCTGCCGCACTGTCTAGCATCGTCAGAGCCCATTCCCCGTTCAGAAGTTGTGTCCTCAGAATTCTGGGCATGTCTGATTTTCAGACCAGCAACTTTCTTTTTCTTAAATTGAGGTTTTGGATTTTGTTTCTCTTCTTTTTTAGAAGGGAAGTCTTGAGCGCGCTGCTTGTCTCTGGACTGTGTGTGCTCTTCTCTGTGTTCTGACCGTCCTTCTCTTTCAGAGCCTTTCTTCGAACCCTGAAAGGAACGAGAAGAACGTGTATCAGTATCCTGATACCTGTCAGGTTTCTTAATATTATCCCTATTCCTAAGGTTGTACCTCTTTTCAGAGGGCTCCCTTTGGGGAGACCTACCTCGGGATTGAGATCTCTTGTCTTTAAAAATTTCTTTTTTATTTTCCCACTTCTTCTTCGAAGAATTTGGGGTTTGTTTAAAGGTGTCCATTTCAGGACTGCTCTGTAGTTGACGTTTTAAAGCTTTTCCACCTAAACTATCTCTGCCTAATTCTGCATATGCAGTTTCTATTATTGTTGGTAGTTCATTCTCCTGTTCTAATGGAGTGAACTCCCTTAGGCGTTGGCGGATTGCCACTGATGCTGCTTCCCCTTTAATGTTTGCCAGTATAATTGCTGATACCTGGTCGTAGTTTTTTAACAACTTCATCCCTAAATTTAGGGCAGGTTCTGCTCCATAGTCGTTTTGTATTTGTCTTAATACATCTGGCACTACTGCTAGTGAAGGAATACCAATTGTCCTGGTGTATATGGCAGCAAAGACTGTAACCCATGCGGTGCAGTCCTCTAACTATGGTGTTATCCCTACGTGCAAACAGATTGTTAGCATTCTGTGTTTTTCAAATGGTGTTGATTTGGAAATACTGTTTCTAACTGGGTTATTTTCTGTGCTACCCAGAAAGAAATTTGTTCATGTTTTGTGGGCACTTTGCCCATTACCGCTTGTAATGTTTGTGGGGTAATTTTAGTCCCTGAGCTTTGTGGAGGAGCTGCTGTAGTTGTAATTACTGTGGATTGGACCGCGAGTGTCCTCGAGACAAAGTTTGTCATGTTTCTGTAGAGTTTTATCAACTCTTTGTGTTGAACAAGTAGTTCATCCTGTGGCATTGTGTCAATGTCTGGATGTGGTGCATAGGTCGCTAATATCGGCCATGTTGCTCCTGGAATCCCTAAAGGACCAAGTCTCGCTCTTGTTCTTATGTGGGGTAGGGCGCCATTAAACCAGAAAATAAGTTCCTGGATAGTAAGCGGAATCTCAGTCTCAAAAGGAGTGTAGATCGCTGGAATGTCATCATGTAAGTAATATTGAAAAGTTTTTGTTACAGCATCGGCTGCTGGGAATATAACCCATGAGTAGAAAACCTCTGTTTTGAAATCTTCTTGTGCCTCTATCATGAATATTACTACACCTCCTCTGGGTTGTAACCCATGTTTGAGTAGTTTAACTGTTAAAGATTTTCTTACTTTGAGTGCAATTTCTATTGCATCCTCATCAACCTCACAAGTCTGATTAGGTCCGTGGTTTAAAACTCCTTCCTCGTCTGCCATCGTGTTTAAGACACGGAATTGTCCAAGGAAATGGTGAAAAAGGTTTTATGAACAATGTTTGGGAATTTCCTTTCAACCTTGATTAACCAACAGCCAATACATAGGATATCTCGCCTACTCAGCTGTGGCGGAGTTTTTTCCCATTTACTCCAGATGTCTCTGGGTTTTGTAAGTAGGGTCTCTACGAGTAAGACCAAGCACGACTGAGCTACTCAGATTTTACTGTTGAGTAAGTGCGCCTTTATTAGACCACGTTGGGTGCCATGTTGTGTAGTCCCAAAAGTATCCTGTCATGTAGGACCTACGACGTTTACGGATATATACTGTGGGTCTGGTGGTTGACTGACTCCGTACATCCCAGCCACATATGTCAGCCTATGGTTTGCATTAGTTAGCTCGCAGTGCCACTAGACTCTCCTGCTATCAGAGAGATTAGTTTTGGCAACCTCAGAACACAATAACCTCAGACTCGTGGAAACAATGTATTACTTATCACCCAGTCACTCGTGCTTACTTGTTTTTGCTCTCGGAGAGATACTCCGAAGAAACAGTCGGGTGTTTTTACAATAAGAGTTTATTGTACCGTTGTTCTTCTCATGTAAGATATATGCGCTGCCATAACTATAATACAGTAGCAGAGATATAGAACCAGCAGTACAGTGAATAAAAAGAAATAGTATTGTTCTACCATTGCGTAATAGTCACGAACAGATACATGAATATGAAATGCATTTATAAAATAAAGTACATACTCCTAAGATGCCTGACTAGATGTACCTAGCATGTGAGTAGGTGCTTTAGAGCCTAAGCCTAAGAGCCAGGAATCCCACTAAGCTGTTAGCCAAACCCCATTACCTGAATAGTGAAAGTGTGGGACTTCGTCCTGGACTTGAGCTGAACACCCCACAAGGGATCGTCCGACCACTGTCAGCTGGAGCGATGGCATGCCGGAGCTGCAGCGTCTCTGGTCAGTGTGTCGGCCTCGAAGTCTCGGGTTCCTCCTGCTTTCTAATAGCAAGGGGCGCTGTATTTATGCAGTCTATGTACGTGTGTTACCCATTGTTCAGTATGAGGATGACATTGGGGATTAAACCTTGTGCGTCGATGGGAGAGGTGAAGGATACCTCCTGGAGAGTGTACTCATCAATTATTCATATGTGCTAGGGGTGACGTCTTAGCAATATCGATTGGGGAAAAACCCACCCTCTGCATGGAACTAGGTGAAAGGTTTAGTCCATAAAAGGCTACAGTCCTTATAAGGCGTTATGTCCATACAAGGCATTCTGTCCTTATTTGGAGTTATGTCCTTATAAGGCTCGTTCATATGAAATAACGGGTGCTGATGTAGGGAAAGTGTATGATGTTCCCTTGACCGATAGTAGGGTACCGATAGGAAACATAACAGTCTCTTCTCAGTTTATGCGAAGAAGAATGCCTGGCCAAAACCCCATCAACCAGTTCCGTAGCAGAACGTTCTGGGAGGTAGAGGACATTGATCAACAAGAAAAAGACAGTCACAAATCTAATCCACTTGAACAGGAAAACCAAGAACAGTATATTACAGACATATATCCAAGGCGGGTCTAGAGAAGTGTGTTTCAACCATGAAATAAAAACACAAATCCGTGCTTGAGGTGGATGCAAAACGGAAGAACTGTCTGAAGAAAAATCATACTGATTCCTGAATACCCAGAGGCACTAAGTTGAAAAACCGGAGGTCTGGTTCAATAGTAGGACTCGAAAAATCCAACAAATATGGATCCACCAACAGTGGTTCAGTATAAATGACATCAGTTGTAGAAGTCGCAGTAGTAGAAATTCCAGTTGTGTTGTCAGTTGAGCATTCAATCCCCCCCCCCCCCCCCCCCCCATTCACCTTCAGGCGTGGAGGAACAGCATTGATTTTACTCACGAGCAACAAAAGTATGTCTCATGGAGAAGCACGAACACCCTGTGGCTTACTATTAAGAATCAGTCAAATGGTGTAGTTTGACATTTTCGATGGAGACATAGCGTTTATCTCTAGAACCAGTAAGCGGTGACAAGATCAAAGTTCTTGTACCTTGAATGCCAAGGACCGGCACCAGAGCACAGTAGGAAGAGCCCAACTCCTTTTTAAGCGCCACGTTTTTCCGAACGAGATCTCCAATTTTTCTAATTCAAACCGAAACTTCAAGTTTTATGTCTGCATCTGGATAGAGAGACATCTGCAAGGGTTGGCTTGATTGAGCGTCACAAAACGTTTGTAGGTCCTGTAAGACAGCACAATTGCTATCTACGTCAAAGGTTGCAGAAGCCACCACAATGTGTGCACCGTCAAGGTCTGGAACATACATCTTGATGCCAAAAAGCACTTCGTACTGGTCCGCCCACCCAGAGATCTTTTTTTAGGGAGGTTAAGAGCTTGTTGAACCCCATAGAGATGGGTGAACCAACCACACCCAGTACCTAATACTCTAGCTGGTCATTATGGTTCATTATTTCCATAACAGAATTGCCCCCTGGCCTATGTGGAAAAGAACAATGCACCTATACACCCAGGGATGTCATCGAGTCTCAGTACGCTTTAGAAGGGAAAGCCAGACCCTGGTCTGAATGGAATGCACAGCACACATAAGTACTGATGAAGACTTGCAAGTCTTTAATTACAGTTGGAGCGTCTCCTGAGCGCTGTGGCTAAACCTGAAGGAATGTAGAGCAAAGATTAACTGCAACCAAAAAATTAAACGCAGTAACTGAAGTCAGTGGACCACAATGATCCAAATAAATGCAGCCAAAAGGCTTGTTGGAAATAAAGAGGTGTCTGCGGTGGACGAACCTCTGTGGAGCTTTTAATTTGTAGACAAATGTCACAACACAGGACATATTTTTTGGCCTGATGGTATAAGCCTTGCCACCAATAACGTTGCTGTAGCAGCACAATTGTGGCTGCTACCCCAGCATGTGCTGAATCAACACCTTTCTGTGCCGCCACAACTAAAGCAAGACGGCGGTCCTGGTTGGAAATTGAGTGATTGCAAATCCCAGGAATTGTTACAAAAGTAACATTCTGGGCCGGTAAATAAGAGTATTTATAAGGAAAGTCCTTTGGTAAAGGTGTGCTGTGTTTAATTGCATTGACGATAGCCAAGATATTGTTATTTACTGCAGATTTGGTTGGTTTATCAGCCAGAAAATTCCCTACAGCGTGTGCTCCCACACTCTGATGACTCAGTGTATGTATTTCATGAGTATGTTGCAACCTATCCTTAAGGTCTGCCACCTTAACCCAAAGCAGTTTATGCTTGATTATGCTACCCTTTGAATCCTTGAATTTGTTTTGTTGCCAGTAATGTAAATTATCATTAAAGGATTGTACACAGTAATACAAATCACACACAATATCTGTGGGGAATTCAGGATTTGTTCAAGAGCAAGAATCAAAGCCTTTAGTTAAGCAGCCTGCGCAGTGCAGTCCCCTAAAGACTGTGTGCGAGTTGTTTGAGGTTGAAAAACCCCATCTAACATAACACCAATAATGATGGCGCATGCAGCTGAATATTGCTTTTCCGAACCTATAGCAGGTTGAACTGAACCACCAGTGTAAATGATATATTTATATCAAGAGGCAAAACAGAAAAGGGTATAGACATGCTCATACTGTAGAAATTCTTGTGTCTGCAAAGAATGGTAAACAATGAGCTCCACTGCTGTGAAGGATGTAGCCTACTGTATCCATCTAGCATGGGGGGGGGCTTTATCATTAGGGATGCTAGCTTTGATGACAGCCTCTTAGGCTTGCAAAGGAGTAACAGCTATAATGTGTTTTCCCTGAAAAAAGTAGCCTTCCTTTAAGGATAGCCATCTGCACAGCAGTCAGTATTTTTTCAGTGGAAGAAAAATGAATTTCTGCTTCAGAATATAAATGTAATTTCTATGCTATAGTCACTGTTTCACCTCATTAAAGGTGATGTATGTAAATCCAGTTGCACCTGGTAACCTGCAGATGACCAGGTTCAGGTATTGACACGTGTTTTCAAGTGAAGTGATTCAAGTAAATCAGATTGTAAAGATCTAAGTGTATCTGTATGTTCTGATGTCCAGCATGCAGTGGAAAAATCGGGGTGAATCAATTCATCAAATGGTTTAATGCATTGTGCATATTCAGGTATATATGTCCTGCTAAAATTCAGAAATCCTAGCAAGAACTGCAACTTTTTTAGTGTATTCGGAAGCTGCAATTGTGCACATTTCTCAAACAAATGAGGGGCAAGACCCTCCCTCAGGCGTAAGTTCATATCCTAGGTAAATGACACTTAGACAAGCTATATTAGACTTTTTTAAAGTTGAACTTGTAGCCAAGTTTAGCAAATCCCAATATTACTCCAGTATTGGAACTTTCATAGATTTGCATGCTTGAATCATTCCTCGTCATCAAGATGGGAGTCCCCGGTATATTTAAAAAGTAATGTCACAATAGACATAAGACTTAAAAACCTAAGGCCTCATTATTTAGTAACATATCCAAGTCCTTATTTAACAAAGGACCAAACTTAGAAAACAACCAGTCCGCTGACACCACCCTGTAGAACCTTCCTGAAAGGAGCTCTAGTCCCTCAGATTTTACACCGCACGTCGTGCTAGGGAGTCTCCACTGAGCTCTGCTCAGTTTTTTCCTCACAACTCTTTGGAATAATTTTTTCTTCAGGTTCGTTCCTATATTGATATATATGATACAGATCCCATTATCTGTTTTTAGGTGGAATAAACTGACACCTCCATGTCAGACACACCTAAAAAAGGCCCTGTGGCACCTGCAGGAAGTAGAGACTGCACATCGTCGATCCCCATAAGGACTGCCTTTATTGTCTATACCCAGACCATAAACCCAAGGACTGTATGGTATGTCGCATGTTTTCTTCAAAGACTTTGAAAGATCATGAGGAGAGGCTTTTACTATGGCTGCAGAGGCTTAAAGACGGAGGTTTCTGATGAGGAAAGTCAAAAAAGACCACTGTATGATTCTCCAGGTCACTCATCAACAACCTCCAAAGAGACGCACAAAAAGTCTTCAGAGGATGCTGGAAAGCAGGAGCCATCTTCCAAGTTGCCTCCTCCACAACATGTTTAGAGTTCAGTTTCTGTCACAAATCCTCTCGGAAACTGGCTTCAGAACCTTCTACTTTACCTGTGAAGGTTAAACATGCTTTCAAAAAGCCTACCTCAGCCCTGCCAATGGCCAGCTCGTAGACGGCACTCTTGATGACGAAGAAATCTTCCTAGGGAGCTATTGGGGTAACATCGACGACGACCACCGTCGCCACTATTACAGTGTCATCAGTGGCGATTTCCTCGTTGTCATGTCATAGTCGACAAGCCAATTCCCCTTGTCAACGGTGAAGATCACCAAGGCTTTTAAGTCATCGTCGACGATGTGTCCGATGACGAAGATAAGTCTTTCGTCGATGGCTATTCCCACGTTGATGATGAGCCTACCGTTGAAGGCCCTCTCGTCGACGATCTCTCCCATTATTTCGTCGACTGCTTTGTCACCGATGGATGTATCTTTGATGGCTATTCTGTCATCCACGCCCATATTGCCGGCGGACGTCTGTCTGTCATCGTTGACGCCGCTTACCTCTGTCGACGGTTCATCATCGACGACAATAGTTTCTTCCAAGATCCAGGCACATATTCCAGCGACGACTACTGCGTTGACGACCTCGCCAATTACCCCAGTGAAGGAGATGACCCGATTAGAGCCACCCGGGTCACTACTGACCACCTCTCATCCTTCCATGCCAAATGAAGAGTCAGCGAGACAGTGGACAATATACACCAATAATCACATATTGCACACACTCAGAGCAGGGCCCCATCTGCACAGTCTCGAGAGAGTGTTTTCAGAGGGAACTGAGAAACTGTAAGCATAAAGACACATTATATGCATTGCATGGTCATCTAATAACCCACCCACTGTGTAATTTTCCCAACAGATGTGGATGAACAGCGTAAAGAGAGAAAAAAGGCTTCTAATCTCGTATCTTGCACAACTGTTAACATTTTCAAGACCATTCCACCCTGGGCTGTGGTCAAACTGCCAGACACGTGGGAGAGGACCTTTACCAAGAGGGAAAGCTATGCATTGGCACTAACAGTTCTTTGTTGCAGAACCAAAACTTAGCAAGGAGCGTTTCTCTGAATCAAACAGGATTAGTTTTGAACAGTAAAGAAAATGGCGTCTGAAAAGAAAATGGCGTAGCGAATGCTAACTTATACATGGCATTAAAGAGCATCAGCGAGCATAATCTAACACTAGCATCAAAAACAGCAAAATTGATTTTTCACCCAATATTTCGGTAGGAAAAGCTGATATCTTCTTTGACATCACCAACTAGAGTCCAGCTCTTGTTACCAGCATACCTCTTAGATGATGAGCATTATTCTGACAACGACAGTCTCTTTGCAGCAGCGCAAAGTCAGTCAGAGCTTAATGTAAAGTATCATGAATACCCTGATGAGCAGGTGTATTATGATCAGAAATTGTATTACTCTAACCAACACCGTCAGCAACAACCACAACAGGACATGGTATGCCTTCCTTCCACTCTTGTTACAGATCTACAACCCATGCTAGCGGATTACAGAAAGAGATTTCCACCAACGTCACTGTCTCCTTCACCAGCACCTCTGCCACTTCCTATGGTTCAAAGTCATCCTCCATCTTCTCAGTCTCAAGTCCCTGTAAAACAACTATCACCCTCTGACGAAGATGAACAGGAGGAAGGGGAAATACAGTAGAAAGAAAAGCAACAACTTGAAGAATGGGACAGTTACATTATTCCTCCACCAGAGTCTCCATCCCCGCCACAAACTGATTTACCTCCAGAAGACATAGGAGGTTTCCATAACCCCTTAGAGAGAGCAGCCAGGCGTTTTGAACTCCCGATGCCTGTGCATCAGCAGGACTGTTTCCCTCTATGATTTCAAGGAACCTTTCAGGAAATAAGTCAGATCAATGACCATTATTGACTATTAATGGGACCAAGGTTTGAAAATAATGTGGAATCCAGCAACAGTGCTGCCAATCTTACCAAGACTTGATAAAAAGTATAAGGCTCCTGACGATGCACCTGCTTGTCTCACTGGTCATCCAAGACCTGATTTAGTGATATCACAAGCACCACAACATAGATCAAAGACCCCTTCAGCACCATTATTGGCACCCCCAGAAAAGGAGGGTAGAAGACTGAACAACATAGACAAACGTTTCAACTGCATTAACGGTCAGGGCTAACTCCCTGACTTTATTAGGCCGTTACAACAGGCAAATGAGATCAGATATTGACCTCATTTTTGCTCTTCAGCTTCAATGGATCTTGTAGTTGGGTGCTGGTTGCTCCTCGTTGCCCAGCTCTGCTCTGCTGCCACTGTAATCACCACTGCGAGTGGCACGGACGCGCACTCCATTTCCCAGGAGCCTCGGGGGCACACATTCTACCCGTCAACAGACGCGCCAGGAGGCGCAAAAAACAGCGTGAGGACTCCCGCAGCAAAGCCCGGGCCAAAGGCGGCCGATCTGCGCCTGTCAGAGCCTGAAAGAGGCTGGACTGGGCCACAACGCGACCATTTAAGTACTGGCAGTAAGTTGTATGGTTATTCAACACATTGTACTACTTCTAAGCCGTGATTGATAGAGACTACTTGAGGCCTATTGATAATAGTTTGTAATTATGAGTAGGCGCAAGTCAGGGGTGGGCAATGGGGTGGTGGGAACCCTAGATGCCTTTCTTGTTCGTGCGGAATCTGCACTTATTCATGAAATCGAATTGACTGAGCGGCAGTTGTCTCTGGATCCTAAATCTATTCTCTCATATCAATCTGGTGTTGGGACTAGTAATGGCCTGGAAACTACCTCTCCCCACCCATCTGCTGACAATACCACTGATATACATGGTCCGCCCAGTAACTTTATCAACTTGGAATTGAGTCCTTCTTCTGAACCATTCCCAGGGTCAAATACACTTGGTGTTAGCACTAGAGGGCAGCAAGCAAGCATCAACAAAGGCTCAAAAAAAAGGGACATGACCCTATCACAAGGAAGAAAAAAGGTGTGGTCCAGAAACAAAAACAAAGAGTGACTCGCAACACAGTTTGCCAACGTAGCCCTCCGGCGGTGAACGATAAAGCCTGTATATCACCATCATTACAGGCCATTAATGTAAATAGTTCCCCTGCATGGCCAAGCAAGGACGTTTTATGTAACCGATTAGAACAAATGGTATCTAACCTCCTTGCTCACTTGTTGCATAAGGTATGTCAAATTGAAGCAAGATTAAATGTATTAGAAAAGCTGCGTGATTCTAGTCAGTTACCCAGTATTGACGCAGCTAATAGCAGGGGTGCGGATTTGATGTACCCGAGGAGAGGAGATGATAAGGGAAAGGGTACCAATATTAAGACAAAATGTTGTAATTCCAAACCCTGCCTGGATATTAATCATGATTTAAATAAACCCAGGCCCTCCCATGTAAACGCTGGACCACTGTCCCATGCACATAATCCGACTAATCAGATTCAGAATAAGCTATTGATACAGTCGTTGGTTCGAAAAGGAGTGGCACCAACTGGTAGGGTGGGGGATCGGGATAGTAACTCAGATGGTCATGGCGGCCGTCACCCCCCCGAAGTAGTGATGTTAGGAGGGGGCTCTCATATCACCTCTCACCGGCGGAGCTTCTTACTTCCACGAAGCAGCAGAGAGGTGAGGAGAGAAGAGCCGTGTGCCTCCCTCGCAGCCTAGAAAACGGCAGTACACCGGGGACTTTACCTTGCCTGACCCTGGCATAGCTGCCGGCACCGGACTGATAGCAGTGATTTCTTGAGGGGGCTCTCAGAGCAAATCCCCCTGGCGGAGCTACTTCCCTCGTCGCAGCAGCAGAGCGGTGAAGAGAGAAGAGCCCTGTGCCCTCCTCCACACAGCCTAAAAATCAGCAGCACACTGGTGTTCCGCCTGACCCCGACATGGCTGCCAGCACTCCACCGAAGCAGTGATGTCTTCGGCATAAGTCAGCATTAAACCCCTCGGGAACTCACAGTGGTGAATACACATGTGGATGAGGTGGCAGCTGCTACGTGCATACCCCAAAGGGGTACTTCTGGATTTCCTATAATCATAATTATGCTGGGTGAATCGGATTGATCCCGGAGACTGATGGAATGATCCCGGAGACTGATGGAACCCAGGCCACTGGCAACCCACCCCTGCTGGCCGCCCTTGGCGAAATCGCTCCCTTGGGACCCCCTCTGATTGCGGAGCTGTACTACGTCCTTGGAATCTCGACCCCGCTGCTGTTGGGTGAGTTGGATCCCCCCGATGTGCACCCGGGCTTGGAGTGCTACAGAGGCCGATCGCTGGGCCTCCAGGGTGTTCCCCCCTCCCCCCCCCCACACACACGGCACCTGCAACCTGGATGTGGCGACGTGCTCAAGGCATTTATATGACACTCTACACTTGCCTGCACTTATGCACCCCCTCTTATTATACTTCTTTGCGCTATCGTTACCCTAGTGGCCCCTTTTTCTATCCCTCACACCATGCCATCCCCTCATCTCCTTATCATGACTTCCATTCAAATTAAGTCTGGAATTAACTGCTTCAAAGTCATTTATCCCCCGAATCTGTCCAAAGCAGCAGTAAAACGGTTTAAGCATAACGCCATTGAACAATTTCCAGATTCCCTTTTTGTTGACCAATTCCATAATGGGCGTTTAGGGAAGATCAAAAATGACTTCATTTTCTTCACTCACAACATCCCTTCCTGGTCCTCCAGCTTCTTCAATTCCTTCAACGTCTCCTCCTCCTCTTCTTTCCCGCATGGGAAGCAGTTAAAGATTTCTCCCTCCGCTTGCTTTAATGGCTCTCTCACCATTACACTTTATAACAATTGCACTGTCATGATCCAAGCTACAGACTCCTGTCTCTCTCTCTTTGACCACCTCTTCCACTCCCTTCGTCCCACCCCTGCGACTACGATCTCTCTTGATTCTTCTTCTTCTAGTTCGTCTACTTTCTCCCCCCATGACCCCCCTATATTCCTTCAGACCGCTCTCCCAGGAGTCACAGGTCTACCCTTTATCCCTCCTTCTCTTGCTCCCTCCCCTCCCTCCCCTCCCATTCTTCCCCCCCTCCCAATTTGATCTCCCCCTTACCTCCTCTGCTTTACCTCCGGTTTCCCCTCCCCACCCTGCATCTCCCCAATATTCCAATGCCATCTACTGCCCCCTAACCCCCTATTCCTACCCATCTCCCCCCTACTTAATCCACCTTTCTTACAACCTGATCTACCGATCAACTCGCCTTACCCTCCCCCTTCTCCTCATCCATTTCAGCTCTTCCCCTTCCCTCGTACCTTCAATTCTGTTCTTACACCTCCCATCTCTTTACAACCTCCCCTCCACCTTCCTATGCCTCACATCCCTGTCTCCCCTCTTGGTAATTCCATCCTCTTCCCTCCCTCTGACCTCACAGTCCTTCCTCCTCCTATGCTTCACAACCGTGTCTCCCCTCTTGGTTATTCTGTCCTCTTCCCTCCCTTTGACCTTACAGTCCCTCACTCCTCCCACAACTACCATTTAGCCCAATCTCCCCACCCTGCCTGGTGCCTGTCCCCCTACATTCACCTTTAGTAGCCTATGGTACCTGGCCTGCACCTTCTCTCTTCTCCCCATTCCTCTGGCCTTCCATTGACCCTCCCCTCCCTGTGCAGCCCCTTCTTCTCCCCATATCTCTAGTCATACATTGACCCTCCTCTTTCCCCTCCCTGTACAGCCCCTTCTCCTCTCATCTTACCGTATCCCTGGCCTCCCCTTGACCCCTCTCCTCCCCCCCTCCACCTCTCGCCCTCCCTCTCTACTTCTCAATTTTCTCCTCCTACTTATGCTCTCTATTCTTCACCTCTGCTCAACACCAGTAAAAATTTCACTGTAACTCCATCCACTCCTTTCTACCAGCATCTTTCCCCACCATCGACCCTTGCACCTCAACACTCTTCCCGGTCCCCCTCCTCCCCCTGTACTTCTTCGCCTACTTCACTCCCTCCCTTAACCATCGAGCCACCCAACACTCCGTGCTAAGCCCACCTCTCCCTGGAAAATAAACTTGATTCTCTCATCTCTTCCATCTCCCAGCTTGAAGCGTCCATTTCACTTTTAAATGCTAAGATATCCCCCTTCCCTTATAACCTCCCGAGGAGTTCCTTGCTCCCGCGCCCCAATAAAACCAACCACAGTCTGTCCTCCACAGACATCGCCAACTTACTGGCTAGCTACAAGACTACCAACGTCAATCCCCCTCCACTCTCCTCTCCTAACAATTCTACTCAATTCACCATTCAGACCATCTCTTCCTTCAGAACTTACCAGCCTCCCCCTCAAGGGGCACCCTCATTCAAGAATCTTATCCCTATCTCCCTTAACAGCCCGAACACTTCCATCACCAAAACAGTTGTGTCAGAGCTACATTGTATGCTCCACAACTGCAGATCTGCAACCAAACACAAACTGGAAATCTCGGACACTATCACCCACCACAATCTTGACATGCTCTTCCTCACTGAGACCTGGTTTAATGACTCCTCTCACACTTTGTTTGATCTTCTGATACCTACCGACTACTCTATCCTCAAACGACAGAACAGACAAGATCGGGGGAGGTGTTGCTATTATCTTCAGAAACTCCCTTCAAATTAAAGCCTTTCCTACCATCTTCGTCCGCACATTCGAATGCCTATCCCTAGAACTTCAAGTTCATCACGGCTCACCCTTCAGGTTCCATGTCATCTACCACCCACCCGGTAACTGCTCTTTCTTCATGGAGGAACTCACTGACTTCATTAGTGACCAATATTCTCAAAGCGACAGGCAGATCTTCCTAGGTGACTTCAATCTCCACTGGGGCTCCGTGGAAGACTCTGCTGCCAACAAGCTTGCCACCTTTCTCTCAGCTAACGATCTTGTCCAACACTGCTCGGAAACTACACACGCCAAGGGCTCAATTCTGGACCTTGTTATTTCTAAATCAGACCTGCTTACCATTGCTCCCCCTATCCATGTAGACTGGTCAGACCATTTCCTCATTCCCTTCCATTTTCACCTTTCGCACGTTATAACTCCCGGCCAACCTAAAAGGGCTTCTACCTGGTTCCGCAACACTAAAAACATTGATCTTGAGACTCTGTGTGATTCTGCTATGCGTTCACTTCCTAGTCCAGACCCTAGCGCGGATGTCAACGATCTCACTCCCCATTGCCTCTCAATCCTAGCAGTCTAAATCGACATTGTCGCTCCACTCCAAAGCAAAAGACCCACCCCCTCAGGTTCAATAAAGCTCTCTATGACGAAAGAAAAAACCTAAGAATCTCTCTCTTTTACGTTCGGCAAGATCCAAATGCCACAATCTTTCATGAAAAAGCATCACATTTCAGATCCCTCCTCGACTCTGCTAAAAACAGACCCAAAAAACTTTTCGACCTCCTAGAAAACCCAAACTGCTCTCCCCAAACCATCAATCCTGAGGATGCTTCAAAGAAAGCAACTGAGTTTGCTATATTCTTTGTTGAAAAGGTCAAGTCACTGGTGGATCAGGTCACCCACCGCACCCCCAATGAGGAGTGAAAATCCTTAGTCACTGGCAGAACTTTACCGCCATCTCAGAAGATGACCTCAAATGCATCCTCGAAACCAAACCCTCCAACCATTCTTCTGACCCCATACCTAGTGTCATCGCCATCAATTTCTATACCAATACTCTCTCTTATTGGACCAGGCTAGTTAATCTCTTCCTCAGTCAAGGATCCCTCCCAGCTGTCCTCAAAACAGGACAGGTTACCCCTCTTCTAAAAAAAACCTCCGCAGATGCGAACGACCTCAACAACTTCCTCCCCATCACCAATCTCCCTTTTCTTTCAAAAATCACAGAAAAATGTGTTGCAAAGCAACTTTCCCAACACATTATGGACAATAATCTCCTTGACGTGGTCGAGTCTGGCTTTATTCAAAATTGCAGCACTGAAACATCCCTGCTGCAAGTGATCGATGATGCGCTGCATATACTCGATTCGGGGGAATCGTGCCTTCTGATTCTTCTTGACCTCTCTGCAGCCTTTGACACTGTTAATCACAACATTCTCCTCAACACTCTTCAACAGAGAATGGGCGTGGAAGGCACAGTGCTTAAATGGTTTGCCTCATTCCTCTCGGACAGATCCCAAATGATCAAGATTGCGAACAGTCTCTCGTCTCCACTGGTGGTTGGTTAAGGCGTCCCTCAAAGTTCTATCCTTGCACCCACTCTGTTTAATCTCTATCTGGAACCATTAGGGAACCTCCTAAGCAAATCTGGAATCCTTTGCCATCTCTATGCGGATGACACCCAAATCTACCTCAAGGTGTCTTCCTCACAAGATCTCTCACTACTCAACTCTATTCACAACTGGATGTTAGTTCACCAACTCATTCTCAATCCCTCCAAAACTGAATTCCTCCTCCTATCTACCTCTCTCTCCCCGCCTCCTGTTCAATCCTGGATGGATCAGCTAAATTTACTCAACAGTAAACCCATCATTGTCGACTGCGCTAAATCCCTAGGTGTCATACTTGACAAAAGACTCAACCTAATCTCACACATCAACTCCATTGCCAAGAACGCACGTTATCAGCTGCGCCTTCTGTGGGGGATTCGTCGGTTCTTCCCGGAGAAAGACCTAAAAACCTTGGTCCAATCGCTAGTTCTCTCTAGACTGGATTATTGTAATTCTCTTCTGACTGGTCTACCCAAATCTCACCTCTCCCCCCTCAAATCCGTCCTCCATTCAGCAGCTCACTTCATTTCAGGGTCCAAACGAAATGTGACCACATCACTCCTATCCTGTCTTCTCTCCGATGGCTTCCCATTAAGGCAAGAGCTATTTACAAAATGGCCTGCATCACCCACAAAGCCTTGCACACTTCCTCCCCTCGCTATCTGGCGAACAAACTGAATTTTTCTGGAGGCCTGAGACCTTCTCGGAATGCGGAAAAGTTTCTGCTTGAGCTCTCCTCCTTCAAAAGGGAAAAATCGATGGCTCACTCATTCTCGGGTAATGCGGTGAGAATTTGGAATTCGCTTCCTCCATTGCTCTGTGCCACCACCTCCATCCGGATCTTCCAAGCTGACCTCAAATTTCTTCTATTCCATAGACACTTTCAGAACTAATTCCTTTATTCTCAGACCCCGCCAGGAAGTTCGTTAGTCATTGTAAATTGCTGTGTTTGATATTGTGTTCTTGCCTTCTATGTTTTTCCCTACCTCCTCTTGCCTGCTATGTTTGATACAGTGTCCCTCTATTTTTGTAACGTTCTATTTTGTAACATTTCTCTCATGTAACGTAACTGGTTCTATTGTACAGCGCTCTGACACCTTTGGGTAAAGTCCGCGCTTTATAAAAATGCATTAAATAAATAAATAAAAATGAGATCCTAACCAGAGGAGTGCTAGTGGCATGTCCCCTAAAGATATTCACCACTAATAGAGAATACCTGATTACAAATGACGTTACACCAATCCAGGATAGGTCCCAGCCTTTGGCGATTGACATCGACCATAAAGCGATAAAGACGCCCTGTGCCAGCCAGATAATTAACACTCAGGGAGTTTCCCGTTCACGGTTATTGGAGTCTCCCACTAACCTTATTCCACCTAAATTGTCTAATAATAGTTTGACTGATAACACAGAGGAAGTTCTTTGTAAATTGGTGTCCTGGAATATAGCAGGTCTACGCCAAAAGTTGACAAACTCTATTTGGTGTGAATATATACAAAGTCAAGATATTCTTTGCTTGCAGGAGACATGGGCAAGAGACTCGCTACGCATCAATGGGTTTAAAACTCTGCACACCAGGTCAACTGAAAGTAAAGGTGGTAGGCCCAAAGGCGGCTTTTGTACTTTTATATCGAATACTAGGAATTTTAAAAAGGTAGAACTTTATTTAGAAGATATCTATTATCAGCTAGTTAACATTAAAATTGATAGGAAGCAATCTGTCATCCTGATCAACTTTTATAATAATATCCCCCTGCCTGACGTAGAAACTGTGATGAAAATTTTAGTAAGTGATGTACAACCACTATGATATAAAAACGCTAAAGACACGATGATACTTCTAGGATGGGATTTTAACTTTGTCTTGTGTTCAAATGCTGATATTAATATGTGTGGCCATGATGATAATGAAGGGTTCAGTTGTACGCACTTCTGTCATTCAAAATTGGGGGAGTTGTATAATGAAATGTTGTGCACTCTGGATTTAGGTTTCGTGAACGAAATGTGTCCACAGCCAGCTCTAATGGGTTATACTTTTAATGGGCGGAATCAACAATAGATTTTATATTTGTGTCAAATAACCATGCTCCAAGAATCAGATCGTTCCATATTGGGGATATATCTCTGAGTGATCACTTCCCATTGTGTACCACAATTAAAGGATGGAAGACCAACTCAAGTATTGGAAAAACTGTCCCCTGCCTTTAGATTCAATTGCACTTGATAGAAATAATGGTTTTACTTTGAAATGGTCTATGATTGATCCTGACGGCGTTATAAAATATGTGGGTAATAAGTGCAAAGCTGCTTTTGATACTTGTTTGAATGAGTTAGCAACCCCCGGTAGTATCCTTGAGTCTTTTGTGTTAATCTCTAGTGTGGTGAGGGAGGCCCTCTTTGTACAAAAACATTGCAAGGTAAAATCAACTGAGTGATTTGATTCAAACTGTACCAAGGCACACTTGAAATTAAAAAAAAGCACTTCATACTAATCCCAGAAATCAGAACGCCATAAGGGAGGCTAGGAGGAATTATAACCTAGCCATTAAAGAGGGGAAAGCCAGCTTAAAAAGAAGTTTGGGAGTCCCTTCATCTGGCTGCCTTAAGCAGGGATAGTAGTGCCTTCTGGAAGGCGGTTAAAGTACCGTACCTGAAGCAAGATGGGGGTCCCACTATTGAGATTGCCATCACAGAGGACCAATGGGTCGAGCACTTCATAGAGGTGTTCAAGAGGGTAGGTCACACTGATCATAACTTAGGCGAGCCGCTACTAATTAGTAATACAGAAAACATTGACCTCCAATTTACCCTGGAGGAAGTGACAAGGGCGATTTCGGTTACTTGAGGAGGGAAGGCTCCAGGACCCGATGGGGTCCCATGTGATTTGTTTAAATCAAACTTAACTTTATGGGGGCCAATTATAACACAAGTAGTGAATGCAAGCTGCTCAGCACCTTTCCCGCCAGCCTGGGTAGAGTCAATCATCGTCCCATTTTTAAAAAGGGAAATCGCCAGGATCCCAGAAGCTACAGGCCTATTTCATTATTAGACTCTACGACTAAAATTGTGGGCCGTGTAATTTTAGCAAGACTTAAGGACTGGGCATTAGATAAGAATGTCCTTTCCGACCTTCAATATGGTTTCCGCGAAGGAGTGGGCACTATTGAACAGAGTTTAAATTTAGCCCTACTGGTGGGAAAGTATGTACGTGTAAAGAAAGGAAGTTTGTTTTTAGCTTTTGTAGACCTAACCGCTGCTTTTGATTCTGTAATACACGCGAAACTTTGGGAGGTCTTAGAAAAGATTGGCGTTGAACAGCAAATTATTTATTTTTTATGTCGTTTTTATTGTAATGCTGAGACGAAAGTTCTATTTGACATTAAGGATGGACGTACAATTCCAATATGTAGGGGAGTCAAGCAAGGATGTGTCCTTGCCCCATTCCTTATTAATTTGTATATAAATGATTTAGAGGAAGCACAGATTAAGAAACAGGTTGACTACCCCAAGATAAATGGTCGTTCTATTCCCGCACTTTTATACGCTGATGATGTGATTTTATTGTCACAAACTCATGTAAGTGGTTTTAATGAATATATGAATGAATTTGGACTTACGGTGAATACTACTAAGACATATGTCATGAGATGTGGTAGGGGCAGTAAAAAATGGCGGGAGATGTTCATAGGTGATTGAAAAATTGAGGCAACAAAACTTTTTTTATATCTTGGAATACCGTTCCACCAAGATGACCTATGGGTTCAGGCAGTTACAGCTAAAAAAATTAAGTTTTATTACAACTATTTCAGCACTCGCCCGATTTTCAAAAAAGTTAGGGAGAAGACCCCCGGTAGAGCTTTTACAGATCTACCAGGCAAAAAGTATCTCAACTGTAACCTATGGCTCAGGGGTGTGGGGTATTGCAAATACCCAGTCACTACAGTCTGTTGAAAATAATTTTGTGAGATGTATATTGTCAGTACCTAGATCAACCTCTTCTTATCTGTTCCAAGCTGAACTGGGTTTAACGTATCTGTCTGATCCCATTAAATTGGAGCCGGTTCTTTTATGGCACCGAGTATGGACAAAAGAAGAAACCAGGCTAAATCGGGATATTTTAAAGGATATTTTCAAAATGGATACAGTCTTAACGATACCCTGGGTCAGTTATGTACAAAATTTCCTGCAGAATCTGGGACATCTGGAGTATTTTACTGATCCTGATTCTATGCAAGCGGTATGTAGGAAAGATTTTAAAAAATAAGGTCTTGCAATGTTGGAAATATCACAGTTGACGACTGAAATACTAAAGCCCACGGTACTGGAAAATCAAATGATTTTAAGTGTTTTTAAAATTCAGCCATATTTAGTGATAGTACCAGAAGGATACGACAGATTCCTATTAACAAGATTCAGGCTTGGAATGGTCCACAGACTTATTAGTTTTTCCCGATATGAATAACTGGACCCGAACTATGATACCCTGTCCCTGTGATAATTGCTCAAGTCAATCCACTATCCATGTTATTTTCTTTTGTGGATTTTATACTCTTATTAGGAAAGTCTGGATTCTGCCAATGTTGAGAACTATGGGGATAAGAAAATGTCGACCAGCTTATATCGCATTACAAACTATGAACAATGCTAATATGATTTGGAAAATTGCGATGTTTTTTAAAATAAGTGGTCAGATATAGGAAGAGAATAATATTATGAGGATTTTTGTTTTAAGTATATTGTTTTTAGAATTAATGAAATGTTATGAATTTATAATCGATGCTATTAAGTGCGATATAATGATTATAGCTATTGCCAATATTTTTTTATGAATTAACTTGAAAAATCGTTACACAATTTTAATGTTTTTTATTATGATTATAATGTGTACAAATTAATTTTATGATTGCAGTATCTTACAATCGAATAAAGCGGAATTTGATCAGAAATTTTATTACTCTGACCAAGACCGTCAGCAACAACCACAACAGGACATGGTATGCCTTCCTTCCACTCTTGTTACAGATCTACAATCCATGCTAGCGAATTACAGAAAGAGATTTCCACCAATGTGGCTGTCTCCTTCACCAGCACCTCCGCCACTTTCTATGGTTCAAAGTCAACCTCCATCTTCTCCGTCTCAAGGACCTGTAAAACAACTATCACCCTCTGACGAAGAGGAAGATGAACAGGAGGAAGGGGAAATACAGTATAAAGAACAGCAACAACATGACGAATGGGACAATTACATTATTCCTCCACCAGCGTCTCCATCTCCACCACAAACTGATTTACCTCCAGAAGACATAAGAGGTTTCCATAACCACTTAGAGAGAGCAGCCAGGCGTTTTGAACTCCCGATGCCTGTGCATCAGCAGGACTGTTTCCTTCTATGATTTCAAGGAACCTTTCAGGAATTCAGTCAGATCAATGACCATTATTGACAATATCTGGGACCAAGGTTTGAAAATAATGTGGAATCCAGCAACAGTGCCGCCAATCTTACCAAGCCTTGATAAAAAGTATAAGGCTCCTGACGATGCGCCTGCTTGTCTCACTGCAGTACAAAAGGGGGTGGTGAATCAAGCTATCCTGGCTGAAGAGGGGTGAAACCCCGAAACCGGTCCTAGGATGCTTGTTTCCAGTCCAGGGAGGACCTGGCTTGGCAGTTCGGGCTGGACTGTTCCCATGAGGCACAGGGTCAAGACTGATTTGCATATGGCTGGGTTCAAACTGGAATGGCATGGTGAGCAAAAAAAACTATGGATTTAGGCCCAGATCTCTGTACTGGGTTGAATGTATGACATTGTTCTGCATTCTGTCCATCAATTGTTGTTTTTGCATTTGTCACCCGAGTGGGACGGGTATGCTCAGACGTGAGTCCCGTGCTCTCCATGCCACTGGAATCAAGCTATCCTGGCTGAAGAGGGGCGAAACCCCGAAACCGGTCCTAGGATGCTTGTTTCCAGTCCAGGGAGGACCTGGCTTGGCAGTTCGGGCTGGACTGTTCCCATGAGGCACAGGGTCAAGACTGATTTGCATATGGCTGGGTTCAAACTGGAATGGCATGGTGAGCAAAAAAACGATGGATTTAGGCCCAGATCTCTGTACTGGGTTGAATGTATGACATTGTTCTGCATTCTGTCCATCAATTGTTGTTTTTGCATTTGTCACCCCGAGTGGGACGGGTATGCTCAGACGTGAGTCCCGTGCTCTCCATGCCACTGGAATCAAGCTATCCTGGCTGAAGAGGGGTGAAACCCCGAAACCGGTCCTAGGATGCTTGTTTCCAGTCCAGGGAGGACCTGGCTTGGCAGTTCGGGCTGGACTGTTCCCATGAGGCACAGGGTCAAGACTGATTTGCATATGGCTGGGTTCAAACTGGAATGGCATGGTGAGCAAAAAAACGATGGATTTAGGCCCAGATCTCTGTACTGGGTTGAATGTATGACATTGTTCTGCATTCTGTCCATCAATTGTTGTTTTTGCTTGTCTCACTGGTCATCCAAGACCTGATTTAGTGATATCACAAGCAGCACAACATAGATCAAAGACCCGTTCAGCACCATTATTGGCACCCCCAGAAAAGGAGGGTGGAAGACTGAACAACATAGGCAAACGTTTCTCAACTGCTTTAACGGTCAGGGCTTCTAATTCCCTGACTTTATTAGGCCGTTACAACAGGCAAATGAGGTCAGATATTGCTTCTTATATCAACAATCTTCCATCGGACATCAAAAGACGAGGCTAAGAAAATACTGCTGGAGGGCGAACGTTCTGTCTCTGAGATAATCGATTGTATGATGGACATCACTTACACTGTTTTCAACCAACTGGCCGGGCGGCAGTCTTTAGATCTCAAGGATGGCTGAAGGCCACAACATTCAGGCCGGAGGTTCAAACCAAGATTTTAGATCTTCCTTACGACAGAGAGGAGCTTTTTGAGAAGCATATTGATGAAGCCTTGAAAGGGATAAAGAATGATACAGATACTGCTAAGGCTCTTGGCACTCTTCAGTATAGAAAGATGTCATTTTGTGGTGCTGGAGGCAAGAGTCAGTCATCTTACAGGGGAGGCTACCAACAGAACCAGTATCAAGCTTATACCTCTTCCAGCCAACAATACAGACCATAGTTTGCCCAGCGGCAACCACCTGGAGCTGCCTACAACAAGCCTTCCTTCAGAGGGAAAGCAGGACGACAGAAGGATATTTACCGTCGTCAGTGACCTCCCACTACTGCCGGCTGCAACTCTCCCACCTCCTTGCAAAGTAGTAGGCAAAATGTCCCACTATCTGCAAAATTGGAAACAAATTACGACAGATCATTGGGTCTTAGATCTGGTACAATTTGTTAATTCTCTGGAACTCAGAGCCATCACTACCGACCCCTCCTCAACCCCTTGTTCACAAGCATTTGCACCTCTTGAAGTTAGAAATCGTCTCCATGATTAAACCAGCATTAAACAATCATGAGCCACTGATCATCACTCTTTTTTTATGTCACTATCAGTGTTAAAACTGTCTCTGTCGCATCAAAAGCGGAGGGCACACAGAAATTTCAAGTTTCCAGTATAAACCGCCAGCGTGGTGTCTGGCTAATATGCAAGACATTTAAGCTTCCATAAATAGGTGGGAAGAGGATAATGTGCGGTGAAACTGTGTTTACAAGTTCCGGTATTTCACCGCACATTAACCCATTTTAAGTACAAAGGGAACTATTTTAGCGCAACAGCGGGCAGGGTATTAATAGGAAAAATGCTAATGCTATTTGCGTTTCTTCGTCATAATCACTGCGTGATTTGAGCAAAAAAAAAAAGTATAAAACGAGGGTGTGAATATATTCAAAGTTGGTTCTCGAGGGGTTAGGGGGCTTTTTAAAATCATCGAGGTCTACAACACCCTAGAGGAGAGGTTAGACGTCGCCATTCCAGTCGAAAGTGACGCCCAGCCATGCAGCTGGATTCTGTGAACTTTGTTGCATAGACTATTTAAGAAATATTGCAACTCTAAGTATTGCAAACGTGATAAATATTGTATCGCAAATCGATATTATGAAACACACAGAATTATGAATGCTTCGCTAACAAGTGGACCACTTCATGTGTGGCACCTTCAGCCAACATTAGGTTCTTTCTCATGAGCACTTTGCATGATAACATTTTGGAAAACTTACGATATCAAGATACTAAGCTACATGCTCTCTCAATATGAAATTTACACCCATTCAGAGGACATTTTTGTAAACAATATTTAGGACATGACATTCATGTTTGAGGATATTTCTGTACACCATTCTATACAACCTAAGGGATCTCACATGAGCACACACACACACACACACACACCCCGCGTGTGTATATTATACATTCCCTCAAAAGAATAAATAGCGCCCTTCATTTGCATTCATGCTGAATCTTCTAGTTTGTAAAGTCGTCGGCTTCTCCGTGTTTCTGCACGCACTACAAGTTGTCTGCTAGAGGCAAGCAGCAACGACATTACTTTGCACCGAGAACGAAGCCTCATTCCACCAGGGCCATGGATTCCTGCAGTGCCGCCGTCCCTGCACCATTGTCCTGCAAGCGCGCGCTTCCTTCATCCTTCCAGAACCGTCCGCTTTGATGACAGCGTCATCGCCCGTCAGCTGACTCGCGCTGCAGCTGCTCCATCAGCACAAACAGCCTGGCAGTCGCGGCTCTGATGACAGATCCACAGATGCTTTGGCAGACTTGTGGGCAAACAGTGTCTCAATAAATATCCGCCAATACACACGCATCCGGACTCACCGGAAGTTATCATTACAAAACATATAAAAGGCCCATATGTCATCTGGGGATTGGGCCAAAATGCAACGAGTGCTAAGTACAAAGTAAAGATGGGTAAGAGAGGCGGAGAGAAAAGACTGTCACAGGGCACAAGAATGGGAAGAGAGAACAGGGAGAAAAGAGAAATAAAGGGGTTGGGGGCGGGGGCGCGAGCAAAATCTCTTTTACAGTTGTCTGGTGTTGGCAAGTAAACTGTATTCGAGATAAAATAGTTTTTCATTCACTATTCAATGTATCCGCACAATTGCTTTTAATTATTAAACAAGCGTTGGCTGCGCGCGAGCGGCTGCGAGACGCGATATGTGGTGGGGGAGGGGAGAAGTGGGAGTTGTGTGCGTGCATGCGACATCGTGATCGCGATCGCTCTGAAAGCAAAATTGATTGCGATGGCGCACAAGTTTTCAAAGTGCTGCTGAAGCCTAGTGGTTCGCGCGTGCGCGGTGGCGTGAACGCAAGCGCTAGGCCAGCCAACAGCACTTTGAAAACGCACATACAAAATGTCTCTCCGAGCCAGCGCATGCGCTGGGCTCATCGAGACCTAAAAAGGAGCGATGGAAAGCGTCCCATTTCACCAAAGGAGAAAATTATTTTATTCCCAGTTCTCCTTGGTTCGCAAGAAGCCAAAGTAATGTAGACCAATTCTAGACTTGAGAAATCTAAACTAATTCCTCAAACAGTCATTCCGCATGATCATCATCCAGGAGGTGTTGCAGCTTCTCAATGAAAATGACTACATGGCGTCCTTAGACCTTCAAGACGCGTATTTCCATAAACCCATACACAAGAAACTCAAAACATTTCTCAGATTCACAGTAGTCCACAGGCATTACCAGTTCCGAGTGTCACCTTTTGGGCTCAAATCGGCCCCTCCCATTTTTATAAAATGTCTAGCGCCAGTAGCAGCATATCTCCGACAACATCACCACCAAATCTTTCCTTACCTTGACGACTGGCTAGTCAAGGCTCCAACCTGCAACGCCTCAAAAGCGTCTACCAAGGCCTGCCTACGCCTCGTCAGTCAACCGGGTCTCACTTTGAATCCGGAGAAATCAGTCCTTCAGCCTACCCAGCGACAAATATTTTTAGGAACCATCCTGGATACTACTTTAAACAGGGCTTATCATACATTGGAAAGACATCAAATGCTTCTAACTTTAGCGGGCTGCATACAAAAAAGAAAGTCTCTTTCTGTACGCCTTTACAAATCCCTCCTGGGCATGATGTCCTCCTGTATTCTTCTCATCCCTCACTGCTGCCTGCACTTGCGTCCTCTTCAGGATGCTCTGAACATCCAATGGGTGCAGGTCAACAGAACATTCGATGAGATAATTCAAGTAACTCCTCCAATGGTCACTTTACTACTTCGGTGGGCACAGCCTCGTTATCTGTCACAAGGAGCACCATTCCTGCCGCAAGCCTCTCCCCTGGTGATAACAACGGACGCTTCTCTGGAGGGCTGGGGAGCCTTCCTACAGGAACTTCGGATCAGTGGCAAATGGCCACCATCTCAAAGGAACCTACATATAAATCTTCTAAAACTAAGAGCGGTGTTCCTTGCTCTACAAGCCTTCCTGCCCAGAATAAAGAATTCCTCTGTACTTGTCAGGACAGACAATACTACGACAATGCACTACTTAAACGAGCAAGGAGGAGCACGATCTCTTTCTCTGTCTCAAGAAGCTCAACTGATTTGGATCTGGGTAATTCAGCACAAAATCTCTCTGACAGCGGAGTATGTACCAGGGAAGCAGAATACCATAGCGAATTCGCTGAACCGATTACTAACAACCTGCCACGAGTGGGAGTTGAATCAAAGCACTCTTAATCAAATTTTCTCTCGCTGAGGCAAGCCAGTTATAGACCTGTTTGCCACTTGAGACAACAACAAATGCCAGTACTTCGCAAGCTGACATCACCAACAAGGATCCTGGGGGAATGCTATTTCAATAGCATAGTCCAGCATATTTCCCTACGCTTTTCCTCCCACTTCTGGAGAACTACAGTTACAGGTAAGTAACTTATTATCTTATGTGATCTACTCTGGCCAAGTGGGGTTTTAATTAATGTTAAGTAGATATCATCTATGTGGGACAGAGCATCAGGGTCAATATCGTGAAGAATCACCACAATTTATGCAGCAAAAACCTCTGGCCGATTTTATAGTCAATAGGAATTAGTGTGTAATGCGTATGAAATCAAAGGGCGCAAAAAGCAGTCCAATCATGGCTTTCAGGAGCTAAATTGTGACTGAAGAAACCATTGGAAAATCCAAAATGGTTTTATATTTTTTACTGACTGCATTGTTGATGAGTGCCGTACTGTGTGTATTTTGCACTGCAATTGTCTGTGTATGACTTTAAATGTCTATAGTCCAAGACAACATGAGTGGAACTATTTGGTTTTAAAACAGGATTTTTCATCTGAGAAACACAGGGTTCAAATACTCCCTGGAACTGCAGTTGAGAGGGAAGTTCTTTAACGGGTGCTTTAGTGTCCCATTTAACCTGTGGGGTGAATCGTGTAGGTATAATATGGTAAGGAGAATTCTTATCTCAACCAACATAATTGTGATAAAGTGCATAGGCCAATGCGAGGGACCATTCGGCTGCATAAGCTTGTTTGATCTCGTCTGTGATAAGGGCAGAAAAGGAAGGAAGAATCACATCCTCTCCTTGGGGGGGGATGCGCGTACAAATGATGGGGGGCAATCGACTTCCGCCAAGAGGATGCCATAGGATGGAGTTACATTTTCCCATAAGATTGCTTTAATGGTGCGTTTAACGTTACCTTCAGTTTGAATATCTAAGTAATTTAATCTGTCTGAAGAGGCTACGCGTGCATCCGCTATTTCAACTATAACAAAGGTATCAGTTGCTTTTGCTACCAGAAACTCCAGGAGATTTTGGCACACTATGGAGACTTCTGCCACGCTGTCGAGGAGAGTCACTGCCGAGCTTCTGTTCAGGAGGAGTGTTCTCACTGTCTGTGGAATATTTTGCAGTCAAACCCACAACTTTCTTTTTCTGAAACAGGGCTTTATATTGAGGAGTCTTGTCTTCACGTCAGATGAGCGTTGTGTCTCCCTTTTCGGTTTCACATACTCTTCCTGTCTGCGTTCATATCATCCTCCTCTGTCATACTGGTGGTCAGATGAAAGGAAAGAGGAGAACATGTATCAGGAATCTGATACCTGTCTAGAGTCTTGATTTTAGTGGATCACAAAAATCGTACCACCTCTCAGAGGACTCCAGAAGTGGAGAACCTCTGCGAGGTTTACCTTTCTGTTATTGATTAGATTTTTCTCATGTTTTTTTTTAGCAAACTCGCTGACTGGCCTGGTATCCTTATCAGTATTAGGTTTGCTAAGAGGTGGGGCTGATGGCCTGGTTCCCAAATCATTGCGTCCTAAACATGTACATACATTAGCAATAATCATAGGCAACTTGCGTTTACAGTCAGCTACCGCTGCCGCAGTAAGTTGCTGACATATAGCTAGAGATGCTGCTTCACCTTTAACATTAGAAAGAATAATTTCGGAGACCACAGGAAAATTACCGATTAACTTAATCCCCACCCCTAGGGCAGGACCTGCCCCATCCCATGTTCATTCTATATCTGTTTGAGAACGTTTGGTAAAACGGCCATCGTGGGAGTATCAAGACAGATAGATAGTATAGACTGTGACAAAAATTGTCCCCCCGGGTGTTAGTCTCCAATACTGGGAACTATCCCAGTGGGGAAGCACATAGTTAAAATTCTGTACTTGTCTTGTGGTCCCATAAGAGGAAACACAGCTTCAAGTTGACTGGTTTTTCGGGCTTTCCAAAATGGAATTTCCTCAGGACTAGTGTTTTTTTTGTCCATAACTGAGTGAACAATTACAGGACTAATAACAGGCTCTGCAGGCAACTGGGCTTGCGTTTGCATGCATAGTCTCGCCGGACCAGCTAACTATGTACGTGAGATAAGCTGTGTTACGCACCTGTATAGGATGCAAAGTACATTGTACAAACATCGGGTTTGCACGAGATTTATGTTTCCTAAATCAGGGTATGGTGTATATCCAGCTAATGCCAGCCAAGTAGCCCCCTCATTACTGAGAGGGCCCAGTCGAACTGGCCCAGGCACATGGGGAAGGGTGCCATTAAACAAAGTCTGGTGTTCCCAGACTGTAAGAGGAATTTCAACAAGAACATATGGTCTATATTCAGCAATGTGCCTGTGGAATAGTGTATTCGTGAAAAGTGTTTGTGGTGGCATCCACAGCTGGAAATGTGACTCAAGAATAAAAAACTTCAAAGCAGTATGCAGCGTCTGCTTCTACTACAAAGATTACAAGATCACCAGCATTAGGGACTCCATGTTGTTACAAATGTGCATATGCCGCAGTTCAGCAGTTGACTGCTATAGATAGTGCCATTAAGAAACGAAGATGGATTCAAAGTGTAACACAAACTGGGTTTAATCCTTTTAATAGTCAAGTTTGAAAAACCTGCAAAAGTATGTATTCACTAAATACTGTGGAGGAGAATTCCTCAACACCATGGATGTCTCCGATAAGGGAGGCGAGGTTATTGTGAACAAGTACAAGCCCTACTCAGGGTTTCCACAAAATACGTACCTTACCAAAGCATTGGTGGCGCCATGTTGCAGGGATTCTGCTCAGGAACAGAACCATGCTTGGGACCATAGAACATCAGTATGTAGGGACTGAGTCACCATGCCACATCAGTATCTATGAGCCCAAGGCGGACTAGCTATATTGCTCACGTGTCCTCCTAACCTTTCCAGAGAGACAAGTGGTTTGGCACCCCAGAACACAACCCCCTCGACCCTCTCAGGGATCGCGGTAACAGGACACACCCTTTCGCTCTCTCACTCGTACTTGTACACAATAAGATAAAAGAGAAACACTAAGGAAGTTTACAATGTTTATTTAAACTATTGTGCTCTAAGATGCAATAATTGTGTCACACTTAGAAAACAAATGCATGTCAATATCATCAGCATGGTTAATAAACCATATACAATAAAGATTCCGGTTATGTTATCTGACAGATCGGCCTAAACCCTTCCCCACTACTAAAGCTAAGCTATTATAGCTCTCTGGGTTTAGTGGCAAACCCCGTACCTTAGCATACATAGGTAGATGTTGTACATGTCAGCTGACACAGCACTCTTGTCTCATGAACTGCAGCTGCATTTTTCTATTATGTCTAGATGCTAGTTTTTGACCAAAGAGAATAACAAGGGACAATGTCCCAGGAAAAGAATACAATACAAAAACATGTGCTGGTTCTGTGTGAACATATAATGTGGCACAAAGGCAAGCGTATTATTTAGTAACATGAGCAAAACCAAAGGGGCCTACAACGTGTATGATTAGGCTAACCTAGGGAAAACGACAATGGGTCATTTGTGAAACTCATGACGGGGGTGGGAGTTCCATTCTATCGACTGCTCAGTGATTATGTGCAGTGCTGCATTCTGGATTGTGCGGGATCTATCTATGCGGACTCCAGCTTTCTAGTCTCGTAACTGAGCGTTGATTTGTTCCTTCATTCTGTTCAGGATGACTCTGTTGAACACTTTGCCTGGGATCGATAGAAGAGTTATCCCTCTGTAGTTTGCGCAGGTCACCTTTCTTGGGGATCTTGATCAGATGTCTTTCCTTTCAACCTGATGGCACCTTTTCCTCAACCCATATCCTTCTAAACATGGGGTAGAGCATGTCTGCTGATGTTTAAATGTGTGCCGTCAGTGCCTCTGCAGGAATGTTTCAGGTCCTGCTGCCTTCACAGTTCTCAGATGTTTGATGGCTTGTCATATTTTTTGGGGGGTTGGTCTGCTGCAGTTGATTGGCAAGTCCGTATCAGCTGGCAGTATGTTTGGTGGAGACTGGCACGGGCTGGTTCAGCAGTTTTTCACATTGCTCCACTCATCTTAGTTGTTGGCCTTCATTGACCATGATATTCTTCTCAGCTTTGTCTTTAACAGATCTTTAACTGGCTTGTTATATCTACCAGAGAGTTTCCTTGTTATGTCTTGGAGTCCTTTCAAGCTTTTGGCTTCCTGGGCTTCTGTGGCTAGACCATCGCTGCATCTTCTCTTGTCTACTCTTAAGCTTCTCTTTGCTTCCTTGTTGGTTTTGGTGTATTCACCTTGAACTTTCGCTTTTTCTGCTCTTGTCTGACTGGTGTTGCCTGCAGCTTTCTTTTCCTTTCTCAGTTGGATTTTGCAGAGAGTCTCGTTGGAAATGCATTCTTTATGCTGGTGTTTCTTGGGACCCGCTACCTCCTGGCAGGTTAATGTCACTGTTCCTTTGATCTTCTCCTACTGGCTTTCTACTGGGTCTCCGTCATCCTCTAGTTCTTGCAGGACTGGAAACTTTTCACTGAGGGTGACTGAGTATTTACTGTGCATCTTTGATGAGGGTGGTGATATACTGCTGGCATTGGTTTGTCATTTCCATTCATGCTTTCTTCAGCTTTAGCCTGGGCACGACAAGGTGAGGTGATGGTCTGATGCCACGTCCACTCCTCCTCACTCTCACATCCTGCAGGGCCCTCCTGCGGAACTTCTTGGCAATGCAGACATGGTCGATCTGATTGTCTGTTGAATGATCTGGTGACACACACGTTGCCTTGTGTATTCCTTTGTGTGGGAATACACTAACACTTATCACCAGACCGTTCAGGCAACAGAGATATGCAAGCCTTTCACTATTCTCGTTCATGTCGCCAAGGCCAAGGTTTCCCATGACTTCATGGTACCCAGCGTTATCACTTCCAATCTTGGCATGTAGGTCCACCATCAATATTGTGTTTTTCTTTGTGCGGAAAGGTTGCTGTGATGATTTTGGGACAGTGGGTTTCCCATCCAGCTCTGTTGGCTGCTGTCATTAGAATCAGTGCTACTCCCCCAGTATATGGGGCGTTAATTTCCTCATGTCCAGAATACAGCAGAATTTCTCCTGAAAACAGTCTTTTCTGTCCGGACTGTATCCATCTGGTCTCGCTGATGCCAAGCAGAGCAAGGTTGCAATTCTCACCTACTGGGTCAGTGTCCTAGACAAGCAGGGTTGCACAGATGTCAAGGCAAGAATCCTCAAAGCAAGGGCTGCCTTCATTTGGATGAAGAAGATCTGGCGCTTTAAAGGCCTACAGCTGAAAACCAATATCAGGCTTCTACCACCAATGTAAAATATGTCCTTCTATATGGAGCAGAAACTTAGAGAACAACAGTGACCACCAACAACAGAGTCCAAACCTTCATCAACACCTGTCAGCGGAAAATCCTCTAAGTCCGCTGGCCAAACACAATCAGCAACAACGACCTATGGCAGCAGTCTTCCCAACTCCCTGCTCATGAAGAAATAATGAAAAGAAGTTGGGGCTCTGCTAGCCCATATCAAACACCACCAGAGAGCCCTCACATGGAACACTCAAGGAAAAGAGTAAGGCAAAGAAACACTTGGCATCGAGGCCTCGAGGCTGACTGCAAGATGAGTTACACCTGTAATCCGATTGAAAGAAAAGCTCAGGACAGAGATGGCTGGAGAGTTCTAGTTGATGGCCTATATATCACCCATGAGGTGTAGTAGGCATAAGTAAGTAAGTAGTTTCTCCCAAGATGCCTCGGTGATGCAGGGGGACCTTATCCAGCTACAGTCCAAATGTCTTGAGCAGCAGCATCATGCAGTCCTTAGTCATACACTGGGAAAACTCACACAATCTTGACTTTCCATTCTGTAGGTACCCACTGCCCTAGAAGTGTTTTAGCAAACATGTGGCACTCTTCACTGTTTCAATAAATAGAGGCTAGTTATTTGACATGCTGATGACTTAAGGTTCAGATTTACTTTTCCAAATGGCATAGGAGATAAGACTTCTTTGAAAAGCATTGGACCTGTATTAACATTGACTAATAGCTGAAAATAGCAACAATGGACCAGCCAGTGGAAGATCCATACAAAGTTGTTAGTTTGAAGCACATTCCATATTGGTAGGCAAGGCTGATATGTAATACGTTTATAGAAGGATTGTGTAGATGAGCAATGATGAGAGAGTTACAGAGAGGCTTTATGGATGAAAAAGGGATCTACTCTGCTGAACAGAGGATCTACTGACTACCTCATATGTTACTCTGCCCTAAGAATCGGTCTGCTGCAACACACCTGACCCTATTACTGTCCCTTGCATCAGCCTGTTGCCACATATTGCCTACCCACCTGTTTTAGCTCTGAGATCAAGCTGGTGTTCTAGAATATAATCAATTCACCGGAATGTATAAACCTAACCAAGACATTGTTTAATTGGAAAGCATAGCATAGAAGAAGCTTCATTTTCTTGGTTTTTAAAATCTTTACATAGTATCAGCAATTCCTGTCACCCACACTGATCTGTCAAACAGTTTTTTTCACAGCTGTACTGTACCCTTCCTCACCACGACAATAAATTCAACATCTCTCTGTTTCAGTCTCCCCAAGAATAATCTTTCATTAGGTACACCTGGCCTCCCTACTGAGAATGCTCCTCTCCAACTGTGGTTCAATTCACCTTCTCAAATGCTTCTATCCACATTTTATTCACTTCTCCTCCTTGAGAGTCTAGTTTCATTGCATCCATCCCTTTCTCCACCCTACCATGTCTCACTCTCCTGTGAGGCATGGAGTAGTGTATGTCACCCTCATTCTTTAACCTTGATCTTTGGCCTGCATGACCATTTACAGATATGCTTTCTAGTTTTACTTTCCTCTGGTGAGTCCTTTGTCTCATCTTCAGCATATTCGGAACCTTGAGCCCCTTTGTTACCCCCAGGTGTTTGGAGCCTGCACCCCAGTCACCACTACCTTCGTTATCTTTCCTTGTCACTGTCCATTCATGAAGTTCTGATCCTTTCCTTTGTGTTGATAACTAGGGACTGCTATGTACTTCTGCAAAATTCTTTCTCTCCCATGTAGCTTTCCATTAACCTTTTTCCTTTGCTTGTAGCACAGTCACGGGCACAGCCACTACACACCTGAGGGCCTTACCTCCAAGAAGGACCAGGAGGAGGGAGTGACCGAGAAGTTGCAAAATGGGGACATGGATCACATGATTCCGGCGCTGCGTGCTAGTGAGTCAGAGATTAAAAGTCCAGCCGGTGATGGAAAGGTCATCGTAGGATCCCTTTCAATACAGGTGAGGGAGAGTGCCACAAGCAGATTTCAATTCTTGGCACCAATGTTGTAAGCAAATGTATTCGGAAATTCCACAATTGTGGAAAATGCTGGTTGAGAGATTATTAATAAGAGAGCAAGGTTTACGCTTAAGGTGAAGTTAGGTAATATACATTGATTTTGTTATCTTTTCCATCGTCTGTTCAATATGTGTCACCTTGGCCCCCTGTAGTGATTTTGTACCATTCTTTTCCATAGTGATGTGTTCTGTTTCCTGTAACGTCTATTTTTTTGCTGCCTGCAGTGTCTGTGTAACACCTCTCCTCTGGGTACCATATGTCCACTTTACCCTAAGAATGGCCTATCCTAACACTGCCCTTTTTGGTGTTTCAATGCATCATCTATGCCCTTTGTGATAAACCTATGCAATCTCTCCTGTGTCTTTATGCAGTCCTTGCTGTTTTTGAAAACGGTATACCATTATTGCTTTCTGCTGTTTGTAGGCACCAGTCCTGCCTCCTCTGCCCATATGCCATTCTAAACCTCATTCATCTCCATCTGCTATCCTTACTGTATGTGGTGCTTGTGCTGTTTGTCCTTTTGCAGCCCAGGTGTGGGTGTCACTGGTGTCTGTTTATCATATGGCTGTTTCTGGTTCTTCTTGTAGGATCTGGCGGGCTCTCAAGGTGCCTGCTACTGGCTAAAAGGTATACGTTACTCTGACATCGCCACTTTGGCTTGGATGATTACTCTCAGTGATGGACTTCACAACTTCATCGATGGCCTAGCAATCGGGGCCTCCTTCACTGTTTCTGTCTTCCAGGGCATTAGCACGTCTGTTGCCATCCTGTGTGAAGAGTTTCCTCATGAGCTGGGTATGATTTTTCTTATTTTTCAGGGGATCTAAAAAGGTTGTGCTAATGGTTTGCAGGCAGGAGGAGTAGAGTGCACCTATAGCACATGAGAGGGGAGACCTCAATTGTAAAGACTGGATAAGTGAGGTGAGGCAGTGTGTGCACAATATGAGAATGAGGGGCATGTGAATCAAGTCTGAGGTGAGCTGAATTAGATGTGTATGGAAGAAATTCAACATGTGCGAAGTGAAAGGATGTACTGTATGTATGACGTAACGTAGAAGGTGTGCTGCTTGCATGACGTGAGAAGGAAAATTTTCTACATATACCAGCTGAGGAGGTGTGCTTTATGTAGACGTAGAGGGCATAATATGTGTATTAGGCAAAGAGGGGGTCCAGCGTATATGTTTCTGAAGTTCGTCTGCAAGTGAGTGTTGACATTCATCAAGAGTTCTATATGAGGTAAGGAGGGTGTTCTTGCTGGAATGAGAGGATGAATAGGTGCCGTGCCCATGTATATATGATGAAGATGTGAGCAGTATAAAGTGGGGATTGAGTTCTACATCAATAATTACTACACTTGTATAATGCACTCTACCTTTTTGTCTGGTCTCTAGTTGATGATAACAGGTGTTAATAGTGAAGTGAGGGCATACAATATGTATGAAGGGAGGAGAATGGTTTGCTTCATGAGATGAGTTCAGCATGCACTTTGAGACCAGAGTTTGCTCTACATGTGATGTAGATTGCACTGTAAAAAGCAGGTGAGCGTGGGAAGCTACTCTATTGGGTGAGAAGGTTTTTTTCACTAGTGGGGTGAAGTTTTGGCACTATGATATGACATTCATGTCTGAGCAAATGTCAGGCTCAGCGTGTGCTATTGAAGACTCTCTAAGACAGCACCTTAGTGAACAGTTATCCAGATACACACAGTCTAGTGGTAACTGCTTGGAACGGCTTTTCGGAGTGAATGTGTGTTAGGTTGACCGTTGGCAGAGTCTGCATTTCTCATGAGAACAATAACATGAAATCCACTACAATTTGTTCTGTAGAAGCCACTTGAGAGGATATTTTTCAAACATCTGGTTCATATCTGTGAGTATGTTTGTCAGTGTCCATGTCATCAGCACTTGAAGGGAAGATCATGATTCATTTGTGGCTGTTTTCTACAGCAATGGGTGATTTAGACATTGAAACTCAGGGGTTTATCTAGCCATGTATAACTCCTACATTTCACTAATTTATGGGTTTTTGTTGTCTTCTTGAGGACAGACATGGAAAGCAGTGGCACTTATATGTTTGACATCAATGCCAATCAGTAGATCAACACAAAGTGTGTAATTTCTGTCCGTTCCTGCACAGTACATTGAAAACCTAGAGCGAAAAATACTAGGCTTTCATGTGATGATGTTCGGACTTGCACCAAATTGTAGTCTATCTGAAGCTGCGAGCACAAAGCAATATGTGATTGCTATTGCTATGGTAAGAGATGCTCCTAGACTTCAGGTTGACAACACTTCATAACCATCACAACATTTATAGTTATCCCTTCACTGAAAATTCTTCAGTGATAAGTAGCTCTTGAGGTTGAAAAGATTTCAGTATCTACCAGTGTACAAAAAAACGAAACTATCCATTACCGAGATTCTAAACAACTCTCAGAAAACCTAATTAGAAAAGGCCAAAGGTGGATATAGTCTCCACACATTTGCCTCTATTCCTCCATCTGTCCATCCCTCCCTCACCTAGCATAATACAATGTTGGCTGTTTCCTTGTTCTTCACCTTAAGACTTGCAGGATCAACGTGTGTGATGACTGTCATGATAACCCATGATCAAGGAGGAGAAGGAAATAATCTGTGAAGTCTACCATACCTATTTATCGTCAGAGGACTATAGGCAGTTTCTCGTACACATCTCCCTACCTCCTTTCCAGAGTGTGTGAAACCTAAACTCGTGATTATGCAACGGCCAGATCATTTGTATGGGGTACTGTTAGAGGAATGAGGCTCATTTAAAAAAAAAAAAGACTCTTTAACGCCACTGCAGGACAAATATCTGTTTTGCCAATGATTATGTGGGTGTTAACAAGGCCCAGAGCTGTTCCAGAACCTGTCCACTGCTAGAATGGTTACACCATTGGTGGAAAGCAAGTTTCAGCTTGCTCCTCGGGAGCTCACATTTACAGTATGTAATCTGTGGTCAGCTTGTAAGAGATTGGTAAAGCACAGGTTCATTAGTGGTCCCCCTCCTGACAAGGAAAGCACAGTACTTGACATAGTAGATACAAATATTGATGCAGGCTAAGCTATACACAGTGGTGGATTACAGATTCAATACCCCTCAGAACTAGGACAGAATATAGAGATAGAATATGTTCTCTTACACCTTCATAAGTTACACAAAAGAAAAGTAGCAGTGGCTGCGTACAAGTATGAAAGTTGTTTGCAATACCATTGACATTTGTGGCTAGATGCCCTCCCTCACGGCCTCCTCCATTTGACTTCTAGGTAACTCCGACAACATACAGTCACTCATTCAAGTTGCGTGATGTCACTTTATTGACAAATATATCCTAGAAATTTCTCCTCTGTGAAATGTAAGAATTTGGGATATCAAAAGACTTCCCAGATTCCACCTCATTAATGTTGGGATATTTCAATCTCTTGCAAGTGTAGTTGCTAAAATCTTCTTTAATAAAAAGGATCACCTTTGCAAGCAATTAAAATTTAATTAGCTAGCCTAATGCAGTAGTTAAAAAAAGCTAAAACTATTTACCTTTATTAACTAAAATATGTTTTTACAATTGAATTTGTAAAGACCATGTTGAAGGAATTTGAATGGAAACTGCAAAGGTGTTGTAAGGATGGCATATACCCACATCAGCTGCCAAAATCAATCAAATTTCAAATAAATAGGATAAAGGACACAAGCTTTAAACTGCTCAGTATGCCCAAAAGATATGGTAACAGTAATTACAGAACAACAGACGTTAAATATTTATATATTGTTTCATAATGAAAAACGCTAATGTTAATGGTGCAGTTTACTCGGATGAAGTTGGTGTGATTGCAAATGAAATGGAAAACGTTTTAGGAAAGAGGCAAACATTTGTTACGGTAATCTGTTGATTGGAAATACTTTACAATGTACATTTTTGTGTGTAGTATGAAACTGGCAGATAGGCTTAACTCGAGAAAGATGAGGTATCAAATTGACTTGATTCAATTAACTTTATAGATGTCATCAATCACAGACCCTGTTGCTGTGTATCTTGTGGGCATACACACAATCACTCTTCAGATCTAAAAAGGTTGTTTCGGTTTTTAGACTCTCAGACCCACAGACTGAAATCCTCCCCTGCTCCCTAGATGTCTCTGCTTCGCCTCAGCTTATCCTCCAAGCCCTGGGCCATATGAAATTGTACCCATATAGCTGAAAGACATGCTCTTGCAACCAATTCTTCCTCACGCTTTGCCCAAGAAGTAGGAGGTGGTTATCATTGTCTCACTTTCCTGGGTCTCTGCTGCTTCTGATGGACACTTTTGCCAAAGATACCTCGTTCTCTGAAAATGGTAAAGCCACAGTGTCCTTGCTGGGCTTGACTTCCCAGGAAAGCAATTCTACTAGTAATACTGAAAGGTTGATGGCTATTCCATGGTACAACAGTCCTGTCAGAGGCAACCATTACAACTGATCCAAATGTCCCAACAAATGTAGTGTACCTTTCGGGGAAGGGGGATCTAAAGGATGTTGCAACTACTACCAAAAACACCAACAAGAATATCAGCTCAAGTCCCCCGATATCTTCTAGCTCTGCTCCCTCAATTCCAACCCCGCCCCCTTCCAAATGCTGTGCCACATTATATTGAGGACTCACTGCAGGACAGAGCGGATGTTCATCTCTTTGTGGGCTTCAGTGGAGCAAAGAATGGTAAAGTGGTAACCAAACACACAATCTCACATTGTGTTACCCTTTATATTAAGATCTACCATGGTTTCGCAAAGAAAGACCCTCTGGCTGGCTTTTGTGCTCATTCCACTAGGGCTGTGGTACCTTAGACTTCTCTCAGTAGAGTGTTCCAGTAGCAGATTTTTTCTTTTTTATAAATAAAGCAAACACTTCAATTCTGTCCATGGGCTTACTGAAGAAGTTTACAGGTACAAAAGAGACCAGAATACTACCAAAGGACAGTAAGGAATCCGTAATAACTATCGTACCTAAACCTGGCAGACCAACTTAGAGATGTGATTCTTATCGACCTGTACTCCTTAGTATTGAGCCGAATATAGTAGCTAAGATGCTTGCTAAATTATTGACATTAATCATAGAAACAATGGTCCACATGGACCAATGTGGCTTTCCACATAGAGCAACCAGACATAACATAAGCTCTCCCACTAACGCTTTAGCTCTCGAAAATAGACTAAAAGCCCTCCAAGCAGTTTTATAAATGGATTTTGAGAAGGCTGTTGATTTACTAGACAAGGAACATTCACAGGTGGGAGACCGTCATGTGACTGTTGTGCAAAAACGATTTCCAAGATTACCACCACCCACAATACAGACGTGTCCGTCTAATGATACCACACAGACAACTGTACTTGCATTAGAGAAATGTCAGCATTCTCAGGCCGTATTTATTAGACCTCATAAACACGACGTTAAAATTCAACAGTTGTCTTAATACTGCATATCATTTCTGTATACTTAAAATGCAACACTAATCTAGACATTTTTTTTTACTTCAACCAACGTTTTATCACATTCCATCAGGAGTCATGATTGACCACCCCACGGTTCCTTGTGGCATCATTTACAAGGCACACTCTCCACCCTCGCAAGCTGTGAGGGCTAGGGCCAACTGAAGACCTGGCCCCTAGAAAGAACCATGCCAGAGCAACCCAATGAAGGAACACCCCCTGGCACCCAATCGGGGGGATGCAGCTGGGCAACCGGGCCATACCTTGGTCCCCTGGCGCAGCTAGCATCCCCCCTACTCCCACAAGGCGTATTACGGGGTACCTTCCAGGGCCAATTGCGGTAGCAGATGCCCTCTGCCCTTCACCAGTGACCATGTCACACCTGCCCCGGGTTATTCAAAAAATCAACAATCTCTTGAATCCGCCTGCGCTTAATTTGTGATGCCCCACGTTGGCAATCCGTTTTGTGGTCAAAAACAGGACTCCTTAACAGCCAGGAGATGACAAGAGCTAAAGGGATGGGAGGGTGGGGAAAGAGAGATTTGTCCTATGTATGGTGGTGCAGTCCGGCGCTCCCCAGGGGCAGGCAGGCACCAGGTGCTTACAACACAGTACACGCGCCATTTTTAAGGGCTGACCCGCTGCCCCCGGGGGCTGCCCAGGCAACTCCACCTGCCCCCAGGCAACCAATCGTGCTCACCGGCGGGAAAGTAAGCCCGCAAAAATTCAAAGATGCAGCCACCGTCAGCTGCTGGCCCCAACCGGTCAATACCGGCCCCCACCTGTCTTCAGGGCCTTTGAGGTGAGGGCTGTGGCCCTTTGCCCAGTTGCATTACTTAATCATTTAAACACAGGATCGGCATTTTAGCATGCACACTGTACATGGTACCAATAGCTTGTGGACTGGTAAATAGTATGCTATCACAGCCTATCCCAATTACACGTAGTAATCGACAGGGTTGCACCTTATCACCATTACTGTTCGTAATAACTGATAAACCTTTAACTGCACTCATAAGAACAGATCCTGAATAGTTGGATTTAACTGGGATGAGGGGGTTAAAGACACAGTATTGCTATATGCGGACATCCTTCTCATATACCTTAACACCCTGACAAATAGAGACCATGTACAATGCAAGTGCTTAATGTTTGAGTTTTCAGACCTCCAGGTTAGCTGGTATAAATCCAACGGGGGAGATACTGGATCACCCGTTCTCACTTAAAGTAGAAGCAGAAGCGGTTGAATGTTTGGGAATATATTTCTGATCTAACCCTAATAACAAGCATTGGCAAAGTTAATAGGTCTTGCCTTTGAAGAGCTATTGACTTTGGCAATGTCTTTTAGATACGTTGTTGAATACTGTGGCTGCTGTTCAGTATAGATAAAAGTTATTGTGGTGGTGGGTGGAGTGGGGTGTGATAGCTTAGACTGGGGCAGATGCGACTGGGGTAGAGTGTGGTAGATTGGGGAAGATTGTATTGGTGTGATGTAAACAGTAGTGAGTGAGGTAAACAAGAGTGAGTAAGGTAGACGGGAGTGAGTGAGGTAGATTGGAGTGGGGTAGATTGTGTTGAGGTAGCTTTGCGGTGGTTATATTGGAGTGTGGTATGCTGGAGGGGGTGTAGATTGGAGTGGGACATATTGAAGCAGAGTGGAGTTGTAGAGGGGTAGAGTAGAGTGTGGTAGCTTGAGGTAGTGTGGGTTGTGGTAGATTGGAGGAAGTGGTGTGGCTTAGAGTGGGATAGGTATGTAGTGTGTTAGAGAGTGGTGTATCGGGGTGTGGTAAAGTGGAGTGGGGTGGAGAGGTGTAGATGGCTGGAGAGTCATAGATTGATGTGGGGTTAAGTGGGATAGTTTTGAGTGTTGTAGCTTAGAGTGAGTTAGATTGTAGTGGGGCAGAGTGGTGTAGATTGTATTTTTGTGGTATAGAATGTGGTTGAGTTGAGTGGGGGTAGACTGGGTTAGATTGGTGTAGATTGGTGTAGAGTGGGGTGTGGTTGATTGGGGTAAAGTGAGGCGTGGTAGATTGGAGTAGTCGGAGGTAAGTTTGATTGGTGTAGATTAGGTTAGAGTGGAGTGGGGTAGATTGTAGTGGTGTAGGTTATTGTAGATTGTAATGGATGAAGGGTGAAGTGGTGTACAGTGAAGTGTGGTATATTGTGAAAGAGTCAAGTGAAGCAGAGTGTTTTGTGTGGTAGAGTGAGGTGGGAAAGATTGGATTTGAGGGGACTGGGGTAGAGTTTGTTAGATTGGTGTAGAGTTTGTTAGATTGGAGTAGAGTGTGGTAGATTGAGGAAGATTGTATTGGTGTGATGTAAACAGTAGTGAGTGAGGTTAACTGTAGTGAGTGAGGTTAACAGTAGTGAGTGAGGTTAACAGGAGTGAGTGAGATAGACGGGAGTGAGTGAGGTAGACGGGAGTGAGTGAGGTAGACGGGAGTGAGTGAGGTAGACGGGAGTGAGTGAGGTAGACGGGAGTGAGTGAGGTAGACGGGAGTGAGTGAGGTAGACGGGTGTGAGTGAGGTAGACGGGTGTGAGTGAGGTAGACGGGTGTGAGTGAGGTAGACGGGTGTGAGTGAGGTAGACTGGAGTGAGTGAGGTAGACTGGAGTGAGTGAGGTAGACTGGAGTGAGTGAGGTAGACTGGAGTGAGTGAGGTAGACGGAGGTGAGTGAGGTAGATGGGAGTGAGTGAGGTAGACCGGAGTGAGTGAGACCGGAGTGAGTGAGGTAGATTGGAGTGGGGTAGATTGTGCTGAGGTAGCTTCGAGGTGGTTACATTGGAGTGTGGCATGCTGTAGGGGGTGTACAATGGAGTGGGACGGATTGAAGCAGAGTGGAGTTTGGTAATTTGAAGTAGGTCGTAGAGGAGTAGAGTAGAGTGTGGTAGCTTGAGGTAGTATGGGTTGTGGTAGATTGGAGGAAGTGGTGTGGCTTAGAGTGGGATAGGTTTGTAGTGTGTTAGAGTGTGGTGTATTGGGGTGTGGTAGAGTGGAGTGGGGTGGAGAGTCATAGATTGATGTGGGGTTAAATGGTGTAGCTTAGAGTGGTTTAGATTGTAGTTGGGCAGAGGGGTGTAGATTGTATTTTTGTGGTATAGAAAGTGATTGAGTTGAGTGAAGTAGATAGGGTTGTGGTGGAGTGGGGTTGACTGGGTTAGATTGGTGTAGAGTGGGGTGTGGTTGATTGGGGTAAAGTGAGGTGTGGTAGATTGGGGTAAAGTGAGGTGTGGTAGATTGGAGTAATCTGAGGTAAGTTTGATTGGTGTAGATTAGGTTAGAGTGGAGTGGGGTAGATTGTAGTGGTGTAGGTTATTTTAGATTGTAATGGATGAAGGGTGAAGGGGTGTACAGTGAAGTGTGGTATATTGTGAAAGAGTCAAGTGAAGCAGAGTGTTTTGTGTGGTAGAGTGAGGTGGGATAGATTGGATTTGAGGGGAGTGGGGTAGATAGTGGTAGATTCTAGTTGGGTTGAATGGGGTATATTAGGCTAGCTTGTAGAGTATGTGTGTGGTAGATTGGGGTAGAGTGGGTTGTGGTAGATTGTGTAGAGTGGAGTGTGGTAGATTGTGTAGAGGGGAGTGGGGTAGAAATGGCTAGATTGTGTTAGAGTGGGTTGTGCTTCAGTGGGGTAATTCAGTGTATTTTTCCTTTTATGTAGGAAATAGTTTTATTTTATAATTTTTATTTAAAAAATGTATTCAATTTTGTAGAAGTAGTAATTTATTTTTGTGCATACCTTATATACCAAAATATTGAATTTAATAAATCAATGCTTATTTTGTTATTAAAGTAAGTGTCTATTGGCTAAAAGAACAAATGCATGTTGTCACACGATCTGCTTAACTAATCTGTGGATTTGGAAGAAAGTGAGGTACAACAAAATGAAATTTGTAAACATTTGAAATGCATAAGTAACGCTGATGCGAAATTTCTTCGATCTGACACAAACTTACAACTAAGTGAAATGTATGAGTAAACATTAATATAAACGGCGATGTAATGCGATGCGAAAACCAATGCTGTTGGGGGGCAGGGTGGGGGATTTTAATCTGAATAACTAAAAACAAAGTGTTACCAAAAATTGTTTTTGCCCCCCAAAAGTTCTCAGTAGCACAAGTATAGCGCCAGTAGCAGAGAAAAACAAATTTTATGACATTTTGACGATCCGAAAATAGTGTCAGCTGGCTGCTGATTTGAAGCGGTGTGCATGGATTACATTGTAACCGCTCGAATAGTCCTTACCATGTCTAACAAAATGGCAACCTGAAACACAAGCCGAAATGAAGAAAGCTAGTAAAACAAACACATACAGTCACACGGACTGCTTTACTAATCAGTGCAATTGAAAGAAAGTGAGGTAGAACAGAGTGAAATATGTACAATTTACAAATGCCAAAGCAATGCCTATTAAAACAAGCATTGGCATAGCCAATAGGTCTCGCCTTTGGGACCTTATAAGTGTTTAGCCATGCAACAGTTGCATAACTAAATACTTATAAGGTCCCAAAAGCGAGACCTATTGGCTATGCCAAGCGGCTTTGCGGCCGCGAAAGTGATCGCGATCAAACATCAAAGTGGCCGCGCGGCCGCGAAAGTAACCTCGGTCAAGCGCGGCGCGCGTGCCCGCGCACATGCACTGTAGCTCTAGGCTGGCCTGGTAGCACTTTTTGGAGCCCTCACAAAATGTCTCGCCAGACCAGCGCATGCGCTGGGTCAGGCGAGACCTAAAAAAAACAAGCATTTGCAATGCAATAGGTCTCGCATTTACGCAAGTTTAAGCTATTGGCATTGTAAATGACAATGCTCTTTATTTATGTTTTAAAAACGAAAAAAAAAGGCATTGTTATTTGCAATGTCAATAGCTTAAACTTGCATAAATGCGAGACCTATTGCATTGCAAATGCTTGTTTTTGTTAGGCAAGGGGAGATTAAGTGATTTGCCCAGAATCACAGGATGTTGCGCGTCCTTGCCGAGACTCGAATCCAGTTCCACAGATTTGAGGTCGACCGCTCTAGCCGTTAGGCCAACTCCTCCCCTGCGGCTGATGGAACTCAGCACCAGTCCATGAAGTGCTCAAAGCAAAACAAAATTATTGTGTTTTGGGGAACAGCATTTTCAACATGATCTGGTGAATGTGCATAATTTTCTTTCAAAGGCAACATTTGTATTTTACAATGCGTTGGAATCAATTCTCTATCAAATTGTGCTAAAATGAGAATTCGGTGGTTGGCTGTGCCACAGAAGGTGGCACAAAACACCTCATAATTTACCTTTACTTACAGACAAATTTGCTGCATTAGTTAATCAACTTTGCCACGTAATTCGGCGTTCACTCAGGCATAATCAGGGCCACTGGAATTATGCTGCAGAGGAAGATTAAATTATGTGGCAGGGTTGATTAAATCATGCGACAAGAAAAGGCAAATTATGCCGTGTTACTTCATTATTTTAACATTGTTACACCTTGTAACACTTTCTACGAAAATATTTCATTGTATTACCCACATTCATCAATGAACAATTGAAACATGGCCAACCTTTAGAAAGGACCTTCCAGGGCAAAGGGACACACATTGCCATCTTTTATTTAACTGTTGATCTGTTTGAGCTAGAAACATTTTCTTTATTGTAATCTGTGGATAATGCAGCAGATTGTGGATTATGTGGCTAATGGAGCAAACCCATATTTATGCAAATAAATGCAGCAGAGCCGCATAATACCAGTGGCCCTGGGCATAATTTAAATGTCAGACGATACTTTACTGGGCAGCAATGCAACTCTTCTTCCTTTTTGCCACACTCCCTCCATTCCAAGCGGATAGGTTTTTTGTTCTGAAGAGATTTGAGACTAGAAAAATAAGGATTTTTTGTAGGGTGCGTGCGAAGTTTGCAAAATTAGCTTCCACCAACTTCATGAAGTTTGAACTGATACTTTGTTAACTTTCGTGACATAAATAAAGTTAAAAAAATTAGAAAGTCAAAAACAATTCCCACAAAATGGCTTTTGCAGTGAGAAAAATGTGTAAAATGTAATTTTAAGTAGGGGAATCCTCCTACCAAAAAAAAAGGTTTCCACATCAACTTGTTTTTCAGGAAATTTCTCTGGCAGGTCTATTCAGAGATTTTGAAATACATGGGATCTCTACAATGTTGCCAAGTTTGCCAGCATTCAAAATCTCTGCCAAAATGTTGTAATTTCACACACCCTTTTTTGTTTCCACGTGAATTGCCCTGTTGGGTTATTTGTGCCAGATCTTTAAAAACGTTCCAAAATTAATATAATATGTGTGAGAGTCTAAACACATTGTTAACTAAGGGGTGTGAGGGCGATACAGATCATCACTGGTCAATCTAATCAATAAAAGTAAGAACTTGCATTTTACATAGCGCCTGGAAACCACACGTCTACTGTTTCTAGGCGCTGTCCCCAATAGATGCTACTATTACCAAATGGGTGGCAATTGAGCATAATCCGTTTTCGCAATATGTGCATTTGATGTTCGATAGCAAGTGGCAGTTATAGGGGGGGTGAGCAACCCTAAACAGGCATGATAGGGAACAACTGTTCTTTGTTACACGTATATATGTTATTTGCACACCGTTCCTCTGACGATAATCAAGAAATGTAATTTACGGAAAACCTCGCTTCCTCCTGCGAGATCCTGTTCCGTTGGTCGCGGCGAGCAGGCGAGGCGGGCGGTATCTTTGTTCTCCCGGGGAGATAAGAGGCGCTTGGAGAAGGTGGCGGCGACGTGAGGCGATAAGGAGGGGACTGAGGTGGCCACGGCAGGGACTCCTGCGAGCGGGAACTGACGTGCGTGGGGCTGGGAGGCTTTCATGTCTGCAGCGCGGCTGTGCGTGACCTTGCACGGGCACCTTTCAAAGGATGGAGGGGCGGACTGACGTAGACACCCCCTAGCACCAGCATCTGCCTGAAGGGGGCAGTAGAGAGCTGCATACAGTGACGTATGACGTAGGGACATGGGAGAGAGAGATGGCCCGTTGGGTAACCCAGGTGGGTGGGTTGCATCAGTTCTTCCTTCACAGCTCCAGGGCTAGGAAGGGTTGGTGATGATGTCTGTCCAAACAAGTATTGTCCGCGCGGCCGTAAAAAGTAACGGCCGTGAAAGCGAAAGTGATCGCGAGGACGGGACGCGCTGTGTGTCAAGCACGCAAGTCGTGCGCGCGCAGCAGTGATTGGCAGCTGCTCGCGTGAACGCAAGCGCTAGGCCAGCGAGGTCTGGTAGGTAGCACTTTGGAAACCCATATACTAAATGTCGAGCAACAGCGCATGCGCTGTTCTAGGCTCGGCCTAAAAATGCTGACTCGATACGAACTTATAGCTAAGTGAAATTTATGTGTAAACATTAGTATAATTGGCAAAACAATGCCGATACGATGACCAATGCTGATGCGGGAAAAAAATGCCGATCTGACGTACTAAAAACAAAGTTTTTTGCCCAAAAAAATTATAATGCACAATTACGGTTTCTCAAATTTTTTTTTATTTCTTATCAATGCTGCTATACATGTATTAAATGTAGTTTTAAGTGAAACTGTTAATTGTTTGAAGTAAAAGACAAAGTATAATAGTGAGTGATCACCTTTAATAATACATTGCTATAGCGCCAAAAAAGCGCTTCAACACCTCATCAGTAAGCAAGCATTATATAAATGTAAACCTTTTTTCCTCTTCTATCCCTCCGTTACCTTTCTCTATCCAACTGAATAACACATCCACCACTGAAACTACTTTCATATTTCACTATACTAATTTTCAACACTAATCCTTTATGGGTTCCAGAGTAGCATGCTACTCGCCAATAAAGCGCTTCAACACCCCATCAGGGTTACAAGCACTATATAAATGCAATCCTTTTCCTTTTCTACCCCTCCCCTACTCTTCTCAATCCAAATAACTGACTAACATATCCACCACTCAAATTACTTTCATATTTCACTATACTAATTCAACACTAATCTTTATGGGTTCCAGAGTAGCGCGCTACTCGCCAAAAAAAGTGCTTCAAACCCCATCAGGGGTAGCAAGCGCTATATAAATACAAACCTCTTCTATCCTGCCGCTACCCTCCTCTATCCAAATAACTGAATAACATATCAACCACTCAAATTACTTCATATTTCACTATACTAATTTTCAACACTAATCCTTTTATCGGTTCCGGAGTAGCGGGCTACTCACCAGAAAAGCGTTTCAACACCCCTTCAGGGGTAACAAGCACTATATGAATGCAAACCTTTCTCCCCCTTCTATCCCTCTGCTATCCTTCTCACTCCAAATAACTGACTAATATCCACCACTCAAATTACTTTCATATTTCACCATACTAATTCACCACTAATCCTTTATGGGTTTCTGGAGTAGCATGCTACTGCCCAAAAAAAAAAAAAGGTGTTTCCGCACCCCATCAGGGGTAAAGTGCTATATAAATACAAACCTCTTTTCCTCTTCTAACCTTCCGCTTCCAAATAACTGACTAACCTGTCCACAATTTTAATTATTTTCATATTTCCCTATACTAATTCAACACTAATCCTTTATGGGTCCCGGAGTAGCGTGATACTCGCCAAAAAAGCGTGTTGACGCCTCGTCTGGTGTAGTAAGCACTATATAAATGCAATTACAATACAATACAATAAGCTGGTGGGTTATGCTTGCCTTTCCCGCCCTGCCCTGCTCTTCTCCTGCGGAGAGAATCTGTTGGTCACCAGAGGAAGAAGTCGTTCCTCTTCTCGGCTCTGTATGCTGCCTTTATATTCGGTGGTCGGTACCTCATGAAACAGAGAGCTAAGTTTAAGCTCAGGAGGCCGCTCGTGCTCTGGTCCTTAAGCCTTGCTGTCTTTAGATTGTTTTTGTGAAGGAACGTAACCATGTTGCAAGGGTGCCTGCGTTGGTACTAGGCAGCACCCAGTACCACAGCTATTGTATTTGCGTGGATCCAGCAGGTGGCGCTACAGCAGTGTGATCGGATCGTTCAGTCCGTGCAGCCCGTACAGCTGAGAGGTGCGTGATGCGTGGAGCATCGGCCGTGGCTGGCCGTGACAGACCCGGAGTCCACGGAAGCCCACGGGGGCCAAACGGCACTAGACGCGGAGCGGAGCTGGGAACAACGACCGAGGCGAGAGTAAGGTGAGAGCTTGGCGGCGAGACGGAGGCAGGGGGTCGACACTTTCCGCTTGCCTTCCGTGGTCGCTCGCTCACTTCGCTCCCAGGAAGGCTCCCAGGAAGGCTGCCTCCCAGACGGTGCTTTACCCTCTGCGCCCGGTCCTCTCTCGCGTCACTGCCATTAAACATAAAGCTCGACTGCGGTCCTGGTCGCCTGACCTCCCTGCTGCCTCCCGTCCGCTAGTTTCACACCCCTCTGTTTGCGATTCTCTGCAGCTCTCAGGGGCCTTAACGCCTTGCCTGCCTTGCCTACATTCAGGAGAGGGTCTGATCAGCGGCAGCAGGTAGCGGTCCACCGAGCTGTTGTGTCAGCATGCCAAAAACAGAGGAGAGCCTCTAGCGCCCCCCCCGGCACCCAGAGGCAGCGCATGCACACAGGAGCCAGGAACTGGGAATTGGAGAATTGGAGGAATTGGAGGACTCCAGGAGGAAAGTCCTTGTCCCGGTCTTGAAAAGGAAGGAAAAGATATAAATACAGAAAAAGACATAGGGAAAAAGGAAAAGGAGAAAGGCGCACTCCAGAAGGACACCAAGTGAGAAGTGAGAAGTGACACCAAGGACGCCAAGGACATCAAGTGAGAAGTGAAAGAAAGAAGGAACGGAAGGAAGGAGGCAGATCAAAGCTGTGCAATGAGATCCGGGAATACATGGAGTTATACGGCGCCCGCCGATCGCCTGAGGAGAACAAGGAAAGAGAAAAAAAATCAAAAGGGCGACTTAAGCGGTGGACCACGAAAAGACAAAAACTCAAAATCTCAGTATAACGACAAAAAACTCGAAGAAGCCCCTGAGTGGACATCACACAAATACAGACAAAGATTCCTCTGACGCTGAATTCTCCGATCTCTGTGGAAACGCAGAGTGTGGCCAAAACGTAAACAGAGTACTAAAAAGAGACGAAAGAACGGAGGGCAATATGACAACCCCACCCTGGCACCACCCTCAAAAGTGCGAATGCAACATTAAAGACAAGAACAAGGGCAATATGTTTAATGGTGAATACTCGCACTGCGAAGTTCCACCAATGCAAATAGACCCAGCCGCCCGTCAACGCACATTGACGATAGAGGAGTTTTTGCTAGGGCCACCAGAAGTAAAGAGACAGAAGAGTCCAGGAATAACCGGAAAACAATTAGAAAATGTAGCACCCAAACCTCTCACCCAACCAAGATGACAACGGATGGGGAGAGAAAACAACTAATACAGACGTCCTCCGGCTTGAGGAAATAGTAGCGCGAAGAAAACAAAAAGACACCAACTCAGTCCCCTCGAGTCCACGTTCCTCAATTAGCACACCGGCAAAATCAACATTGATCAGTGGCCCAGAAACCTCATATCTCACCCCAGAGGAATGGTAAGAGCTTGTAGTTTCATATTCGGTCCCTAAGCCGGAGGACCTGTCAAGAGTGGTTAGTCTCTCTAATACGGGAACCTCCAGAAGGGAAACAACCGAAACAAAAGAAGACATTTGGTCATCACTATTACACACAATGCAACTATCCGTAAATGCCATTCAATACCAGTCAGACAAAATGGACCTTCAACTCTCTGTCCTTAACTCACTGTCAATATTCGTATCTAACGTCGACGGCAAGTTAGCTGAACTAAACAACCTTGTCAAAAGGGCTCAAACCGAGACCCAATTTACACAACTCAACTGTTCCTGCACAACAATAGTAGACAAACTGGCAACACTCCCAACGGCTATGGACCATCTTCTCTCAGACATTAGGCTGGTTGTAAAAAACAACTGTCCAGATACTTTGGCAAATATAGGAGCAGAAGTACGTATCCCTCCGTTATTGGAACCCCGACACCTAATAAATGAAAGCAAAAAACTGCCCCATGATTCCGATCCATGCACGGATGAGAAAAACAAAACGCCGAACAGAAGCCACCAAAACCAGGGAGTTCAACCATCCTTAACCCTAGCACCTTTGCCGCCAGAAAAAAACCCACAAGGAGAACCTGCTACGGAGGTCACTCTATCTGGGAAACATGGGAGGGAGCAGAAAAGAAAAGGTAGAAACCAAAAGAAGAATATAATCACACTAGCCTGGGGAAAGAGCAATAATAGCACGAAAACTTCACCGCTCGCACTGCAAGCCACCTACATGAAACCGGAAGAAGAACCGGAAGAGGAACACAACCCCCAAGAAAGGGGTATCATGGATGGAGGAAAAAAACACGAAGGAAAAGAACCTCCAGAAAGAGACCCCTTAAGAAAACCCCTCCCGACAGAGAAAGCAACGAAAACAAACTGCCGACGGGGTACCCAAAGCACCCAAACCACAATAAAAACACTTAGCCCCACAGCATTAGTAACAACGGAAAAAAAGAGAAATACAAAAAGCTGGAGGAAAGGAAGAAATCGACGGTTCGGGGGTTGAACCAAACCTCCAGCATTATAATCCACCTGAAGCGGATGAGGTAATAGGCAGCTCCATGCTTGTCTTCTACCCGGAGTACAAATCAAGGGGCACAACCAACACCTTAAACAGGGGAAATATTCTCCGCCTACTTAAAACCATTGATAGCTTAAAAGACATCCGCTCCAGTGATTTGGAGTCAGTTGAGTTCATAGAATCATTAGAAACTCCAGGGGTAGAAGCAACAAAAACAACATGGGCAACGGCCAAATTTCCCGAAAGATTGATAAAAGAAGAAGTAAAGTTCAACTCGTGGGGCATAAAACTCCGTCAACTCCCTAAACCAAAATACTCGGACCCTCTGATCCTTGACAGTTTGCAAAACAATACTAACGAACATCCCTTGACGATCTCAGTACTTCGAGGAGCTCGGAGCAAAACCCCTGAGAACTTAACTCACCAAGACCAGCCCAAAAAAAAAAAAACCCTTATTAACAGCCCAACTTTGCAAAATTGGAGCTGGCTTTCCAAATCACTTAACGTTAAAAATCAATGACACAATAATGCAATAGAGGGGAACGAACACGACAAACTTAATTTGTGTTCCTGGAACATTAACGGAATAGGTGACAAATTTCTGGATGAAGAACTAACAACATACTTGAACAAATTTGATATTATTATACTACAAGAAACATGGACAGATTTGCCCCCGACCATTCCGGGATATAATCTAAACTTCCTGCCTGCCACACGGAGCTCACCGTTCGGCCACAAGAAGGGAGGCCTTGCAATATACTGCTCGCTCAAGACTTTCTTTGCAGCAGTACCCCTGGCATACAATTTACCTCCCCCAAATGCAATACTGACTTTGCTTCTGACAATCCGTGAACAAAAAAATGAAAACATACTCCTAATCAATCTCTATTTACATCCTAAGGAGAAAAACAAGGGAGCGCAGCAACTGAGGGAAGAATTAACAAAACTACTGGAAACCGAAAAATCCAACAACCTTATCGTCAGTGGAACTTTAATTTAAACATGCTCAATAACCCAGCTGCAGCCCCCACAGTAAGTGAGGACACCTTTGCATGGAAACCATGTGAACAAGACAACACCTCTGGCGGCAGCAGATCAAAAATAGCAGGAAAACTGTTGGAAAAATTAGAAGAGCTCGGGTTACGTGCCCTCAACGGCAGATTTCCAGGAGACCGCCCACAAATGGCCACATTTCATAATTCGAAGGTCAGCTCTACAATAGACTTCTCATTCCTCTCTCGGAACATGTACCAAATGGTGAGTGATTACCGAATCGGCACGATGGATTACAGTGACCACCTCCCCCAGGAAATTACCATTAGGATCCCAGTGAAATTAAAACCATTGGCCGTCAACACAATTGGCTCAGAATACACCCTCAATGACAGAAGGGTAAAATGTAAAACCACAAATCCGCAAAAGCTCCAAATACAAGCAAAACAAGCATTTGAAGAAGCTCAAATAGCATGCATAGATCCAATTGAGAGGTGGGTGCGGTTCACGAAAACATTATGCGGAAGAGCCGGAATAGATAAAAATGCTCGGAAAAAATGCAAGATTAATACACCAAGAAACAAGAACGATTACAACTTCAGTAACAACATCCAGGTTAAAACCCTAAAGCGTAAGATTAACCACCTTCTTTGTAAAGTGAGGACGGTACCCACCGCACGCCACGAGCTAAAACAGCAAAAAGAACTTCGCAGACAACTAATCTGGCGACTAAGAAAAGAAGCAGACGAAACCTTTTGGGGAAAGCTCCTCTATGATGCCAAAACAAATAACAATGTACAATTCTGGCAAAAGATCAATTCGAGGATCGGCGAGCGAAACAACGGGATTGAATCTTGCCCTACAGAAGAAGCTTGGGCAAACTTTCTCGGTAAACACCTAAACGAAGACCAGGAAGGGTGGAAAGGACCACACACCCCTAAAAAGTACACAGAAGAATGGGCACAATTACACAATGAAGCCTCTGCACAAAACGAAGGAATTGCGATAAACAACTTGCAGATCCATAAAAGAATCTCTAAAGGGAGACGCGAAGGTGCACCAGGTCCTAACGGCATTCCCCCTATGGTTTTCAAAGAAGACCCTGAATACTGGGCTAAGTTCCTTATACCAACATTTGACAAAATCCTGCAGACATCAACAATTCCAGAGTCTTGGAGGGGGGCAATAATCTCCCTAATTTTCAAAAAAGGTGATAGGAGCAACCCAGGAAGTTATCGCCTCATAGCCCTGCTCGATAGCGAGGCAAAATACTATGCAGGTCTTTTACTCGAGGAACTAACAGCATGGGTGGGTGACACAAAAGCAATTCCATTCAATCAAACTGGCTTTTGTAAAAGTATGGGCACGACCACAAACATACTTTCTTTATCACTTCTGATTGACCATGCACTCATTACAAAACAACCACTATTTCTGTGCTTCATCGATTATAGTTCCGCTTTCGATCATGTAAACAGGAACATCCTCTGGCAAAAACTAAAGAAAATGAGAATCCCCTCACTGCTACTGAACCAACTAATCCTTATGCACAGTAACACCTGGGTACAGGTCAAATTAGGTGAAGGAGACTTTTTGTCAAAAAAAATTCCCACAAAAATTGGAGTGAAACAAGGATGTGTCCTTGCACCGATGTTATTTAATCTCTTTTTGGCCGAATTATCAAACTTGCTGAACAATAGCAACTCCCACGTGCCAAAACTGGGAGGGACACAGATGTCAAACTTACTCTATGCGGACGATCTGGTGCTAATTAGCCAGACCCCCATAGGTCTACAGCGACTATTAAACATAACATCTCAGTATTCTAAAATTGGATATTACTACCAAATACAGATACTTGGGGGTCATCATAGACGCCAAGGGAAGCTTTAAACCTCAACGCGAGGAAATAAAAAAGAGAGGACTAATGACAGCAGTATCCCTAAGAAACCTCAAAAATAAGATCACCGGACCAACCCTCTCTCTTCTACTAAAGGTGATACAGGCAAAACTGATACCATCTATCACCTACGGCAGTGAAGCTATGAGAGGAAGGGATGCAGAGGTTTTAGATGGAACAGTAACTAAAGCAATGCGTATGATCTTCAGCTTACCAAGGTACACATCACCAGCGCAAATTAGGCTTGAACTTGGTCTTACCAGGGAAGATCTGGCTCGTAAAGGAGCATATCTAAAAATCTGGTACAAAATTTCCAAGGGAGAAGAAAACACACTAAACACCCTTCTATGGAACGAACTGCATTACAGAAAGAACTGTCCAGCAAGGCTTTTTTTGGAGGACGCATTAGAGTCTCTGGGGCTGCACCAACTATGGAATCTAGGAGGACCAGTGGCGGGCCTCAAAAAAGTGGTAAATAACACCGTTAAAAAGGAATCACTTTTGCAGGACAAGATTCAACTGGTGGAGCGAGCGCACGGCTGGTTAACCATACAAACATACACTAGCCTTAGACCACAAAAATACCTGCAATCCTGCTTCACCAAAAGAATAAAAGAAAGGTTTTTAAAATCTCGTTTAGGGTTACTGCCGTCGGCAAACCACATAGAGCCATGGCTACGCCCTGCCCTGCCAGCAAAGTGTCGCCTTTGCGGCAATGGTGCAGAAAATATCCTACATCTTATCACCAACTGCAAGGTCCTGCTACAAAAGCACCGAACAATCCTAAAGCCAATCTTTAATGAAAAACAAATAAGAACATGTAGGCAAGCTGTCTTGGCATGCTTCTCGGGCGACAACGTCCAACTGAGTTGTCTTGTAAAATTCCTGGAAATTGCAGAATTCAGATACAAAATGGAAGCACATCAAGAAAAACTTTAATCAGGTCTTACAACATACCTAAGCCCGCAAATCCCTTAGAAGGAAGTAGGAATAATCCTGAAGATAAAAGGAAAATACACAAAAAGAAACCAGCTCTACATCCGAGCCGTCAGTGGGAAAACAAAATTTGGTCACTAATGACCTCTACGGAGCAGTGAGACTCCCAAATCAGTATAGAACACAATAATGTGTGGAGAACACGCTCCCGTAATACTGTCATTACGGACCGATACAACACAATCCGAATCCTGACAGTGTAATATCAACCAGGTAGAGTCTGAAAAGAGTACAGGATACGCAAGAATTGCTTTAGCTCGGCACTCTTTGTACTCCCCCAGCGCTGGAACTGATTTTAGGACCCTTACATTTTGAATACAGTTTTTAAACACACAGCCATCCTTACCTTATGATGGGCACTAAAGATGTATTAAGCTTTTTTCTTTGTTTTTAAATGATCTTTTTGTAATGGTTTTAATTAACTGCACAATAAATATCTATCTATCTATCTATCTAATACAATACAATCCAATAGTGTCGGTCTTTAAAAAAAAAAAACTCAATTAGGGTAGCACAGAGAAGAGTCTCACCTATCAAACACAAGCAGTTACCCAGACTGGTTTTTGATTTATTTTATCAATATTTTTTGTAATTTATTTTTGTATGGTCTTACTAAAGTGCACAGTGCAGGTGAAATTTGTTTTATTAAAGTGGACCATGCAGATATTACCCATGTCAGTGGATCCTCTTTACAAAAGTCAATATGTTGCGTACGCAGTAATGGTGCTGTCAAGTGCATGTTGCGTTAAAGCGGTTACCAGGGATCACATTGTAATACAAGCAGAGAACATATGAAAGCAGTGTAGGAGAAACAGCAAGCAATATCTGGCTTTACAGTAGCAGTATTTTTATCCAGACGGAGCTGGATAACTTTGTTTAAAGAGATAATTGTAGTGCATATGATTGGAATATGTAATGTTATTAGTTATATGTATAAAATGAAGGTGATAAAAATGTGCTCAAAATCTGAGTACAATAACTGCACAGTACGTGAGTTACTAACTGCGCAATACGTCATTGACTACAGAATAGCAATAAAAAAGAATGTGTGTAGTTTATTGCCTTATTAAAGTGCACTGCACAGATAGTAACTGTGTGACTGTAACCAATTTACAAAAGTAAATAGATTGCATACGCCACAGTGTTGCTGGGTACTTGATGGTGCTTTTAAAGCGCTTCCCATGGATTACATTGTTACAGAGGCAGAGTCCACCTGAAAGCGCTTTAAGATGAACAGCAAGTGAATTTTAAACACCACAAGAGCATTTTTATCCAGGCGGCGTTGGTCAGCGTTGGTAAAAAAACTTTGTGTAAACGGATACATGTAGTGCCTATAATCAGCATATTTTATTACCTTAATTATGATAATGTGTTTTTGACGCACATGGAGATTAATAGATTTTCTATAAACCTGAAAACGGTGACGCTGCAGTGGACTTAAAGAAGGTTGTCTATCGGCCGACTTACTTTCAGCTTTAAAAAACGTAGCCGACAAACAGATGCAGTTATATTTAATAGTGGCGACCTGGCCTGCAACATGTAACTGGTCTGCGTGTGCATAGGAAAGCAAATGAACTAAGAACCGAAGTCCAAGACACGGTGGAGCCTTGCTGGCTGTGGAAGTAACTTTGCATTTGTTTTTTTTATTGGTATAGCAATTATTTTATTGGTAAAAATTAACAATTAGAAATAGCAAATACAGTGACATGGAAGTCCTGCTTATTCCCATATTGAGTTACAGATGTTAATTGTGATACAGACACCAAGAACAAACAAAATGTGTATGCAATATTTAAGAAAAGATGGAAAAAGGGAGAAAGGGGTGAAAGAGAATAAGCTATTGAATGAATAAAGTAAGGAGAGGAAAGGAAGAGAAGAGCGAAGAAGTAGTGAGGAAGAGACAGAACTAAAAAACATTGAAGATAAACGGGTTTTATCAAAGTCCAAGTATAATAATACAGATGGGTGGAGAAAGGTGGCGCAGTAATAGTGATGCGGAAGAGTTCAGAGTCCATGTAGATTCATTTTCATTATGGGGGCGGGGTATCCTGTAAAAAGGGGGTCCATGTAACAAGAAAAATATCTGCTTTCTCCGTTAAGTTGTAAATGACCCTTTCATAGGACGTGGGCGTATACATCTCTGTGAGCCATTCCTCGTGTAATGGCAATTGTAGAGAACGCCAATGCCATAAAATACAGATTTTGGCAACTGTAAGGGCAGTGACAAGCAAGCGACGAGCATGGTGGGTCAGCTCGGTAATGTCTGATAAGTCATGAAGAAGAATTAGGGGTTGTGAAAATGGTGTGGGTAAATCCGTAGATTCCTGGATTGTAGACCCCACTGCCATCCAAAAAGGGGTGTACGGTGGGACAGTCCAGCAAGAAAGGAACAATATCACATGGTGCATGATCACATTGCCAACAGGCAGTGTGAGGGAGCACAACGCTGCAGCCTGAAGCCGTGCCAGGGTCCAGTGCCAGCCCTGAAGCATCTTAAAAACCCTGAGCTTCGTCCATGTCTCACGGACTCCTCGTTCTAGGGCCTCCAAAAGGTCTGTCCATTCTACCTCATCATGTTCCACCTGTAGGCGAGCGTGTCATCGTGTCCTGAGGCTTGCCAATTTTGGTTGGGAGAAAGATTGGCATACCAGGAGAATGTACTGTGGTAAGAGAGCACCAAGGAGCAGGAGTTAGTCCAGGGTTGGGGACCCAATCTGCTCAGCAGACAATTATTTAATTGTGTTATATCGCCATTGTTGTGTATGCAACAAGTCAAATTCATCCTGTAGCATCTGAAAGGACTTGAGTTCACCACCAGAGATCAGGAATGTAAGATTCAGGAACCCAGCTCTGCGCCAAGGGCCCCAATCAATCATGTCATCCCATGCTAATGCCAGTATATTTCCAAACCGGAGCTTTGTCATGAAGGTGATAGCTTGAGAGCCCGCATCCAGGCAACATACATGACTCTCAACATGGGATTGTGTATGTTGGCGGTGTCGGGACCAGGAAGATAGAGGGCCTGTAATCCCAAAGGGGCCTCCTGGAGTCGAAGTTCAGTCATGGCCCACAATGGAGGGTCTTGGTTTAGGGGATGCATGTACGCCATTTGTGCCAAATATAGGGCTAAGCACTAATGTTCCACAGAAGGCAGGCCCAATCCCCCTGCTGATCTGTGGGTGATGAGCGTCTGTATTGCCAGGTGAGGTCTCGTTGAGTTCCAGAGGAAGGCCTTAATAGTCCTATCTATCTGACAGAGAGGCGAGAGGGGTATTACTTGGGGAAGCATGCCTAATACATACGTGATTCGGCACAGGGTAACCATTTTTACCACCAGGGTCCGGTCCAAAGAGAGATTTAATTTGTTATTATTTGTTACATATGTGGGAATGTTTTACAACAGTGTTTTTTAACCTGTGGCCTGGGGACCCGTGGGGGTCTGCGAAGCCTACAAAGGGGTCCGCGACTGCTTTGAAAATGGAATAATATTAACAGATTAATAAAGTGTATATAAATAAAAAATCAAAACGTACAATTGACAATTTGTTACATTATGTAAATGTGAGGGAATTTGAAATTGGAGCTAAAAATGAAAGTGGTATCCTCCGATTGATTTGTGGGAGCAGTGAAAGTGTATGGACGATGAGTGGCCTTCATTAAATTTAGAAAAGCTCCAACCATGCTATTAAAATTGAGATTTTTTAATGTTTGTTTGAGAATTGAATACAATTTTTACAATTGTGTATTTGTTTGATGAATGCTTGTTTCGGTATTTGTTGTGTATTTTTTTCTGGTTCAGTTCATCGAAAATGTTCAGGCCGGGGTCCCTAGCTTCCAGTAATGACCCAGTGTAGGGCTCCCGGATTCCAACATTGTTTCAGTGGGGGTCACCACGTTCCAGTAATGATTAGTTGGGGTTCCACAGAAGCAAAAGGTTAGGAACCTGTTTTTAGGATGTTGTTTGCACATCAAAGCACGGGTCCTAAAAGTACATGACTCACTTGTTAAGAGTGTGTTAATGGGCGGATGGTCGTGTAGTGTGAAAATATCTTAATGTAAAGCACCACAGAGACCGCGTCTTGAAGGGTGCGCTTTTAATGGCAAGCTCACTTGCAAATGCCCTTGAATTTTATTTTTTTGTGCAAGTGCATTTTTTTAATACCTCTGAGACAATTGGGTTGATATGCCTGCATGTCTAATGGTAATTTTTTATTTTGCTTGATTACTTTTATAACTCCTATGTAAGGATGTAATAGAAGTGATACAAATAATTATGTTTTAAATATTTGTGCACTTCTAAACGTACTATTTTGTAATAAAGAAATAATTAATTGGAAAGTACTTATTTAATTTTTTATTCTTTTTTTAAATTCTGTTATTAAAATGCTCCATGCAAGGGGGATTACTTTTCACATCACCATTGTTTCGCCTGGCAAAATGGTGAAAATTGCTCTTCTTTGGAGAGCTGGGAATGACTGGTTTCTCTGCATGTTACTGTGCAGCACATCTAGTAGTAATGACTGGCTTTTGGACTTCAGATCCCACCCAGGATATAATAGCAAAAGACGGGCACTGGAGTGGGGAAAGAGAGGGGTGTTTAAGGAACCAATTCAATTTTTATATTGGCTACTCTTATTCTCAGATGCTCCTCCAGTTACAAAAACAATCTTTTATATGGAAGGAGAACCTCTGGGAAAATGGATGGCACCAGAAACTAACACTGTAAACCCCATTATGAGCTAGTACATGACCGCTCAACGTTTATACACTTGAGGGATTGTCTGGCTGGGACACCCTTGGAACAACAATGTTGGGAAGTGTGGTAACCGATGTATTTATGAAAACGTTTGCCTGTGTACAGGAGAATGTCGGACCTCAGTTCCTATTCTCCCAGTACCTCCAACTCAGTCATGCACTGACACCATATCTGAATTCTTTTGAGGAGCTTCCTGAATTCAATCATCTGGAAGCCAAAAATACCATAACCGCTTATTTCAGGCACAAAATCATGAATATACAAACCCCCAGTCAACCACACCTCACATACATTCCAGCAGCTTAGAAAAGACTGGAAAGCAAACATTGGCACAATTTAGAATAAAGGCTGTCACAATGCTTTAATAACCTCTAAAGAAATTGTAATCACAGTGAGATATAGGCTAATCCAATTTAAATACTTACTTCATAGTTACTATAAAAAGTAGAAACTCAGTTGTATGAGGAGAGCAGCATCTTTTCTATTTGTCAAAGACCCAAAGAAGAAACCCTCTCGAAATGTATTCAATGCCCCATGGTTCTCTCTACACAAATGGCATTATTAAATATTTATGATGATTTAAACGCTAATAGGCACATGAACATCCTTATCGGATCGGAACATTGAATTTGTGGGGAAAAAAGACATAGCTCAATCATGGAGAGAGACTGAAGTGCCTAGCATTGCATGGTGGAGAGTGCAGATTGACTGCTGTAGAATGCTAGAGAAACAGGTGTATGAAAATTGAGGATCCAGGCAGAACCATGTTCACATTTGGAGACAATGGCTGGAGTATGATCGAGATGAAACTGAATCCCTACCAATGTTTCACCTCTGGACTAAATATTTTAGCCCAAGATTGGAATGTGTCTGATATTTGATGATGTATGAAAATGGTTTCCTGTTGGTGGTCCTATTTACTTTGATGCATTCTCTCTTCTATTTAACTGGTTGTATGATTAAAAATGTTAATGAAAAATACTGTAAACACGTCCAGCAGTATGGAGCTGAGCCTGTGATCTTGAGATGGACAGTAAATCATGCACTTGGATCCATAGCCAAAAAATGGAGACTAAACGGCTGTCTTGGTCCTCCTGCCTGTATTGTTCTTCCTTGTGTTGTCTTTGGTCTAGAAGAACAACCTTTTCCAATGGGTTCAGACCAAAAAAGCAGTCAGTATGAATTGACCGATAGTTGCTATTATACTATTGTACTACTGGTAGTCTATGCAATAAACCATGCATTTAATATTTTCCATGCTGTTCAACAACCTTTATCTTTTGCAGTAGAGACCTATCCATTAGTTGAGATATTAACATTTGTGCATTGGATATTTATTGGTTTGTTGTTGCCATATTGTTTCTTTTTCTCTGGTATGTAATCTGGAGGTCAGATACCAGCACACAGAGTTTGCGTATCTTCCGTGTTTGCTTAGCACTGATGTGTTCCAGATCTAACACTTCGTTTCTCATCTGGTCTTTAGAAAGTATTGCTACAATATGGAGGTATCAGTATTGCAGGTGATTTTGTTGCCAGCAAATTTGGTTTTCTTTGGGCTTCTTTGCAGTATCTTTAATGCACACAGAGCCTCCCTCCAACATGCTCCCTTTACATTCCTTACTTGTGTATTAAAATATATATTTTAATTGCCTTATGAAGACGTTTGGCTCTTGGACAGCCAAAGAATGTATCAAACACAGTCCATCCAACAAGTCCCTTGTAGTAATCTTGAATTGTCTATATTATCCTGCTGTAGTTACTCACTGTCTACATAGTTAGCTAAGTGTCTCAATTTGTGGTTGTCTAAGAGATGGCAATCAGATCTAAGGAGATCTAAGCCCAGGACTGCTCTCATTGCGAGCTGTACCATTCTTTGGTACACACAGATGGCTTGACACATCCTTTGTTAGTAGGCATAGTTTACTTGCTTGTGACAGTTTGTTTCCAGGTCTCCCTCTGCGTAGCTCAGGTCTAGAAGAGATGTCTCATCACCTCGCCTCTAGGCAATTGTTGTGCATGACATTTAAGTAGAAGGACCTGAAGTCTGATAGATCGGGCATTCAGTTTGATCATGGAGCTCACACACACAGTTAGCAACTATTGCATCGCGCTCTTGGATCTCTGATCCCAGTTGCAGTTTTAGATATCAAAGGTGCACATTTGAGAGGAAGGTTACGTTCTTAAGTTGGAAAACCGCAGGGTATGTGTGTCCAGTCGGCAGGGAATTTGTCTGCAGTTAATCTCACCACCTTTTACTGTTAGTATCTCAGATTTAGTTGTGTCTCTTTCTGTATTTAAAAGCGTCTGGTCTGCTCTGCTTGGTTATAACATGCTCCTGCTTTGTCTGTCCACCACTGCCTCCTCTCCGACACTGTCCCAGGAAGTATGAAGAATTTCCTGTCACACAATAGCCAACATACAACTCTTTATTTCACCATCTTCGTTTGATCTTTAAGCAAAAGCTGTATTTTCAAAGGACATTGTGCTTCTCTAAGTGAGCCAGATTGCCTACTGTAATGATCAATCTGGGGAACCTTTTAAAAAGCACACTGGCTGGATTAGAGCGGCAAAGCGTAGGACAATATCTAAGGAAGCAATTTCTAAATATATGTTAGGCCTTCACAAACGATTTGCAGCAGTGTAATGTGGCGTTAGCGACCTCATACTTCTCAGTGGACACAGTATTTTTTAGCGTCCTGTTTTATTATCAAATTAGTTGGCAGTTTGGGCCTGTTAGATGTATTCGATATTGACAGAAGACATGCTAGTACAGGGATGAGCTGTAGGAGTGAGGGTCCAGTGCTATTTTTACATCTATGATCCCCGGCTGAAATATTCAGTCGCAGTTGGTGATGTGCAGGAGAAATATATTTTGGTTTCTCTGTTTGACATCTCAGTTGTGCTCTTATTTTATTTGACATTATTTGGTGTCTTTTCCACTTCACCCCTTCCCTAGGTGACTTTGTGATTCTGTTGAACTCTGGAATGAGTATCCAGCAAGCCCTCTTCTTCAATTTCATTTCCGCCTGCTGCTGCTACCTAGGACTGGCATTTGGGATCCTTGCTGGCAGCCACTTCTCGGCCAACTGGATCTTTGCTTTGGCTGGTGGCATGTTCCTCTACATTGCACTGGCAGATATGGTGAGTTGACATTTCGTTTGGATAGTGGAGAATTTGCTCTTGAAGTGGCCATTTTGGGAGGGTATGGTATCCGACAGTAACAAACTGTTGTTCTCAGGATTCCTTGCACATCCCTGTGCTTATGGGGCCCAACACTAAACTGCTTACTCTTCACATCTGGAACTGTTAGTCTAGTCATCACTGTCATCCTACACTTAGTGAGTATTCACAAGTGAATTGCTACTTATCTATTTGCAATGATTTATTCAACTGCAAAAGAAAATTGATTTGGAAGTTTGTATTGTGACAGAACCACACAATATATTACAACGTCTAACACTGCCTTTCATCCTGAATAGTGGGACTAGCCTTTTTTTATCCTGGGTCACAAATCTTGATCTTGATGCTCAAAATGCACTCTAGATACACTAAACATACTTTTGTCTTTTTTTAAATCAAACACACTCCAAATGGTCTATGTGCATAATAAATGCAGTTTAAAAAATATGCTGCTCAAACCGATCAAAATATTAATTTATAAATGAGAAGAATGGGATGCTCACAATTCCTTTGTATGTAAGTGAATTAAAAGGGAAGATAAGATCGTTCAGATTTTGATTGGGCGAGCACCAAATACTGCATGTTATGCAGCATAATTTTCAGGGTAAAACTTGTGATAGGTGCTTTTTATTGTAACCAATAACTTCCGACCCCTGCTGTCCAGGTTTTTACTGGGTCAATTAATATTGCACCCTCATTTGGATGATTTGTATCAAGGGACTATATGTTTTAATACTCTATTCATATAAAAGCATGGGCACTTCTGCAGACCATTGCAATGGTCTGCAACCCCAATATTGGTGATGGTGGTTGGGTAGAGAAGTACATTGAGGTGTGCTGTCCCACATAGCACTTTAGGCTGAGGAGCATGTTGATTGAGATTACGTACATCCCATTCTTGACCGTGCCTTTTGTCCTACAATTTCCATGCAATGCTTCCGTTGATCTAATAGCTGCCTTCTCCTATGTTTGTAGCGTAGTTTGACATTCTCATCTTCACCATCACCTCTTTGTATCTCAACATTAAAAATCTGGAAACTAGCTGCTGCTTGCAGGAACACAGTGGGAAAGCCCAGTGTGCTGATGATTCCCTGGATTGTTTTACCCTTTTGTGACCATCGCTGAGCAGAGAAGGGAGGAGCTTGCTGAAGAGCAGTTTCCTTGAGTATGTTTGGATGATCTGACCCATCAGAAAATTGGCCCATCTGAACACTTGCATCAAAACAAGTGGGTGAGGTAGGGTGGTAAGGAGACAGAATAGGGAAGTAGAAGACCGAGATTAAGACAAATTATGTTTCTGGGAAGAGATCACCTGTACAGATGCAGATTATATTCCTCTGACACCACCAGAACAATGGTAGTGATGCAAAGTAAATTTCTCCCAAACAAAGTTAAAGGCAATGAGATACTACTCTAAGTCTAGGGTGCGGATCTGTTCTCGCTCTCGAGGCTTATCCCGTGACAGTCCTGTCCGCTCTCGAGGTCATCTGGTAAGTTGAAGTTCAAATGGAAGCTTAAACAAAAGAAGGCAAAGCTGGACTCGACCCAATCCTGTCACTTTATCTAAAAAGAAGTTGTGAGGGTGTCATGGTGTCATTGTCTCGCCTCCAGTCTCTGATTGTGGAGCTGATCCAACAGTTGAGCCTGATGTGCCTCGAGTTCTCTAGGCCGTCAGCGATGCCGAAGCAAGTCTTTTGTTGGGTCAAGCCTCATATTTTTGGCACTGCTCTTGCTCCCTTTAGTGTGCCGTTGGCCTCCATGGATCCACAGAGCCTCCAGTCTGGTTACTGCCAGCGGATCCGTTATCTGCGCTGCCTGAGCCCTGAAACCCACCTCCAGTTCTGTACAGCCTCCGTAGCTTACTTCCATTTCGGCACATAGACCAGCATCAGACGTCACTGCTCGCCTGTGGGGAGTGGGGGCGGGGACCCTTTCCCAACTTCAGTGTCCAACCCAGACTGAGGTCATGCTCCGACACTCCAGCACACCTTGTTCCCATACAGTCAGATTTAGACAAACACTCCCTCTACCAAGGACCTGTCCTCAGTTGCTCCACCACCTTTTCGGTTCTGAATTTGACCAGAGCTTGCCACCACAAGGAGAATGAGATGGGGATGATTTACCCATTTTGCAAGAGGCCAGTGCGCTCAATACTTACCCAGATACAGGGTTGATTTGTGACCCCATGGGCTATCAATGAAAGCACCTACTTCTTGTGCTGTAGTCATCGGAAGTGCTGCTGTGGACCTGGATCTGCAACTTCCTTCTGTTGAGGTTAAAACAAATGTACTTACTGAAGTTCTACAGCATGAGATGATTTCTTTTGAGCCCTTATTACCATTCAGTGAACCCCTAATGGATACTCTGGAGGGCACTTGGTCTAAACCTTGGTCTTGCCTACCAGCTAAAAGGCGGGTCACCAGACATCACAGACCAGCATCTGCAACCCTGGTTTTCTTACACTGCATCCTACTCCTTGCCCTTTTGACCCATGTCAGTCAGTTTCCCTATCAGTTTTGCACCTTGTGAAGCCACTCTAGAGGTTTGACGTGTAGCCAACACCAGGCCCCCATGCTGCTGTCCCCTCAGCCATTTTATGTCTAGGAATAGGGATCAGGCAGACAGGACACCAGGGACACGGATTTTCACTATCCCTCTCCCTGTTGCATCAGCCTGCAAACAGCTATATGTGCCCTTAGCAGTACCCAAGCACCCAGTGGAAGGCAGGATCCAGCATTTCCTCCCAGGGTGGCAGTCCAGCACCTCCGACAGATTAGTCCTCCAGTTCGTCAGCGGGTCACCAGAGAAACAACTATTCATCTTGCTGCAAGAGGTGCATGCTCTACTGTCCAAAGGTGCCATCTAGAGGGTGCTGTCTCTGAAATAGAGACAGGATGTTAACCCTGCTGTTTCCTCGTGCCTATGAAGAACGGATCCTCCATTCTATTTTAGATCTTTGTCCTCTAAATACCTTTCTGTGGAAGGATAGATTCAAAATGTTCATGCAGGCCCAGGTTCTGTCCGCCCTAGATCCGGGTGACTGGATGAAAGCCCTGGACCTGCAGAACATGTGTTTTCATATAACGTTGTCCCACATTTCTTACAGTCCCAAAGATGTTACTTGTGGTTTAAGGTAGGTTAGGAGCATTTTCAATTTGCCTTGCTTTACTTCAGGCTCACCAGCACCCCTCGGGTGTTCCCGAAAGTGGTGGCTGCGGTCGCTGGCCATCTTTGCAGGCTGGAGGTGCCAATTTCCCCGTACCTCGATGACTACCTGCACAGTCAGTCGGGCAGCTTCCAGACAATGGTGAACCTCGTAACATCATTCAGTCCTTGATCAGTATGCTGAAGTTACACTGGGCACTTTGCAGAGGCTTCCTTTCGTGGGAGCTGTCTTGGATACAGTGCAATTCAGGGCCTATCTTCCATCAAAACAAGTCTTGGACATGTCAACAATAATCCTGAAGATTCAGCCTTAGACCTGGGTAACACACTTCTTGTCATGTTGCATCCTGATTATCAACAATGCCATGTGACATATGCAGGCTCTGCTGTGGAATCTGAAATCTCAGTGGCCTCAGCACCAAGGACGCCTGTTGAATTCCATCCAGGCTTCAGAGGAGATTGCAAAGAATCTGCAATGGTGGGTGCTCTACAACAATTGCATCAGCGGCAGACCTCTGTCCATGCTCCACCCAGAGATGACAGTGGTGGTTCATGCATCTCTGCTGGGTTTGGAGGTCATCTCAGAAAAACCAGACTTCACATCAGTCTGTTGGAGATGCAGGCCATTCAACAAATGTTGAAGGCCTTCCTTCTGTTACCTAGGGTAGGCTGGAACAGGTTACCATGGACCACACCCCCACCATGTGGTCCTGCAACAAGCAGGGTGAAGTGGAGAATTGAATTCTATACCAAGAGGCTGTGCACTTCTGACGTTGGCTGGGGTGTCGGGGCATCTCTCTGAATGTGAACCGCATGGTAAGGTCTTTAAATGCCGGGTTGGACAAGCTCAGCCGGTGGAGTCTGCTAGATCACGAACGGTGGGTACACTCCAAGGTGGCACTGGGCATCTTGCCACTGTGGGAAGAATTCTGGCTGGGTTTTCCGCCACTGGCAAGAACATGTCAAACGTTTTGTGTGTTGGGGTTTCCAAGAAAGTTTTGTCTGGGGGATTGATGCCAGCTAGTGTGCACCATGTGACTCGCCTAAACATTTGAAGCCTCTTTAATTACTATGTCTGTAGCCTCATGTATTTTAACAGCATCTCATCAATGCCCCATAACTGGGTTTATGCACTAAGGTAGAAGCTTACTCAATCCCACCTCATTGGCTGCATACACATTTTAAGTTGGGTTCATTTACTTGTAATTTATCACTAATGTTGTTAATTACAAACATTGTGTAATGTTCATCTAGTTTCTACCCTTCTTTGACCTCTATCCTAATTGTCTCTGCAGTTCCCTGAAATGAATGAAGTCAGTAAGGAGGATGAGCGAAATGGGCGAGCATTGACTGCCTTTGCAATACAGAACGCTGGTCTGCTGACGGGATTTACGATAATGCTGCTGCTCACCATGTACTCAGGGCAGATCCAGCTAGGATAGCTGCACTGACTGTCACAGAGTGGTGGGTCCCCCATCTCCCCACCCAGGGACTGAATATGTCACCAGCCTGTGATTTGAGGATTTCCAAATGACTAGTGAGCAGGGTGGGTGCATTGTTGCTCCAGATCCAACAGATCTCATCAACATTCCTTGAGGAGTAACCTGAAATTCCAGACTTTTTGTGGTGAACTCCGGGTAACAAACCAAGCACATCACTGCAAAACCAGCACCTTCAACCAAGACAAGTGTACAAGACTAACATCTGCTCCAGGACCTGTCAAGTCGCCAGATCTTCATCAGGACTTCTCATTCACAAACTCACTTTGCTGGTGTGGGTCCTGGCCTGACTTCCTCCAGATGACTAGCTCAAAGACAGTTGGACTCTGACTCTAACGTCCGTGGGAGAAGTGAGTTGAGGGTCGCAGATCCTCTTGAGCAGGCTCAATGTTTCCCAGTGACATTCATGGTGCATCGAATTGTTAAATGCTGCTGTTGAGAAGTCCTAGTTTCGGGCATTTTAAATTGTTAAGCTGCTAATCTGAAGGGGGCAGAGGTGACAAACACCAGTCATTTTTAACTTCTTTTTCCTTAGGAATGCAGCACTTTGTCCGGAATATGTGCTTATTATATGGATAGGTCTCTTGTGTGTCAGAATTGGGCCTGGGGTTTTGTTAGGTAGAATAGATGGTCTTCTCTTGAGAAGGTTGGTGAAAATGAGAGGTGGGTATTTTGACACTGGTTGTTAGGCCGTGAGGTGCTACGGCTTGGTAAGTGAAACAATTGCGGTTGACATCAACCTTCGATGTCCCTTTCTCTCTGGTTCGCTGACCCCAAGCAGAGTGGTTTCCTACACCCTATTTCACTTGATAGTAATACAGCATCCATACTATTTTCATTCTCCTTCCTAAGAAACAGGTATATGTCTAGGAGAGGGTGCTTAAGGCAGGACCTAAACTCCACCCTTTTCCTTTGAATATATGGGCCAGCCATGGTATCCCAGTGCACATGGCACCCCCTGTAGTTGGTGCTGTTCCAATCTTTCAAACCTCACACTTCCCAAATGAACACAGACCTGCCAACGCATATGCTGCCATTGTGTTTCTCACAATATTGGCACATTTCACCTGGTGAAGCTCTAATATTATACAGTGAGCTGGAAACCCCTACATACAATCAGAGTCCTGACGGTGTGTTGGTGGCTCTGCATCCTAGAAGTCCATTTAGGGTTTTACATCCTTCCCAGGACAAGGAAGACCCGTTCAGAAGCTTTTGTTTTGCAGTGTCAATATTTTCTGGACTCACATGCTGTACATTATTCCACTGTCTAGTGGTTGGGTCCAGAATTCTTGTATCTTCAGCCCCCCTGCCCCCCCTCCATTTCCATGACCCTTCCGTTGCCCCTCAGGGGCTGTTTAAGTAGTGATGAGCTAGAAACTCTCACTAAGTTGTCTAGGTTGACATGTATGTGAATGAAGTCACTGTGGCCAGATGTGAAGGCTGCAAACAAAGACCAAAGTTGTTTTAGGTGGGGGCCTTCCCAAGAACAGACTGAGATGCTGCAAGCAGCCCTGAATCAGTAGGTGAATGGCCCCAAAGTTTTTAGTGCAGCTGGCTGGTCCAGCACTGTCTAAATTGAGATAATGGCCTGTTTGTTCGTACCAGGACCCCTGCACCCCAGGCAACAATTTCACTAGTAATGAGCAATGTTGTGTATCGCATTGATAAAGTCTAAATTTTACTGACTTTCCCCCACTAAGCTTTGAAATTGGAGCAAACGTAAGCCAAGCATGACCAGGTGGCAGTGGTAGTGAACTTGTGTATCTTTGTAATGTGCAGCAGTGAGACCTGCTCTGGGCTCATTAGAAGGTACAGCCACTTACTCCACCCTCTTATCCACTGTTGAGATCTATGTGGTTATGTGTCTGTGTGTAGCCTGCAGATCACCGATTTGAATTCTTGCATTACTGTTTCAGCCATTCATCCTTCTGCAATGCATCAATTCTTGATGGGTTGCACATAATAGGACAATCATATGTTGTATGATAACAAACTATTATTTTATTAAAATACATAGGTATTCCTGCGGTTGGAGATCCTGTGCAGTGAGGCAGTGCCTCATGCAGGGTTATTTAAAATGCTGCAAAAAGCCTTATTCCCTGTTGTTTCCACAAATATCTGTTTGCTAGAGTCTGCCTCTAGACTCTGTGGGAATATTTGAATGCTATCAGCTGTCTGGTAAAAATATGAGAGCTCCCCAAATCTATTGAACCCCCTTGCACGAAGCACCGCATAACAAATTGACTTGTGTAGATCTGCTTGACCGAAAGGTGAACTCTGACAGCGAGCATCACCCTTGGTCAGAGATTCAACACATCATATACTGACCACTGGGACGGTGTCTAAGTTGTCTGCATCTCTAGGTGTGCTGGACAAGTACACTTGAGGGAAAACGTATACAGCTGATTGGTTTAGTTACAAAAATGTTGTTTACCCCATCATGACATTGTTGGGAAAGTAATCTGTTTATGCGTGTGTGAGTTTAATGAATTTTCTGCACTGTGTGCATGTTGAAGACTTGTGCTCTGTGGAGCTGGGCATCAGACATCTGACAATTGTGGCAAAGTTATGTCTTGCAATGCTGAGATGTGTGTAGAAGAGATGGCATGGATGCTACCTAGCAGGGTGGTTCCATTTTAAAATTGTGCTTTAAGAACATTGTGGTGTATCATGAGTGATGATGTGAGATTTATATGCTATTTGCCATGTCTGCTGCCACATCCATAGGCCGACAAAAATGGATAAAAAGAACCTTCGGTAGAGTTGACCTTATGGCTGGGAGTAAGTGACAATGCAGTTCGATGGCACACGATGCACTGGCACGTGAAGGGGATTGGTATAGGGTGCAAAGTAGTGCTGGACAAGCGTCAAAATTCATAGGCCGAACCAGGGGTGTAGTTTTGGCTCTAACAACCAAAGTAAGAACTGACACATCGAAAGAAACCTCATGTATATCACACAACAAATTAAGAGTGAGATCACTACATTGTGTTCAATAAAGCTGACTTTACCAGTATACAAATCACATGATAAATTAACCTGACACTACATACAAAATCTTTACAGGCAGAAATTACGCAACCCTGATACAATGCAATCCCAAAAAGGTGACTAGCACCAAATATAATGAATATCCCCAAAATCCTCATAAAGCAGCTGAACAATATTCATAGATTTAAAAAATACAATTGTCTTCACAATAATACATAGAAAACATTAAGAAAGCATATCACTCTCCGCTCTCTCTGGCCTCCTCTGACTTAACAACTGTTTCACAAGGACCTCAGTAGATGCAAGAACCTAGGTCTACAAGGTCATTAAAGTTCAGAAATTCCATGTAGATTGCTTTTTGGTGGCATGTGTTCTGTAGGATGAGCCTGTGAAGTGTAGTTTTGCTGCAGTCACTAGACACCTTTTCACTTTCTTGTCTGGCATTTATTCTAAACTGCATTTTCAGCAGATACAGAAAGCACGTGCATCTCAGGATTGATTACGGCACATGGCACAGCCTAATAAAAGTTGTTCTCCTTTGCCCAAATGTATGAGGGAGAGGCGAGAGCGAGCAATGCCGTGGTCCAGCCCTGGCCTTGTGTTCAAACGAGGCCTAGAGCTGAACCAAAGCCCAACATTTGGCTCAAGCCAGGCTTCAGATCTCACCCACCTATAGTACTAGAGAGGATTCCCATCTTGCCTTTACTGGTACATTTACTCTGTAAATTCCTTGAGACTGTAAAACTCCATGGGTGAGTGATAGTGTTGAACTCCGTACATTACACCCTCTTCATCGTCTGACCAGTGACTTTTGTGATGTTCTTCTTTCAAAAGACTATCGCATGCAATAGGAGAAGAACATTGAAAGGTTTAAGGGGTAATGTTCTTATTTAAATTCATGAAAAATAACGCAGATGTGAAAACTGTAAACTTTAAAGCCAGCCCTGCAGCTCCAACTGCTTTTAGGTTAGGCACCAGTGGGTATCTATGTAGTGCTCTATTTACCTCGAATCCATTCTCACCTTTCTCCGTCTTTCCGCCACTTCAATATCCAGTGATTTTAACTCTTCTACTTCCTGCCTTCTCCTCCCCTCCCTATACCTGAACCTCCTCCCCCCTATCCCTGCACCCCCTCCCTCCTCCCAAGCTGGTGCCTTTTGTTCCCATACCACCCCACAGTCCATGTGTGGCCTTCTCAATCATACCAACATGTCCTCATGCTTTCGGTCTGCTTTCTCAAGATTCATCAGTATTCGTCGCAGCCAGTGGCGAAGGAAGAACATTGCTTATCCTCCTTGAAAAGAATGGTGCACTGTGTGAGGTGAGGAGAATATGTAGGGGACCTTGCATCCTAGAGCCGAGATCTGTGTGTGGGATCGTGGATGCAGGAACTCATGTCTACTGGTGATGCAAGGAGTTTTCTACGCGGGCCTACAACTTTCCGAGAGTGCCGCACTCTGGATGTAGGTAACCTGCTATGCATATGGGCTGTGTACCCTCCTCTAGTGGCCTAAGCAGCTCACAGAGGTGTACTACTCTTATGCACCCAGCTATATAGCGTTGTGTCATGCACGTAACATCCTTTTGGCTGCAGCTCTCTGGGTTACATGCATCTTTCTCTGGGATTCCTCTGGCACTAAATTATTTTGTTATTGTAATTTTCATGAAGGTAATGGGCGATGGGTGCCGGTAACTTGCTACATGGTACAGTAGTGGGCATTACCACTACGCTGTTGGGTTCTCAGTGCGTTTTGGGCGCAGCGATACGAGTTAAGTAATCATGGGTGTAGGCCCAGAGTTAAGATGCATTCCGAGAGTGGTGTGGCGAAGCCCTGGGTGAAGTCTGGGTTGAAGTGCTGTGCTACAACTCTATCCTCCAAGCACATAAGGCTCTCAGTGCATCATCGCTTGAGGTGCCACTGGCTGCGGTGTTGTTCAAGGTATCGTCTGTTAATCTCAGGTGTAATGTGAGACTGACTCAAATAAAATGTATAATTTATGTACACGAGTGTGTTGAATTCTGTGAAATGATGATGTTATGTTAATTTGTAGTACGCGGCTAACCACCCGTGAGGGTATCAAGCTCTGAAATTGTTCAGTGGAATGAATACACATGTACTGAATAAAACTGATTAAGCTGGGTTGTTAATGTAGATGCAGTTGTAGTGTTTGAGCAGCAGGTGGCGCTCCTTCCCTGCATTTCTTGTGTCCTCATTTGACCCCGCTCAGTTCTGTCCTAGTATACTATTGTCGGAATTGTGGGCTCAGCCGCACTGCAGAATCTGACTGTTGTTAAGAAAATTAATCCTTTGCAAATTCCTGAGAGCGTGACGTTTCGACTGTAGATTCTACCCCGGATCACTCATGGTTCTATCCTAGGTTCTACAACACTCTGTTGGGAGAAATATTCGAAACGAGACCGATGAGTGAAGTGCCGCACCTATAAGGTGACAGTACCTAAACCTAAAAGCACGCAGAGGTGCCCGAAGTAAACAGGCTCCAGCTTGGCACAACTCCGGGTTTGATTTCCCCTCAAGTAGGATTTTGAAAAATCATTATGGTATTTCATTTCAACAGAGGCTCCGGAAATGTTGCGTGTGTAAAATACACAAAAGAATAGCAACAAACTAGACGTGCAAAACAGCCCCAGGGAAATGCCTCCTCCTCCCCCTTCAGCTAACAAATGCAGGTCACATGGTATGAATGTCCTGTCCAAACCTCAGTGTCAGCAGTAAGTAGGCCAAATAAGTGTGTTTCTATGGCACAAGTAATCGTGTATTTATGAATGGGAATGCAACACTAGACATCGGCACAAGGCGGGGGCAGACGGCGTCTATACCCACTTTTTTCACAGAGTGGACGCCGTCTACCCTGCCAAGAGCTTGGGCCCCACAGGAAAATTTAAAACTTGTCCCGATGTAATTTTGATTGAAATTTACATTGAAATGGCCACAAACTTCACCATTGACATGCAGCTTTACTAATAAAACTATATAGTGTTCAAACAATAATGGTTGATAATAGAGTTTGTGCAAATATGTATCATTTGCACATCACCAAGTAAAGTGTTCTGGTTTGTTTTGCTCATATTTAACTCTTTGTTTGCATCACACTTCTTAATTACAAAGAAAATCGTTTGTAATTCCAGATATATTTTGAAATATTTGTAATGTTAATTTACAGTCTATTTATTTAAATATTATGTGTTAAAGAAAAATAACTGACTTCTTCAGACCGCTTACTTGACAAAAGCCTATAAATCTTGTAAGAGAGAGAAAAATTAACCTAATTTTCCAAGCAGCAATTAGTTAGAAGACAAACTGACATTTGACCCCTTTCCTTGAACAGACAGCAAATGTGTTAAGATAAAAACAAGATTTAATGGCATCTTTATTGCTCATTCACTTTCTGAATGAACATGACACCTGTTTCTTTCCAGCCTAAGTTTACTAGTCAGATGGGACTAGTAGGTGCTAAAAATAGCTTGACCTGATAAGATTTTACTGGTAATTGTGAGTGGGCAAGTAGATTTTTTGAGGCCTGCTAATGAGGTGCACCCAATGCCCAGACAGTGTTAACAAGTGTAAAAAGCACAAAATAATGAAGTGATGTTATTACAAAGTGTGCCACATCATGCTGCATAATTTGACTTTCTTGCTACATAATTTGGCACTCTCCTGCCGCATAATTCATGGTGGCCCTGCATCTAGATGCAATGGAGGGAAAACAAAGGCACACAACTTATCACTACACAGGTTGTTGCGAGAGGTATGCTTTTGATGTTGTACATTACCTGTATATAAGACATATGCATGCACTGTAAGAATGTCATATGTGTTAGTCTGTCCCAGTAGTTGCACAAACAATAATTTAAATACCACTATTTTGTTTTATTTCTTTTTTAGCGCTACTCATCAAAATGCAGGGTATCTGAGCACAACATTCACATGTTCACATTATACATTGACAGTAAATTATATCTGAGTAAGTCAATGTACAGGATGCGTTAGTGAGGGTTACAGGGTGGAGTAGCCACATGTCCTTCATAACTCACTGTGCCCTATTAGAAGGTAGATAATTTATGAACTACAAGTAACAAAAGGATCTCTGTCTTATAAGCAGTCACCCACTTAAATAAAATAAATACAAACCTGTCATTTGCTTGTTACATAATGTGCTTTGCAGGAGACATATTAACACACAGTGCTACTTTAATTTAAAACTGGGACTAGACAAAACACAGATCTCTCTAGCAAATACGTTAACCTCCAGAGTTATCTTACCATTTTTATTATTCCCTGAGACTTACTGGGCACACAGAGATCTCTGCAGCAGGTGTCTTAACCCCATAAGATACTTTAAAATGCAGAATTTGCAACCAATTAAGCAGAAGAGATTAAGTGCCATGTGTCTCCTTGTTGCCAGTTTCTTTGTGACAGGGTTTAAAAAAACACAAATGTGAAGGCCCAGATTTTGTATCGGGTTTGGGGCAGATTCCTGAAGCAAAATCTAATTAGTTAAATATTGTAATGCGCCTAAATGTATTACTGATAGACCTGCTAAACATATGTGTGAGGTCTCTGATGTCACATCCTGTGAGGTCATGGGCTGTGATGCCACTTCCTGTGATGCTATGTGTGATGTCACGCACTGTGATGTCAGTTGCATACTGCCTAACTTGCTTAGTCACCCCACTTGCTTTTTTTTAGGACTTGTGCACTGCTAGACATTCCAGAATGCCATCAGAATTGCAGCGAGGATAGAAAGAGTGGAGATAATTACTTTTACCAGTGCGTAATTAGAAGATTACCACTTCGGGCCAATTTCCTGACAGCAGTCCTTATTTGATGATATACAACACAGCAGCAAGGCACCTTCAAACAGCACACAATTGGCACACATGTAGTGGATCAAACTAGAGAGGCCAGCAGAACCCCTTGCAGAGACATCACCCACAGGACACCCGGTTAAAGGAAGAGATAAGGTAGGGCTCATCCAGCTCATACCAAGAGAAGGCCCTCTTCGAGGGAAGCCCAGGCAGGAATTTGACTGGCATTGGACAAAAAAACCTCATCTCCCAAGAGCGCACGTAGCTGCTGTTTCCAGAATGAAACTCTGAATATTGATTACTGCCAAATCCTACTCCACCAACAAACAATTGCAGAACCCATCCTTGTTTCGTGGTGTAAACTATAGGGAGAGCAAATCCAATTGTTTCCAGTCAACAGTCCTAGACTTATCACAAGCAAGAGTGGCATTAGCAATTAATAAAGAGCCCTTGATGTGCCCCAAGTAAGACCATGTGCTTCAGGACCCCAGTGTTGACCATCTGCCTCACTCTTGTCCCTTGTAATCCGTGGGAGCAGTGGTAAGGACCATTGGTACATCAGAACCACAACGTCGTAGGTATAGCCCATAAGTCAAAGATGCAGCTTCTCTGTAATTAAAATCGACGGCCAAGCCAGAATGTAACAACCAGCGGTTTCATGACCAGCCTCGACATAGAACAATCACATCTCCCCATGTTCAAGCAGTGGAGGTCCATTCGCCTAACAGTAGGGCTCAGAGAAGTTCCTGGAAGAAAAACCATCAAGATGATAGCCCTCATAGAAAGAACATCTCTACTTTGTCTCCAGAACCAAAAATAATTAATCTTTGGCTGAGTGCAATGACTGGAATGCACAGATTCCACAACCACTATAGCCTGAAGGGAGCTGTACTTCTGTAACAAATTAAACAAAATGGACTTTGACTACACCTCTTAACGAGATTAGAGAGCTCAAGCCATCAGTGTTCAGGACCAACAAAGCATGGCAACAAAATTCAAATACCAAAGCCTTTCCAGGATATAGTTGAAAAGGAAGCTCTTATCAGGCGATCCATTACAATGGGAGAATCCGATATCTCACTGGTTTTCTAGGCCAAAGATGAGAAGAGATTAGCATTTGCGGGAGATACAAGAACCCTCTAGCAAAGGAATCTAAGGACACAACTAGGTCAGAGCTTGTATAGTAGATCTGTTATTTGAGCGGCCTCAAATCTACCCCACTGCCAGTAAGTCATATTAACAAGGGAGATGGATATGGCAGGTCTTGTGCTGCAATTCCCCACTGTGCTTATAGCAACGGTTTTGATGTTGAAATATATTTCACATGGACTCACATGCTGTAATGTCTTCCAGGGGTTGGATGTTCTGTTTGAAAATGTAATATCATTTTAAGAAAAAAGAGCAACATGCATGCACAGTACCCTGATGCAAGAGCTGTGGGCCACATTTGAAAGTGCACAACTGTCTAAACGTTAATGATGGCTGCATACCCAGTGTGACTATTTGCCGTCTAGACGTCTCAACGCAAACAATAGTACCAGAAGCATGGCCACTAGCTTTTGATTGGAAGTCCCATACTGTGGGTGCAGTAGCAAAAATGCACCTCAACGCAGAAGCCTTTTTCAGTAATGTAACCAAGAGCAAGCAACAAGGCCAAAACAGTACTAATAAGGTCAAGACATGTATGTTAGTGTTAAAAGAGAAAAGGGATTAACACACGAGACCTCATTGTTATAATTTTCAAAACACTAATGTGGTCAAATTAGGTAAAGAAAGGCCACTTTCAGGGTGCCCTACATGTTAGTATTAAACATCTGAAGAGGTACAGTGTAAAAAGACCATACAACAAACCCTCAATCACTGCAAGCGATTGAGGAACATGGCGGCCGCTAGACGTTGGCGGCCGGAGGCGGAAGTCCAGAGGGCTTTTGCATTTGCTGGAAGAGCTGGCGTGTGAGCGAGCGGCAAGAAGCGGTGCATAGCGGGAACTGCGGGAATTTTGTTCGTTTAACCTGCGGTGGGGAAAGCACTTACCAGATAATGCTCACGGAGCTAATTTGTGAGCAAGGGAGACGCCGGGGAGTCCGGCACGAAGCTCAGCTGACACGCTGGGAAGAGGCAGCAGGGAGCCTCCGGCGGATCTGGTGGGCCGGCTTTGGGGGCAGAGGCAGAACAAGCAGGGTTTCCCTGCTACAGCCGGGAGGCGAGAGAAAAGGCTCGAGTAGAGAGTCGGTGGTGCAGACGAGTGGTCTAAGAAAGAGGGGAGGAAGTCCCCTGCTTATGGAGAGTGAGACCCTTAAGGAATGTGAGGTACCCTCCAGATATATGCTGAGGACCAGAAACATCGGAGGTAAGAGTTTTCTTTCCACTTTGCCGGATACTTTGCCTAATTTACCACAAGGGGAAAAGACTGCTACTAAAGTAAAAAGAGGGCGACAGGAGGGGTCTCTTCAACCAAAAGGGACCAGGGAGACTATTAGGAAATCCAGCGAGGGAAGGAATATAAGGAAATCCTCTCTCCCAACTGCAAGAGTAAAAGTGACTCCTTCACTTAAATCTTTTTTTCGTGTGCTCCCAAATATGCAGAAGGACAAAGCAGCAAACGCAAGTTCTTATCCCAAAGAGTGTTTACCCAAAGATATAAGGATGTGCGAAGCTAATTCGCCAAAGGTTAATGATATGGAAGCTGCTGCAGGAAAAGGTCCTTCTAGTGTTTTAGGAATGGAGAATAGGGTCCCACAACAGGATACAATATCAATTCCAACTAGCAATAAATATTCAGTCTTAACAGTAGTTGAAGAGTTCGAGCTGTTATTACCACTACAACCGTCTGCGCAAAACCCAGAATCAATCGTAGAATTAAACAGAGATAATCAAGATTCTCCAGAAGGAAGAGTATTAGAGGTGGAGGCAGAGCCCTCACTGGCTAACATCCTATTGGAGTTGAAGAAGGATATTAAAGAGCGTTTTGAAGTGTCAGAAGTTAATCAAACAAATATACAAGCATCCTGCTCATTATTGGCCCAGAAACTGGACGAGGTTACGACTCGTACAAAAAAACTGAAAGAAGTCAGCGCCGTCAGACAAGATGTTGTAAAAAACATAACCGAGATATCTAATTTGGGCAAACAAAACCAGATGCTAAGAGACGTTATAGAGAGAATTGAGAATCATTCTCGAAGGAATAATATAAGACTTTTAAATATTCCTGAAAAGGAAGAAGGGGCAGATATGAAGACCTTCGAGAAACGATTCTGAAAGATAGGGCGGAGATTAATCTTGAGAGTGAAATACAGAGGGCGCATAGAGAGCCGTTTTGTCGTAACCCGCAGAAAACTAAACCCAGAAAGATTTTGGTAAACTTTCTTTCTTACATCAAGGAGGAGATATTAAATAGAGCCTTAAAAAATGGCCCATATCTGGTTAATGGTTTTTCCCTCCTGATAAGATCTGACGTATGTAGGGTTACAGAACAAAAACAGTGGGAGTTAGGTGGGAAGATGGAAGAACTTAGAAGACTGGGAGCGAAAGTTCAGTTAAAATAATGTGGTACAACAAAATGTATAACTATCGCTCAGTGGAAGATGTTGATGCACTAATAAGTAGAATGTGTAATGAGAACAGGTCAAAGTAAGAAATAGCTTGATAGCTCTCCAGCATTTTTTCTTTTTAAATATATAAATAAGCTGTCTGTCTGCCCATAGGCTAATAATCTAGGGAGGGTTCCTTGGGGGGGGGGGCACAGTAATGGAGGGGGGGGGGTTGGGGAGCACGGGTGGGGAGCAGCGGGAAAAAAAGAAAAAAAAGTTCTCAACACCATGTATGCGGGGTTACTTTTTTAGAATAAGGCTGAGATCGGGAAAAGAACTTGTTAAAGAAGATGAGTTCGGTTAATGTTCCGAGCATTAAAAGTCTTACCTGGAACGTGAATGGTATGAGATCTAAACTTAGACAGAGACAAATATTTGAGTATCTAAAGAATAGCCAGGCACAAGTGATAATGCTACAGGAGACGCATCTCTTGGCAAATGAGAGTAAGGAGTTGTTCGGGAAATACGGGTGGTTGCAAAATTTTGTCGTCTCAGATCAACCATTTTGTTGTAAAGGTGTGGCCATTTTGATTAAGAGTGGTTGTGGAATAGAAATGCGAGAGTCAAATACAGATAGTTCAGGTAGGTGGGCCCTAGCCCAAGTTAGGTGGGCTGATATGGATTTCTTATGTATTGGTTATTATGGCCCTAATGAGGATAATTCTCAATATATTGTTGATTTAGAACTAAGGATGGCAGCAACCTCAGTTCCCGTAATCTTGGGTGGAGACTTTAATGTGTTATTAGACCCAGCGCTAGATAGGTCTACAAAAAGAGAGAACATATCTGTCCCTAGAATGAGGAGTGCTCTGAAAAATATGATATCTGATTTTAATCTAGTAGATGTATGGAGGCATGTGAAGGGTAGGATAAGGGGCTATACATATCATAGCAAAAAACACCATCATTTTTCAAGACTTGACTATTTTCTAGCTGAAAGATCATTTTCAGCAAATATTAAGAAGATTGAACATTTACCCGTCCATATCTCAGACCACTCACCAGTAATAATAACTGTACAGGCTCAGAGTCCACACCCACTTAGGAGATGGACTTTAAGACGGGCATTACTACTAGAAGAGGGGGTGGAGAAAGCCTTAAAGGAAGCGGCGAGGGAATATTTCGCTAATAATCAAGACACTGCCCCTTCGTATATTGTTTGGGATGCATTTAAGGCGTATACAAGAGGAATTCTAAAAAGCCTAAACGCATCAGAAAATCGGAAAGCACAAATAGAATTAGAGAATAGTGAAAAGGAGATTGGGATTTTAGAAGAGGCCTTACATTCTATGAGTTCAAAGGAAGAAAAAGTGAGGATGGAAGAAAGGCTGTATGAGGTTCGAACGAAATTTAAAATGAAAATAGATCAAAAGCAAAAAGCTAGATGGCAAGCGGCGAATATAAATGAGTTTGAATACGGGGAGAAAGCCGGGGCCTTGCTTGCATGGAAAGCGAGAGTGGAAAGGTCTAGAAATGATATAAAGGAGTTAAAAGATGAAACAGGAGAAAAGATGAATAGCTGGGACTCTATGCAGGAGCATATAGTTGCAATGTTTTCACAGTTATATACGGAAAATACTGTTGCTAACCCTGTAAAGTCCAAATCCTGGCTTAGCACACTCGATCTCTTGTTACTGAGTGAAGAGGGGAAAGGTATGCTAGAAGCCCCCATTACGAAAGAAGAGATAGAAAGCGCAATAAAAAAAACTAAGAATGGGAAGGCAGCAGGGCTAGATGCTCTCAAGGCAGAAGTATATAAAAATATAACTGACGAACTATTACCTGCCTGGGAGAAGCTGTTCAATCCGATATATGGAGGAGAGGTTCAGGCTCCGGACTCATGGCATGAAGCTTCTGTGGTTTTAATTTTGAAACCTACCAAGGATTCTACAAAGGCAGAATCTTATAGGCCAATCTCCCTGTTAAATGCTGACTATAAGATCTTTGTCAGCATTTTGGCAGGGAGATTATCCAGAGTAATTTCCCAATTAATACATGAGGACCAGAAAGGGTTTATCCCTGGAAGACAAATGTGTGAGTTAACCCAGCAACTAATAGCATGTATCGATATAGCGATAGAAAGATCTGTCCCCTTAGCGGTGGTTGCGTTGGACGCCGCTAAGGCGTTTGATCGAGTTTGTTGGGAATACTTATGGGTAGTCCTGGAGCATTTAGGGCTGGGACCTCACTTTATAGCTACATTAAAAACCTTGTATAACAACTCTACAGCTAGAATCCTCCTAAATGGCGTCCTCACTAAAAGTTTTGCGATTACTAGAGGGACAAGGCAGGGCTGCCCAATTTCTCCCCTGTTATTCGATCTATATATGGAGCCATTTGCCCAAGCACTCCGTCAAGATAGCCAGGTGAAGGCTTTTCGTGTAGGAATGTTTGAGAAAAAAATCTCACTATATGCGGATGATCTACTTTTATTTACATCAGATCCGGTTATAACGATCCCAATAGTTGAACAACTGGCGGATGAGTTCAGGGTTCTGTCGGGGTACTTGATAAATAGAGATAAAACAGGGATAATGTGGTGGAACACTCCGGATTGGAAAGGGAGTGTACAGACAGAGATCAGATATCTAGGTATTAATATCCTCAATGAAGTACAGAATGTTCCACAATATAATCTGGAAAGAATCATAAAGGAAATTGTAAAAATATTGGAAAGGTGGAGGAATCTGCCTTTAATGATATATGGAAGGGTTAATTTGATCCAAATGGTCATTCTCCCGAAACTCACATTTCTTTTTAACTGTATACCTTTATCGTTCCCGAGCAGGCTAATAGATAGAGTACAGGGTAAATTGGGTAGTTTTGTTTGGGCAGATAGGGGAGTGCGTATGTCTTGGAAAAAACTTAGACGTAGATTGGCAGAAAGAGGGCTTGCATTGCCAGATGTAAAATTATACTGTATGGCATTCCAGTTTAAAAACTGTAGGATTCTACTATGTACAACAGGGCATCGGCTGTGGGATGGATTATGTGAATAAATGATTAAAGAGTGGGGAGGGAAAGGTTTTTTGTTCAAGTTTGGTGCACACATTTTTTTACAAAGAATAAAACTAAAAACATTAAAGGCAGCTCTGATTTTGTGGGTTAAGATTAGGAATATGTTAGGAATTGGTTATTATTCAGGTGATGCCCAAATATGAGACTCACCAGGTACGCCTGAGTTTCTGCAGGATCAATTGAGTGTCCCATTGAGGAGGGCAGGAATAGAGGTTTGGGGGGATCTGATAGTGATGAATGAAGTGGTCCCATGGGAAGTTTTATGGAGTATGACAGGGGGATCCTTGTCCCGGTTTAAATTTCTTCAGTTGAAGTCATGGCGGGAAGTAAATAGATTGGAAACAAAAAGTTTTGGGGAGTTTGAAATAAAATTGAAGAACGAAAAAATAATAAAGAAGGAAATAACCGGATGGTATCATGCATTATTAACCTCTGAGGAGGAAAAAATCAAAGCCCCCTATAAAATCTGGGACGAGGCGATGCAGATTCCTGATCTAAAAAAAGTTTGGTATCTCTCTTTCAGGCTGCTTTATAAAACAGTTAAACCAGCAAACTTGAAGAGAAATCATTTTTTCACGGCAAATAGCCTATATTGGACTACACAAAAATTAGCGAAGTTTGTGACTGGTATTCCCCCCCAAATGTCGTAGGTGAGGATTGCTCAGAGCTAATGATAAGCATATGTTTATTGAATGCCCTCTATTAGAAGAATACTGGTCTGAGGTTGGGAGGATAATCAACGAAATTCTCAAGACAAACATCGAAGTTAATCTCTTATTAGTAATGCTCAGGGTTATAGATCCACCATGTAAGGACATTATTGGGGACAAACAAGCTCTGTTATTTTATGTAGTCCTTCTTGCTAGGCGGGAAATCTGCAAGAAATGGACTGAACCCTCCCCACCACAAGGGATAGACTGGTTGCGAGCAATAAGAACGGCGAAAACAGATATTGATTGAGTCCAATATAAGATCATATTCTAAAATCTGGGTGGCTTTCCAGATCTGGGATGGAGACATAATTGAGTAACCCCTACTGTCCAATGATTACACCTGCGTGGTCTGTGCAGCCAGGACGCTGGAAGGGCACGAGCGCAGGAGTTATTGAAGTATTGCAATAGCCTGGAGAGGGGCAGATTGGTAAACAGGCTATTAATTTGCATACAAAGGTGGTATGAGGACAGAAAAAAAAAAACACACTGCAAGCGATAGCTGCTGAAATTTGGAAATAGGAGCCACACTAGCAGCATAGATCTCTGGCAGCAACTGCAAAGAATGATTCTCAAAGTTCTGACAATGAGATTCACGATGCAATCCCTGGAGCCCCCCAGGCTCTCCTAACTAGAGCCTTGCTTAGAAAACTCCAAAGAGTACAAATATTGGCTTCCTACTTTGTTGGAGCACTCCCTGTTTAGAACCTGTTTGCTCTCTACAAAGTTGGAAACACACATGTGCTGACTGTGGGACACAACCAAGACTTTCGTAGACCTTGCCTTACCAACCAAGTAAATTTGTCTTGCCTTTGTTGGGTGCACCTGCACAGAAGACGCACATGTAAAGGAGCATTCAGAGGAAGCACAGATGTCAAAAGGAAAGGGCATGGAACTTAAACAGGTGCAGACAGTAGGCTCGGTGCTGGAAGAAACCAGCAACAGGCAGTCTTTATCCCCAAACCTTCCACCATGCCCTATGCATAGAGGTCAGTCTGTGGACTGCATCAGAGAATCCAAAATCTGCAGGGTCATTTCGGACATGCAAAACTGCATGGTCGGGTGCTGGATCACCATAACAGTGCTACATAGTTAGCTGCATCTGTGGCAATGACTGGCACAGGCGCATGAGTACCCACTAATTCAAACCAAACACTGTCTTAATTTGTATATAATGATGGATATTGAGAGAGAACCCACCAACCTCCCAGAAAACTAAGCCAAAATCTGCCAATATCCTTGCCCACCTGCTGTTTGGGTGAGCACACGAGAACCACCAACTACCTGCTGACGATCCAACATGAAGGCGTTAACCGCCTGGAGCCGGGAGAAAGGTACGGAAACCGAGGCCCGGATCGAGTCATGAGTGCCCAGACAAGTAACACAGCACAGTCGTGGCACCCAGCCCTGTGCGGACACGATCGGTGACGGCGATCATGATCGCGGCGGACCCAACTCAAGGTGGAAGGCGACTGACTCGGCGCCCTGGGGTGAGAAGGAATGGCTCCTCCTTGCTGGCAGCGGGAGTACGAGCAGTCGTGGGGAGGCCTGAGGCAGGAACCCTGGAAGGTTGACTGGCTACAGCATCTGTCTGGCCCAGCGGTAAGGCCTGATCGTGGGACTGGGCGGGGACCGAGGGAGCCGCGGTCGGAGAAGACCCGAACTCTCCTGTTTTCTGGGGTGCGCCCTCATTGCAGGCAGCTACGTCTGGGAGCCAGGGCGGGAGGCCTCCCCTCCCTTGCTACGCGGACTTCTGGGCCCACACGGCCCCATAAGAGCTGGCTATATTCCTGCCGGGGGCGGTGAGGCTTGAGTTGCGGCAGGAGCAGCTGGCGCCCCGGGCCCCGAGGACTAACACTCCGAAGAGCTGAGCGGGCAGAGACTGGCCCTGTGCACTGGGAGAAACTGAGAGGGGATCACAGACAACACCAAGCACAACTGCAGTTGCTGAGGCTGCGCCACCGGGACACATGCAACGTGGGGATGAGAAGCAAGTTGGAAAGCTGAGGTCCTCTGCACAGTGAGCCTCTGTTGGGCCTCCTCCCCCACCCCCTCCTCCTCCATTGGGCAATCGCCACATACGGGCAACTTTTTTTTTTAATTTAAAATATCTTTTATTGATTTTTATGCAATTAAACATACAGTTTCACATGCGTCATACGTTGTGGGAGTGATGTTATTACAATCCTGTAAATACAGAAATGGACGTTCCCATCATGAGAGTGCAACAATATATCCAGTAATAGCATGTGTACCTTCATACATATACAGATTATTACTTTCTCAGTTTACATGAGGGCGTATTGTTACCTCCATTAACAAACAGCGTTTACTTCCTGTATGTGCATATTTCTGTCAACTATTTCAAGTCTTCAAATTCTGTCAACTTGCAGGCACTCTTTACATATATAATACATGCCGGAGCATTGCTAGCGTTGCCGCATATTTGTATGAGCACAGTGTAAATTGGTAGATATTAGTATTTTAATTTGAAAACCAAGGACTAGGGGAAAAATAAGAGGGAGAACGAAAGTAATACCAATAAAGGAAACATTGTAGAGGGTGCCATCTAGGGTGTGCTGTAACAGTCTTATTGTACGGCGTTGGTTTGAGCTGCGTTTCGTGCTTTGTTTATGACCGGGTGGATGTTAGAGTAGATTATGTCAATTTTTCTGTCGCAGAATGTTTCTTAGGCATGCAGATGCGGATCTTATCCTAACAGATAAGCTAAGTTGCGCTGACACGTATAGAATGGGGGTTCACTGGACATTAATATCAGCATTATTGCCTTCCGGCTGTGAAGGTGGTGTGTGTTCCACAGCATTGGAGTGTGTAAGTGCATGGAGGATATCGTCCCAGGACAGCGCTATTGGATATTTACGCAGCCCCGCCGTCTCTTCCCTGTGTAGGACGGTACTTTCTGCCTGTGCCCACACCTCTAGGGATTTCATCCAACTAGCCGCCGCAGGGCGATCTTTGTGCTTCCATCTTTTGGTGACCAGTAGTTTTGCAGTTATTAGGCCCAGGTCACAGAATCTGGAGATCACCTTATTTTCCTTAGTGCGCGTATAAATCCCTAGGATACAGGTCTCCCAAGTGTTGGGCATCTGGATTTTGGTGCATTTCGTAAGTGTCTCTGTGACCGTACACCAATATGTCTGGAGTGAGGTACAGGACCATAACATATGTAAGAGACTAGCGTTATTGAGTTGGCACTGCGGGCAAGTGGAGATGTTTTATTGAAGTATTTGTTTATTTTATCCGGTGAGAGGTACGCTCGGTGTATTATATACGTTTGTATAAGTTTACATTTGGAACTCCGCGGTATATATGTAGAGCCAGCAAGTACATGTTTCCATTCCCTATCCTGGGTTGGCCTCTGTCTTCAGCCCATCGTGCACAGAGATTTTTCAATGGTTTTAATGTATGTGCAAGTAAGGCCTCCACTAGCCAGTGTATCACAAGCGACCCTTCCCCCATAACATGCAAGTATTGTATCAGCAGGTGTGTCGGTGGCTCGGCTGTCACATCTCCCCATGCTAGTGTCAAAGTCCGCGTTATAGCTGTGTGTAGGAGAAATTGGCCCACCAGTATGCCACTATCTGCTAGCAGAGTTTCAAAGGTTAGAAGAGTGCCCTCTATATATGTCTCCCAATGTTTCTTTGCCTGCCTCATGCCAGGGTGCCAGTGCTGTTTCTGTCACTGTGTCTCTGCCTATGGGTGTTCCGACAAGTGGTAGTGTCAGGGCGTAAGGGACCGTGTCTCTGGTGGGTTGTAGACTTTTCCGGTAGCATCTATGGGCCAGCTCTATGTGTATCTGAGACGGACGGGGGGATTTTGCAAGTGGATGAAACAGGTTATACAGTTGACATTGTGTCCACGGGGGCGCCGTGGTTGCCGTGTCAGTCAGGTTTTTGCCACTCATTAATTTTGTGACCCACTGTATTTGGGCTGCTAAATAGTAGAGTTCCATATTCGGAACTGCCAGATCACCCTTTTCTGTTGGCGCATACAATTTCTGTAGTGCTATTCTGTGCCTTCCCGTATTCCATATCAATTCCTGGACCAAACCCTCCAGTTCTCAAAATAATCTGACTGGAACATACACTGGGAGATTCGAGAAATAATACAACAATCTCGGTAGTATTATCATTTTGACTAACGTAATACGACTCATTACGTTTTATGGGAGGGTTTTCCAGAACTGTATCTGTGCCTTGACAGAAGAGATGGCTCGTACTAGGTTACCGTCAAGTATATCCATTGGGGACCTATATATATATATATATATATATGCCTAGGTATCTAAATGTAGTTGGGTACCAGGTGAGGGCAGTCCCATTAATGATTATGTCTGCCTCTGCAACATCATTATCGAAAGAGTAGACACCCGATTTAGACCAGTTTACCCTGAGTCCCGACATTGTTTTGAAGTTCCGAAAGAGTTCAGATATATTGCTGGAGGAATATTATGTAGGTCTTTGACATACAAAAGCAGGTCATCCGCATACAGGGAGACCGCATGTAGCCCATCTCCCAAGGGGATGCCCCAATCCGCGCTGCTCTCTCGAAGTAGGACTGCTAACGGTTCCATGGCGAGAGAAAAGAGCAATGGGGACAGTGGGCACCCCTGCCTGGTTCCTCACTTTACATGTATCGTATCAGAAATTAGTTTTCCGGTTCGAGCCCAGACCGTAGGGTGCTGATATAATAGCTGTATCATTTGCATATATCCATCTCCCAACTCGTATTTGCATAATACTGCTGCAAGATAAGGCCACTCCAAAGAATCAAAGGCTTTCTCAAGATACAGCACCAGGCATCCGGAGCGTGGCCAGCGCTCTAAGGCTTACTTTTGGATTCTGAACAGCCTGCGTATATTTAAAGAGGTATTTCTAGTTGGAACAAATCCATTTTAATCTTGGTGTATTAAAGGTTTCACCAATGGGGCTATACGTTTGGCTAAGATGGAAGCAAATATTTTATAATCGGTGTTTAGTAGTGCCAACGGGCGGTAGGAGCCTAGAGATTCAGGATCTCTGCCAGGTTTTAAGAGGAAGATCAGCATTGCCTCATTTTGTGTGGGTGTAAGTGCTGAGTCTTCTATTGCTGCTTCGTATGCATGTAGCAGCTGCGGTATTAGTATGACCAAATATGCTTTATAGAATTCTACCGGCAGCCCATCTGGACCCGGTGATTTGCCATTTGATAATTAGAAAATGTTTTCTCTGATTTCCTCCGGTAGAATAGGACCGTTGAGTTCCCCCTGTTGGTCCGGTGCCAGTTGTGGTAGTGTGAGTTCGGTGAGAAAGGCCTGTATGTCCTCGCTGTCTCTCCTGAGCCGTCTCCCCGGTCCACCAAGGGAAATCCCGGTTGTGTGGAGGGAGGTACTTCCGGCGGAAGGAGGTCAGCGCACCAGCTTTTACTCACTGCTCACTACAAAACTCCTGGGCAACGGAGCGTGCAGCGGACAAGCTTTGACTGCATTCAGACAGGGCAGCAGGCGCTAGCTGACAAACTCCATACGATCTTCCCAAAGATACATCATCAAAGACTACTTAGCGGTAACTCTAATTCGCGCTTGCCTGGTAGATTGTAAGCAGCCTACGGCTTTTAATCCTATTCAGAAGTTCGCGCTTTTAAATCTTTTAAAACTCACACTCGCCCCTCGCTGTCTCTCCTGAGCCGTCTCCCCGGTCCACCACGGGATATCCCGGTTGTGTGGAGGGAGGTACTTCCGGCGGAAGGAGGTCAGCTTTTCCTCACTGCTCACTACAAAACTCATGGGCCACGGAGCGCGCAGCGGACGCGCGCAGCAGGCGCGCCAAAGGCAAGCCCGTCTGCGCCCGACAGCCGCCTGCCGCCAGAAACCCTGAGCAATCCAACATAGATCATGGCGCCCGTGCCAAACTCATCTATTCGAGCAAAGAGCTGATATCGATCAGAAGCAGCTCCTTCCTTCCCCCCCCCTCCATTGCCGCAGCAAAGGGTCAACTCTACCTCCTACGCTGGAAGGTTTCTTTTCCTGCCCCCATTGTCAATTTCAAAGCACACACTGCGCCACAGACCACTGCAACACCCCCCTCTCCTCCTCCCCGCCCACCACACACCACCAAGAGAACATAAGGTGGGCACCTTCCCTCTAACCCTCTGGGAATACTCTCCCTACTCGGTGCAACTGGAAAGGCTTCTTAGGAAATGTCAGATCCCTCCCCAAATACGCCGTAGAGCTTTGGGATCTTCTGGACAACGACTCGCCCGACATTGGCCTCATCACCGAGACATGGCTAAAACCCTCAAGCACTCCAGCAATCACCATTGCCTTACCAGAAGGGTATAAAATCTTTAGACTCGACAGACAGGCCAGAACCGATGGAGGGATTGCAATAATCCACAACGATCGGGCAAATGTATCCATACTGGAACAACACTCTAATGACACGTTTGAGATCTTGATTTTCAAACTCGACCTCTCCCCTCAAATAAACTGGAAGGGAGCTCTGGTCTACCGTCCCCCGGCCCCCCTAGCCAATTTCTCTCTCTTGCTACTGGAATTACTTGCCCCCCATATCATCTCCTCCAACAAATTTATGCTAATGGGTGATTTCAACATCCATAGTGAAATCCTAGCCAATACAGATACCGAATCTTTCCTCAACGATCTCTCCACCTTTAATCTTAATAAAATTAACCATGGCCCCACCCACTCAGCCGGACACACATTGGACATCATCTTCTCCAATTCCCCCATTCTCACATGCAACGCCCCCAAGATAGTCACTTGGTCTGACCATGCCATCATTAATTTCCAGATACAAGAACTTAACGCGACCCAACGCTCTATTACTCAAAATCGACCCTCATACAGACAATGGTATAAGATCAACCCTGACACTTTTGCCGCCACTTTCATTGCACCACTAAACTCTCCCCATGATAAACTAGAAGACAACCTAACACACCTTAATCAATCCGCCCTGGCAGCCATCGACAAAATCGCCCCCATAAAACAGGGCTCTTCCAAACCCACATCACCCAAGGCAGCATGGTTCTCCCCGGAACTCCATATAGAAAAAAACAGCTGTAAAAATCTTGAAATGAAATGGCGTCGCACCAATCTTGAAGCCAATAAAGAGAAGTACAGAACCGCCTTGTCTCTATACCATAAAAATATTAAACGTACCCCTCAAATCTTACATAGCCCTTCAACTCAGTACAGCTAAAAACACCCCTAAAGCAATGTATCAACTTCTGAAAACCTTCACTCATCCCACAGCATGTGAAACCACAGAAGTCCCTTCTCAAACACTCTGCGATAAAATTAGTAACCACTTTATATAAAAAATCGACACCATTTATAACAAAATCATCTCCTCAAAGAACCCCCCTCCTCAGATTATACCCCGGACATCCCCCCGCACTTCCCACCCAACCTCTCCACCCTCCTAAAATTCCCACCACTCACACAAGAACACACTGAGTCCATAATGGCCAAAGTCACCTCCGGCTCTCCCTTAGACACAATTCCGGCCAAGATCATGGCATCCTTAGCAAAACAACTTTCTCACCCACTCTGCTCCATTCTAAATCAATCTCTGGAGGAAGGATATCTACCTATCGCTTGGAAAGCGGCCCAAGTCATCCCCATCAGGAAAAACACTAACTTACCCACAGATAACTTGTCTAACCTCCGCCCCATCTCCCTCCTGCCTTATCTAAGTAAAACCATTGAAAAACATGTGAATAAACATCTTTCCGACCACATCGAAGCAATCGGCTACCGCAACCCAACCCAATCAGGCTTCCGCCCAAATTATAGCACAGAGTCTGCCCTCATAGCCGTCACCGACAACATCAGACTCTCCCTAGATCAAAATCAACATACCCTCCTCGTGCTATTGGACCTCTCAGCAGCGTTCGTTACGGTCGATCATCAGATTCTGCTTACAAGAATCAGAGAGGCAGGAATCGGGGGGATGGCCCTGAAATGGATGAACAGCTTCCTTACTAATCGCTCCCAGACCATCAATCTTCGACCTTTCCGGTCTAAGCCTCAAAATCTTATCAAGAGAGTTCCACAGGGTTCGTGCCTAAGCCCGACCATGTTCAACATCTACATCTCCCCCCTGGCTTCCTTATTGCGTCACTATGGATTCGTCCCAATATCTTACGCGGATGATACTCAGCTCATATTCTCCTTCAACAAAACCTCCCAGACAGCTTAACACACATTCTCCTACGGCATGCTGGCAATATCCCATTCCCAAATAACTTCCTCCAGCTGAATGCCGGAAAGACGGAAGTCATGCTCTTCGGTGATGCCCCCCTCCTGTCGACCCCGCAGTGGTGGCCTCCAGAACTGGGCACCCCCCACCCCCCGGCAACATCAGTAAAAAACCTCGGGGTGCTCCTTGAACAGCCCCTCACTTTGAAAAAACACGTGTCACACACAGTGGGCTCATGCTTCCACATCCTGAGTCTTCTAAGGAAAGCCCTCCCCTATCTCCCTGACTTCATCAGAAAGACCCTCACCCAGACTTTAGTGCTGAGTAAGTTAGATTATTGCAATGCTCTCCTGATCGCAGCCAACGAGTCTTCACTGGATCGCTTGCAGGTGATACAGAACACAGCTGCTCGTATGATCTTAAATGCCCCAAACAGATCTGCCTCTCGCCCCCTGCTCCATCAACTACATTGGCTTCCCATACGCTTACGCATAAAATTTAAGATCTGCTGCCTCGCCCACAAAGCGATCTGGGGACAAAGCCCCCCCTATCTAGCAGAGAGACTTCACCTCTACACTCCCATCCGATCCCTCCGCTCTAGCTCCCAGTCGCTCCTTCAAGTCCCCAAGATTAGGAAAGCACGCACAGGAGGAAAATGCTTCTCCTACCAGGCCCCCCGCATCTGGAACCAGCTACCGCTGGCCCTAAGACAATGCCCGACAACTGGAAATTTAGGAAAACTTTCAAAACCGTTCTGTTCCCAGCCTGAGTACCTTGATCTATGCTTCACTGCCGCATCCGAGCACTGAGATACCCCCCCCCCCGGGGGTGATTCACCGCGCTTTATAAATAATAAAATCAATCAATCAATCAATAGAGCGATGCGATAACAATCTGCCTGCTATCTAATGTGCCTTTAACTGCAACATATCTGCCTTCTGTGTCTACCAACGAATCGGTGATTTTAAATGGAACTCTTGGCCTAACCCATATAAGGGCCCCTCGAGCAAATGCTGAATATCCTGTTGCATGCAGCTGGCCGCGCCAGCGACGATGTAGGTGCGCGATTTCAGATTTAGCTAAATGCGTATCTTGGAGGAGGGCTATTTGTATTTGGTGTCTTTTGAGATACGAGTATATCTGATATCTACGCGATGGGGTATGTATGCCTCTTACACTCCACGTGCCTATCTTAAGTGAAACCATAATGTTTGCGATCTACTGACATTGAATGGATAAATATCCACTCGATAAACACATTTGGTACAATCAACATAGCAAATAACAGCTTGTCTAACTGTTTTTCTTGCAGCTTTCTACTTATCATAGTCTAGCATGTAATAGATGGCATCTAAAAAAAACCAGTCTCTTAAAAAATTCCAAAAGGGCGAATATGCAACTAGCAATCGTCAAAACCATCAATAGAGGTAACATTCAAACAATGACTAGGGGAGGATTTGCTTCGCACTGTAGTATGTAAAATGTCAAAGTATGTGAACTATTTCGTGGGGGCTCCCCATCCCCAGGTTGAATATGTATGGGTAGGGATTACATATACTATTATAATGATACCCGTTTAACTATAGGCGTAATTGGAAGCACAAGAATTGACATCAAATTATGCATCTAAACTGTTCCCCCAACTCGGACCCCAATCATACCCCAGATTAATGTCTGTATATGCGTTCTTAGCATTGGCCATCTCGTGGGACTGTGCAGTAAAGGACTGGTCACACCTGCACTCAAGTACCAGTACCTCTGTCTGCATTGCATCCAATAGTGATACCCTTCAGTGTTCATGCTATGTCGTCATCCGTTTGCGAAGTAACAGTCGGTAGATCGCATGAGTCTTGTGAAGTCTGTAGGCCATAAGCTCGGTCATCATCACTCGTTTGTTCATTGTGACTGGAGTTGGAAGCATCATCGGTTATCAAGAAGCCACTGATTTCAGCTACTGCCTGAAGGGCTTCACGCTGTCCGCTGAGTATCAATTCTGAGTGTGGCCCCGAAGTAGGAACTGGTCGTGTCTTTGGCAGTCTTCGCTCTCTCCTACGGTGACGAAAATGGGCTCTCAACACTGGTAACTTTGCCCTGGTGACTGATTCTCCAGTTTCCGCGGTATTGAAGGTTTACATCCAGTCCTCCGCTTCCTCGGAGGTGGAGAAGAAATGCATTTTACCGTTAAGAACCACTCGTAAGCGTGCTGGAAATAACAGGGAGTATTTTAGATTACATTGCCGAAGACGTTTCTTTACTGCATGAATGAGTGTCTCTGCCTCTGCACTTGTATAGTGTACTCCGGAAAAAACATTATTTTGTGGTTTTCTATCTGGACATCTTGTAGCTTTCTGGTTTCTTGCAATATAGTGTCTCTGTCCCTGTAATTGAGCAGTCTGATAAGGAGTGGCCGCAGATTCGAGCCTGTAGGAGGGGGGTCTCGCTGGTACTCTATGCGCACGTTCTACCACAAAGTGGGGTGAGAGGGTTCCCCCAGGCAGCAAATCGCACAGCCAAATTTCAACGTAGGAGGTTGGGTCACTCCCTTCCTTGCCCTCTGGCAGGCCCACTACATGTACATTATTTCGTCGTGCTTGCCCTTCAGCATCCTCAACCTTCTCCTCCAGGAACTCCACTCGATTCAGTAGATTCTGTACATGTTTATCCGTTTGCGTCACCTGTGGTTTAATATAGGCAAGTGTGGTTTCCAAAGTAGTGGTGCAATCAGCTAGTTTCCGGTGATCTGCATGGAGATGGGTGAGGTCAATGGGCACCTTATCTATTTTACTCTCCAAGGAGGTGCGAGTTTGGTTAATCGTGTCCTCCAACTTCTCTACTGCAGCAAGTACCGCATCTAATTTGCTAGAAGCTTGATCTGTGAGTCCCTGTTTTGCCATCTTATCCGTTTTAGGTTTGGATGAGAGAGGTGGTGCCTGTATTTCTCCTGTTCCAGTCCTTGCTCGGGTGCCACCCGAATAGTCGCAGAGTGTGTGTGTAAAGTATCTCGTACTGTGTATGGCTTTACTAGTGCAGCGCCACTTCACTTGTATGGTTCGTTGCCTACTTCGTGATTGTGCCGGCGAGAACCAAGTAGTCAGTGCGTTGCAACTAAACATGCTATTATGGGATCCTCGTGGTTGCTTTGGCTTACTTCTGCTGCGATGCGACTGTCTCACGACCTGGATTTGGGGGCACCTATGGAGCGGCTTTGATGTTTAGCAGCTCAGCGCAGTGCTTACCGTGGCAATGAATGAGTTTCTGTGAGGGTGTCGCTGCTGTTCAGGTGAAGATAGACATCCATACAGGGTTGTCTCAGAAGCGTTGGCGGCTTGCTGTTGGGTCGTTTTGTTGGATGTCTTGAGGCATATACAAACATATAAGTCCACGGATCCAGAAAAAAGGAAAAAGTAATAAAACTATGGAAAACTGTGTGGTAAAACACTAGGACTACTGTCTTTATGAAGAGTCCTCATGAAGAGGACCTAATCCCATCACCCACCGAAGAGGCATGCTTCATCATATGGGATCTCCTCTTAACCGCAACCTAGTGCGATTAAAGAGTATAGTTAGTATAGTTGAAAACATCCGCGAGCTCCTCCATTCGACTAATGCTGGGAGTTGTAGCTCCTTAATCGCACTAGGTTGCGGTTAAGAGGAGATCCCATATGATGAAGCATGCCACTTCGGTGGGTGATGGGATTAGGTCCTCTTCATGAGGACTCTTCATAAAGCCAGTCAAGCCCTGGGCTCGTGTAGATGGCCTTGGCCATGTTGCGGCTGTCTGTGAGGCGTCCCATTGACCGGGAGGTCCCGGCACCTCAGGAAGAGTCCGGGGCGAGGTAAAAGGTCAGCAAGTATAACGGGAAGTTCAGGGTCACAAAATCGTAAGAGAATAATAGTTCCGTGCCATTCGAGAGTGGTGTGAGATTAATCCAGGCTTGGATGAGTTACTTTTGGTTTCCCCCGGTGGTGCGAAATCCCCTGTTTGGCTGGATTAGAACAACGATGTCAAGTAGGTGGCCCCGTTTTGTCTGTGGAGAGGGTCCGAGTCAATTCTGCTCCCAACAGGAATGGCTTCAGCAGCGCGCTCCGGAGTCACTTTGTGCGAGTTGCGCCATTGCCTGCGGCGTTGTGGGAGGAGTCAAGCCACGGGCTCGCGTGACTAATTTCACCTGCGCGGCAGCGACTCACCGGGGAGCGTTCATGTCTAAAAGTCCCGATGTAGAAAACCAATAAGGGGTTCTGGCTCATATGGCAGCAAGGTCAAACCAATTATAATAAGAAACCGAAAGAAAAAGCCAATGCTGCGTGTAAATTGCCTGAACTTTACAAGTGACCTGAGTGAAACAGAGACACTAGCAACCAATTGTTCCGTTGGATTTAATCCTGTAAATATTTTCAGTTCACATTTGGAAACATTTTCAATTGACAATACATATTCATTACAAAAACATAAATACACTTAACTCAACAATATAAACATTTGCAAAATTGGACACCACTATAATCATTAATACACTCACCCATGAGAACAACATTCATACTAATCATACATCCTCACTCAACAATGTACAATATGAGACAATGATACTCAATAAATAAATCTTTACACAAAGGCCATCAATAAACACGACTGTGCATAGTAATGAAGCTCAATACTATATTTTCCGCAAGATTGGCCGTAGAAGAAAAAAGGTCTACGCGTTTCGAATCCCTTTGTAGGCAGGGATTCTCATCAGGACCAACACTTGACTTAATCTAAGGAGGGGGGAACTCTACCCAAGTCTAGTGAGGCTTTAGAGTGTGTGGAAGGGTGTCGAGTCAACTAAAGGCACTTCTTTCCGGCGTTTAGGAATCAACGAACATTAGAAGAGTCACTAGTGTTACGAGTGTTTACAGGTGTTCTGGACAATCTCCAAAGGAGAGAGTATGAGGAGTTAATCTGCTCACACGGTCGTCTGCTCTCCGGAGCAAGGACTAGCGCGGCATGAACTCAGCCGGCCGTCTGGGGAAGTATTCCGCAAGTGACGAATCTCAAGAAACTGCAATGTCCGTGTTTCTTTTCCTCAGTTGTTAGTCACTTTGGAGATTGTCCAGAACACCTGTAAACACTCGTAACACTCGTGACTCTTCTAATGTTCGTTGATTCCTAAACGCCGGAAAGAAGTGCCTTTAGTTGACTCGACACCCTTCCACACACTCTAAAGCCTCACTAGACTTGGGTAGAGTTCCCCCCTCCTTAGATTAAGTCAAGTGTTGGTCCTGATAAGAATCCCTGCCTACAAAGGGATTCGAAACGCGTAGACCTTTTTTCTTCTACGGCCAATCTTGCGGAAAATATAGTATTGAGCTTCATTACTATGCACAGTCGTGTTTATTGATGGCCTTTGTGTAAAGATTTATTTATTGAGTATCATTGTCTCATATTGTACGTTGTTGAGTGAGGATGTATGATTAGTATGAATGTTGTTCTCATGGGTGAGTGTATTAATGATTATAGTGGTGTCCAATTTTGCAAATGTTTATATTGTTGAGTTAAGTGTATTTATGTTTTTGTAATGAATATGTATTGTCAATTGAAAATGTTTCCAAATGTGAACTGAAAATATTTACAGGATTAAATCCAACGGAACAATTGGTTGCTAGTGTCTCTGTTTCACTCAGGTCACTTGTAAAGTTCAGGCAATTTACACGCAGCATTGGCTTTTTCTTTCGGTTTCTTATTAAAAGTCCCGATGCGGCATGCAGGGTACGGGCAAGGTGAAAGCTTCAGCGGAACTTTAGATCTTGCTCATATCGGTTCAGGAGTAGTTGTAAACCCTGGCGGATATCTGCAAATGAAGATTTGAGCCTGATGAGGGGAGCCTCTGACGGAGCTCTACCCAGGCACGTCTGCCTTCATTGCTGTCGTAGCCACGCCCCCCACATATGGCCAACTTGATACTAAGCGACCGGATGTGCTGCAAAAGCATCCGATTCCCTATCAACTGCAAAATCTTGATCATGGAGAAACATGACACAAGGCAGTCTCTGCTTCCCTTTGAAAGCAAAAAAGCTGAACCTTCCATGCTGATTGTATGGATGATGACACTCAGGAGGTGGACATTAAGGAAATCCTAGTGGATGTGAAGACAAGCCTCTGCACTTTCAACGCCAAAATCGATCTCACGGCCACCCACCTAGATCGGATGAAAAAGAGTGGACAAGCACGACGATCCCCTGGACTACCTCGAGACAAGAGTCTCTTATATAGATGATGAGCAGGTAAAACACAACAAGCAACCACTCAGGATGGAGAAAGGTCTCAAAATAATTAGAGCCAAGAATGAGGACTTAGAAGCGCGTTCGAGACGTAACAACTTGAGGATTATTGGGGTACCAGATTCGACGGCCATATGGTGGACTACATAACAAAGATGCTCCGAGAACTGTTCGGGGAGGCTTTATCCCCTATGTTCATAGTCAAGCGTGCACACCGCTCTCTGGTGCCCAGGCCACCCCCAGGAACGCCGGCTCGCCCCATCATCGCACGTCTCTTAAACTTCTAGGACAGAGATACTGTGCTGCGTCTTTCTAGGGAGCGTGGAGAACTACAATATCAAGGGAACGTGACCTCCTTTTACCGAGATTTCACCGTCTTAGTTCCAACTGCCCGCCAAGAATTTCTGTCAACAAAGAAACTCCTACAAAAGGCAGAGATTAAATCTGCCCTTCTCTACCCTGCTAAACTGCGAATCATGTATGAGGGCAGGGCTCATCACTATACTGATGCTAAAGCGGCCTTCAAATTTGCGAAAGGAATATCTAGAAAGTAGCCCCGGAGCTCCCCGAGGGACCAAGAGACTGCTCATCTGGAATATGATGACTAATAGGTACTTATAGCGATCAGGTTGAGACTTGCTCAGCTCGAGCAGGACTTGAAGCCCGGTACTGCACCACACCATCCCCTGCCACCTTAGCATCTATATGCAAAAAACTAACAGAGTATAATGAGGAGGCAGACCACGAACTTCATTATCTATCACGCGAATCCAAAGGGCGACGGTGAGGGAGCTGGAGCCAGCAGAACCTTAGCTGACATGCCCTGCACCCCCAGAGCTCACAGTTACTTGGTAGAATTTCTAGATGAGCAGTCAAAACACTACACCTCCCCAACAGCTATACTCGATACAATGTCCTCTGTCTACTTCTGCCTATACCAAACTAATGAGGAGATGCGACATGAAGAAATAAACGAGTAGTAAATGAGAACACGATCCAGCTTTTGTGGCTTGACGACTCGCAACCCCAACATTTAGACTCCTTTCACAGAAGAGGATGTCCTCCAAGTTATTTGCAGTTTCCCAAATGACAAGGAGCCCAGCCTCGACAGCTTGACGACTTCTGACTTTTTTCTATAAAGAATATGCTACTCTACTAACTCCACATTTGCTAGCTATGTACCAGGCATCTGTAGAAGCTCATGAGTTGCCCCCATCTCTTCGAGGAGCGAGAATCATTTCTATACTAAAACCAGGCAAACCGGCACGTCTATGTGGGTCATACAGGCCCCTGTCCTTGATAAATGTAGACAATAAAATATTGGCTAAGCTTATTGCTAACCAGCCTTGACCTCTATTACCAGACATAGTATGTCCAGACCAATCAGGCTTTGTGCTGGATCGATCAACAGCACATAATCTCCGAATGCTGTTTGCTATAATGTAAAGTGTGGAACCTAGCCTGGCGGCAATCGCCACCCTCCTTGATGCCTCTAAAGTGTTTGATTCGTTAGAATGTCCCTTTCTTTTTGGCCACCTCCGGAGCCTAGGTTTCAGCTCCCATTTTATTTGTCTCGTACAGCTACTATATACTTTCCCGGATACAAGACTGCGTCTAAACTGATTGATTTCCAATCAATTCTCAGTTCTGCGGGGTACCCGCCAGGGCTGTCCCCTATCCCCAGTACTGTTTGCCATTGCTCTGGAGCCCCTGGCAGCCCGTTTGCGACAACACCATGCACATAGAGGGCTCAATTTTAGGGTGTGTAGAATATTAGTCTCAATGTATGCAGACGATGTGGCGATATACATTCGGGAACCCCAATCTCCGCAAGGTTATTCTCTTTGGGGGACTGTCGGGAATCCCAATAAACTGGGCTAAGTGCATTATCTTTACCCTCACAAATAATACTCCACACTTCAAATCGGAGTTTTCATTAACTTGGGCAATGGAGCCAGTGAGATACCTAGGAATATGGCTTAGTCGAGACAAGGAGGAACTATGGAAAGCCAACTATGGTAGGACAATGACCTGGTTAGAGGACAAAATTCCAGTATGGAATCATCTTCCCCCTATCCCTATCTGGAAGATTAGCAATAGTTAAAATGGTAGTTCTGCCGAAATTCTTACATTTATTTGTAAATATCCCATTGCCACTTATTGCCCATTTCTTCCACCGACTAAAGTCACAACTGATTTCACTTATGTGGGCCGGTAGACAACCCAGAATAGCATGCGAGATACTCATGCTTCCTCTGCGGAAGGGTGGGCTCAATGCGCCTGATTTTGTATTATATGCACTATGTGTCCAAGCACAATATGATCATTATTGGTTATACCCTATCAAATCCCAACCACATGTGGCCGTTGAAGCCGATTTAACCCATCCAACACCTCTGTCTATGGCATTATACCACCCACATAAGCATTCACGTGCGGGGGTTAGTACAGCGGACTGTGTGTGATTGGCCTGGGATGGACTGAGACGCTGCGCCAAGCTTCCATGCCTGTATGCACCGTCCATACTGATTGCCAACAATACTGGCAATGTTGAAATCAGGTGTAAAACTCAAAGCATACATGGACCTATACCCGGAGGGCCATTTCCTTCCCCCACCCACACAGCTTAATGTCCCTCAGCCAACGGCTATGGATGACTTCTATATCAGCAGCTGCGAGCCACATGCCACGCACTACACAGCACATTCCTGTACTCACCACCCACATTAGATGCCCTGGAGCATCTGCTAACCAATGCCTCACACCATAAGCTAATTACACGCCTATACACTATCATGAATGCTAAGGCGCCTATTTGTGTCCCCAGAGTTCATGCTCACTGGATGGCAGACACTGACCCACCCATAACGAAGGAGCAATCGGCATATTGATGCGAACAAACCGCGGCTCTTTCGCCCAATTACAGACTACGACGCATACATTTAAAATTCCTCCACAGAATATATCGCACACATACAATTACATCGCATGGGGCTGAGAGAGGAGGTGAGGTGTATATGTTGCCTGATTCCGCAGGCCTCTTTCTTTCATCTCGCTTGGGAATGTCCCAAAATTGCAGATTACTGGAACACAGTGCACCATACCCTCCAACAAATCACTGGTCACCCCATAAAACAACTTAGCGAGCCTCCTGGGGTATGTTAAAGAGGTATCACTAGAATACAGACGTTTGACCACTCTGCTTCTACTACTGGCTAAGTGCCAAGTTGCCAAACATATGGGGGGGGGGGGCGAAGGCCGCACCTCAAGCTGAACACTGGCTGAAAGACGCAGATTACTGCCATGAACAATTAGCTGCCTATTGGGAACTACTGCTGCCTATGACCCGCCCGAAGATATATGGGAACCTCTCTTGGCGTACCTTGGATTGAGGGATGTCTCCACACCACAAGAACAGTCTGACAACATTACGTAGATACAGTTCTTGAGGAGTCTTAAATAGAGTAGTTCAGCATGGGCTGCACAATAGGCCTGCTACCGCAATGTGAGTCCTAATGAAAAAAAGCTCAGAATAGTGCCTTCACAAAGATGACCCTAATGGATACTTACTTTGCAAGGGAAATGTCAGTAATAACAGCATTTGGCAGGATGGACAACCTTCTGAGAACCCACGGAAATGCGTGTACCTGACAATTTGTTTCTCCTTCTCTTATCACCCCCTTCTCTTCCCTCTCTCTCCCCTCCTACCCACTTCTTTTTCCCAGTTAATTGCCTGCTGTAATTGATGAGACTAAGGCCTGATCTGTATTATTACTTGAAATGCCAATAAAATAAAAAAATCTGTGTTTTCTTAGTAGTATAGTTCAGTTTCTTTCCGTAACATGTCAATCAATCGCTAAACCTGCAACTACCACAGTGCAGACACCATACACCCGCATGAGGAAATATACAAGGTGTAAAAAGACGTATATGCAAGTAGCAACTGTTTTCATGCACCCCAGAGTTCCAAGTGGGCCTAACTTCACACAACCCAAGTGAGCTTAGGTCACCTAGTTTCGTTTGTTGATTTGCAGGTGCAGGTTGGGCGACATGCTGGTCGGCTACAAAGTCCATTACATTATTGAACTATTATTTACAGTCTCCTGTAGCACAGCAATGCAAGGAAGGTGCAAAGTGTGCTTTATACAAAAATAGGTGTTGAATAGGAGACCGGCAATAAACCTGGAAGGAGATACAAACGCCGTTGGAAGGAGGAAGGGGGGCACAAGTAGGTTTTTAGACGTTTCCTGGAGGTAAATTGCATTGGATTCTAATCCAGAGGCTAGAAGCAGCACCAAAGAATGGCTGTTTTGGGCTAGGAATCTGTTCAAGGACAGAGTTTGTAAGAGGGGGGAATTCTTGCTCTTAGCTCTTTTGCCTCAGCCAGAGATGTGAGAAGAGATCTGAGGGAGGGGTCCTGAGATGAATGGCCTTGTCAGTGAGGCATTCAAATTTGAATTGCATTCTGGCATGGGTGAGTGTGAAGAACTCCAACGCAAATAGTAGATTAAGTGAGTTATTTATGCCAACACAGGCTCCTACAACGTTCGGAGCTACGCTCATCCAGTCAGTTCGGTGATCAGCTGTCAACTGTCAACATGACAGTTCACAGCTGGTGACCTCACGAATGGTATGTTGTCCGCACAGGGACACTGCAAGGCAAAACAGAACGGTGTCCAGGAAGGGACAAATATCTATAATCATAACACATCTTCCCCCTTATGAATAGAGAAAAGGAGGAACATAAAAAGGTAACCGAGAAGTACAAGCAATGAGGACTATTCACAAACATAGTCTTTTAGTTTAGCAGGTGGACCTAACAACCTTCCTGCTCGGCTCCTGCTAACCAGTTGTGGTGTGTAAAGGCGTAGGTGGCAACATGCGCCTAACTCTCTCTGCACTAGACTGATTGGATGATGGCTTTGCTGGTGTAGAGATGGACCCCAAGATGTTGCTTTCTGTCATGGTAGATGGTTCAGGAAACTCATAGTCGGACTCATAGTCTGAGGAACAGAATGGTGTCTTGTTGCTTTCAGGTGTCTCTGGAGAGTTCCTCGTGAACTCCATGGGCATGATGTCTTCCTTATTCTTCACAGGATGTTTGTATGCAGAAAGGGCTGAAAAGTGCCATACCCTACCGTTACTCAAGAGTGCGGAATTACAGTACACTTCACGTACAGACAGTGGAGATGTGTATCTGTCTTGACTCTTACCAATGTGACCACTTTTCCTAACTTTAACAATGTCTCCTACCTTGAGTTCCACATATTTACACCCATGCTTGTTGTCGTAGTTTTTCTTGTTCTTGAGCTGGACCTGCGTGAGTCTTTCTTTGACTTGTTGTGAAGACCAGTGTACTCTTTTAGCTGCCGTAACCCAGCCCACATTGTTCTTAGAAAGAGGTGTTCTACCACGCATTAGTTCAAAAGGACTGGGTCTAGTCGTCTCGCAGGGCGTAATTCTGTACGCCCACACGATCTTGAATATCTCTTGTTTCCAGTTGAGGTTGTTGCTGTTTGCAAGTTGAATTATTCCTTTCAAGACACGGTTGAATCTTTCCACTGCCCCATTGCCAGCTGGATGGTAAACTGATGTTGGTTTATATTGGATGTTGTGCTTGAGTATGTAATCCTTGAATATTTCTGACGTGAATTGCGTCCCATTGTCGCTTACTATCAGTTTGGGAAGACCTTCACGTGCAAAGGTTTCGTCCATGAACTTGACTACATTCAGGGTGTCAGGTTTGTTGATAATTTTTACTTCCGGCCATTTGGTGAAGTGATCAATAATAACAATCACATACCATTGATCCAGATCATCTGACAAGGGTCCCATTAAGTCGATTCCAATTCTCTCCCACGGCATCGAAGGGCAGGGAATTGGGTGCAGGGGTGGTCTGAACGTCACTTGTGTTTTGTCCGAGTCCATGCACAATTTGCAGGTCCATACCGTTCTCTCAACGTCAAGGCTCACACCTGGCCACCAATACATGTTCTTGATCCTGCTCTTAGTCTTAGGAATTCCCAGGTGACCTTCATGGCATAATTTAAGTATCTTTGATCTTATTTCCTTTGGTGGTACAAATCTACCACTTCCCATTAGGAATCCGTTTTCAAGTGATAATTTGTCTTTCACTTCCCAGAAATGCTTTAGGGGTTCTGCTAATTTATTTTTGTCTGTCCACCCCACAGTCATTTTTTTTATAGCTAGACAAATGATTTCGTCCTTATTCTGCTCTAAGAACCACTCTTCTTTAGTGATACCACAGGATTTTTTGATGACATTGGCTACGCAAAGCTCATCCATTTCGTTGATGTCGACGCTGCCGGACGTTGTGACAGGCATTCTGCTTAGATAATCTGCCACAACATTTTTTACTCCTGGGACATACTGGACGTTGTACACATAGTCAAACAGGCGTACCGATAACCTGGCTAGTCTTGACGAAGCTGTGTACAAGCCTTTCGTTGTAAGCACTTTTGTTAAGGGCTTATGATCTGTGCACAAATTCACCTTTCTGCCCCAAATGTATTGCCTGAAGTGTTCCAGGGCCCACACACAAGCTAGCGCCTCACGTTCTATTACAGAAAATGTTTCTTCTGCTTGTGTAAGTGAACGTGAGGCGAAGGCTACTGTGTATTCTACTCCTTTGGTGTCCTTCTGTGTGAGCACGGCGCCTAACCCCTTATTACTAGCGTCTGTTGTAACAAAGTTTTGAAGAGAAGGGTCGTAACCTTGAAGGGGTAAGGCTGTGCACATGTCTGCTTTTAGATTCTGAAAGGCTTCTTCGCATTCATCTGTCCATTCAAATGTGTTCTTAAGTTTTAGTTGCTGTCTTAGGACGAAGGTCTTCAGTGAGAAATCTTTGATGAACTTTGAGTAGAACTCCACCAATCCCAAGAAGGATCTCAGTTCATCTGTGTATGCAGGCATCGGTGATTCCCTTATTGCCTGTATTAGTTCTCTTTTAGGGCTGATGCCTTCACCAGTTATTTGATGACCAAGATAGCTGACTGAATTGCTTGCAAATTTGCACTTGGAATGCTCAGCAGTCAAACCTTTTCTGTTAAGAATTTCTAATGCTTGTTCTACCCTGCAGTCATGCTGTTCCTTAGATTTGCCCATAATTAGGATGTCGTCTTGGAAGAGTAATATTCCAGACACTCCTTCGAAGACGTTATTCATGAGCCTTTGAAACATTGCGGCTTCTGAGACCAAGCCGAAAGGTACACGTGTAAACCTAAAACACCCAAATGGTGTAATAAATGTTGTTAGTGACTTGCTATCACGATGCAATGGTACCTGGTGATATGCTGATTTTAAATCGATAGTTGAAAACCACTTTATGCCCTTGGTGGTAGCCAGCATTTCATTCATTTTTGGTAGGGGATATTGTTCCTCTATAATATTCTGATTCAGATCGTGTAGATCTACACAGAGTCTCAACTTGCCATTGGGTCGTTTAGCTACGACAAGTGGTGCGACCCATTCTGATGCATCCACCTTTTCAATTATTCCTTCAACCAAAAGTTGGTCTAATTAGGCTTTTACTTCAGCCTTTTATTGCAAATGGAATGTTCCTTGCTCAATGTACCACAGGAGTTGTCACTGGTTTGAGTTTGATCCTATGTTGATATCCTTTTAACCACCCCCACATCTCCACTAAATACTTTTGGATTTTTTTTTAGTAGAGAATCGGCATAGTCTTTGTTGTCATACAAACTCAACACAGGTTCATTTTTGCTTGGGTCAAGGATGATACCCAGATCTCCCTGATCCATCCATCCAAGTAACGATGGCCCCACTTCAGAAACATAAAGATTACCTTCAGACTCCCGACCCTTGTATGTAAAGTTCAATTTTCTGTAACCACAAACGTCAATGGGTTCTCCGGTGAACTATCTGAATTTTATGTCAGGTCTTTCAAGCTTTCCACCAATTCTTGGTTCAAATTTTTCCCTCCAGACATCCTCGTTAACTATTGTATATGGTGATCCGGAGTCTGCAACGATGTTAATTTCCACGCCTCCTATTGTCATGCAGCATATAGGTTTTCTTGTTTTAGTAATGGACTTAGTTGTGCTCATTTCGTTGACGTTGTTGCTTTGTTCTTCACCGATGTTCAGTATAAACATGTTAAGGTCGTCATTGTCAAGAGCGTTCTCAATATCATCTTCTGCATCCTCTACTACTTTCACCATTTGTGGCCTCCTTTTATTGCAGGCTTTAACAAAATGTCCTTTTACACCACAATGTGTACACTTCACGTGCTGGGCATTTAGGGTCATTAGCCATGTGTGATGCGATCAAATATCTGTAACAGTGCCCCCAGGTCTTTGTTTCATTTCTTTTGTACGTCGGTTTATAGTTTCTCTTGTTCCAATTCTGCTTGTTGTAGTTTTTTCTGTCTGTCACCCTGCTTACAGTGTCTCCTTCTTTCTTCTCTATCTTCTCCGATAGGACTGCTTTTACACAACGGCCAGTGAGCTCGGTTTTTCTTGCAATGTCTATTATGTTTTGCAGGGGGTATTCACCCTTGGCCCACAAATTGTCTTGGATGTTAGAGTTTGAACCCTGCATTACTATTTGATCCCTTATACACTCATCATGAAGTGCACCAAAGCGACAATTTATTGCAAGATTCTTCAGCGCAGCCACGTAGTCATCAATTGATTCATTTTCTCCTTGCTTCCTATGGAAGAATTTATAACGATCTACTCCAACGCAAACAGTTGGTTTGTAATATGTGTTGAGATCATCTATGGCGTTAGTAAACATATCTCCTTCATTTTCTGCTCTAATCTTTTTGTTTATTGCATTGTATACCTTTATTCCTCCTGCACCTAAACAGTGCATGAGCATTTTGTATTTTATTTCTGCCTTGACTTCTTCATCCTCTTCTAATTTAGAGATATAATTTAGAAAATACTCCCTCCATTCTTCCCACTTGAGGGCAGGCTCACCCCCAGCACGTAAGAATGTTTCTGGAGGGGAAAGGTTCCATACACATCCCGAAGCCATAATAACCTCTATATTTATCTTATATAGTCCTTTAACTTTTGAATATATATGCTTTTAATATAAAATCCTATTTAGTGTGTGAATAGACTAAGTCAGAGGTTGTATGTGCGAGTGTGTATGTATTTGCACAATTTGACAACTCACAAGTGCTGCACATACCAAGCGTAATTCACTGTCTTAATATCTTCCATTTACTCTGTATGAACCAACAGTGTATATCCAATGTAAGCGCGCTGCAGCATTATTGTTTTCAATTTTATTTTTATAATGTCACTGCCGAAAGGTTATCCTTACTTTTTTACTTGTCACAGTTTGCGCTTGTCCTGTGCTTTTCACTTCGGTAGTAGATCGGCTTTAAACACGCAAGAGCTAGTTGCGCGATGATCAGTTTCACGTTTCAAAATGGCGCTGACGTTGAAGTGATGCCAACTAGACCGCTGACTTGAATTCCAGTTAGTGTATGTCCCAAAATGGCCGCTGCGTCGTCGATGTAACTGACGCGCTGACGTCGAAAACAGCTGACAGTTTCCTCTGATGGTTTCCGTTTGTTTTGACAGTTGGCAAACGGCAATTTTATCAATTTACGCAGAATAATTATTCCTTTTGAGGGTTGAATAATTTAATTCAAAAATTGCTTTTATGTTAAATTCCTTAAGTACTCACAGCGTTGCAAGATGTTTTTTCCTTTTACTCGAATGTAGCAGAAGCTTAAGTTGTCTCATAATCTGAAGTTCAAACACCATGTATTACTTGAAGTATCATTCATCCTCTGCATGAGCACATCGTTTTCCACGCAATATTTTCTTCTTTATTTTTGAATTTTCTGGAATAGTCACGACGAACTGCATTTCTTTTTTAAAATTGTATTTTAAAGTCCGTGGGTTCTGTGTTGGCGGTCGTCGCCACTTTGTGAAGAACTCCAACGCAAATAGTAGATTAAGTGAGTTCTTTAATTAATTACGCCAACACAGGCTCCTACAACGTTCGGAGCTACGCTCATCCAGTCAGTTCGGTGATCAGCTGTCAACTGTCAACGTGACAGTTCACAGCTGGTGACCTCACCGATGGTATGGTGTCCGCACAGGGACACTGCAAGGCAAAACAGAACGGTGTCCAGGAAGGGACAAATATCTATAATCATAACAGTGAGGAGTTAAGAGTTCCCCCAGGTCTGGAATCATATGATCACAATTTCATGAAGGCATAGACCGACCGGGCATCTGCTTGTAAGACCGCCTTGATGGGGGGAGAGAAGACATTGGAATTCTTGCATGAACAGCACTACCATAGTTGAGGCAGGAGATGAGGCTGTGCACCGCAATTCGTAGTTGGTGGGAACAGTTACTGCGTTAAATTCTTCAGAGTGTGAAGAAAGTAATTAGTTGACTGTGCTAGTTCAGAGAACTGTACATAGTGAATTCTATGGATTTTGCAGTTGGTGAAATTAGAGGAGTTTTGATACAGTTTGTTTAGTAGGTTGTCGACGATTGTTAGTCTCAGTGGATCAATGCAAGCAGTGACCTGAGCATGCTAAGGAAGTCTGTGGACAGAGGGGATGAAGCATAAACATTTAAGAATGTCCAGGTGTGGGGGCGTGGCCAGCGGCATGGCTGACTAGCTGCATTTGCCGGGGCTCCAATCGCCCGACATCGATCCTGCACCTAATCCTGTCTTCCAGCCACACACGACACACCAATCTGCCAGCCGAGGGTGCCTTAACCCCCAGCCCCGCAGAGGAAGCTGCTGCGGCATCCTTCGCTGCGAAAAACACGACAAACAAGGAGACGGGTCTTGGCCGCCAAGATGGCCGACCAGACCCGATAGCAACACAGCACCGATCATAGGTGCCCTTACAGCAACAGTGGGAGGGCCATCCACGCACCAAACCGAGATCGCTGCTGTACCTGCCTGCTGGCGGCTCCTGACTTTGGTGGCTGACTGAGGGTCAAGCGACGTTGCGGAGGTGCCCTGCTGGCCCCTGCGGCGCTGAGGCAGCCACTCTCACCGGCCGATGAGACACAGAGGTACCGCTAGCAGCGTGGCAGGGGGGGTGGAGTCCCCCTTTCCCTCTCCCTGCTGCAGTACGAGGGGCCTTGCTGCGGTCCTGGAGAGACGTGAGCCATGGATGGGCCCATCTGGACGAGGCGTCACCACGCAAGCTCTGCCTCCTGATTCGACCACCGGGATTGCTGGGGCCGGGCTGCGGGCGCGCCTGGCAGCAGTGTGCAGTTGCCGGTCGCAGAGGCCGGCGGAGATAAAACGCAGGCGCTGATGTAGTCGCCTTCCCGCCTAGAGAAGAAGTGGGGGCGCCTGCCGATTGCGCTAGTTGTGCGAGACTTCTCTTTCCCCCCCCCCGGCTTGCGGTGATAGGAGACACCCCGCCGCGGCCCTGAGGAACTCTGCGCCTTAAAGAGGCCTATTTGACTGTAGCAACCTCCCCCTGTCCTCAGCTGCACGACCAGGCCGCATCAGCAGACAGGCAACGGCTGTGCATAGAGACGACACGCAGCCACTTGCTGGGCTGATCGGTGCAGACATGCCACAGTGACGAGTGCCCAGGAGCCAGGGGGGAGTGGTGCCAGATGCAGGGGACAAGTGGGGACGACCTTGCAGTAACCCACTTTCCTTGACTCCCCAAGCTCATTGCCGCGGGGTCCAGCTGGGAGCTCGGCGGGCAGAGGGGGCACTCCCACTGACACATTGGGGAAGTAAGTAACCCGGGCGGCAGTATACCGATATAGAAGCTACACAATGACACGCCAGGTCTGTTCCTCCAGTGTTCTCGGATTGGTCGCATATGGACTCTTTGAGGGGAGTGGGCCGGTCATAGCCGTATGTGTCTGGTCTGTTCCTCCTCAACTGGAAGACTACCCTGCAGCCTTGCCACACCAGACGGCATCAAGGGCAGGAGTATTGCTGATCCACAGACGAGATTGGGCCTCCAGTGCTGGCTGGTCCTGCGGGGTGGCATGGGGCTGGAAACTCTGCCGGGAAATACAGAGAGGGCCCAGCGGAAGCACCTCTAGGGATTAAAGAAACTGGTGCACGCTGATGAGTGGTCCCTGCTGACAAGGGAGCACCACACACGCCAGGCGGTCCCGCTGAACATTGACCTAGCCAACAGAAAGACATTTCTGTTGCGTAGCAAGGGGAGAGGACATTTGCCAGCAGGCCTTCAATTCACACTATGTGCAGGAGGGGGGTGACAAGTCTACCTCCCATGCATTATTTAACGTAATTTCCTCCCCGTAACGTGCTGGTAACCCTCCCCCTAATACCTCCGGCCTTAAGACGTGCACTCGACGGCAAGCACCCGCTGCACCAGACAATGGCCAAAGACAAAGAACCCAAGACGCAGAAGCAAGGGAAAATGGACAAGTATACTAAGGTGCTTCCTGCTCACACAGAATCAGAGGGGGAGAATGCGAGTGCTCTAGACAATGCAGCCATTCTCCAGGCGATCCATGCCTCGAGAGAAGCCATTGAAGGCAAAATGACCGAGATAAGAACGGAGGTTTCCCTTCTTCGGCAAGATGTACGCAACATTGCGGATCCCGTCACTCAAACAAAGGCTTGTATCTGAGGTGGAGGAAATGACACACAAATCCACAGGCGACATCAAGGAGCTCCAGGCCACCATGAGAGAGGTGATGTGGAAGGTTGATGATGCGAAGAACAGGCCCCGGAGAAATAATCTCCGCTTTATCGGGATACCAGAAGGATAGGAGAATAATGATCCAATTGCCTTTCTGATGACATGGCTGAGAGAAGTCCTGCTAGGAGCTAAGTTTTCTGCCTGTTTCCTCATTGAACGAGCGCACAGGATGCCGGCTGCGAGACCCCCGCCTGGGGCACCTCCGCACCCACTAATCGCACGATTCCTGAATTATCAAGATCGAGACATAATCCTGAGAGAATCGCGGAGAATGGGGGAACTCAAATTGGCCAACACTAGAGTCCTGATCTTCCCCGACTACTCGAGAGAGGTGCAGAAGATGCAGAGGTCATTTGGCTCCGTAATAGTTTAACTCCGGGCCCTGCGCATCCAATATATGCTTCTCTTCCCCGCCAAGATCAAGGCCATTTTCCAAGACTCGACCCAGTTTTTTCAATCACCTGAAGACGCTTAGGAGTGGATCGAGGAACGCTCGAGGCCTAGACCGGAGATTATTAGCAATACGACAGGGCCTGGGGAGTCGCAATCAAGATGGGTGCCTAGACCGCAGAGAACAAGACCGAGGAGGCGACTCACTGCGAGAAATCCTAAGCGCCCGGGGACTACGCAGCCTGGGTCTCCATATCGGCGGAGAGGGGGACCCTCAGAGGAAGAGGTGGGGGGGGGCTCGGGCCACCAACAGAGGTACGACCCAAGTAGATAGTACTCATGCTGATCATTCCGACAAGAATCCCTGGAGGACACTGACGGCGACCACCCCCTGCTTAAGGCCATTCACAATGTAGAAGGAGCTGGGGCGACAGCCCCGGAAATGGCACTGAAAGTCAATTGCACCCAAACAAAAGTGGCGAAGAAATGTGAACCAAGGGCGTAGGGGAAGGACATGACGGCAGTACATCAACTGCAAGGAGGCCCCCCCTCCTAGACTTATTTGCATCCAGGAGAGACTGTGTGAATAACTTTCCTGGACTAGGATCATATCCTTTGTTTTATTGTTTAATATTTAGGGATAAGGGGGGGTGGGTGAAGGGAGGGTTTGACAGACTTCTCAGTGGACACTTACGCCTGTTGTCATGTTGACAGTTGAAGGGTTAGACGTAGGGTACGTGAGGATGTGGGATGGGGGTTCAGAGAGGGGGAAGGAGGGAGGGAGGGGAGTTTGGGGGTTTTCAATTTGAAGGGTTTTCAATTTGAAGGGTTTTCATTATTACCAACAGCAGGATGTCTTAAATTACAGAGTCAGAAACACCCGCACGAGGACTGGCCGGTTAGGGAACACTCCTTGTGCAAACCACATGAACCACAAACGTAATGCATGATACACCATTTACCGTGCTGACTTAGAACGTCAATGGATTGGGTAGTAAGATTAAGAGGGGCCTAGTGAACAAATATATTAAACGGCTCAAGCCAGATGTAGTCCTCCAACAAGAAACTCATCTCCAAGTTATGTGATACGCATTTATTGGGAGATGTTACACTGGCACACTCGGGATTTTCCTCTGGAGCCCGTGGAGTGGCCGTCCTTATTAGGAAAACCCAACCCTTTCAAGTAGTTAACACCTGGGTTGACCCTGGGGGCACGTACACAGCGGTTCTGGGTACCTGGGGACGGAGGGAGTTTGCCCTGGTCAGTGTTTATGCCCCGCCGCAACTGCAGCCCCAGACGTTACAGGCCATGGCTAAGATACTGTTGGACTCCTCAACCGACATAATAGGGTGCGACTTCAATGATGTGATGAACCCGCGCTTAGATAGTGCGGTGGGCACTCAGGCACCTACCCCACTGGCAGGCTTTGTGAACTCCTTAGGACTGACCGATCTCTGGCGCCGACACCACCCACTGGACCGTAGTTACTTGTATTTTTCAGGGGCACATAAGACTTTTTACTGAATTGACTACCTTTTTGCCCCGGCAGGGGAGATCCAAGTCATCGAAGATGCAGAATATCTAGCAAGAGGTATCTCCGATCACTCACCATTACAGTTAAAGGTCTCGGGGGGAGACTGCAAGGCATAATTGCCCGTAAGCATAGAGAGGAAACGTTGCAAATACGAGACTTAGAAGGTAAATTGCTAGAATTAGAAAATAAACTATCCCCGGATAACGAGGCAGAGATGCTTAGACAGTTGGAGGGAACTCTGGGCTTTAGTAGAGGGAGAAGCCCACACCCAAATTCTGACCACTCACCACAGGCTACATGAGTCAGGGGACAGAGCGGGGAAGCTACTAGCCTGGCTAAGCCGGAAGGAACAAGAAGTGAACTGGGTGGATCCAATTGCAGAGGCGGGGGCACGACAACGTTCGCAAATTATTACACCAACCTATTTGCGGCCCGACGGACAAGAACAGCATAGATGACTATCTCACAGTAATAGACATGCCATCTTGCAAACTGAGGACACGGCGGCCTTAGACGAGGAGATCACTTTAGAAGAAGTCAATGCTGCCATTGCTAAGCAGAAGTAGGGAAAAACTCCAGGGCCGAACGGACTCCCAGGGGAATTCTTCAAACAAAATAATATCTTGGCTCCACGCCCCTAAACATGTTTTTAGTGGCAAAGGATGAGGGAGCACTCCCCCCAGACCTCTGTCAGGCCACAGTAGTGGTCATTCCAAAACCGGGCAAGCCCCCAGAACGTTGTGGTTCTTATTGCCCAATTTCGCTCCTCTATGTTGAAACCAAGATATTGGCCTCCATGCTGGCCTCACGACTCTTGACGGTCATTGCGTCCCTGGTGCACAAAGACCAGTCAGGCTTCATGCCCAAGCGTGCCACACATTTCAACCTCCGTAGACTGACAAACTGGCTAGACGCGGCCGAAAAGGCATTCAATACAGTACACTGGCCTTTCATGAGACGGGTCCTTGTAAAATTGGGATTTGGACACAACTTCCGAATGTGGGTCGATATCCTATACACAAATCCCAGGGCTAGAGTACAAGTAAATGGCGTTAAATCGGCCGAGTTTCCCATCCAGCGGGGGACTAGACAGGGCTGCCCGCTGTCCCCCTTGCTCTTTGTGCTTGTTCTGGAACCCCTAGCATGTCTGATTAGAACACACCCAGATCTAACAGGGTTCCAGGACTTCAAGGGTCGGCTGTTAGATGAACGAATCTCACTCTACGCAGATGACATCCTATTGTATATAACTAATCCGGATAAGACACTCCCAATCATTTTGCACATATCGAAGAATACGGTAAACAGGCGGGGTATTAGATCAACTGGGGAAAGTCAATCATATACCCAAAAAGGGGGCCACATCGACATGCGGTCTGTACTGGTATGTCTCCCCATAGCTGAAGAGGGCTTCAAATATCTAGGACTATACATTTTGGAAAATGTGACAAACTGCCTCTGCCTCACCCACAACATTCAATGCGTCCTAGCGGACTTCCAGGATGATGTGGTCGGTGGAGGCGTCTCCTCCTGACACTACTCTGTAGAGCTGCTATGTTTAAAATTATCACATTACCCAAGCTAGTATACATTTTCCAAAATACGTATTGTAAAATACAGGAGGCAGTCTTCAGGACAATAAATACCGAATTGCGCACTTTGCTTTGGGACGGAGGCCACCCCCGAGTGGCACTGCAAACGTTGCAACGCAGCCAGTATAATGGGGGAGTCGCACTATCAGATGTCCAGGCATACTATAGAGCGGCACACCTCGTAGTCATCAACGAATGGGGGCACACACCACAGGATCACCCCACATACGCCCTAGAGAGACTTTAATTTCACAAAAGGTCACACTTCCACTACATATACGGGGGCCACGGGGTGAGAAGCCTGCTGCCAGCAACGCAGAGGATGACTGAGGCATGGAGGGATGCCGAACGTGTGATGAAATGGTGAAAAAAGACTAAGTCCACACCCCTATGGAAGGGTAAACAGCTGCCCGAACTTGCAAAATTACAGGGCTTTAACCCCTTGTGTGCCCCGCCCTTTCCACGCCTGTGCCGGGCGTTTCATTAGCGGGCGGGGCTCATGACGAGATAGTCTCGTCATGGGCACAGCGCAACCGCGGCCCATGACGAGACCATCTCGTCATGGGCACTAAAGGGGTTAAAGGATGGGACGCTATTGAAATCACCACTCTGGGGGACATAACACGACAGGGCGCCCTGATGACAGTTGCAGACCTACAAACGGAATATAGCTTGACAGATACGCAGCATCATAAATACAGTAAACTCACAGTAAACTCCGACACACTTAGCAGGCGCAAAACTCTGACATGCCCCGTTAGAAGGCCGGTTACTACAGGAAGAGATACCAGAGAAAGCGGTCTCCTGGACATATAAAACCCTAATAGACAATATGCCCAAAAATTTATTAACACTCAGGGGCAAGAGGGAGGACCTCGTAGGTACATTAGAAGACCTAGATTGGGAGACGGCCCTATTACACCCTAGAGAGGTGGCGATTAAGCTCAGACTAAGACTGGTTCCGTTTAAAATCTTACACAGGGTGTACTATGACAGGGCAAAATGACATGCGATGGGCAGGGTGGAGACGTCGGAGTGTCTGGGATGCAGAATAGAATGCGGTTCCTTCGTCCACACTCTTTGGGACTGCCAACAAATTCATAGCTACTGGACACGGATAGTGCAAGAACTAAATAATGTTCTGCAGGTACAAATCCCGGTGGACCCGAAGTATTTTCTGTTAGGCATCCATACGGATGTCAACATTCCTAGATACCAACTTCTACTCAGTAACTTAGGCCTCGTAGTGGCAAAACGCATTATGGCCAAATACTGGGGGAGACCAGAACTTCCCACCCTGAAGGAGTGGCAGACCGACATGGATATGTACATGGGAGCTGAAAAGACAGTGTATAAAGCGAGGGGATGCCAGCGAAAGTTTAGGAAAGTCTGGTAGCCATGGCTTAGCTACTACAATTTAGAGATGGAAGAGGACGATATAGATGCACTGGAAAACACATGAAATAGTGCATAGGCGAGGGGTTTGTTACTCTAGGCCCATACTTAGCTGAGGTACTCGAGAGATATCTAGCACGGGGGTAAAGTACCATGGGGGCAGTGAAGGGAAATCATAATATCGTTAACTCTGTATCCTTACTAATTGTAAATCTTGTCACCGATGGACACTGATTGAGATGTACCTGTTGAGTTGTTTGATGTTTTATCCAAAAATAATAAAAAAATATATATTTTTTAAAAAGTCCAGGTGTGATCACCAAGTGTTACTGGGGTCAGCACTATATATCTACTTGTCGCAGTGGCATAACAAAACTTGAGTGGGTCCTCCTGCAAAGTACATGGAGCCCCTCCCCCCAGTCCACCACCTACCACTTTAATCCCAGACCCAGTCAGTGTACTGTGCTGAGGGAGCCCACTGGAGCACGGGAGCCACCCTCCCCCGCACCACGGGGAGCAACAATTACGCTACTGACATGAGGTTAACATGAATGGTATAGCTGAAATAGGAAAACCTTACAGTACAGGCTCACAATGCCCCTGGAACTTTCTCTGAACTGTATCAATCACCAAGCTAAACCCAAATGTGTCCAAGAAAGCACAACTGGTGCCCATCAAGTTTTTCTCTTGCCACATAAAGACGTTCGTAGCAATCTAAAGTAGACATTCTGTGCACTACTCTATTTATCTTCTGCTATAGACCTTCCCCAAAACGTGCTATGTAGTGACCAGTGAATATGTGAAAATAAACAATAAGCCATGCTCCTCGTTACTGAACTTTTTGCAAAAGTGGAGACCTCCTGTCGCTGTCTTTACACTTCAAAAACTGAAGCATCGGGGAGGAGCCAAGATGGCAACCGGAGCAGACGCTTGAGCGCCCGGCTCCGTCGGCCCTTGGCCCCGGACTATCATCCTGATTCCTATCCTTGCCGATTCTCGAGGTGAAACGTGTGCGACGGCGCGCTGTCCACGCCGCCGCTTCCCCGAAGTCTCGGCCCGCCCGGATGCCGGAGCTCTTGGTGCTTTTGTTCTCCGCCCTGGACCCCTGCTCCATTGTGGCCTTTGCCGGCCCCCCGGAAGCTCCGCAGCCACCGGACCCGCTAGCGCAAACCCGAGCCCCGCGGTCCCGACCTCACCTAACACCACGGACTGTCGCCAGATGAGCCTGGGGAGGGACGACCAGACACCTCCTGCACCCTGCGCCTGAAGGGCTGGGGCTGTAAGGTAAGCCCCGGTGCGGCGGGTCTCCTGCCCCGAGCTGTGGACCGCGCGGTGGGAGGCTGCCGACCCCCTTCTTCTATTGCCTAGTCGGCTGCAAAGAGAACCCGAGGGAAGGGAGGCGACTGTTGGCTTTTCCAGTTGCGGCGCAGACCTGAGGTAACTGACTCCTTGCTACGACCCCCCCCCCTGGCCATCGTACCGCCCGGCGGTAAAACATGGCGTTGTTTGCCTGCTCGCGGCTGGGGGGTGATACTCCGGTCTTGCCCGCTGCCCGCTTCGCCCTCCCTCCACCAGACACCAGCTCCGCAGTGCCGTCCCGGATTGCTGCCGATGTGGGGGTGCAGCCTCCGCTGACATGCGGCTCGGTTCTGGCCGTCCTGCGGGACTTTCGTCTACAAATGTGTGCTCGCTTTCAGGCGCTGAGTGAGCAGTTTGACTCCATGCTGCCGGCTGCGGGCCGTGAGCGCTCCGTTTGTCAACAACACGGCGTGGGTCTGCCAGTGCTTTTGTCCTCTTGCGGGGACGCAACGGCTGTGTTTGATTGTGCTACACTGGTGCCTGCATCTGGCTTTCCCGGCACCCAGGATCGATTGCTCTCCAGCTCAACAGCGGATACTTTGTTTCCCAGCTCATTACTGCCTGCTTCATTGTTGCCTGCCTCACCGCGTTTGCAAGAGTATCCAGCTGAGCAACACCTAACATCCTCGAGGAATCGTTCACGGTGGCCTACTGCTTCTTTTCTGTGGAACTCCTGTACTCTACACGCCATGTCTGGACTTTATGTGGTGCACAAAGGGACCTCTACAGAGGGTCGGCGGCCATTTTGTGATTCTACTTCACCATCTTCTCCCAAGCGGCCATATTGTCTTTGTCTGCACGGGATGCGGGGCCTTCATGTAGGGGCTGGCTTAATCTCAAGCCCGCGATCGGGCCAGGGCTAGACTGATTTATATCGCCATGGTTTCACGGATGGGCTGGACTGGGACTGGAACTGTATGTATACTTTGTGCGCACTCGTCGCGATCTGTCTTCCTTCATTTAAATCGTTGTGACAAGTCATTTTCACACGACCGCTTTTGGTGTAGTGGGTTCTCAGTGTGTGGAAGCCATAGATGGCCGATGGTTAAGGGCGCTCTGATGATACGTAGGCTCCTCCCCAATTTCTTCTTTTTGGGAGTTTGGATTAGAATAGTCTTATTCTTTTCTCACCCCCTTTATCATAGGTGTACTGTTTTCTTATTTTTCTTTACTCTATTCTTACTCTCTTTCTTGTCTATATTTCGGGTTTATTGGGCGACAGGCACTATGCTGGGGGGGGGGGTAGGCCGTAGCCTCCGCATTGGTGTAGGGTGGGGGGGTAATTTACTGTTTCTAATTAGTTCTATGGGCCTTTTTTTTTTTTTTCTTTTTATGTTTCTGCGCTATACTTGTTTCGATTCTGGGTCCGGGTGTGGGGTTGACCGAGTGGGGGTGGCACTGGAGGGGTGCGTAATTGCTCATGTGACTATCCTGTTATATAACTGCACTGCCTCACTGCCTGAGATTTTACTTCCATTGCTGTCTTAATGATGCTGCTGCTCACCCGTGTGGTGAAGATATCGTGCGGACTCGAATCTCCTTGGTTCTTATTCTTCACTGACTTTTTCCCTGATAAAATTTTGAAAACCTTAAAATTAACCTTCACTTCTCCTTTCCCTGGGGTCAAGGATCGCTCCAGGGTATAACTCATACATCGTCGCTAATCTTGACCGTTGAAGCACAGGGGCCGTAATGTTTGTATCAGTGCTTAACCGTGTCGTGGCCGGCCTGAAGGTTGTAGGCCCGTATTTGTTCTTTCAATATGCACGAATAAAGGTTTAAAAAAAAACAAAAAAAAAAAACTGAAGCATCTGTTGCCACTCTATAGACTCGTTTCCTCAAACCTCTGAGAATTAAGAAATATGAACTTGTTCAGAACAGTAACATCACCAAAATCCTGCATTACTACCACCCTCAGGCTAATGAAACTTCACAGACTCCCCTTGCAGGCCCACCTTATTTTCAAAAATAGCTGTATTATTTACAAATCCATCCCAACTGGCACCTTGTCTTATCTGGATGGCCAGCTGACTACCTCCAGTGGCTGTTGGCACACCCACAACCAGATCTCAATCAGACTGAAGACGAAGAAGTGCAAACAAGAAAAAGCAAGGCAACAGGCAATTTACACCTAAGCATCCAGATCTGGAATGACATCTTTGTATCATTCAGGACCAGCCAAACCCTTCTCCAATTTAAGAAAGAGCTGAACACACACTTCTTTAAAGAACATTACATGACGACGTAGTAACAGTAGAGCACTGCTCTCACAACCCAGCTACACCCTCCAATCACTTGTTGGCTGTATCTTTGCTTTTGGCCCTGTACAGTGCTCCACTGCTTTTTGGCTAGGTTCTTGTTACATACATAAAGTAGTCCAGATCCACTTCCACAGAATATCAGATTTTGCCCAACCTGCCTCTAGAGTCTGTCTGTGAAGCTCTGAAGCCAGGATGAATGTTGTGCCTCCAGACATGGTGTCCACTGTCAGTGCAGTGTATGTGCTTAGCAGTAAACTGTAAAGGTCACTGCAAGTATGACCAGCTCACACAGTTAGCGGTAGGACAACAGCCTGAGGCCATGGCTAGAACCAGAACACCTCAACTACACCAGTATCGAATCATGGTCTCATAGAAGCCATCAGGCTGTCTGAAGCGGTGAACATCCAGGCAAACCCAGGGGACATGCAAAATTACAGGGCTTTAAAGGATGGGACGCTATTGGAATCACCACTCTGGGGGACATAACACGACAAGGCGCCCTGATGACAGTTGCAGACCCACAAAGGGAATATAGCTTGACAGATACGCAGCATCATAAATACAGTCAACTCCGACACGCTTGGCAGGCGCAAAACTCTGACATGCCCCGTTAGAAGGCCGGTTACTACAGGAAGAGATACCAGAGGAAGCGGTCTCCTGGACATATAAAACCCTAATAGACAATATGCCCAAAAATGTATTAACACTCAGGGGCAAGAGGGAGGACCTCGTAGGCACATTAGAAGACATAGATTGGGAGACGGCCCTAATACACCCTAGAGAGGTGGCGATTAAGCTCAGACTAAGACTGGTTCCGTTTAAAATCTTACACAGGGTGTACTATGACAGGGCAAAATGACATGCGATGGGCAGGGTGGAGACGTTGGAGTGTCTGGGATGCAGAATAGAATGCGGTTCCTTCGTCCACACTCTTTGGGACTGCCAACAAATTCAACCCAACCCAACAGGCAAGTCTAGCACAAGCATGTAAATGCCACTCTTGCGTTCACCTATTCTGGCAGGGAGCAGCATGCCCAGAACCCACCCTTTGGGACCACCTACCCAGTCATCTAATAGACGGAATCCTAAGGTTGCAGTGTTCCTCCAGTACAAGGCTAACGCTGGTACACCTGGCCTAGGGTTGTATTGCTAGAGTGTCGCCCGTCCGCATACTAAATTCCAAGAGGTGTGCGCCCAGAGAAGACAAAATAGAAGGCCCTGTAGCAGGTCTCCAAATGCACCGTAGACATGCATTGTCAGTGGATGACTTCACTTCAGTGGTATCTTGATAATTCCAGCAGTTAGGCAGCCACACAGGCAACCAACCACAGGTAAGGATTGTTTAGGATCCTGGGAGTTTTACTGGAGCTTTAAATCAATATGCCTGCCATGATACACAACAGACCACACCTCTCCATTGTTGAATCTATTCATGTGGTAATCCTTCAAGCTTTTGCATTCTTGAATAGAAAAATACCTTACTTAGAAGGTAGATTTTTTTCTCTTTTACTTTATTGGCTCAGATGTGTTCATGAGCTGTGTCAGCTCCTCATCCATTTACTGTCTTTTTCAAAGACAAGGTATAGTGTTCATAGTAAAATCATAATATTTTTTTTATACAAAACATGGCGACAGCGTTTTGTGTTTTACAAAGTATTAAGTCGCCTTCTCTTTTCTCTTCCCACCCTTCTAAAGAGAATGAGAGGTTTCATAAATAGGCATCACACCACATATTCACGGAGCTCAACACGTTAGGGCAGGCGATAGCTTTTTTAAAAAAAGGTTTCTCAAGTGGGGTAAGTCAGTCAGAAAACAGACCACTACCAGATGGTTGGAATTAAATGTAAAGTAAAATTGTGAACTCTCATGGAAGCCTACCCCAGAATAATTAAGAAATCTACAAGCGGAATGGCAGCAACCACTGCTCTTGTGAAAGGCTCTCCAATCCAGGCCTTATGTAGTGCAGTCTCATGCGCCTCCCATGCTGCGAGATGCCAGTCAGGGTGTTGATTCGTGGAACTGTTATTAAGATCATAAAGGACGTTACCAAAGTAGGTAACCTATACATTGGCTAAGTATACCGATTGCTATATGACATTAATATGGACACGCATGAGAGAGAAGTGAAAGTTGATGATGTGTTTCCATGGTTCCCTTGGGGACTAGAGGAGGGCAGGTAAGGCACTGTGAGTTAGTCGGATTTTGCACATAGGTACTGATGTGGCATGGTGGCTCAGTCCCTACATTCAGACGTCCTGCGATACCAGGCACAGTTCTGCTTCCACAAATAATCCCTGCAACAACTTCACCCTCCCAAACTTCCACCACTATCCGTCAGCAACTTGAATGGCTTTTATGCTGAACTCAAACACTCAGGGGGCAGGGAAAACATACTTTGCAAAGAAGAGATCATTTCTGGTTCCCTTGCGTGTATCAAATCACAGATCTCAACTTTGTTTATTCTTACCTTGGCAGGAGCTCTGCATAATGTTTTACATCATCTACAATGCTGACAAGTGGACTCAGGTCACTGCCATATACTTCACCCAGACCAGATGAGAAAAACCTCTCAAAGCTTTTCTTTCTGTAACTAGTTTGAAAATGTCCCTATCTGTAGTCCAATGTGGTTAGGTTAAGTATCTTAGGAACCCAACATGGTCTGAAGAGTTACCAACCAAACAAACACCAGCAACAGCCCATTTGATGCAATTTTTCAACTGACCCGCTCAACCAGGCCTTTGGCCCAAGTGCGGTGTAATACTTTCCGAATATGACAGTGTAACTGGTGCTATGTAAAGCGCTCTGATACCTGATTGGATTCGGGTCAAGTTCGCGCTATATAAAACTCTGCAAAAAAAAAAAAAAGGGTACTAGAGAAATCTTCATTTTAAACAACTCAAAGGTGTCATCATTGTTGATACTAGATGTAAGAGAAACTCTTCTCTTGAGAATTTATAATTTAGAAACATCAACTTTGTCGGTAGTGAGGTGTTGCACGAAGCAACGCTCAGCCCATATTCAAAAATAATCAGTTGCATAATGAGGGAATAATGTCTCAGAGGTACAGAATCTATTGGGCCCGAAATGTCCATGGCTGTCTACGGTTAGGGCACACGAAGTAATGGCCCATGCACTCAAAGGACAAGATTTGGTAAATAAGCGTCACACCTGGCCACTGCCTTTTGATGATAGTTATTCCTAGATGATGTTTGGGATCATATTGAAAACATCTTTATATGAAGGAGAAGCAATTCTCATCACCCTCAAAAAATCTCATGATTTTCCATGGACAATTCAGTGGCAACCTTGGCAAATAGTTGCAATACAAGTGACACCAGACCAGCCTTACAACCGATGCTTCCCTAAGACCTTTAATGAATCACCATGGCACCTTCCATCTTTTTATTGATTCTTTGTCAGATATCTGGGTGTCAAATCAACCATATTCACAACTACCATCATTTAGTCATCAGCAACATTAACTGTGTCTCCTTCAATAGGCAAACAAAGGCAGACCACCTGGAGCATAATGCACATTAAACTGTATTCATGTGATTTACGTACATGTCTTACTATGCCTCCAGTAGTTTTGTTAGTCACTTTAATCTCAGAAAGCATAGACAAGTGGTTTATGATCAATATAACTTACACTGCCGAGATGTATGGAAATATCTCCTTCTGTGAGACGGAATAGTTACATTCTAAATGATGCAGTGTTCTTGAATCAGTTGCAGTGGTACTCTCTACTTTACTGACAGTTTTAGACAACACACAATTGAAACCATAGCCATTAGCATCTTCAATGCAATAACAATTGACCCCAGACTCGTATGATTACACTGCGTTAGTATTTAAAATGGAATTCTTGACACCCTCCAATCATGACTGCCTCCTTGGTTCTCACTTGAATTTCCCCTACTTTCTCAAATTTGTAAAAACCCATTACAAATTTGGTATAGAACTAATACATTCTTGGAAACAATAATAGTTGGTCTCTAGCAGCAGAATTTGGTGCATCATTGAGGACACAGACCAGGGTTCAATTTAATGCATACCTGGAAATTATATTGCCTGGACACTCTATTTCACTTTTGTTAAGAATGAACATTTGTGGGGTTTTTTTTTTAATAACCTTGTGCCACATTTTTCAGTACACTAAGGAATACTTTCAAAATAATGTTATGCTGTAGCAAATTAACAGCAAATATAAGAATTTCATCTTGACATATTAGCACTCCTCACCCACCACCAAGCAATTCATGCATAACTATTGTTTTTTTTTAAACAAACTATATTGAGCCTTTATTCAGGGTACATTACATTATAAGAAATATTCATGGCATTTTTCATTTTAGGTGTAGTATTGACTCATCTTTCTCCATAAGTAAATATACATACTTCAATCCTCGTATCTATAATTTACACAGCATGGAAGTTATAATGCAATGAATGTAACATGTGGAATCATACATATGAATTCTTAACGTCTCCAATGTATCTTGGCTTGTATTTGTACTTTTATTCCCTAAACTAAGTTAACTACCCCCTCCCCACCTTCCTGGTCTGTCCGTGTGCCTCCATCTATTCCGCGTCATATCCTTAAGAAGTCATGGATTCCAACCTATACCTCTGGAGTACCATGGGCCTTCCCTCATAGCCCACCCTAAATGTCGCTGGCTACGTGTTAAATGGCGGACTGAATCAGGAGAGTGGATCAAGAGATGTAAGTGGGATATCCAATTGTGTAAGGTCTTCTAACATTATGTCCCATTCCATGGAGATGGGACGTTTTCTCAACCACCTCGCCTCTTCTCGCCTGAGTGTCGCACTTTCCGTGCTGCCCCACCTGATTACCTCCTCTTTCCATAAATGTAGTGGGGGGCTCCTAGGGGATTTCCACCTCATTGTAATTGCTCTAATTGCCAATATTAGCGCTAGATCTAGGAAACGCAGGTGGACCTTCTGGGCTTTGGTGCGCTTGTGTAGACCCAAGAGGCCCTCCAATATGTTGTCTGTCATTGTGAGATGTGTAATTTCTCCCAGCATATTACGATTGTGTCCCCAATATTCCCTAAGGTGTGGGCAAGCCCATAACATATGAACACATCCAGCCTCCTCCCCCCCTACACCACGGGCAGTAGCTCTGGGCCTCTGGGAACATACAGTGTATCCGCTTCGTGGTTAAATACCCTCTATGGAGAACCATATACTGTATAAACTTGAGCTTGGCTTTTCGGGAGACCCGCTTGGGGTGTTCCAAAATGCTTTCCCACGCCTTATCTGTGATTACCATATCTGTAGTTTCTGCCCATTTCCCACGGAGGTCCGTAAGGCAGATGGAGGCCTGCGTTCGGATGCCGGTATATAGCCACTTCACTAGGTGACCACCCCTCCCCATGTAATAAGGTAGATGGACCAGGTCATGTTGTGGAGGCTCGCTACACTGGGGTGCCCATGACGTCTTGATATAATGCGCTGTCATTGCATGTAGCAAGTAAAGGCGGTCAGGAGCCCCAGTGTTCCTCACAAATGTATCATGATCTAGGAGCACACCATCCCCGGAGAATGAACCCACCTCTGCTACTCCCGCATCTATCCAATCCTGTATCCTAGCCATTGTAATCCTACCACCCATGACTGGCAGCCCTAGTAGTGGGACATTAGATGCGTAGGGAATCGCGGTCGATGTGTACTGTAGGGCCTTTTTCCAACATTGCAGTGCCACTTTTAACACCGGTGGGCCGTCAGAGGGCAGTTTCGCCCCTGGGAGCAGCATACTATGTAGTGTACCCCTGTCCAGTTGTTGTGCGTTAGTTTATTTCTTGTAAGTTCCTGCCTGCTGTCCAGATAGACAGCCATTGTAATTGGGCGGCATAATAATATGCTCGGAAATCAGGGACACCTAGCCCTCCTCGGTTCGATGCCAACTGCAGTTTCTTGAGACTTACTCTGCGCCTGCCTCTGCCCCATATAAGTTCCAACTAGAGTGTGTCTAGAGTGCGAAATGTGGCCTGGGGCACCATCAGGGGCAGATTAACAAAGAAGTACAATAGCCGGGGCAGCATCACCATCTTGGAGATGGCTATCCTTCCCATCATAGACAGCGGCAGGGAGGTCCAGAAGGAAATGCTCAGGCGCAGCGAAGCTATGGCCTTCATTAAATTACCTTCTAGTTGGTCTAAAGGAGCCCTGTACATGTTAATGACTAAGTACTTAAATGTGTCTAGTGCCACAGGAATCTGGTAGGTGCCGAATTGGATTATGTCTGGATGAAGACCCTCTTGGAAATAAAAGGCATGAGACTTTCCTGCATTAATCGCCAGCTCCGATATAGTCTCGAATCCGGAAAAGACGACATTGAGCGGGCTCACCTCATTCTCCAAGTCGCGCAAATATATGAGAATATCGTCTGCGTATATCAGGACAAGGTGGGTATTCTCCTGTATGGGAATTCCCAAATCTCCAGACGACCGCCTCAAAGCTATGGCCAGCGGTTCTAACACAAGCATAAACATGAGAGAGGAAAGCGGGCACCCCTGCCTAGTACCTCTTCGTACCGCGTATTCCGGGAATATATACCGCCCCATACGTGCCCTTGCAGTAGGTTCAACATAGAGTAGGCGTATCCACCTCCAAAAATCTTGGGGGAGACCAAAACGCAACAGGGCTGCAAACATGTACTCCCACGTTATGGAGTCAAACGCCTGACATAGATCTAACGCCAGACATCTCGCCTTGTCATAGTCACTGGGAACAGCCCTCATTATATGGTGGAGTCTCATAGTATTGAGTGAAGTGCTACGTGCAGGAAGAAATCCACATTGGTCACTGTGTATAAGAGTGGGGAGAGCGGGAACCAGACGGTTGGCTAAGGCCTTACTAAGAACTTAATATTCGGTAGCCAGTAACAACAGCAGTCTATAGTTGGACATCTCAGTGCTGTCTCTTCCGGGCTTGGGGAGTGACACCACCATAGCTTGCATCATGAATTGCGGTAATCTACCGGTTTCCCAAGCCGTCTTATATAACTCCTCTAGTTTAGGCGTTAAAACCTCCGAGTACGTCGCATAAAATTCGGATCGCTGTTCTTATTTCATGTTGGGTGATGGGGCCTAAAAGGCTCTTCCGCATGGTCTCCGTGATCTTGGGAAACTGTAAGCCATCGAAGAAGGCATCTATTAGGCCATTGTCAATATGCGTTGGTGCCGCATAAAAGGTACTGAGGTGATTACAAAATGCTTCATTAATCTCTATGAGTATGAATCAGTCCCCTCTTGTAGTGAACGGATACAGGTGATCAAAGGCATTTCCAGGTTATCCTTTAGTAATCAAGCTAGTAATGTTCCTGATTTGTCGGCGTCTGTGTGTTTCAGTTGTGTATATGCTCGGTAATCCATGAGTCTGTGTTTCCAGAGTCTCTGCATGTCTAATACAGGCCTCCTGGAGAGATGCCCTTTTGTCATCATCTGTCACTGCGGCTGGCTCTAACTATGTCATCAATGATTCTGTATCTATAAGTCTTTTGTGTGCTTCTTGGCGCGCCCCTACAGTAGCACTAATTGCCGAGCCCCGAACCACCACTTTGAATGCGTCCCAATCTATGAGGTTGGAGGAGGCTGTATTCCAGTTGTCTGTGAAGTAGTTATTAATGGTATCTAATAATGTGGTCCGAAAGGGGGCATCCTCTAGGAATTGGGGCCATAGTTTTCAAGTCGGCACAGGAACCCTGCCCCATGTTAGAGTAACTTCTAAGGGATTGTGGTCTGAAAATGTTTTGGCTAGGTATGTTGATTGATGTATTTGTGTAGCTATAGAGTGGGAGCAAGGAAATCTATCAAGCCTAGTATGAAACTGGTGAACAGGGGAGTAAAAGGAATATTCCTTGTGTGTAGGGTGAATCATGCGCCATGCATCTATGAGAGTCCAGCCCTGCATCCAAGTGTTCAGAAATTCAGCCTGTTTGTGTGCACTGGCCCCGTGTAGTGGTGGATGGTATCTGTCTAATTCAATGTCTAGGACCGCACTGCAGTCTCCCCCTAGGATCCAGGGAATGGCATCCCACCCCGTCCAGGCTCTGCCCAGATCAGAGAAAATGTTATCTTGATCGAAATTTGCCGCGTATATACAACCAAGGTTTACAGGCAGACCATCTAAAGTGCCCTTCAAAAATATATATTGCCCCTGGTCATCTATACGTCGATCCACTTCCACAATCGGGACTCCATGGCGAATCCAAATGTTCGCCCCTCTAGCAAAGGCCCAATAATTGGTGGTATACTGTCGGCCTCCCCATTTTTTCCGAGTTTTCACCGCCTCCGCCTCCATCAGATGGGACTCCTGTAAAAACACAATCTGTGCCCTCCTCCTAAGAAGGTAAGCGTGCACTCTGTGCCTTTTGCTCACAGCCCCTAAACCCCGTACATTCCAGGTCAATGGGTTGTATGCTCCTAAGCGGGTTCGTTTATGAGACATATATGTACTACTTGTGTCGTTCTCCGTGCAGTGCGGAGCCTATGAGTATGTGCAGACCAGGAAGTCCCCAAAACTTGCAAACTAACTATAAGCAGCCAATAAACCATGCTGAACCAAACCAAAAACGAAAACATACAAAAAGTATAGAACAGTGCATGCGCTTTGTGGGGGGTAAGCGTAGCAACCATACTGCTGTTTATATGGGTGTATAGCACCGGTGGCTCTACTGGGTGGGGGGGGTTGTACCTCTCAAGATATACTCATATGTGCATTTTATAGTAAAGGTATCCATGTGTGAGACCAGGGGGTCCGCTATAATATGCTGTCTACGAGTACCTGGGGTTAGTCACAAACTTGTGAAATCTTGCTAGTCTAAATGACCGATCAGTGTGCACCTAATGAGAAGACTTAACAGAACGGATCATAATACAGGCATCATATACATTGTTAAAGGAACAACTCCACCAGATCAATCAAAAAGGATACTATCTAACGGTTGATATCGTGTCCGTGTTCAAGCAGTCATCCCCATGTGAGCCTGGTGTGGGAAAAGTTCCTGACCGTCCCTCAGGTGTCCAACAGGTCATCTTATGCTATGTTCCGAATCTGAGTGTATGGTACTGTCCTCCGAGTCTGTCGAAATCTTTGTATTGTCCTCGTGGAAGGATCCAGCGACCGCCAACGCCTCCTCTCTGTCCATCCTCTTTTGGGCCTAGTCTTGCAGAGTTCCTCGAGCCTCCTCCCCGTCCTCTGGGCAGCTGTTGTTGTGATTGTACAGGGCTGTGTCGCACCGAGCCAGACAGTCTCTCCTGACTATGGTCTAATTCCATTACTTCGAGTCATTCTTCCACATCAGTGGGGCTGTCAAAAAAATAAGATTTCTTGTTGTGCATGACTTTGAGCCTGGCTGGGAACAATAGGGCATATTTAAGTTGAGCCGCCCATATTTGTTTCTTCACTGCTTGAAAAGAGGTCCGCTGTCGCTGTACCATGATCGTGTAATCCGGGTATAATGAAATCCGCTGATTTTCAAATTGAATGTTCGTCTTTTCCCTTGCTTTTTAGAGTAGCATGTCTCTGTCCCTGTAATTCAGGAATTTGACAATCAAAGGGTGTGGGGGGGGGCACCCATTTTTGGTGCGCCACTTGGAATCCGGTGCACCCTCTCCACACAAAAATATGGGGATAGACCTTCAGGGGCGACATGTTCTCTGAACCATGCTTCCATAAAATCCACTGGTCTCGCTCCTTTGCTTTGTTCCGGCAGACCAATAACACAACTGTTATTACGTCGGTTGCGTCCCTCCGCGTCCTCAATCCGGTCCTTGAGTCCAGTAACTTGGTGTTGTAGTTGTTTTATTTGCGCCGCCTGTTCCTTGAGTTAGGGGTCTATGCTTGTCAGTGCCATTTCATGATCCCGCACCGTTTCAGCGAGCTTCCCATGATCAGCCCGTAGCAGAGTAAGGCCGGTCGTGAGGGCTCCTATATGCTGTTCCATCATCTTCTTGGAGTCACGGATTTCCTTCAGTATTAAGTCCAGTTTCTCCAAGTGGGACTCAGTAGGGTCGGGGGTGGAAGTGCCCGGCGCTGGTCCTTTGTCGTTGTGTTCATGGGGCCCCTCCCCCCCTGTTGATAAGCCAACGTCCAAAACTTTGCCCCAGAGTCTGCCCATCGCGAAATCCAATCAATTGCAAGTTGTGATACTGGTGCTATGGGCCCCCACCGCGTACAGTCAGTCCACCTGGCAGAGACCAAGCCTGCAATCTCCCCTCCTTACCAGGCAGTGATCCGCTGCGTCCTCCAGTCTATGGACAAGGCCTTTCACCTTTGTATCACTACCCTCGTTGTCTCCCAGTATCCTAGTCATCTCCACAGTCCCCGGGGGTCCGTCACACACCAGGCTGCCTTCTGCGGCACTGCGTCCTGATCCGCCTCAGCAAGCGTCCCCTGCACACCCTCCGATTATGTCCAGATCGGCTCCGGTGTAGCTCCGTAAATAATGCGTGTGCCTTAAGTCGCTCCCTGTAATGTGTGTGAGGGGGTAAATCCGCACTCAGCACTCCGTACGGCGTCACCGCCGAGAAGCCTCCATCACACCGTGCCTTCAATCTATACCAGCCTCCATATTCTGCTCCCCCGCCATGCAGCCCCTCTGGATTCCGGCAGGCCTTGGAGAGTAAATAAGAGGTGGAGAGAGCCGCCCGCTCCCAGCCCGAGTCACCGTCTCCGCGCCTCCCACCGTGTTGTTGCGTCGGTGCTCAGCTCACCTTAATCCACTGCCGGTCTCCCAGTCCTGCTCCTCCGAGTATTTGCACATGAGTAATCCGGAGCAGCCTCCAGTCACAATTCCGCTCTCCAGGAGCGCAGCCGATCGGGGACGGTGTGGGCCTCAGTCCGTCACGTAGCCCTCCCAGGGTTCCACCAACAGGCCGTACGCCCCGCGCTCTGTTTCCAGCGTCCGCGATTGCCACTCCTCAGCCGCCGTGTCGTACCGGGGATAAATTCTGGTGCCTGATTACGTTGGGGAAGTTCCAGAACCCCACAGGCCCCACTGTGAGACCGCAGCACGGTGTGTTTCAGGATATTGTCCCCCCCAGGGTCCGGAGCCTCACCAGGTCGCGACCGCCATCTTAGGCGGTTGGCCACGCCCCCCATGTATAACTATTGTTAATACACAGAATGCAGATTCTTATCCAAAAGCCATGCCTAAGAATTGTAATGCTCCATCTGGACTGACAAAGGCAGTTACAGACTATGATTTGGAGTTCAATATGTTCTGGCGATATGCAACCTTTAAATTTACTGTTGAGAAAAATTTGGCAGATCCAATAAGGGGCAACAATCAGCCTTATTGTTGTCATTCAAACTGTGCAAGTCAAGGCATAACCTAAACTTGACATTTTATTTTGCAATGAGCATAAAAGGGACTCATAATGAAGACTTTATCGAGACAGTGACTTTCTCTTTACACAAATAATGTTCAGAACTCAGACCCTCAAACTAATGGGAATTTATTCTCATCTTTTTTTTTTATCAGTACAGCACAATCCTCCAAATGATTGCGATGAAGGACGAACCGTACAACTCACCAATTTTCCTTTAAAAAAAAAACTTAGTACTCTTCGAAAAATGTTTTTTAACTGAACCTCAACCTCAACAGACAACACTGAAGGTTCACATCCATGTCTAAAATTGGTATTAATTGCTCCTCATGCTGCCAACTCAAAATGGCCACCATGATCTCTTACCTATGCTTTAACATTATCCCAATAACTCAATTATTTCCAAATTAAAAGCCAGCTGTGCTATGTCCGAAGTATAAAACAAATTACTCCCAGAAACAGATTTTAAAAAACGTGAATCTAGCTGCTGAGTTTGCCGAGCATCTAACATCTTTGCCATTGACTTGGCTAAGGTACAGAATGGTGCTCTGTGGCCTCTCTACCTGACCCTCGGGCATATTGTAAGATTGTACTACTGAATATGGACACCAACACTATTGTGGTACATGAATATCAAGGACAGAACATTGAGGGTGCAAAACAATATTGAAAAGTAAGCTCATAAAGCAAAGTATAGATCTACTATTCCTAACTCAGCTATGTACCTTGAAGATATATGCACCTCATAGATACATAGGTGTAGAGTTAGGTATACAAAATGTAGATTTTCCACAGCCTGGTGGGCAGGAAATCTGAACTTTATTAAAGACACGGAGGCTAAGATTATTCAATATTCCTTTTATTGCCCGCTCACAGCAGCAACAATAGAGAGAACTTAGAACTTTAAAACATTACACTAAGCTATAAAGTCCAGCAACATGCAGCCATCTTCCTTCTTCAAGTTCTATGAACAAGATAATTCCCAAAACTCAAGTTCCAAATCCAAAAAGCTCTTGATCTGTCAATACCCCAACTTTCCTTCTATGAAGTTGTCTTACTCTGAAAGAACCCAGAACAAAGTGTATTCCGTCAGTGTTGGTTATTAATGTGGTGGGATAATCTTGGCCTCCGTATCTTTAATAAAATCCAGATTTTCTGCCCACCAGGCTGTGAGAAAGCTACAGTTTATGGCAGGACATGAAGGCTAATATTATGCAAGTTTAAAGTGCATTTAAAACTTTATCAGTTGCATACACCACAGGTTTAAAGTACCAACTTTCAAACATGCTTTCATTCCACCAGTCTGCAACTCTCAAAATGTCATGCAGTCCACCCCCAAAACAAATGCTTTTGATGCTGATGCACCGCTAAGCGAATGTGCTCCAAATCTATTCATTTCCACACCTGCCTCTCTCATTACCTCTTTCACCCTATTTTGCCAAGGTTGGTGGTGAAACCGCCCTATGAGGCCACCTGTAGGAAAGTAGTAACTGTGCAACATTATCCCTCAAACTTTCAGTCCTACTTTAATACTCTTTTAAACATTTTACCATGCACAGCTCTTCATTTGTCTCACAATATGGGTAGAATATAGTCTTAGATAAGGATTTAATTCTCCTTTTAATGTAAAAAATAAACACCTTCTGGCTGATTAGCCCTACTTGTAACATCCAGAGCCTAACATTTGAAGTTCTTCTGAACGATACCAAACAAAGTAGAAGCGTCCGTTTCCAAGAGAGCCATTTTAGAGTCAGGTTAAAATGATCAACCCCCAACTTTCTTAAACCTCTAACACCTGTCTAATATCCCATGACAAAGAATATTTCACCATTGGCGGGTTCAATACCCTCATAATAAACATTATTTTCTTAGTCAGAAAATTCTGACCGACAGACACATCATTTATTAAACAATAACTAGCCGCTATAGCTGGCCTATAGACATTACCTGTCTATACGATAGTCCACTTCCAAATAATTCAGTTAAATAATTAACCATGTGATCGTAATCCCAATGTATATACCAACAAACCCATTTCTGCCAAGACAGTCTATATGCCTTTCTGGTTTCTGATGCCAAGGATTCTGATATGAGTCTGAAAGCCTCTGCTGAAAGTACCAGCATATCCCATTGCCTCATGAAATCCCCCAAGCCATCAAATCCAGAAGTCCCTGTTCTACCAGGCTGTAATACTCTCCTCCTGATCAAAGAATTACTTCTCTGAACCTCGGTATCAAGACTGGAAAGTCCATTGCCATGTCTGTCATGATAGGGAACCAGGCTTGTAACATCCACACCAAAGTTATAACCACTGCTGTTTCTCTGCATCTGTGTATCGGCAGCAAAACTCTTGGTAACATTGCAAATTGAGAGAAAGCATATTATGCTAATCCCCTCCAATCTTGCTGGAAAGCATCAACTCACCAAGCTTCTGGGTCTGGTCTCCAACTGAAAAACCTCATCAACTGTGTTCAGCCTGCCTGCAAAAAGATCCACACCTAATGGTCCCCATGTGTCCTGGATCCCCCGAACTATCTCTAATCTATCTCCAGTTGCTCAAATCTTTGAAATTCCTCAAAAACCAATCCACTACACCCTTGCTTAGACCAGGAATATGCTCTGCCATTACTGAAATTCCCTTGCTCAAACTGTATTCCCAAAAGCCTTCTGCCAAATCCACTAGGCCCTTTGATCGAGGGCCACCCATCTTGTTGATATACCTCACTTCCGACATGTTGTCAATCCTTGGGTAAAACAACATATTGCAAACAAACCTGCCAACAAACCTAAACAATTGATATGTAACCTCTTTTGTTGACTGTCCAACATCCACCCATGGATGAGTTCCCACATCATCTTCCCCATCCTTTCAAGTTTGCATTGACTATCACAATCTCCGAGCCCTTCCCCGAAAATAGCCATGCAATTCTATGCTTCTGCATTCATGAGCCACCATTCTATTTCTTTCTTCAATTTCTGATCTAGTATTATTATCTAAGAATATGACCAACTGGATCGCCGGCTCCTCATTTTCAGTTTCCCCAGGGCCCTATAGTACAACAACCCAGGGAGTACCGCCTGAATAGTTGAGGATACCAGATCTAGAAACCTTGCCAAGACCCTCAAAGGTATCACCTTCATTCCTAACACCTTCCTCAATTCCTTTCACAACTTTTTCAACTTCTCCTTCGGTCGTTTTAATTCTGCCTGAACCGTATTCACAACAAAGCACAGAAACTGAGCTTCCCGACTTTAAATCAAAGAAGATTTCTTTCTGTTTACCACAAACCCCAAAATTCTAGCAATCCCATCATTAAAATGTAGTCCAGATAATCAACCATACTCTTCTAGTACGCAGCCATGATGCTACTGGATGAAGCACCTTCGTGAAGCACCAAGGTGCGGAGGATTGACCGAATGGGAGACTTCTGAATTGCCATAACTTCTCCATCCATCTGAACAGAAGGTACCTCCAATGTGGTGCCCAAATCATAATCGTCAAATACGCATCCTTCAGATCTAACTCAGTTAGGCAATCTCCTTTCCTTAATATATCTCTAAACAGATGATTCCCCTCCATGTTGAAGGGATGATATACAACCCACTTGTTCAGCTCCTTTAAGTTTATTACTGGTTGAATACCTTTGTCTTTTTTCTCAACCACAAATTAATTGCTGTTAAACCCCAGAGCACCATTTGTGACCTCTTCTATTGCTTCCTTTGCCAGTAAATCCTCCACTTCTTGTGTAACCAACCTCATATCCGCCTCTGAGAATCTGATTTCCTGAGGTGTCTTAATTTGTACAGGTATATCTATAAATTTCAGTTTGTATCCTCTAGCAGTCTATAGAAACCAGGGAGTTTGGGTCACCAACATTCAATTCCCACAAAACGGGGCTAACCTACCACCCACCTTTGTTGGGGTATCTGAATGGTATTTTGAAACTCTTACCTCCTGACATTCCTCTCTGCCTTTTATCTCCTTTGGACGATCTGCCTCAAAAACTGCTGTTTCTGGGGATAAAATCCCTGATAGGATACGTACCCCGTCTTGGTGTACCTTGCACCACACCCCAAGTAGGGTTTTGATCCAGCTTGTCCTGGGCCAAGGAACCGACCTTTCATTCTCCTGGCCCTACCAAAAACTCTGTCCACAAAAACCTTTTTGATATCCTTCTCGGATTTCTGTATTGAGCTGACAACCCTAACGTACTTTGCCATATCTCTTATAAAATAATCCCAGAGAAGATGACCTCTGAGAGATAGGACCCCCTTCCTTACTCACCAGTTCACTCAATTTAGGATCAATTTTTAATAGTATACTCTTCCTCCTTTCATTCAAAAGTGCAGAATTGGCATTGCCCAATTGGCACATAGCTCTTTGAACCCACCGACGTAATTCCTTTGAATCCACTGGATTCTTATTGAGATAGGCACCTTCGGCCATTTCAAAAATCTTTGTCAGGAGACCAATTACGTCTAAGAGACGATCCTAAAAGGATTTTAAACCCCTGTCTAGTCCCTTCCTTGGGTCCTTTCTAGAAGGGCGTGGGCATTCATATCTTGGACACGATCTCACTTCTTTTGGCATCTCTCTTCGTAGCCAGAAGGAGATATAGTCTGCCAAATGGTGCGATGGTGCCACTTCGGCGGAGAGATGGTGTTTTATTAGGAGAGAATTGCATATTTCATCCCCTAGAGAGTCAACTATGCCCATCTTTGGCCCTGAGGCCTTACCTGCCTCCTCTGGTGTTCCTTTTCTCCTAATCTTGATCACCTCATGGTCAGAGTCAAACTCCGAAGAGTATGACACATCAATTTCTGGCTCTGAAGCCTCTTCACTGTCAATTGTTATCGGAACACCTGGGCCTTTATTTTGCTTGTTGACAGTGCCTGTCGCAGTAGTCGTGTCATCAACACCATCATATCACTCTTTCCTCTCCTACTTTGGCTTTTTACTCTCATTACGATGGTTGCCTCCTGAGCTTCTTTTTCTTTTTTTTTTTTTTGAAATTTTTTATTGAGATCAGGACAGGAGAGCGGGACAACACATAATAATTAGAATAACAGGTAATTAGACACATTAATCAAATCGAACAGGCAATACAATACAAAGCATGTATATACAGATCAGCAACCGTATCAGTTTTATCAGAATCGACTCAATGACATAATACAAAGAGAGAAAAGGGAAAAAAAAAAAAAAAAACCCCATAAAAGCCCCCCCCCCTCAGTCTTTACTTAGAGTTGATGAGCCCCAAATTCTGTTAGTTTTTTGTAAAAATTTGTGGCCTCTGATCTTAGCTAGAGAAGTTTCCATGGTGTGAATTTCTTTGACAAGAAGCCACCACTCCATCACATGTGGAGGGTTGCAAGAGATCCAGGTCCTAGCGATAGTAAGTCTGGCACAACCAATCAGGATATTAATAAGATCAGTTTGTGAGGCTAAAGATGGATGATTCAGCAGGGGAGTGCCAAGCAAAACATTGGCCAAGCTTATTATGATTGGTTGTGTCAAAATCTGCGTAATACCCTGGCTAACTTTAGACCAGAATTCAGTGAGTCGGGGACACATGAACATCATATGTTCGAGATTAGCAGCTAGCAGGTCACATTTAGGGCACCTTGTCCGTTCACTGCTGGAACTATTACTAGACCATTTTGAAACTTTTTCCGGAGTATAATATAGCTGAAATATCGTTTTATACTGTTGTATACGTAAGCTGGAAGATTGGACCGAGCGGTTAAAACTAATAAGTGAAGATGATATCTGGTTAGCTGTGATATTCAACCCCAAACGGGAGCTCCATTTATCCGCGATATTCCCGCAGTCGTCCGTTTTGAACGATGTGAGAACTTTATAGCCTAAACTGATGAGTGATCTAACCTTAGCAGTGTAGAAGCAATTCCATATATCTGAATCTTCGAATTTAAGTAACTTTATTTTGCGTATTAAGTAGTCATGTATCTGAATGTATTTAAACTGTGTAACTGAAGGTAGTTTGAAGATTACTCTTAGTGACTCAAAGGCCAATAGTCCATCATTACCATAAAGGTCACTGAGTGTTTCGATTCCGGCAGCCTTCCACTTATGAAATACACCATCATGAAATATGTCCGGAAGACCGGGATTCGCCCATAGAGACAGTTGAGGATGAAAAAAAGACGTGTTACATTTGGCTAAAATAAGTTGCCAAATTTTAACCGTGTCTCTGATCGTCTTAAATTTTACCCGTTTGAAGTAGTTTGGGTCAGTAGATTTGGCTAGAAACATATTGGAGTCCTCGCCAAGGGCGAATTGGTAACAGTATATCGTTTGTATGTTGCGGATAAACAGGCCACGGAGATGGCTCAGAAAAGCAGAAAAATAATATACTCTAAAATCGGGAAAGGTCAAGCCACCTTGGTTAAGAGGTAGTTTAAGAAGACTAATTGACCTGCGGGCCTTCTTGTATCCCCAGATGTAGCTGCTAAAGATCCCATCAAGCCGTTTAAAGTATGCATTACTAACAAGAAGAGGTATGGACCTGAATAAATATAAGAATTTTGGTAGTATGTTCATTTTAATTACGTTGATCCTACCAACCATGCTTAAGGGGACCTTGTGCCATTTTTTTAGAGTTGTAGCGGTTTCTTTAAGAAGAGTCTCATAATTAAGTTTGATTATCTCATTAGTGTCTGAAGAGATTTTAATACCAAGGTAAGTGGCTGTTTTGCAGGTCCCTACTATTTGAATCGATGGTTTATAATTAAGAATGACTTGTGTTTTATGTGAGTTGAGTTTATAGCCGGAGACTAACCCGAATTTGTTAGCCTCCTCAGTAATTCCCAGTATAGCTAATGGAATATTGGTTGAATAGACCGCAATATCATCGGCATACGCCGTTATTTTTAATTGTTTCTGACCGTGTATGAAAGGGGTAATTTTAGGATTCGTTTGTAATGCCACGAGAAAAGGTTCGAGCGATAACGCGAAGAGCAAGGGTGATAATGGACACCCTTGCCGAGTGCCACGAGAGATGAAAAAGCTAGAAGAAGTTAGCCCATCATAGCAGAGCGTAGCTGAAGGACGGTTATATAAAGCCTGGAGCCATTTAAGAAATCGACCATGGAATCCCATAGTGATCATTGTTGACCAGAGAAATTCCCACCCCACTCGGTCAAAGGCTTTTTCAGCGTCCAAGAGAATCATACCGAGTGGGGTGGGTCCAACCCTGGCAACATCGAATGCGGTGATGGCCATATTAATATGGGCAGTAGTATCTCTTCCCATAACAAAACCATGTTGGTGAGGGGACACCAGAAGAGGAATGAGTGGAGCTAGTCGGGAAGCTAGTACCTTGGCAAAAATTTTGGCATCTGTATTGATGAGTGAGATGGGTCGATAGGACCCACATTGATCCGCCGGTTTACCCTTTTTTAAAAAAAAGACCATCCTGGTTGTGTTCCAGGATTTAGGAGCCTCCCCGTTTATCCCAACATTACTGATCACATCGGTGAGTAATGGGAGAATTTCCTCCGAGCATTTTTGGTAAATGTCTAGTGGGATAGTATCCTCTCCAGCAGCTTTTCCTAGGGGTAGTGAAGCAATTGCTTTCCTAATCTCTTGCTCAGTGATGTTGTCAGAGAGCAACTCCTGGTTTTCGATCTGGTTTCCTCTAGTTATGTGAGTATCTAAATATTCTTGTATCTTATTCAGATCAGGATGATCCTCTGGAGTGTATAATGTACTATAAAATGCGACGAATTGCTGGAGAATCTGTTCCGGTTGGGTGTAAACCAAATTGTTTGGGCCCTTAATTTCCTTTATAAGGGTTTTAGATTTGTCATCAGCAATTTTGTATGCCAAAATTTTGCCCACCCTGTCCCCATTCTCGTATTGAGATATATGGAATTTTTGCAAACTATTTAGATTTTTCTCCATAAGTCTTGTTTTAATATTGAGCTTAGATGAAGCTAACTTTTGACATATGTCAGAAATATTTGGCACATCCTGTATCAGAGCCTGTGACAACTGGTTTTCAAGCATAGTTATGGTGTTGCTCAAAGCCGCCCAGCCACGTCTATTTAATGAGTTTTGTTTGAAGATAAACTGTTGTGTAAACCCACGGATACTGGCTTTAACCGTATCCCAAACTATACTCAGAGAAGCAGAATTAATATTTATAGCAATGAACTCGCGTAAGTGTGCTTTGAGTTGGGTTATATAGTCCGTATTAGATAGTAGATGTCTGGGAAAAGTAAATGCCCTAAGTTTCCGATTGGTCCGTGGCGGGGTAAATGATATCACTATTGGATTGTGATCCGATGTGACTCTTGGGCACAGCTCGATAAGGCTATTCTTTATAATATTATCTGATGCCCAAACCATGTCAATTCTTGAGCAGAGTTGGTGGGGGGCAGAGTAGTATGTAAAGCCGGCAGTAGAGGGATGTATTGTTCGCCAAACATCTTTTAAGTTATGAATACGTCCAAGTTCGATAAGTGCGGCTCGTGAGCGGCGCATCCTCTGAAATGCTCGTTGTCGAGTAGTATCGATATTATAATCCATAATAAGATTGAAGTCCCCCATTATGATAAGTTCCCCACAGGTATCCAATAGTTCAATATTTAGCCTATCTAGGATAGACGGGTCATCAATATTCGGCCCATAAAATACACAAAAGGTAAAATTATTGTCATCCCAGAGCACTTGAGCCGTAGCCCAACGGCCAGCTTTATCAACCTTTGTTTTAGTCAATTCTATATTTAGCCTTTTCTGTGCCAAAATAGCGACACCTCTAGTTGGTAGACTACATTCTGAACAAATAAGCACGTCGTATCCTAACTGCCCCAAAAGCTTGCGGTCAGAGTAGATAATATGTGTTTCAGTGAGCAAAACGATCTGTGGCTTATACAGATTAAGCTCCTCGGAAACAAGCCGTCTCTTGTTCCTGCCATTGAGTCCTGATACATTCCAAACCAAACATCTGATTCTGTGTGTCATTTCAGTCTGTTAAAACGCTTTGCCTGTTTTTGATTATACTTTTTCATACTGCATTGCAACACCAAATACAAATTATAGTAACAAATAGCCTTCCCCTCCAGCCTGATCATTTTAACATTTTTATCCCCCCCAAACCCACCCCAGAAGGACCACCCTTGGAGGTTCAAGTGAGAACCCCTATCCCAAAGAGGAGGGAAACCTCTTATACCCAGCTGCCGGTGGTTGGGCAGCGCAAGAGAGGAGCAGCAGAGGAGGTCAACCTGCTAAACAAGAGTTGGGTCTTACTTTTAAAGCAATTTTAAAGCAATTTAATTATAATTAGTATACCAGGGTTGTGTGAGTGTATAAAAGTGCACGTGCGCCTATCCCCCTTTTTTTTTTTTTTTTAAATTTTAAATTTACCCCCTGATTATATATTGAAAGATAGTAGTATAATTCGCAGCTCTAAGGTGTTAAGGTGTTAGGTGTTAAGGTGTTAATTTCGTTAGAACCTGTTCTGCCTCTTTTTCGTCTGTGAATGCATATGTCCGCCCACCGTGAATGACTTTTAGGCGAGCAGGCTCCTGTAAGAAGGCCTGGCCACCCAAAGCCTTAAATGGATCAATGAGCTGGCGTAGCCTCCAGCGTCTATCCATGGTAGTTTTGCTAAGGTCTGATCTTACGAAGAATGTTACAGAATTAATTGTGACAGGTGAGTTGGGCCTAGCTTTGAGTGAGACAGCCTGCCTAAGAAGGAAGTTCCCAAAATAAATCAGAAAAGGACGAGGAAATCTATTCGCCTTATTAACTGTGAAAGAAGGGAGTCTATGAACTCTCTGAAGCTGAGAGTCCCAATCCCAATCCGAGAGTTCCGGGAAAGCTTTCTGAAAGAGTGATACCATATATGCCCTAGGGTCAGCCCCTTCCGATCCTTCAGGTATACCAAAAAGTCTTAGGTTGAGGCGTCTTTGTCTGTTTTCCATATCTTCAACTTTGTCTTGCAGCTTGCCAATCTGTTCCTGATATTGATTAACCGCACTCTGATTACAAGCTGTTGTCTCCTCCACATTGGAGACCCTTTGCTGAAGAGATTCAATGTCTTGAACTACCCCTCCCACCTTTTTATTTAAATCCTGAATTGAATGTTGTATCTTAGCATTGTCCTCTCTGAGTTGGGAAAACTGTAATTGTGTTTCTTTGTGTTGGGCAGATAGGGTCTGCAAGATGATATTGAGGGGAGAGCTATGTTTTCCTGATCTATCAGAGTCAAAATCGGAAGAGAGCGAGAGGTTTGTATAATCAGAGAGAGGGAGCTCTGGAACAGTAGGGGGCAGAATAGATTGCTCAGGAGTAATAGTATTAGACGTTGAGCTTTTCTCCTGAGTATCTGTAGTATCAGTAGTAGTCAGGCTACTTGAGTCGGTTAGAGAACTGGAGACAGATATACAGGGGTTGGTGAGTGCAGGGGCAGGATCAGGAGCAGGAGTAGGAGAGGAGAGTACTGATAGATCCGTTGGCACTAGAGGTTGAGGTTGAGCCATAGGCGTTTCCTTTGTTTGGTCTCCCAGCAGAGAGCTAGCACCGGACAAGCGGAGAGCCATCTTCCTTACATTTCCATTGGCTTGTATCCATTTACGTAGAGGACTATTTTCAGCTATGGGCTTGACTTGCGCGGGCAAAGAAGTAATAGCAGCTTTCTGAATTGCTGAGGGCTTGCCTGCTTTTAGCTTGTTTTTAGCCTTGAACCAACCCTTCTTCCGTGAGGATTTTCTTATAACATTGGCCGGGGAGATGAGAGATGGTTCGGATTCTTCGTCAGACTCTGCATCGGACTCTGCATCATTATCGTGACTGAAGTCTGAGTTTCCCATATCCTGGGGAGTCTCTCCTTCTCCACCTTCTCCACCCAGGACAGCTGGGATGAGCAGGGGTAGCTCCGGAAGTTCGTGAGTTGAAGATGACACTGCGAGGATGGATGGAGAGTGGAGGGCTGTAATTGCATCCTCCTCGGCAATCCCCGGAGTCATAGCCTCACTGACGATCTTGTCTTGGGGAGAAGGAGGCTCAACATCTAGCGACGCACCAGTCAGGCACGCAGGTGAGGCAGGCAGTGGGCCGGAAAAAGGTGTATCCCCAGAAGCGGAGAGATGCCCTAAACCCATGTTTTCCCCCAAGGATCCGTTGTTACAGAGAGTAGGTAGTCCTGGCCCCCCAAGCCCCCCTTCGCCACTAGGAGATATAGTGGGAGCGGCCAAGAGGGAAGGGCGGATCACGGGCATATTCATATTCATGTTAGATGAATTAGATATTTTAGATGTTTTAAACGCATCCATTAGGGGTCGATCAGAGCCGCTGCCGCTGCCCGTGTCAGTTCCACCCCCTAGCCCATCTGTAGAGGCGTTATTGTTCGCACGTGAAGCAGGGGCCGGAGCTCGACCAGCCTGGTGGGATGTGTTTCGTCCAGTACGGGCGCCTCGTGCTATCAGCTTAGGGGCCATGAAGGAGCGGTAAGAGAACTTATCCGAGTGCTCCCCCCCCAAATAATAAGAAAAGAGCGCTGAAAAGTTTGGGAGCAGAAGTCTTGAGCTGTGAAAAAGGCAAGTGTCCGTAAGCCTGGGCGCCGTGGGGAGAGCGAGGCGAGCTAACCCCAACAAACGCTGGAGTGCCTTGTAAATGAGAAGCATCAGTTGTTCAAAGCTCAGCGTGAACCTGCCCAATCAAATTGTAGCCAAGGTACAAGGCTGTTGTAATGAAAGAAAGCCCCCCCTCCGGCAGCAGCAAGCGCCTCACCTCTCACCTCTGAGAGCTCTCGTTGTATGAGCCGTAGTCGATGGGAGCACTCTCCTCCGTGTGTATAGCGCTACATCAGTTGCGTTTGCTGTGCTCGTTACGTTCTTTGCACCAGATCAGCCGGTAACGATGCCGGCTCCCGTCTGAGTCTTTGGTCTTCGGCGGTGTTCGGTACTCCCTGAGAGCCCGCAGAGATGGAGGCCAGGCTCGGATCGGGTCGGGTAGGATCAGGCTCTGAAATTCGCTCGTAGAACCTACTGCCGCGGAAACCAGGGAAACCAGGACTTTACCCGGAGCGAGCCCTCGAAACCATTAGACCGCAGCTGTTACGAAGTGAAGCCGGGAACCATTAGCGAGCTTGTAGCTGTAGCTCGTTAATCATGACTCATTGCGTTTGCTGTGCTCGTTACGTTCTTTGCACCAAATCAGCCGGTAACGATGCCGGTACCGATGTACCTGAGTCTCGCGGTTCGTAAGTGCCGCAGCTAGTAATTAGCACGGTTAGCACAGTTAACACGGTGTGAGGACACACTCCATCAGACTGTAATCGACTGTAATCGACAGCGTCAGGTTCTTTTTTTGCAGTAACTTTTTTTCATAAGCTTAAGATCCATCTTCCACTGAGGTAGTAGCAGAGACCTCGGCTGCTGCAGCTCCGTGGCGAGTCAGCCCGCCATCTTGACTCCTCCCCCACAGGTCTCTCCGCTGAGCTTCTTTTTCTATGAAACTTACTGTGGAATTTAGATAAAAAGCTCTCAAAGACATGCCCAGAGCCGCTGAGTAGGAATAACCATATGACTTTATTCAGCATGCCAGTACACCTCAGCCACAGTTGACCGTTGCTCGCCTCTTCACAGATAATGTCCCTCGGTAGTCCACATAGAACTCTCAGGGAACTAACATTTCAATACACAGCATCGATAAAGCCAGAGGAGAATACCATTTAGTACAGAGGGAAAAGGGGGGTGAGGAAAGGGACCTATCTAACGGGAGATACCACACTTACCTATCCAGCCTGAGCATTCTGCTGGTTCCACACTCTTTCTTTCTTTGGACCTTAACATTTTTGAAACCCTCTGTTTTTTAGATAGTGCCTCAAACTTCCTGTCAGTGGTGTCAGTTAGCGACCCCACCAACTTCCCTAATGCTCTACTCACCATACCTTCCAATTTCTACCTTATTCTTCCCTCTAACTGTTCCTCTGACATCTTTGCCACTCAAAAAATATCCAATCTGTTCTTAATATCCTTAAAATCTCCTCAATGCTCCTGAATCAGCACCAAAATCTCTCCTCAACTTCCTGAATACTCTATAATCTGCACCAGAATCTCTCCCCAATACTCCTCAATGAAACTTGGGATTGAGAAGCTCCTGGAAACTCCTCGCAACGAACTACAACTGCCAAAGCTCATTTGAATTCACAATCCCAAACAAACAAAATGGCCGTCACTATTATAAGGTCCATGTATTCCCAATCTTCCAAAATAGCTCCCCAATGCACCGATAACGTGGGACGCAACAAGTGCGTCCTGTTGTTGAAAAGCATCTTTCCTCTTACTTGATTCCCCAAAAATGAGCACACCGATGTACCATATGGTCGCTTCGCTCTGGGGGCTGGGTGCAGCACCTCAACATAGCCACAACCTGTGATCGCTCCGCTCTAGAGGACATGCACCGCCGAAGCATCAGAGAAGACGCTCGGCCACTCCTGAGAGCGCATTTTCAAATGGTTGCAGAAAATGCCCTAAAAAATGTAAAGACGCCACGCGCCCGTTCCAGAGAACGAGTCTCTCAGTCAGGATTGAGCAGCGGCTCAAAGCTAGCAAATGTGAAATAAAAAAAATTTCTTGCATCGGTTTAGTTTGTATTTGCTGGCTCTTAGCCAGCGCTTTAGGGAGAGATGGGGCTGAGGCATGGGAGTGGGGAGGAGGAGTGCTACATGCACTCCCTAAATGCTCATGTTTGTTTGGCCGGCTGTCTCAGGCCAACCAAAACACACATGCACACTTAGGTTTCTCCAGCCTGGCTGCAGAAACCTCCACAGACTCCCTGGCCTGAGCGGAGCATCTTTCTAGCTCGCTCAGGCCAATCCCCGTGTTGCTCTGCAGCACCGGGATTGTACGGGAGTCTGCCCCAGAGGCTGCTGGGACCCAGGAAGAGGAGAGGTGGCACGACGCTGGAGGCGGCCGGCAGCTAAAGGTACGTTTTTAAAAGAAATCTATTATTTCTAACACTCCCATCCCCTGCGTGACCCCTCCCACGTTCCCGTCACTTGCCACACCACCCTTTATTGTGGGGGCTGCCACTGGGATTGAGAAGGCCCTGGAATCTGGCCTGCACACACACAATAGGTAAGCTAGGCGATCTCAAAGGGCACCATGATCACATCAAGCAACAGAAATTATAATAAAGAGAAAGAATACAATCCTGAAAACGGTAGTCGGTTTCAACCAGAAACCAAGAGAGCATATAGTATGATAACAATAAGTCCATCCATACATGTCTCCGGAACATTCCATAAAAGTAATCTCAATGGACATGAGTGGGGAATACTTATCTTGTGTGCAGCAGCAATAAAAGAAGGAAGATGGCTGCGCATGGCTGGACTTTATAGCCTATCGAAATGTTTCAAAGTTCTAAATTCTCTGTATTGTTGCTGCTGTGAGCGGGCAATGAAAGGAGTATTGCATAATATTAGCCTCTGTGTCCTGCCATAAAATCCAGACTTAAATACTTTTCGGTATTTTATTTTCGATATTCTGTCTTCGCTCTTGTGTCTCAACAATATTATTGTTTTTATATTCAGGCTTTACACTCCTTGTGCACCATGAGTCCCAAATTGTTTAAACTTTTGTTGTCAATTTAATCTTTCTCGTCTTATTTTTATGTAAAACATTTTTATTGGCATTTATAAACAATAATACACGCAGGCACAGGCGGTATCGCCATTATCACAGAGACATACATATCAGGAGCGCCCAGTCACAGCCCTTTCGGTCTCGCAGTCTCGTGGGCCCTCGGGCCGTTCGCCTCTACCCTGAGTGGGGCTGCAGGTGTGTGTCCGGGACCAGCCTCTGGGTATGCCCTACTGGAGTGCGCAGTGATCGCCTCGCTCATCTTTCTCGTCTTATACCCATGATTGTTTCCCAATCTACATTTACACACACGGGTAAAATGCCCCATTTTATCACAAGCCTTACAACTTTTTTTTGTTGGGTGACCAGAATTTAGAGGTGCCCCTGTGTTATGAAGAATCGCATTCATATCATGGATCTTTTTGGTAAGATCTTTTGTAAGCAATTCCTTTTTTCAATTTTTCTCACCACACTAACAGCAGATTCAGGCCATTTTTCCTTTAACAATTTATTGGACTCTTCCGAGTGTTCTATGCCCTTTGAAATAGCCAATGTATATTCTAAATTAGGATTGGCACAGCACATCAACCTTGGGTTGTGCCACCGAACAATTATTTGACCGCTCATGAATGTACTAGAGGAAACCTGACACTCCCACATGGCTGCAATAACTCACAAAGCAACAAGATATGCCTCTGCAGTTTCATCTGCTGCCTGTTCGCGGGTGTGGAATGTGTGCCTCTCAACTTCCAGTTGGCCTGCAGATAAACACTTTAGTTCCAGTTCTGTAGGGACCCTTAATAAAGTAATGATTATAGGTGCGGGCTTGAAATTACCCCATCTCTGCAGCTCCAAATCACACACAAATGCAGAAGGACGTCCTTTGAGACCTCACAGTTTTAGTGACTCAACATTAACAAACTTTACACACACATACGAATGAAAACTGGATTCCACTCAATCAAGATGTAATTTGCACCCTTAATATAATTGTTTTTCACCATATGTCATTAATCCACTGGATTATGTCATCTATACATTTCAGGCACACCCCTTGGCCGGTCGAAATCAATAAACAACGTAATTGTCACACATGTAAAACAAAATAGGATGTAACAACGTTCCACATTTCAAAAGAACAGAAAAATCTAAGAATCAATTATTTTGCGATGGGTGGGTCTGCTGCTCACAGGTAGCCACCTCTATTCCGTTTGTAATGTTACTTCCTGGTATTTAGTCTTCCATGTCTATTGTACTTCTTAGAGGACACTTGAGTGGTTTTTAATACCCTTTTAAGTGTTGATCATTATTTATTTGCCACTTAGCTTAAGTATCCTATTCTGATCCTGTTTTTAGAATATGTTCTTGACAGGGAACCCTAAAACTCCACTTTGAGTTGTAAATCAAGAGACCACTTTCTGACCGATTTGATGGTGGGAACTAGGTTGCGGCATGAAGACTAGAGCAACTCAGACAATGGCAGACAAGGTGCTTTTTTCCATGAAATGGGCCCTTACGGATATACCGCACGGTCCACCTAGCTACAGGCGAGACAAAGTATGTTCTTTCTCCCAATCATAAGACGTTGGCTGCTCCAATCCATATAAGATAAATAAAAAATAGCAGGAGGACACCTTTCTCCACTTGTAGAATAATTAGTATTAGGTCAAGATTCCTTCTGATATAACAGTTATCATTGGAGCAAGCTCCATCCACCCCCGGCACTAAGAAAAGCAAGCTTATCTATACAAAGTAGGAGCAATAGTTTGACACGCTCGCTTCTCATAGCCTTAGCAGTTGTAGGGTCCGCTTCCTCCATACAGCAGGTAAACACTACGGCAAGCTTTCGACAAATGCAGTATAAGCAAAAATAATAAGAGAATCCTTTGCTACCTTTCAGAGCAACTACAGTGGAAGATTCTTCTATACGTAACACATATTGAGAAAGCCAATAGGTCTATTTTTATATATCTGATAGAACACAGGCATTCAAACCCATACCCACATCACATGTTCTTCACGTTGACATCTTTATAACATATACATCATTTTCAAACACAGGCATGTTTTGATCCTCCCTTGCTCCTTGGCAGACTCCATATAATAGTCCTTGGTGGGTTAACACTGCTTCCAATGTGGTGGTGATGGTATTAGTGAAGGTAGTAGGTGTGGCAGTATTAGTGATATTAGTAGAGTCCTGATTGTGAGGGTTTTGTACTGAATTGCAGCATTTACATAGAATTTACTACCTTATGTGGGGTGCTGAAGTACTTGCCTACATGGGTAGCCCGTACACCATGTAGGGTATATGGTTAGGCGGATGTTGTCTTTGTTTTGATAACTATGTGGGAAGTGTTTTCCGTGATGTGCGTGATGTCCACCAAGGTGCAGTTAAGTTATCGGGCGCAGCACAAAGCAGTGTGGTGGATGATGAACTGTAAGAGATAGACATGCAGGTTTGTGGTTTTCAGCATGCTGGTAGCTTTGAGCGGGTCAGCAGGTCTCATGGTATTTCATAGGATTATAGTCTTCTAAGCTGGTTACTGCACTGGGTTGTCTTATCTGAGATTTGGTGTATAGTTGTGATCCTGAACTGGCACGTTTGGAGGAAGAGAGCTTTTTTATTATAATCTCAGATCTGAATATCTTCGTGAGATGTAAAGAAGTGGTCAGATTACATAAATATTTGTGACCTGCAGTGGTGGACTATATTAAAGTCCAAAAACCAAAGGAAATGAAAGTCCTCCAAATTGTCCAGCAATGTGTGACAGATCTCTTCATTTATTCCATGCCTGTTCATTTGGTGATGTCTGTTTTCTTGGATGCACAGTGCTGGTTAAGGACAACTCTCATAGTAGATATATGTATACATTTGAGGAGAATAAGTTATAATGTGCTGCAGCCCACTGCATATTATGCTTTTAGTATTATTGTGGGTCATGCAAATGTTATAGATGAAGACCATAACTATATTATGCCATGGCAAACCATAGGTCAGCCCTTCCTAGCTTACTTGAATATTGAAACTAGTTTGCTGGTTGAGTTGTTTCCAATTTGCGGGTTGTAAGCTGAGGATTGCACATGAGGGTGCAACTGTTTTCTGGGCTCTGTTGCCTGGATGTGCGTGGTGCAGTTATCTAGGAAATAGCCATGTTTTCAGCTGTCTTCAGAAGTATATATGCACCTGGGTGCTTCTAATGTTGGCCAGTAGTGAGCTCCACAGCTTGGTGGCTTGTAGTGAAAAAGCAAGACCTCTTACTGATTTCTTATGATAGGTTGGTAAGTGGTGCAAGCCTGGAGCAGTGTTCTGTATGGTTTGTATTACTTGACTTTATCTTGTAGGTATAGCAGAGCATATTCTTGGGAGGTACTGTGAACAATGCAGAGTGCCTTGAATATTGTCCAGTGGAGCGACTGCAGAACTGGTGTTTGGCTTTTCTTGAGTGAAGGCAGAGAAAAATCCTTGCACCAGCATTTTTGGTGAGTTGTATTTTGCATATGATGAATGGTATGCCAAGTTATAGGCTGTTGGCATAGTCAAGTTTGGAGATTATGAGGATGGCTTTCAGTTCATGTTGGTGTGCAAGGTATGGGAAGATGCGGCTAGTGTTTTCATTGTTTAGAAGGCACTCTTTGTGAATTCCTTGAGCGATTGCGTGTCATTCATTTTCACGTGTACACTCAGAAAATGCATACTGAAGCAGTTAGACCCGGTACACTTTTAGCACAGTTGATCAGAAACTCTCCTCCTCCTACACCTATACTTCAGATTGTAACCCCTGCGCAAACCTGTATAACCATTTAGAATGAAATCGATGAGGCCTTCCATGACTATTACAAATCTCTTTACTCAACTCCACACCAGGTGGGACCGCAGGCGATTGAAAGCTTCTTAGATACAGTGCGTTTACTACAAACGACAGCAGATGTCAAGTCGTCGCTTGCAGCGCCAATCACAATTGCCGACATCCATACTGCTATTAAGGAACTCCCCCGCAACAAGACCCCAGGCCTAGATGGCTTCCCTGGTGGATATTTATGCTACTTTCATCACACAGCTGGCCCCTCGACTAGAACAGCTATATAGTGATTCTTTAATAGTAGGGACACTGCCTCCCACCACGGTGCAGGTTCTGGTGACTTTCCTGCCTCAGCCAGGCAGGGACCATACAGACATTTCCACATTAGGCCCCAAACACTAATAACCGGATACGTTTCCTGGAGCAGGGTGTCTGTCGTTGGATCTCCGTCAGGCCTTTGATACATTGAGCTGGAAATACATTTTGTCCACCCTCCAGAGGTTTGGGATCCCCCCTAAGTTCCTTAAATGGGTTAAATTACTGTACACTTCCCCCACAGCCAGGGTACGCACTTGGGCACATATCTCGAAGGCCTATAATATACAACAGGACACGAGACAGGGATGCCTCCTCTCCCCCATGTTATTCGTGCTCCCGTTGAAACCCCTTGCCTGCCATTTATACACTGAGTCAGTGGAATGGGATATCCCTATTGACCATACAGTCCATGCATTGTTACTGTATGGTGACGGACATAATGATTTACACTAAAGATCTGCAGGGAAATCTACATACATTAGCCTACACCTTTGCCCATTCTGAAACCCTCACGGGACAAGCCATAAATATCAGGAAATCCCATGCAATCCCCTTTAGGGATGACTTCCACCTACAAGTCATCCCATTCGACGATCAGGAGATACTAGTAGCTGCCACTACTTTTCGATATCTGGAGATAAAGATATATAAAGATCCACGAGACCAACTGGACGGGAACTTCCAGAGGGCAATTTTCTCGATGCGTTCCCAAGTCACCTTCTGGACGTCGCTCCTCTTTCGGTAGCCGGACGGCTGGCAATATCCAAAATTATTATGCTTCCGCAGATCCTCTATTTATTTTTACAAATTTATCAGTCGTGATCCCCAGAATGTTATTTTGAACATTGAACATGTTGCTAGTAGATCTAATATGAGGTACAGGTTGTCGTTGTATTTGCCGAAACTGCAGCTGCCGTTTGATGCCGGAGGGATAGAGGCACCTGACTTTCACGCATATTGCCTGGCAGGACAATTACAATGGATCTCTTATTGGCTGGCAGGAGGTAATCTGCAAGAGATAGCCTACACACCCCAGATGATTGCCCAGGGGAGGCGCCACGGGCTGTTGTGGCTAGGGGTGTCAGTTCCAATATCGGCTCCAGTATTATTCACAACTGCACTTCCATATTGGAAACTGGCCCTGAAATACACTGTGGACTACTGCCTACACTTCCAATATACCACTTCACTGCCTTCCCACCCCCACGGGCACATAGACATGACATGGACTTTCCCTTTGGGCACAAGCTGGCATGACGGAGGTGGGGGCACTGTTTGGGGATGGAACATTATGATTTTTTATACATGAACAGGGGTACTTTTTATAACACATGCAAGTCTGGTGTGATACATTAAGCGGTATTGGGCACCGGAAGGGACTGAACCCGCCACAAACGAACTGATTCCCTCACTATATTTTTTTTTTGTTGTTGTTTTTTTTTAAAAACCTTTATTGACATGTCAATCAAGAACAAGTATGGGCCTACAACCCCCGGGGCCGGCCGCTAAGCAATCAGAGCAACAAAGATCAAATGTAAACACAGGCAGCACCTCGGGGAGCAGAATCTTCATGCTAATACTGTGAACAGCGCAGGTAGGACACCAGGGGAAAAAAGGTTTTCATTTTACAATGGAACAAGACAGAAGGATCAGGTGCCGAACAATTTCCCAACAGCGATAAAAGGTATGCAGAGTAATAGGCGTAAGCAATAAACAGCAATCTATTGGATCAATGGCGCAGACACAGGAAATTCAGGATGGGGAAGAATATCATAAACAGTTGCGCCTGCAGTCCCCCGCCCGAACTCCCAGAAAACACCCCGGAAATTGTGGCACACATGAAACGGCAACGAGTCATAACAAAGGAGGTGTATCACACTGATCCCAGAAAAAGAAAAACAAGAGGAATCAGAGAAGAAAAAGGAGGCCATGGAAAAAGAGGTGAAAGACTAAAGAATCCCCTCCCCCAACCCCCCACCCTGCACCTCTGCAGATGAGTACGCCCCCCCCCCCCCCCAGCAGTGTGCCTGTCGCCCTAGAACCAGACCCGAAATATAGAAGAATAGGGAAAAAGAAGTAGGAAAAGAACCCCACCAGACGGGGGGGTATAGAAAGTGTTAATAAACTGGAGGAGGGCCTTCAAAACATACCCCCGGCTTCTCCCTCCCGCACGGTAAGTTTTCCCCAAAGTAAACAATAAACAGCACAAAATCGATCGTAACAAAGAAAGATGGGGAACATTATGCACCTATTATGCTAATAGCTATGCCATGAGAGCACGCAACCCCTGAGCCCGCCCGTCCACTAGATGACCACCCCTGAAGGATCAGTCTTATCCCTGACCACTCTTTGCAATTCTGCCCATGCCTACCCCTCGACCCAGCGCGATGTCCGATGTTCCAAGGACCCTCACTATATTTGATGGGTATGGGTAGACACTTGATCCATTGGTTCTATCGAGGAATTTACTCACACCAACCTTCGCCTTTGTTACCATTGCGGGATAAGTGGGAGAGGGATATAAGTAGAACACTTCAGGACAAAAAGTGGAAGACTATATTAGACTACCCCAAGTGGATATCCCACACCTCACAACTTAAATTCATACAATACATAATAATGCAGCATGCTTACCTAACACTGCATAGGATACACTTCATTTTCCTCAACACCACAGCTGCATGTCCAAGGTGCCCTGAGCAAGATGCCGATTTAATACACATGCTCTGGTCCTGCCTCGCCCTGCTCAACTACTGGAGGCAGGTCACTGCGGTCCTGAAGGAGGTAGTTGGGGGAACAACATGGCACACAGCTGAAAGTTGCCCTCTGTTTCTCTACCGCCAGCAGAAGGGCCACAGAGTCCAGGCTAGATTTGCAGACCTGGCGCTAATTCTGGCCAAATGTAGCATCACCAAGAGATGGAAATCGGCTGCTCCACCTATGGCACTAGCATGGAAAGAAGAGGTGGAACACTGGGGTCTAGCGGAGACTGGGGCTTTCCACAGAAAAGAACACCGTGGTTTAAGGAAAAGACCCAAAGCGATGACCTGGGACCTCTTATTGGAGTCTTTCAAAGCTTCAGACATTTTTACCACCCGTAACATGTCACTTCTATATCTCCAAGGCTCAGGGCTTTTTTAGACGAGGATACGGTCAATTACGAATGGCTAAACAATCTGCTTCTATCTTTCTTATTGCAAGTATACATGACGTTCCGAACCTGAAGGGCTATGGAAAACCTCTTCCTGACACCCTCCTACAAAATGAAAGGATGGGTACCTATGTACACCCCCAATGTCTGGGAGTTACCACCTAATCAGGTCTCTTAAAGAGTCGAAGATTATTTGTTGCTCCCGTCAATAAGGAGAAAGGGGGTGGTTTTCAATACTTACATTTAATTGTTACCTTATTAAACTAGATTGGGCATTCAGACTCGACTGCAAATTAACAGACATGTTATCTGTAAATGTTTTCTTACTGCTGTACTAGATGCAGGCTTTTACCAATAGGCTATCACAAGTACAATTGCACAGTGAGATGTTACCAAATGTCACAAAATATGATCTCATATCATATGTGTACTTCACTACATGATACTGTGTAACTTGTAAAACTAAAAATAGAAGGCACCCTTTGTGACATTAGCATTCGGTATCAAGATAGGTCAGAATCCATTGTGACTCCTAGGTTTCTAACTTCTCTTCATGTTTTGGAGGGGCTTTAAGTTCCTTATGGCAGTAGGCTAGTATTTTAGCCATTGTCTGCAGGTTATAATATAAGTCTTTGCAGTATTGAGCTTTAGATGTTTCCTCACCATCCATGTGTTTATGGCAAGAAGGCAGACATCAAATTGTAGAGAACCTTGGGCTATCTTTGCTGCCATCTGCACAGTTGTAACATGTGAGGTTGTACGATTTAATCAGATTTGGTAAGGAGTTTAGGTAGATGTTGAATAATAAAGGGGACATGATGGACCCCTGAGGAATACCACAGGGATGTGTTTGAGGAGGTGTTATAGACTGCAAGTTGTCTGTGAGATAAGAAACAATCCATTTTAAGAGCATTTACACATATTTCAACATCATGTAGTCATTGCAGCAGTGTGTGGTAGTGGACTGTGTCAAATGCAGCGGATAAATGCAGATGCAACAAAGCAGCTACTCCTTTTTTGTCCACTGTGAGTTTTAGATCATCCTAGATAGATACAATGGCTGACTCTGTGCTCTGCCTGGTCTGAAACCGGATTGTTGGTATAACAGTAAGCCATAATGTTTGGTGAATTTGGAGAGTTGTATAAACATTGCTCTCAAAATCTTTTTTTAAGAATGGTCCACTGGTAATGGGTCTGTAGTTTGCTGGGTCGGATGGGTTGAGATTTTTCATTTTTGAGGAGAGGTCTAATGTAGGAGGTTTTTAGCACAAGTAGTACTGAACCTAGTTTCAGAGACTTGTTGAGTAGGCATTTGGCTACTTCCCCTGCACAGGTTGAGCAAAGGATATTTTCAAAGATTTTTGGTGGTGCTGGGTCTGAAGCTGATCCTGATGGTGTGGCTCCAATGATAATATGAAGAAATCTTTTTCTGACAGAGTATTGGAAGTATGCGTTGATGGATGATTACTGATGTCTCTTTCTGTATTGGTTATGTCATGTATTGTCTGCATTCTCCTTAATGTAATTTAATTCTTTTAAACTTTTGATCTCAATTAATTGGAAATGTTGTCACTGAAGACTTGTGATTGTGGTGTTTCTGTGTTGAGGAACTCTGGATTGTGGAATGTTGTTTGTATGTTATGGAGTTCTTTAGAAGGGCAGTATACTTCAGTTATGCTCTTAGAGTAGTGATGTTTTTTGAGGTTGTGAAGGATGAGACTGCCTAATTGTAGACTGTAAAACTCTGAAGGGTGCCTGACAAACTGCACCTCAATCCAAACAATAATGTCTGCAAACGTTCTCAACAATACAAATAAACACATATTCCTTAGCAGATATTTAGAAAAGAAAGCCTCCTAATAAGCACAGCCAACGTTACAGCCTGAAACCTAGTCGACTTGGGTGAGATGCAATCCCGAGGATGCTCTTTAACCCCTTCGGTGCGTTGGACGGCCAGGGGTCGTCCGACGCACCAGTGTTCATGTGCGTTGGACGGACCTTGGCCGTCCTCGCACATGGCACAGGGAATCCCTCTGGTGCGGGCACCAGATGGATTCCCTTTACCCTCCAACATTTTTGGTAGTTTCCCAAGATGGCCGCCGAGCCCAGAGCCAAAAACCCAGGTGACCCCCCCCCCCCCCCCCCTTGCAAAACCATGTTTTTTTGTGGTAGGTAATTTTAATGTCTCCTCAATATGTTTTGGGCCCTTGCCTGTCGCGGGTACTTGACCCACCCACGCGTGTGAGGTACCATTTTTATCGGGAGGACTGGGGGAACGCCGGGTGGTAGGAAATTTGTTGATCCATGCATATTCCAGAACTGTCCCACAGAAATCTGAGAGGATTCTGGGTAGTAAAACGTTGGGGGATCCACACAAGCCATACCTCCCTGGACTCCCCCGGGTGTCTAGTTTTCAGAAATGTGTGGGTTTGGTAGTTGCCCAAGGTGGCCGCAGAGCCCGTGGCCAAAAACCCAGGTGACCCCCTTGCAAAGACAGGTTGTTTTGTGATAGGTAATTTTGATGTCTCAATATGCTTTGGACCCTTGCCTGTCGCGGGTAATGACCCACCCACGCGAGTGAGGTACCATTTTTATCGGGAGACCTGGGGGAACTCTGGGTGGTAGGAAATTTGTGGATCCATGCAGATTCCTGAACTTTCCTACACAGAAATCTGAGAAAAATTTGATTTTGTTTCAGCTAAATTTGAGGTTTGCAGGGGATTCTGGGTAGGAAAATGTTGGGGGGTCCAAACAAGCCATACCTTGCTGGACTCCCCGGGTGTCTAGTTTTCAGAAAAGTGTGGGTTTGGTAGGTTTCCCAAGATGGCCGCGGAGCCTGGGGCTAAAAGCTCATGGGATCCCACTTGCAAAACCAGATTGTTTTTGTGATAGGTAATTTTGATGTCTCCTCAATACGTTTTGGGCCCTTGCCTGTTGCGAGTGCTTGACCCACACAAGTGAGGTACCATTTTAATCAGAAGACTTTGGGGAATGCAGCGTGGGTGGAATTTTGTGGATCCACGCAGATTCCAGTACTTTCCACCACAGAAATGTGAGGAAAATCTGTTTTTCTTTACAAAGTTTGAGGTTTGCAAGGGATTCTGGGTAACAGAACCTGGTGAAAATGTGGTGTGTCCACGTTGTGTTTTTGGCCGTTTCCTGTTGCGGGCACTAGACCTACCCACACAAGTGAAGTACCATTTTTCTCGAAAGACTTTGGGGAATGCGGGGTGGGTGGAATTTTGTGGAAAGCGCAGATACCAGAAGTTTCTACCACAGAAATGTGAGGAAAATTTGTTTTATTTTTACACATTTTGAGGTTTGCAAGGGTTTCTGGGTAACAGAACCTGGAGAGAGCCAGACAAGTCACCCCATCCTGGATTCCCCTATCTAGTTTTCAAAAATGTATAGGTGTTCTAGGTTTCACTAGGTGCCAGCAGATCTAGGATTCAAAATCTACAGCTAGGCACTTTGCAAAAAAGTGTCGGTTTTCATTGTGAAAATTTGGTGTGTCCACGTTGCGTTTTGGGCTGTTTCCTGTCGCGGGCACTAGGCCTACCCACACAAGTGATTTACCATTTTTCCTGGAAGACTTTGGGGAATGTGGGGTGGGTGGAATGTTGTGGATCCACACAGATTCCAGATCTTTCCACCACAGAAATGTGAGGAAAATGTGGGTTTTTTGACAAAGTTTGAGGTTTACAAGGGATTCTGGGTAACCGAACCTGGTGAGAGCCAGATAAATCACCCCATCTTGGATTCGCCTGCTTGTCTAGTTTTAAAAAAATGTATAGGTTTGCTAGGTTTCCCTAGGTGCCAGCAGAGCTAGGGTTAAAAATCAACAGCTAGGCACTTTGCAAAAAAAGGGTCTCTTCACAGTGAAAATTTGGTGTTTTCACGGTGCGTTTTGGGCTGTTTCCTGTCGCGGCAACTATACCTACCCACACAAGTGAGGTATCATTTTTATCGGGAGACTTAGGGGAACACAAAATTATAGAGCAACTCTTATTACCTATTGACTTTCAATGTATGTCTGCCTTCCAAATGTAAGACAATGTGTAAAAAAGAAGTCACTTTGAAAAATGACCTATAATTCACATGCTGGTATGGGTACCCACAATTTCGGAGATGTGCAAATAGCTACTGTTTCTAAACTCTATATTTCGTTCCCATTTCAGAAATTCATAGGTGACTTTAATACCGATTTTTCCCTGTTTATATTTTTCTAAATGAATTGGTATAGACAGACCCCCTCACAACCATGGTTCTCTGAAGTTCTGAAGGAACAAAAACAGTTGTATAGAAGAGCAGAAAAAAAGTGGAGATCCAACTACGACGCCCGGCATAAAAATTATTATAAAGCAGCCCTAACCAGCTATAGAAAATTAATAAAAACAGAGAAAAGCAAATACTTCGTCCAAAAAATTAACGAGTCAAAAAACTCCAGTAAAACCCTCTTCTCTACTGTTAAAAAAACTTTCAAAAATTGAAAACAGTACGTTAGAAGAAATGTCATCAGATTTCTGTAACACACTAGGTGATTTCTTTGTAAACAAAGTATCTTCAGTTTACGAATCTTTCAAAAGCCATACCACAGACATGGCAGATCAGGCTGATCAGGCTACCTCACAACTTATAAAATCAGAGGAACAATCAGCTCAATCTACATTGTTCCAATTTAGTAATCCAACAGTAGATCAAATCCAGAAGGAATTACTCACCACTAACTCAGGTAGCCCATTGGACCCTTGTCCACCCAAAATAATGCAAATCTGTGCAGAACAATTGAGCCTGGTATTAGAAAAATTATTCGCTCAAATACTTGGAACTAATACCTTTCCAGACGACTGGAAAAAGATATCAATCAGACCACTTTAAAAAAAATCAAATCTGGACTGTGAAGAACCAAGTAATTACAGACCTATAGCTAGAATACCTTTTTCTGCAAAGATTTTAGAGAAACTTTTAAACAAACAGCTATCCCGTTATCTGATGGATGGAAACTGGTTAGACCACTCTCAGTTTGGTTTCCGTGAAGGACATGGAACAGAAACCGCCTTAATTACAGCTGTGGAAGAGCTTAGGAAACTGCTGGATAACGGAACGAAGGCCGCCTTGATATTACTTGACCTATCGGCGGCCTTCGACACGGTCAGTCACGAGATTCTCCTAACTCGTTTGAAAAATGCAAAAATACACGATTCAGCATGCACCCTCATTGCATCCTACCTAGTAAACAGAACTTTTTCGGTAGAAGTAGGAGAAGCAAAATCTAAATCCTTTAATTCACCATGCGGGGTCCCACAAGGGTCCTCGCTGAGTCCCACCCTTTTTAACTTGTACGTGGCCCCCCTTGCAGAAATCATAAGAAGCTGTGGTTTCACTCCAATATCCTATGCTGACGACACCCAAATTGTGGTGTCCATCAGCAAGGATGTGGAGGACACAGCAGAAACATTTCAATTATGTATGATACAGGTGAGCCAATGGAGGGAAAGAAATTGTCTGAAGCTTAATGGAGACAAAAGTGAGGTGATGATATTAGGGGGTGACACAAACATCTGGTCGCCCGCTTGGTGGCCTAATGACTTGGGTAGATGCCCAAGCTCATCAGAAAAAGTGAAGAATCTGGGCGTCACCCTTGACACCAATCTATCTTTTGAAGCCCAAGCCAGCAAGCTGTCATCAACACTCTGGTATATTTTAAAAATGATAAAAAAGATACTGCCTTATCTACCACAGGATTCGCGTAAGACAGTAGTGACAGCCTTAGCTCTGTCAAGACTGGATTACGGAAATGGTTTATATGCCGGAGCTACGAAAAAAATCATAGCTAAACTACAACGCCTACAAAACGCAGCAGCCAGATTGGTTTTAGGCATACCTAAGTTTGAACCAATCAGTCCCAAACTAAAAACCCTGCATTGGCTGCCAATTGAAAAAAGGGTGAAATTTAAATCACTCTGCCTGACCTACAAGGCACTTCAGGGAATAGGATCACAATTTGTAAGATCTCATTTAAAAATATATGAACCAACGAGACATCTCAGATCCGGCCAATTAAAACTAATTAGTGTCCCCAGATTTAGGCGAGCTAACTGGGGTGGAAGAAGCTTCCTTGTACATGCAGCACGAACCTGGAATCAGCTGCCTCTTGCCATAAAAACTTGCCCATCTCTGAAATCCTTCAGAAAGGAAGTAAAAACCTGGCTATTCTCTGCATAACTCTAGAAACCGTTCCTATGAGATGAGGATCTGTCATAGCGCCAAGACGCCCACGGGCATTTGCGCGCTCTACAAGTTGACAAATCAAATCAAAACAAATCAAATCATATATACCTGGTACACAATAAAAAAAACATTGCAAGACGCTGCTCAGTTATTGGCTCTGGATTCCTCGGGTTCCTGGTGAACCTACAAGTCCTATATATTCCACAACCAGAAGGGTCCAGCGGATGTAACGGTATATTGTTTTCAAACATCTGTCATACTTAGTAGAAGTTACAGGTGAAAACGTTGGCACAAATGGCTGCTTTTTTACCTCATTTTCAGTTTTTTCTATTTTCAACTGTTAGTTTCAAACGTTTTGAAGGATCTACACAAATGACCCCTTGCTGAATGTAAAATGTTGTCTACTTTTCAGAAAGGTATAGCTTTCCAGAATCCATCATTGCTTTCATACCGATTTTTACCATTAACTGGAAGGAGGTTGAAAGCACAAACAAATAGCAAAAATAGGCTATGTCCCAGAAAAATGGCAAAACTGTGTAAAAAGTTTTGGTTTTCTGACAAACGTCTGCTTGTCCCTGAAAGCTGGGAAGATGGTGATTTCAGCACCAAAGCCCCGTTGTTGATACCATTTGCAGGGAAGAAACCAGACGCTTACATCTGTAGCCCTTTTTTCCCATTTTTCCAAAAAAACACGAAATATTGCTGTATTTTGGCTTATTTCTGAATCTAGCCAATTTCAAAATCTACAGCTAGGCACTTTGCAAAAATAGGGTCAGTTTTAACTGTGAAAATGTGGTGTGTCCACGTTGTGTTTTTGGCCGTTTCCTGTCGCGGGCACTAGGCTAACCCACACAAGTGAGGTACCATTTTTCTCGAAGGACTTTGGGCAATGCGGGATGAGTGGAATTTTGTGGAAAACGCACATTACAGAAGTGCATAGAAATGTGAGGAAAATGTGTTTTTTTGACACATTTTGAGGTTTGCAAGGGATTCTGGGTAACAGAACCTGGTGAGAGCCAGACAAGTCACCCCATCCTGGATTCCCCTGGGTATCTAGTTTTCAAAAATGTATGTTTGAAGGTTTCCCTAGGTGCCAGCAGAGCTAGGGTTCAAAATCTACAGCTAGACACTTTGCAAAAAAGGGTCCGTTTTCACTGTGGAAATGTGGTGTGTCTCTGATGCGTTTTGAGCTGTTTCCTGTCACAGGCACTAGGCCTACCCACACAAGGGAGGTACAATTTTTCTCAGAAGACTTTAGGGAATGCGGGGTGGGTGAAATGTTGTGGATTCACGCAGATTCCAGAACTTTCCACAACAGAAATGTGAGGAAACTGTGTTTTTTTGGACAAATTTTGAGGTTTGCAAGGGATTCTGGGTAACAGAACCTGGTGAGAGCCAGACAAGTCACCCCATCCTTTAAGTCACCCCATCCTTTATTCCCCTGTGTGTCTAGTTTTCAAAAATGTATAGGTTTGCTAGGTTTTCCTAGGTGCCGGTACAGCTAGGGTTAAAAAACTACAGCTAGGCACTTTGCAAAAAAAGGATCCGTTTTCACTGTGAAAATGTGGTGTGTCCACGTTGCGTTTTGGGCCGTTTCCAGACGCTTTAATCTGTAGCCCTTTTTTCCCATTTTAAAAAGAAAACAACTAAATTTCACTGTATTTTGGCTAATTTCTGGGTCCTCGCCAGGGGAATCAACAAATCCTGTGTACCCTTGAAACTCCCATGATGTTGGGAGAAAAGGACACAAATTTGGCGTGGTTACCTTATGTGGGCAAAAAGTTAGAGGGGCCTACGCGTGAACTACCCCAAATAGCCAAAAAAAGGCTTAGCACATGGGGTAAGGCCCATCAGGGAAGGGGTTAAACAGTTTATAATCTTCTGTACTGAGTAAAGTGAGCCATCCTAAAAGAGACTGTTTCGGTTGGCTTTACCCAAACCTTTAATTTACTTAGACGGACTTGTGCACTTATATAAGGATTTGAAGATGTAAGAGAAGTGCTAGAAATTCACAGACAAGCAGCTCCTTCAATTCTGTAGTTTTATTGTCTCAATGAAAGGTATATTACATCACCCTATTTCTAACAGTGGAGCCTTTGAAGTTGGAAATCCTTCCCAGGAAGCCCATTCACTATGGGGTAGCAGATTTGTTAAGGGGGATAGCAGAAAAATAGAGATAAAAGATAGAGCGAAAAGCAGAAACATTCCTGAAATATAAGAAAATTGTTCTGCTTGTCAAGCACATTTGTTTGTTTCACATAAACGAACCCCCAATTTGAAGGGTTGTTTCTGCAAAAAAAATGACGAAATGGTGACATTGGCATGGGGCCACATGGCATTTCATATTTACTGATCATATTTCTGCTGCATTGGCAGGAGCACTTCAGAAAAATGCTACCAAAGTAGCAAGAAATTCTAGTAGGTTTGCCTGATGGCCCAAATCAGAGCGAACTGAGGAATGTCCTGCATCAACCATTTGTCTGCCTATTCTTCAAATCAGATAGGAACATTTTGGTCCTTTCAAGGTACAATTCATGGCTATTTTAGGGTCTAGAGTGTACCGTTAATCCTCTGTTGTAGAAGGGAGTGGAGGTGACACAAGGTAAGAAGTAATAGCTTTTGAAGGAGACCGAACTCTAAGGCTATGTTGGGCAAAAGGAGGGCTACTCGAATAAAACCACCCTCTCTTGAAAGTAGTAAACAGAGTCATGTAGGAAATAGCCTACAAACATTCTATTGTCCGCAAAGATGTAACTGCATCAGGAAAGACAGTTTTCAGTATCAGAAACCAGGCCAAACAAGAATGTATCTGCAGAATCGAGACCCCATCAAGTGGTCCAGTTGCAAGCAGAAATAACAAACTGGTGTTAACAAAAACATATTTTGCCCTTTCCTCCCAGAGTTAAACTAAAATATGAACCCAGCCGTGGAAACCACACAAAGCGAGAGACAGATGCTCGACGTAATATATGCAGTACCAATGCTTAGTCCTTTTGCTGTTACAATGTAGTCTTCCCAGAGCACCAGCTAACAGATACTGTGTATTGAAGTTAACAACTATAGTAAGTCAATTTGAAGCTAAAACTGCCTTCAATACCTCTTGAGGAAGTAAGTAGGCAGCTGCAAACTTTCATTCAATCTCCTACCAACAGGTTTGGTAGCTCTAAACTTCACCAAAAGATCGACTGAGAAAGAGCATCTTCCCAGTTGGGTGAATGTCTAAAACTAGAAGGAAGCCTCTGTTCTTTTTTGACACTGAAAAGTAGTGGGATTAACAATAAAACAACTTCTGGAATCAGGACCCTCTCTAAGAATCCTTTGTCCAAAAGAGCCTGCATTTCCAGCTGCAATAGGTACAAATGGCCCTCAGATAGCAGGTTTGAGGATGGTTGAAGGTGTGGTGGGTTATTGAGAAATGTTAAGGTGTGCACCAGTTGAATAAAAAATGCAGGATCCACTTGGCCGAAGTTATCACCGGCGACCCTGGCAGAAAATGTCAGTTTCTGCCTTCGACAGGGTAGTTGTATGCCATCAAGTGCATGTTATAGTGGCAGCTGGAGGAGTGGAAGACTGGGCTGTGGTCTGTCCCCTCTTGTCCATGTATTCTGTGGGGACCAAGGCCAAGAAAAAGCTGGGAGAACTGCTGTACTTGATGGATCTGCTAGACATATTGAAAGCCATACCATAGCCACAGAGAGGTGACACTGTTGGTGGCATGTAGGAGTATATAGGTCCAGGGAGTGTGTTGTGGCCCTGCTATCTTCAACGCACTCCAGGGTCGAATCTGCTGTATCCCCCCCTCCAAACAAATACTGCCCTGGACGGCTCCCGAAAAGCCAGCGGATTGCATCCAGGTGTGGCTAAGAAAGTCCACACTGATTAATATGGCTCTACTAAGAGAGTAAGTGGTATCCAGTCCTCAGGGAATAGTGAACTTGGCCTCATCACGACCATCCTGCTTCGCCTGAGAAAGTAAGACATGGGCTTCTTCCGGTACAATACCTCGGCAACTGAGTCCCAAAGGCTTAAGAATATCGATCCAAAAGACAGGTGCCATTCACCAAGCGAAGGGCCAAACTTATGGATGAAATTCCCTTTTTCCGAAGGTCTCTGTCCTTTTTGATTCCATCAGGATGAGTGTCAGGAGGATGAGGGTTAAGTTTGCTGGCTGGAGCCGGTACTACAAGGCCCTCAGGAGTGGGGTGCCGGATGCTAGATCCTAGAGAAGGAAGATGGCACCTGGCAAACTGCCGATTGACAGGAGGGCGTAAACAAGGTTTAGCCAGGTCACCAAAAGTGTATTTGTAAGCTCCTCATTAAAGGGAATCAGGTGCTCAGAACTAGTTTGACCAGACTGAGGCCCCTCAATTAAGACAATGGTCTTTACTTTCTGAGTGGGAAGCTGAAGATCAAGAACCACTGCCGCCCTCCATGTCACCAAGGAAGGTGCTTTCCTCTGTGGCAGGGCCTGGTGACAAAACCAATCCACTGCATGGGGGGAAGTATCTAGACCACTGGCATCTTGGAGATCTTGATACCAATTATACTCGGGACAGAGCTAGGCAAACTGGTACCTATCATCACTGCCACCATTGTTAAAATCTGTGCCCAACATCTGATGGAGAACCTGAGCTCTTCTGGAGGCCACGGCACTGTATCACAGTCAGGATGGCTAACTGGCTGCAGCTCCTTCAAAGCAGCATGCAGCAGGTGGGGGCGGGTCATGGCCAACAAACATGGCCGACAGAACTCGTCCTTGAGAGGCTCCTCATCAGCCTTCAGCTATCCTGCAGCATACTGCACAACTTGCACTTCTAACCCCCCCAGGTGATATTGATTGCCTGGTGGGGGCCCTCCTGTGAAGTGGAGGTCCCTGGAGGGCACAATTGCTGAGGCGTGGTCGTATGGCCCAGGCAGGGGAGGCCGGGCTGCCTGCAGTGACACACTCAGGGGGTGCCCTGAAGATCCAAGGCCAGATCCGCCTCAGCTGCGTTGCCTGGACCTCAGGAGTCATTGCTGCATTTCTGCTCTGCTTGACGGACCTCCTGTTGAGCCTACTGCTGCTGGACACAGCGCCGGAGGGGAAGCATGTGAGGCGCAGCCTGCCCGGGCTTCTCTGAATGTTGCTGGTCAACGGGTCACTGCTGGCACGCTCCCTCCTGAACAGTGGTGGTGAGGCCACCGCGGATCGACTGTAGCTGTGAGATGGTGGGTGTGGCCCAATCCGGGGACTGGCAGGTTATCTTCTCTGGGGAGCCCCTGGGTGGCTGTTACAAAAGCCCCCAGAGGTGTTTCCGAACTGGTGATTGCTGGGGGGCCTGGACATTTCGTTCCCTGGGCCTGCTGCTCCTGTAGCCATAGGTGGAACTATTAACTGAGAACAGGTGGACCCCACTTGGCGTGCACCTCTGTTGGGAGCTGTATGCCTCTCAGTGTTGCGTTACCGTACTCCTCTAAGCAGACCCCCCAGGATATTGTGGCACAGATTTGCAAATATTGCGGCACAAAAATGGAAATTTTGCAGCATTATTGCGGCACTTTATTGGACTTGTAATCAATCCTTTTCAGCCTTAAATCAATGGAAACTGGTTTAGCAGAGTATTGCATTTTGACATAGGCATATTTATTGTGTCTGAGAGTGTTTGTTTGCTATATTCTCCTTCGTGGTTATATTCTCGATCATATGTTAAGCCAAGCACAATAGCACAGGGTTGCTAGTCATCCTGGCTTTTGTGGCACTGTGCTGACTTGGGGCTAGCGGTTCCAAGACCCAGAGAAATCTGCTGTAGGACACCACGTTTTGATATTCCCACAAAATGCAAAAGCCAAACTCAGGGTTTTTCAGAAGCTGTCCTGTGATTACCCTTCCACCTCTTCTTCACCTAGCCTCTTATTGTCATGATATTTGTAGAGCCCTAGTTGGACATTGAAATCCCACTTTGACAACTTTCACTAGAGGTGGGGGCGTGGCCTGACAAGATGGCCAGGAAGTCACACCTGAGCGGAGCTCTGGCCCTTGAATACTGAATCCTGCATATATCCTGGCGGAACCAGCACTGCAACCACAAGAAAAGTTGCTGCAACACACCTTGTCCCCAGTGACAAGAAAAACAGTGGTCCTCCATTAAGAAACAGCAAAAAGCAAACTCCTCCAAGAATCGAAAGACGAGCAGCGTGCCTTGCGCAGGAAGCAGTGTTTCGTGAGGAGTCCGTGTTACCAGCCCAAGAAAACAATCATTCTTTGATCTTCTGTGCAATTCATTTCACAGTTGACATCCTGTTAGAATAACCATACCCCTCCAATCAATTTGCCTTGACCGCCCTTGAAATCCTAGGGTGAGTTTATGTAATTCAACTCAATTCTTAATTTAATTACTGTCAAATATTAGGAACTTGAACACTCTTTATAATAATACTCCTTCCCATAGGCTTCCTCCTCCACAGTCCTGATGAAGACCCGCTTGTGACACTCCACCAAGCGCCCATAGGGTTGAAACGTCGACGATCTATTGTGGCACAGATTGCAGGACATAGTTGTTACCAACTATTTAATTTGTTTAACTTACTTGTTACTGCATTTTGAATCTGGCCTTTCAAAAACAAACCACATCCTCCCACCCTCACCTCACTGCACTATGTATTTATATCACCACTGAGCACCACTATCTCACTATTTTGTATCACTGTATGAATTTGGAAGTATAAAATTCTGCAATGTGTTTCTGTTTATCGAATGTTATCAATTCTGATACATAAATCAATGAAAATCCTTTCTCTGTGTTCTTGTTCCTCTTTCCCCTTTTGTTCAAGAAATGTTTTTGCTTTCAGAAATGTATTATATGTTATGCTGAAGTAACTACGGCTAACTACAATACACATTGTTTCTACCCAAGGGAACCATTGTTCTTTATACGTCCATTTTGACATAGGCATATTTAGAGTGTGTGAGAGTGTTTGTTTGCTATATTCTCCTTTGTGGTTATATTCTCGACCATATGTTAAGCCAAGCACAATAGCACAGGGTTGCTAGTCATCCTGGCTTTTGTGGCACTGTGCTGACTTGGGGCTAGCGGTTCCAAGACCCAGAGACATCTGCTGTAGGACACCACGTTTTGATATTCCCACAAAATGCAAAAGCCAAACTCAGGGTTTTTCAGAAGCTTCCCTGTGATTACCCTTCCACCTCTTCTTCACCTAGCCTCTTATTGTCATGATATTTGTAGAGCCCTAGTTGGACATTGGAATCCCACTATGACAAATTTCACTAGAGGTGGGGGGCGTGGCCTGACAAGATGGCCAGGAAGTCACACCTGAGCGGAGCTCTGGCCCTTGAATACTGAATCCTGCATATATCCTGGCGGAACCGGCACTACAACCACGAGAAAAGTTGCTGCAACACACCTTGACCTCAGTGACAAGAAAAACAGTGGTCCTCCTTTAAGAAACAGCAAAAAGCAAACTCCTCCAAGAATCGAAAGACGAGCAGCGTGCCTTGCGCTGTGATGGCGTCGCCTGACTTCAATGCTGATGAAGACTGTGGCAATTGTGAAAGCCTGCACCACCGCCCGTAAAAGAGCTGGAATCCCTGCCGCGGTAGCTACACCCACATAGAACCAGATCCCCGGGGACGCTGCTAGGGCTAATGGCAGCGCCCAGTGGGAAACACTTATTGAGGGGAACGCGAGCAGACTATGGGCAAGTAGGCCTGACTGGGTGTGGTCCGCATCGCGCCCGAAGAGAAAGGAGCTGGCAAGCAGAGTGACCATCCTAAGCCCTGAATATCCCCACTAAGAACAGAGCCACCCTGGAGGCACCCGGAGGAACCGTAGCAGCCAAGCAGAACTACTCCATAGCACGCTGCAGGACTGGAAGTGTTGCCAAACCCGCAACAAGCAAGGCCAGGATCTGAACAGCATGCAAACTAACCGTTAATCAGAACAAGGGGGCATAAGGACTCTATGCAGTGGCCAGCATCTGAACAGTTCAGAAGCCCTCCCTCCCAGACAGTTGCAGAGCGCGTAGCAGCAACAGCGAGACTCAGAATAGCAGTGTCCAGAGAAGATTGTAAAGTGAAGCTACAGACGTCACGCCTTCCCAAGAACTCTGCAACAAGCTCAACTCTTACTTCCATCTGAAAATCAAGGCCCTCTACGACAACTTCAGCAAACAGACGCCTGACACCACCCCCCTCCCCCCGCCGACAACGAGCTGACCATCACAACCTGGAACCCTGCCACCGTTGAACTCACAACCGCGACCATGAAGAACACTCACTCAGGAGCCCCCACGGACCCCTGCACACCGCATATCTACCACAGAGCCGCCGCCATTGCACCAAAATAGGAAGGACCATCAACGCCTCCTTCGAATCCGGCGTTTTCCCAGATGACTGGAAACGGGCGGAGGTCAAACCCCTCCTCAAGAAACCCACGGCCGACCTTTCGGACCTGAAAAACTACCAGCCCATCTCTCTCCTCCCCTGTGCTGCCAAAGTCACCGAGAGACTAGTAAATGCTCAGCTGACCGCCTTCATCGAATAGAACTCCATCTTAGACCCCTCCCAGTCCGGATTCCGCAGCAACCACAGCACCGAGACTGCCCTCCTCGCCGCCACTGATGACATACGCTTGCGACTCGACCAGGGCCACACTGCAGTCCTCATCCTACTAGACCTCTCCGCAGCCTTCGACACCGTCTCACATCGCACTCTCGCAGCCAGACTCCATGACAGTGGGATACAAGGAACCACCCTCAACTGGATCCAATGTTTTCTCTCCGGCAGAACCCAGAGGATCAGACTCCCTCCCTTCCTCTCCGAACCCACACAGATCAACCGTGGAGTTCTCCAAGGATCATCGCTCAGCCCCACGTTATTCAACGCCTACATCGCCCCCCTCTCCGCCATCGTCAGACAACATGGGCTCAGCATAGTATCATACACCGACGACACCCAGCTCATCCTCTCCCTCACGAAGGACCCCGAAGGCACCAGACTCTGCTTCCAAGATGGAATGAAGGACGTCGCAGACTGGATGAAGAATAGCTGCCTGAAGCTCAACTCGACTCGGAGAAGACTGAGGTCCTCATCCTCGGCCCCTCCACCTCCGCCTGGGACAACTCATGGTTGCCCGCCGCCCTCAGGAGTCCACCCGCCCTCAGGAGTCCACCCACCCCCACAGACCACGCACGGAACCTCGGCATCATCCTTGACTCCTCCTTCACCATGACCTGCCAGATCAACTCCGTTGCCTCCACCAGCTTCAACTGCCTTCGTACCTCCGCAAGACCTTCAAGTGGATACCCCCCGAATGCAGAAAGACCGTCACCCACGCACTCATAACCAGCAGACTGGACTACGGCTACGCCCTCTACTCCGGAATCAACAGAACTCTTCTACACAAGCTCCAGACCATCCAGTACTCCGCAGCCAGACTCGTCCTCGGGACCCAGCGACACGAACACATGACCCAGCACCTAAGAGACCTCCACTGGCTCCCCGTCGAGAAGAGAGTAACCTTCAAACTCCTCACCCATGCCTATAAATCCCTCCACAACATCGGACCCAAATACCTCAACGGGAGAGTCCGCTTCCACGCACCCAAAAGGAACGTCCGCTCCGCCGACCTTGCCCTAGCAGAGCCCCCCGCATCCGCAGAAACGAGCTCCCTGTTAACATCAGACATTCCCCGACCCTGTACACCTTCAGGAAGAACCTCAAGACCTGGCTCTTCGAATGATCCGGAGCTGCACTCCACCCCCCTCCTCCCCCCAGCGCTGTGAGACCCTCACGGGTGAGTAGCGCGCTTTACAAAACCCTGATTGATTGATTGTTGTTGCAAGGGAGAAAACACAAGTCAATGAATAGGACCAGGGTGGTGCCCTCCCCCACCCCCCAGTTGCCCCGACACCAAAAAAGCAACCCAGACCACGGAACGGGGCAAGGAAGTACAAAGCAGAGTACAACAGAGTGCAGGAACATACAGTTCAAACTAGGACACTAACCCACGGTCAGACAATGGTCAAGGATAAGCCATCGAGAGGTGGGCAGACTAACAGAATCGTGCAATATACAGTATTGGGCTCTGGTCCAACAGAATAGCCCAGAAGAGACATGGAAAACGTGACCAACCAAGGCGCAATGGCATAAGACAAGGCAGACATATTGGTGGCCACAATGACGATGGACATAAGCCACTTACGCCTAGATCTTCGGAAGGTGGCAGAAAGAGTCACAAACACTGAAGAGGAGGTGGTGACACTGCGTGAAGAGGTCTAGAGGCTCCGCACGACGGTCAACTAATTTCAAGCTCAGTCAAATCATATGGAAGACAGAGTGGAGGATGCAGAGAAAGCAGAAGGGCTGGCAGCGGACTTATTCTTGGAAAACTGGATGCATGGCCTTCGACAATATTAGACTCTCCAAATGTTTTGCTACAGAAAGAGCCTACAGGGCTCTCGGGCCCCAGCGGAGCCCAGGATCACCACCTGAAGCCCTGATAGCATGCCTGTTCAACTACAGAGACATAATATTGCAGCATATCTGTGTGAATGGCCCACCGCAATACGAACATTGCACCATTCAAATATACCCTGATTGCACCAGAAAAGTGCAGGACTTCTGAAATCTGAAATGGATTTCTAGAAGTCATACGACGCCTGCAGGTACATAATATTAAGTATAGCCTGATATTTCCAGCGAGACTACGAGTACAATTCGACTTTAGGGTCCACTTCTATGATACACCTCAAAATGCAATAGACTGGATAGACTCTATAGGTCTAGCCGGCCATGCGACTACGAGTACAATTCGACTTTAGGGTCCACTTCTAGGAAACACCTCAAGATGCAATAGACTGGATAGACTCTATATGTCTAGCCGGCCATGAGCAGCGCAACAATCACAGATGACAGTGAGCTCTGCACAGAGAGGCAGAAGAGCTAAGACCCACTCCACAAATAGTAACGGATACAGGGTGCTGCCTGGTCGGAGCGGATGGAACTTTACGGACTGAAACGGCAACGATACCACTACAAAATGAGTATTCCTCACTCTGATTGGTACAAGAGACCCAGTCACAGACTCATGGAACCTAAGAAGAATACGGGGGGACCTGGAAGTGCATTCCAGCTGCAGGTGGGGTCTGGGAACAATGAGAGATTGGATCAATGACTTGTGAGTAGACGAGAATGGGGGGGACATAATAAACAGAGATTTGGTGGACTGATAACATGTCTGGGGGGGCGAGAGGGATAGGGGGAGGTGTATGTAGACTGGAAAAAGGGACCAAGGAAGAAGTGGTAATGTGGGGTTCCACCACATGAACTCAATAGGACACTCCAGCTGCTGTGCACATGTGCAGCCTTGCTGAGCCCAAGTGGTCCTGCGAGGTAGCACGGTGACTGGTGATCTGGCCACATAGTAGAGACTACTTGAGTGGACTAGATTTGGATCGATCTTTCGTTCTGAAATGAGAAGGGTGAGGTAATAGGGAGGGGGTGGAGGAAGACAGGTTTGGGGCAGAGTCACCAGTCCTTAGGCCGTTTGTTGAGCTTTGGGAGTGTGGAACTACTGCCTGTGGGAGGGGGGAGGAGGAAGCTGGGGATGATACAGTTATGGTAGTAAGTTAAAAACCAGCGGAGAAAGAAATGTGTTCAGCCAAGCAGAGAATGAGGTACAGGGATGTCGCAGTTAGGCACGGCACTAGACAAGAACCCTCTTTGGAAATTAGAGAAAAACCTCAGGATGATTCAGTGACATGAAGGATGAAGAACAGAAATACAAGTTTATAACATGGAGTGTCCGAGGGCTTAACAATTTCGTTAAATGCAACTTTGACGTTCATGAATGTACGTCTCTGATCTGGGCGGTCGCATCATAGTAGCCAGCGTACGACCCGGCCTATCTCCCTCCCCATACCGTCTAGCCTCTGCATATTTGCCCAAAAATTTCACCTCCCGGTGCGCTTCTTCGGCATAATCCAATAGCTTAGCTTTCAGCAAGCCAGCAGTGTCTGAGTGATTTTCAAGTGCTTTTATGCTAGCTTCTAGTGTTGTGAGTGTACACCGTATAGCCTTTAGCACTCCCGCTTGGCGGGCTATGCATTGGCCCCTAATGACCACTTTAAACGCCTCCCAAAGGGTGGATTCAGTAGTCACCGACCCAGTATTCAACGCAAAATAGTCGATAATATCATTCCTGATCTCCTCTTTAAAAACCTCATCCGATAGGGCGTGGGGTGGGAGACGCCACAAAAAGGCGCGTCGAGGCAAATCCGGGTTCGACAAATGTAACATGCTAGGGGCATGATCTGACAAGGAACGGGGCATATGCCTCACATCCCTAGTCCACATGGCAACATCCCGGGATACCAACCAATAGTCCAAACGGGACCGCGCATTTCGGTGCTCCGAGATACAGGTATCCTCCCTCATCGCAACATGCCTGCTTTGCCATTTATCAACCAATCCTCCATCTGATATAATTGCTTTCAGGGCCGTGCCAGCCATTGGATGTAAGGCTCTAGTAGCCCCGCGCCTGTCAGCCGAGTCGTCAAGGACAGCATTGAAGTCACCCCCCCAGATTATGGTACGGCAGCCAGTCGCCCTAGTCATTGCCCAGACCTTGTGGAAGAACTCAGGAGAGTCATCATTCTGGCCATATACAGCCACGAGGGCCACAGATATTCCACACAAAATTCCCTGAGCCAAAACAAACCATCCCTCCGGGTCCCTCTGTATCAACCCTTCCTTCCAGTCCAACCCTCGTCTAATCAACACAGCCACTCCCCTAGCATAATTAGAGTATATTGCAGAGTAAACATGACCCCATCTATTATGCCTAAGGCGTGGAGATGGGGCGGTGTTCAAATGTGTTTCCTGCAGGAGGCATATATCAATCTTGTGACGAGTTAAATAAGCTTGCACCAGTCTGGACTTTCTACCATCATTCAGTCCCCGAACATTCCAGGTTAAACAGTTTAGGACATTAGCGGAGCTGCGTGTGTCACCTGCATTTAACATCTACCTAGTGATAGAACCAACAAAGCCCACATGACACAAATTTGACATCATCCACATATCTATCAAATCTTATACTGGCTAGAACCAACAAAACACATTCCCCCCATCACCCACCACCCACTCCAACCCCCCAATCAGGTTGTAGATTACCCACCCCTAAACAGAACATATACAGCCAGAAAAAGAGGGAGCCCTCCCGCGGGGGGGGAACTGTGCTGGCGACTACCCCATATAAAACAGGGTGGCCAGAAAATCTGCAGAGGGCTCAACCCGCCCAAGACTACATTAATAAGAAAAAATTTGTCACAACGTGATGGTAACACATGAAGGAGAAATGTACATCCACAACAATAAAGTACAGCTTCAGTGTAAAGCACCATTACATAGCTAGTGGACAGTCTATACAGTATCCCCAGTCAATCATTGTCACTTAGCTGGCCGCCGGCTGCTTCCGCACCCTCTGCATGCTTCTTGGGTTTTCTGCCTCTGACATGCTTGGCAAATTTTAACGGTGATTTGGCGTCCGCGAAGAAATGAGTGGTGCCCTCAAAAGACACCTTGAGCTTAGCCGGGTATAACAAAGAGTATGGGATCTGTGCCTGCAGAAGCATTCGCTTAGCTGGGAGGAACTCTTTTCTCGCCGCCTGCACCGCCGGGGTGAAATCCGGATAAATCGAAATATTGTCTCCCTTGTGCGTGATGGTACCCTTCTCTCTTGCTAACCGCAGGATCAGATCCCTGTCCTGGTAGCACAGAATTCTGGCAATAATAGGCCTGGGTGGCGCCCCGACCGGTGGTTTCTGGCCCAGCAATCTGTGAACTCTCTCCACCGCAAAGACTTTTGAGAGGTGCGGGTCAAAGAGCTCATGTAACAGTTCCGTGACGTAGTTTTCCATTCTGGATATGTCGTCTCCGGAATTCCCGTTACGCGGATGTTGTTGCGTCGCGATCTTGCCTCCAAATCGTCATTTTTAGCTCTGATGACTCCTAGAAGTTTATCCATATGTAATATTTGTTCCTTGGTTTCCACCTGGAATTCGTGGAACTCTGTGGAACGATTTTCAAGTGTATCTAGGCGTGTCTCGTGCGTGGCCACCTGCGACTTGACAGAGTCCAACTGCGACGTGAGGGTATCCAATTTAGTGTCAATGTTGCGGAGGCTAGATCTCATTTCCAGCATAAGGGTCCTCAAATCTTCCCCCCTGTCCTCTGCATTGGATTCGCGTTGACTCTCGGCAGGGGTCTCGGGTTCTGAATCAGTATGTTGCGTGGCACGTTTGTGGTCGAAAGTCAGTTTTGGTTGCTTGGCGTCCTGTTTCCCCATTGTGGCAACAATGTCGGTCGCGACACACAAAAGGAAGGAGGGCCTCTAGCTTACCACCTCGCAGTAGGCACGGGGGGCGAAACTCGAGCCAGCCACCTCCTCTACACGGTCATACCTTCTCTCCTCCGCCTCCACGCGCGTGACCGCAGTCCACCACCAGCGCTCCGTGAGGTATATAGATCAGAGCTCTCGGTCGGAATGCCAACCACCGCAGCTACACCTTCAGCGCACAGCCGCGCACCAGAGGGAGGGGCGCGAGGGAGCCGGATCATACACAGAGCAACTCAAAGTTTCCAGGTCGCACCACCTCCACCCTCTCCCAAGGTGCGTCCTCCGTTGCAAGCCTGGTCAGACCACAGCTAAGGCAGTCACCGACAGCTTCTTTTCATATGTACCCCATTAGCTTCTCAAAACGTTCCGTATGAGGACCCTCCACTGCGCCACAACAACAGCCGACTGTAGCGGCTTCGGTCTCCAGCCTCCCCCAGGCACTGCACATCCAGTGACACTTCCTATGAATGAAACAACGCTGGTCATTTACAGCACATCCATCCGTAGTCTCATGAGGGGTAATCAGGCAGCCACTTGGCCCTGCGCAGCTCCAACAGCCAGGGCATGTAGGGCGAGCTTTCACAACTTTCTCCCCCCCACATCCAGGGGGAGTCAGGGGGCATAGGAGACTGTCCGGGCCTCAGCGTTCCCAGGCGGGGAGGGTGCGTGCCAATACTCCCCCCCCCCCCCCCCAGCTCCACACAAGAGACTTCAGATCCTCACCCCCCGGAATTGTGCCATGCAACATCCTCACTGCAGCCGGGTCAGCCTGTAGTACCTCCATGCACGATGACGGTCCCCTTCACGGGTGCCGATCAACCGGGGCTCCACACAGCGGCAGTCCTAGCCCGGCTCAGGAAGCGCCTATAACCCCTCACGCAGCCGCGCAGACATACCTGAGCCGGCGGTCGACACTCGGCTTCCACGCGGCCTATGGAGGACACGTTACAACAAACAAATGATGGACGGAATGCTGACAATGCAGACATTCTCCCCCAGTCAAGAGATCTGGGTTAAATCCATCGTTCTTTTGCCCACTACACCACCCCAGTTTAGACATGGCCATATGCAAATCAGTCTTGACCCTGTGCCTCATGGGAACAGTCCAGCCCGAACTGCCAAGCCATGTCTTCCCTGGACCGGAATCAAGCATCCTAGGACCGGTTTCTGGCTATCAGCCGTCATCAGCCAGGATAGCTTGACTCCAGTGGCGTAGTGAGCACGGGTCCCACGTCTGGGAATACCCATCCCACTTAGGGCGAAAAGCGTTACAACAAACAAATGATGGACGGAATGCTGACAATGCAGACATTCTCCCCCAGTCAAGAGATCTGGGTTAAATCCATCGTTCTTTTGCCCACTACACCACCCCAGTTTAGACATGGCCATATGCAAATCAGTCTTGACCCTGTGCCTCATGGGAACAGTCCAGCCCGAACTGCCAAGCCATGTCTTCCCTGGACCGGAATCAAGCATCCTAGGACCGGTTTCTGGCTATCAGCCGTCATCAGCCAGGATAGCTTGACTCCAGTGGCGTAGTGAGCACGGGTCCCACGTCTGGGAATACCCATCCCACTTAGGGCGAAAAGCGTTACAACAAACAAATGATGGACGGAATGCTGACAATGCAGACATTCTCCCCCAGTCAAGAGATCTGGGTTAAATCCATCGTTCTTTTGCCCACTACACCACCCCAGTTTAGACATGGCCATATGCAAATCAGTCTTGACCCTGTGCCTCATGGGAACAGTCCAGCCCGAACTGCCAAGCCATGTCTTCCCTGGACCGGAATCAAGCATCCTAGGACCGGTTTCTGGCTATCAGCCGTCATCAGCCAGGATAGCTTGACTCCAGTGGCGTAGTGAGCACGGGTCCCACGTCTGGGAATACCCATCCCACTTAGGGCGAAAAGCGTTACAACAAACAAATGATGGACGGAATGCTGACAATGCAGACATTCTCCCCCAGTCAAGAGATCTGGGTTAAATCCATCGTTCTTTTGCCCACTACACCACCGCAGTTTAGACATGGCCATATGCAAATCAGTCTTGACCCTGTGCCTCATGGGAACAGTCCAGCCCGAACTGCCAAGCCATGTCTTCCCTGGACCGGAATCAAGCATCCTAGGACCGGTTTCTGGCTATCAGCCGTCATCAGCCAGGATAGCTTGACTCCAGTGGCGTAGTGAGCACGGGTCCCACGTCTGGGAATACCCATCCCACTTAGGGCGAAAAGTGTTACAACAAACAAATGATGGACGGAATGCTGACAATGCAGACATTCTCCCCCAGTCAGTGGGCAAAAGAACGATGGATTTAACCCAGATCTCTTGACTGGGGGAGAATGTCTGCATTGTCAGCATTCCGTCCATCATTTGTTTGTTGTAGCGCTTTTCGCCCTAAGTGGGATGGGTATTCCCAGACGTGGGACCCATGCTCACTACGCCACTGGAGTCAAGCTATCCTGGCTGATGACGGCTGATAGCCAGAAACCGGTCCTAGGATGCTTGATTCCGGTCCAGGGAAGACATGGCTTGGCAGTTCGGGCTGGACTGTTCCCATGAGGCACAGGGTCAAGACTGATTTGCATATGGCCATGTCTAAACTGGGGTGGCGTAGTGGGCAAAAGAACGATGGATTTAACCCAGATCTCTTGACTGGGGGAGAATGTCTGCATTGTCAGCATTCCGTCCATCATTTGTTTGTTGTAGCGCCTATGGAGGACACAGCGCGTTTCCGAGTCTGCGTCACATCAGCACCCGCCTCGTAAAGGCCGGATACGACGGCCTTCACCGCACAGGCTCCACCATAGGTCCGCGATCCGGGCCACCGCAACCGAGCCTCACCAACGCGCCAGTCTATTCACATCCTCCCGCCCGGCTCGGTCACAGCGGCGGAGGAGGCCCCTCCTCCTTGATCTGAGGCCCTGCACAACGCGGCATCCATGGGCTCAAGTTGAGTTCCCCGCTCCAGCACTCCGAGGCAGTCCGCGGCCTCCTCCCGGCTCCGGGGTGATCCGGAGTACAGCGCAGCCCCCGGGTCGGTGACTCTTCGGATTTTCGCCCACTAGCACACCACGTCCTTCGTCATCCTTGCCTCGGGTCTGGGCGAGTCCGAGCCACTCCAAAGTGCAGGATAACTGTAGGATATTGTTCCGGCTGGCGGAGCACACTTAGAAAGCGGCCATTCCGCTGCTCAGCAGGCCACGCCCCCTCTTAGTAGCCCGCTCCTTAATCCTCCAAAATTGGAGATCAGATGAGATTCCTTCTTATCTAAAATGGGTGAATAAAATGAAAAGGACAAAAAAGTTTGAAGAGGCCTATGCCAAAAGAGTTGGGGCACTGAATAAGTTTACTAGGAACTGGAAATTTTTTAGTAGTGATCAATTAATGTCCGGCACTTAGCACTTTAGCATAGGACACTTTATTTATATAAGAAGTCCAGGATTAGTAAATATGTTCATCTCTTCTGGGTTGGCAAAGGGAAACGATAAGAACTATAATGTAGGGTTGTCTATATATTTCATGTTTAAGTATTTTGCACCATTTGTATCCTTCTGGAATTGTGATTTTAGAAACGACTGTATGTTGCACTTTTTGTACCGGTTTCCTGCTCTGTATTAACCATAACAGCTAAATGCTATTAATTAATTGAGGATTTTATTGATCTTGTTTGATGTTTTCATACGTTTTTCTATCCCTAATCATTGATTGATTATTGTATAATGTTTTTATGCCCATCCTAGCTGCTCAATAAAAAAAAAAAAGAAAGAAAAGTAGAAGATGATGGTACACAGAGGGGGATAAACATGGCCGCCTACTGGAGCGCCTGATTAAAATGGAAACACAACCCAAACCTATACTGACAATAAGGGACGGACAAAACAAACTGGTCTATACACAACCCGAAATTAACACAGTATTTGCAGCACACCTAAATAAAGTATATACAGGACCCCAAAATGGCGCACACACCCTGAGCATAGAAACTTACCTGGAAGGGACTGTAACGCCTAGATTACACCCTGAAGCCTAGGAAGCCCTCTGCCCACCAATGACCAAGACAGAATTAAAGAATGCGATCACATACATGAAAACAGCTATGTCGCCGGGCACAGGAGGCCTTGCGGCTCAATTCTAGAAGCAATATCGGGGTTTGTTTGCGGATAGAATGCTAAAGGTACTTACAGAGGAATGGGAGAAGAATGAGTTACAGAGTTCAATGCGGGAAGCGCTCATAGTGGTAGTCCCTAAGCCTGGGAGGGACCCGACACTACACAACTCATACAGATCAATATCCATGTTGAACGTGGATTTGAAACATATAAGTCATGTTCTAGCGAGTAGACTAATCCCATATCTCCCCCAACTCATACACAATGACCAGTCGGGGTTTATACCCTGCAGAAATACCCTAGGAAATATCCGTAGACTCGCACATGTTATGCACACTTTGGAGGCGGATTCAGAGGAAAGCTGGCCTTTCTAGACATCAAACATGCGTTCGACTCTGTTAGATGGGAATATATCTGCCTAGTATTGCACAAAATTGGCCCGGGCCCTCAATTTATCAAATGGGTAAAACTATTATATACAAAGCCAATAGCCAGGGTCCGCACAGGACAATATGTGTCTGAAAGTATGAGGCTCCACAGAGGGACGCGGCAAGGTTGCCCGCTCTCACCACTAATATTTGCCATAGCAATGGAGCCGCTGGCATGTCACTTGAGATCAGTACTGAAGGGACACAGCATAAAAATTGGACAGACGGAACATGTAGTGTCCCTCTACACGGACCAAGCTTTAGTGTACCTAAGCCACCTGACGCATTCTACCTCAATTTTAATCCGTGCCCTGGAAAAGTTTGGGGGAGCCTCGGGTCTGCGAATCAATATGTCTAAATCTCAGCTGTACACGATAGGCGGAGTCGAGGGCAGTAAGATGTCCCAGTTCCCACAGTTAGAGCTCCCCTGGGAACTAGAAACTGTCCGATACCTAGGTATACACATCACCAGAGAAAAAGATTGTTTTTACGAACTGAATATGGGAAGGATAGTAAAGGGATTACAAGGCAGTGTACAATTTTGGAACACACAGTGAATATGTATGTCCCTGATGGGCAAGGTAGCCCTGATAAAAATGGTGGTTCTACCCTGATGCCTCTATGTTATGCAGGGGTCCTTCTATGAAATTCCGTGAAAAGTATTTAAGGAATGGATATTCTACTAACACTGCTGTTGTGGAATGGGAAGCGTTGCAGAGTAGGACTAGAGGTAATGAAACAGCAGTGGGATAGACGGGGGTTAGAAATCCTGGACCTGGAGCTGTATTACACAGCATCATAGCTACAGCATGCAATATCATGGCTAGACCAGACCGCTACTGGGAGAGAACCCTACTCATGGGTACCTATGGCAGACAGCATTTGGGGGCCCTGCTTAAGAAATGATGGGCATCCAGGAAGCATATCCTCCCTTGATACGGCTAATGGCGAGGATATAGGACAGGACAGTAAGAACGGTCATTAACAGAGAGCCCTACACACCAGATGCAGATATCTGGATCATACCACAGTTCACCCAGGTAGCGCGGGCAATGACAGTTGAAAAATGGAAAGACGGGAGCTGCCTGATGTTGGCATACCTATATCCTAAAAGAAGGTTCATAACTTACCAAGACGTAATAGAAACATTTGTGCTAGGAGAAGGACAATTCTTGCAATACGCAAAGATAGCAGCCACGGCCCGACAGCTCTGGCCGACATTCCCAGAAGCCCCAGAATACTCACAAATCTTAATCACAATGATCACAACAGCAGGGGTGGTGGAAATTTGTTACTCACTTAGATAGAGCATTGAGCAAGCCCCTTAGGTTAGAAGAGATGTGGCAAGCTGCCCGCGATCAACCGCTGAAGATGACAAATTGGAAAGAAAATACACAAGGAAGTCTGTAAAATATCGATATGTGCCAGGTTCAAGCAGATTCAATTCAATATTGTACACATGATGTACCTCTCCCAAAGGCGACTGCACACTATGAATGCAACGTGAGACCCAAGATGTCCCATGTGTCTATACACGCAGGCTGATTTTGTACATATCGTCTGGCAGTGCCCCAAAATACAAGAATATTGGACCTAAATAATAGACCAACTTAACAGGGTGACGGGATGGAAGGTAGCACTAGAAATACAAAGTTGTCTATTGGGACTGGTGCACAAAAATCCAAAACGTGAAACTAGCAGACGTTTTCTGATACTAGGACTCACGATAGCAAAGAGGCGAATAGCAATACACTGGTTAACTCTGCAAGGCCCAACTCTAGATAAGTGGAAGACAGACCTTAAGGAATGGGCAACAGCAGAGGAGAAAAACATAAGGAAGACTAGACGCAACGAGAAGATACCCGAGGTGCTGCAAGCTTGGGGGATAATGATTCAAGAGGTAGTAGGACTAACCCCACCCAGACAACAAGATCTAAATGTGGGGGAACGACAGGAACCGGAGGATACCCAAAGACGAGAAGTGCAAACTAGTGATAAATAGTAACACACCTAAAGTACACAACATAATATTGAACGGAGGAAGCTGGTATAGGGGGGAGGAGGGAGTTGGGAGTTTGAGTTCATGTTCTCTACAGCTATGGAGTACAGCATGAAGAGTGGACTTAATTACGTAGCTAAAAGATAGTTAAGCTGTAATAGAAGAGGTAATGCATTGAATAGCCTGTAAATGGCTGTAAGAGAATGTTGCTTGCTTAATGAAAACAATAAAGAAATTTTTTAAAAAATTAAAAAATTCACTAGAGGTTCTGTTTGTCAATCACTTATCACCACTAATGAAGATAAAAGAAAGTTGCTTTTACGATGGCGTCGGCGTTATTTTTGAAAGCCATCATGGTATCATTCACTAGATTGTTCGGTAACCAATCATGAATCACCAACAACGGGGACATCGGAAATCGGAGCTCCAGGCACAACGTTTTTAATAGAGCAGGTCATTTTTTTTTCTGTGCTGGGTACAATTAATGCACTCTGATGAGGTCACCTAATGTGAACATATTCACTACAGGATTTAATTTGGCTTGGAGACTTGGTACAATCAACACAGAAGGAGCAATCCTGAATTTGCATCACTGCTTAGAAGGGAGAAAAAAAGAAATGATTCTGTTTTTTTTTTTAAAGATGAACTCTCACCCACCAACCTAGTTAGTGGCATGCTTCATCATTGGGTTCCCACCTGAGAGGCTGAGTGCCTCCCAGGTGTGCTTCGACGCCTGAGTTACAGCGGAGCGGGGTTTTTTTTTGTGAGGACAGTGCTGAGAAAGTGGCAAGTGGTTAGGTTTAAAATTGCCTCTATGACACCTAGGAATTTATTGGTGGGGTCGTAGGGCAAAGTTTAAAAACAAAGGGCAGTAATGTTATCTGTCTCAATTGATCATAAACATCCGTGGTACGGTCGTGATTTTGTCTTCATGTTTCAGCCTTTTATTGCTTAGTTGCTAGGCTTTCTTCAGGACCAGTGGAAAAACAAGTGCACTTATTCAGTTAGAAGTGAACCGCAAACTTACGGTTCTGCTATCAACGACTTTGTCTGAAAGAAAAATGCATAGACACTGGCCCCTTTCCCTCTAAACACTTACAGACCACCTTTTTTTAGGGAGGGCAGAAGGGAAAGAGGCCGGAGAAAGGGCACAAACCAAGTACATTGGGAGGACAGTCCAATAGGGACCCATACCAGGAGCAAAACGAAGAAGCACCAGGCAGGGACAAGTACCAACAGAGTCTAGAAACAAACTGATCATCCCTTACTCTGACAGCAACTGAAGAAAAAGTACTGAATAAGGGCCTACGATTAGTCCCCACTGCATGCCTGGACAAGTTCAGTCTACAGTGTGAACTTTCTGAATACTTCAGAAAACTAAGATTGAAAGCATTCTTTGAGAAGCAGAGCCCCAGTGAAGACACAAACAACTCTGGTGACATTGGTCTGAAATTAAAATCTACATTTTTTCCCACCCCCCCAACACACTACACCTGTAGAAATCTTTGCTTTTGAACAAGCAGTTTTCAATGACATGGAAAACATGGAAGATAAAGGGAGTTTCCACAACATGACTAAAGAAGAGACAATATCTCTTAAACAACTACAGAGTTACGAAACAATCGTAATCAAACAGGCTAACGAGGGTGGAGGAGTGGTCGTACAAGACAAACAAGACTACCGCAATGAATGCCGACGCCTGTTGAATAACAGGAAAAACTACAAACCGCTGAAAACAAACCCCACTCAGGCACTATGTAATAAGATCAAAACCTTGGTTGATTTTGCAGAGATGAGTGGCCATATCTCCAAGCAGGAGGCAGACTTCTTGGTTACGGGGGAAGAAAAAATCCCCTTCTTCTATATGTTACCCATGATTCACAAGAATAGGACCCCACCACCTGGGCATACGATCGTGTCGGGGATTGGTTCTCTGTTAGAACCTTTATCACGTTTCTGTGATTTTTTTCTGAAGCCTTTAGTACAGAATACCACAACGTACTTAATAGACACAAAAAGTCTTTTGAACCTTCTTAAGGAAATAGATGCCGATACCGACACAACCTTCCTAGTAAGTTTTGATATCGAGAGCCTGTACACGAGCCTCCCACAGGATGACATGATTGAGGTTATTAGCAAAGCCTTAGCAGAAGCTACATGGGAGTTTCGGACTCCAAGAGCCTTCATCATTGAGTGCAATAAATTAGTAAAAACAAGAAATCCCTTGATCGTGTGGAAATGGGCAGAAACTCTAAGGTGAAATAAAGGGAATAGGATTATGTGTTTTGTCTCTCCTAGCAGTCCCTTGATCACCCAGAAATTGGCTAACTAAATTGACACACTGCAGTCATTATATACACAAATCAGTTAAAAAAATATTTCTTTACATTTATTTGATAAACACATACAGTACATTTGATTAAAAGCCATAATTAGCCATGGTCCCTATTTTGCTCTTAATAACACATTAAATCACAATATACATTACAACGAAGAAAGCTTTAAAATGTATATCACACAATTACATAAACAAAATTTCTTACTAAAAAAAAGGGGAAGGCAAACATTCAAATATATTGCATCATCCTGTTATGAACCTGCATGACAGAGAGAATACAAAGAACAATAAAAAGACACTACACTTTGTCATTCAGCACACATCCACTTTTAACTATTTCAAGGATTATACACTTGTGGGATCTGACTCTAATTGTCGCTACAAGTGAGTGCCCGGTGCTTTGGATTGTGTCAATTCCTGTGCGTCGACGCGTTTCGATGGGCTGTATTTATGCCGCTATCTTTATCAAGACCAGTGATAGATGTTTCTCTCTTAGTTCACATATGGATAGAGGTTCCAGCTGAATATCTGCTTTTTGTTCTACTATATAGTAGGTTTCCACTAAAATAGACGGACAGTTCTTGTGGAAAGCACACGATAAGTTGTGGTCCTACATGGAATCTCAATGTTCTGATCTTGTCATTCAAGCCGGTTGTATGTTCTATCTGCTTAATATCCTTACGGTGAAAATATAGTATGCTGTTTCTGTAGGATTGGCCCAACTGATGTTGTCCTTCGTTTGTGCCTGGTTGTGGTTGCTGTCAGATATCCTGCATGTAGAATATATCTTGTGGCCTCTTGGTTCTTAAATTAGTCTCGAATTCTTAAAAAGGACCCGCAGTTGGTGGAGCGTCCTCGGGGTTTCTCAAATACCCTCACAAACTGCAGGCTTTTGCGTCCATTACTTGGAAGAGTACCCTATTCCCTTGATCTTTACAAGGGGTCTCTCTCTTTTGACTATACCGTGCAATAAATTAGGCCTCAAAGAGAACTTTTTTGAATTTGAAAGGGACCTGTTTTTACACATTAACAGGACTTCTATGAGCAGCACTTTTGCCCCTAGTGTGGCAGGCCTTTATGTCTACGATTTTGAAAAGAAATTCATCCTCCATATGAACAACCCTTACAGCAACGACATTACTTTTTGGAGAAGTTACATAGATGACGTCCTGATGATCTGGCAAGGACCAAGTGACGTACTCTATGCTTTTCTTGAGTGGCTCAATAAATGCGACAAAAACCTCAGATTCACCCACTCCATTGACAAAAAGGAGATGACGTTCCTTGATATCACCATCACTAAGTAACAGGGCAGATTGGAGACTAAAACCTACCAGAAACCAACTGTCAAAAACAACCTTTTAAAATTTGACAATTTTCACCCAAAGGCCCTCAGAGAAAATCTGCCCTATGGGCAGTTCCTCCATCTTAGGAGGAATTGTAGCAAACTGGGGGACTATCGGGCCCAAGCAGCTGATCTTTCCAATAAACTCAAGGCCCGAGGTTACCCTGACAGAATACTAAAATCTTCACAGAAACAGGCTCGTAACCAGCAACGAGACTCACTGCTTGAGGACAATCCCAGAACAACAAAGGAAATCCCTCTAACGTGTGTAACAACCTAAAGCACAGTTTCCAATTTAGGAACAAAATCCATCAATACCATTGGAAAATTTTACAGACAGGAAACAGGAGATGGAAAAAAACACTTTTTGCCTTTAAGAAAGCAAGGAGCCTAAAGGACTCCTTAGTATCCACCCGCCCTAGAAAAGCCAGAAGTGCACAAACAGCAACAGTCCTTAATGCTTGGGGTCTTCCGAACGTGACCGAACACTATCCCTGTGGCAATTGTAGTGTGTGCCACCTGACGGTCCCCCAAAAAATCTGGATCTGGAACCTAACAAGACCTGGGTCCTGCGCTCACACACAAACTGTAATTATGCCAATGTGGTATATATGATAACATGCCTCTGCAGTTTACGGTACATAGGGATGACAAGCAGAAAAGTCAAACAGCGTATCTGCCAACACCGCAGTAATATCAGGTGTAATCGAAACACGACAAAAATGACAGATCATTTTTTGCAAAGCAGGACACACAACAAATGACCTGTGATGGGTAGTCACTGAGCAAGTGGAAGCAACAGGGAAAATACAGAAACTCCTTCTGGATAAAGAACAGAGATGGGTATACAGGCTTTCTACTCATAAACAGGGTCTTAATGACAACATCCCCTGGAATACACTCAATCCGAAGTGACAGATCCAACAGAATGACCACGAGCATCCGAACCAGGTTCGCACAGAGATTGGGCATAAATGTAATAATCAAAACATCTCAGGGCACGCACTTAGCCATACAATACACACACAAGAATATGGCTAGATTGACAGTCTGACTACTTTGGGAACAATGGCCACAATTTCACTCAGATATGGCCTAAAATAACAGATGTACTTAAAGGTGGTCTTTTGTCCTTAACACTGTTTGACTGAGTTACTCGGGACCAGCAGCTTAGTGATGGTACACAATGAAAAGAAATATACTGTTACATGAAAAAAAAATCTTTAATAAAAAAAAAAAATCTTGAATGAAAACTGGACCGTACTCCTAACCAGCCCCTCTCTCTTTTTTAGTTGGGTTGATGTATTAAGGATTCTACACCCCTGTAATTATGTCTCCACTGTAATTGCCCAATTATATGTGGACGCTCACCCTGACAGCGTGAATCAACTGTCAGCACCATACCCCGCTGGTATTATAAAATCACTGTGGACGCTCACCTTTATAGTGTTTATAACTTTCTGGTCATCATAATATCCAGCAATGATTATACTTTTGTAAATAAAGCATCACTATAAGCATACCAGTTAAAGAAGGGATAATGTATGCCGAAAAGACAATCGTGTGTTGACGTCATCACATAGAGCATGATGACTTACACGGAAACACTGACACTGACTAGTACATTTAACGCTGCCCGCACGGGAGACAGGTTATCCTCGGGATCTGAAAAAGGTGCCAGATGCGGGCATTTACTTTGATGAAGTGAGTAGGGCACTTGCCCACTAACCGCCGTACTATCGACACGCATTTGTCCTAATGGTAGTTTCAACTTCCTCGTCCACAGGGTTTGACTACAGGTAGCACCCCCGCCAGGATCCATGGGGCATCGCACACTTGCGATCGAAGTAAGATACCAGTAGTCTAATGTGTTTTTGCCATGTTTCCTCAAATTTCCACTCTTATAAGAGATTGAATTTTATTTTGTTTTATTTATTTTAACTAAACAATCACACTGTCTCGGCGTCTCTCTCTCGATGGGTCAATTTCAGCAAATAGTACGAAAATTACCAGATAAACACACCACATCACCAGCGTCCCAAGTGTGATAGAAAGCATGCGTGTTATGGCAAGTTATGGTTGCCAATTAGACACGTGAGTGTCCACTATCTGCATTATGGTCACGGGTGGAATGAATGTAATGAAGATCCAGGCTTGTGGATCATGAGTCATTGCACCTGGTAAACCTAATGCGCACATTACTGCTTTGGGACATAAGATCTCTTGATTGAATGATTGTTAACCTTATGCATTTTTCTTTCAGACAAAGTCATTGATAGCAGAACCGTACATTTGCGGTTTACTTCTCACTGAATAAGTGCACATTAGCGAGTGCACTTGTTTTTCCACAGGTCCTGAAGAAAGCCTAGCTACTAAGCAATAAATGACTGAAACATGTAGACCAAATCACGACCGTACCACGGATGTTTATGATCAATTGCCCTTTGTTTTTTAACTTTGCCCCACAACCCCACCAATAAATTCCTAGGTGTCATAGAGGCAATTTTAAAGCTAACCACTAGCCACTTTCTCTGCACTGTCCTCACAAAAAAACCTGCTCCTCTGTAACTCAGGCATTGAAGCACACCTGGGAGGCACTCGGCCTCTCAGGTGGTAACCCAATGATGAAGCATGCCACCAACTAGGTTGGTGGGTGAGAGTTCTTCTTACAAAAAAGGAATCTTTTCCTTTTTTCTCCCTTCTAAGCAGTGAGGCAAATTCAGTATTGCTCCTTCTGTGTTGATTGTGTTAATCTTTAAGGGTACTAGGAGTAGTTCCGTCACACCTTTTCTCTCCTTGTGTTACATTACATTGGAGACTTAGTATACACAATGTTTTTCTCTATCCTGCTTATAAGACACAGGGAGGCTGGTAGGGGATCATGGTGACTGCGCAGTTAATATACACTGAATGTCATTTTTAATGTTTTGTGAATAACGAAAAAGAAAATAAAGGTTAAAAAAAAGCAGCATGCAGCATCAGTAAAGGTCAAGCAGTGTCATCTTGTCTTCTGGATGCACAATAGGTTCAGCTAGCTTCAAATGAACACGCTTGGCATGGGCTGAGAGGTAACCAGTACTGAAGTTGGTCCGGATCACAGAACGAATCCAGAGGGCTGACCCGCTAACGGAAGCCCAGTTGGGAGGCCTCATCCAGAGATGGACCAAAAAGCAGCAGCATGGCTTCATGGAATTAATCGATTTGCTGCAGCGTCACGGATAGCCCTGGAAATTCAAGCTGCCACGGAACCAAGATTGATTCTGACGTGGAAGGGTTTCGGAACTATAGGGACAATTATGCCTTTATGCTTTCTCAGACGATCAAGAGTGGTGGCACATGCCATGGAGACTCTGATGAATCAAAGAACCCTGATTGCCGGGTTTCGGACGCTACACACCCTCTTCTGGAAAATATTCAGCAGTTGGAGGCCTCGGGCTCGGGTCTCCCGGTGGGGGACTCTAGTGTGTTGCAGTATCCAAACAATGGCGAGGTGGAATGAAGTGGTGGGGCCAAACGCCCTTTCAGAGACGCTGTATTGTCCCCGAGGCATAAAGGGCATTCGGAACCTTTGCTGTGTGTAAGAGAAGTATACAGCGGGCTGTCTTTTTTTGTAGTGTTGTATAGTTGAGTGTGTGGGGGGTGGGTTACAGACCTCTGGGTGGTTTACCTGCACCAGTGTTGTCATATTGATGTGTTTGGGGGTGGTGGGGGTGCCTACAGAGTGTGGGGAGGGGACAAGATGGACACTGCTAACTGTTCTGGACTAAGTGTTCGGGGTGATGGGGGGTTTGTTCTGTTTTTGTAAGTTGCATGAATACTGACATTGAAGCAAGCTGGAGTTGCGCGGGCGGTGCTGGTGGGCCTGGACGGGTGCGGGAGCCTTTGACTTACCTTACACAATGGCTGTTGATGGGTTCTCAGTATTGACGTGGAACGTCAATGGACTAGGTAGTAAAATCAAGAGTCGGTTAGTCTTGAAGTGTATCAAAAGGCAGAAGCCGGACATCATATTATTACAGGAAACACACCATATGGGGTCACACTGCGCTTTCCTTGGTAGGGGGCAGTACATTACCCTGGCACATGCGGGTTTCACCAGAGGATCAAGGGGAGTGGCGATTCTAATCAAACGATCGCCCCCCTTCCGGGTCACTCGAAGGTGGGAGGATAAGAAGGGCACAAATGTTGTGGTTCAGGGTACTTGGAATCACAAATGCTGGTTGATAGTCAGTGTTTATGCTCCCCTGCGTCTCCAGCAGCGTAGGCTGGATAAATTGTCGGAACTCCTGTTGCAGTCCGGTCCTGCGACACATTTGATAGGAGGCGACTTCAATGACGTGAGTGATCCTACCCTGGATCGCTCGCTGCCGCATTGGCTGGGTTTCAGGCGGCCCTTGGGCTCACTGACCTTTGCAGACGCCATCATCCATTCACACGTGCCTTCTCCTACTTTTCGGGGGCCCACAGGGTGTTTTCTAGGTTGGATTATCTTCTTGCCCCAGCTGGTGTGATTGACCAGATCGAGGAGGCGGAGTATTTAGCCTGGGGAATCTCGGCTCATTCACCATTGTTCCTGCGGGTAGGGGGACGATGGAAGAGTCAGGGCATGACCTGGAGGCTAAACGCTTGGGCACTGAGGGATGACCAAGTTGCGGCACAACTTGGGTAGACACTGACCTTTATTTTAAAGAAAATGTGGGCTCCGTGCAATCGGCGGTTACTCTCTGGAATTTAAAACTTTGATACGGGATAGAGCCCAAATTATTATAGCCCACAAAAATAGACGGGAACTCCAGGAGACGCTGGTGCTGTAACGCAGGTTGCTGGAACTTGAAGGGAGTGCTCTTCTGAGCGAGCATACCCTCCAGCAATTGGATATTACTAAACGGGAATATCAAGCGCTCATTACTAAAGAGATTCGGGCGCATCAACTTACAGTCCAACATAGACTGTACGAGACTGGAGACAGAGCGGGTAAATTACTAGCGTGATTGGGCAGGAAGGAGCGAGAGTCGAGATGGGTTTTGTCTATCGCAGGGCAGTATTTATACCATGCATTAGGACATTGTAGAAGCATTTGCTCAATACTACTCGAAGCTATATGCAGCCCAGACGCAAGCCTCCGAAGCACAAATAGCCCAATACCTTGAGAAGGTTGAGCTCCCCTGTTTGGCCCCCGAGGAGCGAGACAAGCTTGATGAGGATCTCACTCTGGCAGAGATCACGGAGGCCATTGGTCGACTAAAGGCAGGGAAAACCCCGGGTCCTAATGGTCTTCCGGGGTAATTCTTTAAAGCGTATAGCTCCCTGCTGGCTCCGCATCTACTTAAGATGTTTCAGGCCTCTAAGGAGGAAGGGATACTACCAGGGGACCTCCGGCTGGCAACGGTGGTCGTGATTCCAAAAGAAGGGAAGCCCCCAGATGATTGTGGGTCGTATCAACCCATCTCACTTTTAAACATTGAAACCAAAATCCTGGCCACTGTCCTGGCGACGCGCCTTGTCTCCGTTATTGCCTCTTTGATACATGGAGACCAGACGGGATTCATGCCGAAACGTGCCATGCGTTAAAACCTGAGACGGGTAGCTAATTGGATGGATGTGGTCAAGGACCGGGAGGAGGCACATTTGCTGCTCTCACTAGACACGGAAAAAGCGTTTGACACCATCCATTGGCCCTTTATGAGAATAGTTTTGGAGAAGTTTGGCTTCGGTCCTGGATTTCAGGAGTGGGTGGCTTTGTTAAACTATGCGCCTGAGGCAAGGGTTAGGGTCAATGGTGCTCTTTCTGAGCCCTGGCCGATTCAACGGTGGACTAGGCAGGGTTGTCCACTCTCCCCTTTGCTGTTTGCACTTATTTTGGAACCCCTGGTCTGTATTGTGAGGGGCCTCTCCCGGGCTGGATGGCTTTGTAGACGATTCCCGACTGATAGCGGAGGAACGCATATCGTTATATGCAGATGATATTTTGTTGTTCGTGACGAATCCGGCGGAGACGCTCCCTCAAATTCTGCGAATAGTTGAAACCTATGGATATCATACGGGATACAGGATTAAGTGGTCCAAATCCACCCTGTACCCAGTGGGGGGACGGTGGAGACATGGACTTTCCCTAGCTGCTTCCATTGGTCCACAGACAGATTTACTTCTCTTGGCCTTTATATTACTTTGGACGTAACCACCAGTCTGGTTCGCAATATTCGGCGGGTCTTTTTAAACTTCAGGAAGATGTTAGGAGATGGCAGAAGTTTCCCTTAATTATTATGGACAGGGCTGCCATGCTTAAAATGGTAACGCTCCCTCAGTTGCTTTACATACTGCAAAATACCTATATTAAGGTCCCGGAGCTGATATTTAAGGGCATTAATAGTGAGTTACGGTTACTCCTTTGGGACGGGGCTCATCTACGCATTGCACTCTCAACTCTGCAGCGGAATCCCTATAATGGGGGGGGTGTTGGCTTTGCCGGACATTCGGTCTTATTATAGAGTGGCTCACCTTATTGCCATTAATGAATGGATCCATGCATCTGGGGAGCATCCGACATATAGGCCCAAAAGGCTGCAGTTTAGAGTTCACTCCCACCGTCACTATCTGTATGGGGGTAGGGGATGTAGTAGATTGCTCCAGGCGACCCAGAGAACGGTGGAGGCATGGAAGAGTGAAGAGCGACAAATGAAGTGGAATCAAAAATTCACTAAAATTGGCGATTTCCTTGAACATGGTGTATTGGCCTCCTTCCCCACACTCCAAGATAGGTGTCAACTACACAACACTCAGACATACGCATACCTTTGTTTGCAACATGCCTGGAGGGCGGAGGGGTTGGCTAGTATAGCACTACCGGAGTATGCCCTGCTAGCAGGTCGTCTCCTCCAAGAGGAAATCTCAGCTAAAGCTGTTTCCTTTACCTACAGAACATTACTCAATAACATGCCCGACAGACTGGGCCCACTTCGTGCAAAATGGGAATGGGTCACTGGTGAGTCGGAGGACATTGATTGGGAGGCCGCCCTCATGCATCCAAGGGAAGAGGCAATTAAATTGCGGTTACGTCTCATCCAATTTAAAATATTGCATCGCACATATTTTGATAGAGCCAATCTAAAAGCAATAGGAAGAGCCGAGAGCCCGGAGTGTCTTCAATGTCATACTGAGCCGGGGACGTTTATACATACCCTATGGGGGTGCACTGAGATACAGGCCTATTGGAGATTGATTGTGGGGGAGCTCAATCATATATTGGAAGTCCAAATAGAATTGGAGCCAAGGTTTCTCCTTTTGGGAATTCCAACGGAGATCGACATCTGGAGGCATAAACTTCTTTTAGCCAACCTGGGGCTGGTGGTGGCCAAGCGGAATATAGCCAAATACTGGGGGGTTCCACAAATACCTAATATTGCTGAGTGGCAGTCAGGCCTGGACTTATACATGGTCGCGGGAACAGGTGACATACAGAGCCCGGGGCTGTCCTAAAAAGTTACGGAAAATTTGGGCCCCATGGATTAAATATTATCGTTTGGAGGTGGGGGAGGAAGAGGAGGATGGGACTCCGTTGTCCGAAGGACCTGGGGCAGAGCACTGACCGATGTATTGCATGTGTTGATTATGTGTAACCTTGTAAATTGTACAACTGTCTCTGGCTTGTCCCTCCGCCTGGCCCGTTCGCCCATATGTGTAGATTTGACCAACATAGCCACTCTGTTCCACGCCTACCCTGCGTGGTCAATGTGGAATGCTATGCAATGTGTTTTTTTTTGTTTTTTTTTTAAATAACATTTTCAAATTTCAACAAAATCTGCAATACCATATGATGTGATTTCCTCATTACATATACAACGCCCCCACATTTCCAGTCATTTTTCCCATATATCAAGGGTCTGTTTACAATTTTGTCAGAACATTTCGTAACCATCTCTTTGCCCACATCAAATTACACCTTATTACTATCTCCTATATACACCTTGGCTAGTCGGAGTTGTCTGATAGCGTTTCTTCCTGTGGGGGATCACAGATGTTACCCCGATAATCGTTCCATTTCCCCCATATCCGCGTCCATTTTTTGGGACATCTCCTATGGACGTATACTGATTTTTCCATTACCATTAATTCGTCCATACCATTACACCATTTTCGTAGTGTTGGGACTTGCCTTGCTCCCCACAGCTGCGCTATATCCCTCTTTGCTAATGTCATACCGAGCGACACCCACGTTTGCGCTGCCTGATTGAGGTCTGTGGGCTCCCAGATGTTTAGTATGCATCTCTTTGGTTCAGGTGCCACCGTTATCCCAGTGACCTGCGAGATTGTGTGCATGACTGCTTTCCAATAGTTATTTAGCTATGCAATGTGTTTTGAGTATTCATGCCTTGTTTCACGTTTTTTGCAGATTTGAAAAATACAATAAAAAAAGTTTTAAATTTTTTTTTTTAAAAGAGTGGTGGCACATGGCCAAGTCCTGCTTGGACTTCTTGTGTTTTTCTCTTTGACTTACCTAAGGATTTCGACCTTGATGATCTATCGCTGGAACGACCTCAGGAGCTGGACCTTCCTTAGGACCTCAACTCATCACAAAGTGGAGCCTTATGGCACTTCACCATGAATAGTTTTGCTTTCAGATCCTGGATTGCCTTGGGGTGCATCAAGGCACAGTCACTGCAGGAGTAGTGGTCTGAGCCCAACTACCAGAGTCAAGCCATGTGTGGGTCAGTCACAGACATCTATTTGGGACATACCCCACAAGGTTTAAGCCTTGTAGATTTGGGTGGTGACATTGTCTGCACATTTTTTGGGATAAAATAGTCGCAAAAGATACAGTGAGTAGCGCATGATTCACATCTGTTGGCAAGAAAAGAAAGGAACTGATGTCAGTGCAAATGGGTGCTGTGACAAATGGACATCAAAACAATATGCACCTTTTTGGAAATCAAGAGTTAAACTCACACATTGATATATTTAAAGACAGGGAAAAAACTGTTCCTCTAGAGTTAACAAGCTGGTGAAAGGATCAACACATATATATAGGGAGCAGAAGAGGCACTAGGATTATTTTAAATTGGGGTTTTTACCTGTTATTTAAGCTTGTGGACTTAGATTATTTTAATTTATTGTGTGAGAATGGCAGTAGCAGACATGTTGAGCTCCCAGTGTTTGTCAGAAGCAGGTGAATCACTTATGTTGGAAACCCGTGAAGAGAACCTTTGTACACATGTAAGAGAGAAAAAATGTGAAAGAGAATTCGGTGAGCACCTGGGTAAACTAGTACTAGTAGATATTAATCCAGGAAGCTGTGCCCAAAGAAAGATTGACCTAGTAAGCATACTATGAAACAAAATTATGTTTAAGGGAAGAAAAACAGTGGTGAAGGTGTATGTTCTCATGAAAACCAATTATTTACTGGGCTGGCAGCAACAGACAGGCCTGGGCATAACAGTGAACACGAATAACAAGAAACAAGTAATGTTAATATCAAGGTCTCTTGAGGGTTAAGAAATTCCCTACAGTTTTTTGCAATGGCTCTCAATTGGTTATAGGGCTTAAGCACTGGATCGTGAATAAGAGGGGGTCCATATCTGTAGTGCATAAAAAGAGGCCAATACTTGGACTTAAGAATCACTTACCTTGCAAATAGTGGGGGTGGGGAGGGGGAAACAAGCTTTGTGCACACTGGTAAGAGAGAAGAAATTTGAAAGAGAATTTGGGAAGCATATGATTTAACTTGTAAAAGCAAGTATTAATCCAGGAAGAAATGCCCAAAGCAAGACTGATCTGGTAGGCATACTATGTCTATAAATTATGGTGAAGGGAAGAAACTGTGGGAAAGGTAGCTGTTCCCAAGAAAAACAATAACTTACTAGATTGGTAACAACAGGCACAATAGGGGATAACAATGAACACGAGTGCCAAGGAGCAAGTAATGTTAGTGTCAAGGTTTCATGAGGGTGCAGAAATTCCTCAGAGTTTTCAGCCTTGTCCCATAATTGCTTATTAACCATGGATTGTGATTAAGAAAGGGGGCTTACTGGTAGTGCATAAAATAGAGGCCAATACACAAACTTATGAAAAATGAGTTGATGGAGGATATAGAAAGATTAGTAAAGACCAGCATTACTGAGGAGATGGAAGCAGCAGAGTGGTTGGGGCCAAACATTCTGATCGCAAAGGAGAGTGGGCATACATGCACAGGTGTATAGATCTGCGCGAGCTTAATGCAAGTATTTGGTAAATCAGCATCCTCTTCCAGAGGCCTTGGCTGTACTGGAACGTGCAAGTATCTTGACTGTGAAGGATTTGTCACTGGCACACCATCAGTATTATTGGAAGAAGGCTCAAAATGGTATACCTCATTTATCACACTGTAGGAATGTTTAGGTTTTTACCTAAACACTGCGCTGCAAAAGATGTGTTTAGGTAGGAAATGAGAAATGTGTTGGCTGGCATTGACAATGTACTGTTCTGCCAAGATGGCATTTTGGTTTACAGTGATAGTCTGGAGAGGCAGTGTTGACGAAAGTCCAGTGAAATTGCTTAGCTGTAAAGGAGAAGAAAGGTCAGTTTAGAGTTTGTTCAGTCGAAAGGGGATAACATTCAAGATGAACTCGGTAGTACTAGTATCAAGGTGCCAGTGACTAAAACTAAAGAGAAGGCACAATCACTATTGGGCCGTGCAGAGAATTACTCCAGATATGTAAGAGATTTTGCAATTATTAGTCCTCTATGAAGGTGTTTTTATTTATTTATCTTAAAATTACTTTTTATCTCTATATTAATTACAATGTTGTATTTCTGTCACCTGAAAAAATATGGTTAATACGGGTACAAGCTCTTTATTTTTTTAGATATTTGGTTAGTTCTAAAAATAACCTTTTTTTCTTCTTTTTTTAAATATTTCCATGGAAGCTTTTTTTTCACAGGTCAACATGACCAACTAATAAAATGTTTTTACAGAAAACAGGAAGGCAACAAAGGCCCAAAAAACTGTCCATGAAAAGCTCCAAGGGTATGATGAGATCTCTCTCTGATGCAACAATCACAGTTTGGCACACGGGACAGTATGCCGCAGTACTGCCATACTGCTCTACAATGTGTCTTTCCTGACTCAACAACTAGACTGCCACCATGGTACCAGCAGAAGTGGGTGGTGGTTGAAGGTGGTGCTGGAGGGATAGATGCAGCTGGTGGTGCTAGAGGTCCTGCTGACGCCAAACAAGTTGAAGGTCTTGCAGTAGCCGAAGAAGTGGCAGCTGCTGATGGTCCTGCTTTGGCCTCTTTCAACTCCTTATGACATCTTTTTTCGGACCGCGCCAACCTGTTTTTTTGTTTTTAATCTTTTATTTATTGAGAGTTTCGTGGTATACAGAGGCACAGTATTTTATCAATCAAGAGATTAGGTCTCAAATATTCTCAGATTGTTGTACCAGCAAAACAGCTTAAAACAAACAACAAAACATTATGCAGAGTGCTTCTTCAGTATAGGTAAAAACCACCTCAGGCATACGGCGTGTTCAGCATTCCGCCTATTACCATTCACATTGATTGGCATATATCACATGTATAGTCCCCTATGGCAGCCGAAGCTTGTAAAATGCGTCCAGGTCCCCAGCCATTCTTCCTTTGGGAGTCTCTTCACAAGCCTAGGAATATGTTTTAGATTGCGTGCATGCATCCCCTTCCCCCCCCAACAGATAATTACCTCAGTAGTATCAAAGGACAACATGTGTGTATGCAGCGCATCCCCGCCCCATCGGGAAAGACGGTTATTCAATGCCTGTACAGAAGTTTTAGTCAATCTCTAGGGGGTGCGCCTGCAAGTAAACCTTTAGCGGATGCCAGATGTCTTTCGGGCACGCGGTTGGTGGTTGCATTGTGGCATATATTTCACTTGTGGTGTCACAATATATCAGGTCGCGGATCCATGTCTTCACAGTTGGGGTTTGCGCACTGCGCCAATGTGGGGAGACCTGCCGTTTCGCAATAAGTAAGGCAATGGCAGTAAACAGTTGCGCTCCTTTCTGTAAAGGCTTAACGCACCCCAGCAGCACCATTAGTGGCGTAGGGTGTATTGTATATTCTATCGTTAAGGACAACCGACGCAAGACCTCCCTCCCCCCAATATGCCAGTGTAGACCCACAGTTCAAGGCTAGGTGCGAGAATCCCCCTTGATATGCAGCACATCTGGTGCATGTGTGTGGTATGCTGGGATCCATCTTGGCCAGAAGATACAGCGTAATGTATGCTCGGTGCAAATATTTAAAGTGTAATAGTTTATGACAATGATTATTTAATATGTAATGCATTTGTTCGCAGCAATAAAACCATACTTGATCGGCAATTGGCAGCCTAAGTTCTGTTTCCAGGCTTGGCGCGTGATGTGAAGTAAGACCGACACCAAGGTAAGTTCCAAGTCCTTTATTCCACACTCCTCTCTCCATCAATGCTCTGTCACACCAACATTCTAAAGCCACCTTCAGGGACACCGGGCAAACCAAATGCAGAGGGGAGTCTCGGAATGTACCAACAGAGGTATATGCCTATGCTAACTTATCCTAAGTAAGTTACATAGTATTACATAACACCTAAGAAAGCATAACTAACATATATTAATATATCACTTAAGTCATTGCAACACATCACCCCCCTTAACGTTGAGGAAAAATGAACATCATCTGACAGATACAGTTCCTACTTATACCTAATAAAGTCTTTGTGCCAACTTGGAGCCCCACATGCTCTACGTGTGACAGATGGCCCCTCGATGTCACGGTTGTGTTGCACTTCTGCACAAGGTTGGCTGTGTGTGTTTTGTGGTTTGGCTAATCTGTCCATGCTCCACATTTGGCCATTCTCTAGTATGGCTGTGTTGTTTCTTACATCCTTTATACGCATTGGTTCTGTAAATTTTGTCTCGCCTTCGTACCTTTTCGGCACTTTGACGCAGGCCCAGTCTCCCACTTCCCATTGAGGGTCTTTGGTCCCGTGTTTGTTGTCATATTGGGTCTTGTATTTGCCTTGATGCGCGTCTACTCTTTCCCTGAAAATGTGCTGGTTCCTTGTGACTTGGGATCCCCCTCCTAACCAGTATGGGAAGAATTTGGTAGTTGGTTTCCTCCCTCTCATCGCAGCAAATGGGGAAACTCCCGTTACCGAATTGGGAGTGGTGTGATACGCCCATAACATCTCCTGTAATGCCTGTTCGGTAGGTATTCTGTTTATCACTGCTAGCTGAATGCACCCTTTGACCATGCGGTTCATTCTCTCCACCAGCCCATTAGCTCTGGGACAGTACAATGCTGTTCTTAAGTGTGTGATGTCGAGTTTACTCAAGAACTCGGTCATGATATGGGATGTGAAGTCGGGGTTCATCCCCGCGCGCAGCACCACGGCTAACATCCGACGACTTGTTCGCCTGATGGGAGAGCCGCAGGTGAACGCTCGAACGCCACTCGTCTTATCCGTAGACATAGAGAAGGCTTTCAATAGCCTAGAGTGGGGGTATTTATACAAAGCCATGCGGCGATTCGGCCTTGGAGAGGGGTACATCGGGTGGACGAAGGTCCTATACGCCTCGGCGGTGGCAGGGGTGCGGGTGGGACCCCTAGTATCGCGTCAGTTCCGCGTGGGCCGGGGCACCAGGCAGGGATGCTCGCTCTCCCCACTTTTGTTCGCACTAGCAGTGGAGCCCCTCGCAGAGGAGGCCAGAACAGGCCGCTACTACAGGGGATTGGATTATAGAGGGGCCCCGCAACTCATCTCCTTATATGCCGATGATCTGCTCCTGTTCCTGGAGAATGCGGCGGAGGCACTGGACGGAGCGGAGCGACTCCTCGCGCGATTTGGCGGGCTCTCTGGGCTGCGGGTGAACTGGTCCAAAACCTGCTTATACCCGTTGCGGCGAGCCGCGCCCAGAGGACCGGCCACTGCTTAAATGGGAGCCTGACTGCCTTCAATACCTCGGAGTACACATATACCACACTGCAGCGGATATGCTGGATGGCAATGTGGGGCGGTGTATCCGGGCACTGAAGGGCAACATGTCCTTCTGGTCCACCCTCCCGCTCTCGGTAACGGGGCGTATCTCGCTGCTAAAAATGATTGCACTACCGCGGCTTCTGTATTATTTTCGCACGCTCCCAGTGTGGATTCCGTGCTCTGTTTTCCGACAGTTGCGATCGCTGGTAGTCTCTTTCTTGTGGGGCACGGGACGGTGCAGGGTCGCGATGGTGACCTTGACCCGGCCAAAATACGACGGAGGCCTGGCGGTGCCTGATTTCGAACTTTATTACCTAGCAGCGCAGTTGCAGATTTTCACGCAGGAAGTGGCGCGAGTATACCGGGGGCCAGAGCAGGACAGGGAGGAGGGCACCCCTCGCCATGTACTGGCGTATATTACGCTGCAGCAGCGGCTGGTTATCAGAGACCTCTCTCTGGAGGAGCAGACGTTCCGGCAATGCTGGAACCGATCGCAACGTCGAGCCGGGGTGTGGCGTCCGTATGCGCCGGAGATCCCATTGGGGATGGTAACGGCGCTCCCGCATGGCGGAGACTGGTCGGGACTGCAGGTGTGGGAGGAGGCGGGCCTCCAAATGTTGGGTGACTTATACGAAGAGGGAGCGCTGGTCCCTTACCAAACGCTGCAGGAGCGCTTCGACCTCCCGCGGGGAGACTACCTGATGCATGCGGCAGTGACAAGGGCGATGCAGGCGCATTGGGGAGCGGGGCTCATGGAACCCGCCACATCCGCAGCCTGCCAATACACCATGATGTCTGCTGGCACTTATAAGGCGGTGACTTGTCTGTACTCCAGAATGTTGCGTGAGACTCTGCGGCCGCTAACGGCACTAAAGGCGAAATGGGAGCTGGAAGTGCAGACTGAGATCCCTGACGCTACGTGGGCGGGGCTGGTGCGGCGAGCTCGGAAAAGTACCAGGAACGCGCGCTTCCAGCTGATACACTTCTATATTCTCCACAGGGCCTACCTTACACCAAGTAACCTTGGGAAGTATTTTGGGGTGGCAGATGCGGCGTGCCCTAGATGTGGAATGGTGGGAGCGGAGCTGGGGCATATGCTGTGGGACTGCCCTCACCTACAGGACTACTGGAGGGCGGTTGGTGAAACGCTGACCGAGGTGACGGACAGGGACTTGCAATACACTAAGGCGGTTTGTGTCCTACACTGGTTTCCCCACACACCCAAGAACAAAAATACAAGTGGATTTATTGACATGGGCCTCCTATTAGCTAAAAGGGAGGTGACGAGACTCTGGAAGTCAAAAGCGGGCCCCACGCACGGGAGGTGGGCCAAGGAGCTGCAGAAATGGGCGGCGAGTGAAAGCACGCTTCGATACCAATTAGCGACCCGCAAGGCTGATGACAGGGCGCTAGAGGCGGCCGCGGCATGGGAGGGACTAGTGCAAGCCCTGCGAAATAGTATGCTGGAGGAGGACGAGACGCCGTCCGAGCCCGAAGGGGCCCCCCGGAGCAATCCATCCACACAAACACAGTGAATAGTTATGTACTTCTGAATGGTACCCAGTTTACAAGTGAGAGCCGGGAAAAGTCGCAGTTGCGGGCGTGGGCACGGGAGGTGGGGAGGGAGGGAGGGGAACGGGGAATGGGATGGGGGAGGGGCAGTGTTGGGGGCGGGGGACGGGGAGGGGGGGAAAACTCTAAAGCGGAACGTAGTCACCCTACCGTGTTAGCAGCAAAAGTAAAGCTTAAACTACAGTTCAGTATGATGATCCCTGAACATCGCTGCCCGGCCTCCGGGATGTGGGCTCATGAGCTGTGTACGGCTGTCTGAATGGCCACAGGATATATGGCATTGTTATCAGCGATGCAGGCAAAGTAATAATGTATGCTGCTGCTATTATTGTTCTGCAATAAAAAGGGTTTTACAAAAAAAAAAAAAAAAATGATATGGGATGTGAATTGGACCCCGTTATCCGTCACTATTGAGGACGGTATGCCCTCCTGTGCAAATGTGTCCTTCAGGAATTGGACTACTGAAATGGTCGTTATCTGATGGACCATTTTGACTACTGTCCAGTGGGAGTGGTAATCAATTATCACCAATGCAAACGGTTTACCAACCCCCTTCCAGTTGAGTGGGCCGATGATATCTAATGCAACTTTCTCCCACGGCCTGTCCGGTACAGTTACGGGTGACAAAGGTGGTTTCCTTGTTAGTTTGGACTTGTCACTGTTGGAACATATAGTACAGCTTCTCACTCTTTCTTCCACCAGGGAGTCCATCTTGGGGAACCAATACCTCTCTCGCAACCTTGCTTTAGTTAAGCTTCTGCCCAAGTGGCCCTCGTGTACCAAATCGATTATCTTTCCCCTCATAGGTTCAGGTGGGACTATTTTCTCGTTTCTGAATAGGACACCTAGGTCTACGCTAAGCTCGACCCGTATCTCCCAGAACGCTTTCAACTCTGCACTAATGTGGTCTGAAGACTCGGGCCAACCCTGTATGGTGTAATTAATGATTTGTGTCATGTTGGCGTCAGAGTTCATGTCTTGTAGCCATTCTTGTGTGGTGATGGTGCCTAAATTGAGTTGGAAGACCGGGTATTCCTGTGTTTCAAACTGTTCTTCCTTGTCAATGGGGCTTCTAGATAAGAAGTCGGCTGCTACATTTTGAACCCCCGGTACATAATTGAGGGTAAAGCAAAATCCTTCCAAGCCCAACAACCACTTTGCTATGCGGGGAGTGTTGCATGGACTGTTTTTTGGATTGAACATGAAAACCAAAGGCTTGTGATCCGTGCGTATACCAAATTGGATACCCCACAAAAAGAATCTGAAATGATTCACCCCCCAAAAGCAAGCCAACGCTTCTCTCTCCACTACCGAATAGTTCTGCTCCGCTTTAGTGAGTGAACATGACGCGAATGCAACAATTCTCTCCTTTCCTTCAATGACTTGTGACAGCGTTGCACCTAACCCTTTCCCACTGGCATCCGTTGTGAGGAAGGTTTTCCGGCTGTGATCGAAGTTGCAGAGAAATGGAGCAGATAGGATACCTTCCTTTACTTTTGAAAATGAGTTTTCATGTTCCTCTGTCCACGTGAACTGCGTGTTGTTCTTTGTGAGGTCCCTCAAGTTGGCCGTTAGGTCTGAGAAGTGGTCTACATACTTTGCCATGTACTCGGCCAATCCTAAAAATGACTTTAATTCGTCTTTGTTTGTAGGTGCAGGTGCGTCTCTTACCGCCTCCACCAGGCAGTGCTTGGGTTTGAAGCCTTCCTTTGAAATGCAATGTCCTAAGTACTCCACGGACTCCACCCCTAACTGGCACTTCTCTATTTCAGTGTGAGTCCTGCATCCCTGAATCTAGCTAGCACTTGTTTTAACGCTTTGTCATGCTCTTCCTTGCTCGCACCATATATCAGCACGTCGTCCTGGAAACAAAGCGTTTTCGGTACCCCTTTCAGAATGTGCTGCATAATTCTTTGGAAAACCCCCGCCGCAGAGGCCAATCCGAACGGCATGCGGCAGAACATGAAGTTGCCCATGGGTGTGGTGAATGTGGTGAGTGTCTTGGATTCCGGATGTAGTTCCACCTGGTGATATGCCATGGAGAGATCCAGGACGCTGAAGTAACTTGCCCTTCCCATAGTGCTTAACATCTCGTGTATGCGTGGTAAAGGATGTTTTTCTACTAATATGCTATTGTTTAGATCGCGAAGGTCAATGCATATGCGAATGTCCTGACTATGGCCTTTTTTTGCGATTACAATCGGGGCAACCCATTCTGAGCAATCTACTGGCTGGATGATGTTCATCTTTTCCAACCTCTCCAGCTCCTTCTTCAACGGTTCCCACATAAGATGTGGGATGGGTCTGGTTTTGTGGATCACTGATTTGGCGTTCTTTTTTAACTGAATTTTATGCTGGAAGTCTTTAAGCAATCCTAGATTCTCAGAAAACACCTCCGGGAACTCGTTGGCAATGTCTTCACTTTGACCTGGGGGGTCTATTATCATCACTTGTTCTGGGTTATTCGGATCCAACTTTATCCCCAGTTCCCTTTGGTGTTGCCATCCCAGTAGGTTCGAACCGTTCTCTACTACGTAGACTTTGCCTACCGTCCGTCTTCCTTTGAATGAAATGAGTGACTTAAACATCCCTTTCATGGGTATGGGATCTCTATTATATCCACTAGGAGCTATGTCGGCCTCATCCAGCTTTTCTTGTCCTTTCTCTAGTATCGCTTCACAATCTGCAAAATTTATTAGAGTGAAAGGCGAGCACGAATCAGCGAACATCTTCATCTTCTTTCCATCGAGGGTCACCTCGCAAACCGGATAATTTTGGCGCTCTTGAACCTCATTCTCCTTGACTTGTAGGATTATTTTCTTCACCTGTGTCGGCGTGGTGGTGGTTGGGCTTCCCCCCAATGTCTTCGGGAAGCATCCACAAACCCTTGCAAGATGCCCCTTTTTGTTGCATTTCCTGCACCAAGCATGCCTTGCCTGGCAGTTAGGATCGTTTGCCAAATGGTTGTTGCTTCCACAGCGGTAGCATTTGAATTTTCCATTCTCTGAGCTTGCCGGTTGCCCCCGCCAACCTTCATTCTTCTTTGCCGAATCATATTTAATTTTGCACACTTCTGTTTCCTCTTCTTGTTTATTTATTTCAGCAACTTGCCCACTGGAGTCCGTTGAATTTATTTCTTTCATGCATATTGCAGTGTGCTCAATCGACTTTGCGATTTTGATAGCTTCTGTTAGGTCCGGTTGTTTTTCCAACAGCTTCCTCTGTATTTCTTTACTGTTAGTACAGCGTACCAACTGATCTCTGATCAGTGAATCATTGAGCTCATTAAAAACACACAGTTTGCTTAATCCTCTGAGAGCCGCAACGTATGTTGAAACGTTTTCGTGCTTTCCTTGTGTACGACTGAAGAATTTGTGTCTCTCCAAAACTACATTTATCTTGTCCCCAAAATGATTCCGCAATTTGGTTAGCGTTGTATCATATGCATCGTCATCTTCTTCCTCTCCCTCGGGCTCCGGCAGAGATTCGAAGATTTTCCTACCATTCGAACCCAAATTGTGTAGCAATATATGTTGTTTTCTGAAAGTGCTGATATTTTCCCCTCCTATTGCCACTAGATAAGACTCGAAGACCTTCTCCCAATCTTCCCATGGGATAGTTGGTTCCCCCATCTCGTTTAAAAATGGTGCAGGTTGTAGCATGCTGGCAGCCGCCATAGTTGGACCCAGGTATACAACTGTGAGCTCTGGCGTGACACTGGAGGCTAGGTGAGCACTAAGTGATTTTCCCTAAGTGTAACACAATGCTTAGCTAGATTGCTAGAAAACGGGAATATATGCAACGCAAGCTTAATACTGTACAAAATGGACTTACCGCAGTGCAAGCAAATTTTGCACCCTGGGGTCATAAGAATTGTGACTTGCAGCCCTACACAAGCTTACTGGTTCTACCTTGTCTAGCAGAGAATGGTACCTCAGTGACAGTGCGGGGTAGGATAATCGCCAAAGTTATAGACCCAAGACAGGATATTACCCAGAATGTACCATAATGCTCTACTGCCATTAATATATATCCAAGATAATGTGTTCTGTTTCTACTTCGTGACTACTAATAGAATATAACTCCAAAGACTTTGGCCGTTACATATTCACTCACGCAGACAAGAATTATACTTTAGGTTCATATGTCATTAGCGTTAAGAGAGGTTCAAGCGTCTTCTATAAGTGTCATATGTAATATAATGTGACCGAAGGTGTGGCAGTCTGGTGTGCGTGTCACCGAAGAGTGCTTCGACACGCAGAGGATGCCCAGGGATGCCGTACTACGGATAGTCTAGGCGAGAAGCCTGTTACGCTTTGGGCACCCTTGAAAATGGTGAAGGCCTTGATGTGGTGTGCGTGTCACCGAAATACATTGGACACGCCAAGGAGTGCGTGTCTCCGAATGCGATGAATCACCTTACCGGCGTGTAGACCCAGGCAGAGACTCGTTATAACCTCGGCAGGCTTGTGATGAGCTTGGCAACGGCGATGAAGCGTCTTCCTGTAGCTTGGTAACGTCGATGAAGCGTCTTCTTGCCGCAGCTGCGCACCTTCACTTTCCGAGTCCTGACAGGAAACTCGAGCCGCTGCTGCGCACTTGCTCTGAAGGAGCTGAGGTGAAATCTCCGCCTCCCTACAGTAGGCTTGTGAGGTAGTTTGGCAACGGCGATGAAGTGTCTTTCTTCCGCAGCTGCGCACTTGACCTTCCGAGTTCTGACAGGAAACTCTTTTCCACTGCTGGACCTGCTGGTGAAAATATACGCCTCACTGCAGCCTTCCCGGCATCAGGGTTTAGTCAGGGAGGAATCGGCGCTCCACAAGGTCTGCTCGGCAGTAGGTAACTTCTATGGACAGCTGACAGAGTTACCGCCTCACAGTGTCGATGATTGTCAATCCGAAGACATTCCTCGATTGTTGATTGTATACGCTTATATGCACACCACTGCCAAAAGGACCGTGAAAGCGTGATTAATACCGGTCCACGAACAGCCAGCCAGGTTATTTCCTGCTTTGCCACCATAAGTTTATAAAGGTCCACGAACAGCCAGCCAGGTTATTTCCTGCTTTGCCACCACAGCTGATGGAGTGATTCAGAAGGGGAGGAGTGAGGTACATCTGCCCCCTTACGCAGATCGTCGCCAGTGATGTGAAGTAAGACCGACACCAAGGTAAGTTCCAAGTCCTTTATTCCACACTCCTCTCTCCATCAATGCTCTGTCACACCAACATTCTAAAGCCACCTTCAGGGACACCGGGCAAACCAAATGCAGAGGGGAGTCTCGGAATGTACCAACAGAGGTATATGCCTATGCTAACTTATCCTAAGTAAGTTACATAGTATTACATAACACCTAAGAAAGCGTAACTAACATATATTAATATATCACTTAAGTCATTGCAACAGCGCGCTTTAGTTCCAGCTGCTGTGCGGAGAGCCAGGTATGTGTGGCAGAGATATGAGACTAAATGCTCCCCATCTGACGCTGTAATAGTAAATGTGAGCAGTGGAAAATCCGGCGGTTCAGTTACCGCAGTTGAAAGTGCCCCATTTAGGGAACATTGCACCCTGTGTAGGAGGAATCTATCCATGTATGGCGTGTCTCTACTCGAGGTGAGATCCTCTACAGTGCGCAATTGTGCTTCTTTAAAAAAGGTCACCCACAGTGTGCAGTCCGCATCGGGATAGAGTATGCTTGATGAGAGATTCTGTTGTAGGCGGGGAGTATAGAAACTCTGCCTGTAAGTAACGTTGTAGTTTGAACCATGCCCAACATGCCATAGGTAATATCTGAATCTCGGCAGGATTCCACGGTAGTCCCTGTGGCTGTATAACTGAAAGCAAGTTTGGATATAACTTAGAGCATTCTGGCTTCAGATATTGCAGGCGGGTGTCCATGTGGTACCAATAATATGTAAAGTGAATTTGGGCAATCAAATAATATAAATAGAAATCTGGAACCCCAAACCCTCCTCGGTGAAATGGCATGACAACCGCAATCCACCCAATAAGCGGTTGCTTGCCTGCCCATATAAGCTGGATAAGTAAAGCCCGTAGCGTATAAATGTTTGTGGTGAGTGCAATGGGAATATTTAAAAAGAGATATAAAAAACGTGGAAGCACCACCATTTTCATGATGACGATTCTGCGAGCTATAGAAAGGGTGAGTTTGATCCACTTCTCAACTTGCGTTGTAAGGTTGTCAATCATTGGCCCTTAGTTGAGGCGAATCACCTCGGGAGCATTACAGTGTAGAAAAATGCCCAGATATTTAGGGGGGTCAGTACTCTACCGTAATGGGAAGTCTATGTCGACTTGAATGGTGGCCGGGGTTAGCGGAAAGATTTCCGATTTAGTCAAGTTGATAGTGAGACTAGAGTGAACATGTCTCTCCTGGATAGAATAAGATTTACAAGTGGAGTATTTTCCAAAGCTGTAGAACAGAGTTGCAGACTGCTGGTCAAAGTTGCTTTTATGGAGTGAAGTGGGTAAAGATTAGAGCAAGGAGGAAATCATGATGGTCAGAACAATGGACATGTGTGAAGATGAGCAGAACAAGGCACGTTAAGGAGATAAAGTGTTGTAAAGGGTCAAGAGTAAGGAGACAAAAGGTTGTCCGTCCAAGTATAAGTTGGGAGATGGAGAAGAGTTTGAGAGGAGAATTGAGTGGGAGTGAGATGTTGATGGGGGATTAATTCTACTGGCTGTACGGAGAAACAGGATTTTAAAATGTGTGCATAAATGTCATTTAGGGAGCATAAGACAAAAGCAAGGATCAGAGAAATTTATTGGAGGCCCAGCATGGACAATATGATGTGGATGTTAAATAATGTCATCAGTATGCTTCTAGTGGCAAATCTAAGAACACATGAAGCGCCTTTGTTGTTATTTGGAGTGTCAGTGATTCCTTAGAGTAAACTCGGAGTGGATCTCATAAGGGTCCTTTGAATTGTTATCAGATAGTGAACTGTAACTTTTGGTGTTGGTGGATTACAACTGAAAGTGGAAGGTGGGGAAAAATGTGACTGTTGCTCCAGCAACAGTCACTAACTTTGTGAGGGAGGGCATTCCCCAGACTAATATCTCTGAAATAGCATGGCTGCACAACACCTTAAAACAGACCTGTATTCCCCCAAAGCAATGAATTAGTAGATTACATGAATGATTGAGGTTTGTGTAAAAAGGGTGTTAATGGAAGTAAGAAAAGAAGTCTGCTCTTCAAAAAATGCTCAGGGCTCATCTCTTCTTTTCAAATACTTTTAAAAGCAAGTCGCCTTTGACTGTTCGAGAGGAAGGCTGCTCAGTTCCAAATGTTCACCTCTATTGTTTAGGAGGAAGGGTAGCTCTAAAGCAGGTCAAGAGTTGAGTGCGAAGCTGTTGAGGTTCCAGCAAATACTGCGTAAAGGGAATGAGTGGTGTTGTGGAGATTGTGTGTGTGTAAAGAAATCTAGGTGGGAGAAACAAGGACAATCACAATGGTCAGGTCCAAGGTTGATTATGGAAATGAGGCATAATGTGGTGGTATTGGACAATTGGGAATCTAGAGCATTTCCAGACGTGTAGAGCTTCAGAATTAACTGGTGATAATAGAGAGTGAGGCACATAGAAGAAAAGAAAAAACATTCTGGGTGAAAGATTTTGTATCGAATCAGTTTAAACATAGCCTTGGGTGTCATGTGCTTTATGTATTTTATTTTCGTTTTGATTTACCTCCTAAAAGTTTGCCCTATATTCTCTCATTGTTAAATACATCATTGCTTCATAAAAAATGATTTTGTCCAAAATTGCCTTGTGCTGGTACAAAAGGAGACGTGTTATAATTTATTTTGGTTCTGCGGTGGGATTCTTAGAGAAAAACTTATTTTTAGGCTGCCAGGTGAGCTGTTAAAATATTAAGTGAAAGCTATAGAGAAGTTTTATCTGTAGGGAGTCCGTCTGAGAGCCTACTGTTGAATTCAGGTCATTTGAAGATCTGTTGTCCGGGAGGATGCAACCATTTTGATGGTGCGCTTCTTATCCCTTCTGTCAAGCGGCACGTGGTCCAATATTCACTGGTATAAGTCGTCACCATGCTCCTAAATAAAAGGGCAGAGCCTGGCCGATAAAATATCTTTCTTTTAAAACGCTCTTCTAGATACGTGATCGAATTGTGGCAAATTCAAAAAATAAAAAATACAATCACACCAGCCATTATAACATTTGCATAGTTAAGTTTGGGCTGATTACTATAAACTCCTAGACACACTGCACAAGACATATAGCATTAGGTACAAAGTATAGGCAACACCACTGAGATTAGAACGAGTGCATGGGGACACAAACAAATGGACATTTGTGTGACTAAAGTAACAAGCACTGGAAAAGCCGATAAGTCTTGTCTACAAAAGAGCTGATTGTTTTGTCAATGTCTTTAAGCCCTGTTGCTCAACAGTATGGCTGCTATGCTGCTCAGACGTAAAGCTGCTATTCAGCTTCGCTGACAGTAAAGAAACAAGCATTGGCATAGCCAATAGGTCTCGCCTTTGGGACTTTATAAGTGTTTAGTCAGAGTTATTGACTTTGCCAATGTCTTTAACCTACGCTGTAGAGAAGAGTGGCTGCTGTGCAGCATGCTGAAAAGCTATAATAAAAAAGTGTCAGAAGCATTTTGTTACCTTATATATGACCAAGAAGAATTTATGTACAACCAAACGACCATATTAAAAAAAAGTATTTACAATAAAACATGTCCTCAGTTTTCTTTTGTCCTGATATTGTATTGTAAGTTGCGTTTGGGGGGGGGGGGTCTCAGCTACCAACACACCCAGCCAGGCTCAGCAGCCATTACTGTAATGCAGACAAGTGACCTGGAAGGTCCCCTCATGGAATTACACACCGAGTGCTAATGCAACCCCTCCCCCCGCCCTAGCAGACAATCATAGAATCACACACCGCGGCCTGATGGCGCAGATGAGCCTGCGGTCTGGACTGAATGTAATAATCTCTGCTTGAAGCCGGGGTGACCTCACCCAAGCCCTCTGCATCTGGAGCACCCCCATAATTATATTACACAGCCATTTATGTAAGGTGCGCCACAAATTGAATTGTGTCTTAGTACTTACAGAGTAGGTGCTATGTTATGTCTGTATTATGTTGTATCGGACTTGTACAACGCGTCATTGTAACCAGGGAGGCCCTGTCAGGAGTGACTGCAGGCAACTACAGCTTTGGTTTCAAGGTGTGTGTTTGTAGGAAATAACTTCTATGGGAATAGTTTGGTGTGGTGCACGAAGTCCTAATACGCCATCTAGTCATGTCATGGTGAGCTTGAGGCTGTCAGTGTGCCGGAAGTGAGGGAGGAGTGAATTTCACTGGTATCCTGCAAGCTGTGTGACTGTGCGACCCAAGGGAGCAGGTAAAACAGTAAACACACCTCTCTGTCAATCAGCGGGCGCTTAGAAGCAAAAGAGAAGGCGCAGCCACCCGAACACAATACCATTATACTAACATGCGATAAAGTCCTTTATCCATTAAGTGTGACATCACAACACACCAATGATGCTACATTCTGCGATAATGAAAATGAAGGGGAACTCGGGAGACAGCAAAGAAAGGGGAAGAATGGAGTAATAACAAGATGGGCAGAGTACGAGAGAGAGACGGGAGAGGAGAGAAACAGACAAAGAGCAAGATACAGGGGGAGAGGTGACCGGAGAGGCATGAAAGAAGGAGACAGGGATGGGGTGTGCACCGAGCCTGTAGCGTTTTCGGGTGAGACCTAAAAATGAAGGGGAACTCGGGAGACAGCACAGAAAGAGGAAGAACGGAGTAATAACAAGACGGGGCAGAGTAAGAGAGACAAACAGAGTGAGAGGTAATTAGAGAGAGAGAGAGATGGGAGAGGAGAGAAACAGACGAAGAGCAAGATACAGGGGGAGAGGGCCAGAGGTGACTGGAGAGGCATGAAAGGAGAGCGGAACAGGGAACTAGACCAAGTTAGCTGGGGACCGTGGCAGCACCGAGCCTGTAGCGTTTTCGGGTGAGTCACAAGGAGATCACAGGGCTGGCTGATGAGGCGCGCGCCACGCTGCTCTGCTCGGAGATCAGAGGCCCGCGCGCGGGGGGAGGGCACCCGCCTGGGAGGCCGTACTGCTGGGAGATCAAGGGGCTGCTATGAGAAGGAAAGAGGCGCGACAGGGTCAGTGCTAAATATGTGGAAACAAAAAAAACAAGCGGAATAAAGAGGATGGAAATAAAGTACAGAAAACAAGAAGGCACTGCATCTGCTCGCTCCCACAGGCAAAACGCCGTGGGATGCGAGGACTTCAGCTGCAGGGTCCCGCGAGTGGTGCGCGCGCGCTCGTGTGAAATCTGACACATAACAAATGGCACACTGCGCGCCGCTGCTCGTAACCGCAAGCCGTAGGCCGTGGGCGGATACATTTCCTGGGAAAGGTGGGACATGCACCCGCCTTTGCCCAATTGCGTGCTGTCTTTTTACAAAGACGCACGCAAAGCCCAATAGAAAATATGCTCCAAAAAAAAAAACACGAACACAAGCGTGTGAAAAGTCCAGAGTGATTCCAAGAGGTCGTTTTCCTAGGGCAGCGCATGCGCGCTGCGCTAGGCTCGACCTAAAAAACTATGACATGGTCAGCGCTAGCTGTGTCAGTGCTCTTTCTATTGCTGACAGGACAAGAGGCAACTAAGCGATGGAGGGCGTGTGGGGGCAAGACAAAGTGTGAGGTGTCAGTGTTTTTTTGTGGGGGGGAGTTAGGGAGGCACTACGGACAAGGGAGGAGGAAGTGAAGTGGTGGGGCAAGCACAAAGACAACGGACCACAACAGACGGGGGACAACAGGAGGTCTATTTTTTTCTCCTTAAAATGGCATCCACGAACAGTTTACTGTACTGAAGTCACTCTCTTCCCAGCTTTCAGGAACATTCAGAGCTGAATAAAAAAAAAAACATTTTGTACCACAGTTTTTGTATTTTTACGAGAGATAGCCTATTTTCCCTATTTTTTGTGCTCTCAACCTACTTCCAGTTTGTGGTGGACACCAGTGTAAAACTCATGGGAGATACAGAAAAGCTATAGATTTCTGAAAAGTAGATGACATTCTGAATTCAGCAAGAGGTCATATGTGTAGATTCCACAAGGTTTTCCCAAGAAAAATAATTATTGAAATAAAGAAATATTGAAAATGAGTAGGAAAAAAACGGCATTTGTTACATTTTCATCTGTAATTTTTTTGTCACAATCGCCGATTTACAAAAGCGATATACCATTACATCCACTGCACCCTGTGGTTGCAGGTATATATATGGGGGAAGCAGCGTTTAAAACACTATTACCACGCAGGTAGGTAACAACGTGGTTGTTACAACGACCGCGTTGTTAACACGCGTGGCTTTACATCGCAAGTCGTTTCTACGACTTGCGCTAGGTGGCGTGCAACGCCAGGGAATGTGTTGGATTTAAAATCCAACACATTCCCTGCAGTTGCGCTAACTGGAGTAGGAATAGTAATTTATACTATTCCTAAGTCCAGCGCGCCACCTAGCGCAAGTCGTAATAACGACTTGCGATGCAAAGCCATGCATGGTAACAACCGCGGCCGTTGTAACGACCGCATTGTAACCTACTGCATGGCAATAGCACGCGTAGTAACATGCTATATTCATATATAGGGTTTGTAGGCTCTCTAAGAACCCAAATTACCCAGAGTCAACAACTGACTATACTCGGTACTGAGCATTGAGTACCAAGTATACATCAATTGATAAAAATGCTACCTCACTTTCGTTGGTAGGCCTAGTGCATGCAACAGGAAATAGGTCAAAACGCAACATGGACCCATTGCATTTTTTCACCAAAACTTGATCCTTTTTATCGAATGTGGTTAGCTCTAGATTTTGGACCCTAGCTCAGCCGGCACCAAGGCAACCTGCACATGTTTGAAAACTAGACACCTAGGAGTATCCAGGGTGGGGTGACTTCCATGGCCTGCACCACATTTTTTTACCCTGAATCCCTTGAAAACCTCCAACTTGACTAAAAAACTGAGAGAGAGTTTGTTTGCAGTTCCAGCGATGCAGAAAGTAGGAAGGAAGTGACGCGACGGATCGGGGAGCCATGAGGCTGTGCAGCAGTGCAGATTGGAGTAGAGGGGCTATGGTGCGGGCTGGGTTGTGCTACGGACTACCCGGCTCGCCAGCTTGCCCCTCGCGGGCCCCCCTGCGGTTGACGTTTGCACCTAGTGAGGCTCCAATAACGAGGTAGTGAGGCTCCAGTCACCTCGCTCCCGTTTTGGCTCACGTCAGCTGTCCACGGGCCCCTACACAGCAGGAGGCACATTGTAACCTGTGGCCTATTGCCATTGGCTGACTTTGGTGTGGTTGGACTGTGCTGCACTGCAGAGGTGCAGCCAGGGTGCGGGCCCATTCTTATTTCGCTCTAGCTCACCCCGGCCCCTCCTCCCTCAGCTGAGGAAGTGAAAATGCTGAATTAGATGCTGCCTGGCTCACTTGGTAAAAGCCAGTGGATTGCGGTTGGTGAACACGAGCAAAGTCTGGGGCAAGAAGAAGGTGGCACTACCTGAAAGCAGTCAGAACCGAAGAACAAGACAAAGAACCCAAGCGGCAGGCCAGGGAGGGGCAGGTAAGGCTAGTGCTGCGACAACCTGCAAAAGGGGCAGAAGCGGCAGGCTTTAGGCCAGTACGGCTTGCAACGCCGGAGGTTTGCCCCTGTTGGTGACATTCCAAATGCCTGGGGTCTAGTATACAAATTATCAATGCTCTTGAGCTACGAATTGTCACAAGAATAAAATCATTCTACATATCTTCTTAATTATCAACGTTGCAGGGGCCAGGACCTGTGTGAGATGCTGTGCGTTCTAGCAACCTTCTCCAAGTCTCAGGCAGTACACAAGGTGGAACTCGGCATCCACTATACGAAGAATCTGTGGCATCTGTGGTCAAGTAGACCCATGATCATATGTGGACAGCCACTTATAGATTCTTATAGGGTGGTTTTTGAAGATGGCTTCTAGGTACTTGCGTTCTGGTCGACCAATCGCTCCCTTAGTTTCAGCTGATCCTATTGCTAATCACATCAACTCTCCTAAACTAGTAAAAACTATTTGGTGAAAGAAGCCTCAAGCCCATCTGTCCCTCTTGAAGTCAAATCCCTCTGTACTGTCATTGTTTTCTAAGCGACAGAGGGGCAAAGGGGCAGGAGACAAGGAACGGGGTTGTCCAAAGGTGCAATGGAAGGAGACAAGGTGGGTATAGTTACGGTCCTCTCTCAGGGCTCAGTCCCGCATCAGCTCAATCTCCTCATGCATAACTCATTGCAGCCCACTCCCCAAGCTCACCCCACTGAGCTTTGTGTCACAGAGGAAGTACTGGAAGAGATGAACACGGAGGATACTTCAGAGACAAATACCGTTGGTATTAAGTTCAACTCCGAGTCCGCGCTTATGACTGGCCAAGAAGTCCTATGGCCTTATCCGGCGCCGTAGAAGTTGAGCCTGTGCTAAGAACGTCTGCACTTAAAGAGGCCTGTTGAGTGACTCACAGTGAATTATGTGGCGATGTATGTAGCGGTACTGGAGGACTTCTCTTTGCCGGACATTGCTTTCCTTACGGAGAAAAATCGAGTGTTGGAGGCTAATTTAATACCGCCAGTTGCCTCAGACATGGCTTCGAGCCCATCTTTGCACTGTCCTTTCAGTCATCCTCAATTACCAGCTTTCTACTGCAGTACGCCTTCCTAAAGTGTTTCTTTTTTAGGCTCATCGGAATCCCTGAAATCTGTATTTTCTACATGCACTGGGGTACAATTCCCCTTGGGGTTTTTGAATGTGGATATCGATGAGAATAGCGGGGGAGGGCACAATCGATTATCCTGCTTTCTTTAGAGCAGATTCTTTCTTCAATCTTGGCTTTGTTGGATAAATCCATCACTAACTCTGCTCATGTGTTGTCCCCCATACTATGGGGGGTGCAGCCCCTCACCTCCGTTGGTTTATGTCTAGGGAAGGAAGAAAGGGGGTATTGAAATGAAATCTCAGGCTTCCCAGACTAACACAGTGGTATTAAACGGGGTTGCAGAAATGGGAGTTCAGGTGTAAAACTATGTGGGGCTGGAGCCACCCCCATTGAACAATCCAAAGATATTGTCGAGGCCACTAATATGTTCTGTTCCTCCTTCCAAATCCACGTACCCGGGGACCAACACCAGGCCGCCCAAGGGGAGAATGCACATTCACCTATACTCAAGAATTCGCCACTCGACTGTCTGATTTTTTAAAAAGGGGTCTCCCTTACTCTCCGGGTTGTAGTTTTACAAAATGATACTCCCAGGGCTAAACTGTCAAGGGTTAAACAATAAGATGTTCCACCTCCTGTGAAGGATTCCTCCCCCTTGAGTTGTAACGAGATAAAATCCCTGAAGGAGAAAATGAAAAGGAATCAGCGCATTGCGAAGGGCAAGCCTAAAAAACTGAGATTTTCGAGTGCTCCTGAAGAGTCCAGTCACATTACCTAGCCTCAAAAAGAAAATGAGTCAATGAAGGATGGATCTCTTATTGGTCAGGAAAAGGAGTCCCCGGAAGTAAATTCAATTTCCAGGTAGGAGAAGGGGCTCATGGATACGGGGGTAACAGACCAAAATAACTGTGTCGGTTTGGGCACTGGAACAGGGAAGGATGTTGTTCGGATAGGCTTTGTCGGATGACTGAGTACAGAAGTGGGAGTTAAAGGAGCTCCCCTAGAGGTAGGGCAGGGCGGCTCTTGGACTGATCCCCCACAATCCTCTCTTGAGCGGATTCTCCCACAGTACGGATTAATCCAAATTATAGGAGGATTCTTAATGGTGAGGCTGCCCCTTTCTTCCCACCAGCTTAAATCCTTAAATTGGGGGCTGGGCAAAAGCAGAGCAATCAACTAGTCGAAGGACCAGGGCTAGGATGCATATCTAATACCCTGAACTTTGTTTCTATGTTTGACAGGGAACTGGGACCACTAAGTAGATGTTTTATCCTACAGCTATTATCAGATATTGAAGATTTGAGCATGTTATCTTGTAGAGCTGTTGTCTTCAAACTTTTTAATGTCGCGCCCCCCCAAGTGAAAAAATAAAATTAATCTGGCCCCCCTCAGAATCTTTCACAATTATTTTATTAAATTGGCAATGTTTAAATATGTCTTGACTTATTTAAACACAGGAGATATTTAAGCATTGCAGTTAAATTCTCTTACTGTTTTAAAAAATGCAATGAAATACATGATTGCCAAATATACTATTCTGGTCAGGGAGGCCACACTAGCATGTAAAAATATCCATAGGGTGATAACTTGAAATGGGGGTGGGGGTGTAGAAGTATATTTGGAGTCCCTCCCATTTTGACACCTTTTCCCAGCCAGATATAATTGACAAGAGAGGTTAGTGATGGACCATTACAGAGAGGCTTACTGCTGCTCTTTCTTTAGTTTCCCTGCTTAAAACAAAGCTGTCCGCATGTTGCTTCTTTTGGCCAGAGGTTGGCGCCCCCCTGGGATAACTTGAGGCCCCCTGAGGGGGCTCGCCCCCAAGCTTAAAGACCTCTGATGTTGAGACATTGATCAGGTGTTCCTGAATCCCTGAAGCATACTTCAAAGTTCCAGAGTAACATTTAGTTCCAGGATTATTGTAATGCTAGTCCTGGCTAATGGTGACTATAGGAAAAACAAATAGGAGAGCTAGGACCGTGAATGGGCCGTTCTCTTCCCTTGGTAAGTATTGAAAAACAACTTGGACGGACCAGACTAGCAGGTTGTCCAACACTGTAGTGCCTGGCACCACAAGGGTTTGTTAAAAGAACCCTCACACACCAACCTAGTTGGTATCATGCTTCATCATCGGGTTCCCAGCTGAGTAGCCGAATGCTACTCAGCTGTGCTGCAACACCTGGTTACAGTGGAGCTGTTTTTTTTGTGTGCAAGTGTGATGAAGTGGTGGTTTAAAAATACCTCTGGGACTCTAACTGATAACTACTTTATTCCCAGTGGTCCAGGGTATGTTTAAAAAAAAACGATGAGTGGATAATGTATAAAGACTATTAATTGTGTCTTAGTTATCTGCCGGTCTACATGTTTCAGCCCTTGGTAATAGTTAATGGGGCTTTCTTCAGGACCTCCCTCACAAAGAATTAAATAGTGAAAATGAAAAAAGTGACAAAAGTGAGTGGTAAAAAGTTTAAACCACGTGTGTACTCATTTTCTAGCACATGCGCTAAGGTGTGCTATATATGCTTAGTGGACGGACCGTAATTTGGGTCCACTACTGTGTATGTACCTGTAAAAGAAAGCGAGACAATACAATACAGTACAACATATAACACATAAAATATGCAACCTGGAATACATTGTATGCCACATCCTTGACTCATTTCATATATTGTAGTGGTGGTTGCTAAAGTACTCAGTGTCAGGTAAACGTGTAGCGCCATTCGTACACCAATCATGCATTCAAATACAATAGGTGAAATCACATGCATGTGAAAGAGCTTGTCAAGGCGCTGAGATGAAATAAAGTGCAAATCTGCGTGAAGAGTGATGCGCAGAAAAGCACATGGATTAATAGTAGGCTGCTTGTTGCTGGCCTTAAACGGCGGTCAAGGGACCGCGTGTAGCCGGTTAGGACACGCCGTGCAAACTTAGCTTTATCACTATTGTTGGTGATAGGTAGGATCCATGCGATTTTTATAGACCGATGAGTATGTTGCCCTTGTTAAGACACTAATGTTGATATTTGCGTTATTTACAGAAATACTGTTTTGATCTGGTCCCGGGAGGGGTGAGCCTCTATTGTCAAACACTATGGACAACGCACAGCAACAGCTTTTGGACTCCAGGGTAGTAAGATTTGCACAGTTTAAGTAGATTACTGCATTTACATTGCCTAATGCTGATTGCACGGATCTATACTGAAGTATTGTATCAGAATTGCACTGCTATCCCTGTGACATTTGTTACATTGGTCAGGTTCCGCACTCCTTCACAAACCAATAGCGCATTTGCACTTTATTTGTCCAAGGTCCTTTTATATACGCAGAGCGTGTTTGGACATTGATAGTTTTTGCCATGTTCCTTATTATGTATATAATTATTTATGGGACCGGTCAGGTTCTGAATTTTTCCACAATCTAATAGCGCATTGGCACTTTTTTACTCCAAGGCCTCCTTATATTTATGGAATGTGTTTGTATATTGATTGTTTCTTATGTGTTTTACCTTGTAAATAATCATTTATGAGATTTGCACAATGACTGTTCTTGGCATGTATTCGATTTTGTATAGTATCAATTGTGAGATTTGGTCTTATAGACCTTCCTGTCTTTTTTATGTAGACCTCTTTGAGGTACAAATCATAATTAAAACTTTTGACTTTGACTAATAAGCACATGTCCCTCACATTTCTGTGATGGAAAGTTCTGGAATCTGCAGAGAGCCACAAACTTCTGTCCACTCATCATTCCCCAAAGTCTCCCAATAAAAATGGTACCTCACACCTGGGGGTGGGGGTAGGGCTAGTGGCCGCTACAGGAAACAGCCCAAAGCACAACATGGACCTGTCGCATTTTTTCACCGAAAACTGACCCTTTTTAGGTCTTGCTGAGTCAGCGCATGTGCTGCCCTGCAAGACATTTTGTAGTGTGCTTTCAAAAGTGCTACCCCAGACTTCTGCTGGCCTAGTGCTTGCGGTCACGCACGCGAGCGCGCGTGCAGCCGCCAGCTTTCACCGCCAGAGGCGCCATCTGGAGGGCGAGCACTTTCACCGGCACGAGCAGAGGCACCATATGGCTTTCCTCTCGCTCGGCCAAGCGTGCGCGTCTCGCTTCAATGCGCGCGCACACAACTCGAGGCTTGTTTCCCGTGGAATTGGACTTGGAAGCCCTTCATGAGAGGTGTCAGACTAATGGTAAACATAGCGGGATTGCAGGTCAGTTGACCGTTCAGTCCCAATGATGAGTTTGCTGACCTCCTGCTGTCTGATGTGGTGTGAGCCCAGGCAGGATGTGTCACAACAAACTAACTGCTATCCACTGCATAAATATGTGAAATATTGTTACACATTTTTCCATTTGCTCTGGGGCCTCCTGTCTACTCCCGAGTGTTATCGAGGGGCACCAGGACCAGTTCACTCTGCGAAGGGTTCTTTTACAGTGCTGCCTGCTTTACCGCAACAGTGTGTATTGGATATACCACAACACGAGCTTAACCATGCCATGTACAGAATTGATCAGTACAGCTAAAGCACGTGACAAGCATCATATGCATCATCACCTCTCAAAATTGAGCAGTACAAATAAAGCACTCAACAAATATTGTTAGCATCATATAGACTCGTATCCAAAAATACAGAAAAAAACCACTTAAACCCCCCCCTCCTCCAAAGAGTTCAACGATAAAATTAGTGAATAGCAGTAGATTTTAAAATGATGGTTCTGTGGTGAATTCTTAATAGTGAGCGTGCCACTCTCCAGCTGGAGGCAGAATCGTTATTAGCAACACATCAGGATATTACTAGAACAAGGAGAATTTTTTATTCTAGGCATATTAACTCATCTTGTTTGTGGCTTTCTCTGTAAAATGTTAGTTTAGATAGTTTTCTGTCCGCTGACTGGTAAATAGTTGCCTGTTGTCTTGGAGGAGTTGACTGCAGTGCATATGAGGCGTGTTGAGTATTTTTGGTTCATGAATTACTTACAGTGTCTTTGGTAAGCCGACCGCCTTCTCTTTCTTTCCGCCCTGCAGTGCCTCATGCATCTCGATTTTCCATGGTGCTTTTTGTGCTTAAATTCTGCCTAAAGAATCCTTGGGTACAAGCCGAGCACATTACATTTTACGTTACCAGAAAAATACAGTTTGGAATAGAATATTGCACTTTTAAATCTTGTGTAGGATGTAGTCACAGAAATGCTGGATTTTATATACAATGTCTAGATTTGGGTCCCAGCTTCACGCTGGTATGGTACAGGAATGTGTTTCTCGAACACCTGCGGGGAAAAAAACAACCTCTGTGAAGACTTTCCTTATATAAACAGAGAGCTTCCAAATTGACGTTTTTAATTTCAGTGTTTGCCCCCCCAAGCAGAAATCCCTTTGTATGAGTTAATGCTGTGCAGATCACTATATTGTTTTATGGGGTTTAAGGTTATTCAGTATTCTTCACTTCTAAATTGGTGCTCAAAAACTGCAACTATAGGCAACAAGTTTGGCTCATTGAGTACTGAGTAACCTGTCTATATCTTGCATTTGTTTTGCTGATCAGCTTTCACACATCAGGATCTTTGTCAAAATTCTCCATTTATCTACTTTGGTTTGTGTTCATGCCTCAAATGCGTGTCATGCTACCCTTATGTAAGGCATTTCTCATCTAACGTTAGGCTGCTCTTGTCAAATCAGTAAATGCATTGATAGAACATCTTATGCTATGAATCCAATTTCACATATGCAGGAATAAAATCCGTCCTTGTGAAGACTGCTTGATTGAGGGTCACTGTGGAAGGGTTTGCTGCAGGACTCCTTCCATTGTGTAATGCTGTGCGAGTTCTGGAACAGGACAGTGCTGGACACCCAATTGTCCCCAAGGCTTTCTGTTCGGTGCACGACATGATTACTGATACCGATTGTGACAAGAAAGGTTTGGCAGGATTTCACGGATGTCGATGGTCTGTGGCTAGCTGTGTTGTTTGGTCATGGTTACAGAGTATTCACCAAAATATGTTGAATAATCTAATTAGCAGATCGTGTAAAAAATAGCCACTCTATTGTGCATACATCTCAACACTCAAATGATGCTTAATATGACTTTTTTTTCATAATAACTACATCCACGCCATGCACACAAGTGTGGCTTATGATGCAGCACAATCTCTGTTACATTAATGTTGGGCAGTTATTTCTTTTAGTTTTGTAAAAAAAAGATTTACATGACAGAATTAATGTACCAGTAAACATAATTTCTTTATAACTTACTTTCTAGAAGAAGTATTTGAAGCTTTCTTGCTTTGTCTTCACCTCAAGGTGCTAATAGCAAAGCATCAAGATAGCTATTTAGATTAAGCCTATGGTGTTAGCGTTCAGGTTTGCCAGGTGCACTTCTCAGTTGTTGCCTCTCTTCGAGGAACTTCTGCATTCCAGAGACTTTGTCTCAAGAAGGCAATATAAAAGCAAGTATAACCTTTTGCATTTTCCCACGCCGCTTACAGACATGGCTTTTCTCGCCAATCCTGTTTAACAGCTACGAGGCACCATTGACTTGCATTATTGAACTCTGTAACCTTGGGTATCACTTGTATGCCCACAACTTACAGCTCAAATGTCAGTGAAATATTTCCAGTACTGTGATCCCCCCATCTCATCTATGTCTAAACGTTGTATCACTGAGAGCAGGGATTTTGTAAGTGGTTTGACATTCATGAGAACCACATACAATACAATCCTCAAATCTAATGTTTCAACACAAATAATAACATTAGCTTGGCATGTTACTGCATTTAGGAGGAACAGGCAATGGAACGCATATTATTGTGAAGGGAAATAAACTCCACCTCTAAAGCCAGTAGCTTGTGCTTTAGTCTGATACAATGGGGACAAAACTAAAAAAACATATTGAAATCTCTTTCTACGGTCCAGTAAATGTACCCCCGCTAATGTTCCTATAGTGCACTATCAAGTTAAATAGGCCAGTGGTTCAGCATTTGTAGGTCATTTACATATAACTAGAGAATAAGAAGTCATGAAAGAGGGTTGCATCAATAAAGGGAAGGGAAAGAGCAGCCGCAGAGACTCATTAAAAGCTTTATGAGGAACAAACAAAATCGGTCTTAATGGATTGCAGCAGTGCTGTCAAACAAGAGAATATATATGGGATAAAGTAGCCCCTGCTCTACATTACAAGCATGTTGCAAGTCACCAAGGAGTCCAGTGATCATATAGATGAACGAGGTCGAAGGCAGAGTTCCTTTATGAAGCCATAGAACTCAGATGCAGCTTACAATATCTTTTTAATGTTTGGCAGAAGGTATTTTATTCCTTAATATATATGGTTACTGAACAAACTGACAAAAGCACTCTTTGGTTATATATACATTTTAAAAAGTGTATTCTCAGTATTGAAATTAGCTGGGTGCATCAGGGTATCGCCCTCTGATCCTGGGCAGGGGAACACATTCTTAATATATATGGTTACACCATTACCCTTTTCACAAACCACTTTAATCCTTTGGTCTCTTACTCTTTTGTGTTCGGAGCAGACATGAATATAATCAGAATTTATACTGTAATACTGAACACACTAAAAATCAGCTAGTAATTTTTGCAAATAGATAAACCAATTAATGTAACTCAGATTAAAAATGCTGTCACTCAGATTGTGTACAACCATACAGAGATTTCATCCTTCCTGTAATGACCTCTATCATTGTATAAAAAAAAGTGAAACATGTTGCCACAAATATCTCCTTTCTAGTGAAACCTTTTGCTCCTCAGGAAAATATATGAGGAGACTGAATAGCCAGTTCCTTGCCTTTCATCCTGGTTGCAGACTCTAGCATCAGGCATTGTGACCTCCGAACTCGAGTGTAACAAGCATTAAAAATGCAATAGATCTCGCCTTTCATTAAGTTAAAGCCATTTGCTTTGCTATACAATACCATTAGCAAAGCAAATGGCTTTAACTTAATCAAAGGCGAGACCTATTGCATTTTCAATGCATAGGTCTCGCTTTTGGGACCTTATAAGTATTTAGTTATGCAGCACAATATCCTTGGTGCAACAACATCGCCTGTTGCATGGCTAAACATTTATAAGGTCCCAAAGGCGAGACCTATTGGCTATGCCAATGCTTGTTTTACAATGTGGGTAGCTCTAGATTTTGGACCCTAGCTCAGCCGGCACTTAGGTAAACCTAGCCAACCTGTACATTTCCTTAAATTAGACACCTAAGGGTACCTAGGGTGTGATGACTTGTGTGGCTCTTACCATGTTTTTTACTAAGAATCCCTTGCGAACCTCAAACTTTGACTAAAAAGCCACAATTTCCTCACATTTCTGTGATTTAAAGTTGTGGAATCTGCTGGTGAGCATAAACTTCCATCCATCTGGCATCCCACTAAGTCTCTCCAAAAAATGGTATCTAACTGGTTTGTGTAGGCCTAGTGACCGGGACAGGAAACAGCCCAAAGCGCAAAACGGACGCATTGCATTTTTCCACAGAACACTGACCCATTTTGCCCAATGTGGGTAGCTCTATATTTTGGACCCTAGCTCAGCTGGCACCTAGGAAAACCAGGCCAACCTGTACATTTTTGAAAACTAGACACCAAAGGGTACCCAGGGTGACATGACATGCATGGCTCTCACCACGTTTTTTAGCCAGAATCCCTTGCAAATTTCAAACTTTGACTAAAAAAAACACATTTTCCTCACATTTCTGTTATGGAAAGTTTTGGAACCTGTGGGGAGCCACAAGCTTCCGTCTACCTGGCATTTCCCCAAGTCTCCCGATAAAAATAGTACGTCACTTGTGTGGTTAGGCCTAGCGACCGCAGCAGGAAATGGCCCAAAACCAAACTTGGACGTATTGCATTTTTCCACCGAAAACAGACCCATTTTTTCTAATGTAGGTAGCTCTATATTTTGGACACTAGCTCAGCAGGCACCTAGGGAAACCTAGCCAACTTGCAAATTTTTTTAAAACCAGTCACCTCGGGGTATCCAGGGTGGGCTGACTTGCATGGCTCTCACCACGTTCTTTTATCCAGAATCCCTTGCAAACCTCAAGCTTTGCTCAATAAACAAATTTTCCTTCACATTTCTGTGATGGAAAGTTCTGGAGTTTGTGGGAAGCCACAAACTTCCATCCACCCGGCAGCCCCCCAGGTCTCCAGACATGGTACCTCACTTCTGTGGGTAGGCCTAGTGCCCACAACAAGGAAGGGCCCAACATGTATTGTGGGGACATCAAAATGATCTATCACAAAACGACCTGCTTTTTGCAAGGGGGGGGCACCAGCATTTTTGGTCACAGGCTTGGCGGCCAGCGAGGAAAACTTTCGTAACCCAGACATTTCTGAAAACTAGGCACTCGGGGAAGTCCAGGGAGGTGTGGCTCGCATGGATCCTTCAGCGTTTTCTTACCCGGAATCCATTGCAAACCTCAAATTTAGCTGAAAAGAAAATCACTTTTTCCTCACAATTCTGTCTGGGAAAGGTGTGTGATCAGCGGGCTGGCACAAAATTCCAACCACCCAGCGTTCACCCTAGGTCTCCCCATAAAAAGGCTACCTCAACTGTGTGGGTGGACCAAGTGCCAGTGACAGGGAAGGGCCCATAACGTGTTGTTGAGGCTTCAAAATTATCTATCACAAAACAACCTGTTTTTACTAAAGAGGCAATTGTGTTTTTGGTTCCGATCTCGGCAGCCATCTAGGGAAACCTACCAAAACCAGACGTTTCTGAAAACTAGACACTCAGGGAGTTCAGGCAGTTGTGGCTTGCGTGGATCCCCCAACACTTTTATCATTTTTATTGGGAGACTGACGGGAATGCAGGGTGGTAGGAAATTAGGGCCGGCACAGTGATCCCACAAAGAAATGTAAGAAAAATTTGATTATTTAACTAAATTTGAGGTGTAAGGGGGGGCTGACATTGCACCCTGCCAAAGCCCACTACGTACCACGGATCAGAGCACCACAATCCTTATGAACCAAGGAGCACACGGAACCAGCAAGGGTTAACCTGTTGCTCCCAACCTCTCCCCTGCAGGAAGAAGGAGGAGTCTACGAGGAAGGGAACCAATCAGACTTTGCAAGAGGAGGAGCAAAGGTGGATCCGAAAGAGTGTTGTAAGGCAGAGACAGGAAGTCAGAACCGATGAGAGCTGCAGAATGCCGGAGATGAATGAACAGAGGAGACGCCGAGGAGAGAAAGTGGAAAAGCAGAAGACAACCTCAATGACGACGAGGTGCCCGAAGAGTGGTGTGTGGTCTGGTGGAGTCCCACCAGAGGGTGCAACATCACTGCCACAACTCAGGAGAGTTGCATCTCGAACGATGAGTGACCCATAAACGGGCGGCAGCGGGTGACACTGAGAGAGTGGGAGGGAGTCTTGAGGGAGCAGGGAGGGTAGTGGGGGAAAGGGGCAGAAAGCCCTCAAAACATCAAGCAGGAATTTTTTCTCCTATTTGTGTTTCTTTGGGATGTTGCTGTTGTTGTCCCCTTCTCATTTCCTTCCTTACTTATCGTGCATGCCGACGTACATAGGTTGCACATAAAAACACTTTTGGGCATTAAAGCAATGCACTATTAAAAAGAGATTGAGCAAATACCCTTATACCGGGTTATAATTTTAGTGAGATCTATACGGTGGAGACACGTGGGCTTCTGAATTTGGTAGTTCTGCTCACGGATAGGTTTTGATCATATAGAGAGGCCATAGGGGACAAGGAGCCCTGAAATATATATATTTTTTTCTTCTTTATTACTTATAATTTGTGACCCTACACCCAGCCTAAGGCAAAGCCCAAAAAATCCCTTCTTTTCACTCCTGGTGTGGTGACGGATACTATCCCAACTTTTCAATAGAAATTTACCCACCACTAGATACTCGGCGTCCTCTTTCTTTCTTTCTTTGAGCTTCCTGGGGGATGTCCAGTTGAAGATAAGAACCTGAAACACAGAAAGAAGGTGAAGACACAGAACACCAGGAACCAACGCAAGAAGGACTTTCAGATCAACCTTTTGAATAAAACGTAACAATTGATAAGCATATCAAGCCTCCTAGCTTCTAGTTCCTTCCGTCCCTCCCACAGGCGGTGTCAGATGTGGGATCCAAGGAAATAGAGGCGGTCATACACAAGATGGCAGAAAACTAGGAGAAGCTAGGGAAAATAGTAGAGAAGTTCCTAGCTGTAGCACAGGAAGACAGTGAGAAAGTACACAAAACCCTCACCGAGCAAAGCCATACCCAAGAAACTGTAATTGGTAAACTAGCTGAGACGCTCAGTCAACAGAGGGCTCATACCACCCTCCCCTCAGTAGTTATGCACAAGTATGTCAGCGGGGAAGATCCAGATTTTTTCTTTTCAAACTTAGAGAGAATGGCAAGGGGAGAGAATGTAGCCTATGGCTTGGGCGGTCGGAGCCGGGGAACCGGGTTCGAGTCTCTGCAGAGACGCTCAACTTTCTGTGATTCTGGGCAAATCACTTAATCTCCCCGTGCCAAAAATTAATGTGTTCGTTTGTAACGTAACTGGTGCTCATGTAAAGTGCTCTGATACCTCCGGGTCTAGTTTGTGCTATATAAAACTACACAAAAAAAGGGCTGCTGTATGGCCCCTAGATAAGTGGGGGCAATATCTTGGACCCCTTCTCTCGGGAGATCACCAAGCAGCTTATCAAGCAGCTAATCCACTTGGAGTGATCTCATATGATGAAGTGAAGAGAAGTATCCTAGAACGCTTGGGAGTAGACAAAGAGACTTATAGAATCCGTCTGAGACAAACTTGAGAGGGACCCCAGGAAACCCCTAGAGCACTATATTATAGGGTAAGAGACATGGCGGATCGGTGGTTGAATACTGCAAAATCCACCAAGGAAGAAATCATGGAGAGAATGTATTTAGAACAATACCTATCAACCTTACATCCACCCACCCACCCCCCCCCCCGGTTGGGGGCAACAGAGCTGGGTGGACACCTGCCGCTACTACATGGGAGGGGGTGGTTCACCCGTGAAACGGCACCAATGTTTTTAGTTAGTTTGGGGTTGGGGGGAGGGGGGTTGTTGTGGGGTAGGGCTATATTGAGTGTTGTATTGTTCTGCTCTCTGTAGGTGCAGTACAAACCACTCAGGGTGCAGGCTACTAGTCTCGTTTGCTTACACTAATTGACAATGTTGGAAATGCAGTGGCGCATTGCTGAGGTGGTGGATCTTTGTCACTTGGTTATCAGATTGTAGACCTTTTGGTTTTTGTTTACCTTAAAATGCACAGATGACACATGGATACCGGATGTAAATGTGATTGCTTTTGTCTGATGCTCAATAAAGATATTTTCAAAAAAAAAACCTTACATCCACCCATTCAAAAGTTGGTATGGCAACACACTCAGCTCACCCTGGAAAGGGCGGTGGAAGTTGTCAGCGCTTTTAGTAGAGCGCAAGAGATACAGAAGGGACAAAGAGGAAACGCCGTGGAAACATCTGGAAAGGAGGTGACCTTCTTACCAGGGCCTTTACCTGTAGTCCTGAGACCTCCGCCTAACCCTGGACTGCAGTGCTTTCACTGTGGAATGTTCGGCCATATCGCCCGGTTATGCCCCCAAAAGCAAGAGCCCAACAAAACAAAATCTTATTTATGTACATCAGAAGGACACAAAACTCCACCCTATCACCGACATGTATCGATAAACGGGGAGCCCCAGGAGGCCTTGATACGCACAGGGTGCCTCCAAAGGGTAATGCAACCCCAAGCTATCCCGGGAAGGGTACAAAACACTACGGGAGTTGTAAACATTCAGTGTGTGCACGGAGACAACAAATCCTATCCAACCACAGAAGAAAGTATCCAACATGAACCATCAGTCAAAGCAGTATCCCTAAACATAGGACTCATTCCTAAGTTACCCGAAACCTTGGTTCTATGTAGTGACTACCCCTATATGGAAGACTTAATAAAAGAAAGGTGGATCAAGGAAGACGACTGGAGGGAGACAGCCCCATTCGCCCAGTTAGCAGACCAAGAATGACCGCCAGCCTTACCAAAAAAGAGTAAGGGACAGAATAAGAGAGAGAAAAAGGAATGGTCCCGGATCGCAGTACCTCAAACAAACGGGACTACTATTTGGGAACACGATCAAAAGTTCCTCACGGCCAAAAGGGAAGATCCTACACTTCAAGAAGCCTGGAAAAGAGCAGTATCAGACGAAGATCCCCATCAAGTAGGTCCCCAGTTCTTGATAAAAAAGGGGTTACCATACAGAAAAGGGGGAAAAGATCTTAAACCACAATTACTAGTACCCCAGACCTTCAGGGAAAATACCCTATTCCTTGTGCATAGCCATCTTCTTGGGGGTCATTTTGCAGGGGAGAAAACCGAAAAGGCCATCCTAGAGCAGGTCTATTGGCCCCGTATTTATTATGCAAATATTGCCGGGACTGCCCAAAATGTCAGAAGAACAGTAGGCATTTTCCCCCGAAAGTACCATTACAACCCCTTTCGATCACAGAAGAACCGTTCTCTATGGTCGAAATGGACTTAATCGGACCTCTCCTTCCCTCACGCAGTGGGTACCAATATGTTCTGGTTATGGTAGATTATACCACACGGTTTCCAGAAGCGATCGCTTTAAGACAACCTAACGCAACACAAATAGCAAAAGCCATGATTAATATGTTCTCCAGAGTAGGGTTCCTGAAGGATATCATAACTGATCAGGGAACACCTTTTTTCTCTCACTTAATGAAACAGGTATGCCAACAGCTAAACATAAAACAAATACTCACAGCCGCTTACCATCCACAAACAGATGGACTGGTAGAAAGGTATAATGCCACTCTGAAAAAACTTTAAAGAAATTATTAGAATTGTAGACCCGTAAATGGGAGGCCTTTAGCTCTCTTTGCCATCCAGTGCAAACAACAAAAGAGTACTGGGTATTCCCCTTTTGAACTTCTATATGAGCGACAACCCCCGTATATGGCTATGGTAAAGGAGGAATGGAAAGAAGAATCGATTAGAGCTAAACCCCTCCCCGAGAATGTATGGAACCTAAAATCATCTACATCAGATTAGGAGCATAGTGAAGACTCGCCTAGAACAGGCGCAAGAGGCCCAAAAACATAGGCGACCTGGCCTTATTGATGATGCCCACATCAGACCATGAATTAATAGGGCAATGGCAGGGCCTCTTTAAAGTCATAGATAGAGGAACCCTGGTTACCTATCACCTAGAACTAGACCCCCATAACAAAAAGAAGACCCACATCTATCATATCAATCTACTTAAAAAATGGGAAGGCGCTAGACCAGCACTGATAGGGAAGGTAGAGAACCACACCCCATTATTTCAACAAATTATTGATTCCGACTAGCCTAAGCCCCTCCGGCAGGAACTGAATAAACGGCTGCTCCCGTTTCAGGATGTATTCTCGTTGACCCCAGGAAAGACTTCCCTAATTTAACATGCAATTTATACCTCCCCCACACACAGGCTAAAAGGTACAGCTCCGACCCTATTGTATACCTGGTCCCGGCGAGAGGTAATTGAAAATGAAGTACATGTTGAAGATGGGAATAATCAAACCCTCAAATAGTGAATGGTGCTCGCCCATCATCCCAATGGTTGATGGTTCTATCAGGTTTTGCATAGACTTCAGGGAGGTCAATAAAATATCCCAATTCAATGCATATCCTCTACCCTGAGTAGATGAAATGATTGAGAGATTGGGGCCCAATATATAAGCACACTAGACTTATGCAAGGGATACTGCCAGGTACCATTACGAGAACAAGACAGAGAGAAAATGGCCTTCTTCACACTGGGGGGACTATATCAATTCAACATGCTCCCTTTTGGGTTACACGGAGCCCCTGCCAATTATCAGAGGCTGATTAATCGAATACTTAAGCCATGTGACGATTTTTCTGCCGCTTACATAGATGACATAATCATCTATAGTGATGCTTGGGAACAACACTTGACCCACCTATGCAGAGTAATCCAGGCTTTGAAGGAAGGAGGGTTGACCATAAATCCAGGCAAAAGCCATTTGGCTGGCTGCTCCGTGAAATACCTTGGGTAACTCTTGGGGGAGGGATACATCAAGCTACAGGAGAAAAAAATTGCCGCCATCTCCAAACTGCCCTCCCCTCTCACCAAAAAAGGTCTACGTGCCTTCTTGGGAATTCTGGGATATTATAGAAGGTTCATACCCTCTTTCTCCCAAATAGCCGCCCCTTTAACTGATCTACTGAAGAGAGAAGTAAGAACCGAAAAAGAGCTCAAACAACCCTCGGCCAGAGCCTTACAGGCTTTTCAGCAGTTAAAGCAGGTCCTGACAACAAAACCCGTATTTCTTAGTCCGGACTACACCAAACCTTTCATACTACAAACTGATGCTTCAGAATACAGGGTAGGAGCTGTTCTTTCCCAACAAGACTCCCAAGGGAATGAGAGACCTATAATTTACAATAGTCGTAAACGATTCCTCAGAGAGAAAGCTATGTTGTAATGGAGAAAGAAGCTCTGGCCATCAAATGGGCCATTGACTCTCTAAGGTACTACCTTGATGGTCGTGAGTTCACTCTATACACGGATCACGCCCCACTAAAGTGGCTCTCCAGAAACAAAGGACACAACGACCGAATTTTACATTGATTCTTAGCCTTACGACCTTTTAGATTCACTACCCTTCATAGAAGAGGAAAAGAGCAAACCAATGCTGATTATCTCTTCAGGTATCCCCTGAATCCATTTCTTGTAAACAAGAAAGTTAGGGAAGGGGGATGTAAGGGGGGCCCGACATTGCACCCCCCAAAGCCCACTACGTACCACGTGAAACCAGCAAGGGTTAACCTGTTGCCCCCAACTTCTCCCCTGCAGGAAGAAGGAGTCGTCCCTGAGGAAGGGAACCAATCAGAGGAGGAGGAGGAGAAAAGGTGGGTCTAGAAGAGGAAGAGCTTCGCGAGGCAGAGACCGGAAGGCAGAACTGAGGGGAGCTGCAGAACGCCGCAGACAAAGGAACAGAGGAGATGCTAGGAGAGAAAGTGGAGAAGCAGAAGACAGCCTCGACGACGACGAGGTGCCGGAAGAGTGGTAAGAGTACTGGTGGATTCCTCCAGGAGGTGCGACAAGCCTAGACATTTTTTTTATTCTTCTTTAATCCTTATAATTCATGACCCTACACCCGGCCTAAGGCAAAGCCTGAAAAATCCCTTCTTTTCCTTCCTGGTGTGGTGACGGACACTATGCCAACTTTTCAATAGAAACTTACCCACCATTAGATACTCACCGTCCTCTTTCTTTCTTTGAACTTCCTGGGGGATGTCCAGTTGAAGATAAGAACCTGAAACACAGAAAGAAGAAGAGGGTGAAGACACATGACGCCAGGAACCAACCCAAGAAGGACTTTTAGATCAAGCTTTTGAATAAAACATAACAATTGATACGCATATCAAGCCTCTTAGCTTCTATTTCCGCCCGTCCCTTCCACATGAGGTTTGCAGGGGATTCTGGGTAAGAGAACGCTGGGGGATCCAAACAAGTCATACTTCAATGGACTCCCAAGGATGTCTAGTTTTCAGAAATGTCTGGGTTTGGTAGGTTTCCCTAGATGGCCACCGAGTCAAAGACCAAAAATGCAGGTGCCCCCCTTGCAAAAACAGGTGGTTTCATGATAGATACTTTTGATGCCTCCACAATACGTTTGGGTTCCTTCCCTGTTGCAGGCACCTGGCCCACCCACACAAGTAAGGAACCGTTTTTCTCGGGAGACTTGGGGAAACACTGGGTGGTAAGTAATTTGTGGTTGCCTGCAGATTCCAGGACTTTTTCTTACACAAATACAAGGAAAATTTGTTTTTTTGACAAAGTTTGAGATTTGCAGGGGATTCTGGGTAAAAATCAACCTGGTGAGAGCCACGCAGGTCATGCTCCCCTGTAATTCCCGGGTTGTCTAGTTTTAAAAAATGTGCAGGTTTGCCTAGGCGACGGTTGAGCTAGGACACAAAATCCCCAACTACCCATAATGACAAAAATGAAAAAGAAACAAAAAAATCAAGGAGTTCCAACTAAGGGCTATCATACCACCATAGATATAAAACTGGTACTAATTTGTTAAAGTTAATCCACCACTTACACTGGTTGGTTTTAGCACATCCAGAAATGCTGGCCTTGAAGCAAAAATACTTATCAAAGTATCTAAATATTGAAACCATGCCTTCTGAAGGTGAGCCATACAGCCATTCACACACCATTCACGCACCACACACAAGCCTTTGATACTGCCGGCCACGGGCCCAATCCAACAGATCAGTGCACTCACATCAACATACCGCCGCCATACAAGGGTTGATCACATTCATATGCCACAGGGCGGAATCAGTTTGACTACATTTTACCACCTGTCAAGTAACCGCCTAGTTCTTTCTGAACAGTACCAAACGCATGCCTAGTGAACCTTTACTCACGGATCACATGACAGCCACATGAGGTTCAGGAAGACATGTCTTTCATGCGCCTTTAGTGCACTCACTGTGCAAAAACCAACTCCTTAAAGTTTGTAGATGCAAGTTGATGGTGTCCGAGTATGCCCCAAGACCTATTCCTCAAACTGAGCGAGAATATCTACCTTTGGAACTAAGACAAACATGCTGGGGAATTTTCAAAAGATTCCTAAAGAGGACATCATAAACTATGATGAATGGTAGTTTTTGAAACACAGGGTAGTCCATGAAAACATAGCATATATCCCATCCACCGTTATGTGCAATGTTGGAACTGTAATGCACTAATCATACAGCAAACTGAACATCTAAAAAGTTCTAACAGAGGATGAACATGGCAAGCAGATCAGGCATTTACCCATATGTGCCATAATAAGTCACTATTGGGAGAGCGCAGCACCAATGTGTTTGAATTCATAGGTGAAGATGAAGTCATGGCATGTGTATCTGTACTACCTTCTACCTATGCAATACCCCTGGGACAGCACACCTACCGTAAGCTCTTCTTACCCATTTACGTCTCTGTCCACATCAGAGTCCTGACTGATCCTGTATAATTGCCAAGGAAACCTATATATATATGGATATATATTCATTGAAAAAAACAAAGGTTACAGGAATGTTATAGGTAGGTTCAGATTTCACTTGTACAAAACCATAGAAATTCAGCAGTCATAGTTACCTGACCTAACTATATCTTACGCCCCCGCAATGCACTGCTTATGATCTCACATATTACATGACTCATGACATGGTCAGTGACATCACTGATGACATCTCAAATGACAAAGGAGGTTTTATGCCCTGGTTGGGTCCTTCTGAGACCCTCCCCCAAGAGGCATTGAGGGGTCAGGATAGTTGTGCCCTGCCCCCTTCTCGAATTATTTTACATTTGTTCTGGGACTCGGCTTTAGCAGAGTCCCAAAATGGCTGCGAACACTTCCTGGTTTGAAGTGTTGGCAGCCAATCAGATTAGAGTACGGGGACTGTTGGATCCTCGGAGGATCCGTGTCCCTAAATATATACAAATTTGGTTTTCGGTCAATAACTCCGCACCTACTGAATGGATTTACACCAAATCATAAAAACGCACTTCCCTGGACCAACATCTACCTCCCTGTCAAATTTGGAGTAATTCTGTTCAGCAGTTCGGACTGTAGTTGTGTCTAAAGTTCCTATGCAAATTAACATGGGGAAAATGCATTTTGGGACCCCCCCTTTTTCTCGGCCCCCGCTTGACAGATTACCACATAACTTTCAAGACAGCAACTGGAGTGAGCATCATCCTAATTTTGATAAATTAAGCGAGGATTCATCAAGCAAGGCAAGGTTATTGGCAGATAAAAAAACTTTCTTCCTATGGAACTTCATCCTAGCTATCTACTGGTGACCACCTGTAGGGGAAATATATATATTTTACTGGCGGTCACCAGTAGGTCGTTATAGGAAACACATTTTTTGTTTTGCCATGAACTTTGGCGCAGTTAGACTTATCTTTATGAAATTTTCAAAATTAGTACACCACTCACTTAAACTGCTGTCTTGAAAGTTTCGGGTGATCCGTCAAGCGGGGGCCGAGAAAAAGGGAGGGTCACAAAATGAGTTTTCCCCATTTTAATTCCCATTGGGATTTCTAACACGACTACAGATCGAACCACTGGACGAAATTACACCAATTTTGAACAGAATATGACGTGCTGTTTGGAGGAAAGGACTCGATTGTCTTCGGTGACCTACTGAAACTAACCCCTGTGAAATGACAGCCTGTTTTTAAGACACTTCCCCATGATGAAACTCGTAATTCCTTAGGGAGTATTGGAAATGTGAACATTTGGCTAAACTTTGAATAAAAGGAACTAGAGAGGAATATGCGTCAATCATCCGACATGGAACATGAACATTTTCTAAAGGACATTAGAGGAGGGGCTATGTACATTACAAGTCGATTTCTCAACAAACGTTTCTTTTCTAAGGACACAGCATTGCATCTAATGTTAAATTTCATAGAAGAAGCAACTCTAAAGTGTGTTTAATGTCTACCCGTCAAGAGTGCTCAAATTGGAGGAGGAGCCTAGCGCGCAACCAAGATGGAAGCGTAGGCACAGGGCTCCCCGGACCCTTGCCGCTCCTCGCAACTTATCCTGACATTATCCTGGATTTGTGGACGGATTCTGGAAGATGAACCTTGGCTGAATCCATAACTCTTTTCAGAACGTAAATCGGACCTGGGAGACCTGAAATATAGCGTCTTGCATTTTGGAGGCCCACCTGGAAGCTGTGCCCGGTGCTTTGGTGAACTGTGGGGCCGGGGAGTAGTTGAACAACAACGGCATCGGAGCCTTGCCAATGACCGCGCCCCCACTTTCAGTTTCGCTTTTGCACTTCTGCATGGCCTGATCGAGGAGCTACTTCGCGCGGCTGGGGCGTCCTCCGGCCTTTGTACTGGACTGATTTGTGCCTTTTTCTCCACTCTTCCGAGCGGGCTCTTAGACAGTCTGTGTCTGATCTGCTGGCACCCCTTTGCTATCGGTCCTGGCGGACCCCTCCGGTGAGCATCGCTCAACATGGCGGGCAAGGGGGATCCCGAGAAACGGAGGACCAAGACATCCCACCGTGGGGGACCAGTCCAGAGTAACATCATGGATCGTTATACCCAGGGCAAAGGATCCCCCGGGCCAGCAAGTGCCGCCGTGGAGGACTCTGGTGGTGGCCCGTCCGTGCCCACGGAATTGTCGCTGCAAGACGTTATGGGCGCCATCAACGGCATAAGGGAGACCATCGCCCGGCAGTACGAGGCTCTGGCCCGTAAAATTGACACGGTTGCCATTGATGTTACGTTAATTCGGGCGGATCTCTCTAAGACTAACGAGAGGGTTCAATCGCTGGACTTGAGGACATCCACTCTTGTTACGGATGTATCAGACCTCCAGGCAACTCTTGGCGATCTAAAGTCGGCAAACGACATGATGTCCCGGCGGCTGGAGGATTTCGAAGGTCGGGCACGACGCAATAATATCCGCGTCATAGGTGTACCGGAGACTCTCGACAATCGTCCGGTGGACCTCATGGTCGAAGATCTCGTCCTCAATCATCTTGCTCCTTCAGGCCTGAGCAAGTTCTTCGCCGTGGAGCGTGCCCATCGTGTCCCGGGCGGTAGGCCTCGACCAGGAGCTCCCCCGAGGCCTATTATTGCAAAACTTTTTCATTACAGAGACCGGGATGCGATCCTGCAGGCCTCGAGGGTGCACGGCCCAGTTAACTATGAGAATGCCTCCGTTAACTTCTTTCCGGACTTCACCCAACTCGTTCAGAAACAGAGAATGGGCTTTCAGGGGGTGAAGCGCCGTCTTCGAGATCTGGAACTTAAATACTCTATGCTTTTCCCTGCCAGGCTTCGTGTGGAATATGAAGATCGGACTATCTTTTTTGAACGCCCTGACACTGTGAGTGACTGGTTAGACTCCCTGCCGGACCGGGGCGAACGATCTGGGCGTACTGGCGGTGCTGAGAGCGGAGGGCCTCCGCAGGAATGATTCTTGGTCCTCTACTTTGACATTTCCTTCTGCGCCCAGCCAGGTTCTACTTCAATTGTATAGTTTGTCTATTAATGTTCTGTTTGGATGCGGGCGGGGAGGGGTCCCTTTCCTCCTCTAGGGTCTTTTTGTAGCATGGGATTGTTAGGGCGACAGGCACACTGCAAGTTGGGGGGGCTGTATAGTCCGCAGGGGTGAAGGGTGGGGGGACTTGCAATGGCGTGGGGGTGGGAGGGGGACAGTGGTTGTTGGGTTGTGTGTTTTTTCTTTTCAAGGCGGTGTGTTTGTTTCCTTTCAGTTTTAGGTGTCTGGCTGCGTGCCCGGGGACTCCAGCTTCTTGTGTTGGGATGGGGGGGGACGGGTTGAAACTTATGTCTTGGAACGTCAACGGATTGGGGGACCGTATCAAACGTGGGGTTGTGTTGCAATATTTGCGCCGATTGGCCCCTGATGTGGTATTTCTTCAAGAGACGCACTTGGTGGGCAATGTATGTCATGCCATGAACAGGGGGGGCTACCGACTGGTTGCACATTCTGGCTTCACCACTGGATCCAGAGGGGTGGGCATCTTGCTGCGATCTTCCCTCCCGCTTGAGATTGACAAAGTTACTCTTGATGATAGAGGGCGCTATGCGTCCTTGACTGGACGGTGGGAGGGTCAGACTCTTTCATTGGTCTCGGTCTATGTTCCCCCGGGCCTCCAGACCTCCACTTTCTCTGATGTGGGTCGTATGTTACTTGAACTTCCTGATAGTCTCTTGCTTGTGGGTGGGGATTTTAATTCCGTGATTTCTGGCGAGTTGGATCGTTACCCTCCCAGAGCCCTCTCTGCCGCCCAGGCGTGGCTCGGCGGGTTCTTGGACACTTTTGGCCTAGTGTACTGCTGGAGGTTGATACATCCGACACAGAGTCAGTACACATTCCACTCCGGGGCTCACGGGAGTCTCTCCAGACTAGATTATTTTCTTATGCCAGCGGCCCAGACCACCCGGGTCCGGGAGGTTAAGCACCTGGCCCGGGGCATTTCCGATCATTCCCCATTGTGGCTCCTCTTCGATACCGGGATGCGATCCGCCGGGCGGTTCGCCCCCATTAACCCCTGGTACCTGCGTGACCCCAAGATCCGCAAGGGTCTCATTAAGTCGCTTGACCAGTATTTTCTTGAGAATGAGGGGTCCGTCTTGTCCTCAGTGTCCTTGTGGGAGGCTTTCAAAATGGTTCTCCGAGGACACGCCCTATCCCTGATCATGGAGGCCAAGAAAGCTAAGAACGGGGAGGTGGTTGCGTTGGAGGCTGAGATATCGGGGTTGGAGGCTGCCTTGGAGATGGCTGTCACTCAGGACGGGCTCCACGCTCTCAGCCTGAAGCAATTCGAATATAAGTCCCTTGTTACGGATGCTGCTCGGACAATGTATAGGGAACAGCAGGGTAGGCTGTATGATGCTGGGGATAAGGCGGGTAAATTGATTGCTTGGCTTGATAAGAAGGAGAGAGTGAATCGAGTGGTCCCCGTGCTTCAGACGTCGGAGGGAGTGAGTGTGACTGACCCTGGTGAGATTGTGGAGTGTTTTGCTGATTACTTCCGTGCTGTGTACTCCCCGGTGTCTGATTGAAGGATATTGCTTTGCCCTGCCTGTCGGTGGATGAGCGTGAGCAGTTAGATGCCCCGTTATCGGTCGACGAGATTGCTACCGCGATTCGTTCCCTTCGCTCAGGCAAGGCTATGGGCCCCAACGGACTCCCTATTGAACTTTACAAACTGCAACCGGATAAAATTGCGCCATTTCTCCGTCGTATGTTTTCGGAGTCGCTTGAACTTGGTTCTCTCCCTGCTGACCAACGTCTGGCCACTATAGTCGTGATTCCCAAGGACGGTAAGCCTCGGGACCGTTGCACCTCGTATAGGCCTATTTCTCTGTTGAACGCCGAGCCGAAAATCCTTGCCAAGGTTCTTGCTAATCGCCTGCTTACTGTTATCTGTGACCTGGTGCATCCGGACCAATCCGGTTTTATCCCGCACCGGAATACGGCCCTTAACTTGCGGCGCCTACATGGCGTACTTGCAAGGGCGGAATATCTTTCAGAGCCGGCCATCTTGGTTTCCTTGGACGCCACGATGGCCTTTGATACGATAGAATGGCCGTATCTTTGGGCCGCCCTGGCAAAGTTTGGATTCGGGCGGGATTTATTAGTTGGGTTAAACTCTTATACGCTGCTCCGTTGGCTCAGGTTGTCGTTAATGGGAGGGTTTCCCGGCCCTTCGTTCTTGGGAGGGGCACTAGGCAGGGGTGTCCGTTGTCTCCCCTGCTCTTCGCTCTGGCTTTGGAACCGCTCGCTGCTTGGCTTCGTTGGGAACCGTCGATAAGAGGGATCCAGTGGGCCCCTGGCTTCGAGGATCGAGTTTCGTTGTACGCGGATGACATTCTTTTGTACCTCACCTCACCACGTCAGTCACTCAATGTGCTCTTTGACATCCTTACTTCCTTCGGCAAGAACTCTGGTTTGATTATTAACTGGTCCAAATCCCGTGTCTATGCTATATCCGGTGGCTTTCCTCTCTTGCCTTCTCGTTTTCCCATTAAGGCGTCCCACTCCGGCTTTACGTACCTGGGGGTTTACGTCTCATTGGACCCGGTGGTCCGCTACGAGCATAATCTCCTCTCTCCACTTCGGAGATTGAGGTTAGACGTGGCCCGTTGGCGTAAGCTTCCCTTGTCTCCCCTCGGTCGTGCGGCGCTTTTTAAAATGATGTCTCTTCCCCGATTCCTTTACGCACTTCAGAACTCCTTTGATATTATTCCGGTGGCCTACTTCCGGGAAGTGGAGAGCTTACAGAGGAGGCTTGTTTGGGATGGTCGTGCACGCATTGCTCTTGCAAAACTGACTCTCCCCTGGTATGACGGGGGCATTGCGCTCCCGGACATCAGGAGGTACTATTGGGCCTCCCAGCTATCTGCTATTAACCATGCAACGTACGCACCTGGTCCGAATCCGGCTTTCGAAATGGATAGATTTTTGTTGCCTGGCGGCAACTTTAACAGAGCGCTTTACTCTCGATCGGCTGTGAGGAACTTAACCGGTCCCACTAAGATTGCTGTGCGCGTGTGGAGGGCTGCGAATGTGGCCATGGGCTGGAATGAGCGTTTGACGGGTGCGACCCCTTTGTTTGCGTCTGAAAGATTGGGAAGCCTCTGGACGACGAAGGGCTTTGAGCGTTGGGACACGATTGGCATCAGTAGAGTAGGTGACCTCTGGGTGAAGGGTGCGGTTAAATCCTTTGCTTCGCTGCAGAGTGAGTACGAATTGAGTGAGAGGGAGTTCTTTCAGTACGTCCAGGTTCGGCACGCCTTGCTCTCGGCCTTCGGGGCTGGGACTGCAGTCCCTGTGTCTTCGCCACTCGAGGACCGCATACTCGACGGTCACTTGCCCGACAGTACTATTTCCCTTATCTATAAAAAACGAATAAACGTTCGGGCGGATCTCCTCGTGCGCCTTCGGGAGGCGTGGACCGGGGATGGTGTGGAACTGGACGATGAGGATTGGCAGTCTGCGCTGTCCTCCCCTAAGGAAGTGGCCATACCCGCGCGTCTCCGTCTTGTCCAGCTTAAAATTCTCCACCGTGTCTACGTGACGGGCCCTCGTTTAGTTTTGATGGGTTTTTCTGAAGACGGGCTCTGTAGGCGCGGCTGTGGGCTCAGCGCCACTTTTCTCCATGTTCTCTGGGAGTGCTGTGAGGTGGCGGAGTATTGGCGCCGGGTGCATGCTGTCATGGAATGCGTCACTGGGGTCGCTTTGTTGCCCGAGGCTCGCCGATGTTTGTTGAACGTGTGGGAGCCTAATGACTATAATGCGGCTCAGACTCAGTGGGCGGCCCTTGGGAACATGATTGCTAAGAGGGACATCGCACAGCGTTGGGGTTCCCGACGGCCTCCCACCGTGTCAGTATGGAAGGAGAACATGGATTGGTGCATGTGCAGAGAGAAGACTGTGTATGTGTCTCGGGGTAAGCCGGGGGCGTGGGGGTAGAATCTGGGGTCAGTGGAACGCGTACCGAGGGAACATCTGCACGCCCCCCCTCGTGGACACATCTGATGCTGCCTTGTCCCCCTGATCCTGAGGTTCCCGGACTATTACATTTTACCTGTAGACGGTTGTGGCTCTCCCGTCGCCCCCACCTCCCCCTTGCTCATCCTCATTGTCCACCTGAGGGTGGAGTATGTATTGTGTAGTTCCCCGGATGTGGTTAGACGCCCCTTTTTTGATGGTTTCCGCCTTGCTTTTTGGTGTTATTTTATTTTTTTCTTTGTATGTATTTCTAAAATTTATGTATCCTGATAACCTCTGAGGTGCACTCAGTAATTTGTTAATTCGGCTGGGCCCCAGGGGGCCTGTTGCTGCCTTGATGTTGTTGACCATGTATATATTAGCGGCCGGCCCTGGTGGTTGTAGGCCCATGTTTGTATTGATTTTTATGTACAATAAAGGTTTTCGCGGAAAAAAAAAAAAAAAAAAAAAGAGTGCTCAAATTTTAATTAAGAATTGCTAAAACTGGAAAAACAAGACATTTTGGAACTCACAGCTATTGACAAAATGGGACACCAGGGAGTGACAATACTACTAACTGCAACACTGCAAACAAAATTGGACTTATTGGAAAAATCTGCATCTAGGACTGCAGGGTTAGAAAAGTGTTTATGCGTGTGCAAAAACTGTACAGTAATTTTGAGGCGTAATTCAAAGTTGAAGTAGGATTAGTAAATGGTGAGATGGGTAAAGTGACTGATTTAATTAATTTTCCAAATTGGGATGAGTTGAATATGTAGCCATAAAATGTGATCAAATTGATGGCGTGAAGAAGATTGGCCAATGAATTGTAAGTTTTTTGCTTGTAAAAGACTTGTATGTCCAGCTACAGCAATTCCCACTTTCTCTAGCGTATGCTGTAACTATCCATAAATCCCAAGGATTAAGTGTAAATCAGCTTTTATTTAAAATTGGAAATAGTGTATTCAAAGAACATATGTCATATGTAGTATTATCCTGAGTTTAAACATTGTTTGGTTTGTTTTTGATGAAAACAAAGTTAATGCTGATGCAAGTTTTGTCAAAAAGTAGTCAGTTAAGAAGTGTGTATGCATCTCACTTAGGACGGTATCCTATTTATGAAAAACAGATAATCTGTCCTAAGCGCAAGCTAACATAATAATTTATGGATGTTCCTCAAAAGACAAGGAGGAATGTGGTAACAAGGAGAAACTGAAAAATGAGGGAGATAGTGTAGGTTTCCAGTTGGAAAATAGTAATGGTGTCAACTGCTATGCTAATGTGGTTCTCAATGTACTCATCCATTTACCACATCTTATAAATGGAATTCAACATAAAGAAGACAACACATTCTGCACTCAACTGTATCATTTGCTGGAATGCTTACGTACTGATAGGACTGTAGCACATTATGCTTTAAGCATTCGTGTTCTAGTAGGCATGTATACTGGATATGTACTATGTACTCTCAACACTCAACAAGATGCACAGGACTTTATTATGGTCATCCTTGTAGTTTTAGAACAAGAAGTAGTAAATATTTATGACTTATTTGGAATGAGTAACACATGGACCCATAAGTGTGAGGATTGTTTTTTACATCTACCACTCAAATCAATTCTGAATGATTTGTCTACATAACATTACCGGATTCCAAAACTGTGGCTTTTGACAGACTGATTAAAAAGGCAGCTTAAAATCTCACCTGCCCAAATTGTAGCTCAGATAGTATGTCTACATTACAGTTACACATAAGTAGGAAATACATTATATTAATGCTACAAAAATGCACAGCAGATGGGTCTAAAATTGAAACTGAAATTACAAAGTTCAAGGCAGGACAAATTTCAATTTCTGGATGAACGTCAACTACAGTGGCTATCATCTTTCATGAAGGACTTCGTATAACTCTTAATCACACAAAGTACTCCCCTGATACCTTAATCGTATTCCACGATTATTGTTCTAGATGGATCCTGATCAAACAGTGATGGGAAATCCCTATGTGAAGCTACGAGTATATATATAGGGTCGCTTAGGATATTATGTCCCAAGACCCTAGTGTCAACATGTTTCAGTCCACTAAAGCCCCTAAAGGTTGCTGGGCTTTCTTCAGGGCGATGACGCAGTACCCGTAATGCAGGGAAATGAAGTACAAGCACTTTTAACATTGTGTACGGTGCTGCAGCCAGCAGCACCGCCCGCAATGTTAAAAGCCCTGGATCCTAATCGCAGTGGTGGGACCGCCGCATCTCTGGCAGGTTGTCCCAAACACCGCTACGATGGCGGGTGGACCTAGCCCGCCCGCCATCGTAATCAGCCCCATAGTGTTTGTTCTTCATGGATCATTAGTGTGTAAGACATCATTCGGCCTACCAGGGGTGGTGTCTTTAAAACAGCCTCCAAAATTCCAATTTGATGTACATTTCTTTTGAATAATAGACTACTTGCAATATTATAATATTTTTATCGGATGTTTTTTTACATTACTCTAGTAGCAATAGCTAAAATAATTTATTGATTACTTGTAGTGAGTGCAATGCATTGTGCCACTTATTTATATTGCCATACTGTGTTTTTTTTCTTCCTACAATCTTAAATGATTGTTTTTTCCCCGCTGTTCAATGATGAAACTTCATATACTAACTATATTGTGTACAGTGTACAAATATGAAAGCTGAGAAGAGCAAAAAAGGGAAAATGAAACATTTAAATTAAATATATAATTGCTTTACAATGATGCACCTGTGTAGTTTTATTAACATGAACATTTCACTTCAGAAAGTTCCACTTTGCTATCCAAATTTATAACATGTAACAATAACTTAGATTTGTTTTTTCTTTTACTTCAGCCTAATGGAGCCTTTATTGTAGTAATGTAGGCGAGTAATTACATCTTTACCATTTAAAATACATCCAATAAGTTTGAAAGGCAGACATTCCTGCATACAGTGACAAATTCAAGCAGACACTAATACCTGACACATCCATGCACACACTGAAAGTATAGATTGGTATACCCAACCTCACACTTATGGATACACTGACACACCCATAGAGTGATACATGCACTTTCCCTTCCAGTAAAACCCTCATGCGTACACTCACACACCCAGGTACACACTAATTTGTACACTAAGACACCCAGGCACACACTGATGCATAGAGTAACAAACCCAGGCAAACACTGATGTATAAACTCACACATCCAAGCAGACACTGTTGCATATACTGAAACACCCAGGAATACTCATACACCATGCCACACACTCAGACATATACTGACACAACTACACACACACTGTTAGGCACTAAGTCACTTATACCCTCACTGATACACACACTCAGACACAGAGGACATACTCATACATATGGTACCACAGCCGAGCAAATACACTGATGCATTCACTAATTCACTCAAATACTCACTGACGCATACACTCATGCTGGAGCGGGTAGTACAACATTTTGTATACCCCCCCCATTCTGCATGTTTATATTAATTTGAATAGTCAACTAATAGTAATCTTATTAATTGGTTTGCAGTGAAAGACTTATCAATCATATTAACAAAAGAATTACACGTGGGAATTGCACTTTGCATGGCTAAACTAATTATAAACTAACACATGTACGCATACTAATAATAGAAAATTAGAATATTGCAATATATATGTTGCTTTTGTGATGTGATTGTAAATTGTGCTTTATTAAGTGAGTATAAACGCTTTGAATGTTGCTTTCTGCTGGATAACTACTTACACATAAGGGTATTAATTACGTTTTTATGTTTGTTTTGCTTAAGTTGACCATTTTGGCCTAGTCAAAATGGCTGAACGAGACGTTGAACGTGACTACTCCTGACAACACGAGGTTCTGTTTGAAGTGCGCTTGCGTCACCGCCAGTAACAGTGGCCTGGTCCTGACCCCAGGAGACGATGTACTAGTCAAGGTTGCTCCGGGAACTTCGCCAACAATTATACAAAGAACTGTTTTAAAACCGGAGCCAGCAAGTGCGATGACTTCATTTTGCAGACTTTGTGAGAACTTTACCGCTCGACCCCAAGACGACCAATCAGAACTTTCTAAAACCCCAATCTTGATACTTTTTGACATTATTTTCATTATAAAAGTAGGTAGGGAAATTAACTATGGGCTTCCAAAAAACGCTCTTCATTGACGAACTTGATTTCCTGACGTTATGCTGACGGAGAGGTCGGTGACACTGCTGGACAGCGGTTATCCTGAATCTTTGAGAGACTGAATTGCGGCCTGACTTTGATGAAATTAAAAGGTTTTTCCATGACTTGACTGACTTAGAGGACGACTTTTAGCCAGATTAGGTAAATATGATGTTCTGCGGTTCTGATGATGATTTCTAACATTTTGCAATTTTGTTAGATAAATTATATTTGATTAATTGACAAATGTGTTGTGTCGATTATTTAAAGAAGAGAATCTAGATTAGTGCGTAAAGTATAGATAAATGATTGTGTTCACTAAAACCATAGAAAACAACTAAATGATTCAGCTCCTTATGAGGGGAATATCTCAGGTTTGGAGTCAACGCATTTAGGGTTAGGTAAAGATATTCCTTTCATGTCAGCGTTTGGAAGCTTATTCCTCTAGGGAAGCAGATCAACAAAGTGTGAGTGTTGGTGTTATGGGCCCCACCAAGGAATGTATTTGAGTGAATTTACAATTGAGGTATTTGGTCTGTGTCGAATGGGGAATTTGATGTTCCACGCTGCAACAGTTTTTCTGGTAGCAGAATGATGGTTTTTATTGTTTTGGTTTGGTGATTATTGCTTGTAAAAAGCTTAGTGATTATTGGTTATTGATATTGGTTTATGTACTAACACTCTATGTGAGTCGTGTTGAGTTATATGTTGTTTGCACGGCTTCTGGGATGTAGGAAGTCAGAAGTTTGTAACGGTTCCGTAGTAGAGCAGAGGTAAGCGTTGCTCTCGGGAAAGACGGAATTGTTGTTGCCCTGTAGGTACACAGGGAGAAACGTGTAACGATTGAAGTGGCACGACGCATTGTCTGTGTTCGATTTGGTGACATCGCCGTGTGTTGCCATTAGAGACATTTTCTGTGTGAGAGGAGTGTGTATGATAGTGAAGGTTACCTGTGAAATTTTGGTCTTAAGTACCAGGAATCCAAATGGCATCCCGATAACGCTTATCACTGGAAAGGTAACAGGTGTTCTCTGAGCTTGCTAGAAGGACAAAGTAGAGGGAAGCGCTGCTTTGTTAACGTATGACATAATTCTGTAGTAGGACAGACTGTTCGCTGTTCTCGGGAAAGACAGGATTCTGTGTGAATGTACTACATTTTCTAGTGTGAAAGTGCGTGAATATAAAGGCATTCGGGTTAATTGTGAAACTCTAGTTTTATTTCTCAGGAGCATTGGGTCTCCAACTATGTGTCTTAATTCTGGAGAAACGGTTAGCTAATGCTTGTTAGAAGGGTAAGGTAGAGGGCTACTTTATCAACGGAAGTAACGATTCCGTAGTAGGGCAGAGGTAAGCGCTGCTCTCGGGAAAGACGGAATTCTCGTGAGAAAGGTCTATTGCTATTCCTTGGTTAGCGAAGCGGACAATGGTGGTGTTTTTATGTTGTTACTAACGGAATTGTAAAATTTGAAACAAAAACTTACAGAGTGGATTTTGTGAAGGAGGGGTAGACAGGAGCAGGAGCTGCCGCAGCAGCTGCTGACGTCAGAACGACCGCGCTGGGATTGGACAGTCGGTCAGAAACGTAAAACGCTCCGGATTGGTGCGTTAGTGTGCGCCGCACTAGGAGTGGAGAAATACAGGGTGACGTAGACGCTCCCTATGGGTGCATTAGTGAGAGTCGCGCTAGATTTGGAGAATTGTAAGAGTGACATAAACGCTCCGGATTGGTGCGTTAGTGTGAGTCGCGCTACGATTGGACAGAATAGCAGTATAGTTGTAAGGAGAGACTAGTGATACACGGGAAGAAAGGAAAATGTATTACGATCCCCCAGAAAAGGAGAAAAAGTCTTGGCTTAGTAGAATTAAAAAGTGGTTTAAGAAGGACAAACCGATTGTAACTAGGGAAGGACAGTTACTTCCTCCACCGAAAACCCCTGCATCCTTCATGGTTGCGAAATATGGATATCAGACCTGTATTTGGTTAGATAATTGGGTCAAATATACCGAAAAGGATGAAGTGTTGGCTTTTCAGAACATGGTTCATTTAATGTGGCTGTTTTGAGAAATTTGAGAGAGAAAATTATGAATTTAGAACCAAGACCTAGACCGACTCAATTCGAGGCATTGACGGAGTGGGAAGATGAGATGCATGACCGAGAAAGACAGAGAAATGGTAGAGGATATAGGTACCTGTTTGGCAGATCATACGGACATGAGACGCATGACGATCAAATGAGAAGGTGGCGGAATGCGAGTATGACTGAGGGTTTGTTTCCCGTAAGAACTGCAGGAGAGAATGAAGGAAGAAAGTGTGTAGAAAAGATGCATAATGTAGAATCGAGAGGATATGGAGTGAATGAATCAGAGGATGATGTTCTTGATGATATGTTCTATAAGAATCCACCTCCATATCGACCAGAACCAGAAATATTAACCCCAAGTGCCCCAAGGAAAGAAACAGTACGAATCATAAAATCGGAACCAGAGTTCCAAGATTTGGGAAGAAACAATACCATTAGAGAAGAAGAGAAGAAGTCTGGAGGTAAAGTAAACGATAAAAATTCAGCAGAACTAGCGAAAACGACTCTAGAATTAACTGAGAAAATAAGAGAATTGACTAAGAATCTGGAAGCGGTAACCGTTCCAGTAACGATAGGTCCAGTAATGCCTATTTTTGATAAACAGAAAGCTAGCGAACATTGTTTGACAGTCCCTTATAAAAGTAGTAAACCGGCTGATCAACCAAGAATGAGTCAGAGTGAGAATCCATGTAGACAGACTATGAGTATGATTGAAACAAATTTTTCAAATAACCCGTTTTTAGGTCAATACTGTGCAGAGAAACGTATGACAATAGTGGAGTCAATGTCAGAAACACAAAAGGATTTTGGACAAGGAAATGTAGAGAAGCCAGTAGGACCATCTACAGAGGAACTGAGTGAATGGTTGAGAAGCTTGCAAAAGAAAGACAAGGAATCTCAGTCAATAGATGTGGCCAAACTACGATTGGTACTGGAAGAATTAATAGTAGGAACTATCCCGACAGAAAAGTTAAAAACTTACCAAGATGAGGAGTTGTTATTTCTGTGTAAAAGCGTAACATGGAGAGCAAAAAGTCTCCATGAAAGATTAGAAGTGGCAAATTAAATGGGTATTGATATTGAAAATGTAAAAGCACTACAGAAACCCTTTCGAGTAGATTTCACTGAAAAAGACATTGAAAACATGAATACCACAGGACGAATAGGTCAGATTAAAGAGATAATTATTTTGTTGAGAAAATGGGGAGATGTGGACAAATGGAAAAGCAGATGGTATCGTAAACGAGATGAAGTTTCAGACAAAACGTTTTCAGCTTACCCTGTGAGAGAGAAAGAGAAGGTTGTGACAGAATGCCCTATGAGAGAGATTCCAGGAGGAGGATATGTACATGTCCCATGGACTAGACAGGATATTTTATCATTTACAAATGACTTCCCTCGACTGCGTGAAAAACCCATCGAGTGGTATAGACAGGTGGACAGATTTGTAAAATTATCCAAAGTATTGTGGATTGATCTGAATAGCTTGTTTGACATAATAGTACCAGCAGATCTATGGACAGAGTGCAAAATCATGATAGATTGGCCGACACAGGAATACCCAAGGGATCCAAAAACAGGGGCTCCAGACCCCGAGGTAATGAAGAAATGCAAACAGGTTTGGCATTTTTGAAAAACAAGGTACCCCCTAAAGAGACAGATTGGGTAAAAATTGACAGAACACATCAGGAAAGCAAAGAGTCAGTACATGCCTATTATGAGAGGTTTATTTTAGCCTTTAAACAATTCAGTGGAGATGAAAATCCAAGTGACAAGGATTTGAGTCATTTCGTATACAGATTTGTATATGGTCTTCGTCCAGAAATTAGTGAAATGATAAAACAGCATACGGTAGATTGGCAAAATAAGAGTATAGATGAAGTACTGAGACATGCTAAATATTTCAGTGATGAAATTGAAGCAAAACAGTGAAAACTGAAAGAAAAGACTATGTGGGCACAAGTAAAGGTAGCAGAGAGACAGGAAGCTCAATTAGCGGAACAAGCTGGGTCAAGACAAAAATTTAATCCTGGGAAAAATAAAGGGAATATCGAAGAGGCTAAAAAGAAATTTCCGTGTCATAATTGCGGTAGGATAGGGCATTGGAAATCCGAGTGTAAATTTCCTCCAAGTACTAACGATGAAAATGCATCATTGAATCCACAGGTGCAGAATGAGGTGAGTGGTCAACAGCAACGACAACAGCAGGTTGTAACACAACAGAATCAGGTGCCAAAACCATTTTTTCCACAGAACAAAAATTGCCAGAAGTATAGTAAAGAGAATGGATTCTAGAACGAAGAACAGGTAAATAAGCCGCCACGCGCTATCGCTGCTTCGCAGTATTGGCTGCAACGCGATGAAAGCGATTTAGAAGAGGGTTATTGACGGTGCCGAAGGGAGGAAGAAGAGTGTGTACTTGGCGCAACTCTAGAAGTAGACCAGACAGGCCCATTTGTAGATGGAAAAGTTTTTTTTTTTTTTTAAAGTCTTTTTATTGGCATTTAGTAATATAAACGTACATTTATCATGTTGCGCATAAATGACTGTAACATATACGTAGCAAGGTAGACCATCATTGATATCGAGATTACCTTTACGTCTTGATCGGTGTGAGTGTGGTCTATGGTGTAGCAGGTCTGTGCCAGTTAAAGAAAAACTAGGGGGAGAACTGAACTGGGAAGTGCCATGGGGTTCTTAGTGTTTGGGTTAGGCGTATACTATGAGTCGGTTATTGCCTACTCCATCATGTCGCTACCATTCACTTAGGAGGGAGTGGGCATGCGGGCCGATGTGGGGTGTCGTTGAGCGTTCCTGCCGGGGGGAGAGAGACCCGATGGATCTGGGGATAGCGCGGAGGGTTGTGGAGGGAGGCCTCCTATCCCGGGGGCCTGTGCTGTGTTAGGTTGTGTAGCGCCGGGGGTATTTCAGTCAATGACTGGGGTCTCTGGAATCTGGGACTGCCTAAATTGGTGCAGCAGGAGCGCCCATTCTAGAGAGATTGGGACCTTACGGATACCCTTGGCTTCTTCCTCCCTGATTACATCTTCCTCGGCCGCCGCCCATTTGAGAACCGCCCCCACCCATGCCGCGATCGGGGGACCTGATGGGGCCCGCCACTGCATGGCTATACAGCGTTTGGCCAGTAGGTGGGCTAGGAAAACAAAGCGCATTGGTATTTTGTGTCGTTTCCTCCGTCCCAGAATGCCGGGTGCACAGCCCTCCCAAGTAGTCAGATGGGACAACCCAGTGAGATCCCTGAGCGTCAAGTGGATAAATGACCAGTAGGTCTGAATGCCCGGGCAGGTCCAGAACATGTGAGAGAAGGCTGCGTCTCCTGCCTGACAACGAGGGCAGAGGAAGGTCGTGTCGGGGTAGAAGCGTTGGAGGTGCGCTGGCATTAGGTAGGCCCTATGGAGGATGTGAAATTGTATATTCTTAAACCGAGCGTTCCTGGAGACTTTTTTGTGGAACTCTATTGCTCTGTCCCACTCGCTATCATGGAATGATCGCCCCGCTTCCTCCTCCCAGAGGGCCCGTAGAGATCCCAGCAATGGGGGTGTCAGTTCTCTGATCGATTTGTAGAGCCATGTGGTGAGATGGCGGCCCGGTCCCATTCGCAAGATTGTGTGGAGAACAGGGTGATTGGAGGTTCCCCCAATGTGACATCGGAGTATGGTCAGTAGCAGCCGAGGAGTTGCCAGTGGAGCAGAAACTGTCCTGGGGGTAGGTCGTAGTCGCCCATGAGCTGTCGGTATGGCCGGAGCTGGCCCTCTTCGAACAGTGTCTCCGCATCGGAGATGTCCCTAGACGTCCATTCCCGGAGCATGGCGGAGGCAAAGAACCCCCTATGTCTGGGCCAGCCGACTAGTGGCAGTAATGGTGTGTATGGAGGGCGGTCCGTCACCATGCGATGTATACGCTGAATGCACTTTCGGGCTATGTCTACTTGTAGGGGGTAGGTACGCGCAGGGCGGAATCCTGGTAGGAGTAGGCGACGCAACTCTGGCATAGATATGCGACCCGTGATTGTATGTGTTTCGAGTGTATATCTGTCTGCCGTCCAATATGAAAGCCACTGGAGCTGCGATGCTAGGAAGTAGGCTTCAAATGATGGCGCACCAAGCCCCCCTTGTGTCGTGGGTAACTTCAGCTTTGCTAGCGCGATCCTATGCCGCCCCTTACCCCATATTAAAGAGCTGAGGAGTGTATCCAAGTCCCTGAAGAAGGAGCGAGGCGGGATAACTGGGAGGTTTGTGAAATAATATAAGAGCCGCAGGACCAGAATCATCTTTGCCAAAGCTACCCGGCCTATCGGGGCCAGCGGGAGGCTTTGCCAGAATCCAATGGAGGACCGTATCCCTGCGAGCACCCTGCAGTGGTTACCCTCATATAAGTCGACTGGGGAGTGATATAGAAGAATCCCGAGGTATCGGGGGCCCTCTGCTGCCCACTGTAGTTTTCGGTCCCCGATCCAGATATCCTGAGAGGGGGCGTCCGGGTGAAGGGGGTATACCATCGACTTGTCCCAGTTCACCTGCAAGCCCGAGGCCTCCGTGAACTCCAGCAAAGCGGTCTTGAGTGTGGTAAGATCCGCCGTCACATCTCGCAGGTATATGAGGAGGTCGTCTGCGTACATGGATAAACAGTGCCTAACGTCCGCTAGTGGAATGCCCCAGGCTTGCCCGTCTCGGCGTAGCCGGATAGCCAAGGGCTCCACTGCGAGCGCGAATAATAAGGGTGAGAGGGGGCACCCTTGTCGTGTGCCCCTATGTATTGCGAATTCCGGAGAGATGTAGCGACCGAGACGGACCCGCGATGTAAGGTCAGTGTAGAGCAGGCGAGTGTAGGCTAAGAGCGTGGGACCCAGTCCATCCCGGCTGAGGACGGCGAAGAGGAAACTGCCATGTTAGGGTGTCGAACGCCTTCTCAAGGTCCAGAATTAGGCATGCCGCCCGTGGGTAGCGATCGCCTAGTTGGTCCTGGATATGAAAAAGGCGCCGGATATTGTGGGAGGTGTTCCTTCCCGGAACAAAACCACATTGGTCAGGGTGGACCAGCGGGCGTATGATTTGCGAGTATCTGTCTGCTAAGATTTCCCCCAGGATTTTGCAGTCCACCGTCAGTAGTGTGATGGGGCGATAGGAGGCTAGGAGTTGGGGGTCCCGGTCGGGTTTCGGGAATGTCACGATCACCGACGCTCTCATGGAACGGGGCAGTTCACCAAGCTGGAGTGCCGAGTCTAGTACTGCTGATAAGCGGGGAGTCAGCAGAGGGGCAAATGTGGCATAGTATTCGAGTGGGAACCCGTCCAGGCCTGGGGCCTTACCACGGGCCAGGGCTCATATCACGCTTGTGATCTCAGTGGCTTGTATCGTTGCATCCAACCCCTTCCGGTCTACAGCCGAAATCTGGGGGAGGGCTAGAGGGTCGAGGAAGTGGTCGACGGCTCCTGGAACAGTTGATGAGGGGGCAGTGTAGACCGCCGAGTAATGATGGTAAAAGGCCTGGAGGATCTCATCCTGGGATTGCACCAAGGTGCCCCGGGAGTCTATGATCGCAGTGATGGGCCGGACTTCAGCATCTTGCCTGGCAAGCCATGCCAAGAGTGTGCCCGTTTTATCACGGTCCTTGTGCATTCGGGTTGCATAAGACTGAAAGTTGTGGCGTCGAAGATCCACGCATGCCTCCTGATATGCTGATTTGGCTTGTGCGACTTGGACCGCCGTTGTCACCGACTGATCTGCGGCTTTCGTGGCCGTGGCCAGTCGTTGTTCCGCCTTCTCTATGGCCTGCTCCAAGGTACGTCGTATCCCAACCCTCTGCCGAATACATTCCCCGCGAGCTACCACCTTGAAGCTGTCCCACTCGACCAAGGTCGATGACGCAGTCCCTGTGTTATGCGTAAAGTACTCTGAAATGCTGCGTTGGTGTTCGTGTGTGAAAACCTGGTCTGTGAGGCATTCCCGTGCTAATCGCCATGTAGGGACCAGGGGGGCGCGGGGGTCTCCATTGGAGACTGAGCAGGTGCACATCATGATCCGAAACGACTCTACCCAAGTAATCCGAGTGGCATATTTGCGGGAGGAGCGCTGCGGTACAAAGGAAACAGTCAAGTCGAACTCGCAGGTTGTGTGGGATGGAGTGAAAAGAGTAGATACGGGTCTGAGGATGGTGTAATCTCCATGCGTCTGTAAGCGACCAATGTGCAACCCATGCTTTAAAGCGCTCGATTTGTCTGTGGGTGGAGGAGTGCGGGAGCGGGGGATGCGACCGATCCAATAGTGGATCTAGGATACAGTTATAGTCCCCGCCTAGTATCCAGGGCACTTGCGTGAATTGGGCCAGAGCGTTTGTAAGTCGGTCCCAGAACTTATCCTGATCGACATTCGGGGCATATATACTTCCCAGGAGGACCGCCCTCCCGTCTAAGAGTCCCTCCAGTAAAGCGAATCTGCCGTCCTCATCCACCACCCATCTAAGCTCCCGGAAAGGGGTCCCCGGGCGGATCCATATCAGTGACCCCCCGGGCAAACGAGGAGTATGTCGTGGCGCAGAGAAGTCCGCGCCACTTTGCTCGCAGCTTGCCCACTTCGGCTGAGTTAAGGTGAGTTTCCTGTAGGCAAAGAATGGACGCTCTCTGTCGCTTCGCATAAGCGTATATCGCATAGCGCTTACGTGGGGTGTGTAGGCCGCGTGTGTTGAGCGTGAGTACATTGATGTTTGTGTTATTCGTCAGCTGTGCCATGAGTAGTATGGGCTGTGGAGGGGTCGGGTCAGGTGTCCACTGGGCAGGGTTTCGAGGGATCTCCTAGGGATGCGCTGCGCTCGAGAGGAGTAGGCAGATAGGGGGATGATCCGAGCGGACAGTCGGGGGGCACATGGCCCCATGGCTGGGTGGGACTTGTTTGAACCGGGGTATTAACAACGCTTGGGGATGCGGGAAACTGTCCCAATACATAGGACTCATCGTTTAGGAAACGGTGTGTCCAAACTTCCTCCCGAAATACAAGGGGGGAGAACTGCTCTATGTGAGAAGGGGGGCGACGGTGTGCAAGTGCGAGGTCACACGTTTAGCGGGCATGTAGAAAAGGCGATGCGCGTCTCGTGCAGGGTGTTAGCTCCGGTGTATGAGACTACGTGTATGAGGTGAATTTCACATATAAGGATATTGTGCAACTTTCGGCATGTCACTTCAGGGTGAGGTAGGAGAGATCAGTCCGTCCAACAGCCCATCCGCGGTTTGCGGGGTGGCGTGGGGGAGTGCCGCCAGGTCAGCTCCCGAGATGGTATCATCGCTGTCGTTGTCGCCGTCTGCTGAAAACAGGTGGGGGGGTCGGTCTATAGACTCCGAGGGTCGCGGGGAGCGTAGATCAATAGCTGCCTGCAGAGCCTCACGCCTTTCTCGCATTATTTGTTCAAGCTCGGGCGAATCATGAGAACCACCAGTGGATCTGGGTTCAGTGTTACGGATCTTCTTGGGGCGCTTCCGAGTGCGGGCAGTTTTGAGAGGCGAGCCCCTTTGAGGGTGAGGGTTGGATGCTCGCGGACAGTGCTGGTCTGCCCAGTCTTGTGCAGCTTCCACGGACGTGAAGAAGAGAGAAGCCCCGTTGTGGAGGACCTTTAGGCGGGCTGGGGATAGCAGAGCGTATTGAATCTGATTGTCTCGTAGTCGCCGCTTTACCTCCAGGAAGGAGGATCTCTGCTGTTGCACTGCTCGGGCATAGTCCGGGAAGATCATTATTTGGTTGTTTTCCACCCGTAGTGGTGCTGCCATTCATGCTGCCCGGAGCACCGCGTCCCGGTCCCGAAAGTGCAAGAACTTAGCCAGGAGCGGCCGGGGCGTCGCTCCAGGAGGGGGTCTCTGGGCCGGCACTCTGTGAGCCCGCTCTATCGAGAAAAAGGCTGTGCGATCTGTGGACGGAGTGAAAGATTTCAGCCAAGTGTCCATATAGTCTATAGGATTTCCTTTCTCGATGCCCTCCGGTAGTCCCAGCACTCGGATGTTGCAGCGTCGTGAACGTCCTTCCAGATCGTTTGCGCGTTCCTCCACTGCGGTTAGACGGTTGAGGACCCCCTGGAGCGTCGCCTGGTGGTCTTTCATCATTGGTTGTATTTCCTCCAACGCCCGCTCTTCCGTGCACACCCGGTCAGCCAATTTTCAGTGGTCATCCCGGAGAAGGTTGACATCTGTCGCCAGGGTACCGAGGCGCTCCTCCATAGATAGACGGGACAACTCGATGGCGGCTAGGACCATATCCAGCTTATGCGATATTGACATGTCCGTGAAGGATGCTGTACCGGGGGTCCAGGTCGAGGCCTTCGGCATGTCCTCCGGGGCTGTCTCTGGAATCGTGTGGTGTTGCGTAGGTCTTGATTTCCCCATCTTGACTTCACGTGCGGCGAACGGGCCAGTGCCATCGGTCAGGTCTCAGGAGCCCACGATGGCGCCAGGTGTCTGCGAGGAGCGCGGCGGCAGAGGGCGACGAGAGATCGGCGCTGGAGGACAGCAGCCCGGGCCGGTATTCTAGATCTCCCTCCGCAGGCAGGGCACAGAGCCCCCGGTGTCAGGCCCCAGGAGCCACCCGCACGGCGCCTCCGGTCGCAGAGCCCCCACTCCAAGCTCCCGTCCGTCTCCAATGCCGTGGGTGGGAACTCTCTTGCAGCGCCCGCGGATTCCGGGGCCGCACTCCACCGGGTGCGAATGTGGTCTTCTCTGCGGCCTTCTAGATCAGGTCCCCTCCGGAGGCCCCCGACAGAGGCGAGACCCCCACAGCCCCTCGGGGCGTAGACGACTAGGCCTAGTCATGTGTGGCGGGGAAGCGCTGATGGGCGTCCCGCCTCCCCATAGTCTGCTGTGCGTCCTCTGTGCCTGGTGTCCGGGGTGTCCCCTTCAGGATGTGAGGCGCGTTGTCACCCAGCACCGGTGCGACCCTTCCCTCCGGCTCTCTTTGACCACTGCAGCCTCCCGGGGGCACCAGGGGGTCCTCTGGCAGTTCACTGCGGGCAGACAGCGATCGGGACCGGCTGGAGCGCTTCAACCCCCCGGACGCCGCCGAGGAGGTCGTCTTGGTAACTGCCCCAGGCGTAGAGGCCTCACCGGTGGTGCAGGAGAGGGCCCGGTGTCTGTTCGGCGGCCATTTTAAAGTAGAGCAGGCCACACGAGGGAAGGTCAAAATACCCCTGGGTCACAGTGGTCTTGCCGGGTCCCAGCGCCTCTTCGCGGCCCCCCGGAGCAGATGTACCTGGGGCAGTTGTCGGTGGCGGCCAGATCCCCCTCCGGCGCGAGGCAGGCACTCCGCGCGCAAAATGGTGGGTCCGTCCAGGGCGGCGATCTCCCCCCTCCTCGTGGCGTCCCGCTTCAGTGGCCCCTGGTCTGCACTCGGCCGCTCCCGGTCAGGCAGCGATGCAGGGACAGCGCGGTGTATCGCTGTCCCCAGCGTCTCTCCTCGCGTCTCCCCCGTCTCACTTACGGGAGTCTCGGCGCCATCTTGGGTCCCGGGCTGCGGCGGCGACCAGTCCCCTCGGGTAAATCCTCATTCCTGTGGTTCGGAAAGTCGGCAGGCTTCAGCCGCATCTTGCCACCTCTCAGGTGCTGTCCGGTTCACTTTGAGCCACCGAGCACCCGCTGTGACGCTCCGTGGCTTGGTAGAGAGGCGCCCGATCGCGGAGCCTCAGCGATGCACGACCGCCATTGTGGCTTGCTTAGCCACGCCCCCCTTGTAGATGGAAAAGTTAATAATGAAAATATTACTTTCCTAGTTGATACTGGTGCTACTCGATCAACTGTTAGATCAGCTGATGTCAAGAATCTTCCTCTCTCGGATGAAACAATCCAAGTAGTTGGTGTATCCAACAGAAAGATTAAAACTTACCTTACAGAACCAGTGAAAGTTAGTATAGGGAAATTTTCTGAAAAGCACCGGTTCGTCGTGTGTGACACCAGTCCTGTGAACTTATTAGGTAGAGATTTATTGTGCAAGATGAACTGCACCATATTTTGTACTCCAAATGGAATAGCCTTTGAGACACCAGATGATGATGTGTTGTATAAAATGACAATGGCAAACAGAGAGAAAGAGGTTACAGGAACTGTGAGAAGTTGGCCTGGCACATGCTGTCCACTAGTTATAGGGGACACCTTGCACCAGTCCAATTCGACTCTTAAGGTGATAGGTTAAAAGACAACCTTTAAAGAAAGCTATCCTAGTGGTAGCTGTGGAGAGCAGCCTTCAGGCTAAGTCTTGAAGGAGTGTTAAGCTTATTGTTTTACCATAGATAACCTCTTGAATAACCAAATGAAAGAGTAGTCCACAGAGGTATATATATAAAATATATGTATTTATTCTAAGAATAATCCCACTAGTCTCTTTATGAAACTGGAGGTAAAGATACAATTCAAACAAGCATTGATAGTTACAATAAATAGCACTGGAATCATAGGGCCCCAGAGGGGGACCAAACCATATATTAAAAAAGTGGTATAAGAAGGGCACTTAGGGTCGCTGGCCCCTTACGAAACCACCCAAGGTAGTGAGGAAGGGGGCCCACGGGAGACGCGTGCAGTGGTATAAACTACTGTCGGGATCTCTATTAAACCCTATGGAGAATGTCGGTTGGAAATTGCAAGAATCTAAACCCTTCTAGCAGGAGTTCAAGTTCAGCAGCTTAGAGCTAAGCTCTTGGAGGGCCCACACCCACGACAGTACCGAGGTACCACTGTTACCTGCCCCAGGGAAGCCGGGTGCATAGGTCGTTTTCGATGTCGGGTCGCGATCTCGTTTTCAATGGAAAAAGGTGAAGAACTGCTGTTGGCGTGAAGCGTCGTCGATGTCGTGCAGATTGAAGATGTAGATCTTGAAGGTAAGGACCTGAAAGCAGAGGGGACAGAGTCTGCGTCACGGCACAGTGACCAGGGGGCTCAGGAGAACGAGCCCTTCAATGTCCGGTGCTTCCAGGTGGAAGATGGGTAGCTTGGATCAGCAGCCACGGGGTCCAGGAGGCTTCAAGGAAGGCCAGCTTCTGGAGGGCGACTGTCCCATGAAGGATGAAGGCCGCTGCGGTGTTAGTGTCCGGATTAGATCCACTAAGCCTTGGCAACCGAAACCCATGCAAGGATCACAAAACAGCTACGGTGCAGACCCACGAGGTCTGAGCAAGGTCTCCAGCGAGGAGACAGTAGAGCAGGCCTGGAGCAACCAAGGGAGCCCTTTAAAGTAAAGATTGACCTCCGCTAGGGCCCACCAGCCGAGAGACAAGGGACCGCGGGAGGCGGCAATTTGGAGTGCGTAAAGATGAGCCCACGGGTCGCCGGAGCGGGCTGGGGCGTCGTTCTTTGGCACAAGTAATGCTGAGAGGTTGGCTCAATAATGGGCCAAAGCACAACTTCCCCACTGGTTGGGGGTTGTGTGCTATGCAAGAGGTGGCTGGTGTCCTGGGGTATTGGGGATCTCGGCACCCACGGGGTCCACGGTGCTGAGCTTTGCTGTGCACACTCACTGGCCTCTGTGATGCATGGAAACCCACCTCAGGGTAGGCAGAAGTCTTCGATGTCCGTAGGAGCAGCGGATTTCCAACCGGGTCACTTGCAGTGTTTCAGGTGCCTGCCAAGCAGGGGGGTAACTCCTTTACTCCAAGGGAGAGTTCTTCATTCAGCTGTGCGGCAGCAAGTCGAAGGTTCAAGTCTGTGAAGTCCAAGATTAATCTGAGGCTCTGGGGACCCTGCACCCACCTTTATCCAGAGATTAGGGGAGTGTCTGAATCAGGGCCCACCAATGAGAGTTCAGGCGGGAAAGGGTAGCTACACCCTCTCCCCTCTGTGTGTTTTTCCGCCTGGGCAGGGGACAGGATGCCCCTGAACCGGTTTGAGGCGGTGTATGCAGAAGTAGGCACTGGAGAAGCCTAAGTGCAAGTCCTATGGTGCACCCACCCAGTTCCAATCCACATAGTCTGTCTGGGGAGGTGGGAACACTTCCCTGCAACAAGATCCCTATTGTCCAGCTGCCGTGGCTGGAGTTCTGCCCAGCAACAGGCAGCCAGAGTCGTGTGGGTGGCGGGTAGCATCCATTTTGTACTACGTGTGCACTTTTAAATTGGTGTCTAAAATCTGCTGCTTTTACCATATCACCCCTCTAGCAGGGGGGAATCATGCCCTCACTCCCATGGTTGGATTGGGGGTATGATTCCTACATGTTTGACACCAAACACGACATGGTTCTGTGCAGCCACTCTCAAGTTATCACGCTATCGCGATTATTTATAATGCGGTTAAGAGTATATGGTATGGCTGCACTACAAACAACCCAGCAATAGTCTTACGAAGATTGCAGAGGGGCCCTACTCTGGTAGGGGTTCCCCCTCACACATATGTCAGCACCCTGCCTTGTAGGATTAGCAAGGCCTGCCTTAGGGGTGACCTATGAGGATATATGTGTTGTATTAAGTGCAAGCACCACCTTACCCAGACTACAGTAGTGGTCTGGTGGTGTCAGTTTGTATGGCTGTCCCCTGGGTGGCACAACAAGTGATGCAGCCCCTGGTAAGCCTCTGAAGGACCCATGCCCTGGGTACCTAGGGTACCATCTACAAGAGGCTGATAGGGTGTCCTCAGTATCCAATTGGTATGTACCTAGGGTACTCACATCAGTTTAGAGAGGAAGCAGATAGGCTGGGGTCCTGGATAGCAGGGCCACAGCCTGGCTAGAGTCAGAAAACAGTCAAAACATCAGCAAAAAGTTGGGGGCAACTATGCAGTCAATGCCACTCTCCTACAGGAACATATGCTGTATTTAACCCTGACGAATTACCAAAAGAATTAAAACAATCTGTTAAAGCAGAAGTTTGGGATTTCACTGGAGAAGATGTAGGATTGATGAGAAATGTAGATCCAGTAAAAATAACTGTAAAAGAAGGAGTGAGTTACCCAAATGTCCCACAATATAAATGGACATCTGAAATAATCAAAGGAGTTACTCCTGTGATTGAGAAAATGATAAAACAATGAATTTTTAGAGAAATAATGAGTAGCCCATGTAATTCACCAATAATGGGACTGAAAAAGCCTAGTGGGAAGTTCAGGATAGTGAAAGATCTGAAAAGGTAAACAAAATTGTTGTACCATGTTGTCCCATAGTACCGAATCCATCTGTGATTCTATATCAGATCCCTCATGACGCAGAATGGTATACAGTGATTGATCTGTGCCATGCGTTCTTTTCCATCCCATTGCACCATGACAGTCAGCAAATTTTTGCATTTCGTTTCGGTGAGCGTATTTTGGCATGGTGCCGAATTCCACAGGGGTATACAGAAAGCACCTCAATATTTAATCAGCTATTGAAGAAGTCTTTGGAAAGTCTAGAAATGCCTGAAAATTCTGTATTAGTCCAATATATCGATGACCTGCTTGTGGCATCGAAAACTCGTGAAGCTTGTGAGGTAGACACAGTAGCATTGCTGAATCATTTGGCAGATGGAGGACTAAAAGTGTCACCATCGAAATTACAATTTTGTAAGAAGGAAGTACAATATTTAGGACATAACATTGAGAAAGGACAAAGAAAAATAACCATAGACAGAATCAGGATCATAAAAAGAATGAGTCCACCAATGACCCAAAGAGAAGTGAGAATGTTTCTGGGAATGGTTGGATATTGTCGTCAGTGGAAAAGCAATTTTTCATTGATTGCAAAACCTTTGGTACGATTGACAAGAAGTGATGTGAGAGATCCTATTGATTTGAATAAAGAAGAATTGACAGCATTCAAAAGATTGAGAGAAGGATTGTATGAAGCGCCTGCATTGGGAATGCCTGATTATGACAAAGAATTTGAGCTGTATTGCAGTGAGAGAAATGGATGTGCACTCTCTGTTCTAGTACAGAAGCATGGAAAACTGAGGAAACCAATTGCGTATTTTTCATCCATGTTGGACCCAGTAGCTGTAGCCCTTCCTGGGTGTTTGAAAGCAGTAGCTGCTACATGTCGAAGTTTGGAACAGAGTGAGGTCATTGTGATGGGATATCCTGTGAAAGTGTTTGTACCTCATGATGTGGCGATCCTTTCAACAAGGAGTCGTACTCAGTATATGACGCACAGCTGACTGACTAAGTATGAAAAGGTCATATTGGGTGCAACAAATGTGAGTCTTGTGAGATGTGTGAATGTGAATCCTTCAACGCTGTTGCTAGATGTAGAACATGTGGAAGTAAGAGATGAAGCAGATCATGACTGTTTGGATGTACTTGATTTTTGTACAAACCCAAGACCTGACATAAAAGATGAACCCTTACCAGAAAGTGATTATGTCATGGTTGTTGATGGATCTTGTTTGAGGACAGATGATGGACCGCTGAGTGCAGCATATGCGGTATGTACAGTTGCAGCAGTGATGGAAGCATCCTATTTAAAAGGAGTAAGAACAGCCCAAGTAGCTGAACTTGTTGCCCTGACCAGAGCATGTAAGATTGGGAAGTGTGAGAGTGACTGTGATAACTGATAGCCAGTATGGCTATGGCGTAGTCCACGACTTCGGCCAAATATGGCTGCAGAGAGGTTTCCTAACCTCGAGTGGAACTCTCATTAAGAAAGGTGAAGTGGTTGGAAAGTTGCTTGAGGCAATACAGCTGCCTAGGCAATTGGCTGTGGTAAAATGTGCTGCCCATAGTCGCAGTGGTGATTACATTGCCACTGGTAACAAATTTGCAAACGATATGGCGCAATATTGTGCATGAAATCAGAATTCAATCAATCGGGCAAAGGAAAAGGAATTGATTTCTTGTTTCCCAATTCTTACTAACACTGTGGGAACCTGGGAAGAAGTAAGACAATGGCAGGAAGAAGCAGGAGAGGAAGAAATAAAACAGTGGGTAATAGCAGGATGTGCACCAAGAGAGAAGGATCATGTGTGGGTCTATCGAGATGGAAGACCAGTTATGCCTGATAGCATGATGTCTGCCATGGCACGGATGTATCATGAACAGGGACATATAGGGAGAGACGCCATGTTCAGGTCCTTTAAGCAGACTTGGTATAATGCAAAATTCAGACTTGTAGCGGAAAGTCTTTGTCAGAGCTGCCTAATTTGTCAGCAATACAATCCAGGAAGAAAGACAGTAGTGAGTCTCGGAACAATAGGTCGAGAAGGAGGACCTTTTACCAGAATGCAAGTGGATTTCATTGAGATGCCTCCTTGTAACAGGTTGAGGTATGTTTTGGTTATGGTATGTTAATTTTCCAGGTGGGTAGAGGCGTTCCCAACAAGAAATGATTGAATGACAGTGGCAAAATCACTGTTGAGGGAATTTATACCTAGATTTGGGTTCCCAGTAACAATTGAATCAGACTGAGGAGGACATTTTCATAATGAGATCATAACAAGATATGTGAAGCATTGAATGAACGACAAAAACTACATTGTGCCTACCGACCAGAGGCTTTTGGTGTGGTGGAACAGATGAATGGTACTATCAAAAACAGAATAGGGAAAATGTGTTTAGCCACAGGTATGAAATGGCCCGATGTCTTGCCTCTGGTACTCATGACTATCAGATCAATTCCAGACAGAACTACTGGTTGAGTCCACATGAAATAATCATGGGACGAGCCATGCGCCATGTGTTTATACCAGTCAACAAGCTGATGACTATAACTGATGACATGGTGTTGGAATACTGTAAAAGCCTGGCTGACGCAGTTCATTCTGTGTTTCATCAGGTTGGAGCGGATGCCACCACTCTTGAAAAGAAGCCAGCTCATGATCTAAGCCCAGGGGACTGGGTAAGGATAAAAGTCCACAGAAGAAGAAACTGTTTGGTTCCCAGGTGGAGAAAACCAAGACAAGTCATTTTAACCACAACAACAGCTGTGAAGTGTGCTGGATTGAAGAACTGGATCCATGCAAGTCATACTTTGAGAATTCCAAACCCAGTTGACAGCAAAGAGAAGGAGTCTTTTGACGAATCAGAATCCAGTACTGAGTCGGATGACGGAGAGCCGAAAGACAAAGAAAACCCTGAAAGGGGGGATACAGAGCCGAGTTTAACTTTGGTCCCCAAAAGTAATTCCCTGAGGAGAAGGTTACAGATTTCTGATACCAGTTCAGACTCAGAGACAGAACAAAGAGCACGCTCTTCCAAGAAAGAACAAGGGAAGAACAAAGAAAAGGACAGTGGAGAGACAATAAAAGAAATCCATGAGAAGGAAGTGCCAGATGAAAGATTGAGAGAAATTCCACCTGAAACAACACCTTTAGATGGACAGGTGCCAGATACAGAGAGAGAGGGAAAGATTATTGCGGAAGACCCCCGAGGAGGTGTAGGGAACTCCAACATCCAGTTAGAAGCAGGGACAAGTAGTCAGCAGGAAGATTGCGTGTCGGAGATTCGAGGAGGGACAGAAGTAGGGAAAACAAAAGAAGTGGTGGAAAAAGAAATCGTTGAAAGTAAAAAGCAAGTTGAAACAGAGTCAGAGGAAAGCGAAGATGAAATACCAGAAGGCCGAGTTCTGAGAAAGAGAGCTTGGAGGACTGAAAAGAATGATAAAGGGAGTAAATTGAAAAGAGCGGCCAAGGACGAGGTTTGGCCGAATAAAATAAAAAAACTGAGATATCGACTGACACGTGTAAATTCGCCAAAGGGCTGAACAGGTGAATGAAGTGACGAGTCAGGAAAAATCGAAAGGAGAAGAAACAACAGTGGTTAAAGAAAGCAAAAGAACAAGGAAACCTAACCAGAAGTATAAATCACCGGAATGGACATATGTGGCCCTGCCTGAAGTAAAAGAAGAGGCGGATAGCCAAGGAAATCCAGAGATGGTTGTACCAGAAGTGGTTGAAGAAGACGAAGAATCGGAAATCCTGACAGTTATCTTGTCCGATATTGGAGAAGAAGCGGATGTTCAGGACAATCTGTATGCTGAAAACGAAGGGAAAGTGAAAGATGATGAGATGCCAAACTGAAGGAGAAAGAAAATTACTGATGAAAAGACAATAAAATTCTGAAAAAGACAAAAACTGGTAGAACCACGTAGGTGCTTAGAGTCTTGGGTTAGAAACTAGTTGTGAAGTAGAAGAGGCTAAGTCAAAAAGACACGGCTCATTTTAGCTAAGATGGCAAACATAGAAAGTAGCAAAAGTAGATGTACCTTCTTTAGAAGATGGTGCAAAATGTGTTGTTGTTGTACAGGATTATTAATGCTTCTTTGGAGTATTCTCGCTCTACTAATTTCATTTAAAGTTACTATAGATACATTAGAAAGACATAGTGATAACATAACTAATATAGGGAAGATTCAAAAGGTAGTTCCAACTAGAATAGATAGAAATTATTTGCATAAAGACAGGTCTATAACAGATTTTTATAACGTGTTTTTATGAATATGTAAAAACAATGGACGTAAGGGATTGCTATGTGTGTATGCAGTTACCTGCATCTGTATCTGAAGGAGTGACTTATCATCACCTTCCAGTAACATATGGAATAACATGTAGTGTAATAGCTAGTTTATTTTATCAAACAGGTAAATTAGAGTATTATTTTTCAGATGTAGATACTATATTTTCACAAGTACCGGCAATTAACAAACTAAACAAGGTAAAAAATGCAAAGGTGAATTTTTCCTACAGACTAAAGAACTAACATTAGAATACATATTTAGAAATAACTTGACTTGCAGTTTAAAGAAAGAGGCGAAGACATTTTTAGGAATGGTTGAAGAGAGGAGATTGAAAATGCAAAGAAAGGCTTCAGAAGGGAAAGTGGAGAAAACAGTTTGGGATGTAGAAATGGAGAAACACTTGAAAGGGGAAACGAGTCCAACTATGGCTTTAGATTGGCCTCAGAAAGAGAAATTGTGTATAAGAAGGAATCAAATGGCGTATGATAATTATTTTGTAGGGAATAGTGAGTGCCATGATACATACCGAATCATGGGAGGATGGGGATTTAAAGGTGGAAGAGATCCAGTCTTTCCAGGACTGTATTTCATTTGTGGGAACAGGGCATATTATCGTTTGCCAGACCATTGGTATGGCACATGTTATGTTGGCCTGGTTTCTCCAAAGATTTTCCATATGGATAGAGGAGAAGATGGTGTACATAGCTTAGGTAGTTATTTAGCACGTAGTAAGAGAGAATCTTGGACTGAAATTGTGGGTGACATTTTTGGAGCACTGATACCCGCAGTGGGAATATCTCTGAATGCAAACAAAATTAGAAGACTTTCAACAGTAGTGGATCGCTTGTCAACAAGCACCGCTGGAGGATTCTTATTGGTAAATACTGAAATGGTTGCCATGCGTGCTATGGTAATGCAAAATCGACTTGCCCTTGATATTTTATTGGCAAAAGAGGGTGGAGTCTTGATACTTTTTGACATTATTTTCATTATAAAAGTAGGTAGGGAAATGAACTAGGGGCTTCCAAAAAACGCTCTTCATTGACGAACTTGATTTCCTGACGTTATGCTGACGGAGAGGTCGGTGACACTGCTGGACAGCGGTTATCCTGAATCTTTGAGAGACTGAATTGCGGCCTGACTTTGATAAAATTAAAAGGTTTTTCCATGACTTGACTGACTTAGAGGACGACTTTTAGCCAGATTAGGTAAATATGATGTTCTGCGGTTCTGATGATGATTTCTAACATTTTGCAATTTTCTTAGATAAATGATATTTGATTAATTGACAAATGTGTTGTGTCGATTATTTAAAGAGAATCTAGATTAGTGCATAAAGTATAGATAAATGATTGTGTTCACTAACACTATAGAAAACAACTAAATGATTCATCTCATGAGGGGAATATCTCAGGTTTGGAGTCAACGCATTTAGGGTTAGGTAAAGATATTCCTTTCATGTCAGTGTTTGGAAGTTTATTCCTCTAGGGAAGCAGATCAACAAAGTGTGAGTGTTGGTGTTATGGGAACCACCAAGGAATGTATTTGAGTGAATTTACAATTGAGGTATTTGGTCTGTGTCGAAGGGGGAATTTGATGTTCCACGCAGCAACACTCAAACATCCTGGGACAGATCCATACATATAGTGACTTACCCAAGGACACACTAATCCATTCACTAACATACTCACTCATACACACAAGTCTGACGCCTTGGAAAACACTTATGCATATACTGAGACACCGAAACACACAATGATGGACTCTTACAGACATACAGACATCCCAAGACACACTCATACATATACTGACACAGGCAAGCAAATACATACACATTCACTGACGCATTCAGACACTCACTGATACATATACTCAGATACCCTGGGAGTCACTCATACATATGCTGATACACCCAAACCCACTCATGCATTCACTTACTGACTCACTCAGTCATATATACACTCAGATACCCCAGGAGACTCGCATACATAAACTGCCACACACAAATAGACTGATCCATTTACTGACTCACTCAGACATCCACTCATACATACAGGCTACCATTCTGGAACATACATACACTGGCACACCAAAGCACACACTAATGCATTGAGTGAGTCACTCATACATACACTTAGACAACCAAGAATGCTCATACATATATTGACACACATACCGATACATTCGACACACTCAGCCACTCACTCATACACAGACACCCCAAGACACGCTCATACATATGCTGACACACAAACACACACTAATGCATTCACTCACAGATACATACTCAGACACCCAGGGACATACTGTTACATACACTGGCCCACCAAAGCACAACCTGATGTATTCATTAATTCATTTAGACAGACACCCAGGGACTCACTCATACATACACAGACACACACTGATGCATGCACTGAGTCAGTCAATGAAACATACTCAAACTCCCTCTGCCTCACTCATACACATACTAACACACCCAAACACACACTGATACATATATTCAGACACCTCAGGACACACTCATACATATACTGAAACACCCAAGCACACACTGATTACATGACTAAGTCACTCAAACACCCTAGGACATAATCATACATCTATCAAGCTACAATCAAAAATACACAAGATTAATAGAGTCAGACACAGCTCTTTGATTGATTGATGGTTCTAAAAAGAACTGTTTTTTTAAATGTCTTTTCAAACCTTTAATTTTGTTGTTGTTTTTTTTCCTTCATGAACAAACTGAAAGAGAAGCAAATAAACTGGATGCAGGAACTTGGCATTTTCAAATCACAACCGCGCTGTAGAACAGAAGTCTGAAAGTCGTTTTTTTTTAAACTAACACTGGTGGTAATTAACATGAACCAAAAAAAGTAATCTGAAACTTCCTGCACCTTCAATGCCACAAGCTTGTGGTAGAAGGCACAGTGTGCAATTAAGCCTCCTAAGTGTTTGGAGGTAGCCGGCACAGTAATTACTGCAGCACTGCTATTTCCAGAAGAGGTTAAACCACCTGCACCATCTCCCGATCTTAACTCCCTCACCATCAGCAGATAGGACATTTGTGTGTGGTCTTGATGTGCTTCCAAATACTCTATGTTCCATAGCTATACTTTTTGTCAGTGCCACGCGGTAACTCCTTGCCACAAAAATTACATTTCACAAACCTGGCAGATATCTTTTTCTCTCCAGACGATATGGTGAAAAACTGCCACACTTCACTCTCCCTCCTAATAGATGAAAGATCTTCATCCATAATAACTTCAGGTTCTCCAGATGAAGGTTGAGTACTCCCTTCAGCCACTGGCACAGAAATTGCAAGATATTCAAAGAAATTAAAAATCACTGTTTTAGGGAGTGGTCCTAATCAAAACTAGGTGTGGTTTTACAGCAAAAACCAAAGGAAATGATGGACGGAGTGTTGAACATTACAAGCACTCACCCCCAGTCAACTGATCTGGGTTTAATCCATCACCGTTCTTTAGCCCACTCTGCCACCCCAGTTCAGACATGGCCATATGCAAATCAGTCTGACCCTGTGCCTCATGGGAACAGTCCAGCCCGAACTAGGACCGGTTTCGGGCATTTCAGCCGTCTTCAGCCAGGCTTGCTTGAATCCAGTGGCAAAGTGAGCAAGGGACTCACGTCTGAGCATACCCTGCCAACTTATGGCGAACAAAGCAAAAACCAAAGGAAATGATGGACGGAGTGTTGAACATTGCAAGCACTCACCCCCTGTCAACTGATCTGGGTTTAATCCATCACCGTTCGGGCTGGACTGTACCCATGAGGCACAGGGTCAGACTGATTTGCATATGGCCATGTCTGAACTGGGGTGGCAGAGTGGGCTAAAGAACGGTGGTGGATTAAACCCAGATCAGTTGACTGGGGGTGAGTGCTTGCAATGTTCAACACTCCGTCCATCATTTCCTTTGGTTTTTGCGTGGTTTTACAGCAACCAATAGGATAGCAGGATTTTCTTCTCATATCGAGCAAACTGGTAAAAGCATGTATTTAAAAAAAATATATATATATGTATACTTTAAGTACTTTGATTTCCAACTGTAACATTCCTGTAATCAGTTTTTTCAGGGAATGTGTATATAGAGAATTCTCTCTCTATATATATATAGCACTTTTTTATACATGTTTTATTTCCCTGGGGGGCGATGGCGACCCCCAGGGAATACCACACATGTATTAAAAAATACATTTGGCCTCCACAGGTGGTCGACCGGTGCTCAGGAAGGCCGACCCCCTGTCAGTGGATTCGTGTTTTTTTGCCATTTTTCCCTAGGGAGGCGATCGTCCCCCATAAAAAACCCTTTATTCTTTTGAATATAATGCCATGTCGGGGCGGCTAACTTACATGAGGGCTGACCCCCCAAAGAAGATCGCTGGTGTCTAGGGCCGTTTCCTGGGAGAGAACGCTCACCTGCTACTCCTTTCCACTCCGGTTGGGAAACTGTGAGGTCAGCACGGTGTGCTGACGTCACAAATGGGTGGGAGCGGAGTCGGAGAGAGACACAAAGTGATTTCACGCCCCCGCCAGGTTTTTTTTTTTTAACCTTTACTTTGCACAGAGGATTTTCTAAAGGCCTCCCTGGTGTCGGCCAATGGCCGTTCCACACACAAGGGAGAGTGTGCGTGTGTTGGCCATTGGCTGACACATGTACCAAAAAGGTTTAAACACAAAGAAAAAAGTAGCTCCTAAAAAAATGAGCAGTAGAAGGACACAAGTCCCAGCAAGTTCATGCTTCAGGGTAGGGAGAGGGAGAAATGCACAGGATGCCTGCGGTAGCCGCCAAATAAGAAACAAGCAAATGAGTGACAATGAAGCCAACCAATGGTAGCAATAAGCAGCCTCTAAGCCCACTGTTACAAATCAAAAGTTCTTGAAGACAGTGCATGCACTATCTAAGCAAGACTTCAAAAGCATGTGAAATGGAAAGGGTATACAGAATTTAGGTAAAGCTATGAACCTGGCACGGGTATTTATGTATGACTTTACATCAGGGAGTGGGTGAACTAAATGGGTCTGGGGGTCTTTTTCTGATGTTACTTTGTATGTAAAAGTGCTAACACTTGGCCTGCAGCTGTAATTATCAGTCTAAACTGCGTACCAGTGCTTGATTTTTGAATACACAAGTATCTGACCATATTGTATTAGGATTTGTTTTGGTTTTTTTCCGGTACATTCGGGTGCTGGCTGCTTTTATGTTTTGCTTGCAGGTAATTGTATCCTGCACCGCCCCCTTATGATATACTTTTGAGTAGTAGTACCTTTCAGTCCAGTCTCGTTATGTGGTCATGGTTTGTTACACCTCACATTACAATTGGAGGAAGCAGTAGGTAACTGTTTTGCAAAGGAGAGCTAGGGTTATTTATGGAATACCTGGCTACTATTTGAAGTATAGAAACATACCACTTCAATGTGCTCTTGATAATTAGTAGCAATACTAAACTTATGCAAATATTTTCTCTTCAAATCAGACTTGTAGTACTCTTGCCCTGCTTGTAAGATATACTGTTAGAGCCTGGAGCCATCCCTCTCCTGAATACTTTCTGACCCGCCACTGGATAAAGCCATGTGTAGTGAACAAGTCTCGGCTTTTAGGTCTGGAGTTAGCAAGACCTTTTGAATTTACTAAAAGTATATGTATGACACTTACGTATAGGGACCTTCAGCCAGCTTTCTTCATCCATTGGTCTATTCTGTCATTCACAATTTTCTTCCTCACACTACAGCATTTAGGGTGGGGTAGTGGGCCAGTCCACTTCAGCCATTGGCTAACTTATCTGTGAGTGGCAGCACCCTACCTTTTTAGAAAAAGCACATCCACACAAGCTAGTTTTCCCTGAGTGCCAAGGACTACTATGGCAATCTCTGTTTTTTCAGCCCCAAAAAATATTTTTGCTTTTTAAATAATTATATTTTGTATGTTTTGGGAGGTGGGTGCGACTTGGGCCCTGCTGCTTCCCCAACAAGTGTTTTTCAAAAACCATAACAAAACATGCATTGACAATGTCAAACCTATTGACTGTGCCAATCCTTGATTTTTCTTGTATTGCTGATGTACACGGGGGACTCTATTTAGATTCTAATATTGTGATGTCCTTTGTATGTGCAGTGCTTTCGGATCCATGTCATATTTTCAATATAAATGTCAATAAACAAATTCTCTTTAGATTGAGTGTATGCACTTTACGTGAATATGAAAATCGGGCATAGATCAGGACCTCGAGGACCCACTTTGGATCACACTATTCTGATGTTAATAGTAGTGGCAGTAACTGACACTATTGCTGGATGCTTTTTGTGTGAGAAAGTGCCTTGCTTGTCTACCTTCAGATGTGCAGTAGTCATTAAAGAGTGATTTTCTAAGTCTGCTGCTTTGTAATCTTTAACTTCAGCAGAAATCGTTTATTCTGCAGTTATGCGTTCTTAAGCCTTGAACTAACCTGCATTTCTGACTCATCAGGCAATTAAGTGCAATATGAATTCACCAGTACAATAACTTTGTTTGCTCGTATTGCTCTTATTGGTGGGTGCCAGCTCCTGACTGTATTTTTTGTGATGGGCGGTTGCTATTGACGTGCCATGGGTAGAGGACAGGGTTCCATGTAAAAAAATTCTGTATAAACATTTTAGAAAAAAATGAAGATTCTAACATAGACTGTCAAACTATCTATATCAGTAAATATTTCTGCAAATTTTTCAATCTGTATGTATTTTCCAACTACAGTTAAACCCATCTAACCCTAACCTAACCTGAAGAAGCCCTATAACATAGCAATTAAGCAATATCATAGGTCTATTCAGTCGGAACAGGCCACTTACTATGCGGAGGAGAATAAGAGTAGTGCAAATCCATCTAAAAGTATATTTTCAATGCTGAAAGAGCTGAAATCATCTACAGCCCTGACTGCTACTACGGTATCATCTGACGAGCAATGCAATGTTCTTGCCTCGTTCTTTTTGGAGAAGGTGGAGAAGATCTATAAATCCTTCCCTCAGGTCGTATCAGGTTCTGTCCCCGTGGCTCAGCCTCCTGCTACTTACACTTTGACTACTTTCCCTGCCATTTCCCAGGAGATGTTGTCTGTGTTATGTAGTAAAGTTAAGTCTAGTTCCCCGTCCGATCCTCTTAAGCCGGCCTAAACGATGAAAATGTTACCTGTGCTCATTCTCCCGTTAAGCCATGTGATTAATTTATCTCTCTCTACGGCTGTTGTACTGAGCACTTGGAAACATGCTAGGGTGGTCCCCCTACTAAAAAAACCTAACATGGATATGGCCAGACCGGAGAGTTTCCGCCCCATCTCCCTCCTGCCCTGGGTCTCTAAAATCTCTGAGGTCTACGTCAATACCATCCTGACAGCGTATCTGGAGAAAAATAACATACTAGACCCCTCTCAGAATGGTTTTCGTTCTGGTCACACTAAGGAATCTGCCCTCCTTGCTGTCACCGACATCTGAGATGGGCCTTGGATGAGGGTCGTACTTCGGCACTGATTCTGCTCAATCTCAGTGCCGCGTTCGACGAAGTTTCCCACCAGATCCTACTGAGGCGCTTGGAGGAGGTGGGAATAGCGGGTGCCGCCCTGGACTGGATTGCCTCCTTTCTCTCCAGGAGGACCTTCCAGGTTGCCTCTCCCTTTGTTTCCAGAGTTTATGCCACCACGCAGGGGGTACAGCAGGTCTCAGCTTTGAGCCCTACCCTCTTCAATCTGTATGTTCAACCACTGGCGATGGTGGCTAAGAACAGAGGGCTCACAGTAGTATTGTATGCAGACGATACTCAGTTGGTAGTCACACTCTCCGATGACATTACTCGGGACACCTGTAGGTTCTGTAGCGATCATGAGGCTGTCTTGGAGTGGATGACGGCCAACTGTCTCCAGCTCAACGCCAGCAAGTCTGAGGTGCTGCTGGTGGGAAGAGATTCAGAGCTGTGGAGTGAACACTGGTGGCCTGCCACGCTGGGGCCAGCACCTGCCCCTAAGCAGGTGGTAAAAAACCTAGGGGTTTGGTTTGATACCGCCCTTTGCTTTCGTGCCCAAACCAAGAAGGTGGCAGGGACTTGTTTTGGGCTATTGCGGGGGCTTAAGCCTCTGCTGGGCTTTTTCGCTCCCCCAATTAGACAGGTTATCGTCCAGGCCTTGATTTTGTCAAGACTGGACTATGCCTGCTCCCTCTATCTGGGGGTCAACCAGTCTGAGATTGTCAGACAACAAAGGGTTCAGAATGCAGCAGCTCGAGCTCTACTTGGCTTGCCGAGGAGGTGTCCTACTTCTAATGCCATCTGCCGCCTCCACTGGTTGCCTGTGGCCAAGCGTCTAGAGTTCAAGGCCCTTTGCATTACTTTTAAAATTCTTAATTTTTCATCTCCATCTATTCTGGCCAATTTGCACACTTTTTACATTCCCTCTGGCCAACTTCGCTCTATGGGACAGAATCTTGCGGCTGTCCCTAGGGTGAGGAGGGTGCGTGCTGGAGGGCGCTCCTTCCGTGTGTTGGCCTGGAAACTCTGGAATGCGCTCCCAACTTCTATCCGCAGTTGTAAAGTCCTATTTGCCTTTCCGTAAAGCTGTGAAAACATTCCTCTTCCCTCCGCTATAAGATGTCTTGTTACTACAAGCTGTACAGTTTTCTGTTGTCAGCACCGGGGCGCCCCTTTGCTGGGGCAGCCGTGTGCTTTATAAGTCACCATAATATAATATAACATAACTTAAGACTGCGTTAAATTCCTATTCTAGCTCCATTCCAAGCATATTTAAATACAAATACTTGATAGTAGGACGTCACAGACGCTAGAAAGCAAAAGAAAAAGCATGGAGCCCTGCATCAAGAGGAAAGGAATCTGTATTCTGAAATGGAACAGAACAAGTGACTGGTAAAGTAAAATACATAGAAAATTGGGGAAAGCTATTAATCACGCAAACACCAGATTACAGTGAATCAGTTGTCAATACTATAGAAATCAGGCCCAGGATTATGAACTTAGGGCAGGTCCTGATGAGGATTGAATCAATAAGAGTACTGAAACACATTGATGAAAACATCAATGGAGACTGAAAAGAACACTGGAAAAATATGAGTGAGGAAAAGAGTAAGCACAATTTCCCACTAACCCTCAACTGCTGTGGCAGCAGGGAACACTAGAACTGAGGTCCACGTGATTGCTGTCTCCTTCTAGCCATATATATAACGGGTTTAGTGTACAGAAAGGGATGTTAAACTTTATCTAGAATATACAGAGCTACATACTGGTTGTTGTTAATATGGCTACAGTTTGTTGTTTTGAAGATCTCACAATGTACTTTTTTTTTTTAAAGAGTGCAGACAGATGTTGGGATTTTGTTAGCTTCTTTCAACCCAGGTTGTTTTTCTTACTTTTTCATTCCTTGGATGAGCCATCCGGTCAAGCTCATGGAATTTCAAGGATGGTTACATTTTTCGATTAGTGTTCCCATTAAGTTTTGCTGTTGGGGCATCAAGTAATTCTTTTGCTATACTGAACATGCAACATACATTCCAGTCCCAGTCCCGGGGCTGGTGCAGTGCATGGCCTAATGTTGCTGCTCTGACACTGCCCTGCTGATGGTCAGCAGTGTCTGTCCCAGTGATTGGACAGTTCTTGGCCTGGTGCTGTTCTGGTAGTGTGCTGCAGGTGAGTGGCAATGCCTGTGCCTGCTGATAGTGTCTTGTATGTTGCTCCGACACTGTGTTCCAGGGAAGAGGCACAGTACCTTGCCAGAGGCTGTTCTATTGGTGTGCTGCAGGTGAGCACAAAAGGAACATGACAAAGCTCTTAAGCAAGTATTTTGCTTGCTCACCGATGCAGGTCTTACATTAAATGCAGAAAAGGGAGAGCTTCACAAAACCAAACCCAAATTCTTTGGCATATTTTCTCTGAAAGGGGGGGGGGTGACTCCTGACCCTGAAGAAAAGGTGCAAAGATTGTCATGCACCTGTCCCCACGAGTTGTAACTATGCTGTGCTCCTTCTTAGGCATGGCTAACTTTTGCTCCAGATACATTTGTGATGTTGCCATGGTGATTGCCCCTTTAAGAGAGTTGGCAAAGAAGAATGTTCCCTTCTGTTAGACCCGGCCTCGTGGCATGGCCATCCCTGTCCCCGCACCACATATCCTGACCCATGCACCTCATGCAGCCCCCGAGCACACGGCCTAGCCGATCCTTCCCACCAGAACACACACACACCCGACCCGGACTTCCCCGTCCGTGGCCTTCCTCCTTTTGGCCACACCGTGCCCGCGTGCCCACTTCATGCACCATGATGGCCGCCCGGCCCCAGCGCGACCCTGGCCTAGAGGCGCCACTCCGGCTGGAGGACATCGCGCTCCCATTGGGATGAGAGAGGGAGGAGCAGTTTCCATCGCTCCTCTGAGCTCCCCTGGGAAGGTGGGTTTCGATCGGCCCTCCGGCCTCCCCGAGGGCTGGCTCCACGCCTGCTGGGTGTCTGGGACTCCTCCCGACCCGGCCCTGAAAGGATCAAAAGACAATGGCAGGAAACCCCGACAAGCGACCCCCAGGTGACAAGACCCCTGCCTGCACAGACTCCGGACATCAAAGAGGAGTCGACCTATAACAGGGGGTGCTCTGGGACTATCCGGCAGATTCGCCTTTGGAAACACCTGAGCCCTGTTGAGTGACTCGCGGCTCCCTGAAGATCGTAAGCCCTCCGAACTTGTGCTTGAGCCCTGCTGAGTGACTCGCGGCTCCCTGAAGATCGTAAGACCTCCGAACTTGTGCTTGAGCCCTGCTGAGTGACTCGCGGCTCCCTGAAGATCGTAAGACCTCCGAACTTGTGCTGGAGCCCTGCTGAGTGACTCGCGGCTCCCCGAAAGATCGTAAGACCTCCGAACTTGTGCTTGAGCCCTGCTGAGTGACTCGCGGCTCCCACAGACTCTCCTGGTCCCGCCGGACCCCGACGACGACAAGCGTATCCCCCAGCTCGAGGATTGTGAGCTGTGCGCCGGATACGCCCCTGCATTTGATCCATATCCCCAAAGACTGTCCCGCTACCTCCTACCCCCCCCCGAGACTCTGTGAGCCCGTGCTCTACTTGTATATATTTGCCTTGCTGAGCATAAAGATCCTACAACTCCGATTTGATAAAGATTTGTTCTTAAGAACTCACGGTGTGGCGTCTCTTTGTCGTGTGGTGCCGAGTGTACGATCCTAGATACGAGATTCCTCCCCTGAGGAGTCTCCCGCCAGTGCCCGGCTACGATACCTCGAGGGTTGGTCTCAGGATAGTCAGGGCCCCCTCCTGGCTCCTCTGAGGTCGCCTTCTAACACCTTCCATTGGTCCCCTGAATGTGATCGAAGTTTCAAGAAAATCAAACACGCAATTGAAATGGCTTACTTTGATCCAACGTGCAATACTTGCTCAACACAATAGAAATCCATATGGTCAGAAACACACTCTGGCCAATGAAAGCTGAGGTCTATCTTAGACTAAATGTGCTTATTCCCAGGAAGAAAAAGAGAGCCTGGCTGTAGTGTGGGCTTGTGGAAATGTTCAAGTGTTTATATATGGGAAGCATTTCACCCTTGTCTCTGACCACCAGGCGTTGCTCACCATTTTCGGAAATCCAAAAGCCAAGACGCCTCCTCGCATCAAGAGGTGGGGGTTGAGATTGCAAGAGTATGAATACACTATAGTGTCTAAGCCAGGGAAGGATCAAAACCACGGAGATTACTTCTCATGAGTGCTGTTACAGCGTCACAGTGCAATGTCTAAAGTGGCTGAAGCATACATTCATTTCGTTGTAAAGTCCAGCACCCCTGCAGCACTATCCATTGAGCAGATCATTGCTGCTACCAACAAAGAGACATGATCACACTCAAAGATATAATTGCAGCGCAATCATGGAGAAAACATACTCAACCTCTCACAGATTACATTGAATATCAAAAATTCAAGTACGTGCAGGAAGAACTTTGTCACTCAAGAAGGTATCATGCTAAGAGGTTCAAGAATTGTCATACTTGAGAGCTTGAGACAAAAAGTTATTGAATTGTAGAAATAACAAACAGGGGTAGTAGTGGCTTAGTGTCGCACCTCGTAAGAGAACCAAGTTTGCTGTGGGTATAATACAGTACCAACGGAAGTTATATATAAGGTGGCACAATCTGGTTATCTACACCCTACTACCCAAGGTGTGATTTACAAGAGTGTCCTAGGATCCAGAATGTATACAATTTACAATAGACGCAAACCAGAGTGCTCAAAACAGTATCTTTGAAATAGTACGAGGTCCAAACAGTAAAGACTTATTTGTAACAAAGGTTTACTTTATTATATTCATGAAGGCTCATGTGTTCTTCTGTAAAATCTAATTTTCACAAGTTCTATTCTTCAGAAACAGCAAACACGTGTTTTGTCACACAGTGACTTTTTCAAGCCTTGAATTGATGTATGTAAAAGGTCTAAAGTTCCAAGTCAGGGAATCCAAGAGAGATCCAATAGTTTCTGTGTAGAACCCTTAGATGCAGTATGTAAAGTAACATCAAACACAAATTTAAACTGGTCGGCTGATATCGTGGCTTGCGGACAGAGTTCCTACTAGGACAAGACTCCCCTTGTCCCTGACTGGTAGGCTAGCAACAGCCAAAATGGTGGTCCTCCCCAAGTTTATTTATCTCTGTATTAACCTTTCTCTTCCCCTCACTGCTTGCTTTCATCCCGTCTGGTCTCCCTTGCCTGGGCTGGCAGACAGCCTCACATATCTTGGGAAATTCTCTCCCCATCCCCTTTGAGCAGGGGGGTCTCGGGCACCAGACATGGAACTTTATTCCCTAAGCGCAGGCGCATTTTGCATATTTTTGGCTGCATCAGATCCAGTTCCAGCCCCATACGGCCCCTGAGGCAGACCATGCAGCCCTGTGCCCCCTACAGACTGTCTGTATGGTTCCCCTCGTAGAGAATGCAGACGGGTAGACACCGTTGCCTGCACTACCCGGGCACAGAATGTACTCCGAAAAAGAGCCCATTTGCCCACTTTGTATGCTCCCTCCATGCCTATTTTAGGTCATCCATTAATTCCTGTTACCTCAAAAGCGACACTCTGACGAATTAAGCTAACTTCTTTGGGGCACTTTACCCTGACAACTCTTTGTCTTTTGTTACCTTCCAGGACACCCCAGTAGCACTCCTAGATGCCATGACGTTATCATCAGCTTAGGGCGACTGTATGTGACCTTCATGACTCCTTCCTCCCTTGCTCCATCTGTGTTTGAGGTGCTTGAGGAGATACTTGCTAATCCTTCTCTGTGTAGACTAATAACCTGTATTTACTTAGGCATACAGCAAGCTACTCCGGCCAGGGTGGCCCATTCATGATAGCACTTGGTAGAAGAGTTTTTTATTTTTTTTATTTCTTTATTAGTTTTATACCTCCAAATCAGTAGATCAAGTGCAAATACAATCATACAGCTTGCCCGCCTCAGCCGAGGTGGTTTATGTTTCAACAATACATGTCAAAGTCTAGACCAATGGTTACATCCGTGGAGATTCCTCAATCTTCAATACTGGGTAGAAGAGGTACATATTGAAATAAGTGGTCCTATTGCTGTACCCAGTCTAGGGCCTTGTTCCCGAATTTTAGACTACTACTAATACACTTGAAATTCTTGCAGCGGCTTTATCACACTTCAGTACGCTTGCAGCGGATCGGACTAGTTGAGGACCCACGCTGTCAACAGTGTGCCTCGTGCAGACTTTCTACATTTGGCATGGCTGTGCTCAGAGATACGCGATTTTTGGGAGACTATGTTTAAAGGCATTGCCGACATCACTCGCCATGCCTTGCAAGGCGCGCCTCTAGTTGCCCTGTTAGGATATGTCAAGGAGACCCCTCCTGAGGTTCGCCGGCTGAATGGCGATGTTACCACTACTTGCCAAACGTAGGGTGGCGGTCCACAGGGTCGGAAGGCGGGCTCCCACAAGGAGGGAGTGGCTGCGTGGTGCAGCATTATGCCAGGAACTGATGGACGTGTATTGGGAACTGATGCTCACCCAAGCTCGACCTCGAGATATCTTGTCTCCCCCGAAGCATTATCTCAGTACACTTAGGAACTCCGCAGAGGACATCCCCTGTCATGACGCTTTCTCATAGGAGACGCCCCAACTTGGCTTTTCTCTCACCTGCTGTCTCTGTCAGTATACCCTGCTGCGGCTGGTGGGCGCCCTACAAACCCGAGCTGAACAGATGCACATACTTCAGCCCTAATTAACATCCTATAGTAGGATCAACCATGAGTGGCCATGTTCTGTTTAGTGTCTTAGTTGTCCCCCCCTTCCCTTCTCTCCCCTCCTGTTTATTTCACTCACGACTTTTACATGAGTATTGTATTGGATAGGATAAATGTACCAGCCCTGTGAATGCATTCTGTTTCATTGTCATGCCTGTTGTAAACCTCAATAAAGGTTGTTTAATTTTTTTAATAATTTGAAACTATAGTGGTGGGAGAAAAAGTATACGTCGATTTGGGGGGGGCGGAGCTAGCTCATGACCAAGATGGCCGCTTGAGCCGAGAGCTCCGATAGCCCGCCACACTATCCGTTTATTATCCTGCAGCTGTGCCACATTTGCACCGCGGAACGGTGACTCGCCGCCCCCTGAGGTCCCGTGGAGCTGATCGCACTAAGAGCGATTCGCTTACCTGCCTCCTGGGCGAAGTTGCAGCCCATCGTGGATCCCCGACTGGCTGGGCTCAGGGCGCTGATGCCGAGAGGGGCCTGCCGAGGCCCGGAGGCCTCCTTCCTCCTCCCCGGCCGGGGGGAGTGGCGCCCAGCCCTCGAGGCGATTGTGCTGCGATGGCTGAGAGGTGCTGTCGCTGGCCTGGTGCCGTGGCGGATTGGGTGCCCCTGCCCGTGCTCGCTGATTTGCTGCGCCCCGGGCGATTGACGGAGGTGGGGCCAGCCTCCTGAGCGGCCCAGCAACAACTTAGAACCCGGCGCCTGGGGGAAAGCATAGGCCGCACTCTTGTGGACACCTCCGGGTCTTCTGAGGAGAGGCTGGTAGGTGGGCCCCGGAGGACTCTGGAGCCCGCTGGGGAGCTCGGCTGAATTTCTTTGTGGCAGCCCGGCGGATGAAGCGCCCCCGCCCCTCCCCCGGATCGGTTGTCTTCTGCGGTACCCCAGTGGAGGCCTGGCCCTTGCGGTGAGGTCGGACTGGCGCTGTTACGATTTTGCTGCACCTACCAGCATTAACTGGCCTCCTGTGTCCCTGGTGATCGGCAGCGGCGGGACTGACTGCCTGTGGGGCGATACCGGTCGGCCTGGAGATCTCCTGCGCCCCGACGCTCTGGGGTGTGCGGGGGGCCACGCTCACTGGATTGCCGGCCGAACGCCTGAAGAGACGCCGGTGAGTGAGTCCCAGTGATCATCGGGACGTGCTGGGGGACCCTGTCGCTTTCCTCTGGAGTGATCCGGCGCGTGTAGCGCCCCCCTCCTCCCTGTGGCTGCTGGTCTCTGCGGGCCCCCAGCCGAGAACTGCGCGTTGCTCTGAGTCCCCTCTGCCTGGGTGCCTCCTGTGGCCGGCTTGGTGCATGCTTGGGGGGGTGCGAGACCACGCACTGCCCTGCGCCCCCACAAACTCCTGATGGCTGATACAAGCTGGCCACGGACCGCCGAAGAGAGTAAGGGTTGATGCCACCGGATATTGCTACAATTGTGCTGCTTGCCGGGGGTGCGGCGGACACCCCACTGCACACACGATACTGTAAATGAAGACCGGTTGGTGGGCGACGACTTTTCTTTGAGGCCCCTTCGTAATTTCGTGCCGGACGCGATTGGTGGATCCCTCTGGGGCGGGCCCTCCTGGACGGACGGTAAACTTTTACTGGAGGTGGTCGGTGCAAGCCCAATTGCTGGGCTGCTGACCCGCAGTACACACATCGTGGGGCCTGCGGAGTGTCGCCATTTTGAGACATCGGCTGCCGCATCGCTGTGCGGAGGCCCTATTACACAGTGCCGGCGGTTGGCCCCGGGCTGTGCCGGTCGGCCTTGCAGCTCCCTCCGTGGTCGCAGCAGCTGCAAAGGGCTGTACGTCTTGCTGACAACCCAACGTTAAAGTTGCCATTTCCCAGAGTGGTGACACACACACGAAGCCAAGATGGGACGAGTGGATAAAACACAATCCAAATTGTCGTTTGACCCGAAGCGGTCCAAATCTGGCGAGTCCGCCGCTGAGGATGGCGTCGGAGAACAGGAACAGGGCACGGAAGACCAACGGCAGGACATTTGCAGCCTCCTGTTGGCAATGGAGAAGAACCTTCAAGGTGGGATATCCTCTTTAGGCACCAAGATGGATGCCCTAACTTATAGAATGGTACGCATGGCCGAAAGATTGGACAAAAATGCGGAACGACTTGACATGTCGGAGCGCAGACTGATGGAGGAAGCACAAATTGTCCTCGACACTGACAGCTGGGTAGGGTACTCCAAGTCCTACAGGATAAAACAGAGGACCTAGAAGCCCGCTCCAGGCGCTGTAATCTCCGCATCACAGGTTTACCGGAATCTACACCTACAGAGAACATGGAGCTCTTCAATGAAAAGCTTCTGAAGTTACTACTGGGCGACTCCTCTTTTTCAAGTATGTTTGTAGTGGAGAGGGCACACCACTCTCTTGGCCAGAGACCAGCGTCGGGTGCATCCCCCAGACCGATCATAGCGAAACTACTAAACTACAGGAATTGGGATGTCGCACTTAAACTAGCCCGCGAGAAACAACCGCTACGATTCGAGGGGTCGACGATCTCACTGTTCCCAGACTTCACAGTTAAAGTTTAGGAGGCACGGCGCTTGTTTGCTCCCATGAAGAGACAACTCTGCAAACTTGGGGCGGACTACGCCATGTTATAACATGCGAAACTGAGAGTGAACCGGCAGCGTCACTCGCATATTTTCACTGACCCGAAGGCCTTACAAAAAGTGTTGAAGGATTGGATGAAAGAGAAACGGTCCCACCCGGAACAACGCCTCCTGGATGAGTCGTCGGGGGGGGCCACATGGACGAGCAGGATTGACTACCACATGGTGACACTAACTGTTGACATTTATCGTTGAGTATAGCTTGCTGTTACTGGGGAGGGGGATCTGCTTTTGATTGTACTGTGATTGGGGAGGAGACACACTGATCCCTTGTGGATGGACCCTTCCGCTGCATGTTGCTTGCACACTTACTTGCATTGCGGGGAGGGGGATGCATTGAGGAGACTCCCATACACTTTCTTGTTTTAGCTTTCCCTTGACATGAGAACGGGTGCTATGAATGATCCGCTATACCTTTCATGCGAGCTATTTCTGGGTTGGCGCAGAGTGGAGGCCCACGATTCATCCACGCTTGAGCTATGCTCTCATACACTATCTCACAGCTGCGAGTATTTCTAAATGGCGGGGTGCAGAGTATGGCCTTTATAGGTCACGTATCTCTTATTACTGGGCGAGCTACATCCACCCCTGCGTGAACCACACCTGGGATGTGTTTTGTTGTTTGGGAATGGGTGGGTTTTCTACTTGGGAGGGAGGGATGGTACCGCAGCCAAGTTGGGGTTGGGCAGGCATGGGAGGGGGTTGGACTCGTGAATTGCTGCAACGCTCACTCACGCTGATTGCTTTCACGTGCTGCATTATTGTGGGATTGAAGCTGCAAAGTACTGGCCACCACATGTGTGGCCGGACACGAGTAGGGGGTGGGCACATGTTGGGAATGTTTTTGGATGTATTCTTTGTTGTATTAATTCATGCTGTGCAGCTTGGGTGTGACATGGTCCTGATTATAATATCCTTGTTACCTCACAACTACATGCTCTTATATGACAGATACACCAGTGTTTAATCCTGATAGCACTCTAGACTCGCTGATCCTGCTTACTTGGAACGTGCGCGGCCTTAATGACCACCGAAAGGTCCGTAAAATTCTAAGCTACTTTTACAGACACAACGTCGGTGTGGCCCTCCTGCAGGAGACTCACCTTCACCCGGATAGCCCCATTTTACGCACTAAAGGACTGATGGGCAATATCCATGCCGCGGGCTTCACTTCGCACACTAGGGGGTCATGACGTGGGTGAACCCGAAGACATCAATAACACTGACGCCCTTAGAAAAAGACAGAGAGGGTAGATTCGTCCTATCCAAGTGCTGTGGGAAGGGACTAGAACTTTCCCTTTTAAATGTCTACGGCCCTAACTATGACCACCCAGACTTCTATACTAACCTGACGACTTTGTCCCAACCATATGCTCAAGACCATATCTTGTGGGGAGGGGATTTTAATTTTACCAGACACCCTGCTCTGGATAGGTCGGATGGCCCAGACAGACGCCCTTCGGCCTCAGCCAGAGTGGTAGAGACGTCCCTGATGACATTGGACATGTGTGATGTATGGAAGCACAGACACACTTGCCAGGATGGTTACATGCACTACTCTGCACATCACAATATACACACGAGAATAGACTACTGGTTCGCTTCACAGCACCTGCTTCAGCATATTCGTGCATGTACGATCCTTCCCAGCACCTACTCTGATCATTCGCCACTACTACTTACACTTGCTTCCCCTAAGAAACGAATCCCCCCATTTTTATGGCGCTTCCCGCCATACTCCCTCCTCGACACTGTTTTCAGGGAGGAACTTGCCATCTCCATCGAGACGTTTTTCGTTACAAACGTTGGATCAGTTGACTCCTTTCAAACTGTCTGGGAGGCTTTTAAGGTGTATATCAGGGGGGTGACTATTTCCAAACATGTGGGGGTTCTTAAGTCGATACGCAGTGGGCTGACGGCTCTGGAGCGCAAATTGAAGGACCTTAGCGAAGAACTTACTCTGGAACTAGCGCAGACACTCCGAGAATATCATGAGGAAGCTGACGCAGAAATAAAACACCTCGGGAAATATGCCACCGCCCGAAAATATGGCGAGGGCGAACGGCCGGGAAAGGTTCTTGCAATCCTTAAGCAGGGACAGAACTACGATACCAGACATTAAACCGCAACAGGGAGATCCCCCGCTCACGGAGGCTCAGGTAGCTGAGCAATTCCGGAACTATTACGCAGAACTCTACTCCTCCCGCAGCTGCAGCCCAGACGAACGCATATTAGACTACCTGACCCATATTAAACTCCCATGGCTATCCAACTGGCATCATGAGTTCCTGATGCGCCCGATCGAGCGGGAAGAAGTGGTACTTGCTCTCTCGGAGATGAGAGCGGGTAGCGCGCCGGGCAGTGACGGTCTCACCGTGGCCTTCTATGAGGCATTCCAGGACCTCCTAATTCCACACTTACTCACACTGTTTGAGGATAAATGCACCTCAGGAACGTTGCCTCCGACTATGCGAGAAGCGATTCTTGTAGCCACACTCAAACCGGGGAAGCCGCCAGAGGAGTGCGCATCTTGCAGACCGTTGTCCCTTATGAATGTAGACGCTAAAATCTTCGCGAAGCTGCTTGCCAATCGTCTCAGCCCACTTGTCACCACTTTGGTGGCACCGGAGCAGGCTGGCTTTGTGCCTAGCCGGAACTTAACTTATAATCTGCGCACCGTTTTTGCAGCTTTACAGCATACCCGCTCAGAGGTCCCAGCAATTGCGGTATTTTTGGACATGGAGAAGGCTTCGACTCGGTCGAGTGGCCTTTCATGCAACATGTCCTTGGCCGAATGGGAGTGGGGGCAATCTTCCTGCAACTCCTCGAGACGCTATACTCCTCCCCCACGGCACGCATCCAGATTGGATCTCTGGTCACTGACCCCATACAAATTCGCAGGGGTACAAGGCAGGGCTGCCCTCTATCACCAATACTGTATGCCCTGACGGCAGAACCTCTAGCCTGCGCTCTACGTGAATATCACGGGCAGATGGGCATACGGTTTCCAAACTACGTCTAATTGTATCTACGTACGCGGACGACACGCTTATCTATGTTAGAGAGCCTGAGACCAACCTCTCTCCGGTTCTATGTGAGGTGGTTCTCTTTGGTTCCCTCTCAGGCATAAACGTCAACTGGAACAAGTCCATCGTGTTCCCCCTCACCCCGGCCAGAGTTCGATTTGAGTCGGAATATCCCCTGCAATGGACCACAGAGGCGGTGCGATACTTAGGTATCCGGCTGCATACCGACTCGGAAGTTGTCCTGAGGGAAAATAATGGAGTGGCTATCTCCAAGCTGGAGGATGATGTCGAAAGATGGGTCAGTCTTCCGCTATCATTGATGGGCAGAGTATCCCTCATGAAAATGATTGTCCTACCACGTTTCCTCTTTGCGAACATTCCCATGGTCCTGTCCAAAACATTCTTTCGGCATCTACACTCCCTAATGGTGCGCCTGGCATGTGCGGGCAAACAGCCACGCGTTGCCTGGAAGATATTGACGTTGCCATATACGATGGGGGGCCTTGGTGCTCCTGACTTGGAATTATACCATAGAGCTGCTCAATGCACACATGCATATCACTGGATACAGGGACCCTCTGACATACCGCACATACAGATTGAGACCATAGTTGCCAATCCCAGGCCTCTACCTGCCTTGCTGTTCTCGCCTCGGGACAGACGCACTGGCATAATGGACTCTCTAAACTCGGTCACACACGCTTGGCATTATATACTGGACGCTCATGCCGGTAATATTCTATTTGCTCCATTGGCCCGTCTTGACTGGTGCCATTGGCTTGCTCCGTGCAGGGACAGAGGAGTCATAATTGCATTGCAGATGCTAAACATACATACCACAGGAGACCTCTTTACAGACAACACTGTCCGTTCCTGGGAGGCTGTGGCGGAGGGTGATAACGTTCAGACGCCCCTTGCCCAATTCCAATTCCATAGAGTTAGACACGCTCTCAGGGATCTACTTGGAGAGGATATGGCGGAACCCCCAGAGACCCCGACTCTGACCGCTGTTATTAAAGCACAGTCACCCGCGAAATTAGTATCTAGAATATATCGCACCACGCTATGTCAGGGAAGGCGCATACACCAAACCACGACTGGCGTGGCAGCGAGACTTACAGGTAGAACGGACGGACGATAAGTAGCTCTACTGCTGCTTGAGTAGCAGACGAATCTCGCTCAACGGATGTCATAGATTAGTCCACTTTAAATTCCTTAACAGGGTTTACTATACGCTGGAACGATTATACCGCTATGGCCTGCGCGAGGGATCCCAGTGCGAAAGATGCGGAGAACTAATTGCTGATTTTCTTCACGTGGCCTGGGTCTGCCCGGGGATTACCTGCTTCTGGGGAGATGTCTTCACCGAAATTAACCGCATTACGGACATGATGTTATCTCCTGACCCGGTCCTAGCCCTACTGGGCTATTCCAAACCACTTCCCAAGAAACACAGACGTCTTGTGCACATGGCATTCCTCCTAGCGAAGAGATGCGTAGCACTTTGTTGGCTTCGAGGCCCGGCACCTACCTTGGCGCAGTGGTCCAGGGATATGCTGTACTGCTGCACACAAACGGAAAACTATAGCGAGTTGTTACCACCCCGCAACAGACCCAAAAACTTCTGGGCCCTGTACATGACCAGGAAATCTACTCTGACGGCTTCCGACCATGACGACGCGGCTTCTCTGATGACAGCAGGTTGCGACAACCAGGACCCTACCGTGTAATGAGAACCTCTATTTTGACACTGAACACTCAACCTCCCATGCACCTTCCCACCTGGGAAGAGACATGGCAGATAAGGGGCTCTGTATCGTTTGGTGGGCGGGACCACTCATGTGTCTGATATACTGGCTGCTTTATCTCTTTCTTTTGTAGTATGTATCTATGATGTATGATCATTGAACCACTGCATATGGATGTCATCACTTGGACCATGTCAATGTCTTTTTTTTCATTGTTTTGTTCGATTTCGCTTGTTTTTAAAATTCAATAAACATATAAATTTTTAACAAAGTATACTTCGATTTCCGTGGAGTGAGGTGGAAACTACAAGTCCTAGTTTAAAGGTATATGAAGGGTCACTACACAACCAAATTCTGATATAGGAGTCCAGTATGTGTTATGCATTTATGGAGTCCATAGTGAGCTCCAAGCTGATAATGTGTTGTCAGCGTTCCGAAAAAGGGAAGGTCAAAAATCCAAGGGCATGCTGGAAGAACTTCGTCACTCAAGAAAATATCATACTAAGAGGTTCAAGAATGGTCATACCCGAGAGAGCTTGAGACAACAAGTTTTTGAATTGGCACACGAAGGACATTGTGGCATTGTAGCCACCAAGAGAGCCCTCAAAGACAGAGTGTGGTTCCCTTGCCTTGATGAATGAGCTAAGAAGGAACTGAAAGCATGTCACCCATATAACTGCTTGTCTTCCCAGACAGCACAGCATCCACTAAATATGTTGGATCTTCATAAACAAGCGTGGGAGAAAATGCAGTTGATTTATTTGCATCTTTGAACAATGGGCATCATCTCATGGTAGCACTCAAGTCTTCCCTTAATGAAAGATTTATCATTGACGACACACGACTGTCATTGAGAGGCTGGATGATATCTTTACAGCGTTGGGTGTTCCCTCCACCCTCAAACCTGACAATGGGCCGCCCTTCAATATCAGAGAGTTTAAGGACTTTCTTGGTTGATTGAATGTCAAGCACCAGGAAAGCGCGCCTCTCTCACCACATGCAAACAGCGTTGTTGAAAGGTTTACGGGCACCCTGAAGAAAGTGGTTCAGCATGCTGCGCTTGAAGGATTCTATCTCAAGTCAGCTTTGCGTCCAGCCCATCGGTCTACTCCCCATTCTACAACTGGTGAAATCTCTGCTACCTTTCTGTTTGGAGAAGCCATTGGGACAAAGCTACCACAATGTACCATGATCTGAGTACTAGACACTGATGAGATTCGGGTCATGGACAGAAGGAGGAGACTGAGTCATAGTCAAGCAAAAAACAGAAATGCTAGACTGACACTCCATTCGATGCTGATCCACTGGGAGTCGTGACAAGTAAAGGGCATATGGTGACCGTTCAACATCCTGGAATGCCCATTACAAGAGACTTGTCCCATTTCCGACATCTGCCTCAATATGCGTCAGCTCCATACCTCACGAGTAAAACAAATCCAACCACGTTCCCAAGTAGAGTATCTGAATCTAATGCTTTGAAGCCAGAGCAACTTCTTTACCTCCTCCTCCGACTCAATCCGACAATTGGTGCAAGCACCTCCACGAATCGTTGAGGAACTCCAATATATAAGTTGTCCATATTTTTTTATTTAACAGAGGGGGATATCTAGTGTTGTGTGATCATGTGCAATAGGGCCCTTGTGTTCGTAATCAGACTCCTTACAAAGTTATGTAATCAGTTGGGAGGTATTTGGGTGTGATCAATAAAGTCTATGGCAGTACTTCAGTTAGTGGTTGCAAGCCACAGAATAAATCCGTGCCTCTCACATCTCCGCGTGTGGCGTAGTCATGTGGGGGCACTGCTGATCACCCTGGGTTCCCCTAGATGTTCTGGTATTGACGTGGGGGGCTCCAATGACCTGTCCCCCCCCATCGGCCTTAAACTCTCTGGGTCAGATGCGCGCTGGCTGAGCACAAGATGGCGGAGTGCTCCTCGGCAGCGCTTGCTGTTTAACAGTGGCTCCGGCTTCCCTCCTCGTTCATGGATTTTGGCCTGAATTCGTCACTGTTCCCAGCGGGGCAGGCAACGTGCGGGACACTCTTCTATTTCGGTGTCTGTGGTCCCTACCTATTTAGTCTCGCTCCAGTTCTCTGCTCTCCTTGATGCGCTGGTCGTAAGCCTGATGCCCTTGTGGTGCTGTGCCTGTGCACACAAACAGCAGACATTCTACTGCCCTCCGCTCTTCCTTGGTGCTGTGACTACGTCCCCCCTCCGACCCCACTTAATGGAACTCTGCTCTCCTGGTTTTTTGGGTCTTGACCTGGGTGCATCTTGCCATTTCGAGATGGTTTCCATCGATGCCCACGACCCGGGTCCGCCATTTTGTTGATTCTTGTCCTTTCCTTTGGTCTATTAGATTCCATCCTGCCGACCTTCAGACATTTCTCTTTTGCTGGACTGCCTTATCTCTTTCTACCCCTCAGGTCTCCCTCTCTCCTCTCACCAATCTCAGCCTCTAACTCTTCTCCCCCACCTACCGCTCTCTACCCCTTTTGATTTTTTTTTATTTCTCCGTTCATTGTGTAAATATGTAATATATACTTGTCCAAGCCTAATCGCTGGTAAAATGTAATCCTGAGAAAATCTACTATTTGTGTGTGTGTATATATATATATATATATACACATATATATATAAATAAATAACTGTAACCACTAGTATATGCAAGTGACTTTTGTACTCACTACCATTCCTATGTGATTCTTAGTTTATCCGTTTGTATCTCTTCCTTGAGTGACTTTACAACTTGTACATTTGCAATTTTTTCTGTTTGTAGCTCTTCCTTGTGTGACTTTACAACTTGTACATTTGCAATTTTTTTCAGTTTTATCTATTATGTATCTCATGTAATCCTAAATCCTTATGAACGGCAACTGGTTATTTTGTAAAGCGCTCTGACACCTTCGGGTAATGTTCGCACCATATAAAATCGCATTAAATAATTAATTAATAAATAAATAAATAAATAAAATGTGCGTGCTCCAGACCTGGGGTGGATGTTACACTGCCCAGTCAACCATGCCATAAAACTCCGATATGCTGTCGACTGCCAGTCAACGTAGAAACGAAACAGGCGTAGAATCGAACCACTGTCAGTAACATAGCCAATGTCCATTAATGCAAATACTAAGTAGTGGACCTTTGCCAGCAGACACCGCGGATCATGCAGGCCCAGACCGCTCCCCGTATGGCACTCGCCAGCCCTGATAACGGTCGACTCTAGCTAACTCTAGCCACCCTCGTCAACTCTGCTTTGCATTGCTGTCGTCGCCCTCCTGCTTCCCATCCAGAACCGCGCAGGTAACCGCCTGGAGTCCGGGCCGAAACAAGCTCAAGCTATCAGCCACGCCTGGACCCTGACTTATCACCTGAACAAAAGAGGAGGAAGGGAGAAGATGTGGTCCATCGGCTGCGCTGCCGCCTCTGGTGCAGGAAACCAGGGTTCGAGCCTCGAGGTCGCGTCCACATCCTGTGATTCTGCGCAAATCACTTAATCTCTCCGTGCCTCAATGTGTAATGTAAATACGGTGCTATGTAAAGCGCTCCAATATACCTTCGGGTCGAGTTCGCGCTATATAAATATGCAACAAAAACAGAACCTGCAGACAAGAACAAAACTATTCAAGCAGCAAACTTCGAGACACTGCGGCAACCGCCGATTTTGAAGAACGGCCCGGACAGGGGCACGTGTCGACTCCACAGCCAATAAGCACGTTGTAACTCTAGGCTGCACCCTATGATTGGCTAGGGCAGCGCTGAAGCTTCAATGCTTGCTCACCTTACACATTATTAGACACGCCTAGTCCCAGACGACGCAAGAAATGTGTTCTGCCGTGGTATTGGTTGTTTTGTGACCCGGAAGTGCCAGATATTACGGACAAATGACATCCGTTAAAAGATCAACAACGGACTACAGACATTGGACTGAATCTACGGAGGGCCCTTGTAAGTAGCGGACAGGTGGATAGCTTACCAGAGACCAGCAACATTACTCCCTGAGACAGTAATCCCGAGACCAGCAACAACTCGTCTTCCGAGACCAGCAACAACTCGTCTTCTAAGACCATATGAGATAACTAAAAACAGTAGCTGAGCAGCGGCCAATTTTTGCAGTAAAACCACTGACAGCCCACCTACAGATTAGAGACCACTCAGGGAGACCACAAGCACAGAGACTAGTGGCAGGTCCCTAGAGAGACCAGCGACCGCTCCCCCCAAGGTCCTAGCTATAGCCCTCCAGATATACAATCGACAGCTCGTTTTAGAACGACTAAAACCAACAGCTCCTTCAGAAAAAACATTTATAACCCGATTATAGAGACTCGTGACAGTCCCAGAGAAGACCTCATAACACCCTGCAGAAGATACATGTTGCTATCGATCTCCCGCCGAATGTCCTGCTTTATCTCCCCCTCTGAAGGACCAAGTATAGCTCCCTTAGAATATTGACATTCCCCCGAGGGATAACAGCGACAGTCCTTGCAGAGACCAATGACATTCCCCTTAAGGAGTCAATTGACTGCTCCCCCAGAGAGACTGGAGAGAGCTACAACAAGAGGATCAGTGACCGACACCTTCAGAGAAACTAAAGGCAGCCCCTTTAGAGGGACCAGCTATTTTCAACCCGGATCGTGACCATTTCCCAAAGAGAGTTGTACAAATATTGGCTTACCAAGATCTTCCGAAGGAACAGTGTCAGTTATCAGACTTGAGGTTGTATTAAAGACCATCCTCTAATCTCAGAAACGCAATCTTCTGTCTGAATCACCTGGATAAAAGAGCACAACAGCCCCTTCCTGCTCCCTCCCGGGTACAGCAGGCGGGAGAGCATGTCTGGGATACGGCTCCAGAACAAGCTCTCCACCACCGAGCGGATCGTGAAAGGTAAGCCCAAGAATCAGATTTTATCTGTATTTACAGATGTATTTGCGTTAATGACCCTGAAGGATGATGCCTGTTTAACACTAAGCGCCTTGGTGGTTGCCTATCATTAAGGACGGCGAGGCTTGCCTTGACATTAAAGGCATGACGACCAAGTTCGAAGGTACTCGGCTAAGCTTTGATTTCCCACGTGGAAGGCTAATTGTTTGATTTCCTCATTACAGAGTAGGCAGTGGCTTGATTTTCAGGAGTCAGTGATCTAGATTTTACATGGTAGGGCCTCATATTTGAGGAGGGCAAGCACTTTGATTTGAAGAGAGCAGTGCTTTATTGATGAGGATATTGTACTGAAACTAAAATATTTTCAAATCCAAGGGTAGCCTTTCAAGGCAACACTTTATTGGTTGTATGAGCAGAGAGACTTCAAGATCAGGTCCTTCCTACGTTGAGCTTCACCTTGCTGAACCGACAATATTAGGGTTCTTTAAGCTTTTGATAACTTCGAACCATGAAATGAATACAGCATTTTGGAATATATGAAGCCAATGTTTTGTTTTGTTTGTTCATTGGGAAGGAAACATATACATCAAGAAAGCCTCCATCGTGAAACAAAGAGGTGTACTGTTTAGTTTGTTACTTAAAGTAGAATTGAAAGGGCGTGTTTCCCAGGCTCTGGGCTACAGCTATCTATACAAGACTGTCACAAAGCACACTCCCAGGCCAGCCTTCTGCCTGCAAGTCTGATTTTCTTTAGTTTAAGTCTTGCCAATTTGTCTGAAATTTTATAATGTTTATAGAATCTTCGTGGGTTCACCTTATTGTTGGGTTCAAAGCAAAAGTGCACCCAAACACATCTTTGAAAAGCAATGCACCCTGCACTCGTTGGCTGCTTTCAGATTCCGACAATTTTGTGCTCCAAAACCACCTCTTCACATTTAAGTGTATGTATCAATTTTAAACAAGTCTGTAGTGTACACTGGGTCAGTTACCAATGTCCTTTGCATTAAGCTCTATATACCTAGTGTATTTAAAAACAAGAAAAAAAATCTGAACAATGTAACATTGAGAATTACTAAATCATCCAGTATCAACTCATTAACTCAAACAGCGAGTATACTTTTTTTTTTCTCTGTGTCATGAAAACAGAATACGTCAGAATAGCATAAAGACACCAGTGTGGGTAGAGATCAAAAACGACGTGGCAGGTTTATAAGAGGACTGCCAATTGGAAGACAGATTGTTGGGTGATGAAGGTAGATAGTCTTAAAGGCCAACTAGCCCGGTTTAAAAACGTGGTTCCTCAGAAATCAGTGGAGTATGTAAAGTAAAAGGGGTCACAAGATCACATTTGTTAGTACTCTTATCTAATCTGTTAGAGGATTGGAGAATAGGCTTCAAAGTGGCTAGAGCGAGCGCTTGGGGACCTGCATCAGTATCAAGTTCCTGCCATCTAGCTTGGCGAGTATTACTTGTACGCCACGGTTCTGAAATTAAGGTTTAGTTGATTTTTCTTAATAAAACTGAAAATGAGCAGATTCTGGAAATAGTTTATTATGACTCTGCACAGTCACCCTGCTGTCCAGTATAAAATGAAGTCTTGGCATGTGGAACGTGCAGCATGACACAACTTAAAACTGAATATGAGGTGCAGACCCGAGGAGCAAATAGAAGAAACTCAGCAATTAGAAGGTTGAACTTAAGACTCAGATGGGCCATCCAGTATATTAATTCTGTAACCACGCCCAACCTACAAGTGAATTTAAAGGATGATTCCTGAAATTAATACTGGGTGTCATTTGTGTACTGTACAGTGCACCTAAATCACACCTGGCTTTTGAAGATGCTACGCAGTACCAAATGATCTACCTTGCATAACCTGCTAAGATGGCCAAGAGTATCGGAAGGTATGAATTCTCACCATCCTTTAAGCAGAGAATGTCACCCGTTAGTTAGGTGAAGCACTAACTTCTTAGCAAAAACACATTTGGAATGGAATAAGTTAATCTGTTAAGTCTAGTATGACAAGTGGTTGGGATGGTAAACCTTCATGACACTGGCAGGAACATTTACTGCTTGTGGAATGTGTTTTAGGATAGAACTAATGACACAGCCACATTTGCAGTCAGCTCAGGAAACACCTCTGTCTGATTGCTCAGGTAGTCGTAGGCGAAAATCAAAGTTGTCCATTTCATTTTTGAACTCAAGGGTTTTTTGGTGAGTTTTCTGCAATGTCTTGGACTTTTAGTAGGGTGCAGTAGATGGGAAATAGATTAACATTGGAACTTTACTATTTCAAAGTACTTGAATTATCTTCTGTCGATTCCCAGCTTCGCTCAGTTGGGACTGAATGAAGGTGCATTTTGCCTTTGGTACTTTTTTTTGCAAGAGATGCAACTGTCTAAAGAACAGCCACATTTGTGTTAGTTGGATAAGTTCTATAGTCCTGTCCACCATGCACACTCTCAGCCCTTTGACTTTCTGCTGAATAACCTTTCTGGTTTGGGGTATAGAAATAGATTTCAAAGGAGGAAGTTGGTCGGCAGTGTGCTGGTACACTGCGTGATGCTTTGAAACAGTCAAATGCACGTCTAAGGCAATAAAAGTAACTAGTCACAGCTGCAAACTTAAGGTGTCATGAAATTATTAAAAACACAAAGGAGTTTTGTTTTAGTAACTAGGTTGACCAAATATCTTCACTTGACTTAAAGTGAAGGAAATTGAAATAGAGTGACAATCTGAAGAGCCTACAGGAGGATAAACCAAACATGAAAAGGGAGATTGCTTTACACTCTCCCTTCCACAAAGGCCTACACAGGGAAAGTCCTAACCAGGCACACTGAACTTTTAGGGTATCTCTGGATACACACTTAAAGCGTACCAATAGCATATGGTGTTGACCTCCACATGAATGGTTTTGATTGGAGGACAGCTTGAAATCAAAGGGAAGAGTGCTTTGAATGCAAGGGAGGGGTTTTTGGATTAATGTAAGACACAGGATTATATTAATTGAGGATTGTGGCTTGGATTTGAAGAAGCTCTTGTTTGTACTGCTTTTTAAGGTCCATATACTTTGTAGGAAAAATATTGCAGAGTGTTAATTTAATGTGAAGTAGCCGTCGTTTTCTAAAGGACAGGTGCTTTCCCAGGCATAAATGTTTAAGGAAAGTCACTGCATCTATAAGCAGTGTGTGGGTGATACTTTTTTTTTTTTGAAACGTTTTTTATTGTTTTCCAAATCAACAACGCAACAAACATCCCCTTGCCTCCACCCGTCCAGGAAATACCACACATTTATCATCAAGACCAATTATCCAGGAGAAGGAACAACCTTCCCACCCAGTCCCCTACCCCCCCCCTCCCCCACCCCATGTTAGTGTGCCCCCGTCCCCTACCCCTCTTCCGATGTGCCCCTCCTCCCTAATAAATAAGATACAGGAGCCCAACCTCTCCCTAAGCAAACAGAGCCTTCCCTCATGCCGAGCCAAGGTGCAGGCGGCCAGGGCCCACCGTCATTCCCCTTCTACTCCCCGCTACCTCCTGCCTGTCAGATGTGCTCTCCCCTTCCCCAGCATCAGACATCAACCCCTGAAGTTCCACCACCAACGCTTCCCATGCCCGGGCCGTCGCTAGTGCCTTCTGTGTGGGTGATACTTGCTGCTCTTTGGGCATCCCCTACCTACCTCGGTTTACATGTTGGATCACCAATGATGGTGTTTATTGATAACCATTGATCTATGTCTATTTACTTTACTTGATCTTAAGATCGAACTTTGCTGCTCACCTGTAAAAAGCAAATGGCTTGACACATGCCCTCTACACCACTGCAGCCAAGTACACCACCTACTTCAAATGTTACATGTTATGCTTGAAGCTGTTATATACTCTCTTTATCACACTGTGTTTGTGAGTGTTAAGCCCTCTTATTTCTTAATAATTAGCACATTTAATATCAAGTGACGCGTCCCCTAAGCAGTGGACTTGTGGGTGTATTATCAGTTTCCAGCTTTAGAATATTTTGGCCATACAACTTAAATTAAGCTAATATTTTTAGAAAACAAGCTAAGGTTTCCCTTTTAATAATATGATATTTTGACAATCTGCCTGTTTCTTGTAAGATGCTAAAGCTTTTGCTCAAAGGCATTGTTTTCATGAAGTATTTTTATTAGGTCTCACTCTTGGAACACGAATGAAACAAAGTAAGTCTTTTTTTAAACACATAATGTTTAAATTGCACATAAAATAATAGCCTTTTTCTGCTATATATACATACATTTCAAGGGCTGGAGAGGATCAAGTACTTTGTGTTACATCATAACAGGGGTGAGAATAGGCTTAGCTGAAGAGTAGCTTTAGGATATGTATTATGAAGGAAGTATATTTTAGGTTAAAAACAGCCTGAAAGTGGGGTTTTGAGATTATCCTTTTTAGCGTATGCATGCAGATAGCTGTAATTGTTTGCTGGCAGTGCTAATGAAGTCTGTTCTACCAGAGCCGTAGCATATCCTGGATGGTTACATTATGTTGCTGGTGAAGTGGCTGTAGTTGAGCCAGGCATGTTGTCTTTGCCAAATTGTTTCCCATGGTTTCTGAAGTCCACACACACATCTGAAACTCCACCCCCAGCCCGACTCTCTTTACGTGACTAAAATGTAATATTTTCTCGGGAAATGACTGTCTTTAAAAAGGTGAACATTAAGAATTAGATTGGATCGTAGTTGTTGTGGTTACTTGAAATGAATGAAGTTACACTGCATATGTAGTTCTGTTCCTGATTGTAATTTTTTGCTTCCTTATGGAGTGTATGGATTAAAATGTATTTCCTCAGTAAGTTTTCTTTATCTTCCTTTTGAGCGAGTAGTAACTGGATTTTCTTTTCTAGCGCTTCTTCTCATATTGACACTCGAGTATGATCATTTCTTCAATCTCCTAGTAGGACCACAGCTTACATTCTGCCTACTCGTTGATTTATTGTTGCCTTACTGCAACATTTATGTTGATTGGTACTCGGAGTATGTGCTTCATTTTGCTTTTTTCTGTACTAATGCTAGGTTATCTTTCATTAAACCTCCTGTCATATCTGAAAATTGACTTGAATTATAATTTCATCCAGTGTTTGTTCCATTTCTTCTGATTCTTCGTGAAAAGGTTTTCCCCTTCTTCATTTTACTTATTATGTTGCGCCTACTAGGCAGAGCATGTGCTGTCTGTTGTGAGATGTATTGTCATCTCTCAGTGGACTTACCATTGCTTGGTTTCATTGTTGTTCTCATTTGCTTGCTTCTTATTCATTAGCTTGTGTGGGCTTGGTTTCTTTTCGTGTATTTGTCCCTCCCCTGAAGCATGGAGGCATTACTTGTTCTTCCTCTGCTCACTTTTTGGGTGCAGTTTTTTTCTTTTTGTTTAAATGCTTCACAAGAGTGCATGTGTTTTCCTGTTGTCTCCTTTTCCCCTTTCCTTTCCTCTCAGCTGCACTTGTATTGCTCTTTCTCTGCCCATGTTCTTCTCGCTCCATCCCTCTGTAATACAGGCACCCTTAAGTGCTTCTCTCCCGTGTTTCTTTATCACCTATATCCTTCTCCCCACAACTCCACATGGTGCTCTCATCAGTTCACCCCTCCTCCTCCCCAACACCACGTTCTTCTCTTTTGGTTTGTTTCCCTCCCTGCATGCTCAATGTTGCTTCCCCCCACCCCCTCCAGTTGTTTCCGCTCCTGTATTGCTTACCCTCTTCCTATTGCTTATCGCCTCTTGTAATTTCAACCCACCCATGTTGTTTCCTTCACCCATATTGCTTCCTATCTCTCGTGCTACTTTTTTTTTCTTTTTGTTTACCAGTCCATCTCGGATTAATAAAGGAATAAAAACGCTTGTCCTTTTGTCCGCATGTTAATGTTTCATGCGAAAGTCTACAAAATAACACTGCCAGGCTCCCCCAACCCCCTTTTTTAGGTCTCACGTGGCGTTGCAGCGCAAAGCGCTGCTCGCCTCGGAGAGATTTATTGTTAACGAGGAGTTTCAGAAATGGGCTTTAACCCACGCCCCTCATTTTCATTGGCTGGCGTCACCATTTATGCTAAACTGTGGCCTGCCATTGGAAATGAGCTGTTGGCGTTGCCTCCCTTTCGCCTTTTGGTCCGGCCCATCCGGACTAGATCGCCTGCTTCACGGCTGTCGTGAAGCAGTTTCTCAAGGAGGCGTGTTGTATAAACAAGCCCTGAGATCCAGTCCGGATGAGCCGTCTCAAAAGGAGACCGGGCGCAGCGTGTTTATTTTTGCATCGTGCTATCGCTTTAAAGTGAAAGCGCGCTGCAAAAATACAGCGGCTGCCTTCCCGCAATGGCGAGCGCTTGTTCAGTGTGCATCCAAGGCATCATGAGCAGTATAATGTCCTCCCGATGTGCATAAGCGAATAATTCACTCACTAGGGAATATTGCTTTTCGCCTTGCTCGCCTGAGTGCTGGCACTTAGTGCCTCTTAGTCTTCTTAAGTAGAGTCTACATCACCAGAGCATGGTCAGCTGCTGGTAGGTTGTCAACATCTACCAGCCGTTATTTGTAAAATGTGGTCGCTTCAGCATCATGCTGAGGGGTTGGACATGTAATAAGCAAAACAAAGGACTTAAACCCGCCAGAACACACACGGGTGCGCCGGGCATTGGTCAAATGCCATGTGTATGCCAGCACTGTAATATGCTTGTCACCGGGCAAGGCGCGCGGCACTTCGGAGATGAGATGCGATGCGACCGCCGAAGCTGTCAGCATTGTTCAATTGTTCTATTATTCAATGCGTTCTAGTTGTGAAAAATACATTTTGCGATCTATAAATAGGAGCGAGGTTTTGTGTCCAAATCACCAACGGGGATACACTAGCAGCGTGTGCCTTGGGACAGTACTACGTCACCACCCCTCCCCCATGTGCCGGTGGCTATTGTTGTGGCCCCACGGTCGCCTGCAAGGGTTTTGATCTCTGGGGGAGGGTCTGTTATTGATTTCGGATTGCTTGTCCTCTTGGAGCCCATTATTTCGTGGGGGCAGGAGGGGTGTTTATCTTCGCTCGTGCGCCGCTCCTCTGCCCCAGAGGTATGCGTTGGGCCCTGGGAGGGGACTCATTAGGACAAGGGTCGTGTTTAAGTCTGTGTGGTGTAGGCCCCTCTCCCAGGTGTGGGGGTTGCGGCCCTGGCTCTGTGACAAAGGAGGCAGTGTCTGTCCCTCCGGCGGTGCATGAACCGGGCCCAGCCAAAGCACACTGCATGCTATCAGCGGTAATCTCCAGTACAAGGGCAGTGAGGGAAATGCAGCAGGGCAGGTTTTAGGGAATGTGAACAGAGACCGCTTACCACCGGCTTCCGTGGGCCCAGAACCACAAGAGAGCACTCGGTTTCTCACCACAACACCCTTTCTCTCCTTTGGCCTCTCTCCCTCCAGTACTTGTCCGCCTGCCTGTGTTATTCTCTTCGTAACGTGTATCTCTCTGGTGCTCCTTACCTTTCTGTCTCTGCGCTTATTGTTTTCTCTCTACGATCATGCATGGTCTGTAAAGTGTCTGACTTTTCCTGAAACACAAGAGTTGCATGAGGTCTGTTGATGAAAGCCTTATTCCAGCCTATACTGCTTCTTCTTGTCGAAGTCCTGTGCAAGGCCTGGACGACCCATGCCTACTTGAGCCACATGCAAGGCTTGTCTGCCCAAGGCACCCTAAGCCTGTCCCATGTCCGTCTTTCAGAGTTCTATGGTCTGTACAAGTTATGTTTCTCAAAGCAGGAGGCGTGGCATATTTGATGCCTAGTTGAAGGCCTTGCATGGCCTATATGGCGACTGCCTACTGCCCCGCACCCCCTTCCTTGTTAGTTGACTTTGCCCCCACCAAACCTCCCTTTTGTCGCTCACAGGGGCAGAGTGCTAGTTGGAACGGCCACAAATACTGTGCCAAGTGACTCTAAGGGCACTGCACAAACAGCAATTCGAAAGCATGTAAATACCCGGCAGTATAAGGACCCATGTTGTACAACCTGCTAACTATGACCATCTACACCACAAATTCCCACCTCGCACCCAGAAATAAGCTCCTCATTCCAGAAACCTGTATGTATGGGCAGAGCTGTCCCTAGTGTCAAGAGTAAATGGTATCTGGGTAGATTGGTTGGTTTTTGTAGCGCTTTCTCTATGGCATCTTTTTTTAATTTTTTAATTATTTTGTTGCTGTGATAAGATGCAATTGGTGCTTGACTTCAGCGTTACAGATCGGTTTTGTGGTACACTCAGGCGTGCTATTTTTAGCTCTCACAGTGGTCCTTGGTAGGGTAAATTGTAGCTAGTGCTTCTTAATGAGGGGCTTGTGTGCGAAGGAAGAAACAGCGGATGTGGACAGAAGGGAGAGTGCCCTGTTCTTTGTCCTTGCATGTTTCTTTTTCAAGGACCCAAGCCCCCGCCCAACCCCCACAGTAACAAAAATTCTGATTTGTTCCACAGTTTCTGAGATTTGGATGACACTCCAAAACAAGCATTAAAAATGCAATAGGTCTTGCCTTTCATTAAGTTAAAGTCATTTGCTTTGCTATACAATACCATTAGCAAAGCAAATGGCTTTAACTTGATCAAAGGCAAGACCTATTGCATTTTCAATGCTTGTTTTGCGCTGTGGCACAGCATGCCTAAAACCATTTGCAAAATAAATAAGTCCCCAAGGCTAGACATATTTGTTTTGCCCATACTTGTTTTTTCTATTGAGTGGTTGTTCTTGCTTTTCCATCTATCATATCTACAGTCCTCTTTTTGGTCTCTCCTGACCCAGCGCATGCGCTGCTCTGGCGAGACTTTTTGAGAGGGCTCCAAAAAGTGCTACCATGGCCAGCCTAGAGCTACAGTGCATGTGCATGGGCGCGCGCGCCACGCTTGATCGCGATTACTTTTACTTGCACGGCCGCTTGGCATAGCCAATAGGTCTAGCTTTTGGGACCTTATAAGTATTTAGTTATGCTACTGTTGCATCGCTAAATACTTATAAGGTCCCAAAGGCGAGACCTATTGGCTATGCCAATGCTTGGTGTTTTTGTGGGAGAAGTGTGTCTGAGAGCAAGACAACGTTAGAGGAAGAGGGTGTGTGACTGAGGTGAAAAAAGATCTGGGTTAGGCCAAAATGTACCTTTCTTTCATTACCTCTTAGGTAAGGGGCTGGGACATGGTTTTGATTCTGGTCATTCTTGCACAACCTATTTGCAGCATGGCCATGTGTAAACGTTTGCAGGATGACAGATTGCCAAGGGTAATTTTTCGATTATCTTTTTCAGTTTCCTGTTAGATTTTCTTCTAGAGCTAATAGTTGACATTAATGTCAGCTTGTCAGAAATCCATTGGGAATTTGTATTTCCAGCTCTTTTCCATAAACTATTGTAAATATTGTATATAACTGCTCATTGCATTTTGTTTCCCATTTCCCTTTCCAATACTCTGTTCACGTTTACAACAAGCATTTACAATGCAATAGGTCTCGCAACTGCGAGTTTTAGAGCTATTGGTATTGTAAATGGCAATGCCTTTTGAAAAATTAAAAGGTATTGTAATTTATAATAGCAATTTTCCACCAGTACCATAACTACCATTATTATTACTATCACCACAGAGTAGTAATAGTAATAATTGTAGTGGTGGTTATGGTACTTGTGGTGGCTGTAGCGGTGGTGGTATTGGTACTGGTGGTGGTGGTACTGGTTGTGTTAGTAGTGGTGGTATTGGTGGTATTGTTTGTAGTGGTGGTGGTATTGGTGGTTTTAGTGGTGGTGGTACTGGTGGTGGTTACGGTGTTGGTGCTGTTGGTGGTACTGGTGGTGGCGGTAGTGGTGTTGGTGGTGGTACTGGTGGCAGTGGTGTTGGTAGTGTTGGTGGTGGTATTGTTTGTAGTGATGGTAGTGGTGGTGGTTCTGGTGGTGGTGATGGTATTAGTGGTGGTGGTGGCAGTAGTATTGATGGTGGTGGTATGGTACTGTTGGTGGTATGGTACTGTTGGTGGTATGGTACTGTTGGTGGTATGGTACTGTTGGTGGTATGGTACTGTTGGTGGTAGTGGTCCTGGTGGTGGTATTGGTGGTGGGTAGTGGTATTGGTGGTGGTGGTATGGTACTGTTGGTGGTGGTATGGTAGTGGTCCTGGTGATGGTAGTGGTCCTGGTGATGGTAGTGGTCCTGGTGATGGTAGTGGTCCTGGTGATGGTAGTGGTCCTGGTGATGGTATTGGTACTGGTGGTGGTGGAACTTGTGGTGGTGGTAATGTACTGTGTGCCGCGCTGCTTGTAAGCGAGGTGAATAGGGTTGACCTCAAAGCAAGAAGTCTTCTGAGGGTCAAGGGCGACCACAAGCACGTGGGGCGCTCAGGGCCGTGCAGTGGGATGTGGTCAGGATACTTTAGGGACGAATGGGCGGCTGGCTCTAAAATGTAAATATAGTGTGGAGCATGGGATGGGCTGAAAAAAAGTGGTCTGTCTAGGGGGTACTGATCAATGAAGCTGCTGGTCGTTTAGGGGGCTGCAGGTGACTGGGCAGTGGGGGCCTCAATTTAAAGGGTCTGCTGCCTGCAACGTGGAGAGGATTAGAGGGAGCCAATATGTCAGGCAGTGCAGGAGAAGAGAGATGTCTGTATGCATGAGAAGAAAGCTTGTTTACGGCAGAGAATGAGAGGCGAGTAGGAGGTGTATGGAGGTGACAGCTGGCAGTCTCTCAGTAGGGTCAGTGGCAAAGACAGCAGCAGAGGGGGTGTAGAGGAGCTGGGGGTGCTGCCTATCAGCACTGGGGGCGTCGGGTCCCAATGTCCAGGGTGAAAGGCCTGGTTCTGCACACAACGGGTGGGCGAAGACTCCCTCCCGCAACAGACGGACGCTCCCCACCTCCGGCTGAACACAAGTCAACGGCCGGGCTGACACGTCACATCGTGCAACCGACCCTGTGTAGAAGCAGGCATGGGAGACCCGCCCGCTGGGACTGCCGAGGAACTACAAAAAATCAAATACAAGAGGATTTAAGATGGAACTAGAAATACACCAATAGCATGCCTTCATCTACGAACAAGAGTAAAAGAACTTGCTAGAAGGTAAGATTCTGTGCTGCCAACCACTGGGGAGAATTATTGCCCATTTCCCGCCTCTTGCATGACAAACCGATAAAGCTGCCAATAAGTTCAGGGCACCACACTGATTGACGCTGTTCACAGAGTTCTGAGCCGCCGGGATGCTTAAAGACGAGTTATGTGATTGGTGAAAACCATAGGACCCGGCACGAAATCACAGCTTGCTCCCGTCTGTTTCGTTAATGAGATACTTTCACCAATAGTAGTCCTCTGCTGAACATGCAGGGATTGAATCTGTGACACGATTGGTCAGACGTGAACGGATGCGCTAAAGAGACAGTTGTGTTTGGAAGCGTCACTTAGGAAAACGCCTTAGCAACGTGACGTCAATTAGAAACAGAAGCAGAATCCGATGCCTTCGGTAGTCAGGGTCTTTCTTAACTGGGAGAATGTTATTTTGCCACGTTGTTTAATTAAACATTTACCCCAATAACAAAACAACTGACTGGCGCGTGCAAGGCAGCGTGACGAGGCTTCTGATAAGAAACTTTGTCACGACAGCCGTAATGCAGGCGATCCAGTCTGGATGGGCTGGGCAAAAAAGCGAAAAGGCGGCACCCTAGAAACCGTATTCCCAATGGCAGCCCACCGATTAACATAAACGGTGACGCGAGCCAATGGGAATAAGGGGCGGGGCTTCAAGCCCTTTTCAGAAAGTACTCATCTGCAATAATCCTCGCCGAGCGAGCTGCGCATGTGCGCAGCAACGCTAGGCGAGGCCTAAAAATGTCTTAAGGCAACATCAGCCCTTTAGTTTTTCATTCTGTTGCGATTCATGCCATCACCTTTTCTTGGTTAAATCTTGTTGCATCACAGCTGGGTTTTTTTGTTTTTTTTTGCCTTCATTGGAAAGTATGCAAACAATGCCCTCATATGTACAGTATTAAAATATATTATATATAATAGTTGGCCGGCTAAGCACTTATAAGGTCCCAAAGGCGAGACCTATTGGCTATGCCAATACTTGTTTAGGTCCGGCGTTAGCCAACACTTTTCGATTTTACTAAAATGTATATATAGTACACATACTTGTAGGGGCTTTTAGACCTCTCTCTTTATCTATTTGTCTGTTGTTTCATTCACAGTAAGCATCAACATTATGCCCTTTCACAGTAGTTCCATTCAGTGCCACGGATTGCTATAGCAATGTGTGCTTTCGAGATGAAAAAATATTAGCTGTTAACCATTTTTTAAATATATATTGACAATTGTCTAGCAGCTCTCCCCCTGGAAAAAAATGAAAAAAACAAGCATTCAGAAAGTCAAAAGCAGATGGTCAGCACGAGACCTAGTCGCTTTGCCAATGATTGTTATGTTGTACTTTGTTCCTATTGCAACCTCCACTTACGCAGAAACGGGTTTCTTGATTGCACAATTATTGTGACGTGCTTTATGTAGCATTTACTCCAGCCGTCTTCTGCAGTCCGCTCATTGATACACACTTTGTAAATTTAAGAAGGATGAAAGGCTGTGAAGCCCCTGCTGAAATTAATAATTGTGCCCTATAGGGCAGACAAAGATTTCTCCAAAAGTCACAATAGTGGACCATGTATCCACATTAGGCCTTGGCAACATTTTCATTACATAGACAAACTCTTTTGAAATTCACAAATTCTGTGTTTAAGCAAATTTTGCAAAATGTCTTGCCATTTCATGAGTGCAACTTCTGTCTTAAATTGTGCCCACATGACACTAGTCTGAGCAGAAAAAGTCTTACAGGGAGAGCAAAACCGTAGAGAGGTACATTTTTCCTCAAACCAGTCTCCTACTGAATTCTCATGTGCTTCTTGTACAAAAAGCATGCCCTCACGTCCAACTTTTACTCAAGATACGGAGCCAACTATTTGCAAACAATACTTGCATTTTGGGGGGAAAAAATGCAATTGTGGCCACTCCTAACCCACATGTAACCGTATACTAACTACTACTCCATGCCAGAATGTAAAATATATTTTGTACATTTCTAGTCAAATAGTGCCACGTGTTATTATCCTTGCATTACTTAATAAAAAATAAAAAAAAAAGACTATTAAGATGTATTTACTAATGTGACATGCACTTTTCTTTGTCTTTGGAAAGCAAACCGCTTTTTAGAATATTTTCATACCGATAATAGCTTCCCTTTTCTGCTTTTGTTGTAATGGGAGCCCTGGATGGCTACATCTGCTGTTTATATCGCATTTGGGATCACTGCTATTTTAAACCTACACCAGGACACCTTATGTAGCCCGTGTGACTGGTTATTAAGATGAAAGCGAAACCACGAGAAGCAACAACAAAATAAACTAAACGGAAGCCAGAAAAACTATAAATGTCTCTCAGGCTTCAATCAGGATGAGTGACCCTTGGCCCACCTGCTGTAGCCCAGCCTACCCCTCTTACAGCCACTGACTGAGGGGGGCTGAAGCCCTTTCAGCCCTATGGGTGTTGCACTCCTGGCCCTGCCGACACTGATACGGACGAGGCCTCCGAAACGGAGGTGGTGCAGATTCTGCCCTCCCCTGAGTCTGGTTAGAGGAGTGATGAGGGTTCGGACACTATCACACTTGGGTTGCCGGTGGTCCCGTGTTGGGAAAGTCTATGGTGTAGAGTAAACGACATGAGTGCCTTGTTATGTATCCAATCAATAAGTCATGCCGGAGGGGGTATGGGTAGGGGGTGGTGGGTGGGGGGAGGGACGTAACACGGGGCAGTTGATAGGTTTTTGGATTAGTTGTATCGATAGCATCAAGGAGCCTTGTGAGTGGAGTCTCCGCGACTTATACGTGGACAGGCTGCCAGCATGCGGACACTGGATGGTGGAATTACAAGGGACTACTCCGCAAGGTTACAGGGGGAGCAATAACTCAGTTAGTACACCATTGGGTTACAATAGAGTTGACAGTACAAAGATAGCTGTGCCTTAGTATGTCTCATGTAAGTGCTGAATCTTGATTGCATTGTTTTTGAGTGATTTGAAATGCAAATAAAAATATATATAAAAAAAAAAAATGGGTGTTGCACTCCTGACCCAATCCAGGTTGAAGTTGTGTGCACAAGTGTTATACACATTCATTAAGGAACGGGATGTGACGTGATTTCTTTTCCAGTTAAGCATAGGAGAAAGGCGAGCGGGAACTCCAAGCCCTACACCTGGCAGACCACGATTATCTTAGCTGTGGACTCCTCCCCTCTCGAGTGTGGTGAAGGATGGAGGCGGATACCAGGCGTCTGAATTTGCAACAGCTTATGCTGATTGGCTAGAGCCGGGTGAAAGCGTTGCCTTCCCGCCCCTGCATCGCTCCCTCCTGTCTGGTGCTCTTGTAAACAAGTGAGCAATTAGCTGCTGGGAGAAGTGAGAGCTAGTGTGTAGCTTGTAGAAGCCTAATACACCGAGCACCCCGAAAACAGTCAGGTTTCCAACTGGAGGCATTAAACAGAGCATACTGCATAATGTTTAACAGGGCCCAGATAAGCCTTATTGTAAGCGCTCATATAGTTCCGAAAGCAGTTGGTATTAATATATGGGTTATTATAGTGCAACTTAATCCACTAGCCACTATGCGACAGCACCCAAGCACCTTCAACACATTAAACAAAATGTTCCACGCACATTTCTTCACTACACATCACTAACACACCAGCAGCACAAGCCACTATGTATGCCTCCAACTCAAAGGTCACATTAGAGTGAAACCTATCACCCACATGCATTACACACCTAATAAAACCTAATCGGGACACTATGCAAATGTTCAATACAGCTGTGGTGTGCCGCAGAGCCAGCAACACAGCATTTAATCTATCTAAACTGCATGCAACTGTAAAACTTCAGATCTAGGAGTTACGTAACCATTCAGTAAAGCCCTCCAGCCTAACAGCCTGGTCACCAAAATCACCCACATACACCTCAATGAGTAACACGGACATAGTGTATGGCATATTATTGTGAAAAATCGAATTCACCAATCTGCGAAGAAAACATCAGAACCATGTGGATAGCCAACCGTGCTAAGGGGCCGCTGGCTGACTGTGCAATACACAAATACTAGTAATGTAAGACAACATCAGTGATTCCAGATGTATGCTGGCTTTTCATGTATGACTGGGTCTGGTCCAGGCTGCCTTCAATGTGTGCATCAGTGTTTTGCTTTGGCATCCAAACCTTCATGGCCCTTTCACATTCTCTAACTATTCCTCTCCCTCTAGTCACACGAAACAATAGCACAGTCTTACCTTGTAAAACCACCATTCGATAATGGAGTAGTACTTTTACTTTGAGTGCTATGAAAGTGCAAGGTTGGAATGGAAAACACCTTACTTAATAACTACTTGTATATAAATAAGGGCATTATTTTAGATTGCGTTCGGAAAATTCAGTACTAGAGATTTCGTCCGCATGTGAGAATGTTTGCACCCCCACTTTGCGACTGTGTCTCATTCAAGAGTCCCTCTATATTTTGAGCAAAGGAGTTATCGAGTGTGTAGGTCTGGTCAAATTTATCCTTTCAACTCTTTACACCATCAAATACTTGCCCTGAGCAGTGACCTTTTAGGGGATGGCAAAGTGGGAATTACCGAGCAATACCATCTTCCAAGGGCACCTACTAAACAAAGTGGCTTTTCTCTCTCTATCGCCTTTATATCTGAATCTCAACTTTCTTCCTTCTCTCTACCTAGCTCTACTCTGTGTGACCCCGCTCCTAATACTTTTTGGCTTCACGAGGGCTTAAATTAGCAGAATGTGGGTGATAAAATGTAAAGTTGTTCAGAACAGGGGGCTCAAAAATATGTCTTGCCCAGTGCCCCAACATTCTCTGGATGACACTGGCCCCGTGCTCCAGTAGATTTTTTGTGCCCTCATTATCTCGCTCTGTTTATAGGGTGGCAATTAAAAACTGCTCGGTGGAATCGCTGCCAACGAACTGGGCTCAGTTGAGGGAGGCCTGCGTTTGAAAAGGAAATCTTCAAGCTGGGGTCAGCCTGAGCCCACCTTGGATGACAGGGCCGGCTGCGGGATCAATCGGCCATGTTAACACACCAAGTCCAGGCGGCTTAAGCTGGCATCGGCCATCTGTCAAATACCACTGGGTGGGGGAGCTGAGCGCAAACACAGACCCTGTCGGGGGAGTCACTGAGCATTCCACCAGGCCCTCGGTGCAGGCGGCTCACTGCTGGCACGCCGCTGCCCCAAATGCTTGTTTACAAGCCTCCTGCCAAAAGGGAATAAAGCTGTTTTCTATGATTTACACACACACTGTAAATATATTAGGCCACAGCGGCACCAGACTGGTTGGTTGGCAAAGGACAGCAGGGTAAAGCCTTCTTCCGTGGTACTGTAACTGTAGTTATAAAGCACAGGAAAGACAAAGTGTGTCTTTTTTTCAGATCAGTGTCCATGTGCTCCTCGACACTCCAGGTGAGATTATAAAGTAATACTGGACGAATGCTTCTTGATAAATAAGAATAAATACGGATATGGTCCAGTCAGAGTTTTTAAGGTTGTGATGGTTTGAGCAATAAATACAACAAGCTGAGGAGCATGAAAAACAAGAGGCGTGGGAAGGGGAGGAGCGGTGAAGGGCGAGCAAGACGGAGAGGCGGAGTGAGGTGCGCTTGTGAGCGTAACCGCACTCTCTAGGCCTCACAAAAAGCCATGGTCGGCTTTTTGAAGCCCAGTAACTAAAAGTCTCGCCGGACAGCACATGCGCTGGCTCAGGCGAGACCTAAAAATGGTAGCCGTAGTAGAGGGACATGTGTAGAAAAAATTGAAGAGGGATGAAAATGCTCTATGGGTAATGAAGGCCACTCATACAGCAATACCTAAAGTAAATAAATAAACAAAAAAGGTTTAACTACCTTGGCTAAAACCAGTGGTCCAACATTGGTGAGGGACACCAGATGGGAGAAATAGTGTATTCCTGAAAAGTGGAATGAGGAGGAGATGTCGATAATAATGTGCAGAGTTTGGGGCTTTCCTATGCCAAAAATAGTAAGAATCATTGTGAACCTAACGAAAAGCATATGGAAAAAAAATTGTGATGAAAGATTTTCTGCAGTTGGATTTGACCTCCTGACTAATTTGAAAAAAGTGTAGAAATGGGTTGCCAGAAAAAATTGTCAGAACTGGTTTCCACAAGCCATATTTCTGTCCTGCTCACTTCCAACCAGGTAGGGTGATTTAAGTAATCTGAGATGGGCAGGCAATGTCCAAGCCCACTTTGGTAGATACTGGAAAGGTGGATTGTGGATTGACGCAAGAGGGTATAATTGTGGCAAAAGTGCTATACTAGAGACCATGACTGGTTGAATCGTCCTGCCAGAGCCCACACTTTTTAATCCTGACCCCTGGATGTCCCATTAAAGTTTGTTCTTGACATACCAGGTAGTTAGTTTTAACCTCACTTTCTCTTTCCCACACACTCCCTCTACGCCCCGCTCATCTGAAGGTTTTAGAATACCTCTCAACTACACTGACAAAACACTCCTGAGCTCCTCTCTCTCAGTGAGGGGGTTGTAACCTGCACTGCGACTATGTTCTCAGTGCGAGGAGGATTCCGATGATGAAGCATGCCACCTACGGGTGGGTGAAGGAAACAGTCTTTTAAAAAGGGACTCCTCTTCTTCACTTCAGACCCAGGGCTGCTTGTTTGTGTTGCCATATGTGATACGAGGAGAGTTGCCTCCAGATGGTGTTTAAACCTCCTCAGGCCTCTTTTGTGTGTATTGAAAAGTTTTATGTTGTCATTTATTTAAAAAATTGTTACTTATGTAATGCCACAGAGGGGGAGGTAAAGTCAAGAAACTGTAAAATAGATGACTGGGGTAGATTTCAGACCACAGTGTTCTGGCCTAGACTCCTAGCCAAACATAGCCGTTTGAAAAGAGTTACATTTAATATATAGTATGGAGAGAATGGCGTATGGTCTGGCAGGTCAAAGTATATAGTACTCCATCTAGTATGCCTAACACCTCAGACTTGTCTCTTTTTTGACACTGCACTTTGATCTGTGCTCACTGAAGCACATTTTGCTCTTTAGTGCTGCTGCTTTTCTAACTTGTTGAATCATCATATAAGATTAGATCGCATAAAAAGCCAAAGTATCAATAGGTACAATTTTTATGCTGACGTCAGAATGCTGCAATTGTTTATGATGCCCCATAGGAAGGTGAAATTACTACTTTTGCCAATCAAACGGTGGCAGACAAAGGCTTGTTCCAGACTCCAAGATATCACAATTAGAACAATACTTTATGAGCTCTTACAACTGTATAAATATTATACAATAAACTTTACTGAGGAAGTGCTATTACAGTACTGCTACTGCCATTTGAGGACCATAGGCCATCTGCTCATTTATTGTTGGACGGACTTTTAACCTTTACCCTGCAGTAAGATTTATTTTTCTCTGCTGTAGCACAAATCCAGTATGGGTCATTCTGGTCCTGCTTAGAGCAGGACTCTCTCCTCCCTTCTTACCCTCTGAGATTACCTTTCTTAACTTCCATTTCTCCTGTTTTTCTCCATCCTCCAACTGGATGGTCTCTTCCTGCCCTCTCGACAGTATAAGAGTTTGCTCTCGAAATCCCTCTTCATGGATGTACATTCCATTGTCCTTCTCTTGGCCAAATCTCAGCATGTTTCTCTTCTTCCTCCACTACACAGCATAGATCTTTTATATTTTTCTCCCACTGCTAACCACAAGTTCTAGTCTTCCCCCAATGCCCCAAATCAGTTTTAACATTTTTTAAATCTGTTTTATTAGTTTTTGTAAAGGTTATACAGGTAGCACACATAACCAGTGATGAAATGGAACATCATTACAGGGATGTAACAGATATATACAACTACATATCTCAGATTAGCTGTAAAAGAATACAGCAGCAATCCCTATTTTAGTCCATACAACAACAGTGAGGGAGAGGATACAACACATGTTGAACTGCTGTTTTATACATGTTGGCTATCCTGTTATGCAATGCTGTATTAGAATTGGATGTACCACTGTGTGCCTGTGCCTATGTTGTACCGTTGAGAACTACCGATCCTATTCACTTTAACTGGTGAACTAATAGAACACTGAAGAGGGACATGGGCCTAAACAGTGGTGGGGTATATAACCGTTTCTCTTGCAACGCTGTAACATCTTGGGTAATGTTTCTGTATGAGACCCTGGGATCCACCTTCCCTTAGTTTAGCATGTGTGTGCTTTTGTTGACGTGTCTCGGTTATCTGTGGATGCCTTTGCAATTAATTTCTTGGTTCAGCTTGTCTTACATTTGTGTTGTCACCTGCATTCCCCAGGTCGATGCCAATATGGAGTGTTGTTAGTATTGTATCCCATTGGGACGAGATCTGGTATTTGCGTTCGCCCAGGGCATCCTCCCTATGTAAAGCTGTCCCCTCTGCCTTGGCCCAGTTCAATATTGATTGAGACCATGCTTGTAATGTTGGGGGGTACGGCGACTTCCAGCTTTTTGTGATAAGTCTTTCGGCCACAGGAGCAAGCCTAGATCCAGGAAACTGGTTGTGGTTCTATGCACCTTATCCCTAGTGAACAGGCCCTGTATGCAGGCTTCCCATTCATGTAGAATTTCTCTATGGGTACAAGAGTTCAATTGCTGTGTCACCCTTTCCTAATATGAGCGGAGAGCCTGGTATGCCCACATCATGTGCATCAGTTTTAACATTTTATATAGCTTATTTATACAGAACATACTTTATCATACTCTTTATTTTTATTTTTTTTATGCTTTACAAAAAGTCACTTGGCGCCAAAAGCTTCAGTCCCTCATTCCATAAGTATAGGTCTTGTAGAAAGGCACAGGGGAGGGCACAGGAGAAGTGAGGTCTACTAGACTTCATCCCTGGGGTTCCTTCTCAGCATGCTCGCCCATCTCCCACTTCTGGGATGTGTGGTGCTACGGCCAACTGTCTTGGATCACTGCATTGCCTGCTAGGGTGCTAGAGTGGCTGACTAAGATCCCGTGGTCCTGCTTCATCGCAGTCCCTGTTGGTCTGCTGCTGTTGTGGAGCATGGGCGCAACAGTCACAGTTGTAGGCTTGATCATGGTGCGAACATTTGAGCCCCTAATAAGATGATTCTTTGGGCCCGTGCAGGAAAGCACAGGCTGATCTGCTTGCGGTGAGGCCACTCACAGGTCCATGTTCATTTGACAGTAAAGCCTGGCCGCTTCTTGATGTTGACACACAGACCAATGTTGTGATGGCGATAATGCTACACATAGGCCGATCTTCTGTTGACAACACACCCACGCACATGCTGGATTTCAACTCTGGATCACAGCCCCGACTGGGCCTCTACATTCAAAGTTGTGTCTTCACTGTTCCCTCCTGGAACCGCTGTGAAGAGACTGAAGACCCCAGGGTGCACCAATCACTACTTAGTCTTCCTCTGGATGTTCCACAGACACCTGGAATATGCTGCAACTCTTTTGAATAGACACACACCCTGCAGGGTTGGCAGGCTTCTTCCCTCTCTAAGCAATCAGGCTTCCTAGGCGCTTTAGATTTTGTATACAGCTCTTCCAGCAAGGAGTCAGACTCTGGTAATGTCCTCTAAACTCTGCGAATCTGGATTCAGGCAGTCAACGGCTTAGGTTGCTCAGCAGTCCTCTGCAAAGCACTCCCTTCCTTGGCTAATGAAGACTTGGCACTGGGGGTCCACTTTTATACAGCTAAGTAAGACAGGAGATGTGTATGCACAGTCTGTATTTTTAGAATTGAAGTGGCTCTCCTTTAAAGTGTTCTTTCCAGTGACACACCCTTTGTGCAGAGTTATGCTTTTGTCAGCAGGATACTCTCCAGCTTGGAGCACCTACAGCAGAGGCACAAAGAAGTGTGAGGTTTCTACACCTGGCTGTCAATCAAATTGAAAGTGTTATCAGGGAAAGACAAAAGCCTGGGCCTGACCCAAATATCCCCTTCACTTTGTACCACAGATTCTGCAGTCAAACGCTTTACCCCTACCATTCCCAATTAGCAGTGTTGAGGCAGACAAATCAGCAGCTCATTACAAACCAAAATGCCTAATTGAATTTCTAAAGTAGCCTTGCCTTGCCAATTCATTGTCCTGGTTTCCACCCTAGAGCTCCAGGAATGTGAAGAATAAACTTCTGCTGTCTGGGTAAACAGCCATGCCTCCATCCTGTGCAAAAGGCCTGGCTTGGTGTATCTAAAATGCGTCCCAAAGGGCTCCATTACTATGGCTCACTCGGACACACACCTTTCATGTACCAGGCAGGCTACACGCCGAACCAGAATGCACTTGGGATGTTGGCGCTAGGATTTCGGTAAGCACATAGAAGTAGAAGGATACATGAGTTGGTCAGTGGGCCTCTATTCTTGTGACACAGATAAAGTCTGGTCATAACTATGCAATCACAAAACAGGGTACGCTGCTACCACGGTTTTCTGTATTAAGCCATGACTGGGATAATTGCCCATTGTTTGTTGATGAAGGCACAATTTGTGCCCGACGCCAGCTCACAGGACCGGTCTAGGACCTCACTCATGTCAAGGGACAGGCCCTGACCTCTGCACATACGCTAGATAAGTATGGCACCAGGGCCAAAATCATACCAGATACACTCATTCGGGTACTCGGGGCAGGGGAACACAACTGCACAATATGCAGAGGACATTCCATCCCAACAGGTACTCTCTCTTTCGCACACTATGAATTCTTCCCCTACCTCACAGTCCGGATTCACTAATGTGTTCCCCCCATTCTCTCTTCCACTACCAGTATCTGCCTTATTGTATCTCACTGATTGTCATCTGCCTCCTCAAGTCATTCTCTGTATCTATCTCCCTTGCTTTTTCTCCTTTTCTTGGTATGATTATTTTGGCCATGTTTAGGTCCTCCTTCCTGTGGCACTGATCATTTATTTATTTTCCCTAACAGCCCTTTGTTGGCTCTTAGGACAGGTTTTGTCTTCCTTAACGTCTTTCATGTACTTAACTTTTAGCAAGGGTTCTTTTCTCACCCATGATTTATTGGAAAGTAGTTTTATTTCTGCCAAGGTTGCGTTCTGATCATGGTTCCATACCATTGATAAACTTTATTCTCATGTTTCTGTTGTATTTTTGATTTATTGCATTAATTATTTTTTTATGATTACCGCAACCATTGTTGACTTTAACATCATATAGCTTCTTTTGCTGTACGTGTTCTGGGATTCTGTTTCTTTGTTTGGATAGTAAACTATAGAATTGCCGTAAAAGAAACCTAAATTCTTCTAAATATTTCTTATTTAAAAAAAAAAAAAAAGGGTATCCGACTTCTCTTCATTTGTGTCTCACCCACACCTTTTTTGCTTCATAATCCTGTTAAAAGGGATTTATCTATATAGGGTTACTTCTTGAGTTCATTTTACCCAGCTCATAATTGCTGATTCTTTTGATATCAATATGTTGTGGTTCTTCTCGCCTCCTACATTACTCTGTTGCTTAACCAACAATTGCTATCTTATACTATTGATGTAAGGCTCAATAATCCACTCAGCAGTATTTTCTCATGATCTGATTCGTCATTTTGGTGCCAACAGTCTCCCTGGTGCACCCTGCCCCAGCGGTTCACCAGCATGGTTCACAAAAGAAGCAGTCATGACGTGATTACTCAGTCATATGCAGTGTGTTTGCTTGATGCACTATTTCCCTTTTTTAAGTTGTTAATGCTGATGATTGATTGTGGTTCACTCACGAGAAGGTGTGTTGTTTTCTTCCACATTGCATCTAATATGTATTAGAATATGCTTGTAAAATATGCTGGAGTGCGGCACTAAAGCACAACTCAGTACCGCTATCGGCAAATAGTTTATAATTACCACACACTGGAGGTTTTAATTTGGTGACCAGGGTCTCTGACTTGCTCCCAATTTACCACATTATGCACTCCTGGATGAATCAATATGCCTCACCCTATGCACCGCTGTTTCTTTAGGTGCTAAAATGAGGTGTGCTTGGAAATAAAAGTACAGCTGCTTCATGTGTTGCTTGAGGTGTTTAATTGATGCTTGGATACTACTTAGATATGGGGTTAATGTCTTATTTCTGATAAACGGTGTGGTGCTGCTTACTAGCACCTCTTAAAGTGACATATGAGAAGTCAGATTGTGTAGGTGCTCCAAAATGGCTCGCTGGTTTACAGCTGTTTCGATCAGAGACTGACTGCATCATAGACTGTTAGTGCTGGTCCACAAAGCTGGTTTACATGTATGGGTGGCTCTGCAGTTACCCCCCCTCCTCTGGTATACTTTGAGAGATGCTATCCTTTCAGAACCCTCCTGTTTTTCCAGTATTCCAGCTAGCTTTCAGTTGGGAGATGCAATAATATTTGTTGCATGTTACTTATCTAATTTTGTGAAAGCGCTGAAGACATAATATTTTTTTATATTATTCTAATGTCCAATTGAAATTGATACGGTTTATCAACTTCGGACGGATGAAGTCTGCTGATCTCTGCAGCCGTTGCTTACTTTGTAGAACAACCTTTCTGACCAACTTATCTAATTGTTAAATTGGTGACTGGTCTTGTTCACCAGTTTTCTATTTCTGGCTCCCTCTTTATTCAAAGTTCTGCCCTTCTTGACCAAATTTGTGATCAATGGCAACTCGTATTACCTCATTTCCCTTATCTGTCAAAATTGGAAGTCCCTGTATATATATGCTAACGCTTAATGATGTATTCTTTGCACAGGAGCAGAAATGGTATGTTTAATCGTGCCTGAAGTTATTCATTTTATAGTCTGGTCTGCTTCATTTTCTTAATTGAAGCTTATATGTGATATGATAAATGATTGTGGCCACAAAAATATAACCTGGATTATGCCATTTCAAAAAGAAGCTTTTCAAAACCTTCTTAACTTTGTAAAAATGCTAGTAAGGTTTCCTAATAACTTACATCATGTGGTAACTTAGTGACAGGAGCCCAAAATTCACTATAATTGGCCTTCTCTTTGCCTGAATTACCGATGTCAAACATCATTCCAATGGAGGTTTGGGTGGTAGGGGTTAGGGACTTCTGGAGTTCCCCAGGAGGTGTTCATAAAGCACTTTTGTCAAACGTCAGTGTCAAGTAAATTTTTTTTTTTTTGTGTGTGTGTGTGCGCGCTTGTCAATACAAACATTAAACAGCTGTAATCTGTTTATTTTTTTGCTGTATTATTGTGCATCGCTTTAAAAAAAGTTATTTGGCTTTAACATTGTAAGTAAATATCAGTTTTAGGTTGAATATAGTTGGAATATTTCATCTTAGATTGAGGCACAGCCAAGTTTCCCGGTTGACAGCATCATGATAGGTTACTGATCACATTTCAGAGTTTATCCTCTGAAGTCTGGCCAATGCTGTTTAAATCAGTAGTGTTAGCCAATACCTATTGACGGTACGTAAGGCAATGGTTTTTTATCAATTTGGTCATTGTAGAAGTTTCTAAGGTTACTGCATAACTGCTACTTGAGGATATTGACTGATTGCGTTTAACCTTTACGAGGAAGCATGATATGTCCCTGCCATCCTTCATAAATGCATACAAAATCCACAGTTTTTTATTATAAGTCTTTATTAAACATTCAACATCTGACATATAATACAAGGGAATCACTTACATCATATTCAGGGGAAATAACATTTAACACCTTTTGTGCCAGAGCGTCATGAGTATAGACTATGGGGTAGAGGGATCGTCTGTGTCAATGTCAAGTGGAGGGCTGCAGATCTGGCCACGGTAGGCGTTCCAGGGCTCCCACAATTTAGACCACTCCCTGGGGTATCCTCGGGCAGTATAAACTGTGTTTTCTCTGTACATACACCAGTCAAGGTTCTCCTTCCAAGCCTCCACTGCTGGTGGCTGCACCGCCCCCCACAGTTGTGCAATGTTTCTCTTTGCCAGCATAAGCCCTAGTGTGACCCACTGTGTGGTGGTTATTTAGGTCTGTGGGTTCCCATATGTTTAAGAGGCATCTACGTGCTTCGGGATGAATGACAATAGAGAGCACTTCGCTCATTACTGAGTGAATATTGCGCCAGTATGCCTATATGTATTCGCACTCCCAAAGGATGTGGAGGAATGTTCCTTCCTGGCCACATTGTCTCCTGCAATCTCCTCTGTCTACCCTGCCCATACGTACCAGACTGGGCCCTGTGATATATACTCTATGAAGGATTTTGATTTGAACTAGTCGAAGTCTGGCCGAAATTGCTACTACTCTTGGTGAGGACACCGCTTCTGGCCAGTCCTCATCATCCAACTCTATTCCATCCCTTGCCCATTTCGCACGTAGCGGCCCAAGGGGGTCTGCCATATTGTTGATTAGTTTTTTTATACGTCAATGATCTGGTTTTCTCAGGCAGGTGTCCGTCCAGTAATCTATCTTCCAGTGGAGAGGGTTCTGGAGGAGAGGAGCCGTCAGGGAAGTGGGAAGTCAGTGCGTGTCGGATTTTCGTGTAACTAAAGTGTTCCGTGGTGGCCAGTTGGTGTTGTTGCTGCAAGGAAGCAAAGGATTTCACTTCACCCTTTTCCCACATGTCTCTGACCTGTAAAATCCCAATGAGGTCCCATTTATCGAAACCCTTCGATTTCCATAGGTTGCTTAATAATTCAGAGTCCCATAATGGGGTCGCTAGAGTCTGCTTTCGCTCCCAGCCCAGAGTTTTCTTTGCGGCGTGCCAGACGCGGACCGAGTGATCAGTCGCTCCAGTCAAGGGGTACCTTTTGGGTTTGGAATAGAGTGCCCTATTGTAATTCCCACCCGGTAGGATCCATTTATCCATAGCATACCCAGGGTCATCAGTTCGACCATAGGTGCCCTGATTAATGGCTGCTAGATGGGCCGCCCAATAATATCGTTTAATATCAGGGAGGCTAATCCCCCCCCCGTACCAATTTAGTGTGAGCTTGATCAATGCTATGCGGGGTTTCCCGTCCCACAACAGATCTCTCTGGAGGCTCTCGATCTCTCTGAAATACTGTGCCGGAACAGGGTCCAAAGTATTCTGTAAGGCGTAGAGGAAACTGGGCAGCAACATTATCTTGAAGAGGGCCGCTTTGCCCAGGAATGAGAGTGGGAGAGTTTTCCAGCTGGCTATGTCACGTTTTAGTCTCTGCAGCGGTGGGAGAAGGTTTTGGGTATAAAGGAGTTTGGAGTCCAACGTAACATATATACTCAGATTTTTGAAGCCCACTCTGTTAATTTGGATTGGGCAGCCATTCGGGGGGAGGGTGGTACGCACTTGAGGACATTCAGGAGAGATTTAGTTCAGTTAATGGAGAAACCAGAATACCTACCAAAGATCGCCATAATGTCTAGGACACACAAATGACTTCCTCGGAGGCCAGGAACAAAAGGATATCATCAGCGTGCAAGGAGATACTGTCTTCCCACTCTGGAGAATAGCACAGACCTCGTATCTCTGGATCCTGGCGAATCCAGGCCGCGAGTGGTTCAAGGGCGAGGGTGAACAGGAGGGGGGTAAGGGGGCAGCCCTGCCGGGTACCTCGACTTGAAGTGAATATGACTGATTTCTTGTTGTTGACTACAACCTGTGCGTTGGGTTCCGAGTATAGAATCCGTACCCACTGAATGAATTCCGGGCCAAATCCCAGTTTCGCAAAAACACCAAAGCTGTAGGGCCATTCAATTTAGTATCAAATGCCATGGTTGCATCCAATGAAACAACCACGGCATCCTCTTGGATGGTACAATTCTTCTTAGCACTCCATGTAGTCTACGTAGGTTTAGCGCCGTATTGCGGTGTGGCATAAAGCCGGATTGGTCCGGAAGGACTAGGCTTCCAATTACTTTGACCAAACGAGTTGCAAGGAGTTTGGCCAGGATTTTGGGTTCTGCGTTTAGTAATGAGATCGGCCTATACGAGGCACAGTCTGTTTTGGGTTTACCCTCCTTATGAATAGTGACCAATGTGGCCATTCTCTGATCTTGCGGCAAAGTCCCAGACTTTATGCTCTCTTCGAACATGGCCTTCAGATACGGGGCTAGTTTGTCGGGTCGCAGTTTGTAGAGTTCGATAGGCAGACCGTTTGGGCCTAAGGCCTTGCCGGAGCGCAGTGATCTAATAGCTTGCACGATTTCGTCATTAGTTAACGCACTGTCTAAGAAGTGCCGGTCTTCCTCCGACAAGACTGGGAGCGCAATGTCCCGTAGTAATTCATGGGAATTGTCTTCGGAGTATAGCGCCCTTGTAGTATATACTGCCTCGTAGTGAGTGACAAAGTGTTTCGCGATTTCTTGAGGGTCGGTGGTAATTGTGGTATCTGCATCTACCAGTGTCAGCACCAAGCGACTCGCCTATTCCTTTTTGTTGAGCCAAGCGATCAGTTTCCCAGCTTTGTCCCCTTGGCCATATATTCTACCCATCCTTTCCCTACCAAGGGCTTTAGCCCGGTCTGTTGCTAGTGCTTTGTACTCCTCCTGCTTGAGGCGTAAAGTGTGTAGTTTCTCCCGTGTTACTCTGGTATCCAAGTCGCCTTCCAGTCTAACTATTTCTGTCTTCGTTGCTGCAATCTCTTTCCGCCTATCTTTCTTTGTGCCAGCGATAAGCGACAGTGCTTGTCCCCGAATAAGTCTTGAACGCTTCCCACAGGGTCTGTGGAGATTTTACTGAGCCCTCGTTCTCCTGGAAGTAGGCGTCTATGGCCTTCAATAATGCTTTTCGGATTCACGGGACTCGGAGATACCATGGGTTAATTGGGGCGACCCTCCCCACTTGAGTTTGGCCTAGGACTACGTGAACCCACACCGGGGAGTGGTCAGAGATTCCCCTTGCTAAGTGTTTGACTTCATGGATTTGAGCAGCTTGAGAAGCTGGGATCAGGATATAATCCATGCGGGAGAGACTATGGTGTGCTCCGGAGTGAAAAGTGTGTTGGATTGTCTCTGGGTGATGCAACCTCCACCCATCAACCAGCCCCAATGCATCGAGAAAGGCAGGCAGCCACCTGTTAGAGGAACAGAGTTTGCGTGGAGGGTGTCTATCCAGAGTGCCCGAAGCCACAGAATTGAAATTCCCCCCCTCCCCCCCCCCCCGACCACCAGGAGGCCTTCTGGCAAAGAGAGTAGGAGAGTGCCCAAATCTGTAAATGTGTTATGTTGGAGACCAGGTGGCACATAAATCAACAGGAGTGTGAGCGTGTGACCCTCCCAGGCACCTGTGACTCCTACATATCTGCCTCTGTCATCTGTCCAGGTTGAGCTCACGGCTAAAGGGAAGGAAGTTTTCACCATTATGCCTACTCCCCGTGAGCTAGTCGTGAACCTTGCGTGTGCAATCAATTGGTATCCCCACCTATTACAGGAGTTGCCCACGAGATGCGTCTCCTGGAGCAGAATAACATCTGGGGCGTGGTGCCTGATGTGTTGCAATACGACACTACGCTTAATTTTGTCACTAAGTCCATTAACGTTCCAGCTCAATAGTTTAATACTTTTGTCCCATTGTGTACTCATTGGGGTCCTAGTAAAGTCCATGTTCCTCTGCGTAATTGCCAGCTTTTACCGTCGATGCATCTTGAATAACATAAAACAATGATAACAACCCAACCCATCTCCCCCCACCCCAGCCCCCCCTCTACCCCATCCCATTGAGAAAAACAATAAAAGAAGAACTCCCATTACTGTCCCTTCCCACCCTGCTGCGTAGGCTCAGAACTACCCACATCCCCAATTAGCAGAGCGCCTGTCGCCCCTATGAACTGGTTAACTGTTACAGGGGTTGTGGGATGACACCACCTACCGCTCCCCAGAGACCAACTCAGCCCCCACTAGGAAAGAGGCATTCTTACATATTGTTGGTCCCGTAGTGTCCAGAGTACCTGGTGGCTGCTACACCCCAAATAAGAACAAATTACATACATTACGGAGTGTTACAACGAGTCTCAGGGTGCATTCTCTGATGAAAGGAGTTCATTCTCTGCCGGTCAGTAAAGTCTGGAAAGAACCTGATGATGGCATTCTCATATCTAAGGTCCCTATGTAAGCGTGCCGCTTGTAGTATTGCACCCCGATCTCTGTAGTTGAGGATTTTAGCAATGATAGTCCTTGGGGCTGCCCTCTGTTTTGGTGGGGGGATTGGGGCCCTGTGTGACCGCTCCACTGTGAAGAAGGCAGAGAGTCTTTTAGGTTTGAGATGGTTTAGTATTAGATCTTTGAGGAAGAGATCCACACTCGGCCCCTTCAGGGACCCCAACCACTCGGATCTTGCTGCGGCGGGCCCGCCCCTCCTGGTCCTCCAACTTAAGTGCAACCTGACGATGCTGCTGGGTCAATTGATGGACTTTTTCTTCCAGTGAACAAGTTTTATGTTCTAGCTCTGTGACATTTATCTCTGTTTGCGTGACGCGTTCAGTCGTTTTGTTCATGTCGGCCCTGAGCAAAGGGTAGTAAATTGGATGTGCTGAATTGGAAGCAAAGTAATAAATATAAAGGTAAAAAATAAGTACATGGAAGGTATATATGCATAAGGGAAGTAATATATGTAGATTAAAGTTGCATTTAATAAACTCAGACTTTCAAGAGTTGCTGTAAATTTTGATCGTCTGGCGCCAGGCAGATGGTACATACACTGCGATGGTCTTGGGCAGGCCCTGGGCGAAGCTGCTCCGAAACCAGGCACCCCCGGTATGCAGAGAGCCAAGGAACTCTATTCACAGCAAGGAGGGCAATGGCCTTCAGTTCAATGGCCAATGGCAGTAATGGCGCAAGAGATCCCCAGGGCCAGATCACACCCCCAGCACATCCAGGAAGAGGCGCCTTCCCCAGCAGTCCCTCACTGGGGAGAAAGGCAACAGGCAGCACAGATCAGCCCCCTCTCATGAGTACAGATCGTCCAGCACTATTAAAGGTCCTGGGGAGGAGCAAACCAGCGGCTGCCGTGGATCGTACACGTGCCCTCAGTCAAAGCGGCACGCAGCCCCAAGCTCCCCGGGTGTCAGTTGTGTGTCACTGCAATAGCGTTGGGGGCGCGCGTCTCTAATATAATATAGGCCCTGCGGGTGGCAAACGGGCCGTGAGAGCTTGTCTAGGCGGAGGCAGGAAAAAGGGGGGGGGCACTCTCCTTACCCCAGTCTCAGCATCAGATCCATATCGCAGCGTCTGGCCCCTGGCTCCGATCCCAGCCGGACAGGAGGAAGCTGGCGGCAGATGAAGAGCAGGTCTCAGAGTGTCCCGGTCCCGCAGAAACACCGCCAATCGAAGCCGCTGGTGCGCCACCTCACGCCAGCCTTCGGTGGTTGTAGGCTCGGGCGTAGAGTGCACCGAGGACTTCTTCACTGCCAGGCGTGGTACAGTCCTCACACCGCGACTATTCTCTTGATCGGCGAGGAGCGCACTCAAGCGCTGCCCCCTCCCCCCGGGCCCCGCCCAGGCACCGCCTCAGAATGTTCAGCTGGGTGATCGGGACAAGCAAGGGCTACGGCACTGGAATTCGTACTGCCGCTAGCACAGTGTGCTCCGCAGGTACCTCTGTGTCGATCGCTTAAAATCTGCCTTAGTCGAGGCTGATATTGAGGGGCTTTAGCTGTGGCCCCGGCAGAGCTCCTCACTTAAGCCGCCGTCTTCGTCAGCGCCAGGCCACGACCGCCCCCCCCCCCCCCCCCAATGTTTAAACCTTTTAGGGAAGTAACACGTCTATGAAATTTGGCTCTGAGTGAGTCCATACATTTCTTTTTAACCAAAACTTTAAGCACCAAATTAGTCAGTAATTTGTCACTGCGTTCTGTTTTTTATTTCTTTTTTTTGTTGTTGTTTTAAACTGTAAAGAATATCCTTGAGGGTTTGGAAGTGATGAATCTCTTTAGGTCTTATACTGTGGCCAAATAGGTATGAAGAAACCATCTCAAAGTCAAAATAAAGACGTTGCCAAAATTACAAGTTTTGCTTGCACAGCAATGAGAGGATGTTTCCAGATCAGTAATTAAAATAGAGGGAAATGTTGTTACGAGCTGTTAAAGCGAAATAGCTGAAATACTTACGGCTAATGTTGTGTTGTGCATCAAATTAAGCCCAATGATCTCTTTTAAAAATCTGCTTTGGCAATTTGAGCCAAAATATTTTCAGAAATCTAAAAGACAATCTTGTGAATTTGTTCAGATGCTTCTAAATGAATCTTCTTTTTTTTTTTTCCCCCCCCCCATAGTAACCCTACCCTTCTTTCCAAGCCAGTTTGTGTGTCAGGATGTGCTAAAGTCTTACAGGGGAATATATGACCTTCCGAAAAACTGACCTAAAGCAGGAAAATATTGGGGAGAGAATGTAGCCTTATGGCTAGAGCGGCCGACCTCGAAGCTGGGGAACTGGGTTTGAGTCTCGGCAGGGACACACCACTTCCTGTGATTCTGGGCAGATCACTTAATCTCCCTGCGCCTAACAAAAATGAATGTGTCCATCTGTAACGAAACTGGTGCCCATGTAAAGCGCTCTGATACCAGATATCTTCGTGTCCGGTTTGCACTATATAAAACGCTTTATAAAAAAAAAAGTCAAAGCAGTGTGTATTAGAAGCAATATAGTGGCAACAAAAGTCCCTCTAAAATTTGCGGCCACATTGGACATTACGCATATAAGAATTATAATAACACTTACAGGCCTTTGCTCCTACAGTCACAGAGAAATATTTGCCATCAGAAATAGTACAGCCTGTCGGAGAACTATCGAGGGCAAATTATATTTATATGAATGGTAATTTCGGAATACACCAAAGGCTACCTAAATAGAAGCAATCTTTCATTGACATTTATGCCAAGAGAAGGGTATTAGTTTTTGTACTGTAGTAAGATAGGGCAGCAGCACCAGTAGTAGAGTATTTTTCTTTTTTTTTAGAAGCGCAATGTGCACAGGGCAATAGTGGAACATCAAGAAAATCCTTAAAATATTATCACCTTTCATTTGCAGATTGCATTCTACAGTATCAAAAAGAATTAACTTTGAGGTTGATTCAGTCGCTCTCTCAAAGTGTTTTGCGGAGAACAATTTGGGGACTACAGTCATGCATGGAGAGTCCTAATGCAGAAGGTACATAACATGTCTGCCAGAGTTATTAGACATGTATTGTATTGTAATCACATTTATATAGCGCTTACTACCCCTGATGAGGCGCCTAAGCGCTTTTTCGGTGAGTAGCACGCTACTCCGGAACCAATAAGGATTAGTGGTGAATTAGTCTAGGAAAATGTGAAATTAATTTGAGCGGTGGACATGGTAGTCTGTTATTTGGATTGAAAAGGATAGTGGAGGGATGGAAGAGGGAAGGGTTTGCATTTATATTGCGCTTGCTCCATCGATGAGGAGGTGTTTTAAAACTTTTCGTCGAGTAGCAGGCTACACCTCAACCCAAAAAAGATTAGTGGTAAATTAGTGTAGGGAGACCTTAAATTAATTTAATTTGAGCAGTGGACACGTTGGTCTGTAATTTGAAGTGTAAAAACAATAGTGGAGGGATAGAAGAAGGAAGGGTCTAGAAAGTTTTGTTTTTTTGTGTGGGTTTTTGTTTTGTTTCAGTTCATAGCAGTAGGAGTGGGTTTGGGATGAGTAAAGGTGAGGTGGAGAGGAAGGAGTCAAAAGGAAGGGTTTAGCAAGGCCTATTTGGGAGATCTGAATAGTAAAAGAGATCTGAGTTGATGCAAGGAGGGGTAGAGGATGGAAGAGTCTACAAAGGGTTATTTTGGGGATCATAGTAGTGGTATGGGGTTTGGGATGAATGGGAGAGTGGAGGCAGAGAATATATTGAGAGAAGTATTGGTTGAGAAATAAGGTTGTGCATTGGAAAGAGTAGTAAAATGAGGATTGAGATGAGTCAGGTAGAGGATATATTGCAAGAGATTTAGGGTGAGATATAGGGTAGTAAATTGGATGTGCTGAATTGGAAGCATAGTAATAAATATAAACTTAGAAAATAAGTACATGGAAGGTATATTTGCATAAGGAAGGTAATATATGTATAAGGAAGGTAATATATGTAGATTAAAGTTGCATTTAATAAACTCAGACTTTCAAGAGTTGCTGTACTTGAAATTAATGTATTGTTTAATTTAATTCAATAGTGGTGCAATTGTAGATAGTTTTGTTTTTGTTTTTTGTAACTTGTTTTTATTTAGCCACCACTTGCAATGTATCCAGAATAAGGATATACATGTACATTTTCAGAGATTATAGCATAATATACATCCAGCGCTATTAACGAGGCATCTTATGTTTTTGCACGGACTCACTACTTGTGAGCCGAGTTTCTCCCATTCGTAGCAGCAGTACATTTTTAGTAACGATAGAACCAGCATATTAAATGACATATGAACAATAATAAACACTACAGGGAATCTAGATTTCCCCCCCCCCCCCTCTAAATTCAACCCCTACCCCTCCCTTCGCCCACGTGGCATTAACGGACAGTCGGTCTAGTATCTCTGACCTAGGTGGAAAACTAGCGGTGTACTCATAACTTATGTGTAAGTCATGCATTCATAGTGTGAGAGGGTGCGGGTGACAGCATTGCCTCGGAAGGTGTTAGAGTGGGCCCATCACTCTGCGTGCTATGTGTGCTCTTCTTCTCACCCTCATTCATTGCTGTGGACACTTCAGACATTTGCCCCCATTCTAGGAGATCGCTTTCCGCATTATCATCCATTCATACTTCTCTGAGGTAGCATTCCTCAGCTACCCCCCACTCCAGCAGGTCGTCCCTCCATTTAATCCACGCAGGTGGTCCGGAGTGTATCTAGTAGATCGCTATCCGCCGTTTCACCAGGACCAGTCCTAGCAGCACAAACCTATAGCGCATTTTATTCCCTTTCTTGGGTGTTTCGGAAGCACCGACAAAAGACAGTGTTTTATGGATGTGTCAATACACACCGCCGTAGCTGTGCTAAGAGATAGCACCACTTGGTGCCAATACCGCTGCAGGCGTGAACAGTTCCAGACTATATGCAAAAATGTGGCGGGGTCCATGCGACATCGCGGACATGCGGAAAACAACCCCGGAGTGAACCGTGCTCGCCGATGGCTGGTCAGGTATGTGCGGTGTAGGTAATAGAACTGTATTAACTTGGAACGTGCGTTACTTGTTGCTTCTGCTACTTGGTGCCAGCGCTCTCCGCCACTCGCGATCTCTTAATGGGACGGGCAGGTCATTGTCCCATCTTTCCCTGATCCTCTTACTTAGATATAGTATCTCTATATCTAAACATATATGGACACATGGTAACCTATCAGCCACTCCTATAGCAGGCCTTAACAATCCTGGAGGCAGAGTGCTTGGTTTCATGTGAGATGTGCTCTGGCATGAGCTGAGCCTGTCTGCAGCTTTCGGAACAACGTCCTTTAGCGGTTTCATGATATTGCCATACCATATACTCTTAAGTGCATTATGTACCTCGCGGTCAAATGCTAACTTTGGTTTGGCTTTATCAAAACATGTCGAGTAAGGTGTCATACGATTTGGAATACTACCCCCTCGCCAGTTCTGGCGACGGGGGTAGCATTCCACCCTTCTAGAGGGACACGACATGTACCTAACCTGAAACCCGGGTAAAGTTAAACAGAGCCTCAGCATCACAAAATGGATGCTGCCACCACAGACACAAGTCTGCCCTCCTGCTGCTGGGAGACCTTCCAGCTTGGGAGGTTTGGACAAAGGGTTTCCTGCCAGGGGTGGTGCTAGCACCACCTCAGACAGGATTTTGTGTAGTGGGTTAGGGAGGGCTGAATAGATTGAGACATGCCTGGGGCACACAAGGTGTCACTGTGCATATGCCAGTTCAAACCGGAGCTGGGGCTCTCCAGCCCCAGTCCTGGCGCGAAACTGGACAAAGGAAAGGGGGTGTAACCACCCCCCTTCCTGGTCCCACCCAGAGGAGGGACCTAGCAGGTAATCCGCCCCCTAGATTTGGAATAAGAGTAGGAGCTGTGTCCCAAGACTTCAGATCATCCTGAAACTCGACTTAAATAAGAACTACTGGACTTCGACGTTCTGCTGCACAGAAGACTGAAGAGAATCTCCCTTGTGGCCAAGGAGTGACCACCCTGTGAATCCTAACCGTCCAGACGAGCCAGGACGTTTGCCTGCTGTCCGAGTTGTTGAATAAGACAGACCCCACGAAACGCCCGGAATAGAGACGTACAGCCTCCTGATTCACCACGGTTGAACGAAGGCACAATCGGGAAGTCTCGAGTTGCACATCTTATCCTCCGAGTGCAACGTGAACAGATTCGTCTAGGTGCGAGTCACCCGCCTACACACTCCACTTAGACCTATTTCCACCAAGTAACCTAATTGGAAATACCATTTGGAGATCTACATTGATTGCGTATGATTCAACCGCAGATACTCCACAAGCTACATAGAGATACATATCGGATACGTATTGCTCTGAAGGGTTCAGACCACAATTGTATTTGAACCACACTTAGGCCGTCATCCCTTGTCTAAGTCCTGATGAAGACCCGCACTGACCTCATAGTAGTGCAGTACTAGGGTTGAAACGTCGACAGTAACACGTGGACCAGTTCATAGAACCTGCGCCAAATGAATTAATTTATTTTCGCAGATCTACTACAAATATTTGTTTATCTGGCCACCATGAAATTCTCAACCTTTTAAATTATTTTGTACAGATTACGCACTTTGTCACTGAGCACCAATTGTCACTTTGTCACTATTTGTTATCACTTTGTCTTTTTGACGGCCTCTATAAAAACTTGTGGATATAAAATCAGATTACCACGTAAACTGTTTGGTGTGTTGCCTATGACTAAAATTGCATATGTTTGAATAACGCATGACTCGTGCTATTTGTGCAAAGGAATCTTTTCACCCAACAGAACCACTGTTTTTCTTTACACACCCTGTGAATACAGGCACCATCCAGCAACTCGACGACTGCTTTGCCGCCGCCTCCCGCCGGAGATCGAGCCCAGAGCCCGACAAGGCCCAGACTCCCAGACATCTCTGAGCCAGATCCACAGTCCCTGCAAAGAAGAGACCCGTGGAGGCACCGAGAGACGTGGGACCGGCCATCTTGAAACTTCCACGAGAAGCTGACTGCGCAGCACCTGAGGCATCCTCAACGCTGTGCTTTGGGCCCTGAGAAGCCCCAACACCGAGCAGCATTTGCACCAAAGACCAGCCCTCCAGCATCCACGAGATCTGCGTGGGGCCCTTTTGCTTTTTGCCACTCCACCCGTCATCCCGGTTACTGGACCGTTGGCTAGTAGCCATCTTGGCGACGAAATCTACGAACAACACCGCCGGTCTGGTTGCTCCAGACTGGCCCTTGCTCCTGTGAAAAGGAGCAGCCCCTCTGACCTTGCTGGTTAGAGCACCAAGCTTTTATCGACTCCTGCGTGGCTTGCATTAGCCAAGGCCTGTTTGCTCCAATCGAGAAGCCGACACCGCCTTCAGCTAGAGCCTTCATGGGACAGCTCGTGAGTGACTCCTGGTCGTCGTCGATCCCTTCACTTCCACGTGGCTGCGGAGACAAGCTTCCCTTCTTCACCTGTTGGCACCCGACATCGCCTGGCTCCTTCCTGGTTCCACGCCGGTCACTGGCTAGTGACTTTGAACACTGTCCCCTCTGCTTACAGGTCGTCTACGCTTCAGATCCACCCTTGGATCCACCCGAACTCTTCCTGCCTGGCCGCCTGCAGCATCTTCATCTTCAGGCTTCATAGACCTGCACGACGAAACCCGACGTACTTTGAAACCTATGCACCCGCTTCCTGTGGGTGAGGTAACGCTGGCACTCCGGTGCTCCTGTGTAGAGTAACATCTCTAGTGTCTAGGTTTCAAGTTGCTAGGTTCTAGTCCATCCGGAAGGTTCCCGTTTCTTTAACTTTGTGACTTTTACGCACCCATTGAAATCAATAGGTGCACGCGTGTAACTTTTCACACTGCACACGCATCCTGTGGGCCTCCTGGTCACTAACTGCAGTTAGCTCCTTGTCGTCCCAGCGATTTCCCAAGGCCCTAGGCCTTCCTTCCTTTCTATTCGTGGTTCTTATACCACTATTTTAGTATATGGTTTAGCTGGCCACCTGGCCCATCCATAATTGTGCAACTTTTGTATATTTAAACACTGCCTTGTTTTAACGAATGTGCTTCTGTGCTCATAAAGAGTATAGGGGATACTTTTAAGTAAATAAATACATATATATTTTGAATATATATCTGTGTGGTGTCCTTTCATTTGGTATTCAAGGAGGTTACATATGGTAAAACAGCTGGCTTCACATGCCCTTATGAGTTTAGCCTGCAGACTGCACTGTCCACGCTACCACTAGGATAGCTGGTCTATCAAGGTTGACTTCAACCACCACCATAAGGGTTGTTTGGCATGGTACAAGGTGATCACTAGAATTAGTGAGCAGCATATACCAGGCCAACTTCTCACAACATATATGCGGGAGATGAGCCCTCGACTAGATCCCGGGTCCAGCAACGTTGCCAGTGTGCAGGACTCTCCGGGTTCTTCAGGAAATGTTGTCCACATCTCCTGTACCGTGTTTGATATTTTGGCATACTGTAGGAATTGCCCCGAAGGTACCTGGAACCAGTTGTGCGTTTCCTGAAATGTCATGAACTTGCCATTCTGATATAGGTCCCCTGCTGTCTCACATCCCCCCCCCCCTCGTACCACTTCGAGAGATCCATGACCCCTTCAACCAACGTAGCGGTAGAGTGCTATCATATGGGGCCTTCTTGACCACTAAGGTCACTGCTTGCTCCCAGACCTCTGTAACCCGGCGGATTATATATGGGCCCGTGTGACGGGTCGGATAACGCAGGAGACGGAAGGGTTGATTTAACTGCTTTTATTCGTTGTGGTTTGCGTTTTCGAGTAAGTACAGGTCTATAATAGGGAAGTGGGGGTTCGGTGTTTCTCTCCCTGGTCTCTCTCCTTCCTGCCGTGGTTCTTCCCTTCCGGATTCTTCCCCTTAGCGGTGTAGGCTCACAGGTCTCTCTTGTCTCCGGGCCGTCCACGCTCAAAGAAAAGAAGGAAAGACACCACACCTGAGCACTTGGTTTCCGGTTAGCAGAGCGTAGGGAAAGGGGGTGAGGGAACACTCGGTGCAACGGCGGGTTGTCCTTAAGTGTGAAGCGGTGCTCAGGGAGGGTAGTGATGGGGTGCAGTCGCTAACACACTGTGGAGCTAGTGCCCGGTTGTCCCCCCCCCCCCTTACTCCGTCCCTCCTTTTTTCTCCCCCCAGCCCCGTATGCGGTCCCGTACCTTGGTGAGCCACGCTCCTCCTTGAACGTGGCTGGGCGGCTCACGGGGTCGTTGGCCTCCTGGCTCTCCACGCTGGGTTTCCCGACCTCCTCCGAATGTCCTCGGCTCCGTCGGTCTTCCTCCCTCGGTCTCGTACTGAGTCGGACGACTCCTGATCTTCTCCGCCTTTGCTTCGCTAGGTTCTCCGCTGTTTCTCGCCGCTCCTCTCCTGCTCTGCTCTTCTCTCTCCTTACTCTCTCCGGTGTTCAGCCACCCTGGACCGTCGGCTTCACTTCCTATATCCGCCCAGTCCTGCACGTCATCGCTGTTGGGGGCGGGGCTCTCGGCACAGTCCTGCCAGTTAAAGCAACAGTCCCCATAATCGTCCGTCAGGACGTGTTCCGGCGTTCCCGTAGGGAACCACTCGCTCTGCTGTGAACACAAAGGAGGGGAGAAGGCATCGTTCAGAGTCTCGGCTAGGACACCCCTTTTCCCTTTCCGCTGCACCCCGTGACACACCTCCCCCCTCGGATTCTCCCGATTGGGGAGAGGGTTACGTGACAGGAAATCCGCGCTTTGGTTGTCCTTCCCTTTCCTATGTCGTACGGTGAAGGAAAAGGGCTGGAGACTGAGGAACCACCGCAAAACCCTAGGATTCAGGGAGACGTTACGACTCATCCATTGCAGTGGGGCATGATCAGTATATAGGGTGAACGTACGGCCTTCGAGGTAATATCGGAGCTTGTCCACGGCCCATTTTATCGCCAAGCATTCCTTCTCCACTGTGGGGTATTTCAATTCGCGGGGGAATAGCTTGCGGCTGATGTAGAGGATGGGATGGTCGGCCCCGTCCGTGCCCATCTGTGAGAGGACCGCCCCTATCCCATAGTCGGAGGCGTCCGTGTGGAGAATGAAGGGGCGTGAAAAGTCTGGGGATGACAACACGGGGCTGGTGGTGATCACTCTCTTTAAGGCGTTGAATGCGTTCCACATGGTCGGGGATGGGGTCAACAAGGTCTGGGATTTTACGTCTTGTTTCAGGGTGTCTGTGAGGGGAGCGGCTAGCTCTGAAAACTGCGGGATGAAGCGCCGATAGTACCCTATTAGGCCTAGGAACCCCCCCATTTCTCTCTTGGTTGTGGGAAAGGGTGTCTCTGCTATGGCCCTTACTTTCTCCATTTGGGGTTCTATCACCCCGTGCCCCAACATGTAACCCAGGTACTTAACTTTGTGGTATCCCACCCGGGATTTCTTGGCGTTTATGTGGAGCCCGGACTGTTTCAGGGCCGTTAAAATGGTATGCAGATGTTGTAGGTGCTGTTCCCAATCTTCACTGAAAATAACGATATCATCAAGATATGCCGATGAGAAGGAATGATATCGTCCCAACACCAGATTCATCAGACGCTGAAAGGTGGCTGGGGCTCCATGCAACCCAAAGGGCAAGACGGTAAATTCGTAGAGGCCTTCCGAAGTGGCGAAGGCCGTTTTCTTCCTATCTTCCTCCCGCAGGGGAACCTGCCAGTATCCTTTGGTGAGGTCCAAGGTGGTGATATATTTGGCAGTCCCCAATTTTTCAATGAGCTCATCTATGCGAGGAATAGGATACGCGTCGAATGCAGATATCTCATTCAGGGCCCTGAAGTCCATACAAAATCTGGTGCTCCCATCTGGTTTGGGCACCATTACAATGGGTGACGACCATTCACTTCTGGAGGGTCTGATTACTCCTAGGTCCAGCATGGATTTCACCTCCTTTTGTATGGTGGCTCTTCGAGCGGCCGGTATGCGGTAGGGTCGTTGTTTGATGATTCTTCCGGGTACAGTGTCGATGCGATGTTCGGTGAGTGTGGTTTTCCCTGGCCGGTCCGAGAAGATGTCCGCGAAGGGACCCAGGGTTCTCTGAAGATCTACTTTTTCGGACTCCGTCAGGTCTTCATTCACCCCTAGATCCGGTAACGTGGAGTCGAGCGGGGACGGTTGGTTTTGAACCAGTAGCGTCGGTTTGGGTGAGGGCCCGATCCACTTCTTCAGCAGGTTGATGTGGTAGGTCTGTCTTGTTCTGTCGTTGAGTTGTAGTTGATAACTGGTTCTCCCTATGGTTTTCGTCACCTGATAGGGGCCTCTCCACTCGGCTTGGAATTTCTTGGTAGAGGAGGGGAGGAGGACCAACGCCCAGTCCCCTATCTCCAGCCGTCTCCACTTTTTGCCTTTATCGTAAATGGTTTTCTGGATCCTCTGGTTTTTCTCTATGTTGGAGTATGCCAGGTCCCGTAACTTTCCTATTTTGGATTTCAGGGCCTTGGTATATTCGAGCATCCCTTTCTCTTGTTCTTCCTCCTCCTTCTCCCACGCCTCTTTGGTCATCTCCAGTAACGTTCTGGGCTGCCGCCCGTATAGCATCTCAAAAGAGGAGCATCCGAGGCTACTCTGTTTTTGGCCCCGTATGACGCAAAGGGCGAGCGGTAGGATTTGGTCCCATTCCCTTCCGTTCACGGTCAACATCTTCCGCAGGGTGGCTTTCAGAGTCCCGTTATACCTCTCTACCAGGCCGTCGGTTTGAGGGTGGTATACTGCCGTGCGGATTTGTCGTAGTTGGAGGAGGGCGCATACTTCTTTCATCAGGCGGGATACAAAGGGAGTCCCTTGGTCCGTCAGGATCTCTTTCGGGAACCCCACCCTGGAGAAGAGTTCCACGAACCGATCCGCAATGAGGCGGGAAGTTGGGGCCCGTAGGGGATATGCCTCGGGGAACCGGGTGGCGTAGTCCACAATTACAAGGGCGTACTGGTTACCCCTCCGGGTCTTTGGTAGGGGACCTATCAGGTCCATTCCCACGCGTTCAAACGGTGTACCTATGATCGGTAGAGGCTGTAGGGGTACGGCTGGTGGACGGTGAGTATTTCTCCTTTGGCAGATGTCGCATGCCTGGCAGTGTCTTTTTATGTCTTGATAGATCCCGGGCCAAAAGAAGTGGCGAAGCACGTTCTGGGTGGTCTTCTCGCTCCCTATGTGTCCGGCTGTTAGATGGGAATGTGAAAAAAACATGATCTGATCACGAAAGGACGCGGGGACCAGTAACTGGGGTGGGTCTTCCTTCTTCCCTTGTCGGTATAGCAACCCTTCTTTGATGATAAACCGGGGAAATACAGGATTAGGAGTGTCTTGTTCCCTGTGGGCCTGGTCCCATGCATTACCCAGTGTGGCGTCGTTTGCCTGTGCAAACTTGAAACTGCGATCCAACACCCAGGGCTCGGGGGATGTCAAGGTTGAGAGGGGACCAGCGTGGGAGGGCATCGAGTGTTTAACTGAGGCCTGGTGTTGCAAGGTTTTTGTGAAAAGGTCCAGAAAGTTGGGGTTGTCAGTCCCTAGGATGAGGTCTTCTGGAAGGGTCTCTAACACGCCTACCTTGACTGAACGTCTCGTCCCCTCGGGTAACACAAGGGTTATGACGGCGACTGGGTAGGGTTTTACATCCCCATGTACACACCTGACATGTACTTGTGTCTTTGGGAGGATCTGTTCGGGGCGTACGTATAGGGCTTGGACCACGGACTGTCGACACCCTGAGTCTAGTAAAGCTTGTGCGGTCAACCCGTTTAACTGTACACTTACGTGAAATGCATTCCCCAACTCTGCGGTGTACATGACGGACCGGGGTACGTAGCCGACCTCCATAGGCTCTTCCGTCATTTTCTTTTGGGGGCAGGTACGGGCTATATGGCCCCAGTTCCCACAGTCGAAGCACTGGGGACCCCTGAATGGGGGTGCAGGGACTACTAGTCCTGGTGGCATGGGTTTTTTTTGATCAGGTCGGGGCTTACGCTCGAACCGGGCCCCCAAGGATCTCCCGGGTTTCTCTGCGTCCCAACCCAATGTTTTTGGTTGGGCTCTGGCAAAGGTTGTGGCAAGTTCCATGGCTTGTGCAGTGGTGAGCCGGGGGTGTTGTCGTAACCACCTTTGGGTGCTGTAGGGTAGGGCCTCCAAATATTGTTCGAGATACACTTTGTCCATGATCTCGGCCTTCGTACTCTTTTCGGGCGTCAACCATTTGTCCGCCGCCGCCTTCAATCTATAGAAGAGGGTTTTCGGGTTCTCCCCTGTAACACCTCTCTCTTTTCTGAATCGCACCCTATATGCTTCGGCATCCAACCCCAGGTGGTCAAGGATCACTTGTTTAATCTCAGCATAGTAGGTCAACCCTTCCGGGTTCGCCACCTGGTACGCTGCCTGTGCCTCCCCTGTAAGCAAAGGCGCCAGAAAGTACGGCCATTTCTCTGGGGCCCATCCGCACGCCCGGGCCACCCGTTCAAAGTTTAAGAGAAAGGCGTCCGGATCCTCTCCTGGCAGGAATTTTTGTAGGGAGATTCCCGAAGGGGTGGGCCCATGCAACCGGGCCTCAGGGAAGAACCCCTGCCCCTGGTTTTCTTAATGTCTCCTGTAGTCCTTCCCACTGGGCGGTGACGGTGGCTTTGAACGTGTCACGGTCAGCCTGCGCTGAGTTCAATTGCTGTTCGACCACCCAACTCAATTGGTCCTGGCCCTTCACCAGGTGCTGGATGAGCGAGTCCATCGTGGATGTACTGATGGCTAGTGTGCCCGCATTCTCCACCAGTTGTGACGGGTCGGATAACGCAGGAGACGGAAGGGTTGATTTAACTGCTTTTATTCGTTGTGGTTTGCGTTTTCGAGTAAGTACAGGTCTATAATAGGGAAGTGGGGGTTCGGTGTTTCTCTCCCTGGTCTCTCTCCTTCCTGCCGTGGTTCTTCCCTTTCGGATTCTTCCCCTTAGCGGTGTAGGCTCACAGGTCTCTCTTGTCTCCGGGCCGTCCACACTCAAAGAAAAGAAGGAAAGACACCACACCTGAGCACTTGGTTTCCGGTTAGCAGAGCGTAGGGAAAGGGGGTGAGGGAACACTCGGTGCAACGGCGGGTTGTCCTTAAGTGTGAAGCGGTGCTCAGGGAGGGTAGTGATGGGGTGCAGTCGCTAACACACTGTGGAGCTAGTGCCCGGTTGTCCCCCCCCTTACTCCGTCCCTCCTTTTTTCTCCCCCCAGCCCCGTATGCGGTCCCGTACCTTGGTGAGCCACGCTCCTCCTTGAACGTGGCTGGGCGGCTCACGGGGTCGTTGGCCTCCTGGCTCTCCACGCTGGGTTTCCCGACCTCCTCCGAACGTCCTCGGCTCCGTCGGTCTTCCTCCCTCGGTCTCGTACTGAGTCGGACGACTCCTGATCTTCTCCGCCTTTGCTTCGCTAGGTTCTCCGCTGTTTCTCGCCGCTCCTCTCCTGCTCTGCTCTTCTCTCTCCTTACTCTCTCCGGTGTTCAGCCACCTTGGACCGTCGGCTTCACTTCCTATATCCGCCCAGTCCTGCACGTCATCGCTGTTGGGGGCGGGGCTCTCGGCACAGTCCTGCCAGTTAAAGCAACAGTCCCCATAATCGTCCGTCAGGACGTGTTCCGGCGTTCCCGTAGGGAACCACTCGCTCTGCTGTGAACACAAAGGAGGGGAGAAGGCATCGTTCAGAGTCTCGGCTAGGACACCCCTTTTCCCTGTCCGCTGCACCCCGTGACAGCCCGTTTTTTGTGACCCTAGAGCCCATCATTAGAAACTGCTGCAATTGTATCCCCTGTAAATTTGTCTCAACCGTGCGCTCCCCCATGCACCACTGTGCGCGTATTGTAGCAGGCCAGCCATATATGCAGTCACTTATATACATGTTAAAGATACAATAATGTAACTTTAAATATGTGCATTTGTTAAGCAAAACTAACGAATATCTGTATCTTTAAAAACATAATTATTACACATGTTTATACAAAGCACTGCACATATGCAGGTACACATCTATTGTCCAAATAAATACTTGTATACAGAGGAATATGCTGTATGGTGGTTATGTAGGGAAGAGCTAATTCTTGAGTAGTCTTCTGAAGATAAGGTGGTTATCCATGGATCTTACTGTGACGCGCTAAAACAAAGTGCAATGTGGAAAAACAATAAAGGAATGTCTCCGGGTTACGGCGCAATCACAGACTGACTGGAGCATTACAACTTTGTTTCAAGCGCCCCGGAAAAAAGTACACTGTGCAAGTAAGCATGAAAGGGAAATTTCAGGAGTGCCTCGAGTGTGCTTTTCGGGCAATCTGAACAGTGCAATGTACACAATACGGAAGGTACTAGTGCGAGCATCAAGATGCCCTAATGTGAATTGGCTGCTGCCCAAAGATGTGCCACGCAAGGATCTACTTGGGGGCCGGCAAATACAGAATGGCGCTGCAGGGTGCCCAAAAAGTGATTCAGACGCTGTATAATAGCTGAAGTGATCGGATGAGAAAGCTTACGTTTTTGTGCTACAAATAGAATTTGCGTAGCACACTTTAGCCACGGCCATCAGGAAGAACTTAACCACTTTAACATTCAGTTTAGTATTATCCGAATTCAGACTAGCTATTACCGGCTGACAGCAAGTTTGAACTCCTGCACAAATTAAATAACTCCGAAGGAAGAGGTTTCCTTGCTTCAGCAGAGTCGGGTAGATGCATAGGATGTGAATGATGGTTTCTTTTCGCAATCTGCAAAGATGGCACATTACATCGTGAGCGTCTGAGTGGCGCAATTCTGGAAGGTGAGCCTGGAAGGTCCACTCCCCCAGTCTAAATGTCACTAACCGATCCTTTATCCACAGTGGGTACGTGCAAGTATTTTAATTCTGTACAAAAGAAAGAGGCAGCCTGGGCAATCGCAGCCGCCACAACCTGAAACAGTCACTAGAACAAAGAACAAGCCGTTGCCCACCTTCATGGCCAGCTGCATATTGACCACTCTAAATACAATTCTTACAAAAAAGAGAGGCAAAAAACACAAATTATATTATAATAAGCACTGGCTCGTGAAATTTGAACATCAGATTCTTTTTTAAAAAAATGTTTTATTGAATGTATCCAGCACACAGTGCAGCCAACGTGTTTCACCTACAAAGGCTTTATCAGGGCAAAGAAGCTTAGATCTGCTGAGAGTCACACGCATCTTCCAAAGTTAAAGTCAATTTATAGAGATGAGAATGCGACCTCAATAAGCTCGGACACCAGATCCTCAAGACGGTCTGTATAATCCAATGCTTATCCCCAGCCAGGAAGACATTCTCCTCTCACACCTAGGTCTCTTTTGTCTCAGTGTCTAAAAGTGATACACAGCCCACAACAGAGAGCTAGCTATTCATAGCTACGTGACCTAGGACACTGGCAGAAAGGCACAGTTGGTTTGGGCAGAAAAATGCCAACTTTCTAATAGTCCAACTTTACCATTAAAAAGGATGTCAAATTACAAATCTATTGTGTGTAAACAGCACATCTCTATCTTGTTCCAACTGAAGTTAGCAGTTATTAAGTGTAATAAGGTAGCCCATGGTAGGTCTATGGGAGAGATGGGCCTTACAACTGTGAAAAACTACTAAAAATGCAATGCACTATACTCTTTAGGCTGTTAGGGCCTACGTTATGGGTGATGTACAAGTATTAAAAAGGAGGATTTATGTCTTGCAAAATTTATTTTGTCAGGTCGCGATGGCAGTTTAGTGGGTGGCAATATGAGTGCTTCAGCCCACTAGCAGCATTTCATTTACTGGCTCTGAGTACATGTAGTACCATATACCAGGGAACCGTTCAGGTGTAGGCCAATTTTACCATGTTTTCAGGAGAGAATCCAAGTACTTTTTTTTTACCACTGGTTAGGGGGAAAACCTGCACAGAATCCTAAAAGGCAACAAAAATAGGTTCTGCAAGGGAAGGCAAAAATCTCGGATGACCTTGCAGGGAGGGCCTGATCCAACAGACTGGGTGAAGAGACCTCCTCCCTTCCTCTTACATTCATACTAGGAAGTGTCCTGGCTTGCATAGGGAGAAAATGTGATTTCAGTACCACTAGGAGTTTCTCCTTCATTGATGAACCAAAATGATTTGACAGATTCGAATACCTTTGTATGAAAGGAGATTTTGGAGACTATCTGGACTTAAGTTGGTAGTTATTGAAGTTCCACAGTTAATGCAGAGGGTAAGCCTCCATTTTTGGCAAGAGGTTTTGCTGAAACTGTGAACCTTTCCAAATCTGCTAGGGGATAACTGAAGAGTATAGTTCCCTATTGTGCAATTAAATAACTCTAGACGTCTATCTTAATAGCAAGGAATTTTGCTACTGTTTTTCACAAAGTAGGTCTAGAAATGAAGTCTTCTCTGGCCATCTGCAACTCTCCCTTCCTTTTCTTGCCCAAACACTACTTTCTAAGGGTCCTAGACCAGGACCTGGTTGCTCATGCCTATGACCATCTGTGTGCTCTTGCACTCCCCTGACAATATGAAATTTTAAATGGACTTGTTGGGTTCAGGGTGCACCACTTAAACTTCTCCCTCAGGCTTCTTCAGCCCACATTACAGTATTCTGAGGTGTCCGCTTCTCTGGTATGGTGTGTTACTGTTCTGTGGGCAGGCATAGGTACCAAGAGTGGCGTTGACTAATAATGATCTGTCTAAAGTGACCAGATATAGTCTTGCTTTCTGCACCTTCTTAACTATATGCAGTGGCGGCCAGGTAAAACAAAAGGCAAGATTACAGTTAAAGGGTTACCCCATTACCCTTACAGGAATGGGTGTTATAATTCTCAGAATGAGAAAAATATTCCTACAGCACTTGACTGATTATTCAATCAGTAAAGCCCCTGTATTCTTTGTGGAAGGATTAATTTCCCCTCTTCCTTTTAAGCCAGTTGGGTGACTCTGTTAGTTGAACAATTGCGTATAAAATATGTGGTGATCTTCAGGTCAAAAGGTTTGAACACTAGCAAGGCCGACAGACTTCTATCCTTCCAGGTCGATAGATTGAGTACGATTTGATAGGTTAGTACGAACATTTTTTTTTTACCATGGCCTGGAATGGCAGTGATGTGGTAGGAAGTGCTATATGATAAACTTACTATTAATATACATGTATTCCGAAAGCATTACAAAATTCTCCCATACCAATCGCTTTAGAAGATTGTTCGTTTTCCAAATAATTCTATATTGCTGTTTAGCCTTTACATCAGTATTTTTTCATTCACTTTAATAAAAAGCAATCCACCTTTAAAAAAAAATATATATTTTTTTAAAAACATTTTTAAACCAGATCCTGTGCCACGGTAAAAATCTATCCCTTTTGTCTTAAGGAAATGACCACACCTGTACGTGTGAGATAAAATGTGGTCCCAAATTATTATTGCTGTTATTAGATATCATGAACTCTGTTGTATTTATGTGCATTTACATTTGTATGTACATTGTGTTTTTTTTGTTAGCAATTGTGTTATTTCATTGATATGATTGTTGCTGTCCACTATGGCAAGAATCTCTAGTGTTTATTTAATTAAACCCTTCATCGGGATGTGTGTGTATTTGAACCTATTCCTCACAACAATCATATCCATGGTCTCCGTATTGCTATATTTTCTTACACTTCATTATTTAATTTAGTTAATTTCAATAAGAGTACACTGGATCATATACCAAACACTTGTTTAAACAGCTATGTGCATGTGGGTATGTTATTTGTATTTAATACATTTCCTAATTGTATACTTACTAACTTTTTGTAATTGAGTAGTTTATTAAAACCTTGGCATTTGGAAACAAGATTTTTCCATAATAATTTTGTTTCCTTTTAGCTGTCTCAAATTGGTAATGGAGCCTTCCAATGGTCTGAGTAATTGAGACTGCATGCCTGTCAGTTGCTATAGTGCATTTTATCTACATGTTATATTACAATTTTAATAACATCTGAAAATAACATTTAGAAACACTGGTATACTAGTTATTTAGATACTTAAAACTGATCAAATGTAAGCACCAAACATTGTTCGTCACGCATCACTAATCAGTTGGTTTTAGAAATCCCATACTGGCCTTGCAACATTGTTGTTAGGCGGTCTTGTTGCCGAGCCAGGTCATTCACTGTGCATGTATGCCTGCAGACCTGATGACATTCAGAACGTGTCTCAATAGGCTGCGTTTACCCTCCATCATCCAGTTTATTTTATACAACAGCCCACCCATTGCGTAACATTTGTTGGCTTCATTACCACTCTGATTTGCTGCCTTCTAATTGGCCAGCGGATTCTTCACCTCCCTTTCTTTCAGCTGGAGTATGGACCAAATACTGATTGGTGGATGGACAGCAATAAAGCTGAAGCAATCGTGCTGTGATTCAAGAACTACTAATATTGTTTCTTCTTCCCTGTCCTCCTTGCTGAGCCTCATGCTATTTGTAGCTATGTTTTACTATGCCCCATGCACTTCAAAGAAGCCCTGTTTTCCATTGCAATTGATGTTTATTGTAACAGTAGATGTTATCTGCTGTTATTGTGAGAAATAATGATATCTGCATCCAAATGCATTTTCACTAAGGCATGCTTATAGACGCAATTAGTTTCTTTGTGATATCATTTTTTGCCAAGCATGGAAGTAATAACGGATTGCTCAGAATCACTGGGTTGTTGTGCTAACCAGCACTGGCAAAAGCCCAAGGGCTTGCCTTTGAGATTATTGGCTTTGCCATTGCCTTTTGTTCATGCAGTACAGCATGGGCATTGTCCAGTTTGGCAATGATTTCTAGCCATGCTGTATTCCAGCATGATTGCTGTGCAGCAGGGCCAAAAAATAATAATAGAAAAGGACGATGATGCATCCAGTGCTAATTCACTTTTATAAAAAGTCATAATAGGGATGCCTCAAATTGCTTTTTTTTTAAATGTGGTTTTAGCCACACTGCAAAGCATCCACACTGCTGTACAGCGTGGTTGCAAAATCTTGCCAAACCCAGTAGCTCTCATAGTGGACACCTAAAGGCTTTGCCGTTGCTTGTTCTCCTTAGCATCCCTTTGGAGATGGTGGGGGTACCTCAAACAGTGAACCCGTGTTGGCCGATTAGAAACCTACTGCTCAAAAAATGTCTTTCATTAGAGTCAGTCAGCAGCTTTAGTAATTTACATTCAAAACCCTGTTATTGTGAAAACGAAGCTTTAGCAAGATCTTCTTGCAGTCAAAGTATTGCCTCCATTTTGTCATCATTGACCACTGCAGGAGTAGAAAACGAATGAACGTTGCAATAACACCCAAATTGCAGAATTTTTGTTATGCACAAACAAAATTAAAGCATGAACTTGTCTTATACAAACACCCTAGTTTTTAGAATTCAAGGCCTAATGCACGCTTGTGCAAAGTAAATAAAACTCTGACATATATGCCATGTTAATATGTCACTCACTGTAAGTCTAACATAGCAATCTTTATGCTAAGAGAGGAACACCTAGTATGTTTCCCAGAGATCACCTTTCTGAAATAGGCTGGACCACTACTGTCATTTGCATCCCATGATAGTGTTCCCTGGGGGAGTGCTTTGGCTGTGCCTCATAGGTCGTATCTGTAAGATATTGCAATAGGACAGGGTTGTATTCTCTAGGAAAGATTTTGGGCTGGTTACTTTGAGCAGTTTGTCCTGAGTATCTGGTCACCTCCAGGAGATGAATCCCCAGGGCAGATTTGTGTTCCCCAACTAAAGTCTTGGGTCTATTCTGGTAGTCATCATGTCGATTTAATGTGTACTCGGTGGTACATGGCGTTTCTGATTAAGTCCATTGGTTTGTTCCTATAGTCACGTCTTTTAAGATTGGGCTGTGGAGCAGATTTAGTCTAAGTCCTTTTATGGTTTTGAATCTCTTGATGTGAGGGCGTGCTACTTGAACAGTTTGTGCTTTTGTCTTCCGAGCTTTGTTTCATTCTTGGCTGCTAATAATTGGATTTAATCTTGCTCTCTATGCGCACCACAGCAGTGCAGTACTTTGCAGTTTATGAATGCGAGTGTGTGGGTTTCTGAGCAAGCAGATTTACATCAAACCCTTAATAATCCTCCTAAGAGACTGTCAGCCGGGACACAGACATGGGGACCGGTATCAGCCACATGAGCCGGGCCGGTGAGATTTCAGAGCACCAGAGTGTGGGCCAACGAAAGCAATGTTTCTCTGAAGACGATATCATTGTGACTTCCTCACCCCAGTTAAGGGAAGGAAGAGGCAGGCAGATTGGTATGCTCCTGTAATGAAACGGCTAATAATTCCTTGGCAGGTAGCGCTCCGAACTTGGTAGAGGGGCTGTTGGGTGTCCAGGTGCAGGTTCATACTTTGAGGAGAGGATATCCTACATCTCCATCCTTTGATCTTTGGGTGTTCCCTATTTTTCTTCGTTGGCAACAACTGATATTGAATGGAATCCCCTTCTGTTAGCAACGTGACCAGCGCTGCTTGACACAGTGATATTGGGGGCTTAGTTTGTGCACAGTAAGTTGGTGCAGGGACCTTTTATATTCTTTTTCCGCAAGGAGGAATGTATTTGACGAGGGAGGAGATTTTGTAGAAGCTGAGAATACTAACAGGTCTTCATGAAGGGTGGAGCTGTGGTGACATTTCATTTCAAATGACAATCCTTTATTAGGATTTGAGCTGGTGCTTGAACATTGTTTTGGAATTTTTCCTTAATGAGTTGTCTCGAATTAGCAGCAGGCTAGGGTGTTGTGTTAACAAGGCAGGAATCGCTTCTCCCGTCTGAGTGGAGGTTGACTGGTTGGAGAGGACAATGTGTATGCCACCTTGTGTGCCATACATATTACCCTACACACATGCCATAACCTATAGTATTTGACGGCACGAGCCCTCAATCTGCATACTTGGACGAAGGTCTCCTATGTACTGAGAATGGAGAGGGAATGGTGGTTCACTTGCGCATTGAATGGCCTTGTTTGAAAGCTGTGCTCGCAAGGTTGCCATGTAAAGCAAGATGAACCAGAAGCGAAACTATTGCTAACCTGTATGATTCTCTCTGTTACGGTTTTGCGATTTTGCAGACTTGCCGGTTTGATTTGATTAAACATCTAACTGTTGATGCTTGGAATATATTCATCCGCTTCCATTTGGTTTCAAATTGAGAGGTGTGTATGAACCTACGAACGTCTGCCGCAAGGTCCCGAGGTAACTGATTTCTGGTTCATTGGCGCTGTTCTGTTTTGCATAGTGAGCATGCCATCTACGCCCAGGATGTGGTTTGTGCAGCAAAGATAAGTGTTTTGTGGCTTTAGAAGTCGAACTTGAAGTCACTTGTGTCTCAATTATGATTTTAAGAAAGAAAGTGCTCACTTGAAGCAATCTCAATGTAGTATGGATGTTTATTTTTTCCCAGATTAATCGATGAATAGTGCCTTTAATCTAGTTCTTTATAAACACTCATGTAGTGCTACCATGGCAGAGGAGCACATTACAGTTATTAAAGCCTAAAACTCTTGCAACTCCGTGGATTTCTGCAGCAGCTTTTCTCCTTCATATTATATGGGAAACCTGCCATTGTTCTATTTTGAAACCGCCTTGGGTCCTATTTACAGGCCATTTGCACCAGAAGTTGTTGAAAGGTGCCCCAGTGGCTTGTGTAAATTTATATTCGGTGTTCACAAACTTGAATCTACAGTCCGAATGAACAGTAGCCTCATTACCCAAGCTACTAAAACCTAATTTTAGTGAATTTCCTAAAAGAGGAAACCTCTTTTCTCCGAGAATTGTGAAGAAATTCAGCAAAGAAAACTTGTAAGGAGAAAAAGGGGTAAGAGTAATGGTGAGAACATTGGGGCTAAGATAGATGGGTAGAAGTACTATAATATAGAAAAATTAGGGTTTCCTTTGGGGTACATGTTCTAGGGGGAGGATGAGCGAGGTGGGCAAAGAGGGAGTTGAGATAAAAGCACCAGTGTTTACTCATGATTTTTTTTTTTTTAAACATTTTTTTTATTGTTTTCATACCAACAACTCAGTACAGTTCCCAACAGCCCCCTCCCTCCAAAGGAGACTTTTACATTCAGCATTGCCCCCGAGTATGCAGGAGAAAAGTCACCCTTCCCGCGTGGAGCCCCCCCTCCCTCTCCCTCCCGCAACCCATGTCAGTGTGCCCCCCTCCGCCTACCCCCTCCTGACGCGCCCCCCTCATTACTATGAATCGTGTACGAGAGCTCAACCTTCCCTAGGCAACTCGGGCTTTCTCCCATGTCGACCCACACTTTATGCGTCCAGTTCTCGCCACGGCCCCCTTCCTACTCCCCGCTCGCCGCTTCCTCCTGTCGATCAGAGGTGCTCCCTTCTCCCCCCGCATCAGACATCAGCCCCTGAAGTTCCACCACCAGCGCCTCCCATGCTCGGGCCGTCGCTAGTGCCTTTTCATCATCCCTCCGAAGGGCTAATTGCAACCGGAGTGTGCCCTCTGCGCCTGCCCATCTCGCAAACGCCGTCCTCCACCTCAAAAAGCTAGGCCCCGCCCGTGATTTCCAATGCATAGTCAGTTCCCTCTTGGCCATGATCAACCCCAAGTCGTAGAACTTACTGGTAACCTTCGTTCGGCAGGTGTGGGGAAACCAAATCAGCAGGCAGGCCCCCATTTCCGGGGCAATAGAGCGGTCTGTCCCCTAATTCAGGCAATCTATAACATCTTCCCAGTAGTCACCCAACTGCGCGCATGACCAAAACATATGACGAAAATCAGCCCCATCTCCCCCACACCGCGGGCACTGAGAGTGAACGCCCCCATAATATTGCGATATCTTAACCGGCGTCAGATTAGCCCTGTGTAGCGTAAAAAACTGAACCAGCTGAAACCGGGCATTACGCGTTCCCTTCCAGGCCTGCCGCACCAGTGTGGACCATGTCGACTCGGGGATGGGTTTCTCGAGGTCCACTTCCCACTTATCCCTCAACGCGTCTAGGGGTCGCAGGCATTCCGTCGACAGTCTGCGGTAATGGCCTTGGACGTTCCTGCCGCCATCACTACATATTGGCAGCCCGCGGCGATCGGCGGCTCAGAGAGTCCCATATTCCAATGTCTCTGGAGGCCCGCTACAAGGGCTGCGTGAAGTAAATAGTCCCCCCGCGGAAGCCCATAAGAGTCCTGCAAGTCCTGGAAGGGCAACAACACCCCTTCTCTGAATAAATCACCCACTACTTGGACGCCCAGCTCCTCCCAAGCGGCTAGTCCCGACCAATCGCCCCCGTGCGGGAGCGCCGTACACATACCCAGGGGGATCTCCGGGGCATAAGGGTGAGTCATGGCGGCCCTCTTCTGGCACCGGTTCCAGCACAACCTGAGGGTGCGTTCCTCTAGTGTAAGGTGGGCAAGGTCCATCCGCTGCTGAAGGACTATGAAGGCGAGCACATGACGCGGGAACAACCTGCCCTGCGGGCCCTCCGGGCCTCTATACTCCCTAGCCACCGCCTGTGTGAGCCATTGGAGTTGTGCCGCCAGATAGTACCATTCAAAGTCCGGGACCGCCAGGCCCCCCTCCGCTCTCGGCCGCCGCAATGTGGACAAAGCCACCCGTCGCCTCCCCGAGCCCCAAATAAAGCCCGTAGACAGTGCTCGAAGTCGCTCGAAAAACGATGCTGGTATCCATATGGGCAGGGTGCGAAAAAAGTATAAGAGGCGTGGTAACACCACCATCTTCAGTAGCGCTACCCTCCCAGCGCACGAAAGCGGGAGCGTACTCCAAAAACCTATGTTACCGCGCAAGCCTCGAATGGCTCTGCCAACATTCCCCTCCAGCAAATCAGGCTGGGTGTGATAAATATTAACCCCCAAATAGCGCAGGCAGCTACCCTCCCATCGTATCTCTCCCAGCGACCAGTGTTTACTCATGATGCAAAGTGTTGTGGCACATGCAGTGGTTTAGGTACTATGGCAATGATGGGTTAGAGGGCATTAGGTTGTAGACAGGAGATGAGTTATGGTAAAGATCGGCATAAGGAAACTACGTGGAGTAGTGTTTCCCAAACTGGGGGTCGTGACCCCGCTGGTGGGTTGCTAAAGTCCAGGCAAGAAAAAAACCAAGCATTTGCAATGCAATAAGTCTCGCATTTACGCGAGTTTGAGCTATTGACACTGCAAATAACAATGCCTTTTATTTTTGTTTTCGTTTTAAAAACATAAATAAAAGGCATTGTCATTTGACAATGCCAATAGCTTAAACTCTCGTAAATGCAAGACCTATTGCATTGCAAATGCTTGTTTTAAGAGGCAAGAGAGCAACGACTGTCCGGGAGCTCAGCCTCACCTTTAAGGGAAGACTGCGGTATGCATCTGATGGCGGTCGTGCTGTTTCTCTCAAAAGTTACTGTTTCCACTTCAGCATATTTTGTAGGTTTGTCAGTCGGCAACCTGCTTGCTTCCCATACCCTCGGATTTAGACGCCTGCAGTAAATAGTGTTCTACGCAATGCGCTTCCCAGCTATGTGGCACTCCTTCCGTGTTCTTATACCATGGATTGATGAGCGGCTGGCTGAGTCTGCCGCAGCTCTCAGCAGTAGGTGCACTCGCACACGGAGCTTCCTGCCCAGGTCTCTCCTTATCCTACTGGTGAGAAGCAGCAAAACATGGACTGTAATCTGAAAGAAACAGTGGAGTGCGCTTCCAGCTTTGCTTTTGCTGACCGCCTAATCATCAGCTGCAGCATCGCCCCAGGAAGCCGCCTCACGGTATCTCCTCTCTGTGTGCCCAGCCACATCAGAGCCTCATCCCCAGGAGCCACCGGGGGCAGGGCACAGGCCTGCAGCTGTGGACTCCTGCCATGCACATTAAGATGGATCTCCCGCTGGAGTGGGGTGGGTCTGACAGACTCCACCTCAAGCTCCTGTGCCGGAACAGGAGCAGTGGGGCCCTTTGGGAAGTACTTCAGTCCCGTGCAGGGGGCGACAGGTCACCCTGGCGGTAGGGACATCCAGTATGTTAAGGAAGAATGGGAGGGGTATTACAGAGGGTCGGACAGGTGGGAAGGCCTGTAGACCGATTCAGAACAGAGCAGGACGGCGAAGCATAGCCTGTGAGGTAAAACTTCAAGCACAGGAGTGAGGTACACTCCCCCTCCCCCAAGTAACAAATGCGGATATGTTTACACTTTTCTGTATTTTGCTTCTGTTGCATTTTTGCGGTTAAAATCGTTTATTCAAAGTAAGTTTCACTGTAACGATGTTTTACAACATCTTAATGCTCTATTAGCAAAGGTATTACGACGTATCACTGCAAAGCAACTGCGCCATAACCCACCTGAACACTGTTTTCCTCTGTGCGCCTTCTCAGACACCTTTACGGCGCCTAATGGCTTCTATTAATACCTGTGTTAACAAAACAGTGCCCTCATTACACGTACCCTAAGAGAAGGGCTCATGTCCAATTGGCCCTAATTAGGCCGTGTTCCGCCAATTATTCACCCACTTCCAGGCCCTCCAAGGCAGCGGAGGGGGCTCCTGGGTGAGCAGCCCTGGGCCTGGCATGTGCATCTGTGCGGGGTGCTAAAGGGCCAATTCACTATAAGAGACCCCACCACTCGCCTTGCACCCAGAAAAATGAAAAAAAAGTCCCTCTGTTCGCCAGACTAAATATCTTCGTATTCATAGTGTTGGCTATTTATTGAGAATCGTTTGTTTTAGCAGGAAACCTTTGATATAGAGTGTAGATGTGAACTTTTAATCCCACTTATTTTAAAGCGCTGAGACGGTGAATTACGTTTTAATTACTTTGAGACGATAAGTACAAAGTCTTCTGAAATGGAATAATGTTTCGGTATAGTTCACTGGCCAGCAAAAAAGTTTGTAGAAAATGGCCAGAGAATGTGAGGTTACGGCCAGAGGTGCAGGTTTTAGACGTGGGGGGATAGGTGCGATTCTCCGCAGCTCAACATCTTGTGATTCTGGGCAAATCACTTAACATCCCCATGCCTTAAAAACAAGGAGTAAGCGCGCCTCTCCTCTTTTCAGCGTGTGCAGCTGGAACAGCGAGCGCACCTCGGGCCAGCGAGCGACACGCACCGCAGCCGGAAAACCGATGGGGGTAGCAGGACCTCTGCTGAGCAGTGTGCGCCTGAAAGATTATAGTGCTCACCGACTACAATAATGCCGACCGTGTAACACAGCAAGTAAAATATCCAGTCCTGATGGGCGGTCACAACAGGAGACTGGGTGGTAAAATGGAGGGACTAAGAAGCCTCATATTGAATTGGAAGCCAGCGTTTACCATAGACCATGCCACCAGCCAATGAAAAATATGGGCGGAGAGTTGACGAGGCTTCCACATCGAACCAGACTACAGCATGCCTCGCTGTGCGGGCAGCGCATGCGCTGCAGCGCTAGACTCTACCTAAAAAGATTCCTTTAAATTCTTTATTTATCGTGCCACACTTGCTTCACTTCAAAGATGAAAGTCAAATGGCAGGCTGTATCTTCTGCTTATTTTTTTAACACAGTCTGGTGTTTATGAAATCCTCTCACTTTGCTTTCAGACAAAGAAAAATAAAGTGAATTATGTGACAATTCTGCAGGGTTACGTGTAGTATAAATGGAAAACTGGAGGATTCCATTTTTCCTAACACAACTAATTGTAAATGCCTGTAAATGAACTGTCCACACTCGGCATTTAGGAAAGCAAAATGAAGGACATTTTTTTTCTGTAATTCCCACGTGTGAAGGAAACAAAGATTTAGTAGAATTGGAACAAATCTAGGCACTTTCATTGGTGGTGCGCAAATAATTAATATTAACTGAAACCCGATTTTCCACACATCATTTGTGCAAAATATAGTTTGATCTATCAAACTGCATGTCTGTGCAAATGTAGTGACCATTTCAATGGAAAATGTGCGGTCTGCAAATAACCATCTACTTACCCACACAATGCTTTATTACATAAAAAAAATCTCCCACCTCTTCTCCATTGAAGCTAGGTGGGTCACGAAAGTTTGTCATACTAAAAAGTGGGTTGTAGTTCTAAAATGTTTGGGAAGCAGTGATGTAGAGGAATAAAGCTATAGACCGAGGAGGAAATAGGGTGTGGAGGAAGCAGAGTATAGATAGGGATATGGGTACAAGGGTAGCAGCAGTGGCGCAACTAGAGCCAAATTTCGGGGGGGGCTGAGCAAAAATTTCGGGGGGGGCTGAACTTTAAGCAATAGGCAAAGTGGAGCTGCAGGGGCTCTTAGAAGGGGTGAAACAACTGCGAGGCCTCATTAACATGCAAATGGTCTTTTAAAGACCTGTGAAGTGCTCGGGTGCGGCTGCTTTTTTGCCCGGGAAGCTGTCTCATCCCGGGCTGCCACACACGACGGGGGGGGCTGAAGCCCTGTGAGTCCAATGGGTGTTGCGCGCCTGGGTAGCAGTACTAAGAAATAGGCTTGGTTAGAGAGACGAGGATAGGATTAGGCGGTAGAGAAAAAAGGGAATGGATCAAGGCAGAGGTATGGCAGCATAGACATGGGTAGGTGGGGTGATAGAGTATAAACCGGAGTAAATGACAGCAATAAACAGTTGAGGGAGATGCAGGGATCTGCTAGTGTACAGAAAAAGTTATAAACAAGGTTGTTGTTTTTTTTATTTTATTTTTTTAATCCCGCTGCCAATGGCTGGGTTTGCCAAACACCAAGGCTACCTATTGTTGAATCTAGCTTAGGTCTTTCTTCTTTCACTCTGCACTTCTTGCCTGTTTATCTCACACTAGCAGGTTCTTATTCATTTCAGCTGCTTTCTGTCTTTGAAATTGTTTTCTTATCATTCTTTTTCCTTCTTTATCCCTATTCTGTCTCTTGCTGTGGCTCAGATTCTGATAATGAGAACAATCCTTTCCCCCCAAAAGTGCCTACCACCTTCAACTATATGCCTACATTATTAAGCACTGGCAAAAAAGAGGAAGAAAGAAAAAATAGGAAACCGGGAAGGGGTGGGACCCCCGTCAAAGAAAAACAAGGGATCTATGCAATTATGGGAAAAAATTGCAAGGAATTTTGTCGATGAGGGCTTTCACCAGGTTGATTCTGGCAGCTTGGAATACCATTGGATTGACAATTTTTAAGAACCATGTTTGTTAAGTTTTTCCAGAAGATTTCCTTAAATGAGTTATCCACTTACTTTGGAAAAGTATTTCATACTTGCCACGAATTACAACTTTGCACAAATGTACAATGACAACTTTTATACCGCAATAACTGCACGTTTTCTCCACTCTTCATGAAGTGCCGTTTCTCAGTAATATGAGTCATTAAGCAATGATTTAAGCTTTCGTTGCTTTATCTAATATTCTTACAAGCAGTGTACAGGCAGCAAGTCTACTTACATTACTTGGGTCAGGATTTCTTGAGGAGCTGTAGCTTGGAATGTTTAAAATGTTCCTTACCAATATATTGAGCAAAAGCTGTGCACCAAGGTTGGTACCAACACACACACACACACACACACACACACACAACATCCTCGTGATCCGAAAATCAAGTCATGAAGTAGAGCCCCTGCATGTTGTGCAGTGCAGAAACTTAACCTAGAAAGGAAAATCTATGGTCCTCAAACAAAAAAGAGGGTGATGGTAATCAAAACAATAACTTATTACATCTGTAAGAGGTGTCCAGTGTAAAGCGTTTTTTAATATTTTTTCTGAGTCTTGCTGATATAAAAAATATTTCATTGAACTTCAAGAAGGATTTCTGTTTCTCCTGTCCTCGTCTAATTCCTGCAATGTTAAACAGCTTCCCCTCGCTCCCCTTTCTTGTTCACTCCCTTTTTCTTACCGCGCCTACCTCATTTTATAATGCTTTAGGCAGTTCGAGCCCTGGAAAGTCTTAACTGAAGCAGCAAACTGTTCCCTGGTCGTCACCAGAATGCTTTTTTTCCATAAACAAACATTTTTGGAAGTATGTCACACTTTTTTTAAACGTACATAAGTCGGTTACATTTTTCGAAATTTCATATAGTCTGTTAGTTGATACGTGTTTTTCCGTACAAAAATATTCTTTATTTATTGAATATTGGCTTTGGTGTTTTGTCTGGATGCGATTCATTAAGGCTTTACACCCTATAATTGACCCTAAGAAATGGGCACTGAAGGAATGCTGGACTACTCCTCTAGCAGAAAAAGCTGTATGCGCTCACATTCACAGTTGTGCGCTACAGAAAAAACAAGTGAAATCACTAGAAAAATGTGGTACTTTTTTTTTTTTCTTTTCTTTAGGAAAGCTTTCTAGTATTATAGCAAATATCAAGTTTCCTATTCACATATGGTTATATCTATGATCATATATGATTACCTTGAGAGATTCAAAGGAAATGACTTAATTTACTAGATACTTCAACAAGAGTGCCAATATGGCGAATGAATCACATAGAGGCTGGCTTTAAACAGCAACTATGTTACTAGCCATGTTGCAATGATGGAAGCTGTGGAATTGAAAGATCCTAAAATATATATGTATTTTGGTCTCTCTAGGCCTCGCTCCCCCCAACCCTCAAAGAACAGCACATCGTGTATTTGTAAATTGGATGTTCACTCAGAAGGGATCCTTTACCTGAATAATAAATGTTTGTTAACCAGCTCAGTGCTGTTCCTTTTTATTGACCTCGAAAGAATGAAATGCTGATTGGGCCATAGGGATTTTAACCTATGACCAAGGATGTCAAATACAGGTCTCTGCAGTGGCTGCATTAGTCCACTGAGCTACCAGACCGGACATAGTGGATGCAGATCTTACATCAGTAAAACCTGAGGTCAAAGGTGGAATAGATTAAAAATCTTTATAGGTACCATAAGGGGGCTAGGCCCTGACCATTCAAGTGTCCCACACAAGCCCCTTAATCAGATACATCAGTCAGTGATTCCTCTTATTAATTGCATCTAATGCAAATGGACTAAAGAAATAACCTCATTAGCACCCCTATTATGGTCCTTATTGTCACCAAGGGCAACATTCAAAAACCTTTTGATTGTGGTCTTAGCCACACTTCTGCTAAAATAATTTCCGAAGTTAACTGTAAGTTCTGGATTAATACTAAGGGCATATTTCCTGCCACTGGTCTGTATAGAGTAAAGGCACATGCCAAACCATACAATGACGCTTGCTCTGCCATTCTATGCCCCATTGCATTCTGCTTTGATTTACTTTTCATTGGCTCACATGGATCCATGCCTTCTATGGGAAAACTACTGACCTTAGGTTTTCCTTCCACAAAAATATGTCTATTGAGTAAATTAGATATTTAACCCTTGGTTAAAAGTTCTCCTTGTAAGTCGCCAGCAGGAAAATATTAATATCCCCTAGTTGATGGAGTAAGACAAAATACGTTACCACCAACCCTTTTAAACAGTGATATGATTGACTTTTACATCGTTCTAACTTCCTTAAAAACGTACACTTTATTTCTGAACTCTGAAAAGGCAGGTGCTTTTTTTTTATATGGAGATGGCCCTGCTGCTTTATGATCTCATTTCAATAGAGTTACAAAGTGATTTGGATGTTCCAGCTATTATCACAATAATGGCCGCCTAGGCTAAATTGCATTTGCTTGTTTTGGGTGATTTTAAATATTCATTTTCATCTTTTCTCCATTTGGTGGTATCTATGTACCTTGATCGGCTTTCGATGTTTGACCTTTAATCAAGCGAGGGCTTGTGATGCGTGTCTTCTCACCCGTGAGGGTCTCAGGCCGCTGGGGGGGAGAGGGGGGGCTGCTTGTCCCTCTGGGTGTAGGATCATTCAAAGACCCAGGTCTTGAGGTCCTTCTTGAACCGGGTCAGTGACGCGGATTGCTGGAGGTGGAGGGGCACATGCATAGCCACTGTCATAGCATCGACTGTACAAATTCTAAATATTGACAATCCTTTGTACCTTATTCACTGCCGTGGACTGACAACTTCTGGGTGCCTTTTTCTTGTGAGGTTCTTAGTCCTGTTGGACTTTTTAAGTCTCTCCTACACCGCTCATTCTCAGTATGCCACAATGAAGTCGAAAATCAAATGCATTCATTGGCAATTTCATAGTTCAGAAATTCAAAGCTATTTGGCCTTCTTTATCATCTCTTCTGCCACTTCTCTTATTGACATCTACACCCATCGTGCTCAGTTAACAGAATCCGTTGCTCTTAATGAACAAGAGCTTCTATCTTTGCTTGTGTCAGATATGCCAGTTCACTAGAACTGCTTCCGGTGGGTCTGCAGATAGATTACTTGATGCTGGACCTCAGCTGGGCTGAACCTCTGCTGGGCTGAAGCGATTGTAAACTCTTGCTTATTGGAAGGGCTATTTCCTGAATACCTGAAATGGGCTTATGTCATTCCTTTGCTTAAAAGGCCCTTGCTGGATCCTCAATACAGTCTAATTATCGTCCCATCACTAAGCTGCCTTTTCTCTGAATACATCCTAGAAAGGCAGTCTTTCAACAGCTTTCACATTTTGTAACAACTAAAGGCTTACATTATCCAGGTCACAAGGGTTTCCACTCCAGTTACAGCACTAAGCTCACCCCTGTCTGAACTGAATGGCTTAAGATCTGATGCAGATGTTCCCTTCGCATTGACCCTTAAAGATCTCACTGCGGCTTTCGATAAAGTTGACCATGCTATTTTTCTTCCCAGGCATGCAGATTTGGGACTATCGGCCGGCACTTTGCTGGCTTAAATGCCTAGAATACCCCCCTTTCCAGCCCTGAGAGCAAATTTGCTTACATGTAAATTTGCACCCTACTTCTGTAGTATTGGCTGCATATGATGCTGGAGAAAAACGCTTTTTAGGAAACTTATTTTGGAAAATGTTTGTTCATGAACCAGTTTCTGCAAATCTTTTTGCCATTATGGATAGTCCCCCGAAATAAAGTTGCTTGAGCCCCAAAAAATAGACCACAGTACCCAGTCTACAAATTGTACATGAACCCTGCCTTTTGTGCTAGGTTGAGAGATTCTCAACTGAAAATTGTGCAAAAAAAAAAAAAAATCTGTGAGCTTGTAATCGAATAATTGTTCTAAGCAGCATAGACAAGAGTGTCATGATTAGTGGTTGTGCTGCTAGGCCTACACGCCTCTAATCATGGGGTAACTACATCTTATCAACAGGAATATAGCAAGGGAAAAAGCAAAGGATTGACTAAGCTATTTAGAGCTGGATTTTAATTACACAAAGAACAAAATGTATTGTTCTTAACAGACTTCTCTGAAGACCTACGTTGTTCTGTTTTTTTTGTTTGTTTGTTTTTTTCCTTCCAGAAATGCTCTTTTAGAAGTGTTAGTTGCTTGACCAAGGCAGTGTAGTAGGATTCATATTTTGTCTGTAGTATGACCCTCCATCCTTTCCAAATGACCACTCTTTTGCAGTTTTCCTCTCTGATGCTTAACCATTCACTTACCTCCTTCCTTTGTTATTGCTCTCTTATCTAGGGGTATGCGAAATTCACATTATTTTCTTTAACAAAATTATGACAAAATTTGGAAAAATTGCACAAAATTGTGCGGAGCACAAATCCGGCATTTGCACTGTTCTGCTTTTAAGGGTGAAGTGCATCCTCCAAAAATAGTGCGAAAACACACAAGTGCCACAAACAAGAAGCAGTCTCATTCTGTTCTCATTGTACGATGCTCCGGCTATAAGATGTTTTACCATAGTGACCTCCAATTACACTACTCAGCATAATTGTGCATAATATCAGTAATTATGCAAGTTACTTCTCTTGTCCCGTTTTATGGCAATTTCAGCCAGCTTTAGGAAGCAATATTTCGATACAGAGTGCACTAGTCATTTGCATTTAATTTTTGTTCTACTTTTCTTTTTATCGTATTTGGTCATTTGGCCTAGAAGTACAGTCTACATTTGATACAAGTACGAAAATCAAAGGAATTGAATTTTGATTCTGAAAAGTGACTGGAGAAAGCTGTAGTTGGAAGTTTTTTGTAAATCTTAGATCATACTGGTGGAATATGGCAAGGGTTGGCTCAGAGCCAGCAGTTGTAGGTAATGTATTTCATTATTTAGGTATGCTAAAAGTAAACGCTCGAAAAAGAGTGCAAAACAGAATGGGATGGGGACGCAAGAAGATAAGTCTGAGTGCAAGAGTGAAGGGAGAGAACAGGAAGGGATGATAATGTTCTGAAATAAATCTCAGTTCTGTAGCTGCTGTGACACGTTTCATTGGACCAACTAAAAGGCTGGCGACCTACAGAGCTATAATAGAATCACTGATCAGCTTGATGTAGTGCCTGCCTACGACAAAACGGTAAAGGAATTAGTTGTGGGATACCTTACATAGCATGCTTAAAATTCAATTCCACACATTCTGGCATAAACCTTTACAATCCACTGAGATTCACAAGTGCACGTGGCAAGTTTCTTTTATATTAAGTTGAGTTTTGTCGTATTTTTTGCTCTATTTTGATGTTGTGGTTTTTTAATAATCCTAGGGGGCTGTATGTAGAGCACCGACAATAGTTGGCAGCATTCTTAATGTACTCTGTGGATAACTTGTGTTCACCTGTGCAAGCTGTAGTCTGACTGAGATGGTTGTGAATCTTTGAAATGCTGTGTACCTAAATTTCATGTGCGTTGAGAGGATCTTGATTGGACCTTCATGGCCAAATATATTGAAGGCTGTTGAGAATTAACATTAAGCAGGTGTCCCTGTTGATGAGGGTTTTAACTTTTTGGATATTTGCTGTCTCAATGTTCTGAAACTAGACTGGTAATCAAGTAGGAGAAGACTGAGTTTATTTTATAGTTCTGTTAGATGAAATCTGTTTTCCCAATTATCTTTCTGGGAAAGTGTAGGTATGTGATGGGGAGTTAATTCATAAGATCTTTGGGATTGAGTGTTACTTTGTGCAAGAGAATCTGTAAATGTTTTTGTTGCATCAGAAATTATGTATGTATTGAGGAGGAAATTAGTGTTTCTCTGCATAGGAAGTTGAAGGTCATTGTGGTATATTTGTGTGACGCCTTTCATAGTATTATAAATGTCTCATAGGTCTGTGTTTTAAAAGAGGGATTTATAGTCGCAAAAAATCACACAGGTGTCTTCTGTGTAAGTCAAATGAAATTTATTGCCATGCCATCCACCACAATCCAACTGACCTCAGATTAAAAGTCAGCGCTCCAGTGTAGAATGACACATTCGGCCAGTATAGAAGTGAACACTAGCATTGCCAAAACACCAGTCATGGTCAATGGTAGACATAACGCATCTCCTTTCTTACACAAGGTTAATGGCCTGGTTACTTATCGGTAATCTTCATTACTCCAAGTATTGTCTTCCTTGCCACATGAGTTACCACGTGAGCTTCAGCTCCTCACCAGAACCCTCCAAAGCAATTAGCATTCTATGCCTCCCATCCCTCCCCAACATGGCCGACCACTGTCACTCCTGACACATTATAAGGGGAGGGTCGACCCACCCCACTTCCTGTAAAATTACCAAGCCCCAAAGCAACCACATGAAGCCGATAGCTAAACAGGGAGGGAGGGGTGGGAACTCATGTGGCGAGGAAGACAATACTCTGAAAAATGAAGATTACCGGTAAGTAACCGGGGCATTACCTCCTTGTAAGTCTTCCTTGCCACCAGAGTTACGAAGTGAGCACATACCCAAACCCTGTGGCTTCATGAAACACTCACAACAAACCACAGACAACAGGATTTAATCCAAAAAGTAACACAGATGGAAAGCACCAAGGAGATGCCCACAGAAGGCGTGACCATCAAGAGGCGGAAGAACCAGCCCGAGAACTACCTCCGCAAAACCCCCTGCAGAAGGACCATGAACATGTGCGGAGAGGACCAAGTACCTACCCTACAGATGTTCTCAGTAGAGACCCCCTTGAAAGGCACCGAGAGACAGAAAGACCCTGGGTACACCGGCCCTGAACCCGGGCAGACACCTCAGAACCCAGGGAACCATAGGCCAGCAAGATCGTCTGCTTAATCCACCTACTCGGGGTGGAGAGAGAAGGTTTATGACCAGAACCAACAGGCCCAAAAGTGACAAACAAGGGGACGCGCTAGTCAATCTGCAAGACTACCTGACCATAGACTGCCGTGAGGGGAACGGCTAGCAAAGCAGCACCGGCAGGACAAGGGGACGAGAGCGAACCGCCAAAAGCAGCAGGGCGCCCCGGGAGAAACCACAACACCCAGGAGCCCTCGCTCGTACCTGGCGCCAGCCCGTGACGACATCCAGCTGCGCCCGGGGAGTTCAAGAACAGCGCACGCACTCCGCAGCCCGTCCTTGCCCGTCTGTGCCTGTGTGAGGCTGGGCTGGGCCCTCCCCCGTGGATTTGTTGCAGATTGTCCTCCTGCCTGATCTACTCGTAAGACAAACTGAAGGTCTGACCAAGGTATCGCCGGGAGCAGGGACTATTGGCGCTGGGGCGCGAGAATAAATATCTGTATCACTGCAACCAGTGCGCTTGAGGCTAAGTAAGCAGGCAGCCCTAAGCGAGCCCAAAGTATTTAGTAAGAACTACCTAGCATGGGCAAAAGAAAAGCTATGATAAGCGACCCACTGGAGAGGAAGGACCTTAAAAAGCCTAAAAAACAGACGCTTCTAACGTACCTGACCGGGGCAATGGGGGCAATAGAGAAACAAATTACGTCAGTTGAACAATCCCTAGCGGCCGGGTCACTGATAGTTGGAGAATCTGATGAACAAATTAATCCTATTCAAGACTCTGAAAAAAATGTGGACCATTCTACCGGAACACCTGTGAACGGCTGTATCCAACAGCCATTAGGTGATATTATTGTACACAGTTCTTCAAACGATGCCACCTCTCCTCAAACGAAAAGGAAAAAAAAGATAGCTAGGAAACAGACAGGCAAGTCTGGAAGGGAAACGGGAGATCCAGGAAAACTAACAGCAAACCGGGATATTACTGTGCGGAAAACTATTCACGATAAGTGTTTTGGTTCAGCTATTCACCACACGCCATTAACACCCGACACAATAGAGAACAAGCCAGAGCAGACTAATAAGGGAGATGGTCTAGAAAGCCTTGTTACACTTATAAAAAACTTAGATTCTCATGTAAGAGGAACACTTGAGAATATTGGTGAAAGATTACATCGGGTAGAGTCACAGCGGGCAAAACTCTCAGTCAACAAAGATATTGTGGCCACTCCATTTTCAAGTTCCCAACACAAATATAGCAAAGCGAGTGACAATAGGGATATAGGAAGACACCAGCAGCAAATGGATAGGCCTGGAGTTCCTCTAGGTAATCCAAATAGCAACTACCCTAGTATATCTACTGCTATACAGAAGGTTCCATCAAAAAATACTAACAACATAAATGCAGATAAAAATAGTCCACATGCCCTGCCGTTATCCGACACATACTCGCCGATTTCTTCTCACTTGGATCTTCCACCAGCTTGCACTCCTTTCACAGTCATCCTGGCAAATGTACCACAGCTAGGGCCGCATGACCAGGAGACGTGCGAATCTCTTAGAAACAAGTCATTGCACTGGCTAGGGAACAGAGTGGGAGCTACTCGGACCCTGTTTGAAGAATTTAAGATGGTACGCAGGGTGGGATGGGTAGTAAAAGCCAGGAAACCCTTTATAGGCGATTGCCTGGTTCTTACTTTTCGCTCGCCTTGGCTAGTTGAAATGATTTTAGGGAACGTGGCCAGCAATCAGATCGAAACTGGGATCAATTTTCTCCCCTTGGGCTTTTTCTATCACCCACCCCATCAGATAGTGAAATTAGACCACCCCCAGAGCATGTCTAGCTCAATATATACTGTCCCACAACATAATCGTTTTAGTGCGTTCTCATCACTTGAGGAATTGGACTGACTACACCAAAAGGTGACATTCGACCCAGAGGTTCCACTATGAATTCAAGGCGACAGCCTGCATAGACAGAGCCCAAATAAAATAATTCGTTCTGAAGAATCTAGTCTAATACTAAATAGTGATGAAATTTCAAATGCCATTTTACATGAGCCAGAGATAATGGAATTAGAACCCCAGTAACCCCTGTTACGTCGGAATAACGAGGGGCAGGTAAATATCACTTTTTGGAATATAGCGGGCCTATCTTCTAAACTCCATAACGACCTCTTCCTAGATTTTATTAGTAAAACGGACATTCTTTGTCTCCAAGAGACTTGGACTCAAAAGGAAATTCATATCGATGAATTTAAAACCTATCATACCTCAGCCAGTCCATCTAATTCTGGGAGACCAAAGGGAGGTTTATGCATCTATTTCTCAAACTTGGTGGTAATAAAAAAAAAATCACGTTTGAAATATCTGATCCCTACTTTCAAATTTTAACATTATCAAAGGATAGTAAAGATTCCCTAACGATCGTGAACTTTTATAATAATATTGCCAAGAAAACTGAGGAAGATAAGATGAACCAATTAAGACATGCCTTGCACAATATCCAGACCCATAGTTCCGGAAATACACAGATTGTTTGGGGTGGTGATTTTAATGCCAACTTATGCCCTCATAATAACAACCAGTTATGTGGCCTGAGAGATGACGAAAACCGTAACTTAACTCATTTCTTAGATAATATTTTTGGTAGTGCACTGAATGAGAATATTTTTATGTTGGACCTGGCCTTTGCAAATGAATTAGTAACACCCCCCATCCCTTTATCACAAACGTTCAACGGGAGAGGCCTGAGTGCCATCATAGATTTTATCCTGGTCTCAAATCTTCTTGGTAGTAGTTTATCTCAATTTAAAAAGCATAAGATAGCCATAAGTGACCATTTTCCACAATCAGTAACAATTACAAGTAAAAAATTTAAACATCATAAAAACAAGATTAAAAATCTCAATCATATTTGCACTAATTTGGACATTGATAGAATAAATGGTTACTCATTGAAATGGGAAATGATAGACCCTGATTTAATAACACATTTAGTGGTGGGTAAGGCCCTGGACCCAATAATAACATGCCTTAATGTAAACTCTTCTCATGCGTTGGTCCTAGAAAGCTTCCAAAATATCACGGCAATAATAAAAAATAGTTTGAAAGTAGAGACAAAAAGGGGGGATTGAAAGAAAACTAGGTGGTTCGATACCAACTGCACAAAAGCCCACCGTGCACTCAAAAAAGCTATTCACAATGCTGAAACGGACAAATATGCTATTCAACAAGCCAGGAAATTATATAACCAGGCAATAAAATTAAGAAAAAGGGTACTAAAAAACTCCCTGTGGGAAGATCTGCACAGGGCTAGTATCCAAAAAGACAGCAAGGCATTTTGGAAAGCAGTCAGATCTCCTCTTCTCTCCCCTGAAAACACTCCATCACTGGAAGTAACGATCGATGAACATCAATGGGTGAGCCACTTTACTAAAATCTTTGGCTATCCTGAGGCGATCACAACCAGGAATGGCTTAATATCCTCTCTTCCTGTAGACAGTGTGATCTATCCACTTGAGGTATCTTTCTCTTTAAAAGAAGTGATATCAGCATTAAATGAAAGTAAAGGTTGAAAAGCCCCAGGACCCGACGGGGTCCCCGTCGACATCTATAAGCATAATATTGACTTATGGGCTCCACTATGAACCTGCGTTCTCAACGCAACTTCTTCATTAGGCCTAATTAAAAGTTGGACCGAGTCTATCATGGTCCCCATTTATAAAAAAGGCAATAGACAGGATCCTTCCTGTTACAGACCAATCTCTCCATTAGATTCATTGGTTAAAGTAGCAGGAAGGATACTCCTGTCGCGGTTACAAACTTGGGCGAAAGAAAAGAACGTGTTATCAGATCTTCAGTTCGGCTTCAGGGAAGGCCTGAGTACAATAGACCAGGGATTTAACCTGGCCATTCTGATGGGCAAATACACAAAGGCGCGGAGGGGGAAACTACACTTGGCATTTGTAGACCTCTCCGCGGCCTTCGACTGTGTTTCACATAAGAAACTATGGAATATACTGAAAGAAATGGAGTTAGACCCACCCCTAATTAACTTCTTGAAAGCCCTCTATAGTAATGCTACAGCATGCGTCCGATTTGGCCCCACAGGTGAATGTACCTAGTCATTTCAGGTGAATAGAGGGGTAAGACAGGGGTGCGTCCTGGCCCCGTTTCTCTTTATATTCTACACAAATGGTCTTGAGATGGCACTACTGAAAGGAAGCCAGGATGTCCCCCAAGTGCACCTGAATTCGGCAAACAGACGCATAACAGCATTGCTCTATGCGGACGATGCCGTAATTTTGGCAAGGACCTCATTGGCTCTGCAGCGCGCACTAGGTTCTTACAATACCTTCATGCGAGATATAGACCTAAAGATAAATGTCACAAAAACATATGTGATGAACTGCGGAAGAGGCAGTAAGAAAGGAAAGGACTTATTCCTAAATGGGAGTAAACTGGCTAATACCTCCACCTACCCATATCTGGGAATACTAATAGATGATAAGGGTACTTGGGGCCAAGCAATTAATTCAAAAAAACTCCTTTTTATGAGAGCCACTTCAGCCCTTGTCAATTTCTCGCAAAAATTAGGTAAAAGAACACGCCCAGAATTAATAAAGATCTATAATGCTAAGTGCACGAGTGTAGCAATGTATGGGGCAGGGATTTGGGGCCATCGCTATGTTTCTCTGATACAGAAAGTGGAAAATGCATTCCTTAGATATTTATTAGCTGTGCCAGATTCCACTTCTACATATGTCTGCCACGCTGAGTTAGGAGTCCCCTATATGACGGATATTATAAAAATCCAGCCAGTGACCCTGTGGCATCGTATCTGGAAGTCACAAAGCAACAAATTTAATCAGGCGGTGCTGCAGGACGCACTGAAGCTGGATTACTCCTTTGACATAGAATGGATTAGATATGTAAGGGACTTCATGACAGACATAGGAAAACCTGAATACTTTTTTAACCCAGCTTCAATCTCAGGTGTTTCAGGTAAAGAATTTAAGAAATTATGTTTGCACCACATGGAGGGGGCTGAGATTTGCGAGCGAAGTGACAAAACCCACTGTCCTCTCAAATCTTATGCTAACTTCCTCCCTCGGCATGCAACCGTACCTACAAAACACCATAAAGGGTTACGATAGATTCGTCCTCACTCGATTCAGGTTGAACATTTTTCATAGGTTGGTTACCTTTCCATCGGTTAACGATTGGTCCAAGAATTTATCTACCTGCCCATGTGATGACTCATCCCAACAATCAACAATTCATTTCATCCTGATTTGCTAATTTTATAATGATCTGAAGAAAAGGTGGATAGTCCCAATTTTAAAAATATGGGGCATCCGACAATGTCGCCCTGCCTTTATGGCCCTTCAATGTCTTGAAAATGAATGTACAATCTTAAACGTTATCCCTTTTTTAAAGATTCTTATTAAATGTCGGAATAACCTAGACTTAGACCACACTGATAATTAACGATAGAGTGCCTTTTGAATGCCATTTATTGAAAATGTATGTACGAATATCAACGTTTTGTATGTTAAATAGTATTAGGATCACAGAGCTTAAAATCAAATAATATATTGTATATTACTCCCTGATAATGTATCCTGAAACACGGAAACTAAATCTACGAGAGATGTTTTAGTGAACGAGTAAATCTTTTATGGTTCTTCTATTCCCTACTTAATTTCATTATAAAAATCATCATACAATTTATATGACTCTAAGACGGATATCATTAAAACATAAGGTACCCTACGTTGACTTGGGAACATCTCCCAATGCATCTTAACTTTGCTGATGGGGGCTCTTTTTTCCGTCTTTTAGAGCAATAAAATATATAATCTATGACCATGCAAAGGAAAATGATAACAAACCGACTATCTTCCTTCTTGTGATTGCGATTTTGCACATATTTTTATTGAATTGGTCATATTGGACATTTTTAATTCGTATCTCTTTTTTAACTCATGCGTTTTTGCACAGAACAAATGTTTAAATGTTTAAATGCTGGGGGTCTATTTATGACTATCCAAAGAAAAATGATAACAAACCGATCACTTTTCCCTTTAAGACTGCGATTTTGCACATATTTTTTTGTATTGGTCATACTGGTCATTTTCAAATCGTATCCCCTTTTTAACTCATGTGTTCTTGTACTATACAAATGTTTACATGTAAAATTGTTTATGCTTTTATGGTTTGTAAACTATCTTACTGAATAAAGCTTTTTCTGACTGACAAACAAGTTATCACAGCAGCAATAGGACGAAGTCCATTCCAAATACACCAGCGCCGCCTGCCCGACATCCAACAGAGAGAGATCAGAATCCACCCCGGACTCAACGACTGGAGGGAAAGTAGGCAAAATAACCTCCCGGGAACAGTTGACAACCGAAGGGACTTTGGGTAGAAACTTCGGATCTTGGTGCAAAACAATATGGTCTGGCAGGACCCGCAAAAAAAGAGGAGAGCGCAAAAAAGATCTCCCCTCTCCAATCTGCCCAGCGGACACGATTGCCACCGAAAACACCACCTTCATAGTGAGGAACTTAATGTCCATGGACCCCAAGGGCGCAAACGGAAGCCCCTGAAGGGCCCGCAACACCAATGGAATGTCCCAAAAAGGAGCAAGACAAGTCGCTCTAGGACGTTTCAGAAAACAACCCTGAAGGAACCGGGCCACCAGAAGATCCAAATCTGATTGTGGAACGCCCACAAGGCCGCCCACTGAGCCCGAAGCATAGAAGGGGCAGGGCCCAAGGCATAGCCATTTGACAAGAAATCCAGCACCTTCATCGGATCCACAGAAAAAGAGTCCAGGCCTTTATAAAAACACCACTGAGAGAAGGAGCCCCATTGGCGAGAGTAAGACCGAAGAGTTCCCGGGCGACGGGAGCCTTGCAGCAAATAAACCACCTCCATCGAGCAACCCCGAGACAGAAGGCTCACCCTCAAGAGCCAGGCCTGAAGATGAAGACTACACAGACCCCCACAGGAAGAGGAGGGCCCCGTAACGGGTATGGAAGATCCTGGATCGCCCAGCACTCCTAGACGACCATTTCCTTCAGCAGAGGGAAACCCGGGTGACGAACCCAGCCAGGCACCACCAGCAGAATAAACGCCTGGCCAGGCGAATCTTGCACAGAACATGAGCAATCGAAGGGATCGTAGAAAATGCGTAAAACAGGGAACCCGGCCAACTGAATGACATTATATCCACCTCCACGCCTCTGGGCACGGAAAGAGCGCGCAGAAGCAGGGCAGATGAGTATTGGTCGTGTCAGCAAACCAATCCACCGTCCGGCACCCAAACCGTTCCTGCAACAGTTGGAACACCTCCCCTGTCAGGGAGATGGGAGCCAGGGGGGGGGGGGGAGAAACACCCTGCCCAGCCGATCCGCTACGCAGTTCTCCTTTCCCGGGAGATAGACTGCCCTGAGTGACAACACAGTCACCTCTGCCCAGGTCAGAATCTCCTATGCAAGGAGCCCATCACCACCTGATTGTCTGTCCGGACCAGAACATGGTGCCCCCAAAGAACCAAAGCAAACTCCAGACAAGCCAAATGAACGTCCTTAAGTTCCCAAAAGTTGGACGAGCAACCCGCCTGCAGGCAATCCCAAAGACCCTGCACTGACCGGGAATCCAACGTTTCCCTCCAGCTGGCATCGGTCGTTACCACCCGAGAAGGTGACCCCTGAAAGGAAAGACCCTTGGAGAGATTTGAGTCCATCGACCCAAATTGGCCCGAATCTGAGGAGACCCCACCACCTGTAGATTGTAATCCACGGAACAAGGAGCACAATGGGACTAGAGAAGGTTCACCAAAGGGTACAGATGAAGATGAGCCCAGGGCAGCACATTGATCGCCGCAGACATCAAACCCTGCAACCTCAACCACTGATGAACTGGGGCGTAACCCAAGGCCAGGAGACAACCCAAGTCCCTCCTCAATGCTGCCATCCTCCCAGCAGGCTAAAACACCAGCCCTTTGACCATGTCCTAACCATGTCCAGGTGACCTCTGATGAACACCAATTCCTGAGTAGGATCCACATGGAACTTCTTGCGGCTGATCAGGAACCCATGAGGGTTCAGGACCCCGCGCACCCTCTGGACGTAGAGTGTCCCCTTGGAAGAAGAGGCAGATATCAGCCAGTCATCAAGATACAGGAATTCCTCCAACCGCTACATCCATCTTCTTCATCCATATCATTCATATTTTTATCTGACATCTTTCCCTTCTTGTAAATGGCCACTCTTCTCAAATTCCAGCACTGTCCATTTTCCAGATCCACAGAATTATTTCTCACTGTCTGGACTCTGTAGGGACCCTTAAATTTAGAAAGACCTACACACACTGCACCAGATTTTACCTTTACCCAGTCACCTCTTTGAATTCTTCTTCCCATGTCTTAAGAGATAGCTTCTCCTTTTCTCAGACTTGTGCAGTACAACAACCACTTAGGATTTAGTTTAAAACAACCAAGTGACTTGGCCCTCTTTAACTCCAAAGCAATTTTGTCCAGCGAACTGATTGGTGTAGTGCTATAAGCCTACAGCATATCTTTCAAAGATACTCCCAGATTGAGATCTGGTTTCATTACTGTTAGATTTGAGGGTCTCTAGTTGGCAGAGGTAGGTACCTTTGACCAAATAGGGACCCTGTGTCTAGTCAGGGCTCACTTCTTGGTAGCTTGGCACGAGCAGACAGGCTTATCTCAGAGGCAGTGTGTAAAGCATTTGTGAACACATACAGTAATATAGTGACAACACTACAGAGGGACACCACACAGGCTGTAGTATAAAAAAATAAGTATTATTTATATAGACTTATCACAAGACCACAAACGACAAAAATCCACAATACTGTACTTTAGAAATGGTAGAAATAGCTTAGTTCTCTTTAGATGGTAAATGTGACACTTATGTTCAATGTACCTTTGGATGCGTAACGCTATACAAACAAAAGAGTTGCAGGGAAGGTGATGCGTCGGTTTATTACACGCAAGAACAGGGATGCGTCGGTTCCTTACTCCGGGGGAGGTGATGCGTCTGTTCTCGACTGCTGCGTAGGTGATGCGTCTGTTCTCTACTGCTGCGTAGGGGGCGGTGATGCGTCGGTTCCTTACCAGAGGGGAGGTGATGCGTTGGTTCTTCTCCGCTTGGGGAGGTGATGCGTCGGTTTCTTACTGCGCTTCTGTGGCGATGCGACCAGCAACACCGTGATGCGATGAAGATCCGGTGCAATAAAACAAAATGGCGTCGTCTTGATGTTGCGACAACGATGGGGTGATGCGTGCACGCCCGACGGCTGCGTGGCGACTCGGTGAGACATCTGAGCCGCGACAGGCCCTGCGACACGCTTCTCCGGTGATGCAACGGCGTCTGCTGCAACGATGACACTCTTCTCCGGTGATGCGGGGCGCTTTGGGAATGCGACGCAAGAGCGTCTGCTCTCTTCCTCAGCGATGCGACGACAACGGCTGCGGCAGCGACATGCTTCTCCGATGATGCGACGGCGTCTGCTGCGAAGGCGACACTCTTCGGCAATGCGATGCGCTTTCGACGATGCAATGGCAACAGCGGCAGTGGCTGCACGCATTCTCGTCGATGCGACGACAACTGCTGAGGCGGCGACACACTTCGTCTTGAGTCGCGCTTCCAGCTCCCAGTGACACGCAGTCTCTCAGAAGGCCCAGCTCAACAGCAGGCACTTCAATTCCCAGCAAGGGAATTCAGGAGGAAGCTGGTTGGTGAAGTCTGTTGTCCCTGAGACTTCAGCAGGAGGCCAGCTCTTGTTCAGGCCCTCGGATATCTTCTTACAAGTTGATGAAGGTAGCACAAAGTTCCTTTCTTTGGCAGTCAGGCAACCACTGCAGGCCAATCCCCCAAACAGCACACAGCACAGGGATAGTCTCTTCCTGCAGTCTCAGTCTCTGTCTCTTTCTCTCCTGGGTTCCAATATTTATAGTACTATTTTATTTGTTCTCTGAAGGCAGAGAGTGTCTGTACCTAGTCCAAACCAGTTCTGGTCAGTCCTGGAGCACTTTGTTTACAGGACTCCTTCTTTCCTTTGACAGTGTGGGCCAGGGACATCAGACGCACCACAGGAGGTCGAGCAAGCATTGTGGAAGGCAGGCACAGCCCTATTCAGGTCCCAGGTGCAGCTCCTCCCACCACTCTACATGCAGATACCTCTATTCAGCCCTGTGCTGACTCACCCTGTCTCCTGGAATCCCCCAGCCCCTGTCACTCAAACTCCAGACAAGGAATACACAACCTAGCAGAGGGAGGCTTGGATAGTTAGGCAAGAAAATACCTTCTTTCTAAAAGTGTTACTTTCAAACACAGATTGTAAAACCAACTTCACTAAAATATGTATTTTATCATTCTGAGTTCAGGCATACTAAACTTGAATTTCTATCATGTTCCCTGGGTCAGTTAGGATTACAAGTTGTAATAATCAGACTGCCCATTCTGGCCTATGGGGAACAGGTAGCCTTGCAATAGTGAAAAACGAAAATGGCTGCAATTCACTACTAGGACATGCCGCACAAATCAAGGCATTTCCTACCTTATACCTGCAATGCACCCTGGCCTTGGGCCTACCATAGGGGTGTCTGATATGAAGAAAAGTGAAGGTTTAGGGGCTGGCAAGTGGGTGCACTTGCCAGTCAACATGGCAGTACCAGACTGCACACAGGCTCTACAATGGCAGGCCTGAGACACACTTTACAAGCTGCTCCTGTGGGTGGCACAATCAGTGCTGCAAGTCCACCAGCAGCATTTGATTTACAAACCGTGGGCACACGCAGTGCACTGTACTAGGTCTGACAAGTAAACCAAATCGGCCAATCATGGATCAGAAGGAGGGTAAATCGTAACATTCTTGTAAAATATTGAAAGTAATAACAGAGTTATGAGAGAGAAGTTCATGGACATAAATAATATTCTTCTCTCTCCAATGTTTGTAATAGAAAGTTTTATGTCTAAATGTAATACATTTGTTATACCAAATAGAAGAGGCAAGGAAGGCTTGATGAAAATTGGAACCATTAGTAAACAGTGAGTGTAACAGGCGTTGAGAGTATTTTAAAATAGGGCGCTTAGCTATAAATGTACAATTGCTCATAAAACAGATGTTGTAAAAAGAGAATTAATGTAGTAGAGAGCGTTCAAGAGTGATCCAGGAGGGTATTGATTCATCGTGATATTGTTTGTTTAATGCAAAAGCTTGTCTAAGTAAAAAAGCGGTGTGGTAAAATTTAAAATTAGGAAGGCGTACACCCCCCTCATTTTTTGGTTTGATCAATTTGAATGATGCAATACAAACAGGTTTATTTTTCCAAAGAAATTTAGAACAAAGGGAATTAAGTTGAGTAAAGTAGTAATTCGGAATCTTAAAAGGCAACATAGAGAGTAAAAATAAGATGAGTGGTACAATCCTCATTTTGATGGTGTCTAATCTACCCCACCAAGATAAATAAAGAGGAGACCAGGTGGAAAGTTTTGAATTTTAGTTTTTAATGTGCTGAAATTGTGGGATAAAGTTTGAGGAATGGTAGTAGAAAACCAAATGCCTAGGTATTTAATTTTAGAAGGACACCATTTGAAATTAGTATTAGAAAACATGAATTGATAAGACGAGGAATTTAAAGGTAGAATCCCAGTTTTAGAAAATGTTGTTTATAACCAGATATCTTTGAGTATAAATCAATTTCTTTTAAGAAGGGAGGTAAAGAAGTTATAGGTTTCGAAAGATAAATTAAAATGTCCTCTGCGTATGCTGATAATTTTATTTCGTGGGATTTATGCTTGAAAACGGATATCAAGGGGTTATGACGAATGCGTTCAAGGAAGGGTTCGAGACATAAAAGAAATAAAAGAGCGAAAAGGGGACAACCTTGCCTGGTGCCCATGTTGAAGTCAAAGTATGGGGAAAGTAAACATTTTGCAGTCATAATTAATTATACCGGGCGATTAATTTTGTCAAAGGGAATGGTCTTTATCAGGTTTAGGGATGATAACAATGAGGGCATCAAGAAAGGAGCCCTCATGTCTGGAATGTGATAGAAAGGTTGAGAAAAGATCATGTAAATGTGGAACAAAAATATGTGAAAAAGAGGAGATAAGTTCAATGGAGAAGCCATCAGGGCCAGGGGCTTTAGCTCTTTTCAGGGATTTTATTGTATCTAAAATTTCCTGGTGTGAGAGATCCTTTTCCAAGAGGGCCATAGTGTCTAGTGTGAAAGAGGGGGAAGGGAGACCATAAAAAAATGACTGGATATTATTAATGGAAGCATTAGTATCATCCACATATAGAGAATGGTAGTAAATGCGTTGACAGTATCTAAATCGGAATGTAATAGTGTTGTTAGTGGTATTGCGAATTGGACAAACAGTTTTTCCTTTCAGATTTAACTTTTAAATAATTAGCCAACACCTTGCCTGCTTTACTCTGGCCTCCATGGTATTTGGATTTTATTTTAAGTAGGGTATTACAGGCATAGATTGTGGCAAGTTTATTTAAGTCAGATTTCGCTTTGATGGGATCTCGCAAGTGAACAGGAGATTTGCATGTATAATAAGTGTGTTCAAGGGATTTGATCAAATTGAGGGTAGAGATATAGTGTAAGTTTAATGATTTTTTTCTTTTTGTCAGTGTATGAAATAGTGAAAGCTCTGAAAGATGCTTTAAAAGCATCCCAGTTATGTACAGAATGTCACTTGGCTTGTTTAATTGAAAAAAATCAGTTATAAAACAAGTAGCATCAGAAATAAAGGCTAGATCAGATAACAAGAAATAGTTAAATCTCCATCTAGCATGCTTGGGTGTAATGAATGATAAATCAAAATTAAGAGAAACTGGGGCATGATCAGAAATAAAAATGGAACCAATCTCAGAAGATTGGATTGAGGGGAGTAATGACTTCGAGGCGAAAATATAAACGATACGAGACATGGTATGATGTACATTAGAAAAGAAAGTAAATTCTTGTTTGTCAGGATTACAAATTTTCCAAGTATCGAAGAGTGGACGAGAGGCAATAGCAGATTGAAATGCGTTATGAGATTTATCAGGTTTAAACTTACAATCTGATTTCCTATCAGAAAAGGGGTGCAGCCAATCATTGAAGTCACTAGTGATAATGATATTCGGATTAGTGATTGAAGACCATTTTATTTCGATGGATTGCCAAAAGTCAGGGTCAAATTTAACTGGTCCAAAAATATTAAAGAAGGTGAGTTGTTTATCATGGTCCATGGCATTAAGTATTACCCATCGTCCCCTCGTCATTTTCAGTAGATAGAATTTGCAATTTCAAAGATTTGTGGCAAAGAATGGCAACACCACCCTTACGATTGATAGCTGGAGAGAAAACCACTTGACCCACCCATTGGTGTTTAAGCAATTCAACATCATTACAGTGGGTCTCCTGCAAAAAGGCAACTTGACAATTCAATTTAGGTACATGACAAAGTACCTTTTGACGCTTGATGGGATGACCCAGACCACGAAACATTAAACATGTTGATGACTAAAAGACAGGGGGATGGATACAATAATGACGAACTGCATGGGAAACAATGGAAACAGAAGACAACTCATATCAATCAAATAACAAGACAAATATAATGAACATATAAGGAAGTAAGACAAGTATACACTCATGAGAGCAGTAAGGTTAAGGGTAGTAGATTTAATGGAAATAAGGAAAAGACGAGCAGAGTATAGGGATAGGGAGAATAGGAAAAAATAGAGGCTAGAAAGAAGGGACAGATCAAAAACGGGGAGAGAAAAAAAAGTAGAAAAAGGAGAGAGAGAAAAAGAGACCGATCAAGGACTGAAAGCCAGATCTGTAATAAGTAGAGAAGGAGACAAAAAACGGGCATGTCCACACAGAAGGACAAGAGCGACAACGAAGAGAGATGGAGATGAAGAGGAGAGGAAAAGTATATAAAATATGACCATATCGGGTATAGCGAAAATCAAGTAGTAAAAGAGAAAATTATTTAGACCGCATGAAAACATTATTAATAGATGAAAAAACAACATCAAGAACCAAAACAGGGAACAGTGATGAGAATGTGAAACATTAACAGTCTAAGGATATAAAAGCATAGATGAATTAAGAATATTAAACATTTGTGTCCATAGGCATATTAATAATAGAATGCAGAAATTGTTTTAACTTGACAGGATCTTCAAAGGAACGGGATACACCTTCATGGGTGATCTTGCAAAGACAAGGATGTAGGATGCCATAACGGATATTCAGAGATCGCATTTGTGGTCGGAGGGCTAGGAATTCTTTACATCTAGCATTGGTAGCATTAGACCGATCCTGTGAAATGAATATTTTATGACCAGACAACATGCCGGTTTTCTCTGGCAATTTTTAGAACATGCATCAGGTCAGTAAATTCAAGAAAAAGCATAATTATGCCACTTGGTTTAGTAGAATGAGGTTGAGGACGACCAAGACGATGAGCTCGTTGAATGTTGATTAGAGTCGAAGATTGAAGATCGAGAATGTCGGCCAACAATTTCTTTAAAAAGGAAAGAAGATCCGGTCCCTCAATATTCTCAGGCAGGGCATACAAACTAAGATTGTTCCTTCTGTTCCGATTTTCTAAATCCTTAGTGTGGTGTTTAAGTTTATGGATTTCTTGTTCCAGTAAGGGTACTTTAATAGCCACATCTTGAAGATTACATATGCGTTGTTCCATTTCCGACATTTTACCTTCGATATTGATCCATCGGTCTTCAGTCGGCTGTAATTTTTCATTGGTGGCATTCATGAACGGTTTTAAAGCATGTACTTCATCCAAGATTGAATCCAAGACCGGATTGGAAGAGGACTTCACTGGAGATGGAGGATCATTTTTGGCTCTTTTCGGTTTGGCGCCGGATGAAGAGGATTTTGAGAAAGAAATGGAATCGTTCGTCATCTTGACGAGATAGACTTGAGGATGAGGATTGTTCTTGAAAGTAGAAATCCTTTGCATAAATTAGTTTCTCAATATTATGGAAAACAACGAGGATAGGAAACTGTTTCACACACATTATGATGTAGATAACAGGTAATACCGAATGATGAAGGTTGTTGACTGGAATAAACTCACAGGCAGAGTATAAACTTCAACGACCACCTAGAAATAGTTCACTTTCTGGAATTGGAGGTCGGACGAATTCAGCTAATGCCAGCCAGTAGAGGTGAAGGCAAAGTGACTATAGTTAACAACACAAACCCTGAGCAATTGTCACAGCACAAAATACCTGTTGCGTCAAGAGAAGAGGGTTTGCCAAGATTCTTAAGTCTATCACAGCATGACAACAGGAGCACTGACTTGTAGAATAGAGTCCTCACATATGGAAGTGATCACGGAGACTCAGAAGTATAAAAACGTAGGTTCAATTGGCACTGAAGACAGGAGGCTCCGGAGCAACATGGTGCCAGGGAACATTCACATGGGCAAACAATATCTATAATGCTGTTGAAGTAAATGCATGGTGAATGCAAAGGATGGACTTGCTGAAATATGCCTTACTTATTTGCAAATGTCATCCATTCTGACAAAAGTAATGCAGGAAACAAAGATAAATATGGTAATTGTGACATAATTACTTATTTGTTATGATAGAAGCATAGCTGTACGAGAGTGCTGTGGATTCTCCTTATAAATCACGGGCACCGCGCGTACAAAATGGTGGCTGCCCGTGACCGGGAAACAAAGTTGCCGCAAATGCAGCTGAAAAAGGAAGAAGCACTCACGGAAAGCACATCACTCGTGAACTGCCAGAAGACTCAATGCTTGTGTCACCTGAAAAATGCCGGGTAGGATGTATGAACGGTCGGGAACCTCTTCAAAGACTCCGCGATACTGCGGAGCTCAGAGAAACGCCGCCATCTTGAGCCGCGCGATAGCCACACCCCTTGTTGAGTCCATGAGTGTGGCTTTGGGTGTGGTTGCTAGAATGAGGAAGTCTTGTTCGAAAGTGTCAGTGGTGGACGTTTTGAAGGAGCAGGGTTGAAACTCTGCTTTTGGTTGAGTGCGATCTGTGCATGATCTGTGAATTGGAAGATTGAAATAGCGGGGTACTTTGTTCGGCCAGTGTGCCAGGGAATAGCTAACATTGAAGCTACTAAGCAAAACGGTTTGGGTTGGTCCAGTGAATAGTTGAATATTTTGATGTTCCCAGTACTCAGGAGGTCAAATAATATTTCTTTCATTTCTTTGTTGGATGAGTCCATGGAGTTTGAAGTCATCAAAAAGGATGTTGGATATTGAATTTGTATTGTGATGACGAGGCCTCTTTTTGGTCTCAGTGAACTGTAGATATGATGGAATGTGGCTTGCTCTGTAATGTAAAGGTAAATGACTAGTTCCTAGGAGTTGTGGAACGCGAGTTCATACAGGGTGCAAAGCCTGGAGATCTTATGGATGCATGCACGGGTTCTCTTGTCTTGGTCATACAGTTGATGGTTTGTCTACTGTAGTGTGTGGAAATGGAGGTGTATTGGGCTCCTCTTTCCATTGTGGTTTGTGTGTCGAGTGCTGGTTAAGCAGTGACTCCTGTGTCATGTACTGCAGAGTCTACCTTGGTGAGCATGAACTGTTGGTTGTTATGTTGGTTGGCTTGAGATTAAAATGAGTTTGTTAGTTTCCTGCCTTTTTCATTCTTTGCTATCTTCTTCCCTTGTTATCATGGGTGAGGAGTTAGCGATATCCACAGTATGATTCCTGATACCTTTCTCCATATCATGACCATCAGTGAAACCTGATTCTGACACTTTGTGCTCATCCCCTATCCTCTCCAACGTCAAACTGCAACACTCAAACTTCATCAGCATAGAAGGGATCTCTAATGGATTAGTTGGTTTATGCTGATTTTTATTAAAACTGTTACATACCAGTATATCCCTGGCCTATATCACACATGGATTACTAGCTGAACATCCAATGTGGTGGTTACAGTCCTCAATCTACATTTGAAGCAACAAACTGCATCTGTGCATACCACAATCATCTTCAGAGTGGCAACCATGCACCCCATCTGTTTCCAGAATCTTACTGGGGTATTTACATACCTTGATCTGTTCTATTTCTTTTTATAGTATCTTTTTTTTTTTTTAATTAAATTTTTTATTAATTTTGCAATAATCACATACAGAGTAACATACGTGTCAGCATTATCATAAACCACTTTTTCCATAGGTAAAGTATAATGCATTGCGTTTACAGTTTTAACACTTCTCTGAGTTCGTTTTTCCTAAGTGCCAAGTCCACCACCGGGGATGTACATGGATTCCCCCGGTACCCATTCCACGCTTTCCATTTCCAATCCCACTTTTCGGGGCATCCTCGAATTATGAACACTTCCTTTTCTGCTATCATGCATCTATCCAACTCCTGTACCCATACCCGTATAGATGGTGCATCTGCAGTCCCCCAGTGGCGTGCTATTTCACGTTTAACTAAGGTAAAGCCCAGCGTTGTCATCTGTTGCTCGATCTCCGTATCCGCCCGTATGTTAAGTAGGCCCATCTGAGGCGTAAAGGCCAGCGTTTTCCCCAGCGCGGTTTGAAGCTTGGTCGTAGCCCCCTCCCATATCGATTTGACAGCAGGGCAGTCCCATACATTTGGTAGAAAGTGGCATCATGTTGGCATCCCCCAAGACAGAGCGCATCCTTCCTAGCCCCTATCTTTGCAAGGACGACCCCCGTCATATAGTACCGGTGTAGGATCCTGAGTTGGATCAGCTGGTATCTGAGGGCGATCGCCGCCCCCCCAAGGAGACATCAGTGCCTCCTTCCAGTCCTTCCATCCTCTATGGGTCCTATGTCGCGTTGCCACTTCTCTCGAAGCGTCTCGAAAGTATCGGGGAGGTTGTTACGTAATTTCTTATATGTCAGGGAAATGGCCTTCGAGTGTAGTGGTCCATCTAATAGCCGGTCCTCTAGAGGCGACGAATCAGGAATGTCTTGAAAGTTAGTAAATGCCATCAAAAGGGCGTGCCAAATCTGCAGGTAGCGAAACAGTTCCACTTGCACCATGTGATAGGTTTCTGTCAGTTCCCCAAAGACAAGAATGGAACCTTTTTTGATAAAATCGCCGACCTTTGAAATTCCAATCAAGTCCCACTTGTCAAACCCCTGTTGCTAAGATAGGGTACCTAGTCTCTGGGTCTGCCACAATGGTGTCGCTTTTGTGAGGGTGTTTGCCAACCCCAATTAGGAATTCGCTCGGCACCAGATGTCAATCGTGTGAGACATGGGACCAATACATTTATGTTTTTTGACTTTAGAGTAAAGCGCACCCAGGTACCTTGCTCGACCCGTTTGGTAGTTATCTAGCACATACGCCGGGTCAGTAGGGGGTCGATAAATCCAGTGATTTACCACCACCAACTGCGAGGCCCAGTAATATAGTTTCAGGTCTGGAAGGGCTATGCCTCCATCGCACCATCCCTTGGTACGTTTTTTCAGTGATTCCCGAGGGGCCCCGCCATCCCATAGTAATGTACGAACCTCGCCCTCCACCGCTGCAAAATAGGTATCCGGACTCGGTTCGGGCAGTTCTGGAGAATGTATGAAAACCGCGGGAGAGCAAGCATCTTAAAGAGGGCGGCCCGGCTCAACAGGGAGAGCGGCAGGGACCTCCAGTGCTCAACATCTGATCTTAGTCGGGTCAGTGGGGGGGCCAGATTATGGCTGTAAAACAGGGCCGGGTTTGCCGTGACGTATACCCACAGATACCGAAAACCATCTCCGACCACCTCCAGCTTGCAGTCTGCTGGAAGGGGAGGGACCTGTCCACGAAGCATATACAGTATAGACTTGTTCCAGTTGATGGCATAACCGGAGTATTTTCCAAAGTTTGTGAAAATATCCAAGACAACCCGGATGGACCTATAGGGGGAGGCAAGATAGAGTAGGATATCATCTGCGTATAGTGATATTCTATCCTCCTGGTCCAGTGTCCATTTCAACCCCTGTACCATTACATGCCGCCAGTGGCTCTAGCATGAGGGAAAATATCCGTGGCGACAGTGGGCAACCCTGTCGGGTACCCCTTCTTAGCCCGAAAATCCGGGACGTGTGATTATTAACCCGTATTTGACCCTGTATATCCTTATAAAGTAACTGTATCCCCTTCAGAAACGTAGGACCAAATCCGAATCGCGCGAGGACCTCAAATAAGTATGGCCATTCTATAGAGTCAAAAGCCATAGAGGCGTCTAATGACCGGATCACAGCATCTTCCTCTAAGTACTCCCTACGTGCCAGTACGTTATGGAGGCGGCGAATATTTAGTGTCTTGTTCCTACCTGGCATAAAGCCGGATTGGTCTGGGTGGACCAGGGAGGAAATCACTGTAACCAACCTTGTAGCCAGTGCTTTTGTCAATATCTTAGCTTCCACACTAATCAAGGAAATTGGTCTATATGACCCACACTGGTCCCCGGGTTTTCCCGGTTTGCGGATTACTACTATGGTAGCTAATCGTTGATCAGGGGGGAGTCGGCCGGTTTCATAGCTCTCGTTGTACATGGCCCGGAGATGTGGGGTTATCTAAGAAACTCACTTTTAGAAACTCAATAGGGGTGCCGTTGGGTCCAATCGCCTTACCTGAGCGGATTTGGGCAATGGCTTTCTGGATTTCCTCTTCAGAGAGGTCTCTATCAAGGGTGTATCTCTCCAGTTTGGAAAGGGTGGGTAGGTCACTATCGGTGAGGAGTTGGCGGGAGTCCTCTGCATTGTAAGTGGTAGAGGGAGAATAGATTTTCTCGAAGTGATTTGCAAACGCTACTGCTATATCTTTGGGATGTGTAATCATCTCTCCGCTAGGCAATACTAGTCTCTGCACCCATCTATCCCCGTGATACCTTTTCTCTAACCACACTAACGTCTTCCACGCCTTATCTACAAACTCGTATAGTCTATGCTGCATATTTAAGTGTTTAGTCATCATATGCTCCCTCGCCTTTAGTTTGTACTCCTCTTGTTTGAGTGTGAGACGATGTAGTGTCGTCTGCGGGTCTGCTGGCATATTCATCTTCCCAGTGCTTAAGCTCAGCCTCCAACTGGAGTAGCACCTGGTGTTTGTTTCGTATATAGCCAGTTTTTAGTGCCAAGGCCCGTCCCTTCAATACCACCTTAAACGCCTCCCAGAGAGTGAGGGCAGAATCAACCGATCCTAAATTTTCTTCAAAGTAATTCTTGGTGTGTGCGCATAGGTCTTCTTTAATATCTGGTATTTTCAGCAACCATGGGTCTATTACAATCGTAGTTCGAGGCTGTCGTTCCCAGTGTGTGTACTCGATCCATTCCGGGGAGTGATCGGAGATCCCCTTTGGCAGAAACCGAGGATGTTTGAAACCACCTATTGTGGCCGCATAGGTCAAGAAGTAGTCAATACGTAATGAACTCCTATGTGCATTAGAGTAGTAGGTAAACTGCGGCGTGGCTATGTGTGTTTCGCGACCTATATCTATGAGGTCCTTTGCCTTTGTAAATTCTGCCATGAGCCCATTTGGTTTAACCTCGGGTCTCTGTGGGTGTCTGTCAATTGCGTCGTCGAGAGTGAGGTTATAGTCCACTCCAAGGATCGGTGTGCCTGTAGGAAGGTCAGTCAGTATCTTCCCCAAGTCCGCCAAGGCTTCTCTACCCAGTGCCGGTGGCAGGTATAGCGAAATTATATTCAGCGCTCTTCCCTCCCATTGAGCCTCCAAAACAGCAAATCTACCTCGAGGACCAGCCCATGTACGGTGTGCAATCAGAGCCAAGTTTTTCTTGATTAGAATACCCGTTCCTCGTGAGCCTGTGGTGTAGTCTGCGTGCACTAAGAGTTTATATCCCCATCGTGTGAGAGCATTACTTTTATTCCCCACTAAGTGTGTCTCTTGTAGTAACACCACGTCTGGAGACTGGCGTTTCAAGTACTGCTGAACTACTCCCCGTTTTATTTTGTCGCCCATCCCATTTACATTCCAGGTAAGGATGGAAAGCGATACATTCTTGTCACTCCCCATCGTCGAAAAGGTGGAAAAGCAGTGTACAACGGATCAACAGCAGTGTATGTAATATGGTTGGCACCGGGTGCCTTGGCACTTCAATACTTTTGCGCTCTCTCTCAGCCCTCTGTGTAGGAAGGAACACAGCATGTACCCCTCCTCGGTCGATCCAGCAAGAGCCCCCCCCCCCCAAACACAGCGGCTGCCCATGTGTAGGTATGTTACCCCCTGAACCCCCCCCCCCCTTGGGGGGGTCAAGCTGGTAGGTAATGCATAACAGCCATTTCATCTGTCCAGAACTACTTTTGATCAAAAGATTGTCACATTGCAAACTAATAAAACCAAAACCCTGTGGATACCCCCCTTGTTTCCTCCCTCCCCTACCCTCTCCCCTACCCTCCCCCCTCCCCGCCCCCCTGCCCCTGGATTTAGAACTACCCACTCCCCAACATGGCAGAGTGCCTCTCACCCCCCTTAGGTTGCGAAAAATTCACGGGGTCAGTCAGTTCCAACCCCCGCATGGTCATATCACAATAGTATAAGTTGCCATCCGTTAATGATAACTATCAAGTCTCTAGTTGGTCCCCCTCCATAGGGCCCCACACTCAACCCATAATACCTGTGTCCACATACAGTGTCTTGTGGCGGGTAATGTTCTCTGGTTACCTTCCCCCTACCTCACTTGTGGGTCCGGCGGGGTTCCCTGCTCCTCATGTCCCTCCAGCTTAAGTCACTTCAGTTCCGTCGTCTGGCTTTCCACCTCTGCAGGGTTGTTTGTAGGCGGTTTCGGGCGGCCGCCAATTGGTCGGTTCGATTTACCATTGCGATCTCGTCTCTGGTTCCCAGCTCTGGCCTTACCCTCCATCCAATCCCATGCTTCCTCCGTGGACTCAAAGAACCAAGTATTCCCGACTGATTCCACTCTCAGTTTTGCAGGAAATAGCATCGCATATTTGATTTCCCGGTCGCGAAGTTCCTGTTTCACTGCCTGAAAACTGCGGCGCTGGGCCTGTACCTTAGCCGTGAAGTCCGGGAAAAAGGCCACTTCACTGTTGCCTACTATCAGTGGGGGACCAGCGCTGGCCGCCTGTAGGATGATGTCTCGATCTCGGTAGTTAAATACCCTAGCGATGATCGGTCTCGGAGGAGCCCCAGGTTTAGGCCGGCCTCCGGGCACTCTGTGTGCTCTCTCAATTGAGAAGTAACTGGACAAGGCCTTAGGTTTAAGTTGCTGAGTGATTAGTCCCTCAACATATAGGTCCGCCGCTGGCCTCTCCTCTCGCTCCGGAACTCCCAAAATGCGTACATTGTTGCGGCGCGCGCGTCCTTCATAATCATCAAGCTGCTGCGCCATCCGTTCCTGTTTCTTTTGCATTTCGGCCATTTGTGCTTGCAGCTCTGATGTGTCCGTCTGTAGAGCGCCAGTCACTATATTAAGTTCTTGAACCTTCTCATCCATCTTCCGAAGGTCTGCCCTTATTAGGGATACTTCCACTGTTGCAGAGTCTAATGAGGCATGTACTCTATTTATCGCCGCCATAACATCATGTAGTGTCTGTTCTGTCCCTTGTTTGGAAGCGGTTTGTGGCAGATCTTTCTCCGTTGGCAGTGGTTCAGTCATGTCGCCTGCTTTAGACCAAACAAACTTAGCCAGTTGTTTCTATGCGTTAGCCTTGGTCCCTCTGCCTCCCGTCGCCATTGGTGCTGAGCTTCCCTACCTGGGCTGAGAGAGAGACCAATTTTACGTAGGGTAGTATCTAACTCGTTGACTCTGAGAACCCCCTGCGGGAACCTGCCGTCTCCTGCCGTGTTACCGAGTGCCAGTCACCTGCAGTCAAGGCCCATCCAGGGGCGTCTAGGTCCCTTTAGGTGATCAGAGGAGGTCTCAGTAGGGACTTGCCTGCTTCGCTTTCCTCACCCGGGGTAGGGTTCAAACCGCGACGGCAGCTTCCACCAGCCCGCCCTGTCCGGTGCACCCCTCCCTGCTCCCGTGGCCTATTGACAAGTGGGGCCCACGGCGATCACCCCGTCTTTGCGGCACTGCCTTTTAATACAATCCCCCCCCTCTGTCAGAGCTTCAGGTTTGGATAGCCAGGTCAGCCTTCAGCCCTCTGTATGAGGTGTTTCCTGGGTCTCCGCGCCAAGCGCAGCCTCCACTCACAGCAGGAGGCAGCTTTATCGACTCCGAGACGGCGCGCGTCCGAGGCGCATGGGCGATCAGCCAATCCCCAATGTCAATTAGGTAGGTCGTGGTAGATCTGTTGGCATCGGGCTCTGGGATGCCTGGGTTAACCTCCCCGGTTCCACTCTCCGACAGACGCTCAAGGTATGGTGCGCAAGACCCAAATCAGCCACGAGGCTCCATCTCCAGCAATCAAGCATGTATCTGCTCCCGGCGCATCTGTCCAGCACACTGGCAGCCTGTACCTCCCGCCGGAGGCCGATCACTCCGATTCACTCTGTTTCAGGCCGAGACCCCTAGTGTGTCGCAGATCGCCCTCCTTGCCTACGGCCCACTATTCATGGCCGTGGGTGTCCTCGCCTCCGTAGGGACGCCCATTGCTCAGTCCCGTCTATCCTCGCATCCACACCTTGAGGAGGCACACAGTTGTTGCAGCGCCTTGTATTCTGGCTCCGATCGGGGGCAGGCCCGGGGTAGGCCCTTACGTGCAGGCCCAAAACCAGGGACATCGTTTGGGAGCGCAGGCCGCCTGGCGCTCACCTTACAGCCGCTGGTGTGCCCAGCGCGGCACGCACGCACGCCGCCGCTGAATCTCCCCCTCCACTTCGAGGCATCTGCAGAGTCCCGCGATTTATCACAGGACCTCGCCAGCGCTGCTGTGAGCACCTCTTCTCGCTGGCGTCTGCCTCCGGTCCCCGGGCTGCCGCCGCTTCGGGTGATTGCTCGGGGGGTGCTGGACAGTGATCCTAAGCTCCCACACAGGTGAGGCTGCCCGCAGGTCTGGTTTAGAACTTAGTTCCACCTAATCACCGCGACTAGGGGAGCTTGGATGGCACAGGATCGGTCAGAAATACATGCTGGGGCTCGGAGCTCCCTTAGTCAGCTGCCATTCTGGCTGGCTGCTAGCCACGCCTCACCCCCCCCCCCCCCCCCCCCCCCCCGATCGGTGCTATTTCTAAATGCCATCTATCCGGAGACTACCCTGTGACACCAAACTTGCAAGAAAGGGATATGCTCCAAGACTTGATGTTATTGGTTCACTCCTCCACGCCAATGAAGCGGTGCCAAGTTTTGAAAAACAGAAGTCAGAAATTATATACCAGGATCTTTTTCAAAATAAAAGGTTATAGTAAAGAGTTAAAACATGATCTCGAACGTTACAGCCTGCCATGTACACATCTGACTCTTCTGAAGAGTTAAAAAAAAAAAAAGAAAAAAAAAAAGATAATGTTCAAAAATTTACCAATAAACTAAAGAGAACTCTGACACTTTACATGAGCAGACAGTCAAACGGACAGTTTTAATTAACTCGGGCCATTTTGCAACTAATGTGGACGTTCCTAATGATGCTAACCAGCGCCCCCTGCAGTTGTTTCCCTTTAAATCCTGCTCAGCAGCTTATCACAACACATGTTCTCTGCAGGCGTAACCATACCTTTTCCCTGTGGCAATAATGCATGACTGTCACAGCCCATCTTTCAGTTCACAAAGGATTTAAATTAATTGAAATTTCTTCTGCTCCTAGCACCATTTATATATCAAAACACAAGAGCAACCCACATGTCCCTGTGAACTGGGTATTAGCTAACACCATTTAGTCACCAAATGTTGACGTGTTCTGCGTGCACTTTCCCAGTAAACAATCTATGAACACTGATCTTCAAATGACTGAAGTGTAAATCTGGTCCCCTTTTGTACCCATGGAATAATTCATGGGAGTAAAGGGGCATCTAATTTGGATCATACTCACTTCAGTGTGAAATCAGTTTGGGGTTCCCAGCACTGATGGGTGCAGTTGTGTAGAGAAAAGTATCACCCAACAGTCCTCTTGGCTCAGTTCCCTGCCAACCTACCCCCTAATCCAGCAATCTGCTACAGTGGTGAAATGCAGTCAGGTCTTACAGAAAGAGAAACACCAGCTCTCTTTGGTTACTTGTTCCCATGCACCAGCAGGAAAAAAGAGAAACCTTGGCAGTAATGCCTTTATTTATCGTCATCTCGTCGGAGATGATTGTCAGCAGGAACAGACCGTTCCAGGGGAAAGGAAGCTTGTCAAAGCAGGTGGGAGTCGCACACAAACACATCCTTATTTCTTGAAGATGACCATGAAGTCAGCAGACCACCTGGCTCCAGAGCTTGAAGCACACTGCTTTTTCTGGAAGAATTAGGAGATCTTTGGCATGAGAGGATAATTCGGAGCAAACAGTCAGCTCCTTTGCTCTGTCAGTGCCCAGCTTCAGGTAGAAAGGATAATTCGGAGCAAACGGTCAGCTAACTTCTCTTTGTCAGTGCCCAGCTTCAGGTGAGGCTTAGCAGTTTGAGTCCTCCTGTGATCCCACAGCCTTTCCTAAAGCCATAGCCTATGACGTAAGGTCTTTGCCAGACGTGTGTTCTCTCTGTGCATTGGAATTGGAGCGGTAATTGGGTTCCGGGAACCTTATGCTCCCCAGCACCTCTCAGCCCTGACTCTGCTGGAATGGAGTTAGGCATTTCCAGCTCAGAGTCCATAGTAAGGTTAGCAACTCCAGCTGTGCCGGCCTTACGAAAGACAGGGGTATAGTGATAGAATTATGCAGAACTCAACCAACTGCCGTACTTGAGAGCATGTGAAAATCTGTGGGAATATTTTCACTTTTTAGGCTAGCAAACATTTCAGAATCTGAAGGGAAAAGCATAGGATTCTTCAGAAACAGCAATGAAATGTATTTTACTATTTCTTAATTTAATGCTAAAAGTAGTGAGGCAAAGTACACCAAATAGAATGTATTTATTCTTTTTTTCACTGTGGCTAAATGTTTCGCTCTACTGCTTTTTGTGCATTCCTTAGGGAGATGTCTGTGTTCAACTCAGATGTCGCTGGTCAAGGTTACATGACGTTAGGTCACCTGGTCCCTCACATGTTTTAGCCGTGAGAACTCCTCTGCTTGCCAGTTTGTTGTTGGGAGGAAAACAAATGCCACTGTATGACTGAGTGAATTTGAGTGGGCTTTTTTCATGCTGAGACTCGCAATGCAAGTGTCAAAGCCTCAGCCATCCTGAAACTCCTTATTAATGCCATTGTATTAAATCGCCACTCGATTCATTGCCAACCATGTTACTAGTCTATGTTGAATGGGGTGGACGAGTCCCCTCCCATCCTGGCCTCAGCCAATCATCCTTACTTTTTGATGCATCGGCACACTTGTGTGGAAATTCAGTCAAAGATTGAAATTATGCGGGAAATTTCCATTGTATACTCGAGATTTCCAAAATATGTTAAATCCGCTGGGAACGACCGATTGTGCAAAATCTCCCAAAATTAAAAAGAAATGCACACTATATGAAAAAAAAGGAAACCTGAGTTTTCTGCTGAAAAATCTACGCCACGTTGCATTTTGTTATAACCAGCTGCCTCGAGAATTTCAGCATCATTAATTTTATTTGTGTTTTGATTATTGAAATTAAATGGTAGACCTAGATTTCCCATTTGTATAGAATTGTTGCTCCATGTTGAGGGTTCCTGTAGAGTCTCGAATCCTATTTTTCATAAGAGCAAACTAATTGTATTTAACTAGGACAAGCATTCTAAACATTATCATTCAGGAATAAAGCAAACACGCTGTTAAAGCACTTTAAATGTGTTGCAGGGCTTCCATTTGTCAATGTGAACCTTGGACGGTACCTGCATGTTACGCACGTGGCTTACAGCGCATATAAAATGAGTCTGTCAGAAGTAGGCCAATGCCGGCCTTAAAATAGCAACGGAGGCCGAGTCCTGTCGATGAACAGAGCTATTTAGGTAAATCCTCGCGTCCCGGTGGGGGTAGGTAGCCCCATCACTAATCTACAAGTCTGTGGAGCGCGCGGAAGGTGCTTGTTTACATTCACCCTTGGATATCCAAGCCCACGGTGTTAGGCTGCTACTCCAGCAGTCCTGCAAAAATGGCTTTCCCCAGTGCTGACACGCAAGGGGCTACACCATGAATTGTAAAATTAAAGCCCGTCACCTGACTCGCCTGTTTTTCACTGCAAAAGGTAAAAGAAAAACCGTTCTCTGTAACATGATTTTCTGTTGCTTTCAGTGATCTCCATGTACAGTAGCACTTGTGATGGTCTGCGCCCTTTTGCAGATTGCACTGAACGTTGCCTCACATTAACACTAGCATTTCCTGTATGTTTCAGATATAGCGAAAAGTTCAGAATCAAACTGTTTACGTTTGAGATGCCGTCCATTTCTGGCTCAACAAGAATTTAACAACTGTCCATGCGGTGAGCATTTGTAATAAATGCATCTGGCACAGGAGAAATATAGCATATTTTTAGTGTCCAGATTTTACTGTGGAATACTTCTTGCCCTCTTTGCTTAAATTTGGTAGATATTGCCCTAACTTTTAACCTCTGCTTTACAACTTAATTTAAAATGTTAAGAGTAAGCTTTCAGTCTACACAAAAACTGATATTAGATCCTGTGTGTTCGTTATGTTTAATTTCAGATTTTATATTATCTAATCCAGCCCAATCACCTGTCAATACCTTGGCTTCTTTTAACACCCTAGATGGTTGATCTCCAATGGTGTCTTCTTTATAGTCGTACTATGGTTTCTTTAACTTTGTCTCTCGTCTGCATTTTTTAATTTACTACTTTGTGTCATCTCCTAGTGAGAGCCTGCAACAGGGGAGGGCTGATATTCGCTGACCTCATTTCTTTGTTTTATTTCCAGCTTCCAGACTGCAGTTCTGATTGTGGAAAAAAAATAGAGAAAAGATGTCTATTTCTTGATGAAAGTAGAGTTTAAATCATTCATATGCCATAAATCTTTCCCCTGGTAATGGGCAGGCTTGCTAATTGCAATCTGGCTGAGCGGAAACTGTGAAAGCACATTTGAGCAGAAATGTCAGAAATATAGTCCATATTGCTTCTTTTTTTCTTCGTGTTAGACTCTGCACTTGCTCTTGTTGCGATTTTAATACAGTTGGCAAGGGTTGGTGTTTTACATTTATAATGTGCCTGGAGAGTGTGGTCATCTATTTCAACTGCTACCGTTCCCTACTAGCTCGGATTCTGTATGTCTAAAATGGGCAAAATTAGAAAAAATTCTGTTTTTGGTCCTTCAAAGGTCCCGTTTAAAACATGGCTATTGAGCGATTTTATATATATATAATATATATATATATATATATATATATATATATATATATCACATTTGAACTTATGCAACCCTTTCCAAATTGCGAATAAGAGGGAGCATAAAAGTGTGGGCGGGGCTCCCATCTCCCATTTATTAGTCAGAAATATATGTATCATTTGTTTGTTGTGATAGCAGTTATGTTTGGAAACCATTGATCGGTTGCTGACCTTAATTAGTGCCCTCCCACAACACTTCCCGCCAGTTGGGAAGCTGTCCCTGGATTCCAAAACGAATCGTACATCGTACTCCTACTGTCTTCTGTTTCCACATAATTTGTAGATTCCGAGGTGGGTTTTCTAAAAAAAAATAAAAAAATTTTGGTACGCTTAAAGAATTTTCAGAGCATAGATTTTTAGTACTAGTACTAATTTGCAAAAAAATCACTTGTGGTTTTCCCTCTCAGTGGAAAATATGCACATGGAAATTATTTGGAATGTGCATTTTTGCACATGTAACTTTTTTTTTTTGTATCTCTAAAGAAACCTCTTCCAATGTGTGAAATATCATGGTGTTATGCCTTTCCCATCTTGGAAAGCATTTGGTCTGCCTTTTTAACTGGAATAGTTTTTCTGAGGTTTCAAGGTTGGGCGCTATCATAACATGTAGAATATCTTCAAATGTAAGAATTTGTCGGGAGTTCGCTGAATTTTACAGGGCTACCACGCCTGCAACAGTCCTAGCCGCTATACATTTAAAAATAGCGGAAAAACCACACTACAGGCACATTTTCCACTGCTATAAATGCACTCTGCTGCGCTTATCCTAATTCTGTGACTCGTATGTGAAATTTGAATCACAGACTGCTTATTTTGCGCACCTATTAGGCTTAGGTGTGCAAAAACCTACGTTAATTGAGCCAGTTTTGTTTGCCGAAGGAGCCTCCCCTCTCCTGCAAGGCGAAGACGTTCTCATTCTACGAGAGTTGCTGCTTGAGCTCCGATTATCCGCCGCGACACTGCCTCCTCCATTTCTATTTTGGTGACCGTCAGCATCACACGTTTTTCTACAATACACGTACACAGAAGGGGCAGGTTGAGTTTCGTTCAGCAATTAGATTCACGTTGGCGTGGTTGTAAAGTACAGCACAGGCATGAATGTTGGATTCTGCTCTGCTGGGTTTAGAAGTGGGACAGCACAGTCCGGAGGCTTGCAAGCAGGTGGAGAACGCACCCCGGGGCGCCATGTCCCTCCTGTCTCGGGATTAATAATGCATCGACAGATTAGCTGTCGAGCGTGTGGAAAGAGGTAGCGGGTTTCCTTGCGTTTTAACACCCAGGAATGCCCCCGTTCTGGTCGGGGTGACGCAGGCAACTAGTGGTTGTTCCCACGGCGCTTTTCATAATTCCTTTATCTTCCAGCGGGCCTGCAAATGACCCGCCCGGCACTCGGCCTAGAATTCAGCGTGATGAAAGCCCGGTGGAGCACGCGGCCGCTCGGTGCCAGCGCGCGGCCCTTGTCGAACGCGGTGTATTTTTAACTCCTGAAAGCGCCTTCATTGTGAAGCTGCCGCATGCCTTTTCTCCAGGAACTCCTTGAAGGGCGTCCTGGCATCTGCGGGAGCTGTGCAATGCAGGCTGTAATTAGGGCCTGTCAGAGACTTGGGCTCCTGCCACGGCTGTTATTGCTTCTGTTCTCAAGACCGTGTTTTTGGAGAGAAACCGAAAGAACAAGACAACAGAACGCTTCATTTCTTATATTTGCATATACGTGCGCAATAGAAACCCTTTCCACAGGTGGTTCTCATCCTATAACTGAGAGTGCTGCGGCAACAAATATAATGGATGCACCTCTCGTCTCATTACAGTCGAAATAAAACACAGCATATTTTACCTATTTTATTTTGGAATATGTTGAAATGTTTCGCAGGCTATTAACGCCAGGCAGTCCAGCTTTTTCTATGTTACCAGTTTTTAACGAGGTCCCCTAAGCTGTTTGATAGCAATTTAAATATTTATGATTGAAAGTTTTTATGTTGAGCTCATGGTACTTTATTTTTAAGATACCATATTTTTTCGTCGTCTTCCAGTCTTTTTTGCCACCCATGGACCAAGGAACTTCTTGTGGTTTTGGTGTGCTCACAGTGCCCCTCCTAATTTCCAGTTTTCTCAGCTGTCTTTTGCAAGCTAATCCTTTTATTGTTTAGGTAGAGTGTTCGTATTGCACGAGCACCAGACCACTTTGGTTAGTTCAGGCCTCCGGAACATCATATTTAGGGCTGGGTGTTAACTTGACAATACCTACAGATGATAGTATACTTCGAGTGGGATTTAGGACCTCGCTCCATTCATTTATTGACTTTCTTCAATCAGCCTCTTTCAGTCATTGGCTTGACGCTTAGTCACTCACACCTTCTCTTAGCCCAGTGGAGTATTCATCTCTGTCCATTCCTGCTGGCTCCTTCCCTCCCTTGTATCTCGCTCTGTTGTGCTACCATTGCTTGAGTTAGCACCTTCAACCCAGACCTTTTTGCTTTGCCCTTGTTTTACAGTTGGACAAGGGCATGCTGTGGTATAATTGAATGTACTACCTGGCAAGGTGCTGAGGTAAAATGATTGAAAGGAATACCTTAACATGCTCAAACGTGTTTAAATAGTCAGGCAGCACTTGTAGTAAGTGGATGCTGATTGACTTATTCCAGGCGTTTTCTTTGTTCCAAGAAGTTTTAACTTTGACACATTTTGTTTTGCATTATACACGGTCTGCCCGTCAAAAAGACCATGGGAAGAGAGAGAAGTTGGAAGATTACCTTGAGATCGTGATTGGGGCTTGACACTGAGAGGGGACCCTTGAAAAAGAGGGATCTGGATCTAACCGAGGGACTACAGAAACGGCCTTCTAGCTCAATAGCCGTTAGTTATTAAAGAATAACCTCCACCAAATCAAATGTAAGAATGCTGTATGCAAAGTTTCACATATCGGGCATATGTTGAGTGACAGCATAATAATACACCGTTACAGAGTACAACCGTCGTTATGACAATTAGAGAGGTAGAGAAAAAGACCATACTAATAATGTATACAAATGTAATAGAAATGCGTATATATGTAATGAGAAATAAAAGTTCCCAATCAACCTAGAGTACAGGTTAGCGTAGTTGAAAATAAGTAAGCATAAGAAAACCAATTGGCATACATTATATTGATCTTGAGCAGTAATGAGAATAGAGCTAATATTATGAGTTAAGGCGTAATTTAAGTGCTGGCTGCCAACTCCTGAAGAGTTCAGCACATTTCAGTCCTTCCATAACTAGTCAACCTTTCATACTTGTGCACCTGAGTAGAGCTGAGTCTGCATGGCACTCTGCTTTTTCTTTCACCTGTAATATGAAATTTCTTTCCTTAAATCATGTTGTCTTAAGACCCCTGCCTTGCTGAGGATGGCTGGATTCAAAGGAGAATGTGGGTCAGTCAGTAAAACATACTTTATTTCGCATTATTTCAACGCATAAAAAGTACACACATTAAACAAGTTAAAAAGCCATTACCTCAATAAAATCTGTATAATACTTACACCATAGAAAATAAGTCCATAAATTAATAACTTCATCAGTGTCAGATAAAATAATCCATTAAAAATGCAATTATAAAGGTAAACGTCTTCTGCAAGCCACTGCCTGCAAAGGGAAGCAAGAGAGTAATACGCATAGGGATCTGGGAGCTGTTGTATAAAGTGCAGTGCAGGCTTATATTGAGTGAAATTATATTTCCGTAACATGGGGACTAGCAGAGCTTTCCTTTGGGGACCATAGTTTGTGCAAAAAAAAGAGAATATGGAGCGTTGTTTGATGTGCTCTCCTATTACATTAGCATGGAGGTAAAGTGTTAGCTGGGAAACCGAGCATTAACGGAATATAGTTCATCCTAAATCTGAGCAAAATATATCTATGCTGTGGGTTCCGTACAAATGAGAGATATGAATGTAATATAACTTTGGCCGTGGGAAGAAGGCTATGTGCAATTATAGTAGTTTTATGTTTGTTTCTTTCCCACCTATCATTTGCAGCTTTTTCCAAGAACATCTTTTTTAGTTTTGCCTTTGGAAATGAGGTGTACGGCTGTGGGAACTCGTATAGATATTGGAGACCTAAGTCAGACATAGTATTCTTAACATAGTTTAACCACTGGAGCCTTTCGGTGTAATCCAGTTTTAAACAATCCCTGAGGATCGCCTGGTTACGTTGTAAGCATTGACTTGACCAAATAGAAAGCCATAGCTGGGTAGAGGCCAGTCTACTTACATCCTCGAGATAAGTTAAACCCAGTTCTGCGTGCGATAAATAACTTGCATAAGTGCGGGGAAGCGAATGCAATTTCTTACAAAATACATCCTCCGCATGTTGGAGCGGAGCTGGACCTACCGTATCCCAAATCGCTGCCCCATAGGTAGCACTTGCCAGCATTTTTTGTGAATGAATGTGTTATTTCTGGCAGAGGCTTGGAACCCAGTTTTTTTTAGAAAGATCAGCCAAAACCCGTTTTCCAATAGAGCCTTTCTACTTAGACAAATCTTTTTCTAAGATAGCTTACTATCAAATGTTACTCCCAGATAGGCAAATGAATCAATCACCTCCAGCTTCTGGTCCTCTATATGAAAATAAAAAGATTTCTTAGTACGAGCTCCAGCAATTAAAACAAAATATTTCAAAACATTTATACTCTGGTCTAGGCTAGCCATATAACTCAAATAATCCTGTATGAGTTTCAGTAGCGCTATCGGGGTTTCGGCCAGTAACACTGCATCATCCGCAAATAGAAGTATGGGTAAAAGGGATGATTCTACAAAAAGAATATTCTTTGTGGAGTGGCCCAGAATTGCCTCTAACCTGTAAGTGTACAGAGAAAACAGGAGTGGGGCCAGTACACAACCCTGTCTTACCCCCCTCCCGATGTTGAATGCCCTTGTTTGTTCTCCGCTCCCACCATACCGGACAGATGCTGTCACTCCCATGTACAGCTGTCATATAACGGCAATAATAGGGCGATACACACCCATTTCTTCCATTATTACTCATAATTTACTATGCAATACATAATCAAAGGTGGATGATAAATCCATAAAGGCCAATATAGTCGGCCATCCTTAGCTATGGTGTATTTAGAAATAATCATGGTCAGATTTAGACTCCTCAATCGTGCCTTTCCTTTTCTAAAACCATACTGCTGCAAAGCTTATATATTCTCTTGAGCCCAGTCCTCTATCCTGTTTAGAAGCACCCTCCCCATTAATTTTGCAGTGCTATAGCTTAAAGAGAGAGTTCTATCATTTTTTGGTTCTGCCCTGTCCCCCTTCTTACAAATGGGGACAATAACCGACTGCTTCCAAGAACTGGGGGGACCACTCTCCGATGCAACATTAAAAACACTGGTCAGTAACTGTGCACAGAGTGCTTTGGTTTCCAGAAAGATGTCAGCCGGGACGCCATCGGGACCAGGTGCCTCTTAATAGGGTTGTCTGGGCCAAATCGAATTCGATTTCTTTTACCTGGAAAATTATATCTGATGCTCGTTGAGCTTCTGTACAGATACCAGAGTTCCTATTTATAACATCGCTTTTAAATATATTCTGGAAGTGGGATAATCAGCCTTCTTGATCATTGTGTGAATCTAGGGTCGGAACCCCCTCTTGCATTAAATGGGGGGCCTCCAACACTCTCCAGAACTCATACGAATTCTTTCTGAGGATGGCCATCCTCCGATTTTCCCACACCTTGGCGTTTAGTTCTTTTACTTTTCTCTTTCTGGCTCTCATAACTTGCTCGCAGGGAACGTACACAGCCCACGTCCCTTCGGGAGAATGTGGGTCTTCTAACTCAAGAAAAATAAACATCTGCAGATGAAATTATCCACAAAAGCACAAACCCTTAAAATATACAGATTGTGAGAAAAAGAAAGTGATAGTCATTTTAGTTTCCTCACCACATATCTATTTTACAGGTGCATGGTACCGACCAATTGAAAAATGTGACCGACTAGGAAACCGTTTCAGAGCCCTATGTTTGGTTTGCTCTAACATAATGTGTGTAGGTTGTTGATGTCGGGAAAGATTACAAAGATGCTTAAGTGAAATAATTCACAACACCGTTTTTGCTTGCTATAACTGATCTGAATCTTAAGCTATTGCCTAATCTTATTGTTAAAATCGATCCCACCTGGTTTTCTGAAGTGCTGCACAAAAATTATTTCTTAAATAAAATTTCTTAAATCTCAGTTTGGTTAATGATTTTGACAAAGAATGGCACTTTGACATTGTTTTCATTAACTTTCCAGATTGATTTATTGATTGTGCATTCACCCCCAATTGAAACGTCACTTAATAAAAAGAGTAGTTTGGAGGGTGTGACTTATGGCTGCATGGAGACAACCGCATCCTAGCCGAGCTCCGGCGCCATGGCTAGTGGAGGCAGTGATCCTGATACCACCCTGGCCACTAACTTGTTCAGACAAGTGCCGGAGTACTTGGGGATATCTATGACCTGCGGTGCCCCTGTGACGGAGGGTATGGACTGGGAGCAGGGGAGCAGCGGCAAGATGGCAACTGTCGCATCAGCCCCAGGCTGCCCAGATCGGTAAGCGGTGAATGCGTGGCAGCTGATACCCGGGAGGATGGGTGCGGAATGGAGGGTTCAAGAGACCCGATACGCTACACGGCTAGCTGGACTCCTCCCTGAGGGGACTGCTATCTGGTCCTGGCGAGCAGTGGAAGAATGACGCGGGTCTGGAGATACAGGCCTTGCAGTCTCGCCACAGCACTGCGGGAGGAGGAGCTAGGTGACCCCCAGTGACATCCGAAGGCAAGCATTACTGGGGAGCTCCTCTGCGACAAGGGGGCTGGGGGGGGGGCTGCTCCCTCCCACCTCCCCTCAAAGAGACTGACTAGTACCTCTCGCCGACCATATTACAACAGAGGGGATACGCAGGCCCCACAGAGAGACAGTTTTATCGGGCGCTGCCATTGTGGGAAGCCTTGAATATCCAGAGTGGGTGAATAAGCAGATGTGAGGAGAGACTGGTAGGGTTGCAAGTGCCCAGGGCTGGTTGCTGGAACGGCGGAAGGGGGAGGTTTTTTCACTACTTGGTGACACTGCTAAGCCCATCGGTTGCGGCCCCGTATAGTTGAAGATGGTCCCTCATCCTTAAACTCTGACTTCAGAATGTGCTTCCCCCTTGAAAAGTTGAAATCATCTGTTTCTTTTGTGCAGGATATGAGACTCTTAACCACCTCTCCTATCTGTAGCTCTAGTCCCCATGTCTGGCAGAGTCCCAGGTCCATTTTCTTATGACCTCTTTTATCAAAACCTACTTTGCCTCCCACATGAATTCATTTTTCGTCACAACATACACCATTCTTGCTTCCACTCCCATGCTTAACTGCCCATACAGTCCCCCATTTCCTACAGGTTTATGGAACCATTACTATGGCGAATTCTAGCAGCTCTAGGAAAATGAACCCAGGATTTTGGTTGGGTTGGTCTTGGTGATAAGCATACTCAAAGTGGATCAAAGAGATGCTCTTGTTCCTTACTCATCTAGTTGAGAAAGCGAATGAGCTGTCCATCCCCACATTCCTTGGTGAGATATTTACCTTAAAGTCAGGTTCTGCAACTTCAGAGCGACGTGGTGTGTGGTGTAGTAAGGTATAAAATAGTGAATTGCTAGGTAGTGAAGTGAGGAAAAGGCTGTAAAAACAGTTGAGAGGAAAAATGGGAGTCTGGGTATTCTCTTCAGAAGGGTCTAAACAAGTGATAACAGTACGACCGGTTACTATGTGAAGAGATTGGTCTTTAGTCTCTTTTGAAAGTGGAGCATGGATGGCACCTGCTGCAACCCAGCCTAGAGGGGGCCGCACGCATGAGGAATGTTATAGGAGAAGACCTGGAGTATTGTCTTCCTATTACGACACTTTCTGGTTTCCAGCCTGCTGAAGCTTCTATTGCCTGTGTTGAGCAGATCGGTAGATCCTTTCTTGGCTGGCATATATGGATTAGTACTGGAGTTGATCATCAACAAGCTTTATTCAGGTTTTGTACAAACGATAACAGCAACACAGTATAGATTCAACATACAATCCACAGTAAAATACATTAAAAATACAATTTATACGTTAAAACCATGCCAAACCTCATAAAACCTCCGTTAAAATCCAGCCACAGAATTTCATAGATCCCTGCTGTTTATCAGTCTCATAGGAGCTTTTAAAAAAGAGGCTACAATTAGTACTTGAGTTGCTCTCCTCGTAGAGGACATAGCCTGAACGCGATTCAAACTGGCAGAAGGAACCTGTGGAGTTTCTGCGGGAGTGGTTGTGTCATGTTTCGGAAGATCTTTGATCAGGTAGACCACAGTAACCAGATGTTTTTCAGGGTTTTTACATGCGCAGGTAAGGTCTGAAGCTTAATTCTTGAAGGGGAATGGACCTGCCCTTATTATGGACCTAGCCGATCCATAGGCCAGTTTCCAGGGGTTAGCATTTGAGCAGGGGTTGCCCACAGGATTTTTACAGGTCGCAATTGTTCTGTTTGGCGTGAATAGGACTCTAGATTTTGATTTACCAAAAGGCAAATCCAGTGTGATATGCCCTAACTTTACCATTAGTACTAGCTACATTTGATATAGCTTCCCATTGCATACTTTACAGGCTTGAAATCTCACCAGTTAGCTTTAGTGTTTTCTTTATAAATTGCCTAAGGTAGCACCATCTTTCTGCAGATTAAGTCCCCTTCAGTATGAACTTTCTTGCATGTCAAATATCCAGCCAGGACCCAACCTTGTTTCTCGAGCAAGGCTTGTGTCCTCCTACTAAAGTGACAAAGCAGAAAGTCCAACTGTTCTTGGAGATTAAGTCGTGAGACTGTCTGCTGTTGCAGCCAAAGAGCTCTAGTGTCCAGTAGCATAGTGCTTGGTGTCTGTTTCAAATCCCTCTAGCCGGAAGCTGTAAAGAAGTCTCTGGCTCAAACAGGCAGATCTCTTGAGACCAGCATAAAAGGTCCTTCATCACAGGACACGCTGTAATTAGCACCAAGGGTACTGGCGTTATGACAAGGATTGTGTGAAAAGGTTATTTGACCGACGAGTCCAAGGAAAATTGCGCAGCTGACTCAGTGTTAAATAGTTTTTGATCCTGTGTATAGAGATGTTTGAACATCAACTGTGCCTCATAAATATATTTTTCTAGCTGATGTGGCTTTAAAAAAAAAATGTTGTTCGTCTGAAACTTTCTCCTGCATAATTGAACTGAGCTCCATATTTTCTTCAGGTTTCTATCTTAACTATTGGCACTTGTCCACTTGATCATGTCTGTTCTCAGTGTTGTTGTCACACCACTCCATGACCTTCTGAGGCATAGCCTATCCAATTCTGCAGCTTGACATTTTATGACTGCCCTTTCTCTTCCCCACAGCTCAGTTATGTCACACAGCAGAAATGGGGCTTTAGCCTTGCATACAGTTTGTAACTGATACAAGTTCTCCATCTGGCATTCTCATGATTGAGGGAGGACAGCAGGGTTTTCCATAGTGCTGGGTCGTAAGTTTCCAGATCAGTGATAACTGATTTGTAAAACGAAGGGCACGGCAGTATGGTTTTTTTCGTGTTTTTTTTTTTTAAGGGGGGTGGGGGGGCAGCACTTACAGATTTTCTGCACACCAAGCTAACCGTAGTATGTTTCTGGTGCCCACTCAGACTTCTTCATCCTGCTTTTTTCCGTTTTCTTTCTAAGCTGCTTTGAAGTATGTTTTTTGTATTGTCAAGTTTGTTGCAATTTACAATTATGCAATTCTTCAGTGGGAACAACACTTAGTTGAATACTATATGAATGGACTACCCTGCATATCTCTAACTCAAGGAGTGATTGTAAAGCATCTTGCAGCACCAAAAACGAGAATTCGGAACTCATCAGCACCTACAGACAACTACTGATATCCACCAGAGTGTATTGCGCTAATTTTCTGTAGCAAACAGAGTTCAAAGCCCTGCATAGCCAGAGCTTCATTTCGCCGGCTGAGGAGTACCATTTGGTAGAACAGTCTCTTCCCTTCCCCACAAAGCCCTAGTTAAGCGTCACACGAGCTGTTCATACTTGAACTCCCTATATGGCTTTGCCTGCAAGATAAATTGCAGTAACACGTATGTTTTTTTTCTGCCAGAACTCCTTTCCACCACGGGGGGGTGGGGAGGAGGAGGATCTCCGCTATCATGGCTCCATCCATGTCCGCCTTGCAGTAGTGGTGGTTCCCGACTCCCCATTTTTGTGATATTTTCTGATTGGCGAGGGCCCACCCCAATAAAACCCATGATGTCGGTGGCTTCCCATATGTTTGATGTGATCACAGCCCAATATGTTTGGACGATCTGGCATTCCCACATCGTGTGGAAGAAGGTTCCCTCCTGGGAGCACTGTCGGAGACAATGTGTGTCGGTCCTCCTCCCCAGCTTACCAGGATTCTCGCTGTCAAAAAGACTCTATGCAGGGTTTTAAGTTGGACCAGTCTTAGTCTCATGGGGACTGTGATTTCCCTGGGAAAGGCCAGCGCGTCTCGCCAGTCATCGTCCCCTAAGTTACCCACATCTGCCTCCCATTGCTGCTTTAAACGTGCCAACCGGTCCGGTCGATTGTTAATCAGTTTCTTAAATGTTAGGGATATGGCTTTCTTAGGCATGGGGTCTAGTAGTAATCTATCTTCAAGAGGGGATGCTTCGGGTTAAGGGCCTCCCTCGGGTATCGCTGCTTTAAGAGCATGGCTAATCTGCAGGTATCTAAAGGTTTCGGACGGCGCTAATTGATACTCTTTCTGTAGGTCTGCAAATGTTATCAACCCCTTTTTGTTCCACATATCCCTTACTGATGAGATACTGATTAGATCCCATTTATCCAATCCAGGGCAGGAGCTCAATCGGCCTAGACGCTCGGGCTCCCACAGTGGGGTTACTTGCGTGATTTTCTTATGCCATCCTAGTTGTTTAGTGACCAAATGGCAAATTTCTTTTGTGCGGACTGTAGGACCAGTAAGGTTTAGTCATTTGGGGTTTGTGTAGAGGGCTGTACGATATCCTCTCTGCCCCATTAGCCACCCATCTGTGCGAAGGCTCGGATCAGTTTGTGGACCATGGACCCAGCGATTAATTATTAGCAGCTGAGATGCCCAGTAGTAGAGCTTAAGGTTGGGTAGAGCGATCCAGCCGTCGTACCATCCCGCTGTTAATTTCTGCATCGCAATATGCAGTGCCCTCCCATCCCACAGTAGAGTTCGCACTGCACTTTCAATGCTTGTGAAATAGGAATCTGGGACCTTGCAGTGCATACAAAAAGTGAGGCAATGCCAGCATTTTGAAAAGAGCCGCTCGTCCCAGCAGGGTCAGTGGAAGGGCTCGCCAGTGCCTGACATCAGTGCGCAGATGGGTCAAAGGCCCCTGCAGATTGGTTTCGTAGGTGGTCGATGGTTACGTAAATTCCCAAATATCGAAACCCATCCGTTGCCATGGGGATGCATTATTCTTTTGGCTAATTAGGTCTCGGGCCGTGAACTAGGAATAGTAGGGATTTAAACCCGTTTACGACGCCGGGGGGGGGGGCGGGGGGCTTTGGGGGAGGAGGAGAGTATGTGGTCCGTCGGCTAGACTGCCGACTTTGGTGCTGGAAACCAGGGTTCGGCCCTCGGGGTCGCGTCCACATCCTGTGATTCTGGGCAAATCACTTAATCTCCCCTGCCTGAATGTGTAACGTAACTGGTGCTCATGTAAAGCGCTCCAATACCTTCGGGTCGAGTTCGCGATATATAAAATCTACAAAAAAACCAAAAAAAAAACCTGTATTGCAATATGTCGTCTGCGTAAAGGGAAATTCTGTACTCATGCTGTTCAGTTCATTTGAGTACCTATATCAAGGGGTCACCCCTTACCCAAATTACCAGAGGTTCTAACACCAGCATAAAAATTAATGGTGGCAAGAGGCACCCTTGTCTAGTTCCCCTACCTAGTTGGATCTGCTGTGAAGTGTGGCAGTTTACCACTATTTGTGCTTTTGGGTCTGTATATAAGAGCTTAATCCACTTTGTGAAGCTGGGTCCGAAACCCCTTCGTTCCAATACTGCAAATGGGAAGGGCCATTCAATAGTGTCAAACGCCATCTTGGTATCTAGTGACAATAGGGCAGTGTCCTCTCGTATCGTGTCCACTCTACCCAGAACACTATGTAGGCGGCGTAAGTTTAAAGCAGTATTGTGGCCCGGCAGAAAGCCTGATTGAGCAGGGTGTACCAGATTAGTGATTAGGGGGATGAGTCTATTAGAGAATACTTTTGTGAGAATTTTGGCCTCCATGGTAAGGGTGATTGGTCGATATGCTTTACAATCTCCTGTAGGCTTGCCCTGTTTGTGATTACAACAATTGTATCAAGTTGAATCTCAGCTGGCAAGAGCCTTTTTTTTTTTTATAGCTATCTAGATACATATGGCGAAGATGGGGTGCCAGCTTAGTGGCCGCTGGTTTAAAGAACTCGATAGGGAGCCCGTTAGGGCCCATGGCCATCCCCAAGCGAATATCTTGGATTGCTATTTGTATCTCTTCTGCTGTGGGGTCTCCATCAAGGGAATCCTGTTCTGCAGGAGAGAGGCAGTTGAACTGGATAGTGGCTAGGAGGTTTCGGGCGTCAAGTGCTGTGGACGCAGTAGTCGACGTATAAATTGTTTCAAAGTGGGCATCAAACGTCTCTGCTATATCCTGTGGGTCGACTATTTCCTCTTCCTCATGCCCCCTCAGTCGGTGGACCCATCTTTGTGCCTACTTCCTTATCTCAAGCCAAGCTAATAATTTACCTGTTCACTCCCCGTGCTCATATATCTTGTGGTATATGGTCTTTTGCCTAGACCTAGCTGTCTCTGTGAGAAGATGCCTAAAGTCAAATTTTTTGGCATCTAGCGCTTGTTTAATTGAGTCAAAAGTCGTCTGAGCTAGGATCCTCTCGCTCGTTAAAATATCGTCGTCTAATTGTTTTATGCTCCTTGTCAACTCTATTTTGTGCCCCACCAGTCGAGCCAGAGCTCTACCTTTTTATAACGGCCCCAAATGCTCCCCATATAGATTGAGGTGAGGTCACTGAGCGAACATTATCATTAAAATATACATCCGTTTCTTTTAACAGTTCTGCTTTAATATGTGGTATTTTTAGCGCCCATAGGTTGATTGTGAGGGTTTTGCGTCTTGGTTGGAAACCCACTTCCATTCTGGCCAGTACTGGGGAGTGGTCTGAGATACCCCTCGCCAGGCATTGGGCTTCAATGAAATCGAGGAAATCTTCAGTGTGGTTGAGCAAGTAATCAATGCGCAACTGGCTATCGTGGTCCCCTGAATGTAAGGTAAATTGGTTGGTAGTGGGGTTGAGCTGTCTCCAGATGTCGACCAGACCGAAGGGCGAGAGGAAATCTGTAGGTTTGGACTCAGTGGTGGTCGTTGATCGATCATCCCGTCCAGTGTTAGATTTAAGTCCCCTCCTATTACTAAGGTGCCCACAGGGAGATCTAAAATGAATTTGCTCAGGTCGTTTTGTGTTTGTTGCAATGCTGAGGGAACATAGATTGACAGTACGCTCAGGGTTTTCCCTTTCCATGTGCCAGCGGCAGCGGCCAACCTACCCTGTCCGTCTGTCCGTTTTACTGACCATATAGGGTCAGTTCATGCTGAGAAAAATGCCCGTCCCTGTGGAGCTAGGGGTGAATCCTGCGTGTGCTATGAGTTGGTAACCCCATCTATTCAGGGTTTTGCAGGTGTTGCCAATTAGGCGAGTCTCTAGCAATAGGACTATGTCAGGCGCTTGGTGTTTTTAGTACTGGAGGACTATTCCTCGCTTGAGTTCGTCTCCTAACCTGTTCACATTCCATTTTTTTTTCTTCACACAAACTTTATTGGGTTTTGCAAAGCGTCCAGTTATCCATTATACAAGAATCTCCGTATAGTTCAGGCTTACAATTGAATGGCTGGGAACATAATTAAGGCAGTAATCAAACATGAGGGTTGCTGGTCAACATATTACTCTCAGCTGCCACTTTGTCCTCCCCCATTTCAGTTTACATACGTTGGATAGTGTTTGATTCTGGGTTAACCCGTTCACGTTCCATGTGAGGAATTTACAGTCCCTACTCTTATTTCTAGTCGTGTTGATGGGTGTGTGTTATTTGGTGGTGAAGTGTTGAAGAGTGTACACATAGGACTCTTTGCCCGGGGCGAATATGGCGCAGAGATTTGTGTCTCGTTTTTGCTCCCAGGGTTGTTGATCTGTTCCCTCCCTCAAACATGTTGCCTGAAATGCAAGTTGAGTGTGAAACCCCCCCTTCCCCAAACTCTGTTACCTTTAAAGTGTGTGGCTGTGTGTCCGACCCTCAAGGTAACCTATGTGGTGTGTTTCGGAGCTGTGCACTAACGAAATTACAAACAGTTCTACAACCCTGCATGACGGTGTCCCTAGGCCCGCCTCCCCAACTGTGCAGAGTGCCCGTTCGATCGGACAGTTTGCTACAGGAGACGTTTATATACAGTTAGTTTATACTCATCCGCTCCTCTTGTCGACAACCACTGGTCGTTTTGTGTGGATTTCTTCATGCTGTTCCTCCCTGACACCTCATCCCAGGCTGCTGGATCCCTGGCAGCCTGTGTAACTGCTTCCTAATCTAATCTGCTGAGCCACAAGTAAAAGTGTCCATTTCTCCCTTTTCTGAAGGAGTGCCCCCCCCCCGTTACTAGACTTAAAGTCTTGTGGTCAGTTCACGAACCGCCCGTAATGTGTTGATCTCTTTCTCCCAGGGTGAGGTCTTATCGTTTTTGCGTTTTCCTTGCTTGTCGCTCCTGCTGGTCCGGATTACTTCAATCGCCCACTCTTCGCCATCCGTCCAGCCAATCTAGTACTTCGCATGGTTCGGTGAAAACCAGCTTTTGCCATCCGCCTCAACTCGCAGTTTCGCTGGAAACAGCATGGCATATTTAATTTCCCTCTCTCAAAGGGTTTTTTTGACCTCCAGGAAGGAGCCTCATTGCCTCTGTACCTTTGTGGTGAAGTCCAGAAAGAATGATATTGTGCTATTTTCGTACTTGAGGGGTGGGGTACTTCAAGCCGTTTGAAGAATAGTGTCACGGTCTCTAAAATTCAACACCCGAGCCAAGATGAGTCGGGGGTGCCCCTGGCTTGGACCTACCCCCAGGTACGCGGTGAGCTCGCTTTATTGAAAAATAGTTGGAGAGGTTTCTTGGCTTCAGGTATTTGGTTACCAGGTCCGCCACAAATAGGTCCATTGCTGGTCCCTCTGCCCTCTCTGGCACTCCTAAAATGTGGACGGTATTGCTTCTCGATCTGCCCTCTTAGTCATTGTAAGGTAAATTGGTTGGTAGTGGGGTTGAGCTGTCTCCAGATGTCGACCAGACCGAAGGGCGAGAGGAAATCTGTAGGTTTGGACTCAGTGGTGGTCGTTGATCGATCATCCCGTCCAGTGTTAGATTTAAGTCCCCTCCTATTACTAAGGTGCCCACAGGGAGATCTAAAATGAATTTGCTCAGGTCGTTTTGTGTTTGTTGCAATGCTGAGGGAACATAGATTGACAGTACGCTCAGGGTTTTCCCTTTCCATGTGCCAGCGGCAGCGGCCAACCTACCCTGTCCGTCTGTCCGTTTTACTGACCATATAGGGTCAGTTCATGCTGAGAAAAATGCCCGTCCCTGTGGAGCTAGGGGTGAATCCTGCGTGTGCTATGAGTTGGTAACCCCATCTATTCAGGGTTTTGCAGGTGTTGCCAATTAGGCGAGTCTCTAGCAATAGGACTATGTCAGGCGCTTGGTGTTTTTAGTACTGGAGGACTATTCCTCGCTTGAGTTCGTCTCCTAACCTGTTCACATTCCATTTTTTTTTCTTCACACAAACTTTATTGGGTTTTGCAAAGCGTCCAGTTATCCATTATACAAGAATCTCCGTATAGTTCAGGCTTACAATTGAATGGCTGGGAACATAATTAAGGCAGTAATCAAACATGAGGGTTGCTGGTCAACATATTACTCTCAGCTGCCACTTTGTCCTCCCCCATTTCAGTTTACATACGTTGGATAGTGTTTGATTCTGGGTTAACCCGTTCACGTTCCATGTGAGGAATTTACAGTCCCTACTCTTATTTCTAGTCGTGTTGATGGGTGTGTGTTATTTGGTGGTGAAGTGTTGAAGAGTGTACACATAGGACTCTTTGCCCGGGGCGAATATGGCGCAGAGATTTGTGTCTCGTTTTTGCTCCCAGGGTTGTTGATCTGTTCCCTCCCTCAAACATGTTGCCTGAAATGCAAGTTGAGTGTGAAACCCCCCCTTCCCCAAACTCTGTTACCTTTAAAGTGTGTGGCTGTGTGTCCGACCCTCAAGGTAACCTATGTGGTGTGTTTCGGAGCTGTGCACTAACGAAATTACAAACAGTTCTACAACCCTGCATGACGGTGTCCCTAGGCCCGCCTCCCCAACTGTGCAGAGTGCCCGTTCGATCGGACAGTTTGCTACAGGAGACGTTTATATACAGTTAGTTTATACTCATCCGCTCCTCTTGTCGACAACCACTGGTCGTTTTGTGTGGATTTCTTCATGCTGTTCCTCCCTGACACCTCATCCCAGGCTGCTGGATCCCTGGCAGCCTGTGTAACTGCTTCCTAATCTAATCTGCTGAGCCACAAGTAAAAGTGTCCATTTCTCCCTTTTCTGAAGGAGTGCCCCCCCCCCGTTACTAGACTTAAAGTCTTGTGGTCAGTTCACGAACCGCCCGTAATGTGTTGATCTCTTTCTCCCAGGGTGAGGTCTTATCGTTTTTGCGTTTTCCTTGCTTGTCGCTCCTGCTGGTCCGGATTACTTCAATCGCCCACTCTTCGCCATCCGTCCAGCCAATCTAGTACTTCGCATGGTTCGGTGAAAACCAGCTTTTGCCATCCGCCTCAACTCGCAGTTTCGCTGGAAACAGCATGGCATATTTAATTTCCCTCTCTCAAAGGGTTTTTTTGACCTCCAGGAAGGAGCCTCATTGCCTCTGTACCTTTGTGGTGAAGTCCAGAAAGAATGATATTGTGCTATTTTCGTACTTGAGGGGTGGGGTACTTCAAGCCGTTTGAAGAATAGTGTCACGGTCTCTAAAATTCAACACCCGAGCCAAGATGAGTCGGGGGTGCCCCTGGCTTGGACCTACCCCCAGGTACGCGGTGAGCTCGCTTTATTGAAAAATAGTTGGAGAGGTTTCTTGGCTTCAGGTATTTGGTTACCAGGTCCGCCACAAATAGGTCCATTGCTGGTCCCTCTGCCCTCTCTGGCACTCCTAAAATGTGGACGGTATTGCTTCTCGATCTGCCCTCTTAGTCATCCAGCTGCGCTGTTAGGGATTCAGTATGAATTTGCAACTCAGAGACTTGTTTCTTTAGTGTTGTCATGTCTGCGACCAGGTCTTGGCTGACATCTTCCACATCTTTGACCCCTGGAGTCCATCTTTCTGAGGTGTGCCCTAAGTAGGGCTATATCCATGGAGACTGAGTCTATGCATCCCTCCAGCGAAATGCGCATGCCATTTATGCCGCCATCAAATCGTGGAGCCTGGGGGATTCCTGCTCAGTTGATTTTTGCTGGATTTCTTGTTCCATGCCAGGGCACGACGGTCCTCCCTCCTGTGGTTTCTGCCACGCGAACTTATCTATCTTCAGTTATTATGAACTATGTCGTCCCCCCCCCCCCGCTCATTGCCATTATTGCGCTCGGGCCACCGGCTCGTTGCGTTGGGGTACTCCCCGCCACCTACCAGGGAAGATCCCAAGTGGCCTGTCGGTTTTCCCCCCTTCGGAGACCTGTGGTGCCCCTGGAGCGCCCTCTGGGGATAGTTCGCAGTGGGTTCGTGCCACATGTCTAGAACAACAGTTCTTTGTTATTGTAGTTCTGGGGGCTAGGTACGTCTGGTACTATGTGTAGTATTCTTCACAACCTTTCAATTTTCTATTTTCCCTTGGTTTTGCACCTGGTGGCCTTCATGCGTTTGTAGGCCAGTCACCTTATCTCCCCATCTCAGGCCATTCCACGATCGTTTCCGGGGGCCGGTAGGTCTTTTCCCTGCTTAGTAACGACGCCGGCCGGGGGTCCCAAGCCGTTCAGACTTTGCTATAGTTTGTGCCCAAGTGCGTCACTGCTCAGGCCTGTTTCTGGCAGTGCGATCCCTCCAGGAAGAGTGCCCTTACTTGGTGACTCTTCCAGGTGATCGCCGCTTCGATTTTTACACCTTTGCCTCCCGATCTGGTTCTCTTGCCCGCTGTTTTTGGCCCGCCGCAGGAGAAAGGCCTAAATGAGGTGGCATGATTGCGGGCGCGCCTACGCCGCGTATCTGCTCTCCATGCCTCACGGTCGGGGCACGAGTCTACACGACTCTGTGGTTGCTGGGCGTTGGGAGGTCGCTATCTTGTGGGTACCTGATCTCAGCGAAGGTCGTCGTCTGGTTCCCGAAATCGGCATCCCAGGCTCCAGACTCGGTCACCATCTGATGCACGTCTCGTGCAGCCGGATTTATTGCAGGATTATTGAGGAGAGAAGATGGTTGGGGCCGGAGCCGCGCTAGTGTGCGGCCATTACCTCTGGCAGTTGCCCACGCCCCACACCCCCCAGATCTAGCCATTTTGAAGATGGCCGCACAACACATCTCCTTACCATTGGAGTGGCCACCAGCCAAATCAATGGCTTAATCCAGCCTGTGGTATCTGCAACATGACCACCTGCCACCACTCAATTTAGCAAAGTCACTTTGGAGTTTGGTCACTTTGCAAGCCCTTCTCTAGCGAGCATACAGTACTTGTGAAAACTGGGCCAGAAAGAAGTGCCAGCAGTATCCAAAATGGAGTCACAAGAGTGTGGGACTGCCCGAGACAGTGTGAAAGTATGTTATAACTGTGTATTAACAGCCCTCTAATATAGCAGGGTAGAGGCTGGGTTGTGGGTGGAGACAGGTAGTGCTCTCGTATGTTTTATACGGTGGGAGCAGTGTGTGCTTGTATGTGTATTTGTTAAAATTCACACTATTATGTATGTCTTGGATGTGTGTCTGGTATTGTGCTACTCCTTGAAAGAGGTTGTCTCACCCTGGAAACCATCTCTGGTGTCGGGTAACACCAAATGCAAAATGTTCCCCTGATACAAGGGATTATCCCTGGCACAATTATCACTATTACTGACATAATGTTGCACTTTAATAATATGGGTAAATCTTAACGTACGTGATCCCTGGACTAATCATTTTATAAAGGCAGCTATACATTCAATATTGTGAGTGTGCTTGGCCTAATTGTGTACATCTATCACTTAATCATTGCCATCCTTGGAGTATTAATGTCCATGACTTAGATGATTGTGGTAGGCAGCCATTTCTGATCCTGACATAATGGTGGGCCTACTTGGCATAATGAACGCATCTTTGCATTATGGTGGGTGTAGGAGAGTAGGGTCTGCAATCCTATGATCACCCAGATTTTTTTGCTTTTGCTTCATTGGTTTACGACTTTCTCCGGCTGTGGGCCTGCCAATCAGACCCACAGCCTAGCTGTTCTCTCTCGAAATTAACACACATGTACATTAGGTGCATCCACTAATTGGAACTGGGCCGCCTTGTCAGTCCCTGTCTCAGCATACCACAGGTATCCAGGGCATCGGTGTACCCAGGGCCTACCAGGGGCTGAAGCATGTATTATGCCACCCCCGGAATGGCCGCCCAAATCTGACACAACTGGCTGCACGACAGCTGGGGCCACGTGGTGTAATCACCCGTTGCTGTAGGTGTAGTATTCCTACACCTAAACCCTAAAATGGACACATGGATTCCTATCAGTCACTCCTATAGCAGGCCTTAACAATCCTGAAGGCAGAGTGCAGGGAATCATGTGGGACGGTGCTCTGGCGCGAGCTGAGCCCGTCGACGGCTTGCGGAACCAAGTCCTAATAGCCGTTCCATGGTGACGCGGGCCAACTACTTTTAATGCATTATAATCCTTGCGGTTATTTGCTAACTTTGGCATCGCATCACCTATACATGTCGAGTAAGGTGTCATACGAATGGGAATACGAACCCCTCGCCAGTCCTGGTGACGGGGTTAGCATTCCCCCCTTTTAGAGGGACACGACATGGAAGTAACCTTGAACCCCGGTTAAAGTTGACTCAAGCCTCAGCATCACAAAATGGATGCTGCCACCAGACACAAGTCTGACCTCCTGCTGCTGGGAGACCTTCCAGCGAAGGGAGCTTGGACAAAGGGTTTCCTGTCGAGGGCGGTGTTAGCACCATCCCAGACAGGGTTTGTGTATCCCAGGTAGGCAGGGCTGAAAGGAAGGTGATTGCCAGTGGCACCCCGGTGCTCACTGTGCATAGCCCGGCTCAAACCAGTTTCGGGGGCACACCAGCCCCTGAGCTGGCGCGAAGCCGGACAAAGGATAGGGGTGTAACCACCCCCCTCCTGGCTCCACCCATAGGTAGAACCTAGTCACGGGCCAGCCCCTTTTTCTTAGAATAAAGGTAGGAGCGAGTCCCCTTCCCAAATTGGATAATCAGATAATCGGATAACTCCGAATCACGAACTACTTTCCACGAAAGGAACTCTTGACTATTTCTGAAGACTCTCCCTTGTGGCTAAGGAGTAGCCACCCTGCACCAGCAGGCACCATCTAAGCGCTTGCGGTTTGCTGTAAGTCTCTCCTACGGATCAAGACTGCCCAGCTCGACGAGACCCGAGTTCCCTGCCATCTCTGACCTTTTACCTCCCTCATCAGCTCAGCTGAGAGTCGTAGGTGTGACGAGACCTGCGGGACCGGCTATCTTCAGAACCTGCACGACGCTTATCTAGCACGCCCACCGAGGGACCCTCGAGTGAGTACACCTAGGGTTTGAGAAGCCCTAACCCTGAGCAGCTCCAGCATCGAAGTCTGCCTCCCCAGCATCCCCGAGATCTGCGTGGGGGCCCTTCCGCTCCTTGTTGTTCACCGCGTTGTTCGACCACTTGCCGACCGGCTTGTGGCCCTCTTCACGACGCACCACGATTGTTTCATCACTAGTCTGGTTGCTCCAGACTGGCTCTTGCTCCCCTTCAACAGAGGAGTACCACGGACCCTCCTGGTCCACTCCCGACGCCATCTTGACTCCCCCGCTTGGGTGGCCACTGCCAAGATCCGCTGCCCCTTCCTGGGCCCAGCATCATCGACAGCAGACACCTTCGTGGGACAGCTCGCCCTCCATCCTGGTCGCCGCCGCGCCTCCTGGTCCGAGGAACAGCCGAGTCCGACGTCACCCACTCACCTGGTCGAGGTGACTTCAGCCGGTACCCTCCTGGTACCCACACGATCGCTGGCTAGCGGTTGAGAACTGAGTCCCCTCTGCTTTCAGGTTTTCCTTCACCACCGATCCAGGCTTGGATCGCTCTGAACATCGTCACTGGTCGCCTGCCAGCAACTTCTTCTTTCAGGCTCCTGAGACTACACGAGGACTCCCGACATCTTGCCGAACTTCACGCAGTCGCAGCCTCCGGGCTAGGTAACTCGAGCATCTCGGTGCTCCATCGCAGGTTCGCTCTACAAGTGTCCAGTTCCTTTTTCGTTTAGTCCCACTGATCGGATCACTCCGGAATCAGTATCTCCAGACTCTAACCATTCGCATTTCACTGTTAGTGTAGATGGTTTCTCGTGCCCCTCGGGCATTTGTGTAAATTGTGCAACTGAAGTATTTTCCTAAGAGTTTTGTAGTGTGCTTAGCTCCCTGACTCATAAAGAGCCAGGGTAGTCTTGTTATAAATAAATATCCTTTTATTTTCATAACAACTTGTGTGGTGTCCTTTCACTTGGTGTTCAAGGGGTATATGTGATGGTAAACAGCTGGCTTAACACGCCCTCTAGAGTTTAGCCTAAAGACTGCTCGTATCCACGCTACTAGGATAGCTGGTCTAAAAGGTTGACTTACAACCAATCATCAATAAGGGTCGTTTGGAATGATACACAGTGATCACTAGAATAGTGAGCACTACATATCAGGCCAACTTCTCACATTGGTGAGCAGCGGTTGGGATTTGAGCTTGCTGTTGTTTTACCACACACGTATCCTAAGAATATCGCAGTGAAAGATCACATAAGTACCCAGGTACATATAACTTAACTTAGAATACTCCGAGTTCTACTGAACCGGCTGTTGTAGTGTAACAGGGCTTAGCACACACTGACTACAACTCTTAGCAAGGGATCAGTAGGTAAACCCATAGTGTAGGTAGGTGCAACACTTACACCTCACTAGAAAAGCATGTCGGTCCACGGAGAGTCTGCAGGGACTCCCTTAGTGGTCAGTGACCCTCCACAGGTCGTGTCACGATATGCAACTCTTAGCTTCAAGGAGATGCGACAACTGTGTGCCTCCAGGAAGCTAAACCAGGGTTCTAACCCTACCATCGCAATACTGATAGGTCTCTTAGAGGCGTACGATGCTAGGAGGTCCTCTAACCCAGGTCCCCCCAGTGCAGATGGGAACATGCCTCCCTTAGAGGGAACCCTCGGTGACCCAGACCTCGACCTCCACACAGAGGAGGAGGACGAGGACGAGTTATCGGGAGACGAGGCAGACAAAGGTCCAGTGGTAGTCGGCAGGCTTACAAGGACCAACTTAAGCAGGCATGAGAATGGAACTGGGGGAGCCCCGGGCCCACGCTCAAGCAGGCTTAACCTTGGGAACGGACGAGCTAGGTCTCTCTCCAGAGGCTCTGGCAGATCGGTTCATACACATGTCTCTCAGGCACCTTCTCAGAGAGGAATGACTTCCCCTCAGAGGAGGGAGCATGAAGCGAAGATGCGGGAGGTCAATCTGAGGATCGAGCGGGAAGAACTTGCCCTCGCCAAAGAAAGACTTGCCTTAGCCCGAGAGCAGAAATTAAGTGGGTTAGATCCCACTGGTGGCAGCATTCTCAATAGAGAGAAAGACAGGGGTATAGACACTAGACACCTGAGTAAAATCGTGCCCCCCTTTAAACAAGGGGACGACATCCACAAGTGGATAACTGCCTTGGAGAGGGCCTGCACTGTCCAGTGCGTCCCCCCAAGTCAGTGGGCAGCTATACTGTGGCTTTCCTTTGAAGGTAAAGGAAGGGACAAGCTCCTCACTACAAGAGCTGAGGATGCTAACAACTACCAAGTCCTGAAGAACACACTGATTGATGGGTTCGGCTTAACCACGGAACAGTACCGGGTGCTGTTCCGGGACACCCAGAAAATTCAGTCTCAGGATTGGGCTGACTTTGTCGATTGTGCCACTAAGGCTTTGGAAGGCTGGTTGCTGGGTAGCAAGGTTACTGATTACACAGGATTGTACAATCTTATCATGCGAGAACAGATTTTAAACAACTGTCAGAACCAATTGTTGCATCAGCACCTTGTCGACTCGGATCTGACCTCTCCCCAAGAATTGGGAAAGAAGGCAGACAGATGGGTCAGAACAAGGGTCAAGCAGAACCAGAATCAGAACCAGGGTGGTCAGAAGAAAGCAGACCAAAAGGGTAACAAGAACGAACAAAATGACCAGAAGTCTTCGACAGGTCCCCAACAAACCAAAGAGGGTGGGGGTCAGGCTTCACAGAAGAAGAAGACTCAAGAAGGCCAGTCAAAAAGGTGGTGCCAATACTGTAAAAGTAAGACTCACTGGTTTAGTGAGTGCACCAAGAAAGGAGGGCAAACTCCTACCACTGCAGCCCCTAAGGCACCTGCGCCCCCTAGTACAGTCAGCAGTGGTAGTGCGCCTCCCCAGGCATTAGTTGGGTTAACCTTGGGAACCGAGGGGAGTGACGACTTAGTCGGCACGCTCACTCAGGCCGTCCTTGTCTGTACAGGGGATATGGATATGTCCCCTGATGCCAGTCCCAATACTTTGGGCAAATACAGGCAGACACCTTTGATAAATGGAAAAGTGGCTCAGGCCTACAGGGACACGTGTGCCAGTGTCACCATGGTGACGCCTAACTTCGTGGACCCTGGACAGATCATGCTAGGTACCAGTTACCTAGTGACCAATGCCAGCAACGTCACTACCAATCACAGTATGGCAGTTGTTGATTTCTCCTGGGGAGGGGTAAGTGGCCCGAAAAAGGTTGTGGTTAGTTCAGACCTCCCCGTAGAATGTCTGTTGGGCAATGATTTGGAAACGTCACAATGGTCAGAAGTGGAGCAGAGGACTCACATGGAAATGTTAGGTTTGCCAGCACATGTCCTTGCTGTGACCAGGTCACAGGCCAAAAGATGCCCCACTGAACGGGTGCTGGATCCTGGAAGAACGGACCAGACACCTTCCAAGAAAAGGAGCAGCGAGGGTAAGGCTTCGCCTTCCCCCTTGCCCCAGGTCGTGGATCAAGTCTCCGAGGAGGCTGACCTTAAAGAACTGAGGGAAACTGAGCCGCAAGAGCTTGAACCTGGTCAGGTTGAGTTTCTGGGCTCAGGGGGACCCTCCAGGGAAGACCTGGGGAAGGCACAGTTAGACTGCCCCTCACTTGAACCCCTCAGACAGCAGGCCGCTGCTGAGGCTGCAGGGAACGCCACAGGTACCCACAAAGTGTACTGGGACGATGGACTCCTGTACTCTGAGGCAAGAGACCCCAAACCTGGTGCGACCAGGAGGCTGGTCATCCCCTTGTCTCTGAGAGGTTTCCTTCTCACCTTGGCCCACGAGATTCCCCTTGCAGGTCACTTAGGCCAGAATAAGACTTGGGACAGAATTGTTCCACACTTTCACTGGCCCCACATGTCCGAAGATACGAAGGAGTTTTGCCGCTCCTGTGTCACTTGCCAAGCCAGTGGTAAGTCAGGTGGCACGACAAAGGCCCCCCTCATACCACTACCAGTGGTGGGGGTACCCTTTGAACGAGTGGGGATCGACATTGTCGGACCAATGGAACCCCAGACAGCATCAGGGCACAAGTTTATACTGGTGGTGGTGGACCACGCCACCAGGTATCCTGAAGCTATTCCCCTTAGGACCACTACAGCACCTGTGGTGGCACGGGCCCTACTTGGAGTGTTCTCCAGAGTGGGCTTCCCTAAGGAGGTCGTCTCAGACAGAGGTGCAAACTTCATGTCGGGATATCTGACTGCTATGTGGAAGGAATGTGGTGTCAACTACAAGTTCACCACACCCTATCACCCACAATGCAATGGGCTGGTTGAGCGATTCAACCGGACCCTAAAAGGGATGATTCACGGACTACCTGAAAAGCTTCGGCGGAGATGGGATGTCCTGATACCCTGCCTCTTGTTCGCCTACAGAGAGGTCCCGCAGAAGGGGGTTGGCTACAGCCCTTTTGAGCTTCTGTTCGGACATCCTGTAAGGGGACCCCTTTGTTTGGTAAAGGAAGGATGGGAGAGACCTCTCAGAAAGCCGGCATCAAACATTGTGGACTATGTGCTCGGTCTCCGCTCGCGGATGGCGGAGTACATGGAGAAGGCGTCTAAAAACCTTGAGGCGAGCCAAGAATTACAGAAAGCTTGGCACGACCAAAAGGCTGTCCTAACTGTGTATCAGCCTGGACAGAAGGTGTGGGTGCTGGAGCCAGTGGCCCCAGCAGCACTCAAAGACAAATGGTCTGGGCCCCACACGATCATTGAGCAAAAGGGAGAGGTCACCTACTTGGTAGACCTGGGAACTCCCCGGAGCCCCCACAGGGTGCTCCATGTAAACAGGCTCAAGGCATATGTCGACAGGGAGGGCATGGGCTTGCTCATGGCCACAGATGAGGGACAGGAGGTGGAGAGTGACCCTCTCCCAGACCTGCTCTCTCAGAACCCTGACGATGGATCAGTAGATGGTGTTGTCTTTTGTGGCAGCCTCTCTGGACATCAACAAGAGGATTGTAAACAGGTTCTTCAATCCTTTCGACATATGTTCTCTCTGACACCCAGTCAGACCAAGTGGTGTACCCACGAGGTCGACACTGGGGACAGTCTGCCCGTAAAGAGTAAAATCTATCGGCAACCTGATCATGTCAGAGACTGCATCAAGACAGAGGTGCAGAAAATGTTGGAGCTGGGAGTCATTGAACCCTCGGACAGCCCCTGGGCTAGTCCCGTAGTGCTCGTGCCGAAACCTCACACCCAGGGCGGTAAGAAAGAGATGAGGTTTTGCGTGGACTACAGAGGTCTCAATGCGGTCACTAAGACCGACGCCCACCCGATACCAAGAGCAGACGAACTTTTCGACCGGTTGGCCTCGGCCAACTACTTAAGTACGTTTGACCTGACAGCTGGGTATTGGCAAATCAGGTTAGCTGAGGAGGCCAAGCCCAAAACAGCATTTTCTACCCCGGGTGGGCATTATCAGTTCGTGGTAATGCCCTTTGGTTTGAAAAATGCACCTGCCACCTTCCAAAGGCTGGTGAATCGAGTTCTCACTGGGTTGGACGACTTCTGTGCGGCGTATCTGGACGATATCGCTGTCTTTAGCTCCACCTGGGAGGATCACCTGGTCCACCTGAGGAAAGTGTTAGAGGCCCTGCAGAAGGCAGGCCTCACTATCAAGGCCACCAAGTGCCAGATAGGGCAGACACAGGTTGTATACCTGGGCCACCTTGTAGGTGGAGGCCAGGTTCAACCATTGGAGAGCAAAATACAGGCCATCCAGGACTGGGCTCCTCCAACCACCCAGACTCAGGTTCGAGCTTTCTTGGGCCTGACTGGTTATTACCGGAAATTTGTCAGAAATTATGGATCCATTGTGACCCCACTAAACGACCTGACAAGTAAAAAGATGCCAAAAAAAGTTCAGTGGACAGCAAGCTGTCAGAAGGCATTCGATGACCTAAAGCAGGCCATGTGCACAGCACCTATCCTAAAGAGTCCAGACTACTCCAAACCATTAATTGTCCAAACAGACGCTTCGGAGCTGGGTGTGGGAGCTGTTCTATCGCAACTGAATTTTGATGGTCATGACCAGCCCATAGCTTTTATTAGCAGGAGGCTGACCCCCAGAGAGAAGAATTGGTCAGCTATTGAGAGGGAGGCCTTTGCTGTGGTTTGGGCCCTGAAGAAGTTGAGGCCATACTTGTTTGGCACTCACTTCAAGATTCAGACCGACCATAAGCCCCTCTTGTGGCTAAATCAAATGAAGGGTGAAAACCCCAAACTACTTAGGTGGTCCATTTCCCTACAGGGGATGGACTTCACAGTGGAGCATAGACCTGGCACTGATCATGGCAATGCAGATGGGCTCTCCAGGTATTTCCACTTAGAGCAAGAAGACTCACCTGGTCAAGGTTAGCTTATTGTCCCAAAGTTTGGGGGGGGGTCATGTAGGAGAGTAGGGTCTGCAATCCTATGATCACCCAGATTTTTTTGCTTTTGCTTCATTGGTTTACGACTTTCTCCGGCTGTGGGCCTGCCAATCAGACCCACAGCCTAGCTGTTCTCTCTCGAAATTAACACACATGTACATTAGGTGCATCCACTAATTGGAACTGGGCCGCCTTGTCAGTCCCTGTCTCAGCATACCACAGGTATCCAGGGCATCGGTGTACCCAGGGCCTACCAGGGGCTGAAGCATGTATTATGCCACCCCCGGAATGGCCGCCCAAATCTGACACAACTGGCTGCACGACAGCTGGGGCCACGTGGTGTAATCACCCGTTGCTGTAGGTGTAGTATTCCTACACCTAAACCCTAAAATGGACACATGGATTCCTATCAGTCACTCCTATAGCAGGCCTTAACAATCCTGAAGGCAGAGTGCAGGGAATCATGTGGGACGGTGCTCTGGCGCGAGCTGAGCCCGTCGACGGCTTGCGGAACCAAGTCCTAATAGCCGTTCCATGGTGACGCGGGCCAACTACTTTTAATGCATTATAATCCTTGCGGTTATTTGCTAACTTTGGCATCGCATCACCTATACATGTCGAGTAAGGTGTCATACGAATGGGAATACGAACCCCTCGCCAGTCCTGGTGACGGGGTTAGCATTCCCCCCTTTTAGAGGGACACGACATGGAAGTAACCTTGAACCCCGGTTAAAGTTGACTCAAGCCTCAGCATCACAAAATGGATGCTGCCACCAGACACAAGTCTGACCTCCTGCTGCTGGGAGACCTTCCAGCGAAGGGAGCTTGGACAAAGGGTTTCCTGTCGAGGGCGGTGTTAGCACCATCCCAGACAGGGTTTGTGTATCCCAGGTAGGCAGGGCTGAAAGGAAGATGATTGCCAGTGGCACCCCGGTGCTCACTGTGCATAGCCCGGCTCAAACCAGTTTCGGGGGCACACCAGCCCCTGAGCTGGCGCGAAGCCGGACAAAGGATAGGGGTGTAACCACCCCCCTCCTGGCTCCACCCATAGGTAGAACCTAGTCACGGGCCAGCCCCTTTTTCTTAGAATAAAGGTAGGAGCGAGTCCCCTTCCCAAATTGGATAATCAGATAATCGGATAACTCCGAATCACGAACTACTTTCCACGAAAGGAACTCTTGACTATTTCTGAAGACTCTCCCTTGTGGCTAAGGAGTAGCCACCCTGCACCAGCAGGCACCATCTAAGCGCTTGCGGTTTGCTGTAAGTCTCTCCTACGGATCAAGACTGCCCAGCTCGACGAGACCCGAGTTCCCTGCCATCTCTGACCTTTTACCTCCCTCATCAGCTCAGCTGAGAGTCGTAGGTGTGACGAGACCTGCGGGACCGGCTATCTTCAGAACCTGCACGACGCTTATCTAGCATGCCCACCGAGGGACCCTCGAGTGAGTACACCTAGGGTTTGAGAAGCCCTAACCCTGAGCAGCTCCAGCATCGAAGTCTGCCTCCCCAGCATCCCCGAGATCTGCGTGGGGGCCCTTCCGCTCCTTGTTGTTCACCGCGTTGTTCGACCACTTGCCGACCGGCTTGTGGCCCTCTTCACGACGCACCACGATTGTTTCATCACTAGTCTGGTTGCTCCAGACTGGCTCTTGCTCCCCTTCAACAGAGGAGTACCACGGACCCTCCTGGTCCACTCCCGACGCCATCTTGACTCCCCCGCTTGGGTGGCCACTGCCAAGATCCGCTGCCCCTTCCTGGGCCCAGCATCATCGACAGCAGACACCTTCGTGGGACAGCTCGCCCTCCATCCTGGTCGCCGCCGCGCCTCCTGGTCCGAGGAACAGCCGAGTCCGACGTCACCCACTCACCTGGTCGAGGTGACTTCAGCCGGTACCCTCCTGGTACCCACACGATCGCTGGCTAGCGGTTGAGAACTGAGTCCCCTCTGCTTTCAGGTTTTCCTTCACCACCGATCCAGGCTTGGATCGCTCTGAACATCGTCACTGGTCGCCTGCCAGCAACTTCTTCTTTCAGGCTCCTGAGACTACACGAGGACTCCCGACATCTTGCCGAACTTCACGCAGTCGCAGCCTCCGGGCTAGGTAACTCGAGCATCTCGGTGCTCCATCGCAGGTTCGCTCTACAAGTGTCCAGTTCCTTTTTCGTTTAGTCCCACTGATCGGATCACTCCGGAATCAGTATCTCCAGACTCTAACCATTCGCATTTCACTGTTAGTGTAGATGGTTTCTCGTGCCCCTCGGGCATTTGTGTAAATTGTGCAACTGAAGTATTTTCCTAAGAGTTTTGTAGTGTGCTTAGCTCCCTGACTCATAAAGAGCCAGGGTAGTCTTGTTATAAATAAATATCCTTTTATTTTCATAACAACTTGTGTGGTGTCCTTTCACTTGGTGTTCAAGGGGTATATGTGATGGTAAACAGCTGGCTTAACACGCCCTCTAGAGTTTAGCCTAAAGACTGCTCGTATCCACGCTACTAGGATAGCTGGTCTAAAAGGTTGACTTACAACCAATCATCAATAAGGGTCGTTTGGAATGATACACAGTGATCACTAGAATAGTGAGCACTACATATCAGGCCAACTTCTCACAGTGGGCATCCCTGGCATACTGCCTGGGCAAATGGAGCAGATTCAGTCAATGAGGCAATCTGTACTTGGGAAATCACAAGCTGATATTTGCGGAACATGCAAGAAAATTGATTATTCAGGCAACTTTTTTTTTCTTCTTTTTTTTCCGGAATAATTCAAGATTATTTTTGACCCAATATGGAAAGTGCATATCTGATGGAGAAACATGTATTTGAGAAACTGATATGCCAACGTTTGAAAACAAAATGATTACAAATCAACAAACTATTTAAAGCTCCACTTTGAATGATAGTTCTAACTGATTTGAGACGATTTACAGCTGTTAGTATTTTTTTTTGCCAGTAGGCACTTTATGCTATGACTGTTATTTCATTAGTCACATAAACGCATTTTATATCGATAACGCTTTCATGACATAGCTGTTAGTAACCCTATCTAATACTTTGCAGTAGTTAGTGTTCAACTACAATATCAGGTTTTAAATATTGTCCATCCAAAACATTGTCTTCAGAATATCACCTACAACAATATCATGAAGGTTTATATTTATTGGTAAATTTAATTTGATATTTTATTTATTTTCTTGCCTCTACATTTATTTATATTGAAGATAAGTGTGTATTTTTTTCCCCGTTTTTTTCAAGGCAAGTAGATGTGGAGTTAAGAATAATATATCTGTACTTGCCTATATATACTTCATGATGTTGTGTTAGTCAATATTCTGGATATCAGACATAACATCAGGCGCGTGCACACTGCTGTAGCTGAGGCTCACCGTCTAGGAGGCCCTGCGGCAGTCCTGCTCGCTGACATCGACAAGGCGTTCTACTCCCTGAGTTGGACCTACCTTTTTAAACTTTTAGAAGCAGTTAACCTAGGTTCCGCTCCTATGTAAAGTTATTATACACAGATCTTACGGCCTCAGTTCGCGTGGCCGGCTACCATTCCGCTTCCTTCCCCATCTGCCGAGGGACTAGACAGGGTTGCCTCCTCTCCCTGCTCCTTTTCACCCTAGCTATAGAGCCCTTGGCTGCGTGGGTGCGCCTTGATGCGATTTATCGGGGACTGGACTGGTCACCTGAATGCACAGACAGGATAGCACTGTATGCTGATGACGCGCTGTTCTTCTTTTCTGATCCTTGGGTTACTGGGCCGAGGGTGCTTGAGATTTTGCGGGTATTCGGCGACACGACCGGCCTCCATGCCAACCCGTCCAAATCGGTTCTCTTCCCTATCTGCGGCGACCAGGGGAATCAAACCTGGGCCGCACAGCTAGTTATCGCGGACGAGGGGTTCAAATACCTTGGTGTCCATAAAACCAGATGTTCCACCGCGGCGTGGTCTCGCAACATGGCCCCCCTGCTCGCTGCGGTACGGGAGGAGACGACGGTATGATCCCACCTCCCCTTATCATTATACGGACGGTCTGCAATTTTTAAAATGGGGCCTTACCACGCTTGCTTTATAGGCTGCAGAATTACCCATATCCTATCCCCCCCGTCGTGGTTCCTTCAAATCAACGCACTTCTCAACAGATTCCTCTGGGAGGGAGGGGCGATAAGGGTGGCCCTGGCGACCTGTATCCAGGCCACTTATTGTGGCGGGATTGCGGCAGCTTACGTTCAGGCGTATTATTGGGCGTCGCAGCTCCTAGTAATCAACGACTGGTGGTACAACCCCCAAACTGATCCGGCCTATGCTGTGGAACGGCTCTTCCTGGCAGAATACCCACTGCTTGGTCTGTCTTCTATACAGTAACTCGCCCATAGAAGCCCTTCCCCCAGCCTGCCGTACTGTACTCCAGGTCTGGCGACCTTTGTCCCGGAGCATGGGCTGGTGGGGCATGTTGACGGGCATGACTCCCCTTTGGCAGGGCACGCACCTCAGCCCGTCTCCACTCTAACCGGATTTCATAGGTGGGATATTATAGGAATTTTTACGCTGGAAGACGTGATGCGTGGGCCCACACTCAAATCTTTTCAGAGGCTGCAGGAGGAGTTTGACCTTCATAAATCGCAGTTTCATAAGTCTCTTCAGCTCCGCCATGCCCTGTCCCCCCTGATAAAGCACCTTAAGTCCCTGTCCGAATTCCACCCACTGGAGGGTAGACTGTTACTGGGGTATCTAGGAGGACACAAAATTTGTCAAATCTATCAAACTTTGACTACACACTCCAAGACGAACATATATAAGACTAGGGCAGCGTGGGAGGCAGATTTACCGGCCCTGACAGACGACGATTGGACAGAGGCCCTTGCCAGCCCTAGATTTACTGCCGACTCCTCTCGGTACAGGCGGATTCAGTTTAAATAAATACACAGAATATATTCCACTCTCCTTCGCCTGTGCAAGATGGGAGCTATTCGGTCCCCTACATGCCTTCGCTGTAACTCTGAGGATGGCTCGTTTCTCCACACCGTCTGGGGATGCGGCGCACTACAACAGTTTTGGTCGGGTGTGTTGTCCTGTCTGAGGCGGGTGTTAGGTTGGGACATCCCGGCAGACCCTAGACTTACACTTCTTCACGGCACAGAAGACATCGGGGGAAATAGATATAAGCGACATCTTCTGTTCCTAAGCCTCACCTTGGCCAAGCGCGACATTGTGCAGCATTGGAAATCTCCCTCCCCTCCTGGGGTGGCGGCATGGAAAACTGCCTTAGACAAATGTATGTCGGCCGCGGTGGCGGTATTTCAGGCACAGGGGTGCCCACAGAAACCTGCGAAAATTTGGACTAGGTGGGCAAAATACAGGGGTATCGACCTGTCCTTCCTTGTACAGCCTGCTAACCCTGACCCTATTGAGTGGCTGGTTGTCAGTGACTCCCCAGTCTAATGTTTTTCTTGATTGCAGCTGTGGACTTATTTCTTGTGATAATATTCGTTTATATTGTTCTTCTTGGGAACTGTGGTGTGGTGCGGGGGGTGGGGGGGTGATGTGGGCCACCACGTTACAGATCCTCTGGTGAGACCCTCTCCAGTATCTTTTGTCCTCGCATTTTGTTATTTGCATATTGGGGTTTGCCCACTGGAGGTTGTAAACTCAATAAAATTTGTTGTTAAAAAAAAATATATATATATTCTGGATATGATATTTTGAGATGACAATATTTTGTAACCTACTATTGTGCTGTGTGGTAACTGCTAGTAATCCTGCAAGGTGTGGTGAGTTTTTAATGCAGTCGCTACTGCAACAGTGGTCAAAGCCATTAGTAGTTCAGGACGATTTTCAATGATCAGAAGTAGATCTTGTCATAGAAAAGTTTGGAGACATCTGCTCCAACTTATAGCCGTCCAGCTGCATCATACTGCCCAGAAGGCTGACTTTGTTGAGTACTCAAAAGACTCTAGTTGGTAGTAGTTTAGTGTAGGTCGCCTCCTCTGTGGTCTGTTATATTTGTACTTGAACAACCTAGCTCTGTGGTTTTAATATGCCCTCAATGGGTGGGGGATGATTGCCTAATGCCTCCTGAAATTGGTGAGTATTAAGAGCCTTCCTATAATATTGGGAATGTTGTGGTGAGATTCAAAGTAATCAAGAACTCTTGATTGATCTTTCTTCATAATATGTATGGTTGAAGTTAGCGTGGAGAAATAGTTTTTAAGTGCCTTCCAGTAGAATGCTTCTGGGTGTATGGGGCATGTGTTTGGGAAACAGACTCCTGTCCTCCTCCTTACAGAAATCTGTAGAATGCATAGAAGTTTGAACTATGATCAACTCAACCCTTGCGCTATATCATCCAATTTCAGATTAAGGAGAAATCTGCCTGCTTTGATTTTAGTCCGTTGGTTTGTTAGAGCTACACAAGTGGCTCTCATATTGCTATGTTGCAAATTTGTATTAGAGCAATCTAGATAATGCTAGAGCCCTGGTATGTTAATTCCAGTGTTTAATCTGAAGGACAGAGAGGAGCATGTCCAGTATATTTTGCTGAAAGTTGTTGTTTTTGGTAACAACTGTAAGGAGTGGAGGTCTGCATCATATTCGGCTTCATGTTTTGAACCTCCTGCCTTTTTTTTTTTTTTCTTTCCCTTTTTTTTTTTCTTTCCCATCTAGAACCTGATGCCATACATATAGATTATATATGTGTCTGTTTCCCATCCTCATAATTTGGGTTTTAGCAGCATTAAGGCAAATGTGGGCATCTCTAGTTCTATAGTAGATATGCTTTGGGTAGCTTGTGATTTTGCTCCAATAATCCGTGTGGTTTCCCTTCCCAATTATGTTCTGTGTGCCGTCCGCATAGGTTGGTTTTGGGTATGCCCCTTGAATACCAAAACAATATTGACTGTTCTTGATATTAGTATACAGTCCCAGTTTGCAGTTTGTATTTTGAAATTATTTACAGAAAGGGCTGCATATAGCTGGGAAAGTGTGTCGTTGGTGGGAGGGGGTTCTAAAAAAAATCAGGAATTAAATATTCTGGTGTAAGAGGAGAGCATTATAATCAGGACTGGTTATCGCAGTAAATTTAGTGTTTGTCAGTCGTTTTAGATGTGATTATTATTTTTACATTTTATACATTAATTTAAAATGTGTTCTAAGGCCGCCCCATCTTTTCCCATGCTCACATTTTCGCTCCCTAAAACTGTTTGAAAGCTTAAATTATATTTTTATTGTATTATGATCTAGAAACTACCTTTTCTCACTAGATGTAGTAGCACACACGTCACTCATCACTGGATCAAGTTGAAGGGACATTTACAATGCAGCAGCAGCATGGAGTTTGGGTCCAGTTTAAAGTAGACCACGGAAACCCGTTCAGTGGGCAGCGAGGAATTGCACATATACGAGGGCATAACGTGGCAGACACCGCACAGTGCTTTCTTCTGTTAGAGATCTATTTGCATTGTGAATACAGAAAGGTTCATGCTACTCAATCGGTTCGTATAGAATTAAAAGGTGTGAGTAAGTTGCAATGCCGGGATTAGATTTACGATCCCAGGACTGCAGGGTCAGCAATTTATTCACGAGGCATGGATTTCCTTCCATATTCTCCTTGGCGTCCGTTTTTGGGAAGGCATGTGGAGTCGGTTTTCGACGCTATAGATGATCCAACTGTCCCCTTATCACTCGAAAGATATCAGACATGTCACCACCCCTACATACAATACTTGAATATGTGCACAAATAACGTGTGGGAAGTACTTTTTTGGGTCGAGGATTCGAGACCTCTTGTATATACTTTAGTTTATACTTATATGTGTATGTACTTTGTGGGCTCTGGAGATCAGCCCTAGAACTGGTCTGCTTCCGCTTAGGGACCTTTTTTCTGTTCAACTCCCTCTATTTATTTGTGTTGACAGAAAATGACCAGCAGAGGTCAGTAAAATACCAGAATTGCTTTCTGCTGAGAGACTTTCTTATTTTTATTTTTCTGGCAACTGTCTCTATTTAACTTTCTTGATAGAAAATGACAAGCAGATGTCCGTAAAATACCAGAATCACTTTGGCATTCTCTAGATTCCGGTCCATAGAAATGGTCTTCCACGAGCACCCGTCGACAATATTTATTTCAAATCTTGTATTTTCAGTGATATGACCACTGAAGGCCCTGATTTTATATTAAAAACAGAGCTTTGGACTACCATTTCCAGCTGAAAGGTAATATTTCTCCCCATGTGTTCCCATACCTGGCGTGTCACGCAGTTTGGTGCTTACTTTCCCTCCATGTTAAAGAACATTAGATATTTCAGCACCCAGGCAAATGTGCTGCATAGATAAATACATATAAGGTCCCAAAGGCGAGATCGATTGCATTGCAAATGCTTGTTTTGGGATCCTGCAGGTATTCGCTGCTTCAGTAATGTTAACGGATTAATGGCGAAGCCTGATTAGGCTCCTTGCCTCCCTTGTTCCCCCTCACACCCACACAACGGAATTCCCTACCGGTTGACGAATTGTCCCTTCATATGAAAGTCGCAGCACTGCAAGAATCTCGATTGTTCCCCTGGTTTTCTGTTGTTGCTCTCTGTGGCACGCCAGTGACTCATCTGGAAAATTAAACAAAGTTCTCACCGCTCTGTGTGAGAGTCAGTTCTCAAGAGTTTCGGTTTTCAGCATGCTGCAGTGGTCCGACATTATTTCAAGTAAAATCCAAAAGGTCACATGTACTGAAGTGAAAAAATGGGAAGTGAGCATTTTATGTGCTTTGAACTAATTAATACCTTTGAAATTGTCACACTAGAGAAGTAAAGCGCTCTGGAAGTAATGCCCTTATGTGGCTGCGGCCATGCTGGGACAAAAAATAGGCCCGTGCACCCGATTAAAAGTAGCCCGCATTAGCAAATCGGATAGCTGGAAAAGTGGCCAACATTTGCACCTCAAGGCAGTTGTAAACTTGTAACAACAAGTGGATTAGTATTTAGCCAGGTATGGCAGACCGAATGCATTTGTGCTTGCTGCGGGAAATGTTTGGGATAATATACGGGAAATCAGCAGTACAAACGGGTCCACTAGACCATAAAACAGGCCCATTAAATACCACAAAAACAGCCCATAAACTGACCGGTCAGATCAGGCCTTCAGGCACTTACAGATTACGGCCAAACCTGCTGATAGAGGAAGTATTTCCAATCAGTAGGTTTATTTTTTAAGGGAGCCTTTTGTACAGTAAGTACAGAGTAAAATTCTTATTTTCTTTCACAGTCACTGCTTTTTGAAAAACGAAATCTCGGGGTAAATCACATTTTTTTTTTTAATCGCTGGCAATGCCATCTTCAGCACTGAGCTCAGTTATTGAATATTGTACTATTCATCCTATTCAGCTACTATGTTGAAAGCCCCATTTAAGTCTTTCAATTGTTTCTCTTCACACTAAAACGCATGTGGCAAATTCATGGGTGCAGAAGTGCGAGGAGTCCACAAAGAGCGATATTGTTTTTTTTATTTAGGCCTGTATAAAGGACAGCTGTACAGTCTGGAAGGCTTCGACCTAAAACTTATGTTAAGAAAGAGGCTGATCTGACCGAGTAATCAATTGCGGGGCTGACCTTTTGCGCCTGTCTACATACACAGATTGTAACAGCTAAATTCATGGCTTCGTGGTTTTAGCTGTTACAATCTGTGTATGTAGATAGGAACAAAAGGTCAGCCCCACCATTGATTATTCAGTCAGATCAGCCTCTTTCTTAAGATAAGTTTTAGGTCGAAGCCTTCCAGACTGTAAAGCTGTCTGGTTTGCTAAAGACATCTTGGGGACAGTCTGAAAGCTGACCTAAGAATGCATTCTACCCATTGCTTACCATTGGGTTTGTGGTTTGTAACCCACGTTTGCTTGCGTTCTGTTTACTGGCTTGATTTGTTTTAAGCTGTCCACCATGTTTTTGTCCTTCCCATGGAGCATAGCCTATTTACTGTATTCTCCCACAAGTGCTGGCTTTCTGTAAATAGGCCTTTACATTGTGTTCTTATTTTATCACATTTGCCATGCATTCAAAGACCGAGATCAACTGTCAGGCTGTGTCTTCCAAGGGAGCTTGGTATTTACTTTTCTTTCTCTGACTTCAAGGTTAGAGGTTTTATCTGACAATCTAGTGGTGTGAAAGGAAAACCTTGCATCTAGCAGTCAACAAAATTTAAATGTCTGTAAATGAACAGTACAAAAATTACAGAAAATATCACAATTAGGAAAGCACGAGCTCAGCACTTTTTTTTGTAATTCTGCAGTGTGCTGGAAAAAAATATTTTAATACGATCAAAACAAATACACTAGGTGAAGCAATTTCTACACATTGTTTGTGCGATGTATAGTTTTATCAATAAAACTATGTCTGTGCAAATGTAATATCAGTTTAAAGTGTTGTCTGTAATGGCAGTGCACTACCACACCATGCATACTCCACTTTTTGCCCCAACATTCTCCACCCTGTCACTCTCTGCCCCTAACGTTCAACAATGCTGCACAGCAGCTATGCTGATGTACAGCATGGCTAAAACACATTGACAAGGCCAAGCATGCTCGAGGCACTGGACACAAACCCTTTAATTTTGTTGATGCCAAACCCTTTAATTTTGTTGATGCAAGTGTTTAACTGCCCAGTTCATATTTTGACGAACAGTAGGCTTGGATTTGTCCAGTTATGGTGGCATAAATCCCAAGCCAAGTGTGGGCTGTGATTTTAAGTTGGAGTGCACCTACAGGTAAGCCGCTTTAGAGGCCAGACCGGATACAATGGGTAACCTGTAGAATGCCTGGCACCAGATCATAGTTTCTTGGTCCCTTCTCCAGTTGTATGACTGGAAAGATCAGCTCGGCCCACTCACGAGCAAACTCTGTAGCTAAATTGTTTGCAGCACCTCCAGGTGCCCCTCCCTTGCATTTGCTCTATCTACTCTTACTTACATTAGGCTACTTCTGCTCAATAGACAACAGGATGTGGGAGCACAACGCTGACCTCTCAGGCAAAGTTCGCCCCTGGCATTCTGGGTAATGCAGTCTCTTGTAGATCGCTCCGATATTTTCAAGTGTTTTGCCAAGGTTGGCGCAGATGGTGCTGATCTCTAGACACGTGTTTCTGGTTTATTAACCATCATCAGTAGAGAATACAGTCTTGTATTTTGGGGTTTGCTGAGAAGGCTGCCAAACATTATATATCAGGTCCGGTACCTCTCACTGGCGCGCAGGTGCTTCATCCATGAGCTCGTCAGCTCAATGACTCATTGGAGTACTTTAAATAGACAACAGGATGTGGGAGCACACCGCTGACCTCTCAGGTAAGGTTCGCCCCTGGCATTCTGGGTAATGCAGTCTCTTGTAGATCGCTCCGATATTCAAGTGTTTCGCCAAGGTTGGCGCAGAAGGTGCTGATCTCTAGACATGTGTTTCTGGTTTATTAACAGTCATCAGTAGAGAATACAGTCTTGTATTTTGGGGTTTGCTGAGAAGGCTGCCAAACATTATATCGGGTCCAGTACCTCTCACTGGTGCGCAGGTGCTTCATCCATGAGCTCGTCAGCTCAATGACTCACAGGAGTACTTTAAATAGACAACAGGATGTGGGAGCACACTGCTAACCTCCCAGGCAAGGTTCGCCCCTGGCATTCTGGGAAATGCAGTCTCTTGTGCGCCAGTGAGAGGTCCCAGACCTGATCTAATGTTTGGCAGCCTTCTCAGCAAACCCCAAAATACAAGACTGTATTCTGTACTAATGACGGTTGATAAACCAGAAACGTGTCTAGAGATCACCACTGTCTGCGCTAACCTTGGCGAAACACTCAAATATCAGAGCGTGCTACAAGAGACCTCATTTCCCAGAATGCCAGGGGCGAACCTTGCCTGAGAGGTCAGCGGTGTGCTCCCTCATCCTGTTGTCTACTTCTGATCAATGTCAGCCGAGCCTGTGCCTTTGCTGCCCCAATCCTGCTTGCGTCCTCCTGTGTATCTGCAGCTCCAGCCTCACCTGTTCCTCTTCACCTCCACCCGCGCCTGTGCCTCTGCACCCCCAGCCCCTAAACTGTCAAGCAAAATCTCTATTACCGAGACCCCATTTTTTATTTGCTTTCGAGTCATAGCATGCCTCTCCTCTCTAGTCCCTTCCCACGCTGCAGTGCCTTATTTTCCCTATCCCAAGATTATCTCAACTCTTTGACCGCTGTGCCTGTTCCGCAGTCAAGACCCTACCATCCTTGTCACCTTTTGTCTCATTAGCTTGCACTTTACTTAGCTGTGGCTCTGCACCTATGGCTTGTCACCCTAAACAGCTGCAGTGCAAGTGGTGCCTCCATGCTGCAGACCCCAACACTTGCCTGTCAAATAGTTCCCTTCATTGCTTCACCTTCCATGCACTCAGACTCTGTCCTGCTGTCGTCAAACAAGAAGGGGCTTTCTGGTTAACACTGTGTGGAAGATGCAGAGAATCGAGTCTCTGTGCTCCCCGTCCTCTGTTCAGAGCAGTTTAGATCGTGTACAAAGGCACACATATTGTAGTGGCCAAGCTTCTATGAAGATTTTTAGTAACCCGTTCAGTTCGGAAGTGTTTTTCACCTCAGGTGGAGTTTTGTATACCATTTTAAAAGTTACAAAGATTAAACATTGACTTGGAGACTCAATAGTTGTAGTTTGTGCCACCTTTTGTGCCTTTTCTGAAGCCTTTGTGGACTATTTTTTTGGTGTAGTTATCCAACAGTTATTTAACCTAGCATGTCTTACATTTTTTTGGAATCAAATCTTTATCAGAAAGTGATGTATCTATAATGACTGTAGCTTGTTGACATGTTTGATCACTATTCTTTTTAGGTATCACCTGAGACAGCGCATTTGCTGTTGCTTGCAATGCATTGTGCTTACTTACAAGGAGCTTGGAGCTTCCCAATAGCTTTCCACTGGTTTGCTTCATTGTTACTTTCCTTTCCTTGCTTCTCTTTGGTCCGCGCATGCTGGTTTTACTTCCTGTTAATGTATTTTTCCCTCCCCTAGATCATGGACAAATTACTGCTTCCTTGACCAGTGTGTGTGCACGCTTCCAACTGTCACACTTTCTGAGATTTTTTTTGTTTTTTCTTGTCAATTTGTTTACCCATGTCCCTCCTGCTTTATAGCTTGCCCATGTCCCTCCAGTCCCCCCCCATCCCGCTTTGCTGGCTGCCCTGTCCCTTCCGCTTCCATCTGGCTTTACTTGCCCAATTGTTTTATTTCTCCCCTCTCGCTTTGCTTCTTGTCATCACTCTCCCGCCCCCCCCTCATGCCGATGTTGCTTGCCCCGTCCACCAGATCACAGTGCGGTCCAGTGCAATTGGCTGGATTCGTTAAACCCAGACTATGACTTTACATTTGGCCACAAGTGCATACCGCAGTCAGTTTTAAACCCTTGGAGCACCTTACCGCTTTAGGTGCACCTGCGCTTTGTTCTTTTGTGGTGGAGAGGTGAGACTGTTTGCTTCAGGCTTCTGATGCGGTTCCCGGTTTCGGCAACCAACATGCTTTGGCGGTGAAAGAGCAGCAACAACTGTTGACTAGCAGCAGAATGATGTTCAAAAGCATGTTGGCCAATTGGCATCTGACTTCTCTGAGCCAGGCATATCTCGAGTGTGTAAAGGTCACACTGGGTTTAGCCACTAATCCGTGGGTGATGAGGGGTGTTTTCTCGAGCTTTACTTTCACAGAGATTTCTACAGCAAACATCTGCCAAATTGAGGCAACCTGCAGAACAACCTCCGAAAATGCCACTTGCACACACTAGTACTTGTATACTTTCTAATATTTAAAAAGACATTGTGTATAGTTTATAGGGCGATTCAGTGAAGTAAGCGCTCATTGCAGACATAAGGGATACAGGTCTCATTAGTTTGAAACCCTGCGAAGTCAAGTCGGCACTTCATGCCTCCAAGGTTGATAAATAAAGTTTAATCATATGAGAAGATACACATTTCGTTTATAGTGCTTAGACAAGGCACTGTGGTATTAAATGCTACATAAATATCACAGATTGTAATTCATATAAAACAGAATTCATTGAAAAGGTGCAATCAGATATCGGAATCTGAGTAAAATATAGATCACTGCAGAGTCTGTATGCCACAGAGGTCTGTGCAGGCTTAAATGCATGACCTCGCTGAAAGTCTGGACAGTGCTGGCTCAGGCTTTTATTCTTTCAAAATCGTTAAGAGCCATTGAGGTGAATAATGAAACTTGTTTGCTTTATGTGCAATGAGAGCCTTGCGTGTTTTTAAGTGCACAATAAATCAGCGATATAGCTATGATGATAGCAGTTGGCTCTATGCAATTGCTGTGGCCCGCAGAGTAAAGCGTATTATCGTTCGAATTAGCCATAGTAATCCGCAAAAACAAGGGGTGGTGATTCTTCTGTAATTATATGCAGAACTCTGTCTTTGTGGAGGCCACCAGACCCGTCACAAACCAGGTAATCAAGAACCTAGCTTTACTAAACCACTACTGAAGAGATCAAGTGTTCCAAATTATAGACTTATAATTTACAGTGTAATTTCCTTTGCCACCACCTACCATTCAACATGTGTCTTCCGTGGCTACTTAATTACTAGCGACAGCCCCGCAAATGAAGCTTTTCAGGATTCACAGGGCTGGACTATTTCCTAGCACGGTCAATTTAAGAGACAGATCTGCTGGTCAGTCTACTCCAGGAAACTCCTGCAAGCTTTGACAAAGCCAGTAGGTCTCGCCTACGAGAGCCTTTGGCTTATTTCAGTATATTTTTACTCCTGTTTTTCCATATTGTGCAGCAGCGTGCCTGCTGTACAACATGGCTAAAAGTTTTTTTTAAAAACAAAACACCTGTGCGGCACTGCAGCACAACGTGGCTGAAATTCTGTGAAATACAGCTAGTGGCTTTGTCAATTTGTTTTAGCCATCTTGTATGGCTGCTGTGCAACATGGCTGAGTATTGAGGGATAAAAAAACTCTATGAAGCCGAGGGCTCCCATGTGAAAGCTTTTTTGTTATTTATTTAAAAAATCTTTAAGCAATGTTGTACAGCAGTGCTCTTCTGTACAACATCATGCTCTTCTGTACAACATCGTTAAAAAAAATTGACAAAGCCAGTAGCTCACATAGGTGAGATGTATTAGCTTTACCAGTGCTTTTGGTATGGGATCTGGTGCAGTAATCTGCTTGCCTTTATGTGTGATGCTAAAATACTTACTGCACTGTTGGAGGTTTCATCCTAGTTATAAGAAAAATGTATCTCAGTGTGATTTGTATATGTTTTTTCTAGCTCCTACGAAGTCTTTTGTAAAAGTACTCGTATGACAAAACGGGTGTTGGCTAAAGTTCGTGTATTGATTGGAAGACTGAAATAAAACACTGCTAAAGCCCTATATGGATTCACATTGGATTGAATCTTATTTAATGCCTATTGCACTACTAAACCTTGGAATGTGAGCATTTGTTTAATAAAGTACAGGAATTATGACGTGTAGCTAGCAATTGAGATGTAGATTGACTTTTTTTGTTTAGAATCTTTGTAGTGTTATGATCTCCTTGGTTGTCATAAAGGCACAGTGCTCTTTATAAATTGGCCTTGTATATTTAACGTGTAAATTTGTTTAGCTGTTGAACTTTTTTGGGTCAAATAGGCTTTGCACATTGACTTTCTTAAGGATGTGACAAAAAAGCAATATTTTGCTGTGTTTGCCTTTAAAGGTAATCACTTCCAAAGCACAGTTAATCATCTGACTTATTTTCCTAACACTGTTATTTTAGGGTACTGCCTAAGTCTTCTGTTCAGCAAAAGGGTCCTCCTCCCGAACTCCATTTTGTTAGATTCGAAGATGTTGCTTTATGATGGAATCTTTCATAGGCGCTGTGGGCCCAATCACTTCCCATAGTCTAAAGCTTACTTATGGGATTTGTCAGTGCTTGTTCAGTTTCCATTTACACCTCAGAGTGAACAAAGGGCAGGTGAGGACTCTTCCTCCTTGTATTTTTAGATTTAGTATACCTGAAAAGTATGTCCTTTTAATTAAGTGTTTGTAGACAACCGATGAAGTTTGTCGTCCAGCCATAAATAGACACTGTAGTCCGATAGCAATTTTTCAGATGGCTGATATTCTGTCTTATGTAAGGAGGTGTAACTAACATGTCTTATTGTACTGGCTACTGTGAGTTGTTTTTTGGTAAATAAAGAGCATTTTTGAGCTTATGCTAACATTAGATTGTGTTTACACTGTTCTCCATCTTGCTTCAAGGTCACAATGTACCACGTGATGACTGATAGAGTGTTCTGGGCTAAATAAAGTATTGCTAGTGTTTACATGACTGAGCAGACAGTGTTCTCAGGAAAGTGTTCTCATTGTACTGAATCAAGGATGTTTCTGATCGTCCCAGGTTCATGCTAAAACAATGTATCCGCTTAGCTGTGCAGCTGACTGCAAGAATGACATAATCTCTTAATATTGCTATCATGCGAGAATCCTCAAATGTATTCTACAGTAAAATATTTCTTCTAGTTTTTTTCTTTTGGTCCATACCCTTAGAACCATCTATTCCCACAGAATGTATGAAAGTATTTTTTTAAAGCTCTATAAAAGTACGTTGATCTGTGTGAGTAGAGAGACTTATTTTCCCCACCTTAGGAGGTCAATCTATGCCGGGCGTTACTTAGAATTGTACTGAGTTCTTCGTACTTATGATTTATATGCTTTGCTGCAGACTTACTCCAGGCATCGTTATTATAATCTCCATATTAATCCTTTATATAAAGCATAAAAACGAAAATCTTTGTCTGTTCTTATGAGAATGTTTCAGACTTATAACTGTGTGATCCCCGTGCACTCTGAGGTATGTGGACGGTTTAACAATATAATTTCGGCGCACCTTGTGAAACTTGAAGTCCCAGCGTGTCTTTATCAATGCAAAAATGTTGTAAGAAAGAACATCTTCTCACTAACAAGGGCGCACTTAATATACGATGAAACTCGCTGGTTTCTTCATCAGTTTTCTTTTATTATTCAAAATTTTTAACTCCAAATGAATTTCAAAACTTTGTCAGTTCATATTGAAAATCATATTCAACGTTCATTTCCAATCTGGTGAAAATAAATTTTCATGACAACCTTAGATGTCCACCCAATGCATTTCGGGTCAAATAAAGGTCTGACCCTTCTTCAGGGGTCTAAAAGTAAATGAGACAGGACCATTAGCTTCACTCAAGCATACAGTCTAATACATGTGAATTAATCATGAATTTTAAATGCATATAACCACAAATTACATTACACATGATCGTTAACTCTTAAGGTCTAACCGCTTAAAAATATAATAAAGAATGCCTAGTGGCTAAACAATTTTTTTAAATGAAAGCAAAAAACAGGCAACATTGGTAGTGCAACAACCTTCAACTGGTAAGGAAACATCAGCGAAAATGGTGGTGACAACTATGCTCAGCGAACAGAATCTAAAACACTAGAAACGATCACTAAATAAACTTACTCGGGACACAAAAGGTCTCTGCAGCTGTTGGAATTACGCACTCGGCGTGTAGCGTTCATGCCGAGATAAGTGGCTAGTTAAACCATGCAGGATAGGTCTATTTATATCACATGGTGCAAGGATAAAAGTTACGCTGTCATTGGCTCCCAAGTGAACCAATGAGAATAGGAGGCTGTGAATAAACCAATGGTTACGCGCACAAAATGTTTCAGACTTGTCATATGGATTCCCCTTACAAGAAGAGTGACGGTTCCAGTCTGGGAGCACCAAAGTCTGTGTCGGGTCTACACTGCTTCTGATTCGATTCGTTGGCACCCCCCATGAGTCAGTGGCGTAATATTAGCTTCCTTGGTGCGGTAGGGGCCCTGACCGCCAGAAGGCCCCTCTGGCATTGTGCACGGGCGCCAGGCCCGTGCACTGAGTGCTCCTGCCTGGGTCTAGAGCATGGCGGGGGGGGTGGGGGCTCCCTCCATGTACTTTGCAGGTTGAGGCCCTCATGGTTCGTTACACCACTGCCATGAGTTAGAATTTAAGACTGAAATGTACATCACCCCTAACAAACATTCCTGATGTCCGTTTAGCACCTTGTTCATAGCAAGCAACATATTGTGATTTGGCAGGAAGGGAGAGTGAAATGCCGGGCCTCTTTGCCTTAGTTGGTGGTGTTTCGTACCTTTTTTTCACTTAATAAGTTAACACATGAAATAATTGGACAATGGAGCAGAGATGGGCTAAAATATGATATTGGCTTTGAAAAAGAGGGTAACAAAAAAAAAAAGAGTTCAGCGTTGTATCTGAAAAGCCCATTGTCTAGTTTCTAATGTCCCACCACCAAGATTAGATACAGTTTGGGTGAAAACTGCAGTAGGTGGGCCAGAAGAAGGTGGAAGTGCAGAGGCACAGCAAAATAAGTTTTCCACAGGATTTAAAAATATATATTTTTGGAGTTATATAGTGTGTATTTGACCTAAAAGCATTAGAGCGCTTTACATGAGCATTAGATTACATTCCACAAGGTCCTATTATTTGTTTTTTAGGCACGGGGAGATCCGAAGCTCAGGCCATTAGGCCATATCTCCTCTCGCTACATGCTTACCAACCACAACATATCTCACAAGCGTCATCACAGTAAATATCTGCATAGCTGTACAGTTGACCCTCCCTCCGCGGCTGGGTTTGCTGCCTATCAATATTAACTAGACCATATTGAGAATTTACTAAAACTTCCTGGCCCCTAGATAGCCATCTGTCTTGGGGAAGAGTTAAATCTATAAAACGTAAAAACATATTTAATAATGTGTTGAGTATGTTCTCATTCGTGTGCAGTCTTCCTTGATGGTAATTTTTTTAACTGAAAACGAAATTTCAAGAAGTGTGCAAATTGACACAATATTAGAAAACCTCCATATCTTGGCTAGTTCATCGGCTCTCCCTGCATTGTCTAGAATCCCGTATACATTGTTGGAAGAAGCTTTGATCCATATTGTTTTCTTGCTCTTTGTTTCTAATTATCCCATATCCTATTCCAGGAGACTTAATGACTAGAGCGCAGGCAGTAATACATATTCATAGGAAACTAATTGTGTCTTTTCCCCAAATCAAATGTGGCATTTATATGGTTGGACAAAATTTTCAAAAGACAGGGTGTTTAGGGCGGTTGGCACAGATGGCAGCAGCTGGGGTTTTCCGTCAGCAGGTACTTGTGTATAGGCCTCTCATTTGCTTATCCGCAGGATAATTAGGAACATGGTGACAAAGAATTATGTAACTTTTTAAAACTGGGAATAGCAGTTTTGAAGATGGGGACCAAGATTATCTACTCTTACAGGAAGGATATCAACTTGTGAAGATGTTGCTTCCAAAATATTCAAAGTATTAAATAAATGGTCAAGATTAATTTACAGTATGTGAAACGAGTGACCGTGGTCACTTGAGATGTAAAAACCAATTCCTTGTTGTATGGTCTGTATTAAAGGTTATTAAAATAAGCCTTAATTTCAAAATTGCACCCAATCTAGTGCAGTATAGCCCAGAAAAGATTCCTGATGAGCCATACAACACTGTGTACCCCGATAAGGATGCAGAAGATGGGACTGTGTCATTAAGATGGATGTCAGAGCTACATGTTAGGAACTGCAGATTTGCTGCATTTTTTTCACAGTAATAGGCCGGCTCCTTCTACACTGAGTATTTAATAACATTTTCCAGTAATTGTCCAAGATGCCCATGCTATGACTAATACGAATCTTAATATCAGAGACAACCTACTCTTGAATCTTTTGTTGGCCATCAGCATTAACAAAAGCAAGAAAAATGTTGGTTCACATATGGTGGGCCTGGGTTTGATTCGGCAAGGATTTGAATCTGGGTGGTGCTAGGCATGGTTGCTGCTCCACCTCCAGAATACCAAACAGGAAATTGTAGTATTTTTTCTGCAACTTTACTAAAACAGTTTCTGTGTGTTTGAAGCAGGATCCATGTCTGTTGTGAGTGGGAGTATAAAGTGGTCCAATCCCCTACTTTCTTCGAAGATCACTTACATCCTAAATGGGAGATGAATGAAAAGGGCAGTGTCGTATGGAATGATAGCAATTAAACGTTCTTTGCAGACATGAGACATGCAAGTCTTTTGCATCACTGCCTTGTACCAAAACCAGTCTCGTTTAAAGAAATGAATTTGAAGCTGAGCCTTTAACTAGTTGTCTGTCACTGGCTGTGATCCACAGAAAAAACTTCTATTGTGTCTGTAAATGTATTAGCCTAATGGAGACCTGGTTTGCAAAATGTAGTTTAAAAAACAGCAGCTAAAAGCTTCTGTTAATGTTCTCTTTTTGGGTCTGAGCCTGCTTTTCAGAGTTTCAGAAGTGTGTCTAGGACATATTTATTTTCCAGATGCACTGTTCCTTTTTCCATTGCACATGGAAGTTGATGTCTAGACTAGTAGAAAGAACAATTTTCTGTCAACCGTTTTGTTTGTAGGAATATACAATAAGAAATTGATGAAAGAACGAACTGTTGTGTGCTTTATCATTGTATGTTTCATAAGCATGCTACCTTGACTTAGTACTTGGCTTAACATTTAGCTAACCCTTTTCCTAATGTACTAGGACTGCCTTCCGTGGTTCCAATCTCACTGAAAATTCCTGTGAGGGTACTAGAAATATTTGTATATTTTCATGCACGAGTGCCATAAAATAAGTGGACTGCCCATTACATCTTTTCTGAAGGTGCTTTTATGTATTTTACCCATTAACCTAATGGTAATTATGCTGATTAATATTGAACTGCTCAAAACCGCCTTGCTGAGCTAATCCTTATTGAGTGTGACCTGCTCTGGGTCATTTAGAGTTTGGCAAAATAAAGCAGCTGCGACAGAATGGCATATGCCATACTTGAGTTTTCCCTAACACATTTAGATGGAGAGCGTCCTGGTTTAAAACGATGAAGCCTCAGCTAGCCTTACCGTGATAAACCCTTGACCTCATAACATGTCAACCTTAGGAGTGTCGGATCAAAATTATAGATGAGGTGACAGTCTATCCTTTTCCCTCCTTGTGACCATCATGCTGAACACGGCAGTCCCAGACAGAGGATTTGCCTAAACATGGGTGGGAAAACTCCCTGCACCTTTTTGCACTTGTTACTTTCTTCTGTAGAAATAATACCCATTTTCGAAGGACTTGCAGAACAAAACACTTTGCAGAGTGGGTGAATCAAACCTGACACCTGCTCAGCAAAAGATCCGTTCTTTCCGTGGAGTTGTGACAGGGTCAGCTCAACTGAAACCACCGGGATCCCTTCCTTGCAGGCAGAGACTCTAAATCTGGTTTTGGTGATTTACCAAGAGTGCGGAGGCCATCACCTCAGTTGACCTGGCCAACCTGCAGGTTGCCCACCAGACTCAAAATGACTCCTGTCGGAAGCTGGCTCTCTATATAGTATACTAAAATGAAGTACACTCTGCAGAGAGTCCAGTGAGACCCAGATTGGTATACAGAGACAAAAGAAGATACTAACGCTCTATTTGCGGTAGTGTGGGCGACCAGTTAGGCTCATCAGAGGGTAGTGATAATCATTTGTTGTACTTACAGAGGCCATAAATGATACACACACTCAAGAATAAATCTGAGACCTTATTTTAAAAATAACACCTATTTTTATATAATTTTTCAGACCAAGAACTTTGTTCTACAGTAAGTACTTCTCGATATATATTTTTTCAAGTTCGTAAGTTCGGGGGGGGGGGGGGGGGGATTAGAAAAAATGCATATAAAATAGTACAGTTGGATTTCGAGGTTCGCCTTTGATTTTTGGGTAAGTAGAGAGGCCAGGCCCAATGTTCCACCAGCAGATTCTCAAGACCGCCCCGGATTCGGCTGGGAGCACGATGCTGAGTTTGTTGGTAGCTGGTGTGCTACAAAGAAAGGAGCCACCTGAAAACACACTGCACAAGGGGACTTAAAGGTAGTTCTGAGGGGACCCACTCAAGGGAGAAGGTTGCAAGCGTCTCAGGACCATGGTAGCACAGCTTGATTCGGCTGGGAGCACGATGCTGAGTTTGTTGGTAGCTGGTGTGCTACAAAGAAAGGAGCCACCTGAAAACACACTGCACAAGGGGACTTAAAGGTAGTTCTGAGGGGACCCACTCAAGGGAGAAGGTTGCAAGCGTCTCAGGACCATGGTAGCACAGCTTGTTTGTCAGTACTCGGACTGGGCGGGCTGGGTGGGCTGGGTTTAGAGTAGATATGTCAGCTGGGCGCCGTGCATCAAGATGTCCTCTGGTTCAGGAGCAGGTAGCTTAGAGAGGCGATTCTGGGACAGCTGGTCCACTCACGAAGTGGGTCTCTAGGGTCTTGATGTCCCTCGACAGGTGCTTGCTTCCTCGGAAGGAGTCATCTGAATTGGACTCTTCATCTCGGTGAATGCTGCAGAGCATCTGGTACAGCGGGTATTGTGCGACACTGCTCCGGTACGTCCCGGTGTCTCCAAACTTGGTGGGAAGACAGATGTGACCCTCCGGATTTAGTGTACCACTTTTGGTTTGAGGGCTGCGTCTAAGTAGTAGGGGAGCAGCAAGTCAGGAAACCGGATTCTGCAGTTTCAGTGACTGGGGACTGCAGGGGAGTAATACCTCTACTCCAAGAGTTATTTGGCGATTTGTCGAAGTCTGGAGGTGCCCCGGGGTTCTTGGATCCTTCACAGTTGCAGGTTGAGGCAGTACACCACTATTGTCGAGTTCTTAAGGCAGCAGGCAGGGTTTGGTGCCAATTGTCTGCAGCAGGGCTTCAGTCCTCGGATCAGCAGCTCTTTGTCATTTTCTTCTCTGTGTCCGTCGAATCTAAAGTTCAGGGTCCAGGGAGACCACCTAAATACCAAATTAAGGGACATTAAAGGGGGTGACCGGTAGTAGCCAATGAGTTACCTTCCTTTAGGCTGTCTGCACCCTCTAAGTTACCACTTCCTGTGTGAAGGGGCACTACCCTGACTGGCTAATTCCCTCTCAAACCAAGATGGAAGTAAATGGAAAGTGAGCTTCACATCACCTGCCCCACCTTAGGGATAGTGCTGGCTCAATGGGGACCCACCTCCTAATTCAACTAATTTTCCCGCCTGTCATCCCTCCAAATGTGGAGCAGGACATTGGGAGTTGGCATCCTCCACTATTTGGAGATGCCTGGGTCTCATTTCATAGGCGGCATTGCCTTTGGAGCTTCCCGCCTTGGAATGCCATTCCGGTGGAGGTGTGAAGCACCTTCACCCAGAGTAGGCTTTTTTGTTTCTGGCGTCTAAGAGCGCAGGCCGCTCTCACCTCCTGAGATCAGAAACATCTCGTGGTGGCTGGCTAGCTAAGACTAGTCAGAGACTGCACCAGTGTTTGGTAGGTATTCAGGGGACCATCTAAAGGGTCTTCCGTGTGCATTTATTAGTAAATCCATCACTGGTATCTGTGAGGATTTATAAAGACAAGATGTACCAAACATCTTGGGGTACAGTGAGGCCATCTCGAGCTATGAAACTCGTGATGACCAGTATACAGCCCATATACTGCTCTCTGTGGCTTCCCTGTGCACTTAAAATATCCAAGAATGGACTTGGATATTAAATGGCCATATCTACTCAAGTAGATATGTCCATGTGAGAAGTTGGCCTGGCATATGGTGTCCACCAGTTATAGTGGGCACCTTGCACCAGTCCAAACAACCCTTATTGATAGGTTTAAAGACTACCTTTATTGAAAGCTATCCTAGTGGTAGCTTAGGAGAGCAGCCTTCAGGCTAAGTCTTGGAGTGTAAAGCAGCTTGGTTTACCAGATTATAACCTCTTGAAATACTAAATGAAAGGAGAACCACACAAGGTATATATAAAATATATGTATTTATTTCTTAACACTCACTACTAATCTCTTTATGAGATTAGAGTCCAAGATACACAATAGTACGGTTCTAAAACGACAGTAAATAGCACAATATACAATGGGCCCTAGAGGCGGACCAAACCCTATATTAAGAAAGTGGTATAAGAACCACGACTTGACTAGACACAGTGCCTAGAGCACATAGAATCGCTGGGACCCCAAGGAACCACCCAAGGTAGTGACACAGGAGACCCACGGGGGAAGCGTGCAGTGTGAGAACACAGGCGCGAGCCCCGTACTATTCTATGGGAAAGCCGCTTTTGGAATTTTAGAAGTTAAGGACACTTGGGAGAGGACTTTGAGCAAACCCCTTTAGACTTGGGGGGGTTCTAGGGCCAGCACCCACGGGTGCACCGGAGTACTCTAGTTACCTCACCCAGGGAAGCCGGGGGCATAGGTGTCAAATGGTGTCGGGAATCGTCGTTGATTTTAATGGCGATCTGCTGCAATGTGCTGCTGCCAGGAAGGAGAAAAGTGTCCGTTGTGATCCAAGCCTGGATCGAAGATCAGAACAACCTGAAAGCAAAGGGGACAGAGTCTTGGTCACTTGCCAGTGACCAGGGGCACGATAGACGACTGCCCACCGATGTCGGATGTTTCAGGTGCGAAGAGGTGAAGCTTGACTCTGCAGCCACGAGGACCAGGAGGCATTGACGACAACCAGGAACTGGATTCGAGCTGTCCCACGAAGGATGTCGAGTGCTGCAGTGTCGGTGCCTGGATTGGACCCAACAAGCCTTGGCAACAGCAACCCACGCAGGAAGAGAAAAGATGCTTCGGTGCGGACCAGCAAGGTCCTGGGGACTCCCCAAGCAATGGAGAGTCAGGGCAAGTCTGGAGCAACCAGGTAAGCCCAATTAAAGTCAAAGTTGCCTTCACAGGGACCCACCAGTTGACGGACCAGGGATCGCGAAGGGACCTTGAGAGAAAACACAAAGGGGCCAGCTCACGGAACACTCGTGGAGTGTAGACCTGGCAATCTTCGGTGCAAATGCTGCTCGGGGTCAGGGCTGCAAGTAACCCAAAGCTCAGCTGCAGGAGTCGTTGGAAAGCTGATGCTTCTGCAAAGTGATGCGGTGTCCAGGGGTTCGGGTTGCATGGTCGCCACGAGGGATACGGGCCTCGGACTTGCTGTGGGCACTGATCAACCTCTAAGACCACGGAAACCCACACCCTGTGTTGCAAAATTCTTTGTAGTCCGGCAAGAGCTTCGGAGATGCAAACCAGTCAGATGCGTCTTTGGTGCCTGCCTTGCAGGGGAGTAATTCCTTTACTCCAAGGGAGATTCTTCAGTTATCTAGTTCAATGTAGATTGTCGAATTTCCAGGATTCAGTATCGGTTTCGTCCAGGTGTAATCTCAAGTCCTGTAGCAGGGGTTACTATCTTATACCCAAGGAAGGGGTTGGACAAACTCTAGGGACCCACCTATGGGAGGGTCAGGAAAGAGGGGTGGCTACACCCATTTCCTTTGTCCAGTTTCGCGCCAGAGCAGGGGCTGGTCTCCCCTGCAACCGGTTTGAGCTGGACCATGCACAGGGATACCTAATGTGCCCCCAGTGCAGACTTCAAAGCACTCTTGGAGTGCACCCACCCAGCCCCAATACACTAAAGCCTGTCTGGGAGGTGGGGACACCTCCCTGTGACAGGAAACCTATTGTCCAGGCCTCCCCTGCTGGAGTTTCGTCCAGCAGCAGGAGGGCAGACTCGTGTCTGTGGCTGGTAGCATCTATTTTGTGATGCCAGGGGTCTGTTAGCTGGTACCGGGTATACCGGTGCGGTCATGTCTCTCCCTCTAGAAGGGTGGGGTCATACTCCCACACCTGTTACTGGTGTGGGGGTATGATTCCAAGGTGTTTGACACCAAACACGACATGTTTCCATGCAGCCATCCCAAAGTTAGCATTTACCGTTTGGTTATAATACACTTAAGAGTATATGGTTTGACTGCATCACAAACCACCCCGGAATAAAGGTTCCGAAAGCTGCAGAGGGGCTCTGCTCATGCATGGGCACCCTCTCACATGAAACCCAGCACACCCTGCCTTCAGGATTGTTAAGGTCTGCCATAGGGGTGACTGATAGATTTACATGTGCAGTGATATGGAGAGATATAGTGAACCTATATCTCAGTAAGGGGTGCATGCACCACCTTACCCAGGCTGCAGTAGCAGACCTGTGGTGTTATTTTGGAAGGCTTCCCAGGGGTGGCATAATACATGCTGCAGCCCCTGGTAGGCCTCTGGGGTACTTATGCCCTGGGTACATAGTATACCATATACTAGGGACTTATAAGGGTACCCCAGAATCCAATCTGGAGTGTACCTAAAGTACTGGTAATCAATTTAGAGGGGAAGCAGCTATGCTGGGGTCGTGGTTAGCAGGGCCCCAGCCAGACTTATGTTGAAAAACAGTGAAACATCAGCAAAAAGTGGGGGTAACTATAAGAAGCAGATCCTACTCTCCTACAGTCCACATATGGGATATAGTGCACCCTGCCTTAGGGCTGGAAGGCCAGCAGTAGGGGTGACTTAACTATACCTCATACAGTGTTTATGGGCATGGCACACAGGCGTGCCATGTCGACTCTTCAGTTTTCTCTTCAAGGCCTGCAGTGGCAGTTTGCATGGTCTTGGTGAGTTGTACTTAGAGAGGTGCAATTTGTGCTGCTGCCCTAGTGGGCCCCCTTCAGTCCCAATGCCCTAGTACCAGGTATACCATTTACTAGAGACTTGTAGAGGTTGTTGAAGTCCTGTCAATTATTAGGGAAAGAACACTGGTACTGGGAACCTGTGAGAGAGAGTGAGTGAGAGAGAGTGAGTGAGATATAGAGATATAGAGATATGTCATAAGGCCATCTGGTTTGCATCGGTCTGTTAACCTGTGGATGGTAATGCTAGTATAAACTGTGATGAATCGTGAGTCACTCCACCACAGCAGTATATTTCTCAGATATTGTATCTGTCAAACTCCTCACGCTCTGAAACTACCTTGATGCCATGAACACTGCTGGATAAGTAGGTTCAAGTGACTTTTTGTGACAAGTTTACTAGTAGGATCGTGCCTACTTTGGTTGCCTGTGCAGAATGTAGTTTGACCTCCTCATATAGGAGTCTTTTTATAATCAAATTTCAATTGATGAAAATGGTCTGCTGTCTCATGTCTGCATTGGACATGAAGAACAGCTGCATAACATGGTCAAACAAAAACATTGAAACCCAGAGCATGTGAAAATGCAAGCACTGTGAGTACAGACCGTCCCTACCCTGTTGGTCTAGTGGTGACAAACTCCTGTCTTAATCCCAGCCCCTTTAAAATACTCAGGACCTCTCTCGAATAGCCCAGTGACAGTATCTCCCCGCACCCCCTTGAGGTAGCCTATCCAAACTGATGTTGAATTCCCTTTCTGTGGGCTGACTGGCTTAGGGTAGCCGCACTGGTGGATCATACAGTAAATGTCTACCCATTCATATTCTATTGTTTCCTCTCTTCCCTCTTGATTATTGTTTCCCATTGTACTTCATTTTTGTCCTGCATCCCTGCCCTGTGAAAGTTTTTTGCAGCAGTTAACAACCAGGTAGCAAGGAAGAGTACCTGTCCATGATTTCTTTTAGTCGTGCTGCTATCCTTGTAGCTCTGCAGTCTTTGTAGAGCAGGGGTCTACAACCTTTTCTATAATGAGAGCTACTTACATTAAACAAATTATCCTGTGCTACTAATATTGTTATAGTGACTACATCAGACAAGTTTACGTTTGTGCCCATCCTATGCAAGTTTACCAGCCGAATTCACCTCAGTGAATCAGACACGCTTGGCAGCAGTCATGTACAAAATGTTTTATCAATGTGGAATACATCTACATTTGTAATATATAATCCGTCATAGCCACAATGCCCCTGGCAGCACATTAATAATATGAGTAATGGGTCTTCAATTTCACGTAACCTATCATTAAAATATCCGTTTTAATATATTTTTTAATTCAATCATTTTTTAGTTGCCAACATCGAGTAATCAATTTTGAAAATACACACACTTTTGTCTTGCATACACACTCTTCAATGTTGGTGTACACACCACCGCAACCACGCAAAAGATTCTAATTTAGTAGATTGGGTTGCACCCAGGAGACATACTTGCAGGTAACTGGAGAGCTACCAGTAGCTCCTGAGCTATTCGTTAGAGAAGCCTGTTGTAGAGGGCGAGCCGGGACAGGCCAATTTGACCCTTCGTGGTGCCTCTTCCCCCCCCCCCCCCCCCCCCTCACCCACACAAAAGACACCTGTAGGCACCCACCCGAAACTAGCCAAGTAGTGCTTTGAGGTGTTGGTATTACGTATTGGGGAGAGCCAACCATAAATCCTATAGTGTGCTGTGGCTTCTAGCCTTGTGCCAGAACCCTCTGTGTTAACTTCCAAGGCAAGGTACTGACTAGTAGCCGACAGCTGGCACTCCCAAAACATGGGGAATTGCCTCAGAAGCAAGAGTAGAAGATCGTAAACCGCATTGGGTAGAAAGGAGCTCTTTGAGCATTCTAAGTGCACTTGGCAGCCGCGCCAGTCAGCTGACGAGCATTGCTCGGCGGCCAACAGCGAGAGGGCTGGATTGGGGAGACGGAATGTTTCGGAAATGATTAACATACATGCTCTGATTGCTTCCACTGAGTTGATTAACAACTTGTGCAGAGGCTTTATACTAGTTAACACGCTTACTTGCTGTGACAACGCTAATTAGTTAAGTACTCGCCCTCGTCACTTGCTGCGTGTGCCGGGGACTTAATCACTGTGTAACAGTGGATGGCGTTCGTCTGGATGCGGCTGTCGCACAGGCCAGCCCTGCTACCTTTCCACCTTGCGGTGATTTAAAATGGGGGTTCCGCCTTTATTAGCAACACCCCATTTCCTAGCAGTCATGGGACAGACGTTAAATGGGGCTTCGCCTGTGCAGCCTATTACTACGACCCCCATACACTGCTGCCTTTCTTGTTTTAATAGAGCGGAAGTTGCTGGAATACACGGGCAGCAACTGCACAAGGAGAGCACCGCACAGGCATCAGCAGCCTTTGTTTATAAACTGTGTTCTTTGCAGACCGAAGGCCAGAAATGCAGGCTTCTTGAACGCGGCTGGTGGATTATTTAAATGGAGGCTGTACGCTTCGAGCCCCCAGTGCAGTGATGGATGTAATTTACATTTGGTTTCACACCGAGGCATTCTTCCTCGGCCGGTTTTCATGGGCATTGCAACAAGTTAGTCAACCGCTTCTTCAGCATAAAGTGAACTGGTGGGAACATGCATTAACAAATTAATGCATAGCTGTCACTGTTGTCTTTCATACATGCCAACGTTTTAGAAGAGTAAAGTGGGAGAGTTAAAAATAATAATAATAATCCGGAGAATGTATTTATCCCATTGACTTCTGTTGAGGCCTGATTCGGGTCTGTTTGCGTGTATGGGACATGAAAGTGTGCTGCTGCAGGATCGGATATCAGAAATGCAAAAATGCGTTTCTTTAGGTCGAGCCTGGGCAGTGCTTGCGCTACTTTGCGAGCCATGCTGTATTCAGGTATGGACTTGAAGCTCCGCCCACTCTTCACCTAGAATTTTCATTGGCTTGTCATTGTCCTCTGTGGCTTTTCATTGTTCAGCGGGCTTAGTAGTCCCTCCTTAGTACTGCCTTGTCTCATTTTGTAACCTCCCATGAGGACACCCTCCTGTTACATGTGTTTCTCGGTAGGCTTTATTTAATCACAGCCTTCGAGCACTATTTTGTTAAATGGTTTTCACCTGCCTACTGTTGCAGGCAGGACGCGCTCTCTCTCAACGCTTTTTTTTCTTCCTTTCTTCATAACACAGCGCGCTCATACATTGGCGGCCTCGCCTTTGGTTTATTTGCGGCGCCAAGCGCGGCGGCATGGTTTTTTTTTTCCCTCTATTTCTTCACGTTTTTGTTTGTTTACAGGTGCCCCATGCCGCGCTTTCACATTAATGGCAACCGAGACCCTTTCTGTGGACTAGACTCATCTAAAGGAAGGTGCGTGGCTGCTATTAAAGTGAAACAGCGGCATGTGGCGTGTTTACATCCAAAAAGCATTTGCAATAGGTCTCGCATTTGCGAGAGTTTAAGCTATTGCCATTGTAAATGACAATGCCTTTTATTTATCTGTTTTAAAAACTACACATAAATAAAAGGCGTTGTCATTTACAAGGCCAATAGCTCAAACACTCGTAAATTCGAGAACGATTGCATTGTAAATGCTTATTTGCATGCAGAAATGGGGAGGCAGGAGACTAGCCTGAATATGGAGGGTTTGCATGTATGGCCGTTCACCTATTTTTTTCAGATCTCTTTTTCGCAGAAGTTGTTGTTAGTGCTCTGTGATTATGGACAACAATGTCCCTCTAGTGAAAGTAAAAAAAAAAATGTAAAAAAATAAATTCAGAACCTCTGCCATGTTGGGCACAAGTTAAGCAAGCGAATTAGAAAAATCGTAAGCAAAAAAAAATACCTTGCCTTGCGGCAGCACATCAACACTTTAGCACAGATCAATACTCCTTTAAGAAAGACTGGTGTGAGATGTGTAATCCTGTATCACAAGTGGTGATTGGAAAATATGCAGTGACAAGAGGCAATTGTGTAATTATCAAACATTTCATTGATATATAAACGCGCTCTGGTGCTCTTGCCACCAAAATATGTAAAACTCTGAATGTATGCTCGTACTGTTTGGCATATAAATGAAACTTAAATTTGTTGAAGAATTTAATGAAGTGGAATATTGCCTGCCTCGAGGGTTCAATATTCTGAAAGTAAAGAGTAATGTGTTCAACACGCCGTTTGCAAAGTCAGATAACGCTGCTGCCTCAATACCTATCACACTTGTATTCATTTTCTGCTCAAACTCCGTACTGCATCCAGATTGTTTCAGAGCAGGAGTTACGAAGATTTCATACTTTGTTGCCTTAAACACCCTTTGCTTCTTCATTCTCCCAACTCAAAATTCTCTCCTTTTCTCAGTAGCTTTCAAACTGCATCCAGAGAATAGCCATGCCAGTGACAACTGGGCCTAACATTCACAAAGTCTAAGACAGTAAATTAATTATCTTTAAGTAGTTGAGGTGCATTCCTATCTGGCCTTAAAAGAACAGTTTTTTGATTTTACGCCACTCAACATCAATTTGTTGGTTACATACTCTAGTTTCTCGATTAAATTTTGCACTTTGTGTAAACTTTAATTCCGGTTCCTTTAATGCAGAATGCACAGACTCGGTTTCATAATGGCATTGTACCCCACCACACTTTCTGCAAATATAATCATATTGTTATGAAAAGCCACTCTGGCTAGACACCATACCAGAAGCCTTTGAATGAAGTGTACCTCAACTTTCGATAGATGGTCGTAGCTGTTGGCGATCCCAAAAGGAAGGCACTCACTCCTGTTCCTCCTGGTCTGACAAAAGTGGCGAGATCTGTTGATTTTAAAGCCAGCTAAACAGGATGCTGACCTGCATACAGATCTAAGACCCAACATTGGCAATCACTTAAGAGATTTTTGGGAACTTTTGGCGCTTTACCAATATTTTGTTAAGATTTGTGAGGGTGACAGCCGAAACACACTTGGAGAAATTGACTTCTCAATTACTTCATCAGTGTTCATGTTTTAACATTCAACAATTTATCCCATACGCTTACAGGCACATTCATCATCTTATTAGCTCTACTTTCTGGATTAGTCTGGTTCAAACCTTTGAGAGTGCATTTGTTTTGTAGCTTTCTCCCTCTTGTGCTGATTTCTCCGCCAAAAGACTTCCTCTCCCGTGCATTTAGTGTTGTGCTTTAATCCCTATACCTCCTGCTCCCCTTTTCTTTCCACACCATCCCTGCCTTAAAAATAAATAAAACATTTCTTCTCTCCACAGGGCCAGCCTCAAGTGCCTCCATTGCTCCCTCGCACACTGCCCGTTGCTTCTCCCCCACCTGCTTCCCATAGCACCTCTTCCATTGGTCCCAAATGCATCACTGCAGCTTTGGGACCGTCCGGCTGCTGCCATTTGCTGCTGGTGCTCTGCAGTGTAAAAAGTGCTTTTGTACATCTAAAATGACATATTTTTTAAATTAACTGTTCAAAACGGCAATCGCCATCTTTAATCACGTCATTCTTGAAGCACACACCTGCATAGTGACACGTGCATGCGTATACACCATATGCAAACACGTTTTGACTGCTTCCAGAAAGGGATGGTCCAGCTGAAATTGTCAGGCCTTGTACCTCTTATCAGAACTCAAAGGCTGCTTTTAGCATTGTTAAATTCGATGAGTCTGGTGCTGTTTTAAACCCTGTGGCTCACATGGGCCATGTAAAGTAAACCATAGCCTCCTGCTAGCCCCAGAGCGACAGGTACTCTACTTACCAGCGCAAAGTTGTTGGTATGCTTCTGCCTCAAAGTACTTGTAGAGATGGCAACGTGATGAAGTTTAACACTCTGCAGAGAGACCTGTAATGACTCATTTCCTGTGCACAATATGTGTCAATTTCTGTGCCTACACGCACAAATCGCACTCAACAGAAGGTGAATCTGGAAAAAGAGTGATAGTGTAACAAACCTCTTGCATGTTCGTCCTAGGCAGGATTAAGCGGAGGTAGACACCTACGATTAAGAGGTGCCAAGTATTCCTCTGTGACGTTGTGAACCGGTGGCAAACTAGAACAAGGGCAATCATTTGACAGTTGAACCAGCTGAAGCGCAAATCTAGACGTTCCTCACCACTGAATGGGGCTTGGACTATAAATTTGGCGGCGATAGTGTCCCAGTAAACCATCAGATGTCTTCCTCCCTTAAGTAACATGTGCGTGTTTGTGATTTTTTGCCTCTGTACAATGAGTGACAATATATTCATGCCTAGTATCACTCTATGTACCGGAGTGGGGAAGGGGGTCATATCAAACTATCTGAGGTCATTCAGTTGCTTTGGGTGCTTGTACTCCCTGCAAACTCTGTTGCACCTAACCGCCAAGAGATGCCTGTGCTGTAACTTTTCTGTGCCTGTAATTGAAGTTTCAATGCAGTGTGTGTGTGTGTGTGTGTGTGTGTGTGTGTGTGTGTGTGTGTGTGTGTGTGTGTGTCTTTTTTTTTACTACATAAAGGTCAGAACAATTGACTTGGACGGTGCTGATTTTTGTAAGCAACTCCTTTATTTCTTTGTCCACCCCAATTCATCGGATTTGGGTTCGGTCGTGTTTTTTTATTTTTTTTTATTTTTATATATCTATCTAATCTATCTATTCTAATCTTATCTATTCTAATCTTATCTATTCTAATCTTATCTATTCTAATCTATCCATCCCCAGTAGGTAGTTATAGTTGGAACCTATTATCCATAGGAAATCCACAACATTCTATTTGGAATAACTTTGGTGCCGGTTGACGAAATTTTCAAAACTCGTGGCCCGCTCCGGTCCGCTCCTATCCTGAAAGTCTCGGGGTGATTCGTCAAGCGGGGGCCAAGAAAAAAGGGGGGTCCCTAAACGTGTTTTCCCCATGCAATTTTCCATAGGGACCGTTAGTCGCAGCTACAGCTCGAACTGCTGAACGGAATTACACCAAATTTGGCAGAAAGGTAGACCTTGGTTCAGAGTCGTGCCTTTTGCTTAAATGGTGTAAATCCGTTAAGTAGTTTTTTAGATATTAAAGGAAACAAAGATAGATGGATCTGGGCGGAGCCTAACCACTCATCTCCTCGTGAGATCTGATTGGCTGTCAGCACTTCATCCAAGAAGTGTTGGCAGCCATCTTGGGACCAATATATATGATAGCACCTCATTAAAAAGCGTTGCAGTTAATAGAAGGTTTTAAAACTTTAGTTACATTATAAATCATTTGTTGATGGTACCATACTCATTTTAGGAATTGTGGTGTGTTCTAAGGTGATTTTACCATGTGAAAAAGCCTTCTGCTGGGATATCATGAATCATGTTTGAGAGAGAACCATTTTCTCAGGCTTTTCCCACAGAGGTTTGGAAGGTGATCTATAAGCTAAACTGAGAGCATATTTTCTGTAAATTCACATTATCTTTCTCAGTCATGTGAGAATGAAGTCTGACATTCTCAGTAAAACATGTACATCCAACAAGGGCAGAAACTGTCAGTTGGTTCCTTTGTGTTATACTGCAGCTTCCCAGAGTGTTCTAAAGAACAACTAGAGCGCTAACAATCCTAATTATGACAAACGTATGCCACACCTGAAGCCATCTTGATTGGAATAAAGTGGTAACTCTTAAAACATTTAATAAAAAAAAAAAAAATGAGGGGGTTCATTTTGCCATAGAAAGTATGATTAGTGCTGCAGAAAGAAAAATTAGGGCACATTTTGAGTGACTTCTCAAATCCTCTTCTATTTCATAAAAAAATTCTGACATGCAGACTGAAAAATGCACTTTGAATACCAGCAGCAGACTTCCCTGGTGAGCAGTAGCCTTACTACAGTGATCTAATGAGCAACTAGAGTGCTAACATTCAGAATAAATGGCAAATGTGTGACATCTGAATGCCTTCCTGATGGAACCAAAGTAAACAAGCATTGAAAATGCAATAGGTCTTGCCTCGTTTAAGTTAAAGCAATTCTGTTTGTAATTAGGTGGCTTTTTAGCTTTGCTTGTATTAGTGTTTTTCAAACTTTCATGTACATAACATCCATATGTATGCATGTGTATATTTATATGTATGCATGCATTTATATTTGTATTTATATAGATGTGCAGATTATATATGTGTGTGTGTGTGTGTGTGTGTGTATATATATGTATATGCATATATATATATGTGCATATGTGTGCGTGTAGAGGGGTAGATGTGTAGAGGGGTAGAAGAGAGAGAGGTAGAGAGGTAGTGAGTAGCAGAGAGTGACTAGCAGAGAGTATAGCGTGGAGAGCGAGTAGTAGAGAGTAGTCAGTCAGTGCGAGTCAGTCAGAGTCGAAGTCCGCTAGAGCAGCTCTGCTGACCTGGTTTCTCTGGCTCTAAAGCAGCTCTGCTGACCTGGTTTCTCTGGCTCTAAAGCAGCTCTGCTCACCTGGTTTCTCTGGCTCTAAAGCAGCTCTGCTGACCTGGTTTCTCTGGCTCTAAAGCAGCTCTGCTGACCTGGTTTCTCTGGCTCTAGAGCTGCTCTGCTGACCTGGTTCTTAGATAATCTCTTGCCCTAATATGGATATTAAAGACACATACATATCATTTTGGAACATAATTTTTTTTTGCGGGAGTCGCGCCCCAGCATGTATATGACGTCACACGGGACCCGCCACCGCGCAAGCATCTCCTACCGTAATGCGCATGTGTCGCGAATGCACGTGAGCAGGAGTCGCGGACTGGTCGCATACCAATCGCTCACATCATGTAATATTAAATGTATATGATGTAACTGAAAAACACGAAGCCGTCGCACACCATACGCGGATCCTTCACAACTTTTCTAAAATGGCGGCTAGAATCCGCGCACCCACCATGATGTGTACGCATTGAGTGCGCGAATTGGAATTAAAAAAAAAAAAAAATAGTATAAATATATTAAAATGAAAACAAAAAATTAATCAATATTTCAGTTTGAATGTTTTTCATTTTTTTTGCAATTTTCAGAAATTTTTTATTTAATGAATAAAATATTTATAAATAAACAGTTAAACTGTAGAAAACCAGTACAAAAAAATAGGTATTACTACTATCACACTTAAAAATTAGCATTTAAAAAAACATTTGAAATTCAGTGAAAAAAACCATAGGTTTCAGAGACGTTATAGTTAGAAATTAGCATTTAAAAAACCTTAGAAATTCCCAGAAAAAAACATAGGTTTCAGGGGTGCTATAGTTAGCTGGCTATTTTACTCATACAAAACCATAGAAATTCCTTCGTTATAGTTAGTTCTGCTAACTATAACTCGCGCGACCACAATGCACTGCTGATGATGTCACATATTGCATCATTCATGACATGGTCAGTGACATCACTGATGACATCACTGATGACATCTCAACACGTTAGTTATAGATACCTTACCTTGGAATTACCCCCAGGTGTCAGACTGGATCCGGAAAGTTTTTTCGTCAGCAGTATACTTAAGCGCGCCGGAAGGTGGCGGCGTTCGGCTCTGCGCCTGTCGCCGGCATCGTGGTTGCCGGGATTGCATCGCTGCAGCTACTTAGACACCGCCCTCACGCGCTGACGTCAGTTCTTTCTTTTTCCGTGCCAGCCAGCGCAGATCCGGGAAGAGCGGTACCTCAGTCAATTTTTGACTAACCTTTTCTCGACTTTTGTTGGCTTCTTGTTTCGAGTCTCCAACTCTGAACAGGTGCACAAGGGATGCCTGGTTTCAAGGCCTGTGGTTCCTGTAACCGATTGATGTCGGTGACAGATCTGCACCATGTGTGCCTCTTTTGCTTGGAGCGCAACCACGACCCCAAGTCGTGCTCCGTCTGCCGGTCGATGGCGCCGAAGGCTTTGCGGGAGCGGTCCCGAAGGCTGCTTGAACACCAGCAGTTGGCTCCGCGCCGTTCGAGGTCCCGGTCGAGAGGGAGGTCGAGGGACCGGTCGCAGAGCCACCACCTTTCCGGTTCGAAATCATTGGAGTCTTTGCACTCTGGGTCAGGTAAGTCGAAGCATAAGAAAGTCAAAAGAAGCATTGTCTATCTTCGACTTCTCCTTGTCGGTCAGCCGACCTGATGAGGCACGAGGGTTGTGCCCCTCCCGCGGCTCCGCGTGAGGAGCCCGACGTGTCGACTAAGTTTCCCTTCCCTTTCCGGGACCCAGAGTGACCCCCGCCCAGCTTCGTACGTTCTACGAGGCGATGCATGCCATCTTTGGGCGGACCGACCCCGCCGGCGTGTCTTCCGGCCCCGCAGACTCGGTTGGGGGGCCCTAGGTCTTCGCTGCCGGCAGCTCTGGCCCAGTGCCACAGGCCCCCCTTGGATTCAAGCCTGGATCCGGATCAGCACCGGTTGACCTCACTACGCCTCCTATGGCGCCGCTCCTCACAGAACCACTACAGCATTCCGTGCCGGTCGACTCCCAGGCCAGCATCGACCTCTGCCACCATCGACCCCGGCCACCATTCCGGCACAGAGCTGGACCAGCGTCCTCCGACACCGGATCCGGTGCCAGGTGGGGTTTTTATGCCCTTGTTCACTCCTGGGGTCTGTTTTCAACAACAATGGCACCCAGAGGATGAGGAGGAGGACTGGGAGGGTTCAGGTGACTCTGACTGACCAGTTAGACACTGAGCAGGACTGTAGAGAGGAACTGGGGGATGCCAGTGGTCTTGACATCTCTCCTGACCTTGGCATGTTGTCTCCTCCTACTGTGGCTATGGAGGAGGGAGCGTCATACGCAGTGGTGTTGCGTAGGGTGGCCGAGGCTCTCAACCGAGAGTTTCCTACGGTGGCCGTCAGGACTAACCTCCTGACTGAGGTGCTTCAACCGACTGCGAGCTCTTCGGAGCCCTTGCTGCTGTTAAATGAGGGCCTCATAGACGTCCTTTTGGACACATGCTCCAGGCACAACACTGGGGCTCACGTGGACAGGATGATTGCCCGCCGCCACCGCCTGGCTCCGGGCAACCCCACTTTCCTCTCCCAACATCCCACCCTGGAAAGCTTGGTAGTTCAACCTTCTACATCCAGGAGCGCCTTCCCTATGGCTCCACCGGAAAGGGAATCCAAGAAGCTGGACCACCTTGGCAAAAAAAATGTTCTCTTCCGCCAGCTTAGGACTGTGGTTCGTAAACACCGCATGTCTCTTGGGCCGTTATTCGCACTCATTGTGGGATACGGTGGCGCAAGTGCTGCCTCAGTGTCCGGAAGAGGCCCGGGCAGTGCTCTCCCTGGCTGTTACCGCCGGGAGGGATGCAGCGAAGTTTACGATCCGTTGTGGGCTGGACACCGCCGACTCTCAGGGCAGGACCATTTCAACGTCGGTAGCGCTTCGTCGCTACGCCTGGGTGAGGTCCACTGGCTTTTCAGGGGAATTCCAGAACACATTGATGGACATGCACTTTGATGGCCGTCGCCTTTTTGGCGACAAAGCAGACAACACCCTAGAGCACTTCAAGGACTCGCGGGCTACGGCCAAGTCCTTGGGCCTCTCCACCCGTCCGGCGCAGTCTGCTTTTTGCTCCTTTCGTTGCTACGGAAGGGGTGCCCCGCTACTTCCCACCCAGAGCCACAGGCCACAGCAAGTTACCCAACCCTTGCGCGACCGGGGATGTGGAAACAACAGGTGTGGTTCCGGGGGCCAGCGGGTGGGACAGTCCATTAACCCCCCCCCCCAACCCCCCCACCCCTCTGCAGCAGTCTCCAAACCCTCCTAGTCTGACCTTTCAGGCCCATCAAACGCTAGTGGGCAGCAGGATTCGCCATCACCTCCCCCACTGGGGCACCATCACGTTGGACAGGTGGGTTTTGCAAATAGTCTGAAGGGGCTACACCCTGCCCTTCGAGACAACCCCCTCCAGCCATGCCACCACGATACCACCGCATTTCAAAGGATCATCTGGTCCTTCTCCAGCAGGAAGTTACGGCTCTCTTGGCCAAGGGAGCCATTGAGCACGTTCCTGTCCCAGAAGTAGGTCGTAGTTGTTACTCCCACTACTTTCTGGTTCCCTATAAGGACAAGGGCCTGCGTCCTATCTTGGACCTCAGGGACTGCAATCGCTTCCTCTGGAAGGAGAAGTTCAAGATGTTGACGCTTGCTCAGGTCTTGTCTGCCCTCGACCTGCAAGACTGGATAGTAGCGTTGGACTTGCAGGACGCTTATTTTCACATCCCCATCCTGCCAGTCCACCGGCATTACCTACGGTTCACGGTAAGCCATGAGCGCTTTCAGTTTACTGTGCTCCCCTTTGGCTTTACCAGTGCCCCTCGGGTGTTCACGAAAGTGATGGCGGACGTCGCAGCTCATCTACACAGATCAGGGGTTTCAGTCTACCCCCCCCCCTATCTCGACGACTGGCTCCTTAAGGCGGGCTCGCCCCAGGCAGTCGTCTCCCACCTCCAGACTACAGCCGACCCCCTGCATTTGCTGGGGTTCTCCATCAATGTGCCAAAGTCGCACCGGATTCCCTCTCAGAAGCTCTGATTCATCGGAGCGGTTCTGGACACGACGTGGTTTCTTGTCTATTCTCCCGAACAGCGAGCCCAGGATATTTGGGCTATGATTCTGATCTTTCAGCCTCTATCTCGGGTTTCAGTCAGAATGACCCAGAGGCTGCTGGGCCTCATGGCCTCCTGCATCCTTCTGGTCGAACATGCCAGGTGGCATATGCGGGCTCTGCACTGGGACCTGAAGTTCCTGTGGGCGCAGCATCAGGGGAATCTGTCCGATTGCATCCAGATCTCGAAGGGCACTGCACAAGAACTGCATTGGTGGCTCACGAACCAGGATTGGGTCAATGGCAGACCTCTTTCTATTGTGGACGGATGCATCCCTTATAGGATGGGGCGGCCACATGGGAGAGGCGGAGATCAGCCTTCTGGAGCTCCGGGCCATTCGTCTTGCACTGAAGGCATTCCTTCCCTCTGTCTGGGGAATCGTAGTGCAGGTATTCACGGACAACACCACCACCATGTGGTACTGCAACAAACAGGGCGGGATGGGGTCGTGGACCCTATGTCAGGCGGCCCTCCGCCTCTGGACATGGCTGGAACATCAGTGCATTTCCTTGGTGGATCAACACCTGGCAGGTTCTCTGAACGCCAGGGCGGACGAACTCCGCCGCAGGTGCATGATGGGTCACGAATGGCGTCTTTACTCGGAGTTGGCGCAAGGTCTCTTTCAACAGTGGGGAGAGTCTTGGTTAGATCTATTCACCACCAAAGAACGCACAATGTCAGCAATTCTGCGCGTTGGAATTTCCAAGGCGGCACTCGCTCGGCTACGCTTTTCGTCACGAGTGGAGTTGCGGTCTATTGTATGCCTTTCCACCTATCCCACTTCTGCCCAGAGTGCTAAAGATCAGGGTCGACCGGGCCCAAGTCACTCTTGTGGCTCCGGATTGGGCACAGAGTCTGGTGTCCCGAGCTGCTCAAAATGGCCATCGATCCTCCGATCAGACTGCCTCTTCGGGAGGATCTTCTGTCGCAGCAGAAGGGGACGGTCCTACACCCGAACCTGTCCAGTCTCCACTTCCTTGCGAGGGGATTGAGCGGCAGCAGTTGACGTCTTTCGACTTGCATCCCGTACCTTCAATCGTTTATTAGACCTTATGTACCATCCAGGAACCTAGGATCAGAAGGGGAGATGCCTGCGATGGTTCCCAGAGTCAAGAAAGTGCGTATAGGTGGGAGCTCTTTTGGCTACTTGGCACAAATTGTGGAATGCTGTGCCCCTACCGGTTTGTCAAGCCCAGTTAGAATGTTTGTTTAGGAAAAAAACTTGCAACTTGGTTCTTCAGCTCAGGATGAAAAGTGGTTTAACAGCTTTAGGCCTGCGGATACCTATACCTAGCTATCGGAGGGTTGCATCTTGGAACAACAAGTTCCTCAACAACGAATCCCTAAACCACCCGGTCTGTACTACGACCGTGTCTCAACAACGATTTGTTTTTTACCATGCACTCTTTTACCACGAGTTTTCGTGATAATGGAATGCATGGTAAACCACCCCTCCAAATCTATTCCGAACCCCTCCCACTTCCTTAAAATTCACCCTGTGCCCCCCACCTTCCACCCTCTAAAAACTTAGATGAACCCCTCCCACCCCCTAAAAACTAATTTCGAAACCCCCCACTTCCTCAAAACTTACTTGAACCTCTCCTTTCCTACAAACTAACACCCAACCCTCCCTCCCCACCCTGAACCTCTCTTACCTCTCCTGTTCCTCCGACGCTCCTCGTGAGTGCCCAGCCAGAACACTAGACTGTCTAAGCCTGAACCACGCACATGCGTGATTCAGGATAAGTCTTTGTTCGTGCAAGTTGTTTGGCTTGCGTGGCGGATGTTCCTCCTCTGGGACACCTCATATGAGATAGCGATGCGCTTTAGAAATCTCATTATTATATTTTTAAATATAATTGAGCATGAAGTGATATGTCGTCTATCGACAATGGAAGCGTTAAAAATGTGGTCAGCAAAACTAATGAAAGCAATAATTGACTGAAAAATGTGTATTGGAAACCCATGGAAATTTTGGTTTATAGATTTCAGACTGCCACTGCTTAATGAGACACAGATCTGAGGTCAAGTGTGAGAGGTATGGGGATAGGTATTAGACCTGATGGACACATTGATTGAGTTGTTGTAATCTGGGGAGAGATCAGTGGGAACGGGAAGGAAGAGGAAGGAGCAGAATAGGGTTGAAACATTGGGGATGTTATGTAAGGTTAAGGAAGGTAAAAAGCACTGGGAAAAGAGGTTGGCTAGAGGATTTTTCACGTTTCATTACGGCAGCATTTGAGCTCTGGGTTTAGAGGGAAAGCGCTATACATAGGTCGATCTCAAACACAGTACGGCACTTTTGCATTAAAATGTAGTGTCAGGCATAGCGATTTGAAGCTAAATTTTAACAGCAACGTTCTTTTATTTTGTACTGAACCCCTGAGGAAGGGCTTTTTACAGCCCTAAATGCATTGGGTAACATAACTTGCAATTGAGGATGTTTTATGTTTTTTGGCGTGCCCAAAAAAAGGCTTGGATTGGCATATCCGCGGCATGAGAAGTTGTAAAAACGTAAGCAAATCACGTGTGGAAAGATCAAAGTAAATAAAATGGAATGAAATTAAATTCTTGGAGTACATGGATCAATTATTGTAGAAACTGGCAAAGAAATTGAAAAAGTTATTGGAAGAGTGTGTGACAATCACGATATCAGCTGTGCGCCTGGATTTGGGGTGAAGTTTCGCTCCACCTCTGGTGGTGATTACTTTGACGTGAAAAAGGGCAGATCATGTAATCCAGGGAGCACGCATACAGCTTTAAGTCGCAGAGATCATGTTAAAAAAGGAGTACATTGTTCAAAAAGGTGTGCTCGGCAATTTTCGACAGTATCGCATTGATTGAGTGCCATGTGTAATGGAAATCCCCGGTGTTTCTAACTGGCACTAAAAGGAGCAGTGACCGACTGCCAGCGGTATTTGGAAGACACTGAGTCTGGTAAGCAAAGCTGATGGAAAAAGTTACCGACAGCCAAGTGTTTCAAGAGGTCACAAAGATTTGTCAGTGAAGTAAATCTGTCCAATGACCGACTGCTAGCCATGTTGAAAGGGTACAAAGGGCTTGAAGTGTTTGTACCTCTTTTCAAGGGTGCAGTAGCACGCTGTGAACGGGTAAGGGACACCATAGAGGACTTGGCAAAATGGCGGGAGTGAAAGCAGATGCTGTCAAGCTGGCTTATGGGCCAGTGGCAAACTGCTAGTTGCAAGGCCTGAAATGATTGTTGATCAAAGCTAATGGTGTTGTGACTAATTACCAGGTGTTGAATTGAGGCCATGGGTTCCTGTGTGAAGAGCTACTTGACCGGTGACTGACTGGCTTGTGATATAAAATGCTATGATACTTCTGGTTAAAAAGACTAGAGGGAGCAGTCGTAGAATGCCAGGCATGATAGTACGTCCCTATGCCCAGACCTAGTTGTGAGTAGCGGCTGGACTTTTCTATCACCTTTTTTGGTATGTTGCACTTGGTTGTCTAAGCACCTTGTTTTGAGAAGGAGTTTGTTTTTCCTTGTGTGTTTGATAAGATATTCAATAAAGAGATTGCTCCATTTCTGGGCTAGTGCCATCCCATGCACTAGGTGGAAGTATTTCTCAATCAGTTGTTGGTCTTGCATATGATTACACAGTAGGTAATGTAGTTGGTTGCCTGATGAGAAGCAATAAGGATCAATTTGATAATCCTTCCTTAGGAGTTCTCTTTAGGAGGTAGGATGACTGAACAGACAAGTTATTACATTTAGAGAGAATTGATTAGGGCCATATTGCATCCATGTTTCTATAAGTACACCTTAAATGGAAAGGAATGTGTATACATTGGTAGCATGGTAGTCCTCATTAAAGGCATGTCTCTTTAGTTGTTTGGTTACCGAATGCATTTCTTGTTGCTGCCCATCACACATGTTGTGTTTTATATAAGTATGCCAATTCCTTTCTCTCTTGCCTCTCCATAGCTGTTCCGTTCCCTCCTACGTTGCGACTCCCTATGAAGGAAGTGTTCGAGGATGGCAGACCCAGGCTTGATATCTTAAAGACGCATTTTATAAAAGAGGGCCGGCTGGAGGAGGATGTTGCACTCAAGATTATTGAAGACGGGGCTGCCATTCTCAGGCATGAGAAGACAATGATTGAAGTGGAGGCACCCATTACAGGTTTGATCACCTTATTTGTTAGCACATTAATACAAATCACAATTTACTGTAAGCCATTAGGCCGAAATTAAAAAAACAAGAAAAATGTTTTTGTGATTGCTTTGTGCTGTAAAATATTTGTTCATCTGCTGTCCTGGGACCAGGAATGATGATATATGTTTATTCGCCATTCTCCTATGTTGGGTACGGTCTTTAACTGGATATAATTAGTATTGGATCAGGGTAGTAGCTGTGTTCAGATCAGTAATTGGACTCCATGTATGTGAATTGCTTCATAACTTAGGAGATGGTAGTTTTTCACTTGGCTCCTGACACTGGTGAAACTGCTTGGACGAGCCCCCTGGGGATAGAAATCCAAGTCCACTTTTCCTTTATATACTAGCATTTAAAGCTGGTACAGCTGGAAGTGCATTGCTTTGATCATTTAGCTTTAATCACTAAAGTGGTTGGCGTATGTAGTTGCGTTGTACATGATGTTTCAACTTTATCTGCACATTCATTTCAAATAAAGTTGACAGTGCTCTGCCCAGCTGGTGTTTTCTCCTTGTGTAACTCTTGCTTGTTCCATGTGCTTCATTCCCAGTATGTGGAGATATTCACGGGCAGTTCTTTGACCTGATGAAGCTATTTGAAGTCGGAGGCTCTCCGAATACCACTCGCTACCTCTTCCTGGGAGACTACGTGGACAGAGGCTACTTCAGTATAGAGGTGGGTTTCATTTAAGGCTCCATTCTTTTAATATCATAGTGCACATTGATCATTTAACATAGAAGTGCCACCTCACAGTGTTTTTCCTTGGCACTTGGAGTTGTTTTTATCATGTTCTATTTTGAGCCACCAGAGATTGGCAGTTGCTCATAACAGACTTCTCTGTTAGGGTGGGACTAAACCGGAGTGAAAAGGAAGTTAATTGGTGAGCACACTGGGACCATTCCAGATGCCACTCGAATAAATTGAGCATCCGCTCTAGAATTAGAATTGGAATCGAACAATGAAGTTTACTGGAGAGGTGTAGAGAAATTTGTGTTTAGCTTATGAAGTTTGCCAAAGGATGTTGCTGTGTCATTCTTCTTTCATCCATGTTGATTTCTAGGTACGCCCAGGAAAATATGACTGACAAATTGTGCTAGAGATTTATGCATTTTGAGATATGTCATTTGACTTATTCCCTTTTAATACTAGAATCCAAAACTCTGATGTATGTCAGTGGGACGCCAGTGCACCCTCACCTGAGGTGTGCACTGTCTCCTCTATTGTTACGAAAAATGGCAAAAAGATCATCAGGTCTATATAGAGTGTTTATAACCCGTTTTGATGAAAAAAAATACCTTTAACACAGTCTTAGCTCTGTTACAAATAGCAAACAGCTTGTCAATGGAAAGAAGATGCATGTAACCTACTCTTCTCAATCCAAGCGAGAATAACTGATTTTCACTTATTTTACTTTTAAAATAATGCTGTTACATTCAGGGAATAAACCAACATTTAAGAATATGGCTGATGCAGTCTTAATAATTCCTTTTTTGGGAAGAAAAGGTAATAAAAGAGAAGGGATCTAGATAGGCTTCGCATATTTTCTTTAAAGGAGCAAGCAGTGAAATATGCAACAAAACTGTGTGAACATCATAGGCAAGGCAGAAATAACAAGGCTTTTGCTGATGTGTGCTTTTGAATGGAAAAACTGACTTGGCTATGCTATTTTATTTTCCCTAAAAGCAGGCTTTCTCCAGTGGCCATCCAGATTTAAATTTGCCACGTTTTAGGATGTCTGAGATATTATAGCTCAGAATCAGAAATGGCAAGCTAAGTGTTTCGCATTTTTCTGATCCCTGTCTTTGCTAGTTTTTTTTTTAAAACTCTTTGCACTTTATCACTGCTAAACCAGTCTGTGTCAGACTTTGTTCCCAACCACTCAGGCGCAGTGCTAAGCACCAGATCAGAAGTACTACCATAGTGACTTAAGGAAGGTGTATGATTCCCCTAAATCATTCCCATGGTATTGTAAATTCCCATTAGTGGCAGTTCGTCTTGGAAAGCTGGGTTGTCCCACCCCGCACATATTCAGTCATTTATTATCAAAATCTGCTTTGCTCCATAATACACGTGCAGGTCCACAATACCCATCGCTCTGTAGTAGGTTGACCATCTACATTTGCCAAGTGTTCTGTGTGGGGACGGCCACCCAGAGAAAGGAGCGGAACCAAACTACAAGGTCTTTAAACCGCTGGAGTGGAATTATCAAGGGGAATTTTTGCAGAATGTAGAGAAAGCATTGTACGATCATCATTTTAAAATGAGCTACTCTACCTAGGATGTGGAGAGGGAGCTTTCCCATTTTATGAGATGTCTCCTCATCTTAGCTTTCAGAGAGGAGAGGTTCAGTCTCCGATCCAAGGCAGTATGTATTCCAATATGTTTTCCAATGTTTTGGAAACGTGAAAGTAGTATTGTAAAACTGTTCTACCAGTCCACAGTCCCAGGGTCTTCCTTAAGTAGCTTGAGAAGGGATTTGTCCCATATGACTGTAAGTCCAGATGCCTCCCGGTAAAGCTTCAAGATTTGGATGAGACCGGGTCCTGACGTTTGGGAATGGAACCTGAAAAGCAGAACGGCATCAGCATAGACTGCTGTCTTCCCCTTTATGCCCTCTTCCCACTGTAGACCCCACACTTGCGCATCACAGCTGATCCAGCTTGCTGAAGTCTGTATCGCCTGGGCAAAGAGGAGCTTGCCTAGTTCCTCTTATGATAGGAAACTGGTTCAAACAACTCTATTTACTTGTACTTGCACAGAGGACATTAAATAGAGAATATTGCCTTGGCGGGGGACTTTATCATATTGCGAAGCGTGTGTCTTACTTGATGCTGTGTGTGTGTGGGGACAGGGGGGGGTCCGGGGTCGGCGACATGCGTAATGGGCAGGTGCCGCAGTAGCGTCTTGCGGGCGGGGTAGTCACCTGCGACTTGTTGGTGGGGTTGAGTTGGGGATCCATTGGTGGGAGGTCGGAGATCCATGGTTGGGGTCTTGCGATGCTATCTACCGCGACAGATACTTCAGTGGTTTTGAGGTATGGGGTGGGGGGTTGGGGGGGGGGGGGGTTGGCACTGTTGTTGGGGTTATGGTGTTTGTTAGACCGCGCACGCCTGTGGGAGCTGCCAGTGGAGGGTGGCATTAAGCTGCTCCTGAAGGGGGCTCAGTGGCCTCCATTGACCGATCATGGCTGATACACATACTAGGGTGGATGGGAGACCGGCGGTACTCCGGGTTCTGAGTTGGAACGTCCGCGGCCTGCTCGATAAGATTAAACGGGGGGCGGTTCTGCAGTATGCCAAGCGGGCGTCGGCAGAGGTCTTGTTTTTGCAAGAAACGCATCTCCTAGGTACTAAGGCTCCCTGCCTTCAAAGATATGGGTACCTGCAGGTCTTTCACGCTGGGTTCACTAGGGGTTCCCGAGGGGTGGCCATTCTCATTCATAAACGGGTCCGATATTCACATACACGCTTGTGGGCGGATACGCACGGGCGGTATGTTTTTGTGCAAGGCAAGATTGGGGCGGAAGTAGTGATCCTCGGCAGCGTGTATGCCCCACCCCCCTTTTCATGGACCCTAGCCGAACAGATCATGAGTGTGGGCAGAGATGCCGTTGGCGGCAGGCATAGTGGGCGGCGATTGGAATGACGTTATGATGGTGTCGCGGGACTGCTGTCCGGGGAGTGGTGTGCGAGGCGATTATCGCCCAACCAAGCTACGGGCGCTTGCTGAGGGCCTCAATTGGGTGGATGCATGGCGGCGGCTTAATGGGAATGCGCGGGCATATACCTATCTTTCTGCCGTTCATGGCTCGTTCTCTCGGTTGGACTACATTTTCCTCTCGGGTGCCGCGGCGACACGGGGGATGGAGGCGGATATCCTCCCCCGTGGTTTGTCGGATCATTCCCCTGTGTCGCTTCGTCTGTGGCTGGGGGGGGTCAGTGGGCAGTTTCGCTGGCGCCTTTCGGGCTGGCATCTTCGGCAGGACGACTACTGCGCCCGCATGACGGAGGCTCTGGATCTTTACTGGGCCCGAAACGTGGGCTCGGTGTCGGGAGTTGATATCCTATGGGAAGCTTGGAAACCTACGCTGCGGGGAGTTGACATCTCATATAGTGCGGCGGCCCGCCGAGCGCGTGAAGCGGGATTGGTTCAGGCGGAGCGGGAGATTCGGCAGCTCGAGAGCAGTAGCCAGGGGGAATCCGGTGGGGCCACGCGGTGTCAGTTGCAATATGCCCAGCAAACATATGCCTCGCTCCTGCTGGACGAGGCGAGGCAGGCGTGGTTAGCTACGAGAAGTCGGGTGTGTCAGTGGGGAGACAAATCGGGGACCATGCTTTACAGGCTGTGTCAGGGGCAGCATCATGCACAGACCCTCCCGGGGATCACAGATAGAGAGGGCCGGGTGCTGACTGACCCTGGCGCCTTAGCGGACAGCTTTGCGGCATACTATGCGGAGATGTATGAACAGCGGGAGACCATAACCGGGGTGCTTGTGGATCGGTTCCTTGATGATCTCCCCCCTAGAGCCCTTTCAGATGAGACGCGCGCAGACTTGGACCGCCCGCTCACGGTGGATGAGTTGGGGACAGCGCTGGGGAGTTTGTCCGTCGGGAAGGCCCCGGGCCTGAATGGGTTCCCGAGTGAGTTCTTCAGCAAATACTTTCTGCAACTGGGGCCCCATTATCATGCGGTGGTGGAAGATGCTTGTGAGCGGGGGGTTTTGCCGGCCGATTGGCGCCACGCGGAGATTGTCGTATTCCACAAGCCGGGCCGTCCTCCTGAACAACATGCCTCCTATCGGCCGATTTCCCTTCTGAATGTGGAGGCGAAGATTCTGGCCAAGGCCCTGGCCAACCGGCTCTTGCCTTATGTTTCTACTCTGGTCCACCCGGACCAAGCCGGGTTTATGCCCCATAGGGCAACGCGCCATAACATCCGGCGTGCACATGTGGCGATAGCTGCGGTCCGGCGGCGTGAGGCTCGGGCGGCTCTCCTGTTGGCCGACATAGATAGAGCTTTTGACTCTCTTAGTTGGCGCTATCTCTTTGCCTTGCTGCAACGGCTGAATCTGGGGCCGCGCTTCTTATCCTATTTAACACTTTTGTATACCGATTTTACAGCCTCGGTTCGGGTGGCGGGGGCGGCCTCGGCGCGATTCCTGGTGAACCGGGGGACGCGACAGGGTTGCCCCCTGTCGCCATACCTATTTGCCCTGGCCATGGAGCCGCTGGCCGCGTGGGTTCGTATGGACGCGCAATACACAGGGTTTGAGTGGGAGCATGGCCTGTCGGATCGCATTGCCCTATATGCCGACGACGTGTTGTTCTTCCTGTCGGATCTCAATAGAACCGGACCGCGGCTGCTTCGCATGATGCAGGTCTTTGGGGAGACGTCCGGGCTATACATGAACCCGAGGAAATCCACCCTGTGTGTGCTGGGCGGTCGTGACGTGCAGGGGGAGTGGACGACGTCTCTGCGGATTGCGGCCGGAGGGCTGCAATATCTGGGGGTCTTTTTGACAGACATGCAGACGATCGCTTGGGAGCGCAATGTGGTGCCGGTGTGGGAGAAAGTATGTTGTGATGTTAAGCTCTGGGTGCGTATGCCTCTCACCATTTGTGGCTGTTCTGCCATCTTTAAGATGGTGGCGCTGCCTCGACTTCTCTACCAGCTCCAAAACCACCCTTATGAGATTCCTCTCAGTTGGTTTCGGAGGGTCAATGCGGTGCTCAGTCACTTTCTGTGGGAGGGGGGCTTGGCCAGGGTGTCGCTGAAGATTTGCTTTTTGTCCGTGTACGATGGGGGACAGGCTACCTCCGATATCTTATCCTATTATTGCGCCTACCATCTATAGGTCCTCAACGAATGGTGGTATGGAGATAGGGGGGACCCAGCATATGCGGTGGAGAGGCGCCTCATGGACCCACATGCAGTGCATACCCTACTATACGCGACTGCGTTGCGGGCGGCACTGCCACCGGTCACTCAAGTGGTGTTTCGGGTGTGGAGCCGGGCTCTGCGTCATATTGGCTGGTGGGGTAGGCTTACCCGGGAGACCCCGTTGTGGCAGAACGGGCTCCTCCCTCAGTTGGCGACCCTCTCTGGATTCAGGGACTGGGACAGAATTGGTGTCTCTACGTTGGGATCGGTGGTCCAGGGCTGTGTGATGAAATCCTTTGAGGTCTTACAGCTTGAGTATCAAATGCCACGGACGCAGTTCTTTAAATACCTCCAGCTGCGCCACGCCCTCGCCCCTAGACTGGAGGGTCTCCAATCCATTCCTGAATACAGTCCCCTTGAGGCCCAGGTGTTTATGGGGGATCTCCAGGAGAAGAAAGTTTCTAAAATATATCGGTCCTTGGTGATTCATGGGGCCCCATCCCTGCAGGGTCTGCGGGAACGGTGGGAGACTGATGTCGGGCCGTTGGACGAGACGGACTGGAGGGAGGCGCTGGCCTCCCCCCGTGAGGCTTGTATAGCGATCCGCCTGCGTCTCGTCCAATTTCGGTATTTGCACAGGACCTATTACACGCGACAGCGGCTGTGGCGGGCGGGTCTTATTGCCTCCCAGGACTGCCTTAGGTGTGGACGGGAGCTGGGGTCTTTGGTGCACACGGTCTGGCACTGCCCTGCAGTGTATAGGTTTTGGGGGAGAGTGTTGGGGTGCGTATCCGAAGTGTTGGGCTGGGATCTCCCTGTAGACCCCTGATTGGCGTTGCTCCATGTTATGGCTGATATTGGGGGCAATATCTATAAGCGCCACTTGCTGCTTCTGGGCCTAACGACAGCCAAGCGGGATCTAGCCCGTGCGTGGAAGGCCCCGGTGGCTCCCTCTCTCAATATTTGGAAACGGGGTCTGGATTTCAATATGGGTCTGGAGCTACCGATCTTTAGGGCGCGTGGGTGCCCTCGGAAACACTACAAGATTTGGAAGCGGTGGCCTGATTATAGGGGCATTTTCCTTGCACCGGTCCCTGAGGATGGAGATTTGGGGCCTACTTGAATGCCATGCGTGGTACGGCATACTAACTGTGTGGTGATGGTTCTGGTGGTGTCTGGCGGTGGTGCGGTCGGGGGGAGGGGGTTGGGCGTTGGGAAGGGAGGAGGGGTGTTTCTTGATCGATGCCGTATGAATAGCTCTCCATTGTTCCTCTATACGACAAAATGTCAAGTGTTGTTGCTATTTACTATGTGGCAGTTTCCCCTGGTTTGTCAGGGGCCTGCAGCCCTTGCCTACTTGATTAATAAAAAGTGTTGTAAAAAAAAAAAAAAATAGAGAATATTGACATAGTTCATAAAAAGGCTGTAAAAACTCATGTGAAGGAGAACTTTCTCCATGGAGGACCAGTCCAAGGAATCAATAGCCTTTTTGAAAGATAGATGATGAGATATATATATCCTCGTGCTGTTTTACCTTTGAATAAATATGCAAACGTTTCGAGTGTGGCTCAACCTCTTTTCCGTGTGGGAAGAAATTGTGAACATATCATCGGCTTGGTTGCGCCGAAGAGCGACGCACCACCACAAGCGCCATCATTTCCTGACCCTGAACCAACTCTGTAGCCTGTGAAAACGTAAAGGGAAATGCAGGGCCGCCGAAGACAGTCTTCGGTATAGGACCCGAGTCAGGCTTGAAAAGTGGGCTTGACACAGGAAACGGATTGCTTAAACAAATAAATAATTTAAAATGAGGTATGTTACTTGCAACAGCATGAACAAGCACCACCCACCAGAGGGAAGAAATGATACACTGCCAATTGGACCACAGACCCCACAATGCAACTAGCAAAGCTTTCCACCAGAGGATGTGCATTTGAAATGAGGACATCAGCCTGTGAAGAATATTGGCGTGTTTGAGGTGCTGGCTTACCTTTGAAAAAGTTCCAGGCAGGAGTGAAACGCGTCAGGACTGCGCCTCATGCTGTTTTACCATTGAATAAATATGCAAATCAAAAGTTTTGTGTGTGGCTCAACCCCTTTCCCGTGAGATATAGATATATATGTATGTATGTATATGTGTGGCATCACCCACTGGAGGGTAAGAATTGAACTGATTTACTCACCACAAGTACCAGCATGCTTTAGTAAAAGGCCCATCTGGGCGTCCACTAGGGGGCAAAAAATGTGTTAAATGAAGCAACCGACTTGGAGGTGTGTGGTCAGCAGATGCCAATGGCTTCCCTTTGAGAAAGGTCGATGCGACCGAAACATGTCAGGACTGCCAGTGCTGCAATTAATTAAATCCATTTGAATGTCACCGTTGTGTGAGATATATATATATATATATATATATATATATATATATATATATATATATATATATATATATATATATATATATATTAATTACACATTTACTCACTCGTGGCAGTCGCCAGTAGATAGTTATAGTTAGGACCGAGTTCCCATAGGAAATCTGAAAATTCAATTTCAAATAACTTTGGCGCCGGTTGACGAATCCTCGCGAAATTTTCAGAACTAATGGGGCGCTCTGCTCAGCTCTTACCCTGAAAGTCTCGGGGTGGTTCGTCAAGTGGGGGCTGAGAAAAAAGGTGGGTCCCAAAACGCATTTTCCCATAGGACCTTTAGTCGAAGGTACAGCCCGAACGGCTGAACAGAATTACTTGACATTTGGCAAAGAGGTAGTCCTCGGGTCAGGGATGTGCCTTTTGCATATATTGTGTCAATCTGTTCAGTAGTTCCTGAGAAAATTGCAGTTAAAAGTACATAAATATCTATATGCGCGCACCGTGCGCGAGCGTAATTCTGATTGGTGGTTAGATGTCAGTCAACATTTGAATCGGTCGAAATCAGGAAGTTTCGGACGCCATTTTGTGTGTGGCAGTGAAAAACAAAGGTGGAGAAAGTGAAAAGGGGGCAGGGTAGAGAGTTCCTGACCCCCTAGCCTTTGTCAGGTGGTCCCTGAAGGACCCCGAAGGGTGAAACATTTTTTTTATTTTTTTTATTTTTTTTTAAATCGCGGGGTGCGCGCTCCGTGCGCGCACGGTGAAAAACCCTTAAAAAAAAAAACATTTTAAACGAGCCATTCCATATTACAGGATACAGTCAATCTATAACTATATACATACGTAGTTTATTGTAAAATAATTATATAAAAAATATTATACATACATAAATTAGCATTTAAAAAAACCTTACAAATTCACTTAAAAAAACCATAGGTGTCACACACGTTGAAGTTAGGAATTAGCATTTTAGAAACCTTGCAAATTCACTGAAAAAACCATAGGTTTCACACATGTTATAGTTAGCTGGACATTTCACTCGTAAAAAACCATTGAAATTCCCCCGTTATAGTTAGTTCAGCTAAATATAACTCGAGCGACCGCAATCCACTGCTGAGGATGTCACATATTACATCACTGTATTCACTAAGATACTGTTAATAAGTCAGTTATACAATTAATTTTACAAAAAAAAACATCCATTTAGACACTTATTTACCCATTTATTCTTCCATTAACCTTTAGATATACATACATAAAAAATATTTATTTTTCAGAAAGACACATATTCACTGGATGATGTCATCAGTGATGTTATTTGAGATGTCATCAGTGATGTCATGAGTGATGTCACTGACCATGTCATGAGTGATGTAATATGTGACGTCATCAGCAGTGGATTGCGGTCGCGCGAGTTATATTTAGCTGAACTAACTATAACGGGGGAATTTTAATGGTTTTTTACGAGTGAAATGTCCAGCTAACTATAACATGTGTGAAACCTATGGTTTTGTCAGTGTGTGTGTGTGTGTGTGTATATATATATATATATATATATATATATATATATTTCCTGCATTGATGGAGGCGTTCCGTTCGCCTCCGGCAACTGCAGTGGTGGGTGCTGCGGTTGGGTATGAAGTTACATTAGTCCTGGTGGACCACTGAGTTAAGGACTCGCAACCACCTGTAATTTAACCTACCACACAAACTGGAGTTAAAACATGGAATGGTTTGCTTGAGCACTCAAAACTAATTCCAGTAACCAACGGTGTCAGTGGCACTGGGCTAACGACTAAACTTGGGTTCCCGAGCAGTGTGTAGCCCGACATAAAGCGCTTTAGCGCTTCTTCAGGGGTTGCAAAGGTTATATAAGTGTAATTGCAATTATACATTTTGCATAAATATTTTACATTGCTCTAAGTTGAGCCTGCCTGCTTTATGCCATAGCTACAAAGAGGGTGAGCTCAGGTTACTTTAGTTGGGGCTCTCTGGCACGTTAGTGTCATTCTTCCTTGAGGTGGACAATCGCCCACGCCAAATCCACTTTTTCGCCTAAACCTTTTTTTTAAATTGATAAGATGAGACTCCTGTTATATGTTTGAAGTATTAGCCAGTTTTGGAAGCTTTTTCCCCCAGCGAGTCATACAATATTTCTGAAAATACAGTTTTCTTCAACACCTAGCCATCACTTTTGCCTTTGGTTCTTCAAATATTCATATTAAACAAGGGGTATTTTGATTTTCTTCTTTTCAAATCCCTCCTTTGAGGTAGAGGACATTTTCATACCTCAGACCTCTGTATGATATGTATGTCCTGTCTACATCTCAAGCTGGACCTTTAATCTTCTGCCTAGCTTTTTACTACCTCAAGTGTTTATTCTCCCAGCAAGCATGTTTTAAAGCCTGTGTTGCACGCTGGGTGGTGTCTTGCATCTTAAAGTGGAATTGTTCAAAACAAGGGAATCTACACTCTTGCTCTGAGGTCATTTCAGTGTTTCCAGTGCTTTGTCTCTTAACATCTGTCCACAGTTGCCAGATGGATGGTTCCATCAGTGGTTTGTTGCATTATTTCTTTGTTATTTGTTCTAACTCTGACAGACTCAACGGCCCATATCCTATGAAAAATATTTGTCAAAAGGGTATTTAGATTGTCTCTTGGGAATCATGTTCTGTTTTCTTAAGGCATTTCCTCTCCATCTATGACAAAGTGAATGCACTGAGAAGGAGATTAGAAAGGATGGAGCAGCAAATGTGTATTTTCTTGCACTAGTCCTCCCTTTTTGAAAGTTTGGTTTTGCCATGCTTAAAACGTTCCAGTAGTAAGTACAGCAGCTGGGACATTCTATGAGCCAGCAGGAAGGGAACTAGCAACTCATAGTACAATAGTCAATGTAGTACATACTTTTTTGAAAGGTCTTGAGGAGTGATAAACATGTAGTAATCTTAAAATAACCTTGGTTGTTGCTGCTTTAAAGTATGTAAGATAGCAGTTTATAGATTCTGGATTTGGTTGTAACTTCCCTGGCATTATGAACCAATGCAGTGTTAAGCTGTCTTTCAAAATTCTATTTGTATGTGAGATGTGTCCTCCTGAAATCTGAATGAGACTCTTTGAATTGAAATACCTCATCCTCAAGTAGAAGACTGATATACAGTTTGTGTTCTGATAGCGTAGTCCTAATCTCAGTAGGTCTACCATATGTGAAGGTATGTTTGACACTACTGTTTCGGAAAAAGATGGTTAAAAGGTGGTCTGGACCCTGTGATGGTTTGTCCTTGTTGATTGAAAATGCAGCTGATGTATGGTTCTTCAGGGAACCTCTGCTGGGATTTGCAGAATATATTCTTTGATTAGTGTGAGATTACAAGTTGTGGACATAGGCAACTCAAAAGAGTGGAGCAGCTAAATCCTAGTCAGTGGATGTTACGCTATGGTTGTACAGCATTCTTCATTGGCAGAAGGCCTCTAGCTGGTCCATTTCGACCCAGAACTTAAGAGTCTCAAATTAGTGGAACTTTAGAAGGTGGGTATATCATATGTCACTTTCAATGCGGTTTTCCTCACTGGTGTACAAACTAAGGTATCTTGGTAATCACCCTCATGATCTTTCTTATGGGCTATTTAACATAGGCCCTACTTTAGTTTACCTCAAACTGGTGGTTTGCAGAACCTGCCACCATGGGTCTTGCAGGATTGAGATACAGGGAGCATGACACCTCTGTCTCATGATCACTTCAGTGACTCCTTGTGGCATTATGGGTCGTTTTTGTGATTCTCTACATGACTTAACATAATAGAGGTTCTTCATTCTTAAAGCCAAGAATGGCGTTCTGAATTCCCTCCAAGATCACTTTTGAAATATGTAAGAGTAACTAAGGAAGGCAAACACTTGTGGCACTTCTTGTCATACACTGACTCTGCAAATTTGGTATGCACTACACTTTTGCCTTGGTTCCTTTTGACAACAAATTGACTGTCAGAATAGAATCCAAAACTCAACTGTTCTAACACAATTGGGTTACATGATCGCAACACTTCTATCCAATGCAATTACTGATTGATTCAGAACAATTTCTTTAGACAGAACTTCTGTAGATGTAAAAGTTGCCATCTTCCCCACTCTTTGCATTTTATCTTTATGCTTCCCTAAAGTTGTGTATAGGGAATACTGGGGGCAGGTGCCCCTCTGATATAACAAGTTAAGTCAGTAGACCGATCATAAGTCATTAAAGAGATGGAAGAACGGGACACTGAAGTGAATTTAAAACCTCAGTTGACTGGTTTTGCTCCAGAAGGACCTGCATAGCAGTGTGCTCTTGCTGCTCTCCAGTGAGATTTTTTTTGTGGTAGCCTTCCTCACCTAGGTAAGGCTGTAATGTTCGCAGTATAATCATAGAATCTGTTATATATTAAATTACTCTAGCCATAAATACTTCATTACATCACCCATCATTCGAAAGGCTACTGATGATCTCAAAAATCTATTGTAGTTAGAAATCCCTAGGTACGATGACCTCTTACAATTCTATCTCATAAAATGCTTATGCAAAGAAGTGCAATCCCCTGTGCACCGGAGCGCTTAATTCCACCAAAAGCCTTGTTATGAAACCGGAAGCGACTGGGAGATTACAAAACATTTTGCAATACTTCAGAAATCAGATGAACGTTTTGTGTAAATCGTTGACATTTCATCAGTGTGATTCAGAAATCACAATATATTCAGAGGAAATTGCTTCTTGCACCACCACTTTCAAATCTGATGAAGTCATGTGCTTTTGATATTGTGCTCTTCATCATCATAGTAATATTTCTTCTTTCAAGAAGACATTTCATATCGCTACTGAAGATAGGACTAGTCACTCCAGTGATAACCAAACGTGGGGCAAATATGAATCAGCATCTTCAATCAGATTCCAAGTTGTCCTCCTTGAGCAGATTTTTTTCAAAGGACTATATGCTTTTATTGTGATTTTGAAGCACAACCTTATTGACGATAATCATTGAAGCTTTACACCGAAATGCATTTTGGAGATGGTCACTTTAGTGAATGGCGGATGCTCTCTATTTCATTTATACTCTGGCTCGGTCCCATTTTTTAACTCTGGTATAATTCATGACCAGTTTCCTGTCCCGCCACACCATTGAGTGAGTGTTGAGACTGGAAACTGCTTCCATAACTGTTCATTAAGAGTTTGTGCAATGGTTTTGGGTTCATTCAAGGGTCTCACCCCCCCCCCCCGTTAGACTTCTGCAGAAAATTATCCTGCAAGTTTGAGCTCATCTGACATTCTGCAAACTGTTATTAGCCTTAGTGGCCTTGCACTCTGTCCTTATCTTCCAATTTGGCTTTGCATGCTGTCCTTCACTACAGATTTGGTTTCACATGTCTTGTTAAATTGGCAAATTATTTGTATTCTTCTTGTTTGGGCTACCATTTTGCTCCTTTGTGCAGATATCTCCTAACACACTATACACTTTCCCAATAATCTGTCTTCTCAACAACCCTTTTCCTCCCATTTAGCCACACCATTGGGACTACTCACGAAGGCATTATAAAATATGTAAAGTAATTCTCCTGTAGTAATCTTTTGTGTACTGTTGGGTGCCGTTGTGAATTTACCCTAAGACATCAAATATGGGAATTAGATGGGAATATTCATGGTCTCTTTCTATGCAGTTAGTACAAATAGTAAGAACTGTATTCTCTTTGCACTTCTACTGATAGGGAGTTCAATGTTCGTGTCTGATTCACAAACATGTAAGAGTATGTATAAGAATATTCCTGTAGTACAGCTTCCCATACTCCTAAATGCTTTGATGAGCCGGGCCCATTGACTTTTACTCTTCTGCCTTGAGCCGTTTTCATTCTTACTGTAGGGTTCTTTGCCACTTAGTGGCAGAACTGGAAACTGCTTTTACATTTGTTAATTTCAGAGCTTTGTGGGCTTGTCCCACATATGCAGCATGTCTGGGGTACGCTGAGCACTCCACTCCTGTTTGTATGTGCAACATTGCCGATTTTGTTTTCACAAAGTTTGGAGCAGATCCTGCTTCTCATGTTCAGCGAATCTCTTGCGTCAGAGCTTGCCCTAAATGCTGCTTGTTCTCTTAATCTTTTTTAAAATCTTTTTTTAGTTTATTTTTTTCTACTGTTGTCTTTTTTCAGCTCAGCTAGCTTGTGCCTTCCTTTCACCAACCAAGGTTTGAAGAAGCTAACCAACATAACATATGCCTATCTGGTTAGGAAACGCATCTTCCGCTGCACCCCTACTGTCTCTGTGTTACCATGAGACCAATGTTCCTCTGGAACCACCTAGCTTGAAACTAATTCAATAACTGTGTTGGATTTTACCATTAAAGAAAGAAGTCAACACATTTGTTTTATTTATTAGTGCTTTAGAATTTTATAATGCAGTGGAATTACAGAAACCCACAACTTCGAAATCGAGTGCATAAAAAGTACAAGTTCTTTTCACCATTACAATCATTTGGCTATCTTCACACACCATAGTACCAGCTCAGTGGTCACCAGAACGTCAAAGTACAATACCCTACACTTCGAACCAAGCAGATCTCATAAATTTACCAACCCTGGATACCACTCTTTTGTAAGTAACCAAGGATACGTGCATACCCAGGAAACAACACACTTGTCACCTAAAATGCCCAGGAAAGGCTGATAATTATTATTTCTGACAATGGTCCCTCTGCGGGGCCCTGGAAAAGGTAAGCCTGCAGAGGGGCCCAGCTATCTTTGGGCCTCGACTGGAGTGGCATTAACTATCAATACACCTCTAGTTGCTTGTTGCACTAAGTCACATTACGGAACCACTCTTTTGAAATTAGAGGGTTCTCCTGGCTGAGTAAATGGCAATCCTTCTTTTCACCAGTAATAATGAAAAGGCAGTAAATTTCCTGTACTATAGAAGAATGTCCCGCACTTACCCCATTCTGTGGCCAGAATGATGCGTCTAGCCATGTTAGATATTATATGCAAAGTCTATTGTCATTCATTGCATATCTCAGGACATTGCCATACCAAAGGAAGGAATCCTGTGTGTAGGGTCCCACATTTAAAACAATTTGTATCAACAACTAGGCCCAGCTTATGGAGGAATTCTGGAGTGTAGTATACTGTGTGTTAGGAATTTTATGTGTATTTATCTAAGTTTATAATTGGGTGAGTTGACCTCCGTCTGTTATACAGCAAAGCTCCCATTTTCTATTGTTTGATGGTGGGTAAAATTAGGCAGCCTATTTCGTTTTTGCAGAGGGTGTGCAGATTGGGTCCTCCTTTAACATCCTGGTGCATATTTTGTATGTTAGCCTTCTGGATGAAAGGAAGGAATGTACAGTCTCCAACAGGCCAAAGTACGTGGAGAAGCTGTGAATATATTATATGTAGCTCTGCATGTTTTCCAGAGTGTAAGTAACACAAAGAAGGGAGCTCAACTTCAATATACAGTGTCAGCCTCCAAGCTCAGTATAGGCTACTCTTTTTGTTGGTGAGTTAGTAAGACACCCTTGCGGGACTTGCACAAGTGATGCAAGTAAACCAAGGAAGGTGAAGGTACCTACTCACAATGCAATATGTCCACTCAATACCAGATGGTTTGTTTTGCCATATACAGTTGACACTGTCCAGGAAAGATGTTTGAAGAGTCCACTAGATAAGGGTCCTTCATGGACCAAGCCATCTGTTGCCATGGAGGCTCTGTTGTACTGTTGAGTTGAGCCTACCTCGACATACGAGTATGGAAGTCCCATGCCACTGTTGAACTAGGAAACAACTCTAGCTATATGAATCATGTTGCTTTGTTACTACCTACCAAATGGTAAATAGACCATTGCAGAGTAAACCTAAGATCCATGTCACTCGACGGCTAGTAGAGTAGCTACAGCTGCTCTCATGCAAAATGTCCCTATATCAGATTTTTGAAAAATGCAAGCCTTGAAGGGAGTTGATACATTTGTCATATACTGTTTTATTGTTTTTCGACTCCAAACCGCCACCATAGTAGGTCAAGCTTCTGTCTAACTTATTTGCCTAATTGCAAGGTTATACTTCTGCATCTGCCTTTCTGGTTATCACATGTGCATCTCCCTTTGAAACTTGTGGCAGTGCATTAAGCATTCTGTTTTTGCTCTGAACCTGAACCTTAAACTTTGATGGTAGTGGACGTTGATTTCTAGTTCATGTAGTCTGAGCTAAATGTCAAAATAAAACGAAATAGTATAAAGCCTGGTGTTTACATTCCCTTATCCATGCATCTTTCTATTCTGATTGCCTCTCAACTACATGTCTGACAATCTGTCTCCCCTGTATTACTATAATTTATAACTTACTTCCTATGTCCTTTCAGTGGCTTTTCTGTTTCATATGCATTAGTATTGCAGATGATATGCATTTGGTATTGCATTGTGGAGCTTTCGGCAATCCACTGGTGACTTTCTGAAGACTTTCAAGGTTTCCATAGCAAGCTTGAGCATCATTTGTCTTGTATGCATGGGATTGTTTGTCCCCTGTTAATTTCCTTTCTCTTTGACATTCCTTGACCCATGTGTCTATCTCTCTGCCCCCCCACCTGAATACTCTTGTCTCCGTGTCTCATTTATTCTTATGTCTGTACAGTGCCTGTCCATTGCCGTGCCCATCATGGATTCTCTCACTCCTTTTGACTCACTCATTTCCTGTCTCTATTCAGTGTCGCTCTTCTGTTCTTTATCTATAGCATTCTTTTTCTCTTTCATTCGCTCTACAGTTTCTTTTTCAAGTTCCTCACTATCCCCTTCTCTCTGTCCTGTCTAGAAACCTTCTTATTTTACCCACATACGTTTAGTGGCTTTGTTGACCATCTCCGTGATTCATCTTCTGTTCCTCGCTCTTTCACAGCCCTGGTATATTAATTTCATCTTCCAATGCTTTTTCCTTCCGATTCGGGGATGTTGGAGCATCTTTGCATAGGAACATTTCTGCAAGATGTGAAGCCTAGGTAGGTAGCGTGGCATCCAGCCTCACACACAAACCTAATCGCTGGCTTTGAAAAGCAAAACTCATCTCTGCAGCTAGGGGACTGGGTGGCATTTGTGTTGTACGCTAGCCTTCCTTCACTTTCGTACCTCTGCTTTTAACTGGTGGGGCATCTCAGCCCTTTGTCTTGCTCCTCTCACCTTGCACTGTTACCGGTAGGACAGGCGAGAGACTACAAAGGTTTTTCATGTGGATCATATTTATTCAAGCTAACCCCACTTCAGTGCTTTGAGGCCATGTGTCTTAGGTCCTTGTGGTTTCTGTTAGACAGAGATGAGAATTGCCTCCTTGGGTATTTCCCATATACTCAAAGTTGATCCTCTTTTGGAAGTCCTGGAATATCATTCACTAGCTTTTTTCCCCTTGGCAGCCAGTTGGCCTTCCATGGAGGTTTGACTCAATTACAGAATATTTGAACTTTTACCAAAGTTTGATCTGTACTAGGAAGCAAGTGGTCTTATTATGTAAGAGGTCCCAGAGGACTGTCTAGGCTTCTACTAGGAGTAGTGCACCCTTTCATTAGTTAGTCAACCAAGGCGTTCCAGAAACGGTAAATGAGGCTTAAAGACTTTTAGTATTGTACCCGACAAGCCTTAAGCAGTTTTTGAGGTTAAGTAGTAAAAAACACTGTCATTACAGATAATAAGTTAAGCGCTAAGTTGCATGAGCCGTATAATCGTTCATGATTTCAAGGTAACTTGGCCATCGCACCTGATGAGTGGATCTGGGCCTAGTCCTGCTCTGTTGGAATGCAGGGATATTATCTATAACCTTAACAAATGTAAATGTCCTCTGCATTCCACATGCTGCTTTATTTCTAGGTCTATTTCTGAGTCACAGATCTCACCTAACTAAGACATTATAAAACAATACTTTTCCCTTTACCAGAAGGCACTTGTAATTCATTCTCCTTACCTTTTATTGACTCAAAATTTCATAATTTTCATACTTAAGTTTTTATTTATTTCAAATTGTCTTAATTGAATATCCCCAAGTTTAAATCATTTGTACACAGTCGTGGACCTCATCTAGTCCCGTGATCAATGGGTATTTTTTTCTAAAAAAGAAAATCATTATATATAAATCAGAAACAAAAACTGCATTTCACTACAGTTCAGACTAAACATACAATGACTCAGTGTACTTGGAAGATTGACAAAATTGGCTGTGAGACTCATAACTTCCTTTAATAAACACCCATCATTAGTCCAGAATGCAGATTGCGCCATCATATTCTTATCAGATCATATGATGTCACCGGACCATAGTCTTTCTTCTGCCTCCGAGTTTATTTCAAAATAATCTTTCCACCCTTTTATTCATACAAAAAAAAAGACAAATCCAAATTTTCTTTCAAACCACCCAATGTTTTACTTGGTAGTGGTGTGTCCACAACTATTCATATTGTAATGTTTGTTTCTGTATAGCTCCCACCCCTCGAAGTGAGAAAAACGACATCACATACTTGATATCATAATGGAGAGATTGATTTCAGTATATTGGTATGTGGAATGATGACCATATAAAACAAAGAAGAACATAATTATTGAAATTATGAAATGTTGAGTTAATATTGAATGAGGTGAGAAGGAGTGATTATAAATGCTCTTTAGCAAAGAGGAAGTATCCCCAATAATTTATGAAGTATTAGTACTCTAACGTCATCATTTATTGACACATATTGGCAGTGTCCTATGTACGGAATCTTCAGTCTTTGTACCCACAGATAAGATGCCTCTTTTGCCTCCCTTCAAGAGAGATTCTACCAGAATTCTTCCTAGCACTTGTGACTTCTACACAAGACTGCTATCCGTTTCATTGTGTTAATGACTTTGTCCTTGTAGTTTACAGATTATGCCTGTCCAGCATCTCCTGTGCCCATGCAGGCACAGATGCAAGTAGTACGGTGCTGGCTTCAAAGGTGCGGAGACAGGCCTGGCTACATACCTCTTCTGTCACCCAGGGGGAAAAAGATTAGGAGTTGGGCCTCCTTTTCCTAAGGGCTTTTCTAGCCTTCTTTGGACAAATTCCGGACAAATTCTGAAACCAGTGTGAGGCAGAAGAGCTCTTGTGAAAAGTCTTTAGGAGATTTTCATTAAAGCCTGGCTCATAGCCTCCTAGACTCAATGTTTTCTTGAATGATCCAATCACCCAGGCATACCTGTTTTCATGGCTTTTCCAGCTGGTGAAAATGCTTGCAACAACCTCCATCACCAAGGAAAGGCCTTCCATATCGTGTAAAACAATGTTTTCACATACAACGTGAAAGAGTAGGTGAAGAAGCAGCTTTCCCCTCCCTGCTCCAGAGGCCAAGGAACATTTCTACTCAGCTGGTCAGAGTGTGTCAGTATCATTGATTGATTTTCAAAGGCATTCCCTCAGATCCCCGTATTCTTTCTTTCATGTTGTTGCCCTCAATCCCTATGTCCCTCACTTGCACCCCCAATCAGATCAGCTGCTGTAAGTTCCAAAGCTGCATGAAAAATGGAATATGGCACTGCTCAGACATGACGTGCCTTTGAGTTTTGTCCCTCTTTTTTGCCAAAGTGTCAAACAGATGGCCTCGTCTAGTTTCCAGTCTTAACCTCTGCTATCTGTGTGAGTTTAAGGTGATGTTCAGAGTGGTTCCTTTTGCTTGTTTGACCCTACAAGTGAGGAACTGCTTGTATTGTTGTGGACAATGTCACCTATTTCCACCTTCAGAATTTGTACCCTCCCTGGAGGTTTTCGTCTAACAGCAGTTATTTTTCTGTGTAAGATTCTGCTTTCAAGCCTAAGCCTGGCACCCAAAACAGTCAACAAATGTTTTCCCACTCTTAATTTGAGGCTTTTCCCATGAAACTGCTACACCTTTGCAATCTTCATATGTTGTCTGGCTATATATCTGAGGCTATTAGAACCCTCTGCCCCTGATTTTAAATGGTCCACTTTGCAAGATTATGCATGAGGACCACATTTCACCTGAAAAGCTTGCTTTGGTTTGGTTTAGGACGGTCAGTGAATGTAGTGAATTAAAGCAATGCAGGGTTGGGAGGACCCTCTGTACCTTTGGTCTAACATGGAGGACCCCTGCATGGACATCCCAGAGGCTCATGGGGCTCTTGGCCATTAGAATTTATATGGTCCACATCTGAGGACCTTCCAGCTCCATCTGGCCTCTTTGGCTGGGATCAGTAACTTATTCTCTTGGTTGCAGATGGTCGTTGGCACCACAGTAACTCATAGTTAGTCCTGTCCTGATTCAGGACCCTCTGGTACCTATTTTGACTGTCTTCTGCATATCGATCAAGTATTTCTTGTACTAAAGGCACTTCTTGCTTCCTTGATGGGTAGTATGTGCTGATATGCACAGGCAACATGTCTTGTTCTCTGTTACCAGCAGGTGGGCAGAGAGATTGCACCATCTCGTCCTCTCAATAGCTAAACTTCGCCTCTTAATTAACAACAAAATAGTATATTGCTACTCTTGCTTTTTGATAAGAGTAGGCATAGTGGGAACATTCAACACCATTTCCGAGTAGAAGTAATAACAGCAAGTTCCTACTTTCTTACCACTGGGCTAGTGGTTTAACACTCCTACCGTTTTTTTTAAACAGTGTAATTTACTTTGTTTTTTTACTTAGTCTAGTTTGCCGCCTAGTTGTAGTCGTGCATGCTGGCAGCAAAAAGTGATGACCAGAATTTGGAGGATTGATTTTTATTTCCTATAAGTACACTGTTGTTGAACATCGTTCTGAATGCCTATTACTATTGTTTCTCATGCTTCAAAAGGCCCATTCAGTTTCAGACCTCTTAATAAATCCACACAATGTTTCAACCTATAGGTACAGCGAGATAAAACAGACATTGAAAACTGCATTTAATTTGCAGTGTATTCGGTCTGCTGAGAATTTTAGCCATTGTCTTCAGCAGTGCCTCAGGTGGTGTTTCACAGTGATGATGTGGTCTCTTTTGGATTTTTCATATCAACCAAGTGATTGGTCTACTTGCATCCTTTCCATCTCCTGCATCTGGAACTGAAATGATTTTTTTAAATACGAGTGCAAAGAATACCATTCACTTACCTGGGGCATACTAAAGACTGCCGTTTGACCTGTGGAGTTTCTTTTCCAGAGAAGCAGAATTCAAAGCCACCCACAACCTTCTGCCCAGTACTTCATAACCTTGTATTTTATGTGATAAAAGGGCTTTTCCTTATAACATTTGTGCATGCTGACAGAGCCAAGACAACTTCAGTAGTTTTTCAGTATCCAGTCCCTCTTGAAGTCAATTGCAGGGTACCTAAAATGCTCCCCTCTGTGCTTTCTGCATGTTTTATATAATGATAGGGGCACCCTATAAGATGCTCGGTTCAATTGAGCCTTCCTGTGGGGGCTGTTTGGCTACTCCTATCTGATATGCAAACCCCATCTCGGTATTATACTAATGAGAAGCTTATCAAGATTCTAAGATGACATAATGTAATCTGAGCATACTAATATCCAATAGTAACAAACTCGCCTTATTTCTTACACTGTAGGTCCTTCTTACATATGATCCATCAACCTTCTATATGTGCAGTTTGCTTATAGTTTGTATGGAAAATGGGAATAGTGCTGTGGAAGTAGAAAAGCCTGGATGCTAGAGTGTCCCATTTGCACTTTCTTTTTTTACTTTGTTTCTCTGGCTAAAATCAACTAGTTAATATGTGGGTCCCATTTGCACCTTGGCTTGAGTTTTCTTAAAGAGACAGTTCTCTTTTCTCTAAACATCTTTTGGTTCTCTTCCAATTCGATGGGACATTCCATGAACATAGTGGAAGGAAGCCTAAGGATTTGCAGTGTAGGAATTACCACCGTTAATAACTTTTTCTTGGTTTAGCCTCAATAGCCCTGCATGCACCTCCTTTGTGAACGGAAATCCTTTCATTTTCTTCCTCCTTTACCCCCTTTTTCAAATCTGTCTCTTTTTAGAGTATACATCTATTAGCTACTCCCTTTTGGCTTGCTCACTGTCCTATTCTTTGTCTTCTGCTCTTTTATTTTTTCGGATGGTTGTCTCTGGCTCATTCTCCTCAAAGATGCTCATATTTGTGCCGTTAAGTCTACCAGTCTTTTATGTTCCTAATTCTTTCTCTCACTGTTGTGCCCCTTTTTGAGCTGACTCGACAGAGGATGTCACTAATATATGTACCTACAGTGGGCTTCAGCGGAGAAAATCTCTCTTGCCTCTTGCTTTTGTTAGTAGCATTTATTATTGTTCTTCTTTCTTTGCAGTGCTTCCGTTGCAGTGCATTAAACGCTGTTTTGCATCTCAAAACTACAATGAATCCTAAAGCTTTTTTCTCTCAAACATTCAGCCATTTGTCGCACATGGATTCACCAGAGTGCCACCACACTGCCACTCTGTAATGCCACACTAGCAGCCCATAAGAATCTTACTACTGTCTCAACTATTGAATTACTACTCCCATCGGCCTATTTTCCCTCAAACACCACCACTATTCCATGGTGCTACCATTTTCCATCACTACCAAAAAACCTCGCACCAACACTGTACTATCCAGCAGGCTGACATTTCCACACCCCACTACATTTCTGCCTTCTCCACGCTTAGACAACCACCTTAAAGTACCTCCCTTTAACCCACCACCATCATACTACCACACCCCAGCAAATGCGTTACTATTTCCAAGCAATACAAAGCCACCCCAGCACCACTTTTCACATTAGAACTGTACCAATCCATTTGACCACTGACTCGTGATAGCACAGTGACACTGTGAAACTCCTGAAAGTACTATCCCTCACCCGTTGTACAGCTTTCCAAACAAACCATCTTCCCAGATACTCCACTCGGCCCATAAAGTAATTCAGCGCAACCCACTACCTACACTGGCATGCAATTACCATACTCATTCACAAAACCACCTGACAGCACCAGTTCTCTTATAGCTATCACCCACCCACATTTTGTGCACAGTGACCTAATCACATTACTGCTACATAACTGAGCCACAGTAATACCCACCAGCACAGAACTTCAAAACCCTACTACTATGCTACCAGCTCTTACACTGAACTACCATCCCACAGAGACACTATTACGTAACAGCACCACATTATCAAATTCCGCCTACAAGTGGCACACACCACAATAGTTAAACAGACATAAAATACAACAAACACAAAACTCAACAATACAATTACAGCATGCCATGAAAACACCTTGACACAATAACACAACCTGCTGCTGTGAAAATCCACAAATATAGTAATAACACAACATAGGAGTTTCACAACAACACAATAAAAGTAAATCTGTGCAACAGATAGCACAGGATTAAAACCAAAATAGAACAATATAACTGTGCTTTGTTTTGTGTGAGGCAGTTTTGTGCATTATTTTGCTGTTTGTGTTTTAGTGTATTACTATTATGCTTTTGTGTTGATCTTTGTTGGTTTGTGTTTGGTGTATTATAGCATCAGTTGAAGCTTGTGCTGGGGTCTACTCAGCATGCTGATAGGCATAATAAATCTGTGCCACTGTCTTGAAAGGAAGTGCCATGAGTTTGTGACTTTTTCTATTTGTTCAGGAAGGAGGCGCACTGAAAATGTGTAGGCATGTGTTTGCCATTGATAGTTTATGTTCTGATCGTTTGTACTTCTTGGTTTTTTTTTTTTAAGGGCTACTCATCGTTCTACCTACAGAGGTCAAGAGTCCATGTATTCCTGTTCTTTGGTGACTGGCTGGTGAAGGGCAGTCTCTAGTGCTGGTCTAAAAACATCTTCAGCACACTAAGACCATTCTCCATAGCTTGGGCTTTACCGTTAATGTCCGAAATTCTCGCTTTTCTCTTATGTATAGGTTAACTTTCATAGGGCCAGTACTGGACAGAAACCACACGAAGGCCTTTCCTCCTCCTCCTCCGTGGGCCACAGGAATTTGGGAGAGGATTCCTACATTTCAGACTGTGGCTCAGATCATGGTTCTGCAGTTCAATCTGCTTGGCCTCATGCATTCTGTTTGTGCTGCATACCATATGCTGAAGGGGAAAGACTCCCCTAATGTTTTGGTGGCCTATCCTTTCTGCTCTCTGCTGGCTCAGCCTTCCAATCAGCCCATATCTCCCGGGGCGGACACTGAGATCATCTACGCAAAGCTTACTGCAACTGAATCGTGTCAGAAAAGCCAGATGGGGTGGTAGAGCTTTTTCCTTTCAGGCGGCTTGCCTGTGGAATGAGCTCCCTGGCTTTGTTAAACTTACGGAGAATCACCAAGCTTTCAGAAAACTGATAAAAACACAGCTGTTTGATACGACTAGGGGTTAGGTGGAGCGATCTCTTTCTATGGACCAGCGCCAAGACGCCTCGGCATTCGTTCGCGCTTTATAAGTGATGATCCTATCCTATCCTATCCTATCCTATATGTCTTCTTGGTGGGCTGAGGTCGCCATCGAGGTGACATATCAGCACCTGCATTTAAATGTGCTTAAGTTGTGTGTGGGTTGTCTCGTAATGAAGGCGTTCCTCCGTTCCATGTCAGGTAGCAATATTCTGGTTTTGTTGTACAATAACACTAGTGTCTACAATATCAGCAGACCGGGTGGTCTGGTGTCATACACCCTATGTTTAGAATAGATTCGCCTGTAGAAGTGTGTGCAGCACAAGGAAAACGTTCAAGTAGCAGCTCACATACCCAGCTTCATCTATCTGAGGGTGGATTCTCTCAATTGCTTCTCACTTGAGGACCACAAGTCACAGCCAAGAACAGGAAGTGTCCACAGTTTTGTGCCATACACTTCGGAACTGGCTTTAGGTTTATCGGGTCTTGGGGTCTGGCAATCCCACTTTTGTGAAAGGTATTGTGAAAGACGCAGGAGAATCGCGCACAGCTGATCCTGGTAGCTCTAGAATGGGCAAGCAGGATCTGATACCATAATCTGCTGCATTCAGCCATCCTTACTGTCCGACGCAGAGCAAACTTAGTTTCACAGCAGGATGTCAAGTGCTCCAGCCTAGTCAACAAACACTGTGGCGGCACACAAGCGAATTAAGTGGTACCCATCAGATCTTTTGTCTTCCTTATGAGGTCACAGACCTCCGCTTGGTAGCAAGGAAGCCTGCTGGCAAATCCATTGATGTAGGTCACTGGACTAAGTTTGTTCAGTGGTGTTTTCCTGGAGTTATCAACCTCTTTAAATATTGCCTTTCTTACATCTTGTATTTTGTGTTGACCTTTGCATAGCAGGGTGTGATCTGGAAGTTCTCTCTGCCCTCATGTGCCTGACTGTCTGTTGTGTGCAACTGCCACTAGTGGCGCATTTCCTAAAACACTTGATTCCTCCTCTTCCATTATTTTGGTCTTCAGTTAGATTTGAATCTCAATTTAACTTTCTTGATGGCTTCTTCGTTTGAGCCGATGCATAGTTGCTTGGTTTGACTTCTAACATTGAAGACAGTTTTGTTAAGTTGTGTTTTGCAATAGCTTCATCTGAGGGTTGGGCAAGTTCAGGCCTTATCACTTTGTTCACTTTTCAGTTTTCTACTCAATACGTTGGTCCTGTGCACCTACATATCCTTTTTTCCAAGGTTTTTTTCTGCATTTCATCTTTTCCCATCTAACAGTTTACAGCCTGGTCAAGAAAGATCCTCCTGTGGGCATTCATGCAAATTCCCCTACATCCAAGGAGCCCTTCATGGCTGTATCCAGAGGTGTTCAGGTTGCTGACAACTGCTGAGTGACTTCATGATCATATACCTTTGTCAAGCAAAACTGCCTCGTAAGACGTGACTAGTACTTTGCCCAGGTGTATTGCATGACTTTTTTGGTTAACCAGCACTACTCCATCCTACCTTCCTTTTTTTTTTTTTTTTTTTTTTTTTTATTACAGCTTGATAAGAACATGTCATAGCAAATAGTTAATATATATATAGAGAAATAAATTCCTAGGCAATCTCCAATTCATAAGTAAACATCCATCATATTTAAATTATAGGAAAACAAGAGAAAAAGCTAAAACATGCATTTAGTACAGGTGTTATGGGTTTTATTTTTTCATGTTACTCACATGGTCAATAAGAAATATTTTACATACAATGTAAGTTTAAAAATAATGAATCAACAATAATAAAAGTGCATATACAATACAATATAAAATAGGTGGCAGCTAGTAATGAAAACTGGCAATCGACGCGCGTTTCGGCGTACACACCGCCTTCATCAGGAGTAGCCACTTAGGTATCTATAATAATAAAAAACATATAATTGTAGACAAATAAATTATATTTCTCTTTATATCAAACACATAATTCAATCCCTGTACAAATACTTTCTCAAATTCCCTATCTTATAGTTTGATATCGTGTCTGTGATAATAGAAAGCTAATGTAAATTCATTTATAAACATTCCAGACCAATGATATCGTTGTTATGGATTGCAGGTAAAGAGAAGATGGAAAAGAAACAGAGCAGAAAATAGAACAAGAAAAATAATCTTACAAGGGTAAACTTACTTAAAATATTACAGATCAGTCATTTGGAAGAACTCCGTATTTGGGGTGCAGTCTATCCGGTATAAGTATTCGCTGTAGGTATAACAATTACAAAGAACAAATTTGTTATTTATAATTGTTTAAACATGTTAAATTGAAGTTGACCATAATGGAACCGAATGTTCCACATTATATTTAAATTGGGGGATTAATTAGCTATAGATTTAGAATTATATAATGTGACTTACTTTCACAAATCAAAGGATAAAAAAGATCATCTTAAGAGCGATCCTATTTCGATGCGAGATATAATAGAGAATCTAAAAATAATAATAAAACATAATAATTATGTTTATTATGTTAAATCCAATAGCAATGATAAACTAATTTTTTAGTAAGGCCTTATATAATCTAGATAAAGATGAATTTTCAGCATTACACTCCCTAGCCCAAAATAAAGATTTGATAATAAAAAGCTGTGACAAAGGGGGTGGCATAGTAGTCATCAACACGCATGATTATGAACATAAAATGTCTAATATGCTTAGCGATAATGAGTTTTACTCTAAAATATCATCCAATCCCTCAGCTTTGATATCTAAAAAGATTCAAACTTTGACCCATCATGCCTTAGTTGCAGGTGAAATTACTAACAAAGAATATGATTTTTTAAACTTTAATAAAAATAAAATAGCTTGTATTTATGGGTTACCTAAAATCCATAAGAATACCACAGATCCTCCTTATAGACCAATAGTTTCAACAATTGGGACTATTACTGAACCTTTATCCAAGCTGGTTGATTTTAAATTACGTCCCTATATTTCGAAAATTACTTCCTATATTAAAGATACAGGGGCAATGATTAATAAAATAGAAAACATTAGATTTAATCCCCAAAGAGATATTCTAGTGACTCTTGATATAGAGTCACTATATAGCAACATCCCTATAGAGGGTGCATTAAAAGCTACAGATTGGTTTATTGATGAATTTAACATACCTTGTTCCAAAAAATTCATACTTGATTGCCTAGATATAATACTTAAAGAAAACATCTTTGAATTTGGTGATACTTTATTTAGACAAGTAAAAGGCGTAAGTATGGGTGCCTCTGTCGCACCATCTATAGCCAATATTTATATGGCTGCTTTTGAAACCAAATTCATATACAATGAAATTGCACCATTTTTTGAGTCTATCTCCGTCTGGTCCAGATATATAGATGATATCTTTTTTATCTGGACCGATGGAGAAGACTCATTATCTGAATTCTTAATATGGCTTAATGCTGCAGACGAAAATTTAAGATTCACAGCCCAGAAAAGTGTAGAGAAAGTGGAATTTTTGGATATTATAATAAGACATGCACTAGGTAAGTTAGAAGTAGATCTTTTTATAAAACCAACAGCAAGGAATACTCTTTTGCACTTCAAAAGTTTTCATCCTCGTAATCAAAAGCAAAGTATTCCGTTCTCTCAGTTCCTGAGAGTTCGTAGAAATTGTACTAACCTAAATGACTTTGATAGACAAGCAGCGGATATGAGAAAAAAATTTCTAGAGAGAGGATATCCTCATCGTTTAGTAAGGGATTCCTACAAACGTGCGAGATTTTATGACCGTGACCATCTACTCAAATCAAAAGATGCTACTGAGAAATCACAACTGGTATGCATTACTAGACACTCTACCCTGGATGGTAAAGTAAAACAAATCATCAATGCTAATTGGCATATCCTCAATAGTAATCCTGAACATCAAAAACTGGAAAAACCTCTATTTGCTCATAGGCGTAATAAAAATATCAAAGATCTTATCGTCCACTCTAGGTTTAATAAAACAAGTCCAGTTTTTATTCAGAAATCTATCGATGGTAGTTTGCCAATTAGAGGAACAGTTAAATGTTCCTCTTGCAAATCTTGTGATTCGATTTTAAGTGGAGAAACTTTTGTCCACAATGGATTCACTATACAAGCAACAGAAATGTGGAACTGCAGAACACAGAATACAGTGTATTTCATTCTTTGCCCATGTCAACTTGGATATGTCGGAGAAACATCCCGAGCTATTCACACCAGAATTACTGAACATCGTTCTGCCATTAGGACAGCGAAACTAATTGCACCATTAGTTAAGCACTTTATTGAGATGAACCACAAACCGGAAGATCTCCGTTGGAGAATTCTGGAGAAAATCAGAACCCCAAATAACAAAGGTGGTGAGAAAATACGCAGAAAGCGTGAGGTTTTTTGGATTTTTTCACTCAATACTTTTAAGAAGGGATTAAACAATGAAATACCCTGGGAGAATGCCATTATTTGACAGATTTAATGATTATCTTGTACTTTGTACATATAAGTTAAAAATAGTTTGATTTACATTTACCGTTTTTATGATAATTCTTTAATGGACTCCTTACATTAAACCGTTTCTGAGTTCTTGTTTTTGTCGAGCGGACTATGATATGTACATATCAATAAAGTTTGTTGAATATCGGTAGTTCGAGCAGTATAGTCTGCTTTCGCTTTTGCCTGCTTCTTAACATTAAGCAAGGTTCTTTCCTCTAATAATTAGAACTTCTGTTCACAATTAAATATCCTCGCAGTGTTTTTTCATCTTATTTTAATATCTAACACAACAAAGATATAGCATTATCCATATAAATATTTAGATTAAGGAAAGGATTAATTATTTAAAAACAATAAAATCCGCATATGACGCAACACACGTGACTTGTCATAAGACTTGGTCACCAATATAAGAATGGTGTCACGTGATCTATCACATGATCTACCAACGAGTATATATTCGTAGAGGGAGTCTGTATCCCTTGCTATCCCGTTTTCTTCTGTGCTGCGCGATACGCCGGAGGCCATTTTCAGCCCGACCAGAACGATATAAGGTAAATTTAGCTCACCTTAAGTGAAACTCTATATTAGACTCACTTATTGTAGACATTATATTGAGCCCATACTCGGTTTATGTGTTTTTCAGGTTCCAGAAATACCATTCGTGGAATCCCTTTAGAATCGTAGAGGCATCGTAACAACATCGTTTAACTGTATGGCAATTTGAGCCATGGTTAGTCTATTTTTCTCCTTACTATCAATAATCACATGAAGGTTAGCTATCCATTTTGAGATAACTCATCTGTTTTTCTTCTAGATACTCTACTTCAACCGATTTTATCAAAACAATTAAATTAGGCTATCACGCAGACTAAGGCTTTATTTGGATCATCATTTTTTCTCCGAACCTTAAGGGACACAAAAGGTAGTTTATTTACTGTTTTCCTTACTAAAAAATTAGTTTATCATTGCTATTGGATTTAACATAATAAACATAATTATGTTTTATTATTATTTTTAGATTCTCTATTATATCTCGCATCGAAATAGGATCGCTCTTAAGATCTTTTTTATCCTTTGATTTGTGAAAGTAAGTCACATTATATAATTCTAAATCTATAGCTAATTAATCCCCCAATTTAAATATAATGTGGAACATTCGGTTCCATTATGGTCAACTTCAATTTAACATGTTTAAACAATTATAAATAACAAATTTGTTCTTTGTAATTGTTATACCTACAGCGAATACTTATACCGGATAGACTGCACCCCAAATACGGAGTTCTTCCAAATGACTGATCTGTAATATTTTAAGTAAGTTTACCCTTGTAAGATTATTTTTCTTGTTCTATTTTCTGCTCTGTTTCTTTTCCATCTTCTCTTTACCTGCAATCCATAACAACGATATCATTGGTCTGGAATGTTTATAAATGAATTTACATTAGCTTTCTATTATCACAGACACGATATCAAACTATAAGATAGGGAATTTGAGAAAGTATTTGTACAGGGATTGAATTATGTGTTTGATATAAAGAGAAATATAATTCATTTGTCTACAATTATATGTTTTTTATTATTATAGATACCTAAGTGGCTACTCCTGATGAAGGCGTTGTGTACGCCGAAACGCGCGTCGATTGCCAGTTTTCATTACTAGCTGCCACCTATTTTATATTGTATTGTATATGCACTTTTATTATTGTTGATTCATTATTTTTAAACTTACATTGTATGTAAAATATTTCTTATTGACCATGTGAGTAACATGAAAAAATAAAACCCATAACACCTGTACTAAATGCATGTTTTAGCTTTTTCTCTTGTTTTCCTATAATTTAAATATGATGGATGTTTACTTATGAATTGGAGATTGCCTAGGAATTTATTTCTCTATATGAATATTACCCTGTCCTAGGAATACAACTATTTGCTGTTCAGGGGGTCCTTGTTTTTTTTCCATTGATAGCAAATAGTTAAACAATCATGGCAACCAGATCAAAAAAATATATATATATAAGTATACTATACAAATATTGTTACAACGGCAGAGTTGGGTAGGTCAAGCACAGTAGGGAAAAAAAAAAGAAAAAGTTAGTTGTTATATCAATCCAAGAAAGGCGCCCATATCCTCAAACCCCTCTCTCGCCTCCTCCTACCACTTTTTAAAAACACAGCTGATTCCAGATTATGGAGAGTGAGAAATCTTGCTCTCCAATTCAGAAAGGTTGGAGGTAACAAGTTAATCCAGTCAGACGTTACACATAAACGGGTTAAAGACATTGCAATACAGAGAAGGGCAGATTCAGAAAATGATCTGTCAGAATGTAAATCAGTCTCGCAGCCCGTTATTACTAATTCAGGAGAGAGTACTACCTGAATGTTAAGGAAGCTATTAATAAACAATTGGACATCTTGGAGAAATGTTTATAATTTGATGCAGGAAAAAAACATGTGTACATCATTGGCTGCTGACAGACCACATCTTGGACAACCCTGAACACCACTACCTCCCCATTTTGAAATTTTAGCGGGGGTAAAATACAAATCAAACAGAGCCATATAGCTTTGAGAACGGAAACTCCCAGAAATCAATACGGCATTAGAAAGATCCAGAGCTTGAGTAATATCTTTATCAATCTTACCGAACTTAGCTTCTAGTTTTGCTTTCTGAGAGGAAAGATCGTCGGGGAGGGCTGTTAGTAAATTATGATAAAGGGCGCCTATTCGAGCCCTCCTTAAAATTAGATCCATAAGAGTATTTTTAATAAGTGCAGTAGGGATATTATTAAGGAAATGATCTATATAACTGCGTAACTGTAGGTACTTAAAAAAATCATGTGAGAACAGGCCGTACTTGTCTTTTAAAAATGCAAAAGAGGCCATATTGCCCTCATATAGTAAATCTCCCAATGTAAGAATACTGTGGGATCTCCACCTAATTGTAACCAAATCTTGAAAAACTGAGGGAAGAAGCCTAGCGGCAGCCAAAGGTGTGTGAAAATTAATTTTGGGTATTAACCATTTCCGACGAACCTTCCTCCAGACTGAGTGCATAGCTGCAATAACCTTGAACTTCGTCTTTTTATAGTAGCTGGGTTCGAGAACCATAAGAAGCGACCCCTTAGCCTCTTGTCCCAAACCAATCTCAAAAATGGAGGGACTACATGGTGAAGGAAGTGAAACTCGCGATCCAAAAAGTGGGAGAGCAAGGTGTTGAAGTAGGGCGGCCCAATTATATAACAGACTAGGAACTGACCACCCACCTCTGTCCAATAGTAGGACCATCCATTTGGCAGCCCTACGAGGCATGCGATAACTCCACAAAAACCTATTGCAATATCTTTCTGCATTGCTAATACTGGACTGCGAAAATTCAAGAGGGATGGTCCTAAAAATATACAAAAATTTCGGTAAGATCAACATCTTTAATACATTCCTCCTACCAAATAAGGAAAGATGTAAGTTGTCTAACCTGCGCAAAGTAGTATTGGCGATATCTATAATAGGTAAAATATTCATATCCGGTATCTGTTCTACTGCAGCCGAAATTTTAACTCCCAGATACATTGCACTTTGCACTACTGGTAACTCCGAGGGTGCCATAGTTGATGATTGGATAATCTGGGTTTTCTGCAGATTAAGTTTATACCCTGAGAGTCGGCCGAAGGAGTGCGTAAGGGTCTTAATAGCCAAAGACGAAGGTGACACATTACTAGTTATAACTATGATGTCATCGGCATATGCCAACGCTTTGAAATCGACCGCATTAATCTTAACAGGCTCGATATTGCTAGAAAGCTCTAATTTATTTTAAAAAGGGTCAATATAAAGAGGAAATAAAAGGGGCGAGCAAGGACAACCCTGTCTTGTGCCTCTACTTATCTCAAACGGCTTTGATAGCGTCCCTGAAATTGATAAAAAATTGCTTGACGGGTGATGTAAAGTGATTGTAGGGCATGTACAAAGTTGGGTGAAAACCCCTTCCACTGAAGAACCCTCTACAGAAAACCCCAGGCAACCCTGTCGAACGCCTTTTCGGCATCCAACAGGATTGCTCCGAGGGGGGAATGGGTGGCTTGGGCCCAATACAGAAGAGCAATAACACGGCGGACATGGTCCGCCGTGTCCCTTCCGGGGATAAATCTGTGTTGCCCTATAGAGACTAATGGGGATATGACCAAAGCTAATCTAGCCGCCAGTATCTTTGAAAAATTTTTACTGTCCGTATTTATCAAAGAAATCGGACGAAACGAGGCGGGATCCAGTTCGGGTTTCCCTTTTTTTTTTTTTAATCAAAATAATTGTTGTAGAGCGTCAAGAATCTGGAATAATACCAAGCTGGGCGTCTCTGAGAGTCGTTAAAAGGTCCTCCTGAATCTCTGAACATAATGTGCTGTAAAATTCCAATGGAATAGAATCAGGACCTGCTGCCTTACCACTAGCCAATGAATTTAATGCTAATTCCACTTTGTCCCATACAATGGGTGCAGCAAGAACCGTATTTTGATAATCCGAGATTTTGGCTGTATGAAGTTCCTCAATAAGAGCACCAAATTCGAAATTTATAGTATGGGAGGTGACTTCCTCGGTATATAAAGAGCGATAAAATTAAGAGAAAACTGACAAGACCCCATCAGGGGTATCATGAATAACCCCCAAAGGATCCTGAATCCTTTTAATACAGTTAGCTAAACCACGCTGCTGAAGCCGCTTGGCGAGGACCCGCCCAGATTTCTCACCATACTCGAACATTTGTCGAGCGGTAGTGCAGATATTTAGCCGCAAGGTCTTGACCAAAGAACTCAAGCAAAGAGGCTTTGATTCGTGCAACCTGGGTCTGAATTGGAATTACATCCCCATCCACCCTGATCGTGCTTGTAAGTAAAACTTCAGCACTGCGTAATTCATCAAGTCGAGCCTTAATTTGATCCTGTATTTGCTTCTGGCGAAAAAATGAGAAGCTTTTGGTCTCCCCACGGACAGCGGCCTTGAATGAGTCCCAAACTATGTTACTGGGGGCAGAAGCTCTATTAATATTCAAAAATTCAATTGCCCAAGGTCTCAAATGATCTAAGTAGTTTGTATCGAGTAACAATTTTCGCTCAAAAGTCCAGGGTCTTAGGATTCTTGCAACGGCTGGTGTGTTGAACTTAATAACCAAAAGGTTGTGGTCTGACATGATTCTAGGAAGAATTTCAATTGATGAGGTAAATGCCAGTTGATCAGAGACAAAAAAATTATCCAATCGGACCATTTTCTTATGGGGGGGGGCAGAAAAGTAAGTAAAGCCGTCTTTATCATTACAATGGGAAAACCATAAATCAGACATAGAATGTTCTTGAACAAGGCCTTGCAGAGCTCTGTAAACTCTAGGTTTTCGGCCCAGGTAGATCTGCCCTCCAGTTAAGTTGAAATTAGCTGACAAATCAATATTGAAATCCCCACAAAGACAGATAGGCTGGGGCCATAAAGCCAATTCAACATTTAAAAAGTCTAGAAGTACAGGGTCGTCCAGATTTGAATTATACACTGTACAAACTGTCAGGGTTGAGCCATTGATCAGGAGCTGCGTGATTGCCCACCTCCCCCCAGCATCTTGGCTAAATCTTACACATGAACCTACCCCCCGTTTCATTAAAATAGCCACCCCCCTTATCATGGAAGTCTGGCGGGAACACACTATCAGATCAAACCCAGGAATTTTAAGACATTCTCTATTGTTCCAAGGGACGTGGGTTTCCTGCAAGCAAAGTACCTCTAAATGAAAAGCATGAATAATCCGTGCAAATAGGGCTCGTTTCTTCCCATTATTCAGGCCGCAGACATTCCATGAGGCAATAGAAATTTTACCCGTTGTCATTAGGAATTTGAAAGAAACATCACAATTATAATAATTCACTGATTTAAACCAAGATTGCCATGATTAAAGCAGTAAATTTCAAGCTTATTTTTTAAATGCGCCCTACGCCCACCCACCCAACCACCCCACACCCCTGCTGAACCACCCCACCCCCCATGCCCAAACCACCCCCAAACAGGGCAGGGACCAAGATCCCAGTGATGGGAAACCGGTATAAGCAGGGACCCCCCCCCCCCCCCCCCCCCCCCAAGAGAGACTGCCAATTCCTCAAAGAAAATAGCTAAAGAGAAAGAAAAAGGTATATGATTATAGACTTCACATTGCAAACAATTAAAATTACATTATACATTCATTGTAATGTAGCCAAATATGCTTTAGCTTGGATTTCAGACTCAAAAAATCTGGTCTGGCCTTGAAAAATGATTTTAAGTTTAGAAGGAGAGAGCAAAGAAACTTGTGCCCCCTTAGACTGAAAAGGGGTGATCAGCTGGCGGAGCTGCCACCTCCGCTCTACCGTGGCTGGGCAAAAGTCCGGTCTAACAAAGAACTGACAACCTTTCCCAGACCTTTGCTTATCAGGCCTGGCTAGATCGTAGATCCTTTCTCTGGCTAGAAAATTGTGCAAACAAATTAAAATGGCACGAGGCCTATTGTCAGTCTGACCCAGGCGATGCTTTAATTTGAAGGGGAAACGGTGGGCAGGCTGGATCTCCAGCCGCCAGTCCCATTCCTTCACCTCTGGGAATGCTTCCGTAAATAAATCAATGACAAACTGGCGGATGTCTGAGTCTTCCATTCCCTCGGGAACCCCCAAAATTCTTAGATTGTTTTTGTGCCCGATTGGTCATCTTCGAGAGTAGAGATCCGAGTTTCTGCTTCAGTGACCCTAGATGCAATATCCGTACAGGTCTTGATTACTCTGCGCAGAGAGTTTTGGACCCTACGACATGCTCACTGCGCGCGGGCACTCTCCTGTCGCGTCTCCTCACGGTGGGCCATAATTGTTTGATAAATTATAGCCAATGACACTTCACCGGGAGGGGAACCGGATTTAGATTCCAGAGCATGGGACACTAAGGCTTGAGAAGTACCTTGATGAGCTGACTGTACAGAAAAAGAATAGTCCCATGCCAATGAGCCAATGTTTGAGCCAGGGTCTAACGAAGAAGCCTTGCGAACTGTGGGGGGGGGGTCTCTAAAGGTGCCAATGGAACTCAAGACATCGTTGGTTCGCCAGTCACCCACATCACTGCCCTCATCCTCTGTCCAGTCTTTGTCCACTCCGGTATCCTCGCCTGAAGAGCCCGTATGATCAGATAATGAAAAAAAATTGTGGCCATCTGTATCAACAACAGCAGCTGAAGAGGGAACAGGAATCTGCGACAAAGCAATGTGAGGGACAAGGGAACCAGCCGTTTGTGAGCTAGGTATTAGGGCTAATGGGACTACATCTCCCAGCAACCCCTGTGATGGTACATCCAAGCCCGGACCCAGGGCGGCCTCTGCGCAGGGAGCCGATGTCACCAGAGTACCAACCAGTTGCTCAGCTTCACTATAGAGAACCGTGGCCGAAGATGTACCCCCTTCAGCGCCGCCAGATATCACAGCGGGAGAGGTAGAGGAAGAAGCTACAACCGCATCCGTGGCTGGAGAACCGGCTGGAGGAGCAGGAGGAAAACCAGGAGACCCTGCAGCATCAGGGCCCGGATTGCCCCCGCCGGTCGAGCTCACCCGCAGCTTGAAGATCGCAGGAACCGGAGCCGAAGACTTGGAGATTTTGCTGGCTATGCTGGTAGCCGCCTGAGTCTTTCTGGGGACATCTTTAATCGGCGCTAATACTAGAGGTGAAGGATGAGCCAAAGCAGGCGTTTGTGCCCCTGCTACGGACCTCGCAGTGGCCCGAGCAGGGACCCGCGAGTGACTTTTCGGAGGCATATCGAAAGACGGGCCAAACCGATGAAACTGGGGACACCTCTCAAGGCAGTATACAAACAAACCACCAGCAGGAAAGCGGCGTGCCGAGATCCGCGAACGAAGATCGCGGCGCAGATTCCAAAGCTGCCAAAGCAACATCCGTAAGGACTTCTTAGTATGGAAACATCGAGATTGGCAGCTCCTGATGGGGGGGAGAGAACGCTAGCACCGGCTCACTCGGCCAGAAGAGTGGCCGCCATCTTGCCCGTGTCCTAATTAGGTGCTGCGCCAATAGTTACTCCATGCTACCTTCCACAGGGTATTGTGTTGGGACTCATTGCTGGGTTGAGGGATCTGCAAGAAGATGCATATCCATCAGAAGAAAACATTACTTACCATTGGTAACAATATTTCTGGTGGATACATGATCTTCCTGCAGGTTTGTCACAGCCCGTCCTCCTCCCCTCAAGAGCTAGTGGTGTGAATAATAAGCTCCCAACGTATGCAAACGTATGTGCTGTACTGTGTAATTGGCTGTCTCAGTCCGTCTCCGCACACCTCAATTGGAAGTGGAAAAAATTCAGTAACTGATTTTATTGTGCCTGTTGGCACCTTTAAATCCTCCAGTTTCGTCATGTCCTGAGTCGCGGCTCCTCCAAAGTCGCTGCTGGCCCAAAGTCACAGCTTGAGCTGCATGGTGGCACTGGAGAACTAGTGAAAATCTTTCCCGGACCAGTCTGAATCCTAGAGGGATAATTCTTATGAAGGGTAATAGGCAGTAAGTTTATGTATCCACCAGAAATATTGTTACTGAAGGTAAATAACTTTTTCTTCTGGTTATTTTTCTGAACCAGTTCCTTCTCCTGCAAGATGGAGACTTTGACTCAGATGTTTGCAGCCATCCAGAAGATTAACACTTACGTTTAGTGTACCTGAAGGATGCTTAAGACTATAGATCTATATTGCAGGAACATAGACGTTTTCTACAATGTATAGTAGGATACCAGCGCTAATATAAAGTATGTTGGCCTTTGGTCGTTGTATGACCCTTCTTACCAAATTCCTACTGTCCGTGATTAACTTCCAGTGGCTGTAGAAACTCCACTACTATCCCTTGTTCCTCATCCCTGGTGGCCTCAATAAGGGCAGCAGAGTTTGGCTTATCTCTGACACTCAGAGCTGTGTTCATTTTTGTTTTCTCACTAAACACCAAGGGTAGATCCTTTCAGAAGTATCAATGAAAAGTGACTGGTCACTGTATGGGGAGAGCTCCCTGCTGGGAACTCCAGTCAGTGCCTTATGGGACAGATCTGCTAAGCCTCCCTGCTCGTAAATATGTTGGAGCAGCGCATAACAGCCCACCACTGGAAAGCCTTCTTCCCAGGAATAAGAATCAAAATGGTGATCATACACGCAGACAACATCAGAGCCCTCTTCGGTGAACGAAAATAAGGGGACATCCCAGATCACCTTTGTCAAAAACAGGTGGTTCACCTTTATCCATAATGCTGTAATGGAATTTCATTTGAAAAAGGAGATTTTTCTGCCCACGTTCTTCCGATGTACAGATGCTTGTTGTACTGAGAAGACACTTCACAATGAACATTAAATGGACACTTCAGTTTTATGGTGATAAATACAGGGTCTGTGATAAACGTTTTTGTGACCTTTTCAGGAAATGATCCTAGTATTGGTGATGGCTAAGGCCACTGTTGCCAGATGGATTACATCCTGAATTACCCACTTGGGCACTCTGCATGGGTCCAAAACGACATCTTTTTCCTGGACAATCTCCACAAGATTTATTGCAGTTTCATTGATCCTCTTCTGGCATGTCCATTTCTAAGCAACCATGCTGGGCAGCTACATGAGCTGCCCTAGCTAAGTACATACGACCAACATTATGCTGTTGAAGCATCACCCTAGAAGTAAATCCAGAATTTCATAAGCAGATTGTTAGAACTCGCATCCTTGGCGTGATTTGCCCTAACGTTTTACCTTCAGACCTTCTGTTTTTGCAGGCCTTATGAATCTGTGCAGTTTATCATTGCTAACTGGTGTTAAAGTGCATGTGCTTTCTACTTAAAACATGGTAATATTGGCTTATCGGCAATAGGCATATTTAATTCACTTATAATCACTAGTAAAGTGCACTACATGTGCCCAGGGCCTGTAAATTAAATGCTACTAGTGGGCCTATAGCACTCATTGTGCCACCCACTTAAGTAGCACTTTAAACTTCTTAGGCCTGTGTGTGCAGTTTTAAACTGCCATGTCGACCTGGCAAGTTAAACCTCTTATAACACACACGAAGGAGTAGGGAACTGAAATGCAAAGGTGGCACATGCTAAGTGAAAAAATAACTGCCCTCACTTACAAAGTTGTGACATGCTTCATCATTAGGCTTGCTTCAATACACCTCTGCGCAGACCCACACCTGGTGTGGAGCAAAAGGGAGGGGAAAACAAAGCAAACATAAGTTGGAATCACCGCAGAAAAGTGCAGTGAAGGTTAAAACTAGCTCAGAAGTGTCCCCTCTCGAAATGTTATTCCTGGGCCCACCGGCTAGTTCTAAAAACGTGAAGGATAGTGGTGATAGGAGAAGATAAACCACCAGAGCTAAGGCAGCCACCACAGCTCTTCAGCGTGGTGTTCCAGTTCTTGACATCTGCCAGGTGGCCACGTGGTCATCTCTGCACACGTTTGCCAAACATTATTGGCTGGATAATCGGGTCTGTAAGGAAGGCCTCTTCAGTTGTTCGGTCCTACAGGACTTTCTGGTCTAACACTTTTCTGCAGTCACTCCTCCGGGGATGGTATTGCCTGGGTATCTGTTCTAAGGTCAGGAATCTGCGGCTAGATGTCTCTATCAGATGGACAAGTTACAACTTTGGTAATGCCTTACCTGGTAGAGATATCTACCGCATATTCCTTACCGACTGAGCCACCCACCCACCCACCCGCCCATCCTTCCTGCACTGCAGGTCAGTTTGTGTCAGGGCTGTTCCACTTCAGGAACCTTGCAGTTTTTTAACACATCATGGTCCGTCTTTTCATGGCTCTGCGCTTCTGCCGTGGAAAGTCGTGAAAAGTAGTGACGTCAGTGCACCGAGGTGGCTCCTATATAGATGACGCAAACGTCATGACGGTGAGGAACCAGGCGCTTACAGCGTCCTGCCAAGTCGACTGGCACCACCTGTCGGTACGCAGGGGTACTGCTATCAAAAATCTTCCGGATCCAGCCTATCGTCTGGAAGTTCTAAGGTAAGGAATCTGCAGCTAGATCATGTCTCTACCAGATAAGGCATTACCGAAGGTAAGTAACTTATTTTTCACTACTGCCAGGGCCACTCTCTCCCATAGGATAACTTTGGAGATGCCTTATTAATTTTATAAGTGCAATTTCCTAGTAGAAAGAGATGATCCATTCAAGCTTGGTGTCTCTGGAATTGCAATTTACAATCTGACTTCACCATAAGTAAAGATTTTAAATTGCTATTCCGAAAATGCAGTTTTAGAAAATTGGTATTTTCTGGCTTTAACCTTTTAGTGCCTGCTGCCTGTCTCTGACCACATGTCAGCGATGGGTGAAAGATGGCCACACACCATGGGAGCTTTAGGGGTGACTTGAAGGGCCCCCCAGCAGGATGGGAGGGAGGAGCTGGATCCAGACTCCCTTACACCTGAATAGGCTGTGTCCTATCCCCACACAAAGGGCTGCATACTCCCTTTAGTGAGTCTGAAGCCAGGGCCGGAAGTGCATGTGTGCACTGTAAAAACTTATCTTTGAAGTCTCCACACTTCAATAGCGACCACTGGGTATAAAAACTGGACCTCCGATTCCACTACTTCAGTACACTTCTGGATCTGTGGATACTCTGCCAGGGAAAAGGACTGTTGTGATGCCGAAAGGACTGCTACTCTGCTGGACTCCTGCTTTGCTGACCTGCTGCCCTCTTGCCTTGCTGAGTAGGAATGGACCTGCATATCTAACCCTAGAACCCAGAGTGACTCCACGGATTGGCTAGCTAGCTGACTGGCCTTCTGATCTGAAGCCTTAGGGACATGAAAAGCTTCTGGAAACCTTGTATCCTCACCTGGACTCTGCCATCTATGAGTCTACCCTGCCAAGTGGTGCCACCCCACTCCTGGATCTTTGGAAGTGGACCTAAGGTGCTTACCAGCAGAACCGAGCGTTGAGCTGTGCATGCTCTAGCCAAACCGCATCTCCTCAGCTGAGCAGTGCACCCTCGAGCAGAACTGATTCATTCTGCTGTTGCATGTATTGGGCCCTGTGCAGAAGGTCTGCACCACCCTTCGCATCTTCAGAACTGACACATTGCCAACAGCGCGGCGCATCTCCAGTCCAGGTCCCCGCATCCCTCGTGGAAGCAAGCCGCTGTCGACAGGATCCTCTTTGACGACGCAAAAGACCTCACACCGCGGTCTCGCCCATCTTGAAACCAATGCATCGCTTCGACTGTATGGCACTTCTTGCCTCGGATCCATGCAGCGCTCCTCAAACAGGATTTAAGGTACTTTGTTCAGCGGGTTTAACCTGGTCACTGTAACCGGCCCGCAATCCATCGCGGTCAGCCTGAATGGGTGACTTTGTCCCGGTCCGGCGTGGGCAGATATCCCTTGTTGGCACTTGATGTTGTTTGACGCTATGTTTACACAATCTTTCAAATTCAATATCTCCGGTTTCCCTGATTGAATTTTTGTTGTTTTGATCTTGTTTTATTTATTAAAAAGTACTTTCTTTTTCTAAACTGGTGATCTTTTTGTGTGGTGTGTCTTTACTGTTTGAAGTGATGCACACATACTTTACACATTCCCTTCAAGTTAGGGCTGACTGGTGCCAAGCTACTAGCAGGGGAGCACAAGTTAATTTGGGGATTGCTGGTGCCGTACCCTGACTAGGATTGTGACTACTCCTTGATCAGGGCTCACATCCCAGTGAACCAGGAACCCAATTTCTAACACATATGTTCCTTATAAGCACCACACAACCCTTGCCAAACCGCTGTAGCACCATGAGTGGGGGCATACAACCCTCCCCACTGCCTAAACCTACACTGCACAAACATCCCCTTTTATCTCCCCCCTCTAATGAAAAAAGAAAATGTTTCCCACAGGTCTTCCCTCTGAAATGTTCTTTTTGCTATCGGGGCTGGCTTTAGGGCAGTGCGACCGCGCCGGGCGCTGACTTTGGGTGGGGCCATTGTTTGAAGTATAATATAGCTTTAAAACCACCTGCTGCCACGTTCCTAGCCTCCAGCAAATTTCAGGCAACAATAAAAATGTAAACATAACTCCGGTGATTAATGTTCTTCCTAGAGAGATCGGAGGTTTGTCTAGTGGAAGTTTTGACTCATCATAAAGTAGCACATAGGGTTAATATGACATAGGGTTAATATGCCTGCTCCAAAGTACCTGTACATGCAGAACAACGTGCATATAATATAAATAGTTCAGTGGGTTGCTACTTTACATGAGAGATCCTTTTTTTGGCCTTGGTCCTTAGAATCTTTCAACTTCCAACACTCTCTTTCTGACCCTTCAGTTATGAGCTAAATCATATTTTGGTTGCCACCGCCTTAGTGAAAGAAAACAGTTTGTTCCTGTATGCGTGCACGGTTGAATATTTTATTACCTTGGGAGCGGTTTCTGGTCCTGCCACTTGAGTGGAAAGTTAGCCACTTGTTAATGATGGTAAAGACCCTGGTGACTACAAGTAACAGTCACTATAAAGGAACGATATCTGTTTAATACCTGCTTCTGCGTTTCAATCTGTCAGTCTTCTCTCCCCATTAGCCCATCAGTTACACCTGTTCCCCTGTTTTTGGCAGTCTGTCTAATTCTTCTCTGGCTTGTTTGTTGTTCCTTCATTCCTGAAGGTCTTTCATTTGGGCTTTTTACTGATTTCGCTCATCTTTTCTCGCTTGGAGTTGTCACACATTTTCTTGATTTATTTTTTATTTTTTTTATATTTTCTCCTCCGGCTCCTATCATTTTTTCTTTTTCGTAGCTCTATATGGCGCAAACTTAACCCAAAGGTATCCGAGCGCTTTACATGAGCACCAGCTGCTTTTTACACAAGGGCCGGTTCTTCCGATCTGAAAAAGACCGCCGTAGCAGTTAGGCTACATCCTCGCCCCAAGGAATTCTGTTTCCCTTTTTGCTTATATCCCCCCATGCTTGCCTTATTGTCTGACTGCTTCTTTATAATCTGCACCACCAGGGCTTTAAGTGGGATGAAAAAACTGGGGGGCCCTCTCAAAGGGGCGTGGTCAATGTAATTAGGGCGTGGCTTAAAAACACGTAAACTAAAAATCTGTGCTTAGCATAGTGTGCCGTCCGACTTGTATTTTGCTGTTCCTGTCATTGCGTCCAGATACGATACAAGTCACATCATACCTACAAGTCAGGACTATTGGCTTTGTCAATGGTTGCTAGTTGCATAAGATAAATAAGCAGCAACTATGGCTTGTATATAATATTGAAAACACTTCCACTTAAAAATGAGATATGAAGCTGTGTGGGGGGGAAAGACTGCACGCTAAATACATTTGTAAATTTGTGAGAGGGTAGTATCATTACGAAGTGTGTGCACTGCAGTATTCCAACCTACGTCAACATTTATGTGTAAAGTATCTGAAAAGGCAACACTTTACTTTCTTCCTCGTAAATTTGCACCCCATATTTTTCTCAGTAATTTAAATGCAGATTTTAAGCCACAGTGGAGCACGGTTTGCATCCAGCCCGTGACAAGGGAATAAAATGACAGCTATGCGAAGGTGCCAGGTAGCTGACTGATAATTATGTGATACCTTCATTAAAAGTTCACGCCCCAGCCATAATAACCTAAGTGATAGCTGAACACTGACTCCACAGTGCTGACTGCGTGTCACATTTCTCGAACAATGCCACGTGATTTCATACAGGTGCTGAAACAATTTGTATTTGTCCCATGCTGTATGTCAAAGTCTGTGTTTTTCTTTGTACTGTATACTTCAAATATGAATTTAAATGCAGAAACAGCGCTTGATGAGTTTGTTGCACCTAGAGCGCTAATGGTTTGACGTTGGTATAAAGCACTATGCAATGGGGGTGTTAATGTGAAATCCCTGAAGAATGGAAGCTGGTCAACAACTTTAGGTTGTGTAGGATTTACTCAAATTACAAACTGGGTTTTTCCCCCTTGTAAAGTTGGCTAGTCTGGAGTAAGGAAGGGGGTTCATCATGTCTTTCTCACTAAGATTTCAGGACATGGCTGCTGTCCCTAGTGGATGCCTGCATGCTAGACCTACACTGTATCACACACTTGTGTCTGTGTTTTAAACAAAGACTTGCTCTAATGCCGTGGTATGCCTTCTCCCCTCCAAGGTGCGGACAGGTTGCAACAACGAAATGTGAACATGCTACAGCTGTGCAATCCGCACTGGGTGCCTGTGAGGCGCCTTTTGTCAATGAGTAAAACTTGTCCGGTTGACTGTGAGACGCGAACTGTGAGCAACGACGGAGACCCCGTCAAGTTAGGGAAGACCCGGAATGTCTGACAGCATTCAAAAATGAAAATGTATAAATTCCTGAAGCAGATATTGGGAGTAATTATATAATGTAGGCTAAAAAACAGAGCCGAAGATTAAGCAGCCTAAAACGGCCCTGGAAGGACCCAGGGATATTATTCGGCGATGGCAGTTGGTGAAATAGTGGGGGTAGGCCCCTGTATCTGCATTTTTTGCAGTTTTATGTAGCGCAACCTCGATCAGAAAGTATTGAAGCGCTTTACATGAGCACAAGTTACATTACACAGTCATGTTTTTTAATACGTGGGGAGTTTAAGTGATTTGCCCAGAGTCACATGATGTTGAGCTGACACCGAAGCTCGAACCTGGTTCCATTTCCAAAGTCGGCAGCTCTGGCCACATAAGTTTCAGTCCACTGACCTGTTGCAGATCTGCTACACTTCCCTTCTCAAAGCATTCAGGATGTGCTTTCACAGCTATCGCTGTGATGCCACTGGTTCCTGAATATTTTCTTTCCAGGGAGCATTTGTCTATTGCAGCACTGTTTATCATTTATCAGGCATATAGTGTAATTTTAAATGTTTTGGTGGCAGAATCAATACAGTACGTTGCGCAAAGACCATGCTGGAAGCGCTCTCCATAATAAGAGGAGCAAGTTTATACTCGCTCTGTATGGAAAACCTTGAAGGATCTACAGATATGATCTCTTGCTGAATTTGGAATTTTGTCTACTTTTCAGAAATGTTTAGCTTTCCTGGCTCACCCATGTGTTCTATACTGGTTTGCACCACAAACTGCAAGTAGATTGAAAGCCCAAATAATAGGAAAAATGGGCTACCTATTTGAAAAATGCCAAATCTGTAGTAAAACATTAGGTTTTTGATTCAGCTGTGCATGTGTGACTTCAGCACATCAAACTGTTTGTTGATGCCATTTTTATGGCTATATTTTGGCTATTCTTGGTCCCCTTCAGGAATATACACAAACTCTGGTTACTTTTAGAATCCTCATGATAGTTGGGGGAAAAAAGGACTCTAATTGGTCATGGATAAACGTACCCGAGGGAAAAGAGTTATGGAGGCCTAAGCACAAACTGCCCCATAGCCCAAAAAGGGCATGGGTGGGTGGGTAGGTTGGGGGGGGGGGGGGTGTTGGGTGAGCTGAAATAGGCCTAGCAGCGAAAGGGTTAATGGTTCCTTCCCACAATCCCATCCATGAATGCAAGGCCTTTCCTCTTGACTGGGTCATGCTGGGAGTTCTTTTTTGATCCAGAAACCGGCAGCACAGACAGATTGCTGACATTGGAAGGATATATTACTTGCTTCCAGGTGAAGAACAAATGAGTTTCACCCCATATGAGACCTAAAGATAGCAAACAAATGCATCAAAAAGGAGCCAAATGTAGGATACTTTCAATGCACTACAGACCATTTTAGATTCATGCAAATGTTTCTGAAGATACTGTACCTACACCAAGTGTGATATCAGTCTCACAAAGTTTGGGTGATGTGTATGTTAGACTTACTGTAGGTGTACCTCCATATTCCGACCATCATGTAGAGAAGGACGTATCTAAATTTTGAAGTCAGTATCTCACACTACAAATACAAAGTTCTGCTTTTCAGCTTAGTTTGTCCCACGTCCGTCCTTCAAGGGTATGGTAGTAGTGACAGCTTTTCTCAGGAGTCAGACAACTTTTTGGTTCCTGTATGTAGGCTACTTACTGATAAATGCGGTTTCCTGTCTCATACAACCTAAAGAATTTAAAGCTGTTAATTTGTGCGTATGTGTAGTGGTTGATACAAAGATTTTGTTCTTATTCCTCCCCTTGGGGTAAACCCATTGCTCATTGTGAGATATGTGAAATGTGACAATGTTCTTTACTTCTTTATCACATTTAAACACATACATATTATCTGGACTTTTGAACTAATCGGTTGTTGCTTATAAAGGTTCACTGTGGTCTTAACATGTTAGTTGTTTACTATTCAGGGACGGTTCTTCTAGAATGGTTGAGGTAAATCCAACCACTATGTGCTTACTTGCCTTACACAGTGCTATATCACTCTAAGGTATCCTTAAGAATTCACCCCTCCTTTCCTAGAAATGTCTTCTTGAACCTTCATGTTAATCACAACTGTTAATTTCTTTTGTTGTATATGAATGCAGTCGCCATGGCAAAGGTCGCTTTATACTATAGAGTTAAAAGATGGCCTCTATAACTCTAAAGATATATGCAAATCTAAAGATTGGTTTGTAAATGTGAGTTTATCCTTACTGATTGGGTTTCGCTGAAGAAGTCAGTTGCCATATAAGAGTGTCACCTACTTATTAGTCCCCTCCCTGTAAATCCATTCCCCATTCTGCAAGGTATGATGTTCCTTGAGAAATGCAAACCATCACTAGAGACACTTCGATATCCGTTCACACCTTTACAATAGTTATTTAACTTCAGCTCAAAAACTTAGTGGACCAGCATTTACACCAAACTAGTTTCAGTAGTTGGATTATCACTCTTTTTCCATTGTACGTTTTATTTTGTTTCATCTTAGGGCTCAATGTGAGCACCTACTGCTCTATTGTAATGTTTATGAAAGTCAGATGATTACACCGTAGAGAGGCAAATGTGACTGACATTTCCATCAAGGTTGTCATCTTCGGAATTCATAAACCACTCCTTCCCCTCCCCATTAAATGAGAAGTATAGCTGACAACTGCTTAATTACTTAAAACATACCACCAAAATAAACTACCTGACTGAATCGTGGAGCTCTTGGATTTCGTATAGGAGCAGGTTTAAAAAAAAAAACCTGCTCTGCCCAGGGTGATACCCTCTTGCACCATTTTCCTTTTATGGTCGAATTCTACCAGACAACACAGCTGTCTGGTTGCACAGACCTATTGGGGACATGCTTAAAGCTTACCTGGGAAAGCCTTCCACCCATTGCTTACCATTGGCGCTCTGTTTTTATAGCTCACCCTTGCTTGTGTTTTTTTTGCTGGCTTTATTTTTTTTTTTTTTCGCCCAGCATGTCTTGGTCCTTTCCGTATCCTCTTTAACAACTTTCATACAACCTCCTTGTATTTTTCGAGTGCTCGCTTTCCAGGAACTTTTTTTTGTGAGACACACTTGGAGAATGCTTGTTTTTTCATGTCTCTTTTTTTATGCTAGTTTACTTACTGTATTTCTTTGAAAAGGTCTCCTACGCATGACTGTTTGTACTCAACTCTGGCACTACATATTCAGTGTAAAGCTGTGACTATTTTGGAGTTCAGAAGGTGAACGAGCAATAAAGAGCCCTTTAAGTTTAATTTTCATCTTGGCACAAATTGCTGTTCATTCTTTTAAAATGGAGGTTAGGGTTTACTTCTATTTTTCTGACTTCAAAATGAGAGGATTTTGTAAAGTGACCTATGTGACAATCTTGGAGGGTAGAGAGAGCGTCAAAGGATAGACTGCCGGATATTCGATTTTACTTTAGAAATTATAAAAACATGCAATAAAATACAAAAAATCATCCTCCAGAACAAAATCATCAGACCATATGTACATAAGTTATTTATTGCAAGCTTCAGATGCTGATAGTAATTGCAAATGAGAGAAACTATTAATCGAGAACCTAATTGCAAACCTTGAACAACTATCGCCAATTAATCACAGCCCATTAAAAATCCTCTTGACGTGATATTACAAAGGTAACTGGCTCCAGTATATACAGCTGCTTGCAAATGGAATATAGGCCTATTTTTCACATGCGTTTACAACGCATGCCATAACAACGCAGTTGTTACAACGATCGCGTTGGCATTTCGCATGCCGTTACAACGCAAGTCGAAACCACAACTTGCTTTTAGGGGGTGCTGGATGTTGGAATAGCATAATTTACTATTCAAACTCCAGTCTGTGCGGACACTAGGGAAGGTGTTGGATTTTAAATCCAACACCTTCTGCCCCCTAACGCAAGTCGTGGTTTCGACTTGCGTTGTAACGGTATGCAAAATAACAACGCAGCCGTTGTAACGACCGCGTTTTAATGGCATGCGTTGTTTGGCATGCGAAGTAAATGCTGTTTACCTTACAAATGCGATAGCCAGTGGAGCTACTAGTCCCGATTCATGGTGAGGAGCTGAAATTCTACCAATTTACAAGGAGGGGGATCGATCCACCCCCAGCAACTACAGGCCTATTAGTTTAATTGATTCTGCACATAAGATTATGGCCAAGTTAGTGCTGAACAGAATTCAGACATGGATCGCAGAAAACAACATATTATCCCCATTACAGGCAGGATTTAGAACACATGTAAGCACAATTGACCAGGTCTTTCATTTTAGCTTAATCTACGGTTGTGTCGCAGTTTTAGCAGGTGGCACTATCTATGCTGCCTTTGTTGATCTCAAATCAGCATTCAACACAGTCTAGCGCAACAAGCTCTGGGCCGTCTTGAAAGGTCTGGGGATGCCCTTGGAACTCTTACTGCTTGTAGTCAAGTTGCACGAGTCCAATTTTTCACAGGTCTGCTGGGGAACTCAGGGTAGCATCACCCCCAGGTTTCCAATTTCAAAATTGTCAAGGGTGTGTCTTGGCCCCCACTTTATTTTCATTATTCATAAATGGGGTGGTCAACTACTTCTCTTCGTACCCTACTGATGCTCCCTCCCTTGCAGGCACCAAGGTCCCAATACTTATGTTTGCAGACAATGCCCTAATTATATAAAAAACCCAAATGGGGCTGCAGCGAGCGTTCAGTCGCTTTGAGGACTTTTGCAGGGACAATGACCTAGTGGTAAATGTGGATAAAACGAAATTCATGGTTCTGCACAAGCACAAAGCAGTCAAGGGTAGGATCGTCATGAACAAGGTGTTTTTGGAACAAACAGATGTATTTACCTACCTTGGAATTACCTTAGGCAGGAAGCCAGACTGGAAACCACAGATAGACCTACTGGCACTTAAGCATTGCCAATTAGCAGGAGCTCTACTAAATGAACACAGGCTTTCCCACACCAAGCTGGTAGCACCAGTCTTAAAGATCTACAATACAAAGGTCATGGCCTCCACTCTTTATGGAGCAGAACTTGTGGGTTTTGATAACCTGTCCTCACTAGCCCTAGCTCAGAATAAATTTGTGAGGGGTCTCACCGGTCTCCCCCAAAGTACACCACTCAAACCTCTATATTTTGATTTGGGTTGCAGCTCACTGGTTGAGGTTGCAAGATTTAGACCATTGGCATTTTGGATACGACTATGGTCTACCCCGGAACTGTCACACTATGCCAATGCGCTTAAAGACGTTAGAGATGCTGACACGTCTCACAAGATTATTTGGTTACTCAAGGTAAAATGCTCCCTGGTGAACATGAGTATGAGCCGTCTGTGGGAAGACCCGGCTGGTAATTTGTTCCCCCCCCAAAAGCGTTTTTTAAGGAGGCCTACTGGGCTATGATTAAAGCAAATAATGTGCGATCTATTAAGAACCTTTCACTGACCAGCACTTTTTTGGAACACAAGCCAGTACCCATGTATGAAAACTTTTGGGACTTTATAACTAAGCCCAGTGACGGGTAACTTTTTTTACCAGTTTCGAGTAGGCTTACTTCCGATCAAATGTTTTACCAAAAATTGGCATATTACCCTTGATAGCAAATGCTTATTTTGTCATGAGCAAGAAGAGACTGTATCACATAATTTTTTTGTATGTCCAGCATATAATTCTCCACGGAGTAAATGGTTAGAACCAATCTGTTTTAACATGGGCACTAGGTCGTGTGCTACGGCATTACGAATATTGAATACCAGTACACAAGAGTCCATTGTGATTGCCATAGCAAATTTTTTAGGCTGGATGTGGAGAATACGAAACGACTTTTTAAAAAACAGCAGTCGATAGTGACAGTTTTTAATATACTGTATAATGCATTGTTTTTGTCTTGTATTTGGCTGACCGTATTGTTTTTTTTGTATATAGTGTAAATAATTCTCACATTTTAATCAATTTAGTATTTGTAAGAAATGTAAGGCGCAAATCATACTCCGTGCCTGTACAGTGGATCAAATTGTTTTATGTCTCTTTTTTTAATGACTTATTAGGTATCTTTATAAATTGTTGTTTAGTATGTCTATTTCAATCCAGCGCTATCAATATTGTCATGATAGTGTCCTTTAATACAGTGCTGATGATGTTTTATGAATTTATTAAGACGTGTATTGTCTTTTATGATCAGTTCGATCAAAATAAAGACGTAATTGAAAGATATTACAAATAAAGAGACTGTAGCGTTTGTAAAAACAGTGATGCATGCCGACATTGTACAACATTTCAAGACCTCAGTAATGGTATAATTAAACGCTTCCTTTGGTATTTATAAAATTTACAGAAGTAAACCATGTGTAGAGTGCTTTGGGTACACACATTGTCACATGGACAATTTGTTTTTTTTTTTATTTTTTTTATTTTTAGTCCTCATTTGGAAGTAGCATGCTCCAAGAAAAAGAAACAAGAAAAGCGAATCTCTAACCCAAGTTGGAGTCTGAAGGAATACACCTGTAATTACCGGCTTAAGGGCACCCCTCCGAAAAACCGAACCTTCAGCTCCTTATGTGGGTTTGCGTCTTTGTCTTGAGTCTACATTGGCCCATAATGCACGTTGCCCATATAAAGAGGCCTGCTCAGCCCATACGCCTGGGCTTTACCTTGGGCATACTGGGTAATCATCGGACCGAGAAAAAAAAAAAAAAAAAAAGAGGGAAGATCAACAAGCTAAACAATTTAGACTCACTTCTCTTTCGAGTCTCCTCACCCCCTTCCCTTTCCCCTTAAGTGTACCTGGTCCCTAACTCTACCGAGTTATCCCATATTTCCCACATTCTGGCTTTTTTCTTATGAGTCCCTACTTGGTCTAACATAGCTATCCTTTGAATGGAATGTACCCAACCTACTTCCGTGGGAGAAGATGGAAGTATCCAGTTAATACATATTTCCCTTCGGGCTAGCAATATCAAAACAAAAAATAACGCTTTATGGTTTCTGGTTAATCTTCGCTCTTAAAACTCACTAGGTATTAGCCCGAAAAGAACCGAGACTATTGACAGCTTTATTTCAAAACCCATAATATTAGAAAGGGTCTTACCAATTTTATCCCAGAAGGGGGTTAAGGCCGGGCAACTCCAAAACATGTGTACCTCATTGGCCAATTCGTCTCCGCACTTGGGGCACTTCTTAATGGCTCGACTTCCCATCTTTGAGATTTTCTGAGGCGTCCAGTACGCCTTATGCACTGTAAAGATGTGATTCTTTTTTAAAGAAGCAGCATTTACATAGGACCATAGGTAGAACATAGATACTTGCCCGATGTTTTCAAGGTCTTCATCCGGAAGATCTTTTTTCCAAATTTCCATAAAGGCAGGCTGGTCATCCTCACCACCTTGAACAAGTAGCCAGTACCAGGCAGCCACTTCTTTTTCTTTACCACTGCGAGTGCATATCTTGTGCGCCAAATTTGAGTTGCCATTCACGTCATTGCCGGCAGATCTTATCCAACTAGACAGCTGATAGTATTTAAACTTAGAAATCGACCTTCCAGTTAAAGATGATAAATGAGGCCAGGAAATTATATCGCCTTCATATAGAATTTGTCCCCAAGTGTTGATCCCCGCTCTTCTTAACGGAACTGCCAAGCTGTCCATTAAGCATTCCGGAGTACCAGGAGAATCCCAAATTGGCGCAGCTTCATTATAGTATGGGATTTTTAGCAAACGTCTTACTTGCGTCCAAATTTTTATTGCCGCGCTTAAAATCTTAAGCTTTACCTTTTTGAAAAATTTGGGGTTCCCAAATTTGAAAAGAAACTTTCCAGCTTTTTTAGAGAAATCTTTTGTAAGGGCTTTAAATAGAGGAGAGAACATACAGTCCTCTAGCATTAGTTGACGAAAATTTTTTAATTGGAATGCACACATGTATAAATAGAGATCAGGACTTGCGATTCCTCCGTACTCCTTTTTTTTCCTAAGTTTGTTTCGTGCAATCCTCGGACATTTATCAGCCCATATAAACCTTGAGAGGAGCCCCTGAACTTTCCCAAACCACTTTTTTGGGAATTCTAGAGGGATAGCGTTGAACAAAAAAGTGAATTTTGGGATTATAGACATTTTTACAATATTGGATTTACCCAAAAAAGAGAGAGAGAGCACTCTCCATGATTGTAGCTGGGAGCCTATTTCTTTAGTTGTTTTATCAAAATTAACTTTTGGTATTTTATTGATGTCTTGCACGATCTGAATTCCTAAGTATCTTATCTCTTTTTTTTCGAAGGGGCTCTCAAAATCCATGTGCCACTTCATAAGTTCTGTTTTTTGTTGATTGAGAAGATAGCCCGAGACCTTTCCGAAGTTCTCTAATTCCTGCCATATCCCTCCGTATGATTTTTCCAGATTGCCGGTAAATATAATTAAGTCGTCCGCATACAGACCCAATCTTTTTTCCCACCCATTACAGTTGAAGGGAATGATGTTCTGAGATAATCTTAGATTGTGGGCTAGCGGTTCGATATACATATTAAAGAGCAACGGAGACAGGGGACAACCCTGTCTCGTTCCTCTCCCAATATGTATTGCTCTAGTCAGGTTCCCATTGATAAATATTTTAGCTGAGGGGTTCTTATATAAAGCCTTTATTGCTGTTATACATCTGTCCCCAAGATCAAAACGTTGTAGAGTTTTGAATAGGAATGACCAGTCGACCCGGTCAAAAGCCTTGGCGGCATCGAATGTCATAACCGCCAAGGGAACCTTATATGTCTGCGCCAGGTCGACTGCCCCAATAAGATCATGGGTTAATTGGCTCAGCTGCCTCCCTTTCATGAAGCCCTTTTGGTCCTGATGGATAAGTGGATCTAACACTTTGTTTAATCTTTTTGTGATAATCTGTGAATAAATTTTATGGTCACAGTTTAAAAGTGATATTGGGCGATAAGAATCGCACTCACGTGGATTTTTATTCGGTTTTAAAAGGAGTATGATAGTTGCTTCATCCCATGAAGAGGGAGTATTATCACCATTAAAAAAAGATGCATTAAATAACTGAAGGAGAACTGGGGCTAATTCATCTTTAAGTAAATTATAAATCTCATTGGGGATAGAATCGGGGCCAGCAGCTTTTCCTTTTTTTAGGGAGTTTATTACTTGCATTATCTCGTCTAATACTACTGGAGCATTTAAAAAATCGTTATCTTCTTGTTGAAGTAGTGGGAGGTCTAGGCCCCTCAAGTAATCCTCCATGGCTCCCACATCCAGGTTGCCCTCCCCTCCATATAGACATTCAAAAAAATGAACAAAGGATTCCTCAATTTCTGCTTCTTCTGTGACTATGAGCCCGTTTTTATGGGAACGTATATCTTTTATCATGTTTCTCGTTTGGTCTGTTTTTGTTTTCCAAGCCAGAAGCTTGCCACAGCCTTCCCCATATTCGTGGTGAGCTAATTTGCTGGCCTCCCATTTTTTTTTTAATATAGCTTCTAGATGATTATTCAATTTAGACTTAGTTAGTTTTATGCTGTTTAAGATATTCTCATTATCTTCATCCAATTCCAGGATTTCATACAGTTTTTGTAGCTCAGTTTCTAACTTTCCTGATATCTTTTTGTTTCTTGGCTTGGTTGCAATTAATGCTTAATAAAACCCCCCTCAAGAAAGCTTTATATGCATCCCACACTGATTGAATTGCTGCAGAATCTAAATTATTTTCAAAAAATTCGTTGGTTTCTACTTTTAGTTTTTGAATAATAGATTGTTCCAACAGTAATGTTCTATTTATGGTGCACCTTCGAGATGACTGAGTCTTACATAAAACTGCTTTAATCATGACTGCAGAGTGATCTGACAGGTGTTGGGGGGCGTGTGATACTAGGACCGTATTGCGAAAAAAGAATGTACTAACTAAGAAAAAATCAATCCTTGATCAATTTACTAAAGGCGAAGAACAATCATTTGTATTAGGGATGCTAGTCTGGCGGCGATATATGTCCATTCTAAAACAAGTTAGGACAAACCTATTTCTGTCTTTATGTACTAATTCAAGATAGGGTTGCATGTCAAATGTGACCAGATTAATTTGTATTTTTAAGTACACTAGGCTTCAATAGGTCTATCGACATCCTTAAAGGCTCAAGCAGTTACTCCGCCTTTGGTTCCCTTCGACTGATACATACCAGGGATTCAGGCTAATCAAAGTATTCTGGATGTCCCACGTCCCGTAGACGTTTTGGATGTATTTTAAGCCAGGGATTCGAAGGGCAAGAGGGAATTTGAGACTGTCCCTGATAATATCACGATTAAATTTGGTATGCTCAGATATCCAAATCTTTTGCCAAAGCAGAATTGGATAGATCTTAACTATGTCTGTTGAGAAAGATATTGCCAATTCAGCATGAACAACAACTGCAGAGCTGCTACTAGGAACTGAGAGAAGAATCCTTAAAAAGGCATTTTCCCTCATTTGTAGGGTTTGGCAATTGATATGCCCACAAACTCCCACCCCGTATAGGGCAGTGGGCAAACACTTAGCTTTGTAAATACTTAACATTCCTGGGGGGGTGGGGGAGGGGCGGGTATTCTTACCCTGTTTCCTTGCAAAATTACAGAACAGGCGTGGTTTTCATGAGCTGAAGTTTTCTGGCATTGATTGCATGTACCCACAAACCCTCCAGATCAAATAAAATTCCCAAGTAGGAAAAGGTTGCAGTATAATTGATTTTGGAGCCGCCTATCGTAATGCCACGGCAGTTCAAGGACCTGCTCCGGCACGTCATAATGAAAGTTTTACTTTGACTAATAGTCCAAAATCCTGCATAAAAGTGACAAAGTTAGCGAGTACACAGTGCAGACCCAATGGACCATGAGTACGGTATTGTCTGCATAGAGGAGGGCAGGGATCGGACAGTGACCGATTTGAAGGAGATATCTGCATTTGTTTTCTAGCACACTTCCAGGCTATTAATATACAATGTATACAAAACAAAAAGGGTGCGAGTACGCAGCCCTGCCTGACACCCCCTCTCCCCCCCGCCCCCCCCACCCCCCCCCCCCCAGCTGAATGTTTGGGTGCATTCTCCATTGGCCCGTACGTACCCTGGCCATACTCCTCGTGTACAGCTCCCTAAAACTGCTGAATGTTATTTTTTTTCAAGCACACAACAAAATGTAAATTAACTGTACAAATATTTCAGAAAATATTAGAAGTTAAAGCACAAATGAAGCACATTTTTTAATTCTGAATTTGGTGGAACAAAGATTTTAATAAGAACAAAACAAATCCATCCACTTTATGATAAGCAAATAAAATATTTACTATAACCTGATTTCCACAAATTATTCTTTGTGTGCTGAAAAGTTTTATCCGTAAAAATGTATGTGCAAATGTAGTTGCCATTTCAGTGGAAATGATGGTGTCTATGAATGACAGCACACTACAACACCATGCTTTAGTAATATATTTGCAACGGTGTGCTCCAGAATGTACCGCCTGCTAAATAATGCACCTTTTGCACTCTCCTGCAGAATGCTTTTTGCCGTAATTATTCTTTGTGTGACGCATCGATTTATCAGAGTCCCTCTTGACTTCAGTGATGTAACATTGACAGTATCCCCACTCTGAAAATTGTTCCACTAAATGTCATTTGTGCATGAGCTCTTGTTGGTAAACGTGTTTTCAACAACAATGTTTCTATGCAGGTCTTGAAGGAAGCATCTTACTGTATTTTAAATAGCATTTGCTCAACTACATGAGGCTGTATTTTGCACTGGCCCTAGGGCGCAAAGTGCATGTGTGCCCTCTTTATGCAGGCCCGGAGCGCAATGGTATTACAGAAGGGGCTGCAGATGCTTGTGCATCCTCTTCTGTAATACTGTGCACCAGCGCTGTCATGAGCAAGGAAGTGTGGCCCCATGCAAATTAGGGGATCAATTTGTTCCTGCGCCGTATTAGGGATGTGGGCGCAGAGGCTAACGTACCCTTAGGCGTTGCACTGAAAGTGTTACACAAAAAGATGGCGTTCTTTCCGTGTGCCTCATAAAGGGAGGGAAGAAAGTGGGACTCATCGAGGCTTACTTTAGAGTGCAGCAGATAGATAGTGTCTAAGATAAAGCATAACACAGTATTATCAAGTCAAAGTCAAAAAAATCTTTATTGCGAATATTTCATCATAAAAGACACACAAACATTTCACACTATGCAATTAATTAAAAATAGTAAGAATATAGTTTGACACAATAAACTTAATAAGACAAATAAATAAATAACATACTAAAATCAGTAATAAGAAAATATTAAATATACGATTTTGCAAACGACTTGACAGTTGATAAAATTGGTTATAATAAAAGAAATAGTAGAAATCCTCCTGCCTTGACCTTAAAATCAAGTAAAGCCTATACTACGTTTGTCTCAGCATTATTTAGGGGCCAGATAATTGGGGACTAATCCTCCGGTACCGTAGGAGCCATGCCCAACTAATAAATTTAGCCACACCAATAGCCACAAATTTTGATGTATCAGACTTCAATATTCTGCTAGCTGCCTGCGCAGATCTAACGCCCAGTTCACGGCATACAGGGCGTAACCACAACCGTCTTGGTTGGAGATACTCTGGGCAGACAAATAGAAAATGATCGACTGTTTCGATCTTATCCTTACATAGGGGACATTTATCACTACCAGATGTATTCCAGCTTTTTGTAAAACAACGTAGCGGTAGGGAGCCGAGTCTAAACTGGCGGTAAAGTTTTCGATCCTGCAGCTTTGTTATTATGTCCCAATACTCTTCAAGAAAGGAATCATCCTTGACAGCCAGATATGTTCTAGTCAAAGAACTACCAGTCAGGGATGCATGACGCTTAGCTTTAATCCATTGCCAATAGGTGTCCCTAAAGATCTTTTTCGGGGGGAAAACAGCCGTCTTGGGGTTGGTCCATAACTCACCCATCCCCATATCAATCAAGATAGTTTTAATTTCAGATAGCCAGCTGATCCTATGAGAGCCCCCTAGAGCTTTAACTTCTAGTAATGCCTTGGCATACAGGGACAGTTCTGGGGTAATCCACAGGCACCGCCAAAACGCCAGCGCCCTATACCGCACCATGTCCTCAACAGGCTGACAACCTAGGTCATATAAGAGAGGTATGCGTGGGGATGATTGTGGTAACCCTACTGCAAACCTAAGACATTTGTTTTGTGCCACCTTCAGGGAATCCAAATTGCGAAACCCCCATAGTTCAGCACCATACATTACCGCTGGAAGAATTTTAGACCCATACATTTTAATCCGGGGGGCCATAGGTTTAGTTATGCAATGCCTATGTTCTTTGAGCAAGGCTCCACCTAGTTGTATATGCTTTAGGGTGAAGAGGTCAATCTGGGACTTCCAGCTTAGATTGTCACTAAAAGTGACCCCCAGATAGGTGAAAGTAGATGTCTGTTCCAGAGTGGCTCCTCCCATTTCAACCCTTGCTTTTACTGGTCTATCACCACGAAGGACCATAAACTTGGTCTTCCTCACATTTAGCTCATGTTCGTGGCAAAACAACTCAAAACGGGACAGTGCTAACTGTAGCCCCTGTCGCGTCTTAGAAATTAAGAGTGTCATCCGCGAACATGAGCAAGGGGACTTTCATACCATCTATGGAGGGTGCATCTGTCGGGAAGTTTAAAAAATAATTTATAACCCCGTTAATGAACAAGGAAAACAAGGTGGGGGCCAGTACACACCCTTGTCTTACCCCTTTGGACACCTCAAATCTTGTTGTTACCTCCCCTGGTTTTCCGCAGCGAACCTGGGCGTATGTATGTTCATGCAGGTTAATCAACAGCCTCAACAGTTCTGGCGGCATAGCCATCTCCCGGAGGACTTCCCACAGTTTGGGCCTTGGCACAAAATCGAATGCAGACCTTAGGTCCACAAAGGCTGCAAAAAGCATGCCACCCCCAAGATATACTTCCTTCCAATATAAGAGAATGAACCTGAAAGCTTGGTCGAGGGTTCCGACATGCGTCCGAAAACCCGCCTGTAATGGCGTTAGTATATCAGTTTCGGACATCCAACTCTGAATACGACCCAATAGCAAACGAGCTATAATTTTTTGAACTGCATCTATAAGGCTAATCAGGCGATAGTTGGCCGGGGCAGAGCGATCGCCTTTCTTATAGATCGGCAATATCTCTGCCCCGAACCAAGAATCCGGAACCGATGCTCCACTGGCCAGGGCATTAGCTAGGATGTTTAAATAGGGGACCCATAGGTCCTGCTCCTGCTTAAATAAATCTGTGGGAATTCAATCAGGTCCCGGAGCTTTACCACTCGGAGGAGATTTCAAAATTGCCTTTACCTCACTGGGAGCAAACTGTAGAACTTCTTCACCACTAAATGACCAAGTTACTGCTTCTAACCTGTCCCTAGACATAAACTGGATTTCAAAAAAGCTAACCCACTGTTCGGGTTCAACATGAGTAGCCGAGGTCATATCCTGCGGGTACCTGCCCCATTTAAGGAGGTGCCAAAATTGGCACATATTTCTACCCTCACAAGCCTCGTATAGCTCCCTCCAACGAGTTTCATCCCAGTTTTTCTTTGCTTTTGTTTGGGCAGTTTTGTATGCAACTCTACAACTCCTAATGGTTACTGGTAACCTAGATTTAATAGCTGTTAACAAAGCTTTATGGGTCTGTCTACAGCTTACATCGTACCAGGAATTTTCCCTCAGGAGTTTAGTTTTACCATTAACAGGAATGCTTTTAATGAAGAGAGATTTAAGCCCCACAAATAATTCACTATGGATACTCGGGATAATACACTTAATCCCCTCCTCGGACTCACATCTGGTCAGTTTATGCATGGCTATACTAACCAAATTCCCAATAGCAGCCTGTGTATTCACATTAGAAGCTATCTTTGGCCAACAAACCCTTCTCTGGTCATTAGTTAGCATAACTTGCGCTTGCACAATACTAGCATCATCGATGCGGGAACCAATAAAACTACTATCAGATAAATACGTCAGGGGGTTGTGGTCACTTTCTAACCTATCAGTCACCACCATATCTATGATAGCCGGCCACAACTCCCGATTAACCAGAATATAATCTATTCTATTCCCACTTCTGCCATTGTCGAAAGTCATCTTCCCAGACCTGTCCGATTTCGTTCTGCCATTAGCAGCCCTCAAACCCTTTTCAAGGCACAGTCCCTTCACGTGTAAGGCTGCTTGGGTCCATTTCCTTATGGGTTTTAGTTCCAACTGAGTGATTCCCCACACGGAGTCCTCAACCTCAGACAGTTTCCCGTCATCATCGCCCAAAGGCTCAAAACAGGTGTTAAAATCACCTGCCACCACCCTGTGACCATCTATGGGCTCAGTGCTAAGTAATTGCTCCAGAAGAAAAACTGTCGGGGAACACTTACCTCCTGGAAGACCCCTCACATAGATATTTATGATAAGGATGTTAAGACCCCTTGTGGGGGTAACCCTGATGACCAGGATATCAGGGTTATCGATCAGAACTTCCACTACTGTAATACCCTCACATTGACGTACCCATATAGTTAGGCCTCCCACCGGTCTACCTCTAGGGCCCTTAACGGCTGGTTTAAAGTAATTCAAAAACCCTACACGAAATATAGGATCTACCGCCCAGGTCTCCTGAAAGCACCATATATCCGCCTGGTCGACAAAAACCACCCAATCGGGTACAGCCAACCTGGGTTGTAACCCGGCTATATTCCAAGAGGAGATCGTAACATTGTGGCAACCAATTTTTGTATTTACCACCTGATTAGCCAGGTTAGAAGGGGAAACAGGACAGACACTGGGTAAACCTTCATATGTAGGGCATAAAATTAATTCCTCTCCTTGGGCCATTGGATTTACTTGAACAAGTAACTCCCGACATGATGGTACTAGACCCCCTATTACCACAGGCCGAGGGAGGACAATGATATCCCTCAGTCAGTCGTTGTCCTCCAAGGTAGATAAGGCGGAAAATCGATTATGTGTCATAATAGGCTGCAGACCCTGCTGGGGAGCACTGTGCGGGGCCCAGTGCTGTCTGTTGAACATGGCCCTTGCTGGTCTATAAAAATAACCAAGGGTAGAATCATCTCATTGGGGGTGGGAGCATAATGGGAGGCCATATCTAGTATATGTTCTACCAGTAGCGGGGACCTAAAGCTCAGTACCACACAATCCCCTGCCAATTACTTTTGGGAATGACCAACCCAATTCACCCGCCTAACCATTTTAAATTCCTCAAACAACGTTTTACTGGCCCCAAATTTATTCCCAAGACAGTACAGGGCTTTGTTTCTAAGATTAGACCAGTGCTCCCTAGACCCTTCTGGAAGTGTTGGAACGTTAGCTAGAATAACTGTATAGGGCGTGGCTTCCGGGGGAAGATGTAAACTTGATATCGCATCAGGGCCCTCTATAACTTGAGCAACATACCTTAACCTATTTCCCATTGACTGCTGTTCGGTCGACGGCCTACTACCAATATTGGGAGGGACCATAGACCGATTTGGGAGTTCCCTGATCACTAAGGGATCATGAGGGTTATCTGCTTGAGGTCTTGGGGCATAGTGTCTATTAATAGCCCCTTCACCAGTATAGCTAGCCACTATCTTGGGATTCGACTCGAGTAATGATGCGGCTAAAGATTGTTTATTTATCAAGCTTGCTTTGATGCAGTTAAGCCTTACCACCACAGAATCTAACTTTTCCAGGACGGGTTGTATGAGGGATACTAACTGTTCCCTAAGTAGAGAACATAATAGCTCAAAGTTATGCTGGGCCATAGGTTGCGATGGTGAGGTGCCTACAGGGGAAATAGGGTTCCCATGGAATTGCGCCCCTATGTTACCGGAAGCAGCCTTAGGAGCACTTTTCTTACTAGGACCTCGTCCTTTCCTTTTCTTACAGGGCGGTTCGCTAGCTTTGGCTCCAGTAACTTTTTGTTACCCCCGTGTGGTTACCATAGCTGGGCTAGAGGGGCTACTTACAATTAAAGAGGGGTCTGTAATCCCAGACCTAGATGTTAAACATACAGGTCCCGTCGGGAAACAATTACCCGCCCGATTATTCTTTGTTATCCTGTACAACAAAAGGCTGTGCACAGGGTAATATTAGGGCTGGTTCCAGGGATAGCCTTCGCTCCACGGCTAATATCTTCTGATTAATTGCTGTTTCTGCCCTAGTTAACTAATCGTCAAGAGTCCCCACCATCCTGCCCTCAGCCTTCCTCTTACTCATATCAATAGATTACTTGCCACCTAGGAAACCTGTATTTAAATAAACAAATACCCCACAAATTATACAAAATAAATTTGTAAATCCCTACAACGTCCAAACTAACCACCGGATCCAAGGGCCAAGAGAGCGGGCCCAGCCCGGCCTCAACCGGTCACTGACTGGCAAGGACGGGCCCGCCCTTGGCCCGGGCGAAGCCCGCGCGCGTCCCGCGCTGCGGGGGGAGAGGTGGCGCTTTATAGCGCGTTGCTCTCGCCTCCCCCTCAGGTGGTACAGCAGCGCCGGGGCTTGTGGGATTTGTAGTCCCCTTACTGATCACAGGTGTGCAGGTGAGCGATTACAGGTCGCTGAAGAAGGAAGACAGTCTATCGGCCCCGGGACTCCTGTCCCACCGGGGTAGAAACGTTGCAAGAGGAAAGGACAAGCCAAGGGTCTATAAGCGCGTCCCGCGCTGCGGGGGGAGAGGCGGCGCTTTATAGTGCGTTGGTCTCGCCTCCCCCTCAGGTGGTACAGCAGCGCCGGGGCTTGTGGGATTTGTAGTCCCCTTACTGATCACAGGTGGGCAGGTGAGCGATTACAGGTCGCTGAAGAAGGAAGACAGTCCCACCGGGGTAGAAACGTTGCAAGAGGAAAGGACAAGCCAAGGGTCTATAAGCGCGTCCCCGTGTATTATCAAATCTGTGTCTTTTCTACAGGCTAGGGATCTAAGTTAGAGGGCGGTATGGAGTGCAGCCTCAAAAGAACTTCACAGCTCTTTGTCCTCACCATACACACGCATCGCTCCACCTATGCCAATGTTGCATCGACATCCACTGACCCGCCACATTGTTGGCATCAGTGGAGCCCTTGCCAACATGACAGACCAGACATACTTTATGGTACCTGTGAAAATATTTGAGTACCCGAGGTGTAGAGCATCACTAAAAACCATCAGCAAGGCCAATTGGTCTCAAATATGAGACCCTATTGAATTTTCCAATCCTTGTTCTATTTTGGGTGAAGAATTAAAGTGAGCCTTTTAGCTTAACACATCTTATAGCGTTGAATTAAAAAAATATATTTCAAATGTGCTGCTTTCTATAAGAATGTTTACTTATGATTAATTTAAAAAAAATAAGTCTATGAAGTGTATTCTGGAACCATGAATTTAGCAAACATAGTTCGATGTTTATGAATTCAAAGACTATTATTGTGTGAGAAAACTAAGATCACAAGTAAGTAACTTTACCTTGTGGTAATTCAATACGAAAAGGCTGCAATTTAAACTTTATCTGGACTACACATTCTGAAATATAACCTCATTAAGCATCTTCATTCAAAATGAAAACCATACAAGAAACCTCAGACTTTTTGGTAGTAACTGAAGCAAAAGGGTTACGCCATCTATACACATGAAACCATTGCGTTTTCATCTGTGAAGTCTTGCGTGTTTATAGCAGCCCCACGGTTGTTCTCTCCTGTTGATGGAACACCTTTTTCCTTCAATCTGTTGGTGTTGTGTCTTGCCAGTAACTGCTTTTCTCCAGCATGAGTTTATTTTCTCTCGAAACAGGATAGGTTTTCTTTGACGCAATGGAATTGTTTTTATCAAGTGCAGTTGACAAGCCAAACCTTCTGTATTCAAAACATTGAAGGGGTTTGGCACAACATTACTGAGATCCCTGTCTCTTCTACTGGATTGCACCATTCAAGGGCAACATACCGTTCTCATGTTTGACATTGCTCCAGGCCACCATCAGCAGTACCTAGTATTTACCTACAACCAATGACCACTTAGCAAGCATACAGTATCTTGACCCATAAAAGTATCACAAACCGATGGTAGGTCTTTGTGAAGTCTTTTCCCAACAGAGTGCTAAGACCTTTCATGACATTGAGGGCAGTTTGTGCTTATGTGTTCATAATCTTACCTTAAAAAATGACCCCCAGGCCAGATCAATGTAATATTCCCACCTACTTATTTGGAGGGCTTCAAAGGTCCCTAGGTCTACAGCTGTACTCTCAAAGTGCCTGAAAAAGAAGCCAAAACATTGACTTTTTTTTTTAAAGATGGAAATGCTGTGCAAGAAAACGTTTTGTTCTAAAAATGGCACCAACAAAGTTTTCTGTACTATCGCCCTCTTCCCAACTTTTAGAAACGGGCAGAGAAGTTAGAAAACATTTTTCCACTGTTTTTGCATTTTTATAAGTTGCAGTCCGTATCTCCTGTTTTTGCAATTTCTACCTACTTGCAGTTTGTAGGAGGAGTAAGTGTGAAGCCTGTGGTTGAATCTAGAAAGCTATATCCTTCTAAAACGTCTACTTTTCTGTACCTTAGACAGAATTACTTAAGCAGTGGGTCATTTGTGCTGTCTCCAAAGTTGTCCCAAGGAAACCAATATTTGAAATGAAAGTATGTTGAAACTAAGTTGGGAACAGAGAAAATGGCGACAATGTTCATCTGTAACCATTTGCATCGGCAGCCGATCCATGGAAGTAGCATACCCCTATATCTGCCACGTAATTTCTGTAATAAATTATGTGTTATTTTGTTAAAAGAAAAACGTGAGAACCAAATCTGACACAGATCAGTTTCTTGTAAATATTTTTCATTGTCTACAGACCGTCCATCTCTTGATTTAAGAAAAATGCAATGAACAGAAATTGAGTCTGAAAGAGTTGTGCCTTTTTTTAAATGTGCCCAAGAATGAGTTTAGAAATGTAATGTTTTTTTACCACTCAGAATTTCGATTACCTATAATGCCAGGTGATTTGAAAGGAGTTATTCTTTAAGTGATTTTTGTGGACAAGTACTTCCAATAAGAAGGTAAAAATATAGCGATAGTTAATGACAGCAAAAGTCTGACCATCTAGCACTTGTGAAGTTTTTCCAATAGAAATTATATCTTCATGTGTAGGTGGGCCAATGGCACGAGATGGGAAGGCCCCAAATTGGGACCATTTAAAAGTAAATGATGGTTTAAAAAGAAATTTTGGGATACCGAATAGCTGCAGTATTCGGGCTTCGGGTTGGTCCGCACCCAAGGAAACATACCAGCACAGATAGTTATAAAAAGTAGATACAAAGGGAAATCCAGGGCTGTGTGGCTTGTGTGCATCCTATCAGGTTTATTACCCAGAATCCCTAGCAAACCTTAAACTTCGGATAACAAAATAGACTCCTCAAATTTATATGATAGTCCTAAATTTATGGTGAAAGGCGAAATCCTTACCATCCATCGGTCCCACACTTCTTTTTTTTTTTTTTTTTGAAACCGTTTATTGCAATCTCAAGAATATACAGGTATGGGCCTACAACCTTCCGGCCGGCCGCTAGAATGACAGGAGCATATGACATACATACAAAAAACACTTGGCGTTGCAGAGGAGCAAAATCAGGAGGTATCAGCGTCGTGGGCCACATCACTCTGACCCCACAATACGGTTTCATTTTAAACAAACAACACAAAAACCACACCCGCAAGGCAACCTGCAATCGACAGTAACAGCACGTGCTCCCCGAATGGGGGACCCCAGCCATCCACAGGAGTCTAAAGAGGGGAAGGGGAACAGATCGAGGACTGGGGGAATTCCGTGCTCGGGGCTAGGAAAGGAGTCAACTAAGGGGACGGGGCTGGTGAGGCCGCAGGCAGCAATGGTGGCGCGCAGATACCCCCGCGGTAGGCGTTCCAGGGGCCCCATACCTTCACCCATGCCCCAGGCTTACCCCTCGCCACATACACCACCTTTTCTCGGAACATGCACCAATCCATGTGTTCTTTCCAGGCCGACACCGCCGGGGGCCTCTGGGATCCCCACAGTTGAGCAATGTCACGCTTAGCTATCATATATCCCAGAGTCACCCATCGCGTCTGCGGAACCGAGTAGTCAGTTGGTTCCCACACATTCAGCAGGCATCTCCTCGCTTCAGGCAGCAGCGCGACATGCGTAACCACTCGCAGGACCTCATGCACACCACGCCAGAATCGCTCCACCTTCGGGCATTCCCACAGAATATGCAAAAAAGTCGCCAAAGCACCACACCCACGCTTACACAACCCATCCTCAGCATAGCCCATACGCAGAAGCCTTGGCCCCGTCATGTAAACCCGGTGGAGTATCTTAAGCTGGACGAAGCGAAGGCGAGCCGGTATGGCCACCTCCTTCGGAGAGGCCACCGCGGAGATCCAGTCTTCGTCGTCCAACTCCAGCCCGTCGGCAACCCAAGCCTCGCGGAGGCCGGTCAGCAGGCCCGAGCGGTCATTAATCAATTTTTTGTAAATAAGGTAGATCGTGCTTTCCGGAACGTGGCCATCCAGCACTCTATCCTCCAGGGGGGAAGACTCCGGGATGGAGGCGACGTCTGGGAAGACTGAGCCCAGCGCGTGACGGACCTGCAAGTACCGAAAGTATTCACTGCCCTGCAGCTGAAACTCCGTCTGCAGCGTCTCGAATGCTTTAAATCCCCCTCTCGTCCAGAGGTCCCCCACTTTACTGATGCCGATCGTGTCCCACTTCTCGAAGCCCTTCGAGGTCCACAGGGAGCCCAATCTCTCAGACGCGTACAACGGTGATGCCCGGGTCAAACGGTCCTTCCACCCCATAGCTGCGTTAGCCGCGTGCCATACTCGTACCATGACACGCGTAGGTCCCGTCAGGCGGGGGCCGGGCGCGCCAGAGTAGAGCGCTCGATTATAATCGCCACCAGGCAGGAGCATCTTGTCCATTTCAAATGCCGGGTTTAAGGCGGGCCCGTAAAGGCCATGATTAATTGCAGCCAGCTGGGAGGCCCAGTAATACCGTTTAATATCCGGGAGGGCAATCCCCCCGTCGTACCATGGGAGCGTCAACTTCGCCAGGGCAATACGCGGCCTCCCGTCCCAGAACAGGCGGCGCTGTAGACTCTCCACCTCACGGAAGTAGCGCGCCGGGACTAAATCCATAGTATTCTGGAGAGCGTACAGGAAGCGTGGCAACGACATCATCTTAAACAATGCCGCCCGGCCGAGCGGCGAAAGCGGCAGGCGCCGCCAGCGCGCGACGTCCTCCTTCAAGCGCTGGAGGGGGGGAAGCAAATTCCGCTCGTAGCGGGCCTCCGGGTCCAGAGTAATGTAAACCCCCAGGTACCGAAACCCCTGTGAGGCAATCTGGATCGGACAGCCCCGCGGGAGGACGGGAGCCTCCCCGGAAAGCACATACACACATGATTTAGCCCAGTTGATGACAAGGCCTGAATTGCGGCCGAACGAGCGCAAAACATCAACCAGGACAATCAATGATTTACGCGGGGAGGCTAGGTACAAAAGGATATCGTCAGCGTATAGGGACACGCGGTCCTCATATTCGGGGGTCCAACGGAGACCACGGATGGAAGGGTGCCACCGCAGCCACTCCGCCAGGGGTTCCAAGGCCAGCGCGAACAGGAGCGGCGACAAGGGACAGCCCTGTCGTGTGCCCCGTCCCAGCTCGAATGGGACCGATACTCTTCCATTCACCACCACCTGCGCCAATGGGCCCGAATACAACAATTTGACCCAGCTGATGAACCCCAGGCCAAATCCAAACTTCGCCAGCATGGCCCAGATGTATGGCCACTCGAGCGTGTCAAACGCCATGGTGGCGTCTAAGGACGCCAATATGGCCGGCTCCCGCACAAACGGGACACGCGCGAGCACCCCGTGCAAGCGCCGCAGATTAAGGGCCGTGTTGCGATGGGGAATAAAGCCGGACTGGTCTTGGTGGACCAGGTCGCCCACCACGCCGACCAGCCGGTTGGCTAGCACCTTAGCGAGGATTTTGGGCTCCGCATTCAAGAGCGAGATCGGCCGATAGGATGTAACCCGGTCTCGAGGTCTCCCCTCCTTGTGGATCACCACAATTGTAGCCAGACGTTGGTCCGGCGGGAGGGAGCCCAGCGAGTGGGCCGCCAGGAACATCGCACGGAGGTGGGGTGCCAGTACATCCGGTCGCAGCTTATACAACTCGATAGGGATGCCGTTCGGGCCCATGGCCTTGCCGGATGCGACCGAGCGTATGGCGAGGGCAATTTCGTCGGCGGTAGGAGCGGCATCTAACGACACCCTATCCTCCACCGAAAGGGAAGGCAGCGCGATATCCCTAAGCAGGGCATGGGAATCATCCTCCGAGCAGGGAGAAACCGGGGAATACACCTCGCGAAAATAATCCGCGAAACAAGAGACAATGTCTTCTGGCTCGGTGACACGCACACCATCCATCCTCTCAATCAGCGGGACCACACGACTCGCTCTCTCCTTTTTATCCAACCATGCAAGCAGTTTACCAGCCTTATCACCCACATCATACAGTCGCCCCTGTTGCTCTCTATAGAGGCCCCTGGCCGCCTCCGTGACGAGGGCCCTGTAGGCCGCCTGCTTAAGTTGTAGGACATGTAGTGCAGCATCCGTCACCCCACCCTCTAGATCACCCTCCAATTCAGCGATTTCGGCCTCCACCCGGGTCACCTCCTCCTGCTCGCGCCTCCGGGCATGGGAAATAAAGGAGAGGGCCTCCCCTCTAAGAACTGTTTTGAAAGCTTCCCACAGTGAGATAGCCGAAGGGACGGACCCCACATTCTCATCGAAATACCGCTGCAAAGATTTAATCAAATCAGCGCGAATGGTGGGGTCGCGCAGGTACCAGGCATTGATTGGAGCTACTCTGCCCTCCCCCCTCGGGAAGACATCAACGTGCAACAGGAGCGGGGAGTGATCTGAAATACCCCGCGCCAAATGGCGCACCTCTCCTACCCTCCCAACATAGGCCGCAGGGACAAGGACATAATCAAGCCGTGAGAGGCTACCATGGGCACCCGAGTGGAAAGTGTACTGCAGCTGCGTGGGATGTTTTAAGCGCCAGCAGTCCACCAATCCCAGTGTATCTAAGAAGCCGGACAGCCACGCCTGCGCCCGGGGGAGGTCCCTAGGGGGGTGACGATCCACGGTCCCAGAAACCACCGCATTGAAGTCCCCCCCAACCACCAGAAGCCCCCCCGGAAGGTCAAGGAGGAGGCGCCCTAGGTCTGCAAAAGTCGTGGACTGTAACCCCGGTGGGACGTTCACTGATACAAAGACAACTACTTTACCCTCCATTCTCCCCACTAAGACAGTGTAGCGTCCCCTCTCATCATGGCGCACCTCGTCTATTTCCAACGGGAGCGAGTTCTTCACCATGATGCCCACCCCCCGTGAGCCCGACGTGAAGCCCGAGTGGGCCACCAAACGATAGCCCCGCCGATTCATGGCACAAAAGGAATTACCAATCAGGTGTGTCTCCTGCAGAAAGACCACATCTGGCGAAAGTCGTTTCAAATACTGCAGGACCACACCTCGCTTAATCCTATCCCCCAGTCCGTTAACGTTCCAGGACAATAAAGTCAGGTCCCTACCCCCCATCACATACAGAAGCCATCATTCGTCCCCCCGAGAGCACCTTAAAAACACAAATACAATAAAGGGTTTGCCTTGCGGTAAAAACAAACAACACCCCACCCCAACCCACCCATCCCAACAGAACTCCCCCCTCCCTGCACCCCTGCATGAGCCCAAATAGCCCCCCCAAAGTGCAGTGTGCCTGTCGCCCCATGAATGATTAAACTAACTAGTCCCCCAGAGGAGGAGGGAGAGCCCCCAAGAGACCCCGTACCACCTCCACAGGAGGGAGACTTAACGAACAGTCAAAAATGACGACAATGTTGTCCAGAGCAAGGCCTACTATTAATCCCTCAGTCCTGATCCGGCAAGCCCTCCCCTCCAACCGCGCCCCCCCCACCCCCCCGGCCCGGATCCCCGGGCAAGGAGTCCAACCAGTCCCCGGCTGCCTCGGGACGATCAAAAAAGTGCGTGCGGCCATCCACCTCCACCCGCAACTTAGCTGGAAAAAGCATCGCATACTTGAGGTTCAGGTCCCGTAGACGACGTTTGACTCCGAGAAAGCTCAGTCTCTGCTTCTGGACCGCTGGGGTGAAATCAGGATAGAAGTTCACATCCATATTGTCAAGTCTGACCGGTCCTTGTTGCCTAGAAGTCTGAAGGATAGCGTCTCTGTCCCGAAAGTTGAAAATCCGGGCAATGAGAGGCCGCGGAGGGGCTCCGGCCTTAGGTCTTCCTCCGGGAACCCTGTGGGCACGTTCCACCGCAAAGAATTTACTCAGCCCCCGGGGCTGGAGATGGGTGAGAATCAGATCCTCCACAAACAGGTCCGCCGCCGCCTCCTCACGTCCCTCCGGCACCCCGACAATGCGGACATTGTTCCTCCGGGCCCGACCCTCGGAATCCTCCAGTCGACGATCCATCAGGGCGCTCGCCTGGCCGAGCCGGCGCACCTCCTTTTGGAGGGCCGCCACGTCCGCCGTAAGGCCCGAAGTGGTGTGGGCCAAAGAATCGACCCGGTCATTGGTCTTGGATAAATCGGCCCTCACCAGGCCAACATCCACGTGGACCGAGTCAATCTTTTGCGCCAGTGTGTCAAAGCGCTGGTCCACCGAGGCCTTCATCTCGGCGATAGCGCCCATAACATCTCGCAGGGTCAGATCCGCGGGCAGCGTAGGAGCATCAGTCGGGCCCTCAGGGGACCGATGTGGCACCTCGGGAGATCCCTTCTGGAGGGTGTAGCGGTCCATGCTGTTGGACTGATGGGCCGCGCCACGGCGGGTCGATTTCACCTTTGCCCGGTCGCCATCTTGCTTTGTGGACATGGTTTCAGTCCCCAACTCGTGCCAATCACCCCGGAAAAGGCCGACAAACCAGTTCACGGGCTCCGGGGGGGGGGCCACCACAAATCCGCAGGACGGATCACAGCCGGCGGGCCAGCAGGGCACCCCAACGAGGCCACACCACCGCACACTGCCCTGCAACCCAACCTCGCCCGAGCAGCAAGGAGGGTGCAAAAGCGAAAGTGAAAGTGCGGGGTACGCGAGTCGCCCAGCCCTGCCCGCCGCTGTTGATCACTTTGTCTCCGGATCGCCCCGCCACTCCAATCCGGGGGGTCGGCGTGGAGAAGGCCGCAAACCTCAATCGGTGCTCCCACCGGTGTCCGAGGTCCAATTTGGAAACGGAAAATGGGTGACACCTCAGCTCGGGCTCACCAACACAGTCCCCTCATCTTGGACAGGATATTTTCAGGATTTATGTAGGAGGTCACGGAGGTCCTCGGGAGCCTCGCACCTACGCGGCCATCTTGGTTGCGCGCTAGGCTCCTCCCCCCGGTCCCACACTTCTGATAAGTGTGGTATCCCACTTGTATGGGTGAGCCTGTTGACTTGGACAGTAAAATCCCCAAAACGCTAACATGTGCAGTTAAGAAACTATGCTTTCAAAATGGTGTCCTTTGGGATGCTTGTTGACTGCAGTATTATTATATGGGCCTGGGGTTACTTGACAATCCCAGCAATTTCTGACAATTCGAGATCTGGGGCAGTCCAGGCTTGCTTGGTTAGCCTGAATGTCAGTACATTTCTTACCATTAATTCTCAAAGTGTGGGTAGAAAACAAACACATTTTCCTCATTTTTATGAATTGAAAGTAAATTATTCCTGGCAATTAGAGTGATTGCTCCCCAAGTGTGCTGGATGCAAGGGAAGTTCCTTACTTTGCTCCCAAAGGGAGTCCAAATGAACATTAGATTGCCAGTGAGGTCAAATGGGGACCTTCCATGTCTCTGGGACATTGTTCTCTCTTCCACTGAAGGGATCTGAAACATAGAGTTCTTATCTACATAGGATCTCATGCCACCAAAGACACCTAAGAAGCATGACCTTTCTCTTGGGGGGGATAAAGACTTGTATTGGAGAACAAAGCATGCTGCCTCCCAGTTACAATCACCAAAGTGGAGGGGCAGTTTAAAAAGGACAAAACTAATCAAGGTAGTCCCATATTTTAGCTGGAGGGTCCATATGCTTAATATTCGCTTGTAGTCTTGTCCTGCGATTACATCACCCCAGTTTGAACCATCTCATCCTAATGCTCCTGCCTTCCGTTTCTGGGTTTTCTATAATCTGCAATGAAGATGTTTTCCACAGCTGCAACAACTAAGGTTGTCTTCAAAAGTACTGTCCCGCTGATGATGGTCCTGTCTTACTGAGAAGTTATTCACTCCCTGATTTTTTTTTTTGATTTTTTTTTTATCTTCATGGATGTGGTTGGGGGAAAAAATATATGTCGCAGCTAGGACCACTCTAGAAGATAGTCAGCAGTACTATGAGTCTTGGGTGCTATGATAAGTCTTTCTCTCTAGGAATCTATGTAGAGGTTTTAAGAAAACATTCCCAGGAAGAGCATAAAGGACTTTCAATTAAGGCGGTTTGCGCCCAACAAAATAATTAGAGCATTTGTTGATTTGGCAGACTTTGTTGTGCTTAAGTACTGCCATGGCCTTGCCCTAAGGAGATCTTGTTTTTACCATGAACTAGTCTGAAGCCATATCCACCTCAGAAAACTATGAAATTTCTGTTTCCGCACACAGAAGAACAAATGCATTGAGTAAACTTGGAGATGGGTGCTCTTAAAGCCTTAGCTCTTATAGAAAAGAAAAAAATTTGAATCACATTACAATTCACGTAAAAAGGCACTTACTTCACAAAGAGAGGGTTCAAACCAATTACTGGCAATAGAAAAGCCCAAGCAAAGGCATCCGAACCGGGAAAGAAAATCTTTACACTAGAGAAGGGTAACTTTACCTGTATGCAACTCATGGCGGAGTTCCATAAGCAGTCTTGTAGTACTGGCAAAACCCATCTACGAATTCATGTTGTGCAAAAGGCTTTACTCTTTCAAATGCCCAGCCTGTGATTGTCACAAAGAAGGTGCCCAAATATTAATGGTCTTCAGACCGAAACCAGTGCCCATCTACAGAAGCTGGTCATCGAAACGATACCTCTCAAACAGAGGCAAAGGGTTTTAAAGAGGAAAGTCGGAAACGCGAATTCAAAGCTGTTCTGGGTATTAATACAGCAAACAAACGGATAAGGAAAGAAACATTCAGAATACTGGCTTTGCATCTGATTCATCCGCAATTACTACTGTGAGACAAGATGCGTGACATCTGTTCTCAAGGTGCTTACTTTCACATCCCAGTCACAAGAAATCGCCAAACGTTTTCAAGATTCTAACGGGGAAAAGTCAGTGTCACAACAAATTGCTGTCTTGTAGAATCTAGTTGGCTTGTGCACTTTCTTGACATTTAAAACGGTATGCGGTGTGTCTGCAAAACAAACCAATCCTTATTTATAGCTTCTTGGGTAACTGTCTGAGCAAGGCCTTTGCACTAAAAAAACTACTTAGGACTTTTAGACAACAGTTTCTAGGCTCCAATTTCTGTGTCCTCCGTACACATTCCAACATTGCCACTCATTTTAATTCAGGTACTGGGTGACTTAGCAGCAACCCTGGAGGCGCAGACTGTTTCCTTCAGAGGTGCAATGCTTAACTATTCTACCAAAGTGTTGTCGGCTGCAGATAGCTCCTCTTCCAACAGTGCATCAAATCTCATTTCGTCTGGGCTCCATGGTCTCATGCATTTTCATACTACCAGCTGCTTGGACCAGTGAGAACTGTGCAGGTCTATGTTTAGGATCAGAGGAGCCAACCTTGAAGACCAAATGGCACTTTCTCAAGCAACAAGTACTACAATCTCTGACAGGGTGGTTCTTGGGATTCATTTTCCAGGAGGACTTTTTTTCATGACCTGCTATACCAAATAGTTGTCTTAGATTACATATGGGCACACAAATGTTGCGAGACCTAATCGGAAACTGAGTACTATTTCAATGTGCTTTTTCTCTGAGCATCCCTTATGGCTTTCGAGCATTCCATCTGGCCTTCAGGTAGACACCACCACACAGTATTCCATACACAGAAAGAGGTATGTGGTTGAAGATTCTCTTCCTGAAAGCTCAAGCCTCAAGTAGTTGACTGAAAGGAATCTTGCAATCAAAGCTCTTCATTTTCTAAATGTCCTGTCGGATTAAGTTAGCAGGATTTTAAAGCAAGTTCATAAGTGGGTAGTAGGTGATGACATGTTTCAAGATGTCTTCAGTGATGGAGGGAACTACAAAAAAACTTCTGCCTCATCGGAAATCAAGAAGAGCCAAAACTCGTTCTCCACACTACATTTCCCATTGTGCACTTTGTTTGTAAAACATGATCAGACATCCAAATCACTTTACTGTTGTAAACAGTTCTTATCAATGTTCAACAGTTTGCCATCAAGTAACAATGAAGGCTGTGTTGAGATCAAAGTGAAATGAACTTTAACCTTCATTGTTACTTGATGGCAAACTGTTGAACATTGATAATAACTGTTTACAACAGTAAAGTGATTTGGATGTCTGAACATGATGTTTTACAAACAAAGTGCACGATGGGAAATGTAGTGTGGAGAACGAGTTAGCAATTTGCATACCAGTACTGATGGCTCACGAGAGCGGGAACATTTTGAATAATTAACCAATCGGGAGGATGTAGGGAGGGAGGATGTAATTGATATAGGCGCGGGAGAAAGCGAGGAAACAATCATTTTTGAAATGGGAGATGAGGTTGTTTGCTTTTAACGTGCGAGACAGGTATGAAGAAAGCTTGTAGATGTTGGCATTTAAAACCACTAAGAACACAAAACGGTTTTGCTGTAATTCAGGGTGAAGGTAATGTAAGAAAACGACAGGTTTAAGTGCACACATACGACCTGAAATGGGCAGAGGTGAGGAGTGGGACGTTGTTAGTAAGGCTCACAGTATGAAAGGAAGTGAGTAATTTAGAAGTGTTGCAGGGGATGAAAGCAACTAGTGAGAGTGCACAGGAGTTGAAGTGTAAAATTCGAGGAAGGGATGAGAACATGCGGTAGGTTTGATGTCTGATAGTGAGTTAGAGCAGTTTGACTAGATATAAAGAGATGAATGGGTAATGGGAGGTTGGTCATGGTAGAAGTAAGTAATGCGAGAGATCGTATGGATGTATGGTTGGCAGACTAAAAGAACCGATTTAGGTTGCGATTGGTCAGGTGGTGAAAGGCATTTGAGAAAGCAGGGTATATGCAAAGTGGGATGCTGAAGGGGGAGAACATGAATGTTTTTTTAAAGTAAGCATGGAGGGGTGATTGTTTTAACGCACGAAGGACTTAGTGCAGGGATTGATTTGATGGGTTAACGGTTGGTTATCACTAGTGCTGTTGGTTGGAGGGGAGAAGTGGGGGTATATACGTAAATTGCATGGTAACCTTGCACTTTGATAAAAAGATGTTTTTGGAAGTGTTTTTATATTGTAAGATAACAAATCATGATGTAAACAGCAATGGTTAAGTTTTTACTCTATTTCTGTCATTTGTAGTGACCCCTGATGAAGGGCACCAGTTGCCTGAAATGCATTGGGCTTTTAATTAAACACTGTCTTCGAATTTGCGTCATTCGTATTCTTGAAAAAGAGGCCCGGAGGGCACAGCTTGAATATTAGAAACCTGAAAATTGGCATACCATTTTGTGTGTGGATGATTAAAAAAGAAAAGAAAGTTAAATCATAAGAGATGTTTAAAAAATTGGATTACTTGGAGTACTGAGATGAACCTGGAACTAAATATTGCTAAATCGGCGCTTTAGCTCTGCGATTGGTGGGGGCGTAAATGACGCTCCAGTTCATGTTGGATTCCTCAAAGAGTAAACATACAGAAGGTTTGCCCATACAGACGCTGTCTGCATTCTCTTTAAGTTGCTTAACCATTGTGCTGACTAGCCTTCCATGTTTCAAAATATATTTGACCTATTAATGAGTTAAACAAGAGGCTAGAAAAGACCCTCTTTTTCGGCATCTGAGCTAAAAAAAAAATTGCTTGACAGTCTCAATCCACATTGACTGCAGGAATGACATAAAGGGCATTATTGTGCCCTTCCTTAATTGTGCCGGATTTGAGTGTCCTGACTTAATTTTGGTAACTATGAGTCTTATACCCTGGCTTGATTGTTGCAATGTTGCGTCTGCTGTGAGCATCCTGCCCTATCCTAGTTGTGTCCGCTGTGAGTGCTGTGTCCTGTTTTTATGGTGCCCACTCTGACAGCCATGGACGCTTGTTTTTCCCTTCTGTGGTTCAGGCTCTTTCTGTACTGTACTTGCTACGTATCAAACTGAACTTACCCAGATCTGCATCCAGGGCCTGTTAACTCTATTCGCCGCCTTTATTTTATTGGTGGTGTTGGTTATATATACAGTACGTACTTCCATCTCAGCAAGGAAAGACCTGTTTGTACATAATGTCCACTTTGAGCCATATCCTGCAGTACAGTTTCAAAGCTTTATTCGACAGCATGTCATAAAAGCAAATAGACATCCTAACATATATTATAAATACTACAAGATAAAATACAATACATATATTTTTAAAAACTCATTAAATCAAGGTGCAGTCGAATTACAAGGATATAAAAACTTCAACAACAATAGATAAGAACAATTCAAAAGGAAACAAGAACTTAATTTTAAAATTAATCATACATTATTTGGTGTCAAAAATTAATTGGCCAACTTCTAAAGATTTTAAGGTGCGGGAACGTATTATCCAAGCCCACCCTAAAAATTTTGCGACGGCAATAGCCAAACAGGGGGTGCAATCGGATTCGAGTATTCTTAAAGCCACCTTGTACCTGCGTGTCCCCAAATTTATACACACTGGTTTTAACCACCTCTGACGTGGGTTGGTGTACAAAGGACAAACAAACAACAGATGGCCTATGTCCTCGATCAGGTCTTTACAATAGTGACACTTATTATCCTGGGTGGATGACCATCTATGGGTGAATGCTTTTACAGGAGGGGACCCAATTCTAAACTGAAAATACAGTTTTCTATCAGGGACCCTTTCTATAATGTCCCAATAAGCCTCACAAAAAGGTATAGATTTAATGTCAAGGAAACGACCCGTTAGCTTGGCGTTTTGGCCAGAGCTAAGGGCAGACATCAAAGTCATATCCCAGTACATTTTTTTAATGGTAGACTTGAGCCAGTTGAGTCATCCCATAAATGATCTAATTGCAGTTGTATTAACAAGTCCCTAATTTCCTTGAGCCATAAAATAGAGTGAAAGCGGTCAGCCCTAATAATATCCTTCAAGGCGCTGGCGTAATGGGCTAGTTCTGGAGTAGTCATAATCCGTCGCCAGTAAAGGAGTGGACGTAACCGTGCTAAATCCTCTATTTTTTTCCTGCCTAGGTCATATGCGAGCGGAACCGTTGGGGTACTTTGTGGAACTCCAACTAAGCAGCGTAAAAATTTGTTTTCTGCCAGTCTTAATTGGATCAAATTGGCAAAACCCCACAGTTCCGAGCCGTACAAAGAGGCACTTATGACTTTCATGTTATACATTTCTAGGGCAGGAGAAATGGGCTTGGTTAAGGAAGATTTGTGTTTAGAGGCAATTGCACCTGCCAACTGGTGAAATTTTAGGGCGGCCATGTCAATATGATTTTTCCAGCTCATATTGCTCTGGAGGGATATTCCTAAATACGTGAATGCCTCAACCTGTTCCAACGGGGTACCATTAAAATTAATTACACCTCTAAATCTTTTCCGCTGATTTAGGGACATAAACTTAGTTTTGGAGGTATTTATCTCAAGACCACGAGTTTGACAAAAATCGCCAAACATATTTAATGCCTTCTGAAGCCCGCTCGGTGTCCGCGAAACTATCAATGTATCGTCCGCGAACATGAGGACTGGCACGCGAGCCCCTGCCAATACCGGGGCATCCGTAGGGGAGCACCTAAGGTGGTCTACAATGCCGTTGATGTACAGAGAAAACAGCGTAGGTGCCAAGACACACCCCTGTCGAACGCCACGCTCGACAGGAAATGGGTCAGTCACCTCACCCTGAGCCCCCCACCTAATTCGTGCATAATTGTTCTCATGCAAGCGGACAAGTAACGTTAACAGTTCCGGCGCCATCCCTACTTCTGCGAGAACCCTCCAAAGTTTAGAGCGGGCACTAAATCAAAAGCAGATTTCAGGTCTATAAAGACCGCATAGAGGGTCCCATTGGTCAATCTCACGTTCCTCCAGTAAAGTGCTAAGAAATAAAAAACCTGGTCGACCGAACTGGTACAAGGTCGAAAACCAGCTTGATACGGGGATAAAATGTCATTTTCTTCTACCCAAGATTGGAGTTTATTTTGCACTAATCGACCTATAAGTTTTTGAGCTGAGTCTATGAGACTGATAGGTCTATAGTTGCTAGGTAGTGATTTATCACCCTTTTTAAAAACCGGAATAATTTCCGCACCTTTCCATGAGGAGGGGATAGACGCACCCATGGCCACAGAGTTAGCTAGCCATTGAAAATACTGACACCAGAATAATCTATTGCTTAAAAACACATCGGCTGGTATCCCATCCATTCCTGGAGCTCTGCCCCCAGTCACACAGTCTAGTGCTGAATTAACATCTTTAATCGAGAACAACTGCTTTTGGTAGAAAATAGTGGGGGGGAGTGAGCACTCTCCTTCAGGTGGATTAGAAGCATATTGCGGTCTGAAGAAGTCAACCCACTGGTGTTTGGCAACATTGTTTTGGGGCGGAGGTGCAGTCCCACCTCTATCCCACTTGACTATGGCCCAAAATTGTTTTTGATCTTTGGCTAAACAGGCAAGTTTCAGATCGTGCCAATGTTCCTCATCCCACTGTTTCTTGGCCACTTTCTGTGTGTGCCTATATATCTTTCTAGCATTTCTCACACCTTCCATGTTTCTGGATCTAAGTTCAGCACTGAGGTTCTGACGGGCAACTTTACACGCGTTATTATACCATCCCGCCTCAGATATTTTTATTTTATTGGCCTTTTCTGTCTTGATGGTCTTCATAAAGAACCCTTGGAGTTTAGTGAAGAAGAGAGTGTGAGCCTCAAGCATGATTTGGGGGAAATTTTGATTAGCCGATTGAATGTTTAAATTAGCCACTTCATCGATCACCACTTTCTTGAGGTCCTCCAACTTCTCTGGCTTCTCGATAAATCTGCCCCATTTAACGTGGCGCATATTATTCGATACAACAATATCCATAGTGGTTTTCTCCCCTCCCAATTTAAGTTCTCTAAGCCCATTAAGAGCTTCAAATTCCATACAAAGGGGATTATGATCACTTTCCACCCTAGGAATTATAATCATATCGATCAGCCTATGCTAATCTCTGATTTCCACCAGGAAGTAGTCTATGCGACTAGAGGATCTGCCATTATCAAATGTGCTTGCTCCCAGGCGATCAGACGAAGTACGCCCATTAGCTGCTCTAAGCCCTCTCTCTAGACATAGAGCTTTAAGTTGGATAGCTAACGCTGACCATCTCTTAACTGCGGGAAGGTCCAACTGAGGGACGCCCCACCTGCTATCCTCCTCAGCAGCAAGAAACTGGTCCTCAGGTCCAAGTGGCTCAAATGTCGTGTTGAGATCTCCTCCCACGATTATAGACAACTGGGATGGAAGTGCTATAAGCTGTTGATCAAGAGCAGAGATTACGTCAGATAAAGATCCCCCAACCATCCCTCTAGCATAAATATTAAAGATTGCCATTCCCTGACCGGTAGGCCATGAGATATTCACTGACAAAATGTCATTTGATGGGAGGCTCTGTTGTTTAATTTTGCAACATAATGATTGGCGGATCCAAATTATTAAACCCCCTGATGGTCGGCCTTTAGATTTTTTAATAGCAGATGTTTGAAAGTTAAGAAACCCCAGACGATAAACTGGGGCCAAAGACCAAGATTCCTGGAATAGGATAATATCAAACTGGTCAACAAAGCTACACCATTCAGGAGACTGTAGCTTGTTGCCAATTCCTGCAAGATTCCAAGAAAGGAGAGTCAGCCCTGCCTCAGCTGCTAAAAAACAGGAAGGGTCTTTTGATGTCAATAAACCTTGAATCTCACCTTCCATCCCATTTTCATGCTCAACGTTGTCACATGAGCTACCAGGTGGCTCTGTTAATAATACATTAGATCCTAAACTGTCACATTCTAGAGGGCAGGGGCATATCAATTTATCTAGATCAGTTGTCTCAAACTGCCTTTCTATGGGATTAGATGCTCCCCTCCTTTCAAGTCGGGGGGAAGGATCAACGTTTGATGCAATTAATCTCTGCACCATAGGAACACTCAGACTATCAAACTTAATTTTGTTCTTATTCTCTGGTCTGTCATCCCTATTAAGTCAATCGCAATCATTTAGATCTGACAAGACCCCAAACCTGTTTTCCAAGCTGATGCTCCAATTGCTATTTGAGACACTCCTACCCCCTTTGTTAGGGACGGGAAACCGCCTTAACCTTGGTCTCGCTAAATTGGCTTTGCTGCTTCTCTTACAATAAAAATATTCTAGCGTTAGTGGAACGATAGCAGTACACCTTCGTTGGGGGGGAAATATATTGGTCAGGACGTTGGGGAGAACGCATGGATTTGAAAAGTTAAGAACTATACAGTCTCCCGCAATTTTTTTTTGGATTATGCTCTAACCATGGTACTCTTCTTGCCATAATAATTTCCCCTGCTAGTTGTTGTTCGCCCCAAGGGGACATCCTCATATTATTTGACATCCAGTGCAGCGATTTACTAATCAAGGAGGATGTGGATTCCACTTTACCAGGCAACAGGGTGGGTACATTAGCAAGAACTAATGCAAGGGGGGAAGCCTCAACAATACATTGAAATTGGTCTCTCTCTTCATGTAAAGCAATGGGTCTAAATGGGGGACCTTCATTAGCTACGTTCTGAGAATTCTTATCTACTGTAGGTTGCAAAGAGGGAGGATTCACTATCATTTTTTCTACGGCCCTTGCTCCACCCCTAGAGGGCACCACATTTGGTGCAAGTCTACTTAGCACCGGGGTCGAAGTACCATCCGCCTCCTCTGCTGACTTGTTTATAAGAGCACTCAGTCTTGATACCTCTGCCGTAAGCAGATCGATTTTAGCCACCAATGGTGTAATAATACACTTGATCTTAGAATCAATCATGCTAGCTATTTTTGTGGATAGCTCATTCTCAGTCTCTTTATTATCGTGTAACCCGTTTACCTCTTCCTTATTCAGACTTTTGGGTGCAAGGGTTGACTTTTTCCTACCTGAGCGAGGCCCACTACTTTTACACTGAGCTTTTCTGCATGCTCTAACTGCTCTAGTCCTAGGAGGGGGGGCTGGAGACGGGGATTTCACTACTTCAATGTCTAAGACCACATCAGTTACAAGATTAGATTGCAAGTTAATGACAGAAGACACACTTTGTTCAAACGTATCACTAGCTAGGGCCTCAATGCCAGCAACAACACTACTGTTGGCCTGTGATGAAAGATCCAACGAGGGTTCTGACAGAGGACTCGTCATAGGGAGGATGGAAGAACATCTCAACCCTAATGACGCCCTCCTGTCATTATTGATTTTACTTACAATCTGCACCAGGTAGTTATCCATGGTATTAGGCGCAGAGGAGACTTTTGATTTAGACATACCTCAACGATCATATAGCAGTACCTCACAATTATTCTATATTGAATGACCCAGTCCGTGAGTAGCAATTAATGTTTTAGGCAATTCCAACTGATTACCTATACTATGCAATGTTACACGGCTATTTACGATAAGCAAACATTACTCAGGGTCCAACAGTACCTTTGTATCCAAATCCTTATCAGTAACGGAACCCTGTTGAAGATGTAAGAGGGGTGGCCCGTCCCGTCCTCACACGTCCTTGGACGGCCACAGACGGCCCGCCCTTTGCCCGGCGCGACCCGCGCGCGATCCCGCGACGTGGGGCCTGTCGCGTTTTTAATGCGCCTCCGGGTGCGGGGACAGCAATGCGGGAAGCAGGGCAGGCTGGGAGGTGTAGTTTTCCTCCTCTCAGCGGCCGCTCGATGTTCATCTGCGGCGGCGGGAGGGAGAGAGCTGATGGCGACGGCGAAAACACACAGGTCAGGTACCCCCAGCAACAGCAGAGCACCCGCTCCACTGGGCCTGTCGCGTTTTTATAGCGCCTCCGGGCGCGGGGACAGCAATGCGGGAAGCAGGGCAGGCTGGGAGGTGTAGTTTTCCTCCTCTCAGCGGCCGCTCGATGTTCAACTGCGGCGGCGGGAGGGAGAGAGCTGATGGCGTGATGGCGACGGCGAGAACACACAGGTGAGGTACCCCCAGCAACAGTAGAGCACCCGCTCCACCGGGCCTGTCACGTTTTTATAGCGCCTCCGGGCGCAGGGACAGCAATGCGGGAAGCAGGGCAGGCTGGGAGGTGTAGTTTTCCTCCTCTCAGCGGCCGCTCGATGTTCAACTGCGGCGGCGGGAGGGAGAGAGCTGATGGCGACGGCGAGAACACACAGGTCAGGTACCCCCAGCAACAGTAGAGCACCCGCTCCACCGGGCCTGTCGCGTTTTTATAGCGCCTCCAGGCGCGGGGACAGCAATGCGGGAAGCAGGGCAGGCTGGGAGGTGTAGTTTTCCTCCTCTCAGCGGCCGCTCGATGTTCAACTGCAGCGGCAGGAGGGAGAGAGCTGATGGCGACGGCGAGAACACACAGGTCAGGTACCCCCATCAACAGCAGAGCCATATCCTGCACAGAGTGCCCAGTGTGAGCCATCCCTCATGTCTACAGAGCCCCATGGTTGCTATACCCTGTTTGCACTGTACTTACTTTGGGAGCACTGTTGGGAGTCGTGCTTCATTGTGTCTCTGCACAATTAATCATGCCGTCTGTTTAATGCCGCAGTTATCCATCTACATCTGTGCTGCATCCTCTGTAAGCCATGACTTGATTGTATTGTATCGTTTGCTAGCCACTTCCCGTTTTCAGGTCTCGCCTGACCCAGCGCATGCGCTGGTCTGGCGAGACTTTTAGTAAGGACTTCAAAAAATGCTACCGTGGCCGGCCTACAGCTTGCGTGCATGTGCGCGGGCGTGCGCTTACGAGCAGAAGCGCCATATGGCTTTCCTCATCATGCTCATTAAGCGCATCGCTCGCCGCGCTTGATCGCTATCACATTCACTTTCTTTTGTCTCTTTTTTTTTTTAAACGTGCGCGCTTCTTTTATTTTCAGCAGTATATTCCGCCAACACGGCCTAGGGGCATTGGAGGGCTCTACATGAGCATGAGATTCAATTGCAGCAAACCTCACTCCCGTATTCCTGCTGTTTCCTCTGTTTTATGTTCTCTCATGCCCGTCTCGTGCTCCAAGCCTGGCTCTGTTATCTGCGCCGCCCCTTTCACTCTTCTCTCTCATGAGAGTATCTCTTTTTTTACCCTCGCCCCCTCCCCTTCTCATTGCTTGCCTGGTATCTGCTGCTCCTATGTCCGCTCCTGCTCTCCTCCTGCTCCGCCTGACCCCTTTGCACAGTGCCCCTTTCATGGGCAGCGCCGCCCTTCCTGGTGGACGCCGCCAGCCCAGCCCGTGACTCTATTATTCGAGCAGCAGCTGGTGTCTGCTGCAGTCGGCGTCACCACACCGGAAGGTAAGATAAAATATTTACCACTCTGAAATGAAGCGGCAAGTCACGCCAAATAATTGAAGATGTAGAGCCCCGCACCCCCGCTTCTTCACGAGCCCGTGCCTTCCATACGAGCCCTAGCTTTATCTTAAAGCGCCTTCCTCCTCTTTAGCAAAATACAGCACTTACAGCTACAGTTCCAACTTCACACCGCCAACTCTTCCATGTCGCCGTATTGACATCAGCGTCTGCCACATTACGCTGCCTTCAAGGTGATGTGATGCAGCCAGACTGGCTGCCCGCCTCATTGATAACCTTGCCAGTCTCATTGATACCCATGACTAACCGCCAGTTGAAATAACGTGATTTTTAATACATACTGCAGTTATGCTGGTTCTTAGTGCACTAAGCATCAGGTGTTACCAGTACCCGATTGCATAGCCAACTCTTACACAGAAAGCTGCCATGTCGCTTGCTTAAGCAGCTGTCTGTCCAACCCGCCCAGTGCCCGAGATTTCTGTGTGGAGATACTTCAGGGCTCCTCGTGTCTCCGTCCCCTCCCATGATATGACACAAAGAGAAGTTGCTTATTCTTCATTCTAGTTTCCCTCCTCGTTATTCAATTTAAATGAACACCGACAAATGTACGCCAGGTCCATTGAGTCTGCACTTCACAGGACTATGAAATTTGAGGATACAAATTAATCACAATCAAAGCTTGTGACCAAAGCCGAGGCCTCTGGCATTCTGACTGACTTACATTTTTGTAGGACCCACCATCCCTGTGGAGTCTCTTGGCATTGATCTAAGCATAGCATCGCCAAGCAATAACTTCAGATTTTTCATGTTTTTTTTATGGGATGCGCATCCAACTTCTTAACTTATGTTAAAGAGGTTAAATACATGTGCAGAGCATCTAGACTGCAATGTAAAGCGGTTGCTGCATAGACCAACAAAATTATGCTAGCTACATTTCTACATCGCAGAAACATTATTTACACTGGCAAAAAGCAATGACATTCCTGTGTACTATTCAAACAGATTAAAGCACTGAGGAGAACTAGGCACTTATCAAAGATTTGTACCGATCAACTACTGCTGGGAGTGCAATGATTCCTGTGTGGAGAACAATATGTAGAAGAGACATGGTGAATGTAACACTAAAGTAATGGTACTATTGTAAATTACTGCCCGTTCACAAATCACATTTGTTTTTAAGCATACTGTATTTACTCACACAATGTAAATCATTGTTTCTAGGTCATTTATCGAAGTCCAATTATCCACAATATGACTAACACTTATTTTGGGCCTTAACCCTTCTTTTTTTCCCACTTAAAATAAACATGTTATCATTGAGACGTTTCCTATGCAATGGATTAGAGAAGCTTGTCAAGCACAAGCATTGGCATAGCCAATAGGTCTCGCCTTTGGGATCTATAAGTGTTTAGCCATGCAACAGTTGATGTTGTTGCGCCAAGGATATTGTGCTGCATAACTAAATACTTTTAAGGTCCCAAAAGCGAGACCTATTGGCTATGCCAATGCTTGTTGACCTTCCCTTGAGGCCTTCACTGTGTGCTGTATACTTTCAGTAGTTAGTGTTTTGTGAGTAAAATGGGTGTACTCAATGGTTTTCAGTTGTGATTGTGAATCTTAGTAAATGCTCTGTGCTCCATGTCCTACACCAGAATAAAGTCTCAATGCAAGCAATAAATCCAAGATCAATGTCATGGCTCATTAGGTTATCAGCTATCCCCCTAGCTTCGAGGCAAAGTGGCCTCTATTTTTGGGTGTTGAAACCTAAACACGTCAGCTATTAACCTCTTCTGTGCCCATGACGAGATAGTCTCGTCATGGAGCACGGTTGCGCTGTGCCCATGACAAGACTATCTCGTCATGAACCCCACCCACTAATACAACGCCCGGCACAGGAGGGGGAAAGGGCGTGGCACTGAAGGGGTTAAGTTACTGAAACTAATAGCTCTACTTGGAGTGAGTTAAAAGGCTATTTTCATTCCGTACTGTACTCTCCATGATACAATGTGGAATTGTCTATCACATGTTGAGAGACTTGAAGTCTGAGTTATCACCCTGAAGCACAATTAATGCTCCGTTAGTGAAATGAACTCCCCCGCGCACTCTGTTGACAATTGTCCCCAGTGCGTCACAAACTTATTTTGCTCTTTTTAACCTCAACACATCTGTAGAAACCCTTCCTCATTGTGCCCAGACCTATATAGTGTTGGCTATAAATGTAATTGGATTACATGCACCCTCTTCACTACAGTTTACAGATTCAAATACTTTAATTCCAAGTTTCCATATGACCTTGTACCAGATGAACCATCCCCCCCCACCCTCCTTCCCCAGTCTTTTTTGCATCCATCCTAGACCTCCTTGGGTCTGCAGTAAGCCTTCGTTGTTATTGAATGCTTAGTGTTGTTCAGTATCCTGTGCCAGGTCAAATGTTTCCCCTGTGTGACTGATGAGGAAGTTTGCGTTTGTTTGAAGTTGAACTAAAGACTACTTCAGTATTATACTTTTTTGCCCTCCTTCCACAATATTTGAGGTTGTTGAGAAACCTGGAAAATAACTTTAAGGTTGGCATGTTCATTTTAGCGGACTTGTCCCTGGTACTAGATCACAACAGTAAATGTATGGAGTAGGGCAATTGTTTATAAAGTAATACAAATCATGGATGTTTATGTGAAAGATCTTGCAGCAGGGGAGTAAAGGGACAGTGGACACAAATTCATGGCTTTAAAATTTTTCATAGTGTACATGTCTAGCTGAAAGTCACAACTCCGAAATTCATCATTCTCACCTTCTGCAAAAGGGTTACCTTCATCTTTTGTTGCCATTTATGTCACTACCTTCTTGATAAATCTTGTCAAGACCTGTGAAGTCCACAGGAGAAGTGCAGGTACATCACAAATGTGTTGGGGCCCTGGATTCACTGTAGCCACACAGACACAAATACACTGACAGAATTAAGAAGCGAGATTGGACCAGAGACTTTGTTATATTCTAGCTATAGCACATAACCAGAATCTAAAACTGTAGACTTTCGATACTGCTTCCCACCTACTACTTATGGCACATATCAATCGCTCTACTTTAATCCTGTAAAGAAGATAGTACGCATCGGTGATAAATAGCATGGAATGCTGTACCTTTTTAGATCACACATACTCAGATCTACACTCAGGAGGAAAAGGGAACAGTAAGAATGGATGAGAATAGGAAAGTTCATAGAAAAAAAGTTGACCCTCCCAACCTTTGGATGTACCTTGACTTCAATGAAGAGATGGCAAATTATGTTTTCTTTCCTCTTCACTTTCTTATTGTTTATTTATATATTTATGCTTTCTGATTCGCTCAAAACTTGCTATTGCATTGTCTTGTTTTTATTGCTTTCTCCGATTCCTGAAAATGAAAGTCCCCAAATCCTTCTGGTTTCTTTGTTAAGTATTTCTAAATCAAGGTGTGCAATAGGAGTGGTTTAGATAATAACGCTGAATGTGTTTTAGACCCATTTTAGTTGCCCAAAGTTCTCACTATAAATAGCACCTTGACACTGCAAGGTTAAAACGAAGTTAGCCTCCATACATCATCTCTTAAACAAAATGCTACATTAGCAGAACTGTGTAAATTATGCGGTAGAAAGAGACTGTGCCTAACAGCTGGTACCACAGTGAGTTGTCTGCCTTGTCACTCTCCAGCTGCGACATTAAAGTCTTCTTTAAAGTTCGTTTTCTACAGTAGGATGTCCTTAATATTGTTTGTTGCTTTTTCAGCTGAGGCATGTACGCCGACGTTTAGTGACTAATTTAAGGAAAATATGTTGGCAGCATCTATTTGGCTTTCATTTATACCTCGTTGCAGATTTCCTTGTTGTAGTTAAAAGATGTTACCTTTATTTTTAATTTCCTTTGTAGTGCGTTTTATACTTGTGGAGTTTAAAGATTAATCATCCAAAGACGCTGTTCCTGTTGCGGGGGAACCATGAGTGCAGACACCTCACAGAATACTTCACCTTCAAACAGGAATGTAAGTAAGAGAGACCCTTTCATTCTACTTGATACTCGACCCCTCCTCTCTTTCTACACTCGCTTTTCCTCATTTCAGTGTCATATTTGTTTCCACAGTTTCCATTCCTTTTTCTTCTTCCTGTAGTTTGTCTAGGAGAATGAATGAATGAAAGAAAGAAAATTTATAAACGCGCAACTAAGCCCGAAGGCATCAAGGAGCCTAACCAAATAAAATCATAAAAGGCAGATCAAAACTAAGGGTAGGCTTTGGCAAATAGCCACGTCGTAAGGGCCCTCCTAAAGGCTTGCTTTGAGGGAAGGAATTTAATTTCTGCTGGTAGAGTGTTCCACAACTTAGGAGCCAAAGTTTAAAAAGCTCTGCCCCCCCACTTAGCTCTACGAACCCGGGGGACTGATAGCAAGAATTTATTCGCAGAACGGAGGGATCTGGAAGGGGTATAGGGGGCCAGCAGGTCCCTTAGGTCTCCAGATCTATTTGTAGCCAAAGCCCCGTGAATCAAACACAGAGACTTAAAAGAAATCTTGGCCTCAATTGGGAGCCAGTGCAGTGTCTTTCTGGCAGCCAAAGCAGAGGCCCGCTTAGGCAAATCTAATACAAACCTGGCGGCAGCGTTCTGCACCATTTGAAGTCGCAATAACAAGCCCTTGTTAATGCCTAAATATAAGGCATTACAATAATCAAGTCTAGAGCCTATTAAAGCAATAACAATTTGTTTTCTGGCTTGAAGGGACAGATAGTGTTTAATCTTCCGTAAGATGTTTATTAGACCCCAGCAAGTGGAAATAGTTCTCTTTACTTGCTGACCCATCCCCAGAGTAGGGTCAATCATGACTCCTAGGTTTCTGGCCAATGTAGTGGGTAACGGACACTCACCCAGCGAAATGGGCCACCAGTCCGCCGACCAGATGGTCTCCTTTCCTCCAAACACCAGAATTTCTGTCTTTTCGCCATTAAGCTTCAATGAATTGCAAATCATCCATTGAGCAACTGCCTCCATACAGTGTCTAAAATTGGAGGCAGCAGAGATGGCAGGTTAGGCGAAAGACATCAATATCTGCGTGTCGTCGGCATAGGAGATTACCTCCATCCCATAAGATCTAATAAGCCTGGCAAGTGGGGTCACATAGATGTTAAAAAGGGTCGGACTTAATGCCGACCCCTGAGGGACCCCACAATGCACAGGAAGGGATGGAGATAAAAAAGGAGTTGACCAAAAAATAAAGCATTGAGGGTTTTGAAATGGGATTCTGGCAGTCATTGCAGGGAAGAAAGTGCTGCTTGTGTCGACCAGCCAGTTTTCCGTATATCTCCATCACATTTCCTTCACTGTTTAACCTTTGGTGTGGCATTTATCCAAACCGGCTCATAATACTAAAGATTCCCGTAGTTACAACCTCTGGTTAATGGATGAAATTTGTGTTGTACTCTTCTGACTTGGCTCTAGTTATAATGGTCCTTTCTAAACTGCCTTCTGTTTTGTGTGTCCTCTGCTCAGCAGCCACAGTGGCTCATTACTGTACATCTGCTGGTGAAGACTATGAAAGTTTGACCGCAGTTCAATTTTGCTTCATCTCCCACACTAAGCTTTTCTTTCTGACACTATTGGCCCATGCCACAACTGTGATGTGCGTTATGGCCCTGTTGACTTCTCTTGAGAATATATTTCCTACATTCCTCCCTCTTGCTGTCCTCACTTTAGTAACCTCTCCTTCTCATACAGAGATCGGTGGTAACTTCTGCATGTGAAAATATCACCCAGAACCAACAACAAGCCTGTGTTGCACATGTGATTGAAAAATTATGTAAAGTACATATCATCTTGTGGGTTCACCAGTTCAGCGTCAGTTTCCTTCTATCCTGTGTAATCTATTGGTAATTTCTATGCGGTTAGAAGGGAGCGCTCCAGGAATGCATCCACCTGATTTCCGTCTTGGCCACAGAGTGAGAGCTCTTACATTTTCCCCATCACTTGAAAGGCAACAGTAAAACACTCAGTTTTGCCTATTAAAAGTGGACATTCACTTTTCCTCAGTTTTTTTTATACACCTTATAACAAAGGCATGTTAACTTTAGTTTGTTAAGTATAGCTGTGCATAGTTAGAGATTGGCGCTTATGAGGAATGCAAGTGCCAGGTATGACATGAATTTTAGCTGTTACACCATATGGCTTTTCCTAGTTCTTTTGGTTATGAAAGAGAAAGAAGCGTTTTTATTCATGGAGGTCATGACACTGTTAACATTCTTCGATGGGCAAAATACAGCCTTTTCTGACTGGAACCCGGCATCTGTAAGAGACCGGCACAGATGAAGCATGTCACATTTGTAACATTGTGCAATATGAAGTGATGTTTTGTCCCATCCTTTTTTCAAGGACATTAATCTTCTACAGCATCCCACATTTGTCAGAGAAACATCCTTATTTCTCTTAACAACCACCTCATCAGATCTTGAGATCTCCTAAACTTGGTGTCTTTATATGTGTAGCACATTCTTAACCACTGCCACACAGTATATGTTACTCCAAACCAGTAAAGATGTAATTTATTCCATTAAATATTTTGCTTGAACTTGGTTTCATGTGTACTTTAATTTGCATTCATTTAGTTTTTGTAAGACTGAGGCTCTAGTTTTGCAGAATTGAGAGCAGTTTCACGGTTTTCGTTCGTATTCTATTCCTTCTATTTTGGTGATAGCCCATCAGAGCTACCCACTTTGATTTCCCCGCCCTGTTGAACTAGTATTAAGGCAGGGGAGGGTTGCGTGGGATATTAAGTTTGTGGCTAGTATGAAACTTGATAAAAAATCTCTCTTCCACGGTGAAGAAAGAAACAAAATGGGCTGGCTCCCATTGGTTGGTGTGGCGGGCTGCCTTTAGTTGTGTGGCGGTGTTTGCCATTACTCTTTGTCTTTCTTCTGGATGCTGTCACATGCCACCTGAAGAGCAATGTATCCAGTGGGCCAACCACACCTATAAAGCAAAATAGGAAGCATATAAAATGTTTTAATGTTTTACCTCTATTTTAGTAATATTATACTGTCTTTAAATGTTTTTTTTTAAATGTGTTCTTATAGTTAAGCAATTTACATTGACTTTGTTTTAAAGTGCACTAAAACATGTAAAGAGTACTTAAGATAATCTTACTTTTGAAATGATGTGACTCTGAGCTATTAGTTATGATTTTGACAGTTCTGCGCGAAAATCGTAATTTCAATGAGAAAGTGTAAGTTCTTAAGCGTTGAATCTTTCATAGATTCAAATATTTTTGAATTGGTCTCCACACTGGGGTGGGATTGCTCCGCATATTTAATAAATCTATATCAAAGACATTTTTATCCAGAAGTCAGTATAACATTCAACTCATTGTATGTCCTCAAGTCGGTCACTGAGAACTATTGTTAAACTTCCCCTGTTAGTGGCCACTTTTGTTTTACTGAATGTCATGCCGTGAAGAGTCCCTTGAATTTTGCTTTTAGAAAAACACCACTGAAAAATGTGTTGCTGCATCATCTAGTAGTTTAGAGGTTGGTTTCTTATTGGTGTCCTGTTTTCCCCCCTAGTTGAAGCCTAAGAGGGGTTTGCCTGCTAGGGCTAGCTCTGGATTTGTAGACCAAGAGAAAAAAAATCTACAATTTTCGCCCTCGCTTAGTACCCTTTATTTTTTCCTGTTTTCTTGGATAAATTACATTTTTCTGGCCTAACAAGGGTTTCTTAAAATAATCTCATAAAGCTGTTTTCTTGGATAAATGACATTTTTGTGACCTAACAAGGGTTTCTTAAAATAATCTCATAAAGCTGTTGATACACAGGATGCGCACCCATGGATATCTAAGAAAAGCCTGCTGAATCTTTCAGCTTCAAGAAGGTTTCTTTTCTCTGTGTTTTTGGAAAGCAGATAAGATACTTTCACCATAAGGATCAGGGCTTGTGCAAAGATGACTGACCCCCCTCTTGTGTCCTATAGTGTATATGACCATTAAAGCGAGCCCTCCTTACTTGTAGTTGTTGCTCAGTTTCTATTACGAATAGCCCCACATCAGATGGGCATTGTCATCTTTGTAGTAATTCAGTTACAGAAGAATCCATTTATAGGCATTTTACTATGAATTTTCTTTTATGGTATCATATCAGCAGAGAGCTCACCTTATGGTTTTTGGCTTTTTTATGATAGAAGTGACATTATGCGGAGTTTGACATTAATTGTGTTGGTTTGCATAAACTGATATAAAACACAATGGCAATCATTTTGGCTTTTGTTTAAAGACATTTTCTCAAAATTCGCTGCTATACAGAGAACACGTACGACATAGGCATCAACACTGAACACTACCAATCCTCACCCAGTGATTAGCACTTTTGAGACGTCGGCAGTTCAAGAGCATTGCAGTCTTCAAGGGGCAGATTTACCAGAGTCCATAAGGGTAGGGCTGGGGCAGCAGAACTGGCATGGGCATTAATAAATATTAGACTAAAGAGTTCCATTAACTGTAATTTTGTCTGTAAATATTTGGTCATGAGTTGGAAGTAAAATTAAGATTAGTAAATTCTCTGTTCCCGATACTGATGTATGCTTATACTTTTTTTAGGTCTCATCTAGGCAGCGTTTTTGCTGTCTCTTCGAGACATGCTGTATTCAGGATATGTACATGTTGCGGCCTTGAATCCTCAGGGTCGTATGTTGCTCTTTATGGTCCACCTCTTGAGACCACCATGGTCTGGTTTAGTGATACAGACTCAATGGATTGATCAAGCGGTGGAAGGGAAGGATGGGGACAGCGGGGAAGGAGACTTGCAACAAGAATAACAACCATGTAATGCAAGATAGATACATACATACATACACTGCAATGCCTATAGTTTCCTACGGTGTTTTCTATATACCTGTAAAGCAAAATTCCTCCGTATTCTAGTCAGCTTATATTGGCAAACAAGGCGCCACACACATCAAAGGATGAAACAACACGTTATAACGTATATGTATACCGTATCAACCTACCCCTCCCCTTATTCCTGTAATAACACCTACCCAAAATATGCAGAGCATCTGAACAGGTGTGAAGAGCTGACTTGGGTAGGTTCTGGTTCCCCTGTTATTGAGATAAAACAAAAGAAGGCCCCAATGCATGTGCACTGAGTAAAGGTGATTAATACGAAGGATATTAAAATCAGGATTGGTTAATACACTACTCCAGTGGCAACAATGTTTTCTATAGTGGATAGTGTTTAAGCTACAGAGTCCGATAATGTCTCAGAATAAACAACAGTAGAGTTTGTCATCGTTTCCCATCACTGGATAGGAACTTTCAAAAGCCACATAAGTAGTCACGCACTCTCAATGACCCTCCAGACAGGAGATCCAAAGGAAGATCCAGAACAATGCGCTACTTCTTAAATCAAAATGAAAATGCCAAGAAAACTGCCAGTCTATTCTGGGGCAAGTGTTCTCTCTGCATGAGTTGAACCAACTCTCCAACACGAGAACGCCGAGGGAGTAGGGAAGGCAGCCGCCTCCCGACCCAAACACAAAGATCGTTATTATAGGAAATAACACCTTTCTGGTTTTAGAGCAGAAAACAAGCAGTGCTCGTCTGCCCGGCAAGAACCCGGAAATGGGTTGAACCAACGGAGCAAACGGAACAAAGATACATCCACTGGAGTTGCCACATCCGCTGAGCGCTTCAGGAATTCTAACAAGGCAAAGGCGGTGCTAGATGCACCCTGACCAGACCTTCACGCAGATCCGAGCGTCTCAGCGACAAAAGTAAACGGCACCCGCTGGTTCACCGGAAGAGATGAAATACTCTCCTTCTGTGAACGGAATGAAGTCAGCAACGTGATCCCCCATTGATTCATGGGAACTGTAGCTCCACCAACGTCCGTGGCATTGTGATGTTTACTTTGGCATCGTCGGTGTTCACCGGCAGCCCCTCTGGTGAGACCTGACAGTGCATAAAGCTCTGCCTACTTCCTGCTCATCTTTTTAATTGGCTCCTGTCCCTGTCCTTTGTAAATGGTGGCTTTTCATTAGGCTTGGTAGTCCCTCCTTTGTAACTCCCTATCTTTTTTTGTAACCTCACATGAGCACACCCCCTATTCCATGTGTTGTTAAGCCCAACATTTTAATTACAGCCTCAAGGCACTATTTTCTTAAAGGCCTTCAGATAGGACACTCACTTGGTCCTAAACCAGGTTGGCAGTGGTTACATTACTCGCTAACACATCTCAAGTTTGTTAGACCTTCTATAAATTTCCCTTCATCCGCTCCACATAGAGTACAACCTAATCCGGAATTAATGTAATAATTCTTTTGTCACATTTCAAAGCTACTAATTGTATATATTGAATGTACTGTGGTACTGTCTTGCATGTAATGCATTATGGGTAGGGTCGATTTACTACATCTTCAAAGTGTTGATGCTCAATAGGGACCTCTAGGCGCAGCATGTAATGCAGTACTGCACCTGCACATCTCACATTTATATTAGACCTTCTAGAAATTACCCTTCATCAGCTCCGCATAGAGTACAACCTAATCTGAATTAATATAATAATTGTTTTGCCACATTTCAAAGCTATTAATTGAATATATGGACATAGCTATTTGAATGTACTCGTGGCACTGTCTTGCATGCAATGCATTATGGGAGTACCATATATGACCAAACGTTTGATGCTCACTAGGGACCTCTAGGCGCAGCTTGCGGTACTGCACCTACCACATCTCACATTTATATTAGACTTTCTATAAATTTCCCTTCATCAGTTCCACATAGAGTACAACCTAATCCGGAATTAATATAATAATTCTTTTGTCACATTTCAAAGCTACGAATTGTATATATGGACATAACTATTTGCATGTACTTGTGGTACTGTCTTGCATGCAATGCATTATGGGAGTACCATGTGTGACAAAAAGTTTGATGCCTGCTAGGGACTTCTACGAGCAGCTTGCGGTACTGCATCTAGACATGCAGTGCTGGTGCTTTGCTCACTAGGGTCCTCTAGGAGCAGCTTATGGTACTGCACCTACCACATCTCACATTTATATTAGACCTTATACAAATTTCCCTTCATCAGCTCCACATAGAGTACAACCTAACCTAATCCAGAACTAATATAATTCTTTTGTCTCATTTCAAAGTGTCACACTTCATTCCCTGTGCTCTAGTTCCCGCCACCAGGGGGCCGAATTGTGGGGCTTTCCAGTATTCTAATAAGCTTCCAGACACTCCCCAGTATACATATCCTGACTTTCAGGCATTTGGACATCATTTAGGAATTGACATCCATTCCCAATCCATGCCGGGTTTTGTGGAAGCCAGTCTGCTCATGCTGGAAACTCCATTACCTATAATCCCCTGCTCACTGCTTTGTCTCCACCCCTGCAGGCCAAGAATGGGTGGAGGAATTCAGCTCCCCTGTGGCTGGCTGCTGCTAGCCTGCTCACACCTGATGCACATGACTAATGTGAGCTCTTTTAAGCCCCAGCTCCCGCCAGCCCAGTGTTGGTCATTGTAGCTGTGTACCGGTGAGACCGATCCTTGTTTACAGTGCTCCCTTAGCTTTTGATATTCCTTGATTCCTGAGCTATAGTTAATCCTTGTTCCTTGTTTCCTGAGCTGTAGCTATTTCCTGTTTCCTTGAACCAGTACTGCCTGCAGTGCTACCTTGACTCCTGAGCCTTAGCTCAATTCTTATTCTTGCCCCAGCACTGTCTTCTATGCTACTTTGTTTTCTTGATTCCTGAACCTGCACTATTCTAGTACACCCTTGGAGGCTCCCCTTCTGTATATCCTTTTCCAGTCCCTGCCATTCATCCTTTTTCCTTGGTTCCAGTTCCTAGTTTGCTGTCTTTCTATTCTACTGTCTTGCTTCTATTACCTTGCAGGTTTACTTGCTTTCTGCCAAGAGTGCCCTGTGATTTCCTTCCTTTCCTGTGGAGCACTCCTCCTTGCTAGCTCCTTGTCTATTGTGCTTGTGTTTAGTTCTACCCCCTTGCTGTTACTGCCTTGCGTGTGCCTGTTTGATCGCCAAGATCCGTGGGCACAGCTGACTACCTAGGTGGTGTTTCTTGTTCACTGTGAGTATTGTCTTTTGAGTTGCATTTATAACATCACCATAGGTATAAGTTCCACAGACCCTGCCTTTGCAGTCTTACCATGTGGAGCTCCTGAGTGCTTTGCCCCACACTCCCCTTTATTGTTAATGTTTTATTATATATATGTCTTGCACGTCCGTCCTGGGTGTAGTTAGTCTGAATGCTAAATTGCCTTTGGAGTGTCCTTCCTTTCTGAGTCTTAGGCATCTTGTTCATTCGTACAGGCTTCCCCTTTGGATCCCTTCCATCCTTCCTGTGTGATCCTGGGCAGCGCTGTACTCCTCTCTGTGTACGTTTTCTACCCCGTTCCCAGCCCTTGCCCAAGTCCCTGACTGTGTTCCTGACATAGTCCCGGACAGCCCCTGACACTAAGATTCTAATTGTATATATGGGCATAGCTATTTGAGTGTACTTGTGGTACTGTCTTGCATGCAATGCATTATGGGTAGGGTGGATTTACCATATCTTCAAAGTTTATGATGCTCACTAGGGACCTCTAGGAGCAGCTTGAGGTACTGCACCTAGACATGCAGTGCTGGTGTCTTCCTCACTAGGGAGCTCTAGGAGCAGCTTGGGGTACTGCACTGAGACATACAATGCTGGTTCCTGGCTCACTATGCAATCGTTTGCAATGCACTAGGTCTCGCATTACTGAAAGTATGAGCTATTGGCGTTGCATTATTATTTGCAACGCCAATAACTCAAACTATCAGTAATGCAAAACCTATTGCATTACAAATGCTTGTTTAGCTTAGTGAATACTCTGGCTGTCTACAAGAATTGGTGTTTGTTTACAGATTTTTGCGGAACATTTACAGCACGTGTAAGGCCCACACTGACAACTTTCGAACTCTTATCATCATGTACGTTTATAATTTAAAGTTCTATCTGACAGCATTGTCCTAGGGTACTGCAACATTTCTTAAACACTGACGGGCTAGGACTACAACAGTACTAACCAGTGGTAGTGAGAGAAGGGAAAGTAAAAGGTGGTTGTTACTGAGAAGGGGTAGCTTGTATGACTGACCTGGAGACTGGAAAAGAGGTGCGGATGATAAAGATGTAGCAGATAATGGGGTTTAAGGATGGAAGTGGTTACACTACAACGAGACAATGTAGGCAGCAGCCAGAGAGGAAGTAAGTCAGTAGTGGATGTGATAGAGAAGAAAAAGAAAAGCCAGAATGCGAGGGATTGAGCAGAGCGAGTGCAGATGCATAGTTGATGTGCAGGAATAGAATGTAGTGGCGTTCAGTGTTAGAGGAGGGAGAGAGAGGTGAACATGGGGCAGATTTACATTTCAGCTATGGCAAAGAAGAGCTGTTCTTTCTCCCAGTGTAAATCGGCTGCTCTTGAAACAGCTAAACTATCTCAGACAAAACCACAAAGGAATATAGGTCTGGCTTTAATGTGCCATTGCTTTAAAACCCAGGCAGTCACACATAATGTAGACATATGTTGCATGCACAAATGTTAATTACCACATTAAAGCCTGCCCTAGTGCATGTGCTAACTCAAAGTATTGCTTTCTGTACAGAATATATATGCTTATAAATATATTGTGTTAAATAATTGCATATGATGCAGTGTGAGGACTGAGTGTACTTTTCAGATGTAAAATAGTCCCTGTTGCATTCCAGTGGAAAGATTTCTTGAAAGGTGGAATGATGCACTAAATAGCCATTAGGCTGAGGTGAGAGAATAATACTTCTGTGGGTGGAGCCAATGCCTACTCTATGTAAAATAATTTTCGTTTTTCATCAATGTTACTGGCCCAAGGAAATATATGAAGACATCAATAACCACAGCCTTTTGTGAAATTACTTTAAACAGAAGCTCAACTCCTGTCTGCCCCAGTAAAGGGATAGTTAAATCAATCCGTTATTGGCCAATAGTATTGACAAGAATTTTTCAAAATGTACCATTTACCACCCATGTGTAAAACTAATTCTTATGAAAACTCCCAATCCATAACACCAAACCTCAGAGTAGTTTTAAATAAAAATAATACTGAATTCTAAACCAAGTCAGGCTCAAATAGAAGTTTCAACAATGATACTGGGCTAATGTTTCTTGATTTTCTTAGGTGGACGACCCCCAGATGTCTCTTCCCCTTAGAAAAGAGATCTTTCATTTGTAAATATTCCTGATCAACGTTACAATCCCACTTTCTTAAAAATGAACGTATTACTACAGAAACTTCCAATAATGTTTTGTGGTAAAACCCTCCATTCTCACACCTACACACACTCACTCACTCCCACTCACTTGCTCGCTCACCTGCCCGCCCAGTACTCACCTACCCACTCGCTGATCCGCCTGCCCATACTCACCAACCCACTCGCCTGCCCATACTTGCCCACCCACCCACTCACCCACCCATACTCGCTCACCGCCTACCCACTCACCCGCCCACCTGCTCTCACCCGTCACTCGCCCACCTGCCTACCCGCCCGGCCAACTGCCTACCCGCCCACCTGCCTACCTACCCACCTGCCTGCCCGCCTACCTACCTGCCTACCTACCCTCCCGCCTGCCTGCCTACCCGCCTGCCCGCTTACCCACTTGCGCACGTACCCACTCGCTCATACCCACTTGCTCATACCCACCCACTCATCTTTCTCACCCACCCACCTAACCCGCCCATCTCACCCACCTCACCCGCCCATCTCACCCACCCACCCAGATCACCCACCCACCTCACCCACCTCACCCACCTCACCCACCCACCCATCTCACCCACCTCACCCACCCACCTCACCCGCCCGCTCATCTCATCTCACCCGCCCGCTCATCTCATCTCACCCGCCCGCTCATCTCATCTCACCCGCCCGCTCATCTCATCTCACCCGCCCGCTCTTCTCATCTCACCCGCCCGCTCATCTCATCTCATCTCACCTGCCCGCTCATCTCACCCGCCCGCTCATCTCACCCGCCCGTCTCACCCAACCGCTCATCTCAACCACCCACTCGCTCAATCACCCACTCGCTCAAACACTCAATCACCCACCGACACACCTACCCACTTGCTCACAAGCTTAACCCTCTGCCCGCTCACCCTCCCACCCACCCGCTCTAAAATCCACCCCCGAACCCATCCGCCCTCGAACCCACCCATCTCACCCGCCCCTCTCACCCACCCGCCCCTCTCACTCACCCACCCCTCTCACCCACCCGCCCCTCTCACTCACCCGCCCCTCTCACTCACCCGCCCCTCTCACTCACCCGCCCCTCTCACTCACCCGCCCCTCTCACTCACCCGCCCCTCTCACTCACCCGCCCCTCTCACTCACCCGCCCCTCTCACTCACCCGCCCCTCTCACTCACCCGCCCCTCTCACTCACCCGCCCCTCTCACTCACCCGCCCCTCTCACTCACCCGCCCCTCTCACTCACCTGCCCCTCTCACTCACCCGCCCCTCTCACTCACCCGCCCCTCTCACTCACCCGCCCCTCTCACTCACCCGCCCCTCTCACTCACCCGCCCCTTTCACTCACCCGCCCGCCTGCTCATCTCACCCGCCCGCCTGCTCATCTCACCCACCCGCCTGCTCATCTCACCCACCCGCCTGCTCATCTCACCCACCCGCCTGCTCATCTCACCCACCCGCCTGCTCATCTCACCCACCCGCCTGCTCATCTCACCCGCCCGCCTGCTCATCTCACCCGCCCGCCTGCTCATCTCACCCGCCCGCCTGCTCATCTCACTCGCCCGCCTGCTCATCTCCCTCGCCCGCCTGCTCATCTCCCTCGCCCGCCTGCTCATCTCACCCGCCCGCCTGCTCATCTCACCCGCCCGCCTGCTCATCTCACCCGCCTGCTCATCTCCCTCACCCGCCTGCTCACACGCCCACTCACCCCCCCAAACTTGCTCACCCACCGCTCACTCACTCACCCACACACCTGCTTGCTCACCCACCCAACCTACCCGCTCGCTCCCTCAGCCACCCACCCACCCATTCAACCACCCACCCACTCAACCACCCACCCATCCACTCAACCACCCACCCCCACCTACCCAGTCATCCCCACCTACCCACTTAACCCCCACCCAGTCACCCCCACCTACCCACTCAACCCCTACCCCTTCCATATACCCTACCCACCTACCCCCACACCCACCCTCCACCTCCCCTGTAACCTGACCTAAGCAGCTAAGAGTGATTTGTAATACATGCAATTTCGGGACATTTTCAAAAAGTATGTGTATTCTTATATTAAAACTTAGCATTTGATTTCCCTCCCCAGACACTTGGTTTGTACTACAACCGGAGTACCAGCTTAGATCTGGAGATAAAGAACTCCTAGGTTAGGACCATGCCAGAGCTCGGATACTTGCGTAATAAGCTAGGCATTTGACATTTTTAAATAAAAACATGAGTACAATTAGTCTACTCCGACCCGTTATCAGTAGTCATGTGATTAACCCTGGGATTGTTTAGGAGGTTGCTCATGAGCACCTGTACACTTGCCAAGTTATTGTTAAATAAACCTTTCATAAAGCGCAGCTTTCACCCAAAGGTCTCTTGAGTTGCTAAAACTCAAAGTGGAGCTATTGTAATTGTATTTATATAGTATTGACCACACCTGATGAGGCATTAAGGCACTTTTTTGCGAGCAGCACGCTACTCTGGAACCCAAAGGATTAGTATAGGGGAGTGTAAGTTGTTAATTTGAGGGTTGATGAGTGAGTCTGTTAGTTTGATTGAATAGGAAAAAGTAGGGATAGAGGAGGGAAGAGTCTAGATAGTGTTATTTGGGAGGTCATATTAGTGAAGTGAGGTCCGAGATGATTCAAAGAGTGATAGAGGAGGGAAGATACTGGAAAGGGTTATTAGGTAGATCATTGTAGTAAAATGAGGCTTAGGGTGAGTCAAGGAGGGATCGAAGAGGGAAAAGTCCAGAAAAGTTCTTAGGAAGATCATAGTAATATAGAGCTATATAGAGCAATGTTTGGGATGAGTCAGAGAGGGGAGGTAGAGGATATATTTAGAGAGGTATAGGATGAGAAACAGAGTGGTGCAAGTGTAACTTTCTTTTCTTTTTACAGTAGAAGTAAAGCAATAAATATATAGTGTTAGAAAGGCTAGCCTCAGGGACAGACAGAACAGGTACCTGACCCCCCTGCGCCTCACCCTTCCGGGAGAAGTAGCCGAGCACTGGCCGGAGACCCCCTCAGGGCTTGGTCTCGTACCTAGGATCGTACACGCTGATTTAGTACCAGGCAACACAGAGACACCACACCGTAGATTCTGGAGTACGTATGCTTTATCTAGAGATATCAGGATCTTTATGATCCGCAGAGGCGTATATACAAGTAGAGCAAGGGCTCACAAAGTCTCGGTAGGGGTAGCGGGACAGTCTTAGGCTTTGGGTCAATGCGGGAGCGTATCCGACGCACGGCTCTCAATCCTCGAGCCGGGGGATACGAGACGATCTTTGGGGCCCAGCCGGACCGGAATGTCTCTTGAGTGGGTCCCAAATCTGCAGGACTCGAGTCCGGGTGTCGGAGGTCGGACAATCTTGCAGGAGCCGCGAGTCACTCAGCAGGGCTCAGAGTTCTCTAGGGTGCAAGGCGAGCCGCGACCACGTCAGCAGGGCTCGGATGTTTTTAGGCAGAAGTCCGTCTCTGCCAGGGGGAGCCGCGACGCTGTCTGCAGGGCTCACCGAGGTTCCAAGAGTTCAGTCGGATTTTGGGGGGATGTTCTTCAGCCGCGACCACGTCAGCAGGGCTTGTTCTGTTCCAGGATTCAACTGCCAAGGGTCCCAGAACGCCCCTTGTTATAGGTCGACTCCTCTTTGATGTCCGGAGTCCTCACGGGCAGGGGTCTTAGCGCCTGGGGGTCGGTTGTTGGGGGACCTTGCCCCGCGGCCCTTTGATCCTTTCAAAGCGGTGTCGGGAGGGATCCCAGACACGCAGCAGGCGTGGAGCCATCCCTCAGGGTGGCCGGAGGGGCGATCGAAACTATCTCTTGGGAAGAGGCCAGGTGTGAATGAAACTACTCCTCCCTCTCCTACTCGCCAGGAGCTGTCTCTCCCCCCCAGCCGGTATGGCGCGGCTAGGCCGGGGTTGCGCTTGGATCGAGGGCGGCCATCTGGGGTACTGGGCCGGGTCACTGGAGGCCGTGAGGCCGATGGAAGGGGAAGGGTGCCCGGTGTCGGGAAGATGGAGGGGAGGACGGGGGTGACCCCGGGTTCTGGGTCGGGTAGGCTACATTAGTCAGGGTCGTGTGGGGTGTAGAGGTTAGTCTGGTGTCGCTACGGGTCTGAATGGGCCACGCCACGAGGCCGGGTCCAACATGCGTCCCCCCCAGCTGAAGGCCAGAGAGAACTACCCATCCTCTTGGGGGTTCTCTTCGCTGAGGCGGAAGAATCTGGAGAGGCCGTCAGCGTTGGCGTGGTCGTTGCCAGGGCGATGCTCTACTGTGAAGTCCATCCCCTGGAGGGAGATGGACCATCGTAGCAATTTGGGGTTCTCCCCCCTCATCTACATGAGCCACCGGTTCCAAAGAGGTAGGGTCGCAGTTTCTTTAGAGCCCAGACTATGGCAAACGCCTCGCGTTCAATGGTGCTCCATCGTTGCTCTCGGGGCAGTAACCGTCGGCTAATGAAGGCCACGGGCTGATCTAAGCCCTTCTCATTGAGCTGGGATAGGACGGCCCCAATGCCCTGCTCGGAAGCATCGGTTTGTACCACAAACTCTTTGGAGTAATCGGGGGCTTGGAGCACAGGGGCCGTACACATGGCGAGTTTCAGGGCGTCGAACGCCTTTTGGCAGGCAGGTGTCCACTGTACCTTTTTAGGTTGTTTTTTGGACGTGAGGGGTCCTACGAGGCTGCCGTAACCTTGGATGAATCTCCGGTAGTAACTAGTGAGGCCCAGAAAGGCGCGGACTTCGGTTTGGGTAGTTGGTGGTTCCCAGGCCAGGATGGCGTCAATCTTAGGTTGGAGGAGGGCGACCTGCCCGCTGCCGACCTGGTGCCCCAGGTAGACCACCGATCCTTGCCCAATCTGACATTTGCTGGCTTTTACTGAGAGGCTGGCTTGGCGCAGGGCCCCCAAGACCCTCTGGTGGTGCTCACCCCATCCGGAACTGAATACCGCAATATCGTCCAGATAGGCGGCGCTAAACTCTTCCAGCCCGGCCAGGACTCGATTCACCAGTCTCTGAAAGGTGGCTGGGGCGTTTTTCTTCCCGAATGGCATCACTCTGAAGCGATAGTGCCCAAGAACCGGCGGCAGTCCTCGTGTTGTTGGGGTGTGAGGGAGGGGGCGAGGATCACCCCCTCCACGGAGCCGTCCTTTTCTTTGGCCCGCAGGAGGTCAGGAAGAGGCTCCGTTTCCTCTTTCGCCCCGTCGTCTGTGGCCAGGAGCAAGCTCAACTCCGTCCGCACGAAGTGAGGCTTGAGGCGGTTCACGTGGAGGACCCGAAGGGGGTTCCGAGGGGACTGGACGTCCACCACGTATGTCACCTGACTTTTCCGTTCGACCACTTTGAAGGGCCCGGTCCATTTATCTTGGAGGGCGCACGGCTTCACTGGGGCCATCACCCAGACCTGCTGGCCGGGCTGAAACTCGACCAGCGTGGCGTTCTGGTCGTACCAGCGCTTCATTTCTTCCTGGCTTGCCTCGAGGTTGGCTTCGGCCAGCTCTCGGAACTTCCGAGTCTGGTTTCTGAGAGTCAACAGGTACCGGAACACGTCCTGCGGGGGGTTCCGGGGTGCTGTCTCCCATCCCTCTTTGACTAGGCTCAGGGGACCTCTGACTGGGTGCCCATACAGTAATTCAAATGGGCTGAACCCCAAGGACTTCTGGGGGACTTCCCGGTAGGCGAACAGGAGGTAGGGGAGAAGGACGTCCTACTTACGCCGCAGGGGCTCCTCGAGACCCATGATCAATCCCTTCAGAGTCCGGTTAAACCGCTCCACTAGGCCATTGCCTTGGGGATGGTAAGGGGTAGTGAATTTGTAAGCTACTCCACATTGTTGCCACAGGGATTTCATATATTTTGAGATAAAATTGGTGCCCCGGTCGCTCACGACCTCTAAGGGGGAACCCTACCCGGGAGAAGATCCCCATTAAGGCCCGGCCCACCACGGGGGCCGTGACAGTGCGGAGGGAGATGGCCTCCGGGTATCGTGTGGTATGGTCCACTAGGACGAGGATAAAGCGGTGACCCTGGGCGGTCTTGGGATCCAGGGGCCCCACGATGTCAATTCCGACCCGCTCGAAGGGGGTACTGACGACTGGGAAGGGTTGGAGGAGAGCCTTGCGCTTCCCTCCACTTTTACCACTGGCCTGGCACGTGGGGCAGGACTTGCAGTGGGCCTCTACGTGGGCTCGCATTTTTGGCCAGTAAAAGTGCGTTACTAGGCGGTGGTAGGTCTTGTCCTGGCCCAAGTGGCCGGCCAGGGGTACATCATGGGCCAAGCCCAGGAGAAAGTCTCAAAAGCGTAGGGGGACCACCAGCACCTGGGCTGATCCTAGCTCGGCAGCCTGCTGTTAGCTATACAGGAGGTCATTCTCCCAATACAATAAGTGGGTTCCTGTTTGGTCGCCCGCGGCTTGGGCGGCGGCCTGCTGCCGGGGTCCGACCATGGAAGGACAGGTCGCTTGTTCTCTGCAGAACTCCTCTCGGGAGGGGCCCCCTACGTGGCGCCACTGGGCCAACTCGGGCAGATCACCTAACTCCGTGATCTGCGCGTGGTCGGGCTGGACGAGCCCGTTGTCGGTGAGGGGCTCTTCTCCTGGGGATAGGACGTGAGATTCAACAGGGTCGTCTCTGGTTTGGTCAACGGAGGTGATGCTGGGGGTTTCGTCCTCGACTCCCCCGTGGGGGGGGGAGTCGGGCCGCCATGGATCGGGTGGTTGCGCACACCCATTCTGGCAGTCCCATCATCCTGAGGTGGGTCTTGCGCTCGACCTGTCTCCAGGGGGAACTTTCCAGGTCGTTTCCCAGGAGGCAGTCTACAGGTTGTGCGGTTCGGACAGCTACCCGTAATGTTCCGGTTACTCCCCCTCCCCCCCGTTCGAATGGTACCAAGGCCACCTTACACAAACTCTGTGTTGTCGGAAGCTATCACAGGGCAAAAGACATTTGGGATGATCTGGTCCGCCTGGACTAAGTGGCTGAGGACACCAGTGATGCTCGCCCCGGTGTCGCGAAGGGCCTCCACCGGGTGGCCGTTAACTTTTACTAGCTGGCGGTACTTCTTGGTGTTTGCGGGTAGGGGTGCCCCGGGAATCATATCTCGATCTCCTAGAGAGACCAGGGCCATGGCTGCAGGTTCCCATCCCTCGGGGTCCTCAAATTCCTCGCCTAGGGTTACGGTGGCCATGTGTCGGGCTGGGGGAGCTGTCGTGGGGGGTTTCTGGGCCAAGGGGCACTGAGGGTAGTCCCCGACGGGGTTCCGGGGGACCCAGGTGTTTACCCAGCGGTCTGCTTCGACGGCCAGCTTCCTCGGGTCTGCGAGCTTGCTGTCGAGCAGGTGCTGGCGTAGTTCTACAAAACAGTTTGTGGACAAGTGTTCCCAGGCAATAAGGTCGGTCAATTCTTCGAAGGTGGTTACCTTGCTTCCCTTGATCCACCCTTCCAGCGCTCGGCTGTAAAAGTTTATGTATTCCACCTAGGTGGTGCCTGGGATCTTTTGGCAGTCCCGGAACCGCTGCCGATACATTTCAGGGGTGAGGCCGTATTTCGTGAGGAGGGCCTCCTTCATGTGGCTGTAGGATGTTTGCACAGAGGCCGGTAGGTCGAGGAGGGTGTCTCGTCCTTCGCTCAGGAATCGCCCCCACAATCCGGCTCCCCAGTCCTTCTGTGGGACGCGGTGGGAGGTCATGGCTACCTCGTAAGCCTTGAACCACTGCTGGATGTCATCATTCCGATAGTACTCTTTGACCACATCCTTAGGGATGTGGACTTTCGGTTCCCCCAGGGGTGCGAGTTCCTGGCCCCCCGAGGGTCGAGCTCCCTCGCTCCTTGCTCGGAACTCCATTTCTTTCAAGCTGCGTTCGTGCTCAAGCTGAAGTTTTTTTTCCTCGTGCTCCCGTTGCAACTTCTTTTCTTCTAGCTCTCCTTGTACTCGGAGTTGTTCCACTGCTAGCTTTTTTTCGGCTAGCCTTATCTCGCCTTCGATTTTCAGTTTGGCCATTTCTAGTTCATGACTTCGGTCCCTTTCCCTGTCTGTGACGTCTTCCGGGGACCAGCCCCCACTCGCTGCGTTGCTTTGCGCTTGGGGGTTATTGCTTGTTCTTGGAAAGTTTCTGAGCTCGTCCGGCCGCTCTGTCTCCTCACCGACTTCGTCCAGTCGGGGAAGGGAGGCTCCAGACTCCACCCAGGCTTTCAGGGCTTGTTGCATGTCTTCCTTGGTGTTCCGACCAGTGGTAGCGATCTTTTGTTGTTTGCAAAATTGTTACAGCTCCTTGTGTGTGTATTCTTCTAATCGCTGTACACAAAACGTAGCACTCGCGTCGGTTTCAGCGGTGCTCATGGTGGTTTTTTCTGTCGTCTTTGTTCGGTAGTGCGTCAGCCGTTCGTTGTACGATCTCTAGATTGTGGGCTCGGATCCCGTCGCTTGCCACCAGTGTTAGAAAGGCTAGCCTCGGGGACGGACAGAACAGGTACCTGACCCCCCTGCGCCTCACCCTTCCGGGAGAAGTAGCCGAGCACTGGCCGGAGACCCCCTCAGGGCTGGGTCTCGTACCTAGGATCGTACACGCTGATTTAGTACCAGGCAACACAGAGACACCACACCGTAGATTCTGGAGTACGTATGCTCTATCTAGAGATAACAGGATCTTTATGATCCGCAGAGGCGTATATACAAGTAGAGCAAGGGCTCACAAAGTCTCGGTTGGGGTAGGGGTAGCGGGACAGTCTTAGGCTTTGGGTCAATGCGGGAGCGTATCCGGCGCACGGCTCTCAATCCTCGAGCCGGGGGATACGAGACGATCTTTGGGGCCCAGCCGGACCGGAATGTCTCTTGAGTGGGTCCCAAATCTGCAGGACTCGAGTCCGGGTGTCGGAGGTCGGACAATCTTTCAGGAGCCGCGAGTCACTCAGCAGGGCTCAGAGTTCTCTAGGGTGCAAGGCGAGCCGCGACCACGTCAGCAGGGCTCGGATGTTTTTAGGCAGAAGTCCGTCTCTGCCAGGGGGAGCCGCGACGCTGTCTGCAGGGCTCATCAAGGTTCCAAGAGTTCCGTCGGATTTTGGGGGGATGTTCTTCAGCCGCGACCACGTCAGCAGGGCTTGTTCTGTTCCAGGATTCAACTGCCAAGGGTCCCAGGGCGCCCCTTGTTATAGGTCGACTCCTCTTTGATGTCCGGAGTCCTCACGGGCAGGGGTCTTAGCGCCTGGGGGTCGGTTGTTGGGGGGACCTTGCCCCGCGGGCCTTTGATCCTTTCAAAGCGGTGTCGGGAGGGATCCCAGACACGCAGCAGGCGTGGAGCCAGCCCTCAGGGTGGCCGGAGGGGCGATCAAAACTATCTCTTGGGAAGAGGCCAGGTGTGAATGAAACTACTCCTCCCTCTCCTACTCGCCAGGAGCTGTCTCTCCCCCCCCCCAGCCGGTATGGCGCGGCTAGGCCGGGGTTGCGCTTGGATCGAGGGCGGCCATCTGGGGTACTGGGCCGGGTCACTGGAGGCCGCGAGGCCGATTGAAGGAGAAGGGTGCCCGGTGTTCGGAAGATGGAGGGGAGGACGGGGGTGACCCCGGGTTCTGGGTCGGGTAGGCTACATTAGTCCGGGTCGTGTGGGGTGTAGAGGATATCAATAAACAATGAAGCCAGTGTACAACAATATGAAGTAGGGGGCACTCTAGTCAATGTAATACATCAATCAATCGAGCAACGAGCCTCAGATTCCCTGTGAACAGTTATGTTCATAGGAAGTAAGCTTGGCCACTTTGGAACAATACCCAGTGGGTATGAAAAAAGCCCTCACTCACCAACCTGGTTGGTGACATGCTTCATCATTGGGCTTCCACTGGGACGACCGAATGTCATCCCAGTGTGCTGCGACGCCAGGTTACTGCGGAGCTGGGTTGGTTGTGTGGGGAAAGTGAATTTAAAATAACCAATCAAGTCAAAAAGAAACTTTATTAATTTTGCTTAAATGGAAAGAAGTAAAAAGGAGTGAGGGTCAAAAAAATAAAAGACCTGGTTCACTCCGTGGCGGTCAACATGTTTCTGCCTCATGGATTGTTAATCGGGCTTTCGTCAGGACCAGAGGGGGATGTGCGTAGCCCCGGTGGTGTGCACTCGCTAAGGTCCACCCAACCGAGGGCTAATGTGTGAAAAAATCAAAATACACTGAGTAGTGTGAACTCCGCCAAATAAAATAATTAAATATGGGGAGAGGAACGAGTTTACTCTGATGATATGAAGAGACAAACAAACAGAAAGACAAAACATAAGAGAGGTATCAATGTTTGTCACACAAAACGTGCTCTACAGATCAGCAAATTGGAACTGATGTGCTCGAAGGACAAGTGAGTGCCTTTAGGTCTACCACAGGTGCGAAAAATTGTGAGAAGCTGTGCACCTAGGTATAGTAATATATCAGTGTAAGGACAACGGAACGCTGTCCTCTCAACGGTGACTAGTAGTCAATTCTCGGATCGCAGGTGAAATGTAGCAGTGACACTCAATGCGGAGAAATCGCGCTAGGGATTAGAGTAACTGCACGCGATGCTCAGTGTGCAGAAAAAGGGACGGATCTTACAGAGAGGCCTGTCCGTTAGAAGCCTCATGGATCCCGGTAGGGGGGTGGGAGCAAAATGGCACACCCTGCATCAAAAAAAGAAGGAAGAAAAACGGAGTTTGTGTAAATATCACGAACGGGTGAGAAAGCGAAGGCTCGCTTACCTTGTTGGTTGAGGAGCGGAATTGGATTACTTACGCCCTTGCTGCTCTCAACCCGCGATATGCCTAAACAGCCTCTTGCTGCCGGGTCCGGATAGTAATGCACCCGGGCCGGAGGTCTGCATAAAAAGACCCCACGGCGATCCCTGGTGAGGCGCTGACAAAGAGCTTCTCCCTGATTGGGTAGAGAGCTCTAGCTCGCACGCTGATTGGCCCAGTGAGAGCCAATCAGTGCGGCGATAAGGAAAAACAAAGAAGTTCGTTGCGCTGGGTAACGATAGCAACGAAGGTGAAGAAAGAGAGTTTGTAAACTTTATTGGCACAAAACAGGAGTATGAACGAACCAAGCACACTGCCCCGCGCGTGTGCATCAGAGCCTTGAGAAAGAAACTGACGTGCTACTGAATGGGGCTATGTTGCGAGCTCGCGCACGGGGTCAGAGGGACCTGGTTGAAAAGTGCATGAACAGTCAAGGGTTAGTCATGTTCAGCAAAAGAGCAAACGATGTTCCTGAAGTACAGAACAGTATTCTTTAAAACAGTGAGGATGACGGCAACCCATTGACCAATTAGTGTCAAAAGATGGTATCAGAGGATTAATCAGTGGATGACGATATTCAGATAGGTTGAGAGCAATTAAAGGATATTGACCCAAGGAACATTATCATTCAGCCCATGGAGGTTAGTCCCCAAACGGTACACCCACCTCTGTTCCCTTCCAAAAAGCACCTTAGGGATGTTGTTACCACTTGAAATCTCTTCTATCACTGTCCATCTAAGATCGTTGGTAGTGTGGTTGGTAGAGAGAAAGTGTTCACTCATTCTGGTTGTAGTGCGTTTGCACCTAATGTTACTCCGGTGTTCGCATATCCGGAGTCTCACCTTCCGTGTCGTCATCCCTACGTATCGTAGACCGCAGGGGCAGGTAATGAGGTAGACCACATTCGTAGTGTTACAATTCGTGTGACCTCTTTGGGTCCAGGTCTTGTTGGGTTCAAGGTCGAGGGTTTTGCTATGTGTGGTCAGATGACATACACTGCAGTCAGAACAGGGAAAATGCCCAGTGATCTTAGGGAGGCCCCAAGCTTCCGTTATAGATCTATGTGGGGTCTCTCGTGGCATCAGTGGTCGTGTGTGTACCAGATTGTTGCGGAGGCTTTGTGCGCGTTTGAATGAAAAGAGGGGTTTTTCCCAGTTGCGATTGGCGCTGTTGATTATACCCCAATGTTTATTAATAGTCTTTTTGAGTTGGTTAGAAAGGGTACAGTAGGTGGTGACACAGGTAAGTGGGATAGACGCAGTATCCTTAGGGTAGTCCGTTAGGAGTACATCCCTTGGTTGATTCCTCGCACGTTTGTAACTTCTGGAGAGAAGGGGTGAAGGGTACCCTCTCATACTCAGTTTAGTTGTTAGATCCTGAGATTGGCTCTTGAAATCGCTCAAGGTGGTGCAATTCCGTCGTAGGCGGAGGTATTGTCCGTAGGGTAAATTCTCCCTCAGAGGACGTGGGTGAAAACTGGTGAATTCGAGGAGATTGTTCCTTGAGGTGGGCTTGTAATAGGTCCTAGTTTGAAAGGATCCTCGTACTTTGGTTATTACCACGTCCAGAAATACAACCTCAGTGTCGTCATATGTATGTGTGAACCTCAGGTGCGGGTTCAGAGTATTGATCCATTGGAGGAAAGACTGGAGGGTGTTGTTACTACCTTGCCAGATCAGGAGCACATCATCTATATATCGCTTCCATAAGGCTATGGAAGAGCGATAAGGGTTTGAGGTCGGGAGAATGAACTTCTGTTCGAAAGCATAGACGTACAGTCCAGCTACACTTGGAGCAAAGGTACTCCCCATGGAAGTACCTGTGGTTTGGAGAAATAATTGACCCTGGAACTCGAAGAAGTTTCTCTTCAAAGCCAAAGTGGCACATTGTATCACGAACTCTTTCGTTGTATTGTATTCCCAGGGAATCGAGTCAAGTGATTCTTCCAGGACCCTGATGGTTTCGTCCTGGGGGATGCTTGTATATAAGCTCTCTATGTCCAATGTTGCCAGTATTGTGTGTTCTGAGCATGTGGTGTTGCTAAGTAGTTTCAGAAGGTCCTTTGTATCCTTTAGATAGGTGGTCGATTTTTGGACCAGTGGTTTTAGGAAGTGGTCACAAAACCGAGAAAGGGGTTCCAGAAGAGAGTCAATCCACGAGACAATGGGGCGTCCAGGTGGTGGGACTCTCTCTTTATGGATCTTGGGGAGTGTATAGAAATAGGGGATCTTCCCTGGGCCTTCAGTGAGAAACCGTGCTTCAGCTCTGGTAATGACACCCTGTGTTTGTGCCTCATCGACCACACTTAGGATCTCGCTTTTGAGCCCCTCAGAAGGATCATTGGGGAGTGGTGTATAGTTGTGGCGGTCGTTCAATAAGCGGAGGCATTCCTGGTCGTAGTCGGTAGTATTGAGTAGCACGACAGCGCCCCCCTTGTCTGCGGGTTTGATAGTTAGGGTGGTGTCCGCACGGAGAGAGGTAATCGCTCTATACTCCTCTGCTCTCAGATTCTTAAAGGTAGTGGGGATGGTTGTGTGCTCAATTTCGGTGAAGACTGCTCGTTCGAAGGTCGTGATTTCCACAGGAATGGTGTGTGGAGGGGGATTAAAGGTAGACGGTGGTCGGAGGGGGGTATCCCCTACGTCCAAGTCAACACCATCGTTAGCTCGACTTTCAAAGAAAGCTTTTAATTTAAGCTTCCTAAAGAATGCTGCCAATTCGCAATGAAGGCGAAATTTGTCAGGGCGGGCTGATGGAACAAAGCCCAATCCCTTTTCCAAAACCGATCTCTCATGGTCTGTCAGTGTCTTGTTTGACAGATTAACGATCAGGCTGTCGAAGTGCTCGGTCCCGAGGCCTGCAGTTCCTGAGCTTGTTTGCTCCGGGTGTGGTTGCCCACTGGATCGTCTTGTGCCCAGTGTACTCTTTGGTTGTTCCCTCTCCGCCGGCCTTTTCCCCTTTGGCCCCTCTCTAAAAAATGGGGCTGTGGGAAGGGGTTAGGGGGGTACATTGGGGAGGTATACCCTGGATTCCAACCCATCTGCGGGCCAAATGGGTAATGGAATTGTATAGGATGTGAGCCCATAGCACCTTGTTGTGGGGGAAAGGTTGCCCAAGGCGCTTGATTGGGGAAGGGACGTGACCTTCCTCTTTGTCTGCCCCTTCTAGATGGTCTGGAGCTGCCACTGCTTGAGCCGCTGCTGTTAGAGGAGTCATCATCTGTCCCGTAGGAGTTAGTTTCAGTTCTACGTGCGGACACAAAGGCCGGGTCAGCGTAGGGGTATACTTTGTTGAATTCAAATTTTTTAAGGTCCTTCTGAAATTGATTGACCTTGCTCTGTGTGAGGTTATCTTTGTACTCATTGATGTCTTTGTTCAGCTCATCAAGTCGTCTTTTAAAACCAGTGAGTGTGGCTTTAAATTGTGTTTCAGTTTGAGTAATCTCAATCATAATCGCCTCAGATAGTCGGACGGCTGTTTTAATGATTAAGACTAACCAGTCTCGAGTACAGTGCCATGCTATCATAGCCCAATCTTTTCTGAAGGTGGCATCCTCCAGAAAGATACGTGGGGCGTTGGTCACTAATAAGCCCCTTGGGGCCGTGTTGGTCCGTAAGTACTCCGTAAGGATAGTGCCATGCAGAATTGTGCGGATTCGATTTTTCTTCAACTCAGAGAGTTGTTCCCATTCGCTAGCATATGTCACTGTTTGTGATATGGATGGGTCCGCAAAAAGTGAGGGGCGTGCTAGAATAGCATCCACCTCAGAGTCAGAGAAAGTAAGGCCAAGAGAGGCCATACCGTCTGGGTTCAGGAGGGATGATGCAATCCCGGGAGGATCAGGAAAATACCCCGCCTCAGATACGGGGGGAAAAAGAAAAGAAACAGCAAAGTCTCTCACAGCTGTGCGCTGCTAAACTATCAAAAACAACAGGAGAGGAAGGGATCAACACGGCTAGTCCCCTCAGTAGAATATCAATAAACAATGAAGCCAGTGTACAACAATATGAAGTAGGGGGCACTCTAGTCAATGTAATACATCAATCAATCGAGCAACGAGCCTCAGATTCCCTGTGAACAGTTATGTTCATAGGAAGTAAGCTTGGCCACTTTGGAACAATACCCAGTGGGTATGAAAAAAGCCCTCACTCACCAACCTGGTTGGTGACATGCTTCATCATTGGGCTTCCACTGGGACGACCGAATGTCATCCCAGTGTGCTGCGACGCCAGGTTACTGCGGAGCTGGGTTGGTTGTGTGGGGAAAGTGAATTTAAAATAACCAATCAAGTCAAAAAGAAACTTTATTAATTTTGCTTAAATGGAAAGAAGTAAAAAGGAGTGAGGGTCAAAAAAATAAAAGACCTGGTTCACTCCGTGGCGGTCAACATGTTTCTGCCTCATGGATTGTTAATCGGGCTTTCGTCAGGACCAGAGGGGGATGTGCGTAGCCCCGGTGGTGTGCACTCGCTAAGGTCCACCCAACCGAGGGCTAATGTGTGAAAAAATCAAAATACACTGAGTAGTGTGAACTCCGCCAAATAAAATAATTAAATATGGGGAGAGGAACGAGTTTACTCTGATGATATGAAGAGACAAACAAACAGAAAGACAAAACATAAGAGAGGTATCAATGTTTGTCACACAAAACGTGCTAGAGGATAGTCTGATGTCGCTACGGGTCCGAATGGGCCACGCCACAAGGCCGGGTCCAACATATAGATACGCAAGTACATAGAAATGACATAAATCTATAAGGAAAATAATAAAGAGATATAAAATTGTATTGCATAATGTTCCATATATTTAAGTATTGATGGATAGTTGGAAATTCAGACCTTCAGGTGGTAAAAGTTGACTTAATTGTGTATTTTAATTTTTGTAATATATATTTTCTTTTTAAGTGTTCTTTAATATTTCAGTAGTGAACCACTTATAGATACAGTTAAGATACTGTTTGCATATACATTTAAGTAGACCTAAAGAATATCTATATATTTAAAACCTTAAGTAGTGTGTGTATATGTATATTGTATGTATATGTGTATATGTGTGTGTATATATGTATATATATATATATATATATAATATAAATTACCTACTGGCAGTCGCCAGTAGGTAGTTATAGTTAGGACCTATTATCCATAGGAAATCCGCAACATTCTATTTCAAAAAACTTTGGCGCGGTTGACGAATCTTCGAGATGTTCAAAACTCGTGGCCCGGTCCGCTCCTATCCTGAAAGTCTCGGGGTGATTCGTCAAGCGGGGGCTGAGAAAAAAGGGGGGTCCCAAAACGTATTTTCCATAGGGACCTTTAATCACAGCTACAGCCCGAACTGCTGAACGGAATTACACCAAATTTGGCAGCAAGGTAGACCTTGGTTCAGAGTCGTGCCTTTTGCTTTAAATGGTGTAAATCCGTTCAGTAGTTCCTCAGAAAATCAAAAGTAAAATCACATACAACTGGGCGGAGCCTAACCACACATCTCATCGTGAGATCTGATTGGCTGTCAGCACTTCATCCAAAAAGTGTTGGCAGCCATCTTGGGACCAATATACATGATAGCACCTCATTGAAAAGCATTGCAGTTAATAGAAGGTTTTAAGACTTTAGTTACATGATAAATCATTTGTTGATGGTACCATACTCATTTTAGGAATTGTGGTATGTTCTAAGGTGATTTTACCATGTGAAAAAGCCTTCTGCCCGGATATCATGAATCATGTTTGAGAGAACTATTTTCTCGTGCTTTTCCCACAGAGGTTTGGAAGGTTGATCTATAAAACTAAACTGAGAGCATATTTTCTGTAAATTCACATTATCTTTCTCAGTCGTGTGAGAATGAAGTCTGACATTCTCAGTAAAACATGTACATCCAACAAGGGCAGAGACTGTCAGTTGATTCCTTTTGTGTTCTACTGCAGCTTCCCAGAGTGTTCCAAAGAACAACTAGAGTGCTAACAGTCCTACTTATGACAAACGTATGGCACACCTGAAGCCATCTTGATTGAAATAAAGTGGTAACTCTTAAAACATTTAATTTTAAAAAGGAACAAAATGAGGGGGTTCATTTTGCCATAGAAAGTACGATTAGTGCTGCAGAAAGAAAAATTAGGGCACATTTTGAGTGACTTCCCAAATCCTCTTCTATTTCATTAAAAAATTCTGACATGCAGACTGAAACATGCACTTTCAAACTCTGAGCAACTAGAGTGCTAACATTCTGAATTTATGGTAAATGTGTGACACATCTGAATGCCTTCTTGATGGAATCAAAGTAAAAAACAAAAGTATTTCCTACTGAGGAGACTGGAGTAAATGAGAAAATTAGGAAACTTCATAACAAATAAGTCTCCCAAGATGGCCACCAGAGACAAAAGAGCCCAAATGTAGCACAAATATCACCCAGGTATAGACTAAGTATAGCCCAATGACACAATGTCCCAGAGTGTTCTAAAGAACAACTAGAGCGCTAACAGTCTTACTTATGACAAAAGTATGGCCCACATGAAGCCATCTTGATTGGAATAAAGCGGTAACACTTAAAACATTTAATTTGCAAAGGAACAAAATGAGGGGGTTCATTTTGCCATAGAAATTATGATTAGTGCTGCAGAAAGAAAAATTAGGGCACATTTTAACTTCTCAAATCCTCTTCTATTTCATTAAAAAAATTCTGACATGCAGACTGAAACATGCACTTTGAATACCAGCAACAGACTTCCCTGGAGAGCAGTAGCTTTACTACAGTGATCTAATGAGCAACTATTGTGCTACCATTCAGAATTTATGGCAAATGTGTGACACATCTGAATGCCTTCTTGATGGATCCAAAGTAAACAAGCATTGAAAATGCAATAGGTCTCGCCCTCGTTTAAGTTAAAGCAATTCTGTTTGTAATTAGGTGGCTTTTTAGCTTTGCTTTTATTAGTGTTTTTTCAAACTTTCATGTACATAACCTGCATATGCATGCATATGTATATTTATATGTATGCATGCATTTATATTTGTATATTTATATAGATATGCAGATGATATCTATATATATATATATATACACACATACATATATAAATGCATATATATGTGTGGGTAGAGAGGGTAGAGGTAGAGAGTAGTAGAGAGTATAGGATGAGTAATAGAGAGTAGAGTGAGTAGTAGAGTAGCAGAGAGTGAGAAGTAGAGAGTAGCAGAGAGTGAGTAGTAGAGAGTAGCAGAGAGAGTAGTAGAGTAGCAGAGAGAGTAGCGCAGAGAGAGTGAGTAGCGGAGAGAGAGAGAGAGAGAGAGAGTAGCGAAGAGAGAGTAGCGGAGAGAGAGAGTAGCGGAGAGTGAGTAGTTTAATTTAAAAGGAACACAATGAGGGGGTTCATTTTGCCATAGAAATTATGATTAGTGCTAAAAAAATAAAAATTAGGGCTCATTTTGACTTCTCAAATCCTTTTCTATTTCATTAAAAAATTGACATGCAGACTGGAACATGCACTTTCAATACCAGCAGCAGACTTCCCTGGTGAGCAGTAGCTTTACTACAGTGATCTAATAAGCAACTAGAGTGCTAACATTCCAAATGTATGGCAGATGGGTGACACATCTGAATGCCTTCTTGATGGAACCAAAGTAAAAACCTGAAAATATTTCCTACTGAGGAGATTGTAGTAAATGAGGAAATTGGGAAACTTCATAACAAGTCTCCCAAGATGGCCACCAGAGACAAAAGAGCCCAAATGTAGCACAAATATCACCCAGATGTAGCCCAAGTATAGCCCAATGAAAAATGTCCCAGAGTGCTCTAAAGAACAACTAGAACGCCAACAGTCTTACTTATGACAAAAGTATGGCACACCTGAAGCCATCTTGATTGGAATAAAGTGGTAACACTTAAAACATTTAATTTGCAAAGGAACAAAATGAGGGGGTTCATTTGCAATAGAAAGTATGATTAGTGCTGCAGAAAGAAAAATTAGGGCACATTTTGACTTATCAAATCCTCTTCTATTTCATTAAAATATTCTGACATGCAGACTGAAACATGCACTTTGAATATCAGCAGCAGACATCCCTGGTGAGCAGTAGCTTTACTACAAGTGATCTAATGAGCAACTAGATTGCTACCATCCAGAATTTATGGCAAATGTGTGACACATCTGAATGCCTTCTTGATGGAGCCAAAGTAAACAAGCATTGAAAATGCAATAGGTCTCGCCCTCGTTTAAGTTAAAGCAGTTCTGTTTGTAATTAGGTGGCCTTTTAGCTTTGCTTGTATTGGTGTTTTTCAAACTGTCATGTACATAACATGCATATGTATGCATATATGTATGCATGCATTTATATTTGTATTTATATAGATATGCATATTATATATATATATATGTGTGCTTGTAGAGAGGTAGATGGGTAGAGGTAGAGAGTAGTAGAGTGAGTAATCGAGAGTAGAGAGTGAGTAATCGAGAGTAGAGAGTGAGTAATCGAGAGTAGAGAGTGAGTAATCGAGAGTAGAGAGTGAGTAATCGAGAGTAGAGAGTGAGTAATCGAGAGTAGTTAGAGAGTAATCGAGAGTAGTGAGAGAGTAATCGAGAGTAGTGAGAGAGTAATCGAGAGTAGTGAGAGAGTAATCGAGAGTAGTGAGAGAGTAATCGAGAGTAGAGAGAGAGTAATCGAGAGTAGAGAGAGAGTAATCGAGAGTAGAGAGAGAGTAATCGAGAGTAGAGAGAGAGTAATCGAGAGTAGAGAGAGAGTAGAGAGTGAGTAATCGAGAGTAGAGAGAGTAATCGAGAGTAGAGAGTGAGTAATCGAGAGTAGAGAGGGAGTAATCGAGAGTAGAGAGGGAGTAATTGAGAGTAGAGAGGGAGTAATTGAGAGTAGAGAGAGTAATTGAGAGTAGAGAGGGAGTAATTGAGTAGAGAGGGAGTAATTGAGAGTAGAGAGAGAGTATAGAGTGAGTAATCGAGAGTATAGAGTGAGTAATCGAGAGTATAGAGTGAGTAATCGAGAGTATAGAGTGAGTAATCGAGAGTAGAGAGTGAGTAATCGAGAGTAGAGAGTGAGTAATCGAGAGTAGAGAGTGAGAGTGAGTAGTAGAGAGTAGAGAGTGTGTAATTGAGAGTAGAGAGTGTGTAATTGAGAGTAGAGAGGAAGTAATTGAGAGTAGAGAGGGAGTAATTGAGTAGAGAGAGAGTAATCGAGAGTAGAGAGAGAGTATAGAGTGAGTAATCGAGAGTAGAGAGGGAGTAATCGAGAGTAGAGAGGGAGTAATCGAGAGTAGAGAGGGAGTAATCGAGAGTAGAGAGGGAGTAATCGAGAGTAGAGAGGGAGTAATCGAGAGTAGAGAGGGAGTAATCGAGAGTAGAGAGGGAGTAATCGAGAGTAGAGAGGGAGTAATCGAGAGTAGAGAGGGAGTAATCGAGAGTAGAGAGGGAGTAATTGAGAGTAGAGAGGGAGTAATTGAGAGTAGAGGGAGAGTAATTGAGAGTAGAGGGAGAGTAATTGAGAGTAGAGGGGGAGTAATTGAGAGTAGAGGGGGAGTAATTGAGAGTAGAGGGGGAGTAATTGAGAGTAGAGGGGGAGTAATTGAGAGTAGAGGGGGAGTAATTGAGAGTAGAGGGGGAGTAATTGAGAGTAGAGGGGGAGTAATTGAGAGTAGAGGGGGAGTAATTGAGAGTAGAGGGGGAGTAATTGAGAGTAGAGGGGGAGTAATTGAGAGTAGAGGGGGAGTAATTGAGAGTAGAGGGGGAGTAATTGAGAGTAGAGGGGGAGTAATTGAGAGTAGAGGGGGAGTAATTGAGAGTAGAGGGGGAGTAATTGAGAGTAGAGGGGGAGTAATTGAGAGTAGAGGGAGAGTAATTGAGAGTAGAGGGAGGGTAATTGAGAGTAGAGGGGGGGGTAATTGAGAGTAGAGGGGGGTAATTGAGAGTAGAGGGGAGTAATTGAGAGTAGAGGGGGAGTAATTGAGAGTAGAGGGGGAGTAATTGAGAGTAGAGGGGGAGTAATTGAGAGTAGAGGGGGAGTAATTGAGAGTAGAGGGGGAGTAATTGAGAGTAGAGGGGGAGTAATTGAGAGTAGAGAGGGAGTAATTGAGAGTAGAGAGGGAGTAATTGAGAGTAGAGAGGGAGTAATTGAGAGTAGAGGGAGAGTAATTGAGAGTAGAGGGGGAGTAATTGAGAGTAGAGGGGGAGTAATTGAGAGTAGAGGGGGAGTAATTGAGAGTAGAGGGGGAGTAATTGAGAGTAGAGGGGGGGTAATTGAGAGTAGAGGGGGAGTAATTGAGAGTAGAGGGGGAGTAATTGAGAGTAGAGAGGGAGTAATTGAGAGTAGAGAGGGAGTAATTGAGAGTAGAGAGGGAGTAATTGAGAGTAGAGAGGGAGTAATCGAGAGTAGAGAGTGAGAGTGAGTAGTAGAGAGTGAGAGTGAGTAATCGAGAGTAGAGAGCGAGTAATTGAGAGTAGAGAGAGAGTATAGAGAGTAATCGAGAGTAGAGAGTGAGAGTGAGTATTATATATATATATATATATATATATATATATATGTGTGTGCTTGTAGAGAGGTAGATGGGTAGAGGTAGAGAGTAGTAGAGAGAGAGGTAGAGAGTGAGTAATCGAGAGTAGAGAGTGAGTAATCGAGAGTAGAGAGTGAGTAATCGAGAGTAGAGAGAGAGTAATCGAGAGTAGAGAGAGAGTAATCGAGAGTAGAGAGAGAGTAATCGAGAGTAGAGAGAGAGTAATCGAGAGTAGAGAGAGAGTAATCGAGAGTAGAGAGAGAGTAATCGAGAGTAGAGAGAGAGTAATCGAGAGTAGAGAGAGTAATCGAGAGTAGAGAGAGAGTATAGAGTGAGTAATCGAGAGTAGAGAGTGAGAGTGAGTAATCGAGAGTGAGAGTGAGTAATCGAGAGGTGAGAGGGAGTAATCGAGAGTAGAGAGAGAGTAATCGAGAGTAGAGAGAGAGTAACCGAGAGTAGAGAGGGAGTAATTGAGTAGAGAGGGAGTAATTGAGTAGAGAGGGAGTAATTGAGTAGAGAGGGAGTAATTGAGTAGAGAGGGAGTAATTGAGTAGAGAGGGAGTAATTGAGAGTAGAGAGGGAGTAATTGAGAGTAGAGAGGGAGTAATTGAGAGTAGAGAGGGAGTAATTGAGAGTAGAGAGGGAGTAATTGAGAGTAGAGAGGGAGTAATTGAGAGTAGAGAGGGAGTAATTGAGAGTAGAGAGGGTGTAATTGAGAGTAGAGAGGGAGTAATTGAGAGTAGAGAGGGAGTAATTGAGAGTAGTAGAGGGAGAGTAGTAGAGGGAGAGTAGTAGAGGGAGAGTAGTAGAGGGAGAGGAGTAGAGGGAGAGGAGTAGAGGGAGAGGAGTAGAGGGAGAGGAGTAGAGGGAGAGGAGTAGAGGGAGAGGAGTAGAGGGAGAGGAGTAGAGGGAGAGGAGTAGAGGGAGAGGAGTAGAGGGAAGTCAGTCAGTGTCAGTCAGTGTCAGTCAGTGTCAGTCAGTGTCAGTCAGTGTCAGTCAGTGTCAGTCAGTGTCAGGCAGTGTCAGGCAGTGTCAGGCAGTGTCAGTCAGTGTCAGGCAGTGTCAGTGTCAGTGTCAGTGTCAGTGTCAATCAGTCAGTGTCAGTGTCAGTGTCAGTGTCAGTGTCAGTGTCAGTGTCAGTGTCAGTGTCAGTGTCAGTGTCAGTGTCAGTGTCAGTGTCAGTGTCAGTGTCAATCAGTCAGTGTCAGTGTCAGTCAGTGTCAGTGTCAGTGTCAGTGTCAATCAGTCAGTGTCAGTGTCAGTGTCAGTGTCAGTGTCAATCAGTCAGTGTCAGTGTCAGTGTCAGTGTCAATCAGTCAGTGTCAGTGTCAGTGTCAGTGTCAATCAGTCAGTGTCAGTGTCAGTGTCAATCAGTCAGTGTCAGTGTCAATCAGTCAGTGTCAGTGTCAGTGTCAATCAGTCAGTGTCAGTGTCAGTGTCAGTGTCAGTGTCAATCAGTCAGTGTCAGTGTCAGTGTCAATCAGTCAGTGTCAGTGTCAGTGTCAATCAGTCAGTGTCAGTGTCAATCAGTCAGTGTCAGTGTCAGTGTCAGTCAGTGTCAGTGTCAGTGTCAGTGTCAATCAGTCAGTGTCAGTGTCAGTGTCAATCAGTCAGTGTCAGTGTCAATCAGGCAGTGTCAATCAGGCAGTGTCAATCAGGCAGTGTCAATCAGGCAGTGTCAATCAGTCAGTGTCAGTGTCAATCAGTCAGTGTCAGTGTCAATCAGTCAGTGTCAGTGTCAGTGTCAATCAGGCAGTGTCAGTGTCAGTGTCAATCAGGCAGTGTCAATCAGGCAGTGTCAATCAGGCAGTGTCAATCAGTCAGTGTCAATCAGTCAGTGTCAGTGTCAATCAGGCAGTGTCAATCAGGCAGTGTCAATCAGGCAGTGTCAATCAGGCAGTGTCAATCAGGCAGTGTCAGAGTCAGGCAGTGTCAGTGTCAGGCAGTGTCAGTGTCAGGCAGTGTCAATCAGGCAGTGTCAGTGTCAGGCAGTCAGTGTCAGTGTCAGTATCAGTGTCAGTGTCAGTGTCAGTGTCAATCAGTCAGTGTCAGTGTCAATCAGGCAGTGTCAATCAGGCAGTGTCAATCAGGCAGTGTCAATCAGGCAGTGTCAGTGTCAGGGTCAGGGTCAGTGTCAGGCAGTGTCAGTGTCAGGCAGTGTCAGTGTCAGTGTCAGTGTCAGTGTCAGGCAGTGTCAGTGTCAGTGTCAGTGTCAGGCAGTGTCAGTGTCAGTGTCAGTGTCAGGCAGTGTCAGTGTCAGTGTCAGGCAGTGTCAGTGTCAGTGTCAGTGTCAGTGTCAGGCAGTGTCAGTGTCAGTGTCAGGCAGTGTCAGTGTCAGTCAGTGTCAGGCAGTGTCAGTGTCAGTGTCAGTGTCAGTGTCAGGGTCAGTGTCAGGCAGTGTCAGTGTCAGGCAGTGTCAGTGTCAGGCAGTGTCAGTGTCAGGCAGTGTCAGTGTCAGGCAGTGTCAGTGTCAGGCAGTGTCAGTGTCAGGCAGTGTCAGTGTCAGGCAGTGTCAGTGTCAGGCAGTGTCAGTGTCAGGCAGTGTCAGGCAGTGTCAGTGTCAGTGTCAGTGTCAGGCAGTGTCAGTGTCAGGCAGTGTCAGTGTCAGTGTCAGGCAGTGTCAGTGTCAGTGTCAGGCAGTGTCAGTGTCAGTGTCAGGCAGTGTCAGTGTCAGTGTCAGGCAGTGTCAGTGTCAGTGTCAGGCAGTGTCAGTGTCAGGCAGTGTCAGTGTCAGGCAGTGTCAGTGTCAGGCAGTGTCAGTGTCAGTGTCAGTGTCAATCAGTCAGTGTCAGTGTCAGTCAGTCAGTGTCAGTGTCTCTGGCTCTAGAGCAGCTCTGCTGACCTGGTTCTCTGGCTCTACAACGGCTCTGCTGACCGTGTCAGTGTCAATCAGTCAGTGTCAGTGTCAATCAGGCAGTGTCAATCAGGCAGTGTCAATCAGGCAGTGTCAGAGTCAGGCAGTGTCAGAGTCAGGCAGTGTCAGTGTCAGGCAGTGTCAGTGTCAGTGTCAGTGTCAGGCAGTGTCAGGCAGTGTCAGTGTCAGTGTCAGTGTCAGGCAGTGTCAGTGTCAGTGTCAGTGTCAGGCAGTGTCAGTGTCAGTGTCAGTGTCAGGCAGTGTCAGTGTCAGTGTCAGGCAGTGTCAGTGTCAGTGTCAGGCAGTGTCAGTGTCAGTGTCAGGCAGTGTCAGTGTCAGTGTCAGGCAGTGTCAGTGTCAGTGTCAGTGTCAGGGTCAGTGTCAGGCAGTGTCAGTGTCAGGCAGTGTCAGTGTCAGGCAGTGTCAGTGTCAGGCAGTGTCAGTGTCAGGCAGTGTCAGTGTCAGGCAGTGTCAGGCAGTGTCAGTGTCAGTGTCAGTGTCAGGCAGTGTCAGTGTCAGTGTCAGGCAGTGTCAGTGTCAGTGTCAGGCAGTGTCAGTGTCAGTGTCAGGCAGTGTCAGTGTCAGTGTCAGGCAGTGTCAGTGTCAGTGTCAGGCAGTGTCAGTGTCAGTGTCAGGCAGTGTCAGTGTCAGGCAGTGTCAGTGTCAGGCAGTGTCAGTGTCAGGCAGTGTCAGTGTCAGTGTCAGTGTCAATCAGTCAGTGTCAGTGTCAGTCAGTCAGTGTCAGTGTCTCTGGCTCTAGAGCAGCTCTGCTGACCTGGTTCTCTGGCTCTACAACGGCTCTGCTGACCTGGTTACTCTGGCTCCACAGCAGCTCTGCTGACCTGGTTCTCTGCACTCACGATGCACACACCCGACTTCGCGAAAATATATTTAAAAATAATATAAGTTCATTATAAGTCCAAATATATTATTTTTATGAATATCTTAGATAATCTATTGCCCTAATATGTATATTAAAGACACATACATATCATTTTAGAACATAATTTCTTTTTGCGGGAGTCGTTCACCCAGTGCGCCCCAGCACGTATATGATGTCACGCGGGACCCCCAACCGCGCAAGCATCTCGTACCGTAATGCGCATGTGTTGCGAATGCGCGGGTGCAGGAGTTGCAGACTGGTCGCATACCAATCGCGCACATCACATAATATTAAATGTATAAGATGTAACTGAAAAACACGCAGCCGTCACACACCGTACCGGATCCTTCACTGCTTTCCTAAAATGGCGGCTAGAATGCGCACACCCAGCGTGATGTGTACGTTTGAGTGCGCGGCTCTGGAAAAAAAAATTATTTTTTTTTACAGAAAATAATATACATATATTAAAATAAAGAATGAAAACCAGAAAATTAATCAGTGTTTTAGTTAGAATTTTTTGTAACTTTTTTTTGCAATTTTCAGAAAAATGTATAATGTTTTTTAATGAATAAAATAGTTATAAATAATCAGTTAAAAAACTGTAGAAAATCAGTACAAAAAAATAGGTATAACTACTATCACACTTAAAAATTGGCATTTAAAAAACCTTTGGAATTCACTGAAAAAAAACATAGGTTTCAGAGACGTTATAGTTAGAAATTAGCATTTAAAAAAGCTATGAAATTCACTGAGAAAAGCATAGGTTTCAGAGACGTTCTAGTTAGAAATTAGCATTTAAAAACCTTAGAAATTCATAGAAAAAAACATAGGTTTCAGGGGTGTTATAGTTAGCTGGCCATTTCACTCGTTGAAAACCATAGAAATTCCTCTGTTATAGTTAGTTCTGCTAACTATAACACGCGCGCCCGCAATGCACTGCTGATGATGTCACATATTGCATCATTCATGACATGGTCAGTGACATCACTGATGACACCACTGATGACATCACTGATGACATCATCCACGTGACAATCTGATACACCTCATCATACACTAGTATAACCTTTCATCACTCATTGTAAAATGCACAGTACCATATTTGAAACCATTGACACACCAATACCAGTTACTACATACCCACTCACTGATTCCTAAGTCAACACACACAACTACCCATTTAACAACAGAATCATTTATACATGCAGTCACTAATTAATAGAACACTATCTTTGCACTTATACACAAATCTAGACATTGACACATCATCAGTCATCTTAGTCGGTTATGCAGTCATCCTACTCACTCATGAAAAAAAGTAATCACACTTACATTTACTCACTTACACAATTATCCAACAACACTTCGTTTATTCAAACACATAGTAACTCATAGTTAATATGTTAAAAAATCACCATTACAATTATACACTCATTCATATAGTTACTCTCACAATCACTGACTCTTACACATACTTATTTATATACACCAACTCTTGCATACAATGCCTTTTATGTTTTTTACTTTGTTGAAGATGTACAACTAAAACATATATTTGCTCACCAACACACAAATACACCAGTCACCCAAACAACTGTTTCCACATGCACTCTTAAACCTATACACCTGGTCAATCAACCATTCACACATCTATGCATAGTTACACACACCCCATCCAACCACACACAAACTCAGTGTCCCATACAAATACTCACCCAACTAATCAATAACTAATATACACACTCATGTAGTTAGTGACCAACTGATGCAGCATGTTATACAACAACTGAGACAGTGCTGCACACAGTCACATAATTTAGTTACCATTCCATGTATTAAGTGAGACGCTTTTAATTACTTACTTAAAAAGACAGTCAGACAGCTACTAAATCCTCCATCCAGACAGTTATATATCCACTCAAACTTCAATACAGATTGGTATATATATAATATATATTTAAATTTCAACCTAAACCACATTCACTGGGTGATGTCATCAGTGATGTAATTTGAGATGTCATCAGTGATGTCATGAGTGATGTCACTGACCATGTCATGAATCATGCAATATGTGACATCATCAGCAATGCATTGCTGGCGCGCGAGTTATAGTTAACAGAACTAACAGAACTAACAGTTCTGTTAACAGAGTTAACAGAACTAACTAGAACTGATGAATTTCTATGGTTTTGTACGAGTGAAATGGCCAGCTAACTATGACACGCCTGAAACCTATGGTTTTTTCAGTGAAAATATAAATATATAGTACAAAGAAATGCACATATCTAAATAAATACATATAATCAAAATATACATATTTACATGCACAGGTATATGCTGTACATTTATGTTTGAGTGTGGTGGTCAATTAGGAAAGAGCCATCTCATGAGTATCCTTCTGAAGTTAAGATAGTTATCTGTGGCTCTTATTGTTGGGGGTAAGGAATTCCATAGTTTGGCTGCTTGAACAGATAAAGATGTACCACCCATTTATTTTTCTTGTATGTTGGGGTTTTGAGTCGAGGTGCCAATCTTGAGCGAAAGTTCCTTTGTTGTATGTATTTTAAGATTTTATTCCTGATAAAAAGTGGTCCTGTTCAATGTACTGCTTTGTGGGTGATACAAAGCAGCTTGAAGGTGGATTTTCTGGCAACCCACAACCAATGTAGGGCCCTCAGGTAGGACAGATGTGGGATTGTGGCTTTACATATACGAGCAGACTGGCAGCAGAGTTCTGCATTTGTTTTAGTTGTTTCATAGTTGATAAAGATGATCAGTGGTAGAGGCCATTGGTGTAATCAAGCTTAGAGTGTACAAAAGAGATAGTAGCTTGGACCTTGTGTGGAACTCCTAGGTTGGGGAAGATGCGCCGCAGATACTTCATAGCAATGAAGCTTGAGCTTGCTAACTTGTCCACTTGGAAATTCATTGATAATTTGGAGTCCATGGTAATTCCAAGGTTTCTTACTTCCTTAGACACTTTAGGAGGTGGTCCCAGATCATCAGGCCAGGCGCAGAGTGTGTCATAATTTTTTCAATCTCCGCATGTGAGTATTTCAGGTTTGGAAGCATTCAGTTTGAGGTAGTTCCATTTCATCCACTGATCAACGGCTCTGATGCAACTGAAGATTTTTGAGTTTCCCATGTCTTTGGGGCTTTCCAGTTTAAGAACTAATTGTGTGTCACTTGCATGGTTATAGCATGTGAGCTGAAATTCATCGATCCTTGCCTGTAGTGACAGTATAGATGTTGAAACCAGGGGTGAGATGATGGAGCCTTGAGGAACCCCTGCTTTTGAAAAGTATGGTTTGGATAAGAAAGGTGGAGTGTGAATGACGTTTTGAAGGTAGGATGTGATGCTGACCAGAGTTAGTTGAAAAGATTATTTTTTTATTTATTCCCAAGTTGAAAATGGGAGGTAATCAATCTACCATCCAATGAGGGATTATTTTAATGCAACGGGCCTGAATCGATACGGCTTCGCCTTTAAAAGTAGACTTTTTGTACTTCAGTTGGTGCAGAAATTTTGTGAAGGAATACCACAGTGAGTGCTGAGGAGTATGAAAACTGAGTGAAAAGGAAAAAGTTAGTCTGTATGAAGGAACATACAAATCAGCAAGTGTGATATTCATCAGTGGGTTCTTTTAAAGAACCAGGTCAATGCACATTGGAAATTTCGGACTGAGTTTGCACTTACAGTGGTGGGTATGCTAACATTACTTTGATGTAATGTCCCATGAAGTAAGAACAGTTGAGGTAATTACTTTGGTAATCTTTACATCGCAAGTAGGTTTTCAGTACTTTACATCACAGGCCTTTACTTCTTGGACAGGTAACTTTTGTATTATTTAAAGTAATCTTTTTATTACTTCGGTGTGTACTTTTACATATTTTTTTTTAAATGTCGCATTTTATTCAGTTACACACAGACATGTACGTTGGCGACAGAACCCACTGTTGCGCAAATGTATCCTTCACTGTAAGCCTCTGTGCTCCCGGCAATATGAAACACTCCAACAATAAATGCAAAAAATCATAATGTCCCCCCCCCCCCCCCCCCCCACCTCCACTACCCCCTTTCCCCTTTTCTCATGGTATTTTCTTTTCACTTCCCCAAATGCCTCATTTCTTTGTCAAGTGAGGGAACCGGGCCTCTGTACTTTAATAATGTTTCTGCGGACGTAGATGTTTTTTTTTTTTTGTTTGTTTTTTTGTTAAGCTCATACATCTGTCTAGGCATCACCTCCATCTCTCTATGCTTAGGGACCTTCGCTTTTCCAAGCCTTGGCTATGTCCTTCTTGGCCACGGCTACCTGATATCTTTGACTTTCCACGCCTATGGTGATGTATAAAAGAGTGAATTTGGGATCTCTAAATAGTCTCACACCAATATCTGACCCAGGCATGTGAGCACTCCCTCACAAAAAAGCATTACCCCTCACAGGCCCATACTGTATGAAGGAAGTTTCCTTTTTGTAATCCACATCACAGGCATGTTGAAGCTGTCACCCCCATTTTCCCATGGCCTTTACCATGTGAAATAAACTCTGTGGAGGTACTTGAGTTGGATTAGTTGAGATTGTGAGGTTATAGCCGTCTCTCTGGGAGATGCAAGCATCTACCTTTAACTGTCATCTGTCAGTTGGCCCAGATCTTCATCCCAGATTGCCAATAGGATGTAGAAGGTGTCTTTGGAGTTACTCACCTGGCTCTGGCAGACCTTTGAAATCTTATTGGTGGTCCATTCCCCAGTAGGATTTTGGCCTCATTGAAACCATGGTCTGCTAACTCAATCAGGGATGTTATGTATGCCTGAGTTGTAGGTACTTAAAGAATTGACTCTTGTGAATATCGTACTCTTTTTGTATGTTGGCAAAGGATAAAAGTATTATTCCCTTCATGATATCTCCCAATGTAGAGATGCCAATGGCATCCCAACCTTTGAAGTCCTGCTGAGCTGACACCCAGCTCTGAGGGCGCATGCCACAAGTGGTGTCTCTGGTGAGTTGTCTCGACCACCCCAGTTCTTTGGGAGTGTCTCCCAAAACCAGGACCACCACTCTGGAGGGAGTCAATATACTGTGGAATTTCCATAAAGTAAGCGCAAAAGAGCAGTGTTCCCCATCGCCCAGTAATCGGATGCGAAGGCCAGGTCACCTGCGACTCACCATTCATTGATAACGATCAAGTGGGGTGCTCTATAATAGGAGATCATGTTTTGGGTGCCAGTTCGTCTGTCATAGGATAATTTGTAGCACTTGGAGAAGGCAATTCTCGGGGCTTAGTATTCCACAGGAATCCACGCCACAGTGCCTCTACTTTTTAAGGAAGGCCAGCGTGAGGGAGAAATGCTAACTCTTTAGCCTGTAAAATAGGTGCAGCAAGGCTACCATGTTGTAGATGGAGAGCAGCCCATAACAGATAACTGAAGCCTGGACCAAATCTCTGCTTCCCGGGACAGTCGCTCTACTTTGGGCTGGATGTTCTTCCACGCCCTCTGTTGGGCGGTAGTCTGGTAGACCCCAAGGTATTTGAATGCTTCTGTCTTAATCAACAGGTCTCTGACACACTCCAATTCCAAGGATGAGCAGTTAATAGAGCATATTGTGGATTTGGCCTTACTAATGGTGAGCCAGAGAAGGTGCCAAAAATGTAAAGTGTCTGGGCCCCCAACTCCTGGCGCTCTGCTAGGAATATCAAGATGTCATTAGCATATAATGCTATTCCGTTGAAGACACCCAGCGCCCATTCCAGTTCCTTTGACCAGAGCGTCTGCTCTCAGCCACCTAGCTCGGAGCTCCTTCGCAAGTGCAAATATGAATGTAGTCTGGTGCATCCCTGGCGTGTTTCCCCTTTGTATCCAGAACATGTCTGAGAGGATGCCATCCATCCATCCATGCATGCCCTGTCCGACAAGTCTGTTTGTAACAGTTTTACTTTAGTAATACATTTGGGGCTGAAGTTCAGTGTAATTAGAAGGCAGAACAGGTAGTCCCATGTACCAAGTCAAATGCTTTTTGAAAGTGGTACAGTAGGAACACGTTTGCGCCAGGCTGGTCTTCGTGTTGATATTATGGTGCATGGCGCATTGGAACATAAAGCCCGATTGGTCTAGGTGAACACAAAAGCAAACCACTCGGAGCACCCGGTTTGTCAATGACTTGCCCCATATCTTTGCTTCTGTGTTTACGCGAGAGCTAAGGACAGTATGATGAACGTTTTTTTGGTGGGTGCCCTGCTTTGGTATGACTACAATCTCTGTCAGACGTAGATCTGGTGGCAGTATCTCTAACTCCAGCACTGTGGTCAAGGTCTCAGCCAACAGGAGTTTGGTGCGATATATTTTGAATTCAGCCTGGGAAACTGTTGGGGCCCAGTGTCTTTACCAATTGGACCTGAGCTAGAGCCTTTGCATACTCTTCTTTTGTAAGTTCCTCTTCTAGCTTAATTTGGTCTCCCAACCCCAGTGGGGCCACTGGGAGGTTTTATATGAATTGCTTTGAGTCCATCTGGTCACACTAGCCTGTAGCTCAATACAGCGCTGCGTAATAGGAGGCAGAACAATGGGTAGTGTCTTCATTGCTCATCACACACACACATTCTGTGTTCAGGACATCTGCAGTTGGTTAGGGACAGGTAATGTTGCTGCATAACCAATGTAGGGTTTTACTTGTCTTTTCCTCCCTCTGATAAATATGGCTTTGTGTGGCAAGCCACACAGTCTGTACATATATTTAAGAGCGTTTGCCGATTGATCTTTTGTGTGTGTTCGTGAATCTCTAAGAAGGGCCAGTGTGGAGAGTGCCATGAACGCCATCTCCAACCTCAGAATGTGGTTCTTAAGATCAACAACTTCTTGTTGTTGCCTAAGTTTTCTACCTGATGTGTAGCTGAGAATATCTCCTCTTAAAGTGGCTTTCAGTACCTTCCACGGAGTCACAGAGGAAGTCCTCATCCCCTTGTTAACCTCTAAGTATGAACAATGGCTTTGGAACTGTGTGCTTTAGACTTGGCGTCTTTTAACCACCATGCATTAAGGGGCCAGTTCAGTTTCGCCGCTCCCAGGCCCATCCGCATCTTCAACTCCACTGGGTAATGGTCTTACAACGCTCTAGTGAGTATACGCATCTCCGGAACTTTGTGTCTTGGAGCTCGGTATACTAAAGTAGTCTAGTTGTGGTTAAACTTTGTGTGCCCCTGAATAAAATGTGTAATTCCCTTCACACATTGAAAGTCCCAAGGCCTCTAGGAACCGTGCAAGTGACTACTTCAGGCTGAGTGCTTGGCTTCCACCGGAGGATCATGTGAAGACTCTGGTTCACCACCCTGTTCAAGTCCCCTCCCAGAATTCAGGGTTCCAGTGGGAATTGCGGGCTACCAATGTGTGTAGGACGTCTACAGTGAGGGATGGGGCATACACACTAAGGATCAAAATGGGTTGCCAGTCAAGGGGACCAGCCACCCCCACATATCGAGCCCACCTCCCCGTCTTGCCTCACCTGGGTCACTTTTAGCTGCAAACATTCTTGAATCAACAACGCCCCACCCAGCGATTTCCCCCAGACAAAGCCTATATGGAACACTTGTGAGTACCGCATCCAGGTCGGAAATGGACATTTATTGGCCATTAGATGTGTCTCCTGTAGGAGGAGAACATGAGTTCCGTTTGGCTGTCCGTAAGATTGATCTACCCCATCTGCTTCACTGGGATGAGGAGGCCCATGACGGTCCACATAAGGAGATTTGATTGATCATGGCGACATGTCTTCAAAACAAAAATGTACGCGACAGTCCGGTATTTACTCCCCTCATGAAGTGGCATGTCCTAGAGTGGAGTGTTGTCATAGAGTGGTGTATAGTGGAGCGGGCGTAGAGTGACATAGTGTCGTACAGTGTCGTACAGTGTCGTAGAGTGTCGTACAGTGTCGTAGAGTGTCTTACAGTGTCGTAGAGTGTCTTACAGTGTCGTAGAGTGTCTTACAGTGTCGTAGAGTGTCTTACAGTGTTGTAGAGTGTCTTACAGTGGAGGGGTAGAATGGTGTGCATTTTGTAGAATGGAATGGCGTGGAGTCTCGTAGTCGAGTTATGTGTGGTGGAGCTGGCTGGACTGGAGTGGCGTATCTTTGAGTGGGGTAGAGTGGATGATCATAGAGTGGAATAGAGTTCTGTAGAGTGGACTGGTGTGGTAGAGTGCAGTGCTGGAGAGAGTTGCTTGTCATATTGATCTATTTATTTTTATTTCCATAAGTACTGCAGTACTTTTAGATATTTTTGAGAAGTACCGCAGTACTTCGTGAACGTTTAATAAATATATATAATTAATAAAAAATACTTTCTCTACCTCTACAGACTTTCTTAAACTGCCTCATTTCTTCCTGTGTATTACACAAGCAGTACTAAGCTATATTTTACCTAAAAACACAGCACAAATCGAAAGTGTGGTCCAAACAATATAGCTACCTTTTCACAATGCTAGGGCTTTTAATAATCAATCGTATTGTGTTTAGTCGTTGCCAGATACCACAGTATACTGCGGCCCAATATATCACTATGTTTTGTCGCTTATTACTTAAAAACTATTGAACCAATTTCGATCAAATAACAAAAAAGGACCCTTTCCACATCATAATCTATATTCCTGGTAAATTTCATGAAAATCCGTTCAGCCATTTTGCCGCTATGTCTGTCTAAAAAGTCTATGGAAAATGCATTGGGGAAAAAAAGTGTTTTGGGACTACCCGCTCTCTTTTCACCCCCTTAACTAATCACCACAAGGTTTTGCATCATTAGCCAATGTAGACAAAGGAATTGGTCTGCAAAGTTTTGTGTAGATTTGTCAAACTGTGGCAAAGTTATTATCATTCAAAAATCCTAGGAGATTCTATGTCCGAATCCTAACTCGCTGTCTTATGACCATCTTCCACTAAAAAAGATGAAACCGAAGGTTCCCAGTATCTCAGCTGACCCTAGACTGGCCAAGTTGTTCCAGTTAGTGGTGTTGGATAGTTTCAGAATAGCTCTGCAACTCTCTGGACTGCTCCCAAAGGTCTGATCAGGTCGGCTTGGCGTCTCTAACTTTGACACTGCTCTTTCACAGGCTTCAGCCATGGCACCTACAGTGAAGTAAATGCCGTCTAGGGTCCTGTCCCCATAGGCCATACTTTGATGCATCCTTTACAACAGTGATTCTCAGGGCAGCAGAGGCCTTGGAATTGACTTTTCCTTCTGTGGAAGTGAAATCTCCACAGCTTCTGCGGAGCCCTTGCTTACCTGTAATGAGGCCCTCCTAAAAGCCTACAATGTCTAGAATGGAGAAAACTGTTTTGGCTTGGCAGTCCAAAGATAGATCACCAAACACGCCAGTGCTTAATCTGTAAACAATTCAGTGCCAGGGCCCTCTTGAAAGGCCACTGCAGCCTACACCACCCATACCCTGCCAGCGGCAGTAGGCACTCCTACAAGTGTGACAATTCAGCCTATTTACGGCCACACAAAGCTAAAATAGTGGCATGAGAGGCTGGTGGTATTCAGTTTCAATGTATATTGACTTAATAGACACTGTTGTGCTCATCTCAAAATGAAAGACAGCGACACCATGTCGTGGACTGTCGGTGCTGACCATTAAGTTTTGATGCCGACACCATAGGATCCCTTCACAGGACTCTCACTTTTTGTCCTCCCGCCTGTCACCATAGAGTCTGGTTGTTCAGAAGTCTTCTTCAAGGCAGATCCCCCAACACACTTGCTATATACCCAGCAGAACGGAAATCATAGAAAACTGAAATCTTTGATTTCAAAGTTTGTTACCTTAAGCAGCCTGACTCTCCACTCAGCCAATGCCCCTGTCATTTAGTTTTAAATGTCCATGCCTTATGAGACCTGATGGAGCTTACAATTGCTGTCTGCTAGGTCATATGAAGAAGCCATTCTCACACCGAGTGAGTGCTTAGATTCATAAAAACAGATCCTTAAGTGTGGTTTTGACTAGACTGACACTGTTGCTCATTCTGTGGGATGCGACTGTCACACTGTTCCAACATGTTGGATGCTTTCAACTGGATATTTGGGAGATGTCTGAACTGCTTTCATGGAAATGCCTTTTGACTGAAAGCAGCTCTTTGGAGAGAAGGTTGTCTCCCCATTGGAATGTTTTGAGAACAGCAAGGCTTTAGCTTTCACTTTGCTCTTGGCCTGCCATGTATAATAATTTCACCAAGAGTCTTGGAAGTCCCTTGGTTTTTCTAGGGCTGTGCAGTCCTGACAGCGGCAGCCATCTCAGCCCTTCCAAGCACTACAGAGACTATAATTCTTCTTTCTAGGCCGAGGTGTGACTGGAAGATGAAAACAGCAGCATATCAAATTATGTCTTCTGCAGTCCCACTGTCCACTTCCACAATCCTCTATTTCATGAGACCATATTTCGATTGGGAGGGTCTTACATTATGTCACTCAGTGGGAGGCAGACATGACAAACCTCAGGGTTTTCCCACTGATCTATTCCATCCCCTCTCTCACTCACCCAAGACCATGCCCCACTTCCCTTCTTCCTGCCCATGACTTTACCCTGGAGGTGGGAGTTTTGCCAGCCCTAGAAGCGGTGCCCCAGCAAGATAGATACTCAGGGTTTTACTCTAATTCATGGTCCCCCAAAAAAACAACCGGGGCAGCGGATGGTGGGTTCGCGTCTGCAAAGCCTCATGATCTTGTGCATTTTGATCCTGCCTCCTGTCAATAGGCTGATCTATAGCCCTCCAGAGGTGTCAGAGGAGGCATTGGATGCAACAACAAGGAAGTATTTTTGCTCTGGTGTGAATCTTCCTGTCAGTGCATCAGGATCTACATTCATCAGTTGACCCCTCCAGTCATCTAAAGAGTTGCCCGTTCAGTTCTCGGCAGCTGTGGTCATGGTTGCCTCCTCTCTTGACTGATCTCTGTGTTATGACTGCGCTTGTCCTTTTGGTCTGTGTTGGAATAGTGCCTACATATTGATTTTCTTGAGCTGTGGGCAGTCAGTCTTGCCCTGAAGGTCTTTCTCCATTCCATCTCAAGAGATACTACCACTACAGTACATTATATCAACAAACGGCGCTGTGGAGTTGTGGATCGTACTTTGAGAGGTTATTTGCCGTTTAATAGTAGATCTCGCAGGCTCACTCAGTGTTAGAATGGAAGCCCTCAGGCTTCCCTCACTGGAGAACCATACGTGAGAGCTACACTCCAAGGTGACTGGGGAAATCTGCTTCACACGGTTTCCACCTTGAATCTTTGTGACTATCCAGAACATTAAGTGCACCCTGGTTTTGTGCTGGATGGTTCCCTAGGGTATGCATTCAACCTTAACTGACTGCTCTCACAACAGGATAATCAGGTCCCCTATCCTAAACTGCAGACCCTGAAGCTGCATGTGTGGAGGTTCAGTGTGCCAGCTGGATTCACTTAGCCTTCCTGATGATGTCACAGATGTCATCTTAGCAGCCAGCAAACCTACTGCCAAATATATCTATACAGGCTGCTGGACGAAGTTTCTTCGGTAGTGTGATTCTGAATGTATTCATTCTAAACTTGCCTGTCCGCTCTTGAGGTTTGTACTTGCCTTTGCCCAGCTGGAGCTGTTGGTTGCTGCGATTAAGGGCCCCTAGCAGTTTTGTCTGCGCTGTCTTCCTGTCTTTTTTGTTCAAATCGCCACTTATGGCGCAGTTTCTAAAAGGTTTAATTTACTAGTTTTCTCCCTCTCAGTTTATTGTTCCTCAGTCTGGTTTGACACTTGTATTGACTTTCTTGATTTTATCTCTTTTTAAGCCAATGCATAGTTGCCCAATTGTACTTTTTACTCTAAAAACAGTTATGTTGGTGGCAATTTGTTATACTTGTAGGTCTTGAGAGTTTCAGGCTCTCTAGATTCGCCCACCCTTCATAGTTTCCCACCTGGATAAATGGTCATTTGGACCTTCCCCCCCCCCCCCCCATGGTGTTATCTGCATTTCTTATGAGTCAATCAGTCACCCTTCCATGTTATTTCTTCCTTCTCATCAAAGAAAGGAGGAAGAACCGCTGCATAGACTGAACCCCAAACATGCAGTGTTACACTACATTGACCACTTGTGGTGGGACAAAGTTGATGACCAGCTCTTGGTGGACTTTGTTGGAGCTAACAAAGATAAGGCACAGGCAAAACACTATTTACCGCAGCGCTCTTCATCAAGCCCTCCTGTGCCTTGGCCAAGAAAGATGCTCCAGAGTGCATTCATCTTTATTACATCAGCACTATAGCCGCTTCCATGGCTCTTTCAAAAAGTGTCAGACTGGATCTAGAAATTGCCCATAGTACCTCTGTGTGACGGAAGGTGATGCCTTGTGGCTCCACACTGACCCCGTTCCACTCTGAAGTGACGTGTTGGCCTATATAGGCGCCACTCCTGCTCGCTGATGTAAATTCCTTTCATTCCACACCACCAGTCATGCATCTGGGGCTTCTTCTTATCTCTCAGAGACCCTAACCTCAATTTTTCTCTCTTCAATGTGCATGGGATGTCGCCCATTAAGACAACTGGTTTTAAACTCTGTAAAGAGTGTAGCAAACAGATGTCTGTAAGGGTTCTCACTAATTATGTCTGTAGTGTCTGTGGTCGGTCCACAACTCCAAGACCTGCAAAGGCTGCACGTCGATGAACCCGAAGGCCACCAGGGACTGCAAGGGCGAAACTTTGTTACCAAGCACAAAACGATGCAGTGTCTGGACAGCTCCAAGTCCAATGCTCGATCCCACACCTGGAGTCGACAGATCCGCTCTCGAGGCCAGTCTTAGTTGTGCTTCGATGTGTCCAGTATGCATAAAAAAAACACAAGAAGTCAAAGCAGGGTACCACTCCTTCACACTATTCCCTCTCTCCTCTCAAGGATGACACTGCCTGTGAACGCTTCAAGGAGAGTAGGGCTACTGCTCGCTCTCTGGGCCTCTCTGCCCAGCCTTGCCAGCCACAACAATCCTACCATTTCTTTTGAGGCTTTGGCGAGGCATCCCTTCCCATCAGCCTGTCCTGCCCCTGCAAGGAACCTACCAGTTTAGCGGAAGAGGCTGAGGTGCCCACTGCCCCTGCAGCCAAGGTCATAATGCCACCCAGTCCACCCTGTAACATGAAGCCCCACCAGTCTACCCACACCTTTTAAGTGTATATCCCCCGGTAGCAGGCAGAATCCACATATTCTTGCCAGTTTCACAAGCGATCACTTGGGATAGGTGGATCCTGGAGATTGGATGGTGGTGTTGCACCTACAGGACGAACTTTCAGTTTGCTGTGCTCCCCTTTTGTCTCACCAGCGTCCCTCAGGCATTCATGAAAGTGATGGTGGTGGCAGCACACCTTCGGAGGTCAGGGTTGACAATCTTCACCTGCCTCTACAACTGACTGTTGAATGCGGGCTCACCCCAGACAGTTGACAACCACCTCCAGACTAAGGTGAATCTTCTTTTATCCTTGGACACTTCTCAGATGCAGCCATTTGTTCAAGACACTGTGAAAGAGAGTCCAGGACACTGAGGCTATGATCTTGATCTTTTGGCCTCGTCCTGGATTTCATGGAGGTAGATCCTGTGGCTGCTGGCACTGATGACCTCTTGTATCCTCCTGGTTGAAAATGCCAGGTGGCATATTCAGACTCTGCAATGCGATCTGAAGTCTGAGGGCCCAACATCAAGGGGACCCCGCCGATCAAGTTCAGATTTCAGAGGGGACTGCAAAAGATCTGCAGTGGTGGTTGCTGGACCTTGATTGGGTCAGCGACAGACCCCTCTCCCTTACCCACTCAGAGCTGACAGTGGTTACACATGCATCACTTCTGGGCTAGTGCGGCCACCTGAGAGAGGTTAAGTCCAGAGGCCTCTGGTCTCCAGCAGAGTTCCGGCTCCATATCAACCATCTGGAGCTGAGGGCTATCTGCTTGCCGGTGAAAGCCTTCCTGTCATGCATCAAGGCAAGGCTGGTACAGGTGCCCCCAAACAGCACAACCTCCATGTGGTACTGCAAGAAATGGGATGGGGTTACACCCCTGCGCCACAAGGTCTCGTGCCTCTAAAAATGGATGGACGGTCAAGATATCTTCCGGATGGTGAAGCACCTGCCTCGCTATGATGAGGATTTTGAAAGGGTTGCAGTATCTTTTCCCCTTTCTTTTATGATGCCCCAATGGGATCTCAATCTTTTACTCATTTATTTGATGTGTACTCCATTAGAGCTGTTGGACAGCTGTTCCCTATGGCTCCTCACAATCAAAAACGGTATTCCTAGTTGCTAGCAGTTCAGCACGGGGTGGGCGGGTGGGCGTGCATGTGCGTGTGTCTCTCCCCCTCTCCCCCTCTCTCCCCCTCTTGCACGCCCTCTCCACCACTTTCTTCCTCTATAAGCTGGGTCTACTGACTAGGGCATCCTTTTTTTACTAAAAGTTATAATGCTGTTACATGTCAATCAAACCATCACCATGCTGTCGATCTAAGCTCCGACTCCATCGCCTGGCCCCCAAAGAGCTCTCCGAGGAAGGAGAGGGAGCAGGAGGAGAAGTAGGTGATTGAGGAAGCAACAGTGGTCAGTACAGAGCTGTAAAGTGTTTGCAGTTTAATGGTAGGTGAGGGCAGAAGCGCCTAAGTGTACACGTAACCAGATTATAGGGTAGAATAAAGAAATGTGGGGGCGAAGGACACCAGCAACTACAATACAGTGCAGTCAATGGGTCAGATATAGTCCATGATGGAGAACCATTGTTTACAGGTCAATATCGTTTTCATATCATACACCCCGTTTCCATACTTTTGAATATCCCTCGGAATTTTGGCCATACTTAATTTTTTGTATGACTAAGCTGCACCAATGCTGTAGCCTATACGCACTCATACTTATCAGCACACAGCTCTCTGTATCTATGTAACATGTTCCTTTTAACGCCCCCATCTGCAAATTAAATATGTGGGCACTGAAAGTTAGACTCCATGAATCATTAGAGACTTTGACATGAGATGTGACCTGACTAGAACAAACTGTGCTCATCACAACAAGTCGCCTGCTTTTCTGAAACTGTCCAGCGTGCATACATCCGCCCAGAAAACAGAAAAAAGCTTTTACTTTACTGCATTGGTAGAAAGACAGATTTGTGTTTCTCTTTTACTCCCACGTTGCTTGGCAGCAACAGCAGGCAATATCATTATGTAGTCCGAAAAATAAATGTAAAACTGCTGAGACGTGCAGCCCCTACCTTCTTATTTAAGAGGAAATATTAAAGCAGAACAGTTTTCCAGCAATAGGCTTTGTAAGAATGGACCTGTAACATAATTGCTCATATACCTGCTAAGACATTATGCTACCTCACATCTTTCCCAAGGGCATCTGTCAACCGAAAACATCTCTCTCTGAGCAGAAGAATGAACTACAGGCGTGCGTATGTTTGTGGCAATCCGTGTTCCATGCTGGTCTAGAAAAATCAAGATATGAAAATATTGATGCCCTAGTCTGCTGGCCTACCATAGCTGCAGGCTGCACAGATGGAAATCGCGACCTCGGTGCATTGAATTAGCCATAAATGGATAGCTGTGAGATTTCAGGGACTGTAATAATTATTTTTCAGGTAGTGCTGCGCTATATGAGACTTTCTAGTGGTTAGTCTGGGGATCAAAAGCATAAGGAAATCCCTTTGACAGGTCACTGGAGATTCCGAGGTATGTGGAATTTCCTAATGGCGACCTGTAGTTCCCATGGATGGGGAACCTCCTTGCTAAGGAGTGGATGCAAAATGGATTTGTTGAGTGGCCTTTGAGATTGCATGAGGAATGGGTGAATCCTTCCAGCAGACATGGTGCCACCCGGCACATAATAGTCTACATGAAAAGGTCATAGGTGTCTTGGTTAGACGGTCACTGCTAGGAAGAAAACCCCACTGAGGGGAAAAACCTCCTTTGCCTATCGATGTAGTTCTTGAATGAAGATGTAGATTGTATTGGTGAAGGCAAGTCTCCAAACTTATCTGAAATCAGAAAGAGAGAAAAGCCAAGGAAAATTCAGGTCCAAAGTCCCAAGAGTCACAAGCAAATTGATCCAAATTGCTTGAAGAAAAATGACAATACTAGTGAAAGTTGCTAAAGAAGACAACAGATGAAAGATTATAAATCCAAAGGAAGAATCACATCTGCTGAGAAGAAACGGTGACAAAAATAGACAGAAGGAAGCCAAGAGTGATGAAAAATCAGGTAATATATGAATTATGGTGAATCTTTTATTTTCTCAGGCTCCCTTTTAAATATCCTAATTGGAGCTAACCTGCCATGTCTTGGTCTGGTAGGTTTGTAATACTTCAAAAGGAGAAACCACCTTCTAGGATATGGTACCCTATATAGTCAAACTCCACCCTTGAGTGAAAACTTGTGGAGTTTGTGACTCCATGAAGAAGCTCAAGTTTGCCATTAGATGCTCCATGTAGTTTTCCTGGGGCTTCCTGCCTGCGCCTCGTGCCAACATCTATCCATATGGTACCCCTTCGTTTAAAGGCCCTGTTTTCAACTTGGTGAAACATGCAGCAGCACACTGAACAGTAACGTGTAAGCTTCTCCCCACCGAAAACTTATGAACTCAGATAAGCTATGTTATTTCACTTAGTTCTGGGCACAAATTTAACAGTATGCCCCACATCCAAAACTCCAGGTTTATCTGGATCTTATTGGCAGAAACAATAGGCCGACAAAAGACCATGAACTGAGAAGCATCTTCCAAGTAACGCTCACTCGTGGGGTAGTCGTTCCACTGGATTAGAAATTGAAGTATTCATCTGAATTTTCAGAAATCACAAATCTCTTGAACCTCCTGTTAATGTTGTCCTAGTACTATTGTTGGGGTTTTGGATTCAATTGTTCTTATGCAATCTTTAGTCTTTCCTAAAAGGACTGCACCATTCATAGAATTTTCTGGAGGAATTAGACTATTCATAATCTAATGAATAAGGCCAAATGAATCAACTACCTGAAGTTGAAGATCACATTTGTCACAGTATACCCCTGTAGAACAATCTCACACAGCAAGGTAGAGTGCAAACCAAACGCATATTATCCGGCCAGTGAACTTTCCTGCAGATGGGTTTGCACCTATCTGCGCTACTGGAACCGGAGCGATACTAGAGTGCTTGAATCTTTCTTCAGCACATAGGGCAGACCCTTGAGCCCCCATAAGGAATTTCCGAAAGGGTACATGGGAGTTTCATGGATAGGAATATTCTTAACATGACACTGACAATACAAATAAAAGGAAACCAGCTGTTCTGTGCCTTGGAACGTGGGACACTCCAAAGTCAGCTAGAGGTAGGGAACATTTTGTCTCAATTTTGAGAATAGATTAACTCCTGATGGAAGAGCTTGGTGTCCAATCGGAACCAGGTTATCCTGTATTTAGGGAACCTGCAGGTTGGTGACTGCTAGTGTGGGCATGACTAACCTCATGATGAATGCATGTGAAATAAGAGACAGCCAGTCTTGTAATAGGTGACTGGAATCTTAGGAATGTCTCTTTATGGAATTGAATTCTTGATGGGAACCTGGCGATATCGAGGGATAGAAAGCTTTGCAAAGACAAATGAGAGTTGCACCTAGTGAAGGGAATTGGTGCCATAGTGTTGTACACATCACTCACACTTTGTAGCAAAGAGGAGAGGACAAGGAGGGGTTCAGTTGGCTGTCTGTGGCACATGACGTTGTGCATGCATTACACTCTGCCCAGATTAGACGGGGAGAGTCAATTATTCGAAAGCTGAAGAACAAAGCACAATGTGTAAGTGCCACTCTGAGCTTGGGTCCTGGAATGGGGCTGTTGGGGGTATATGTTGTTCACAGCACCATGCATCTCAGTTCTGTACAGCAGTTCCTATGAATTTGTGCGTGGGTTTGTAATAAACAAACGTAGCACTGGGACAGTAGAGTGCTGTATAAGGTCAAAGGTAAACCTATCTTCAACGATCGATTGTCTCTGTACTGGATTCTGGGAGTGGAAGTGTAGTGTTATTGCACCATGATGTAGTGTTCTTTTAAGAGGTGTGTCTTCAGACCTTTCTAAAACAATTGGACAGTGGTGGAATTAGGGAGCCCGTCGCTGTCCAAAAGGGATGAAATGTTACTGCAGCAAGTAGAATCCGTAGCAGATTCCTGTTATTAAGCTACTGTAGTGGTTGACAGAAATTCAGAGGAATGAGTGTTCCAAAAAGCAATCAACTGCCTGACCACCACAGCCAAACTTGCAGCTAACAGTTAAGATGTTGTAAAATAAAAATTAGCACTGGTCATTTTCAAACCCAGGAACCTGGGTAAGTACAATTATGTGGGAGCAATTGTTCCTTCTAATTTATCTTTCAAGATTTCTTTCTTTCTATAGTGGCTAGTTTGTCAAGGACCTCTAACTTTAGGGTATATATGATATCAAATATATTACATGTCCAAGAATGAGTCGTTATGTCAGGAAGCTAGAACACTACAGTGTATTTCTTCCATAGTTCTTTTCATGTTTTTATTGTGGAATAAAAGGTGCTAGAAGAAGAAGGGTTTGGAGGTCAAGGTAAATGTTGAAATAACATGAAACATAAAAAGGAGCAGTTTGGCTGATACAACTGTTGTATGGAATTGAACCCCATTTATATGTACACAGGGGATTTAGATGGTCAGAAAGTGATCCAAACAAAAGCAGACCAAATGTGTTAGTGTACGTTCCAATTTTCTTTAGTGAAAAGAGTATTTATGAGAACAAAATGAAGTCATTTTGCTAGGATCCAGCAAGGGATAAATGGTATGCAAGAGTAGTTTTGCTCCCTAAAAGAGTCGCCTCAATTGAGAATAGTTGGTGATTTTTTTGTAAGTTCAGTAACGGTTTTCTTCCATCAGGCATTTTTTAACAGAAAATAAAACCAGGGTTCCTCATCCTAAAAAGAATTCTGCATTTCTGAGCTTACATACAAATGAATACATGTACGCAGATCATCTGACAAGATTCCGACAGGGATTCAAGTGCTGGGTATATGCCAGATCCACAAACCTCTCCGAAACATTACTGTAGTGCCTGTGGAAGTAGCAGGTCTGAAATGGGAACAGGAGTTCAACCAGAAAAGCCTCAAGCGCCATCTTGCAAAATCTAATTGAAAGTCAGAAGTCACTGCAGGAAACAGATCAGCGAAATCTACCACCTGTTTGGCCTATTGCATCTATTTCCTCCAGTCAAAAAGCATATTGCATCTTGGAGCCCAAACATGATCGATAGTTAATATGGAGCTTCTGGTAGCTACCACGAATATCACTGGGACCCCCATGGTCTTTGAATTTGCGGGCCTTGGAGACTTGTACTGTACTGAAGAACGTGTACCCTCGAGGACTGTTCCGGAGTGCTGTACCCAAGGAATTCTTTGATGCTCTAGGACTAAACTGGTGGCAATAAGACTGCTCTTGGTAACTCGGGGAGTAGCAGTCTTTTGACTCTTTTCCTTAACTGATCGGCAAACCCATTTGGCCAACTGAAAAGGGGAGGAAATTCCAGAGATGGATGACATCTCTGCTGACAGCAGGTGGCCTTGGGCTGTGTTATCAAATGAGGGCCACCTTTGTGTGTTCTGGTGACGCGACAACACAGAGCATGAATTTATCTCACACAGACTTTGCTTGAAGAAGCCGCAATGACTGGATGTAAGTTGTGAGCCTGCAGGAGTGTGTTCAGCAAGATAGCCCCGGACAGTTGCGATCCACCTGTGTATCCATCTAGGCCTGATTTGTAAATCGACTGGTCGTGGCTCCTGTCTGATTTGATGCACAGCGTGGTGCATCAGAACCACCGCAAACAAACAGTAAGAAGCCTTTATAGGAGGCAGAGGGTGAAAAACCTTGGTTAATATAATCTGATTGCCCATCTAAAGTTGTTTGTCAGAATAACAATAAAGAGCAATATTTCCATATAGAATGTTGGTCCTGTCTATTTTATTTTTCGCTGGTACTTGTTCTTATAGTGAGGGAACAGCAAGACAGCACTCTTCTGCCTATGAAGTTGTTACCCTAAGGATTGGTATGCCCTAAACGACTTTCTAGGTACATCTTGCAGGGCCTCAAAAAGAAAACAAGAATTGGCATATCCAATAGGTCTCTCCTTTGGGACCTTATAAGTATTTAGTTATGCAGCACAATATCCTTGGTGCAACAACATCAACTGTTGCATTGCTAAACACATATAAGGTCCCAATGGCAAGACCTATTGGCTATGCCAATGCTTGTTTGGACCCTACAGTGAATGTGGCACAGGGGCACACAATGTTTGCCCGGGGTCACACAGTTTAAGAAGGCGAGGGTGCCAAGATTAGAGTTTACTTTATGTGGTTCTGCAACCGACTGCTCAGCTGTAAGCTAGGCCTACGCCTCTTCATAATTCACCCACTATGTGAACCAAGGTTTAATTTGATTTAGGAAAAACGTCCCGTCGCAGCGTAGGGAGTCATGCAGCCAGTAAATGAAAGGAGCCCTTGACTCTGACCGAATTTAGTGCTGACCGTTCAGCCGTCTGCTCAGAGCCGCCCACGTTTACTGAATATGACATTAACAGACGTGGTATTTGTAGGAGTGAAATAATAAACAGTGGCGTCTTACTGTGCTACGCGAGGAAACATGCCTTTCCCTTCATGGGGAGATCTCTTTAAACTGCGTCGTATTAAGAGATGGGTGCTTTACATTTTTTTTCAATTTTATCATGCGTTTTCCTTTGCTCCTATCTTGAACATCTGTAACATAACCTGAAATGTTTCCATCATGATTACTTGGAGTTATTCTTTTTAATCCTCTGATTTTGTTGTCCCAGTTCACCAATTAGATCATAATTGACCAGTTGTCATGTAACTGAACCTTTGCTGTTAAGAACACCACAGGAAATGCTTGTCTTCCACTCTTCAAAAAGTAGTCTGTCAATTAAAGACCCGGGTGCGCCTCCCAAAGAGAACAAGTCACCAACATGTGAGCTGCGTGGTGCGCGCGCGCTTGTGTGAAATCTGACACACAACAGATGGCACACTGCGCACCGCTGCTCGTAACCGTAGGCCGTGGGCGGATACATTTCCTGGGAAAGGTGGGACATGCACCCGCCTTTTCCCAATTGCGTGCTGTCTTCGTACGCAAAGCCCAATAGAAAAAAAGCTAAAAAAAAAAAAACACAAGCATGGGCAAAGTCCTGAGTGATTCCAAGAGGTCGTTTTGCTAGCGCATGCGCGCTGCGCTAGGCTCGACATAAACACACGCACGCGCTCACAATTACACTTCAAGTGGTTCCTGAACCCTAGAACCACAATACTCCCCACCTGTACTAGATGCACACAATATAAGAGGGTATCCTTCTAAATAAGGCAGGCCTACTGGCTTTTGTCAGGGTGTCACCATATCAGTAAAAACCGGCACATGTTAAAATTCACCAATATAACACAATTGAAACATAGAGTGTATTTCTTAAACATTTCTGGGAGGCTGCTACCTTTCTTCAGCCCCTGAAACACAAGTTATAAACATTGATGGTACCCCTGCCCCTTCTCTGCGCCACCACAAAGAAAAGATATGCAAATTTGAGTTCCCACACAGGGGCTTATGCGGTGCTCCCTGCCCAGGAGGCTGAATATTTGGTGATTGGCTTTTGCAGGAAAGGCTGCTTCGTGCGGTGACCCTTTGTACTTTTTTGTTTCCAATTTTTCCAGCCTCATTCCCACCCACGTATCCACAACCTAGGTTATTCTGGACAGTACCCCAAGGCCCCCGCAGCACCAGCTAGTTCCACACAAGCACCTTCTGTGTGGTGCAGAGGGTCCAGGACATCCTTTGCTTTGCTACTGCCCAGCAGCAGTAGTTTCTCTTTTGTTTTTTATCCACTGGTGGAAGCTGTGCACTTTCTCTGCTTGCGAGGAGTGTGGGTAGTGGAACAAGAGTCTGGCGAGTCTCCCCCAGACAGAAGAAAGGGGGAGGACAGCATACCCAACCAAGTATTAATAATATCCCCTTTAGTCCGGGGGAATATGGTCTGCTAGACATTACATTACATTGCATGCATGAACACTAGGGGATGGGGTTCCCTGGCCAAAAGTTGGCCAAGAAAGGGGGCCTCCCGCACGCCCTTTCCCTATTAAAAAAAGCATAACTAAAGATGCACTGACCCTTGAGCCTTGGCCCAGCTGGGGGTATTTTTAGAACAATGCTTCGGAGTTCTGCACGCTTTGTTGTCTTTCTATTTTTTTTTCCTGCTGGGGCCAGACTTCTCAGGCTTGTTTCTCTAGCTCAGCAGGCCGATATACATGATCTTGCACTCAATTTGCTCCGTGTGGCCAGCCCTAGCCGCAGTTTCGGCCTGCTGTCCTCCAAAGGGGAACTTTTTAGGGGGAGATGGGTTTTTACTGCTCCCTGTGCGGGACCTGTCCTCTGCCTGGGCTCCTGATGCTCTCTCCTGTGTGGGTGTGGTCTTCCACAGCTAGCCAGCACAAAACTCTTTCTGTCGCACTTACCAAGTCCCAGAACCTCCTGTCTCCCTGAAGGGCACCTGTGTGTCAGCAGAGTCAAGGGCCAGTTCACAGAAATCCCAGGGGGAACAGTCAAGGTCTCCCAACTGCTCTGTTCTCCCACCATTTCCTAAGGGGCATAAGGGGGCCAGCACCTCTGACCCTGGTGCGACCCATTCTAGTTTGGAGCTCAGCTGGAGTCTAGGTACCAAAAGTCATGTTTGCTGTCATCAGGTGTCTTTTCCCTTCATATAGGCGTTCTTTCACTGTTGTCCCTCTCAGGTCCAGCGGGGGTGGGAAGTTCATGAAGCCAAACGCCCCTGGCTGATTCTAGAGTGCCAGATCGCTCCACCCCTGTCCCAACGCTCCTGCACAGCATTCAGGGACAATCCAATATGACAACTTTAAGTTGTTTGTGGAAAGAGCTTCCCTGAGAGACTACGTTTCTCCCCAGCTGACACTTCCTGATCCCTTCCCACCAAAACTTCAGTGGCGAGCCACTCCTTTGTTGGCTTTTTAGGTCTGCCCCCCTCGTTTGTTTCTGTGGGCCTGGGCAGTCCTAGCCCAGGTGCAGTGGGACGAGCGATTTAACGGAATTAGATTTCCCACTCATTCCTCCCTTTCTCTGGAACTTAGTCAAGCACTGTTAATGACCTTACTCTGTGGGCATGGATGCTTTTGATCTTCGTGCTGGGGAGCAGGATAATTAACTTGGACAAGCAGGGAGGGACAAAGGCCTAGTGTCGGATTGTGAGCTGAGTGAGGGAAAGTGACAACTGTTAAAGTGCCTTAAGGAGTGTCTGTAGGATGTTAGGGACTGTAAATCTATATTTGGATTGCATGTTTACTGCTAGACCTTCCTAGACCCCCCAGGCTTAAGTGTAGTGAAACAGTACCTTAATCCAGATTTCAGCTATAATGTGTAACACAGTTTAAGTACCACAGACCTTGAGTAAGCACTACAGACCTACACTATAAAAACTAACTCGCATTATGCTACGGGTTATTACCAATTCCATTAGTCACATCTGTGGCAGGCTACCTGTGGAAAGATACCATGTGATGCATGCTGGAGGGTATGTGGTGCGCAAAAAAAGCTTATTCAGGTATGGTGGAAGTATCCAACGCTCCGATTTTGATTCTGTCGATCATTGTTGACATTATCAGTCCTACAATGTGGGATGACTCAGAAGTGATTAAAATGGCTCTAAACCCCAGAAACTGGGATAAAAAGCCAGGCTCTAGATGGGACTGGATGTATTAATTAATCCTAATGCCTTGCGTGGCGCTAGATATTGGAAAATGAGGGACTCTCCAACCACAGAACTGTTGCTGCACTGGGTGGAGGTTATGTGAATTCAGTGCTTGTCATATGACCTCGTGGAGGCTAAAGATTGATTTTTGGCTGTATGGTTGCTTGCCCTATATTTTATGTTAAAAGGGTATTATGTAGTAATTTGCCCTCCAATTTTGAGGGCTCTAAATTTGTTTGCCTGAAAGGGCTTGTGCTTCGGATGCAAGGATGTTGTCTGCAGAGTGCAGAAGGTGAACTCTGGCTCAAGATCTTGGTCAAGCAATTTAAGTTCGGGGACTGAACAACAGGGAAAGCAAAGACCTATCTGATAGAGATATCTAGCCAGAGATTCCTTGCTTTAGAGTCCTCACCCAGGTGCGAGACTGGATCAGGAAATTCTTTCCGCACAGCACGTCTACATGTCAGAAAAGGGCTCCGCATGACTCCATGTCAACGTCCTCATGCGCTGTGTCATCAATGGAATCCATATAACCCCCTCGCCGAAGCACTGACGTCTGATCCTTTTTCATGCGTGCAACGCGAATCCAAAGTGGTTAGGGGGCCGTTTTTAAGCCCATCTCCACATTTTGGGTGAGAAACAGTGTGCTTTTTTGCAATGCCTTCAGGGCTTAAACACTGTGAATCTTGTGACAGACAGATGTCGGTCACTGATCCTCATTCCATCTGTTTGTGGTGCCTGGAAGACCACCATGACTCTGGGGACTGTGGTTCCTGTCTGCGTCTTTGGCCGAAGGTGTTGAGGGAGCGTTGGATGAATCTTCTGGCAGAACGACTCTCTGAGGCACCACGACATCGCCAGTCCTCGTCGAAGTTCAGAGACCGGTTGAGGAGCCGTTAGGGTGAAGTGTCATCTGCATTGACGTTTAAGGGAGGCTCAGAAGCACCAATGGTCAAAACAGAAGGTAGTTTCCGACGCTCTCTCCTAAACTTCAATTGTGGAGCGTTCTCAGGAGTCCGCCCTGCACCTCTCTAAATTTCCTGGAGCCAGGACGACTCTAGCCCAAATGTGGGAATATTACATTTCTCTGCATAAAGTCTTTGGGTATCAATTCCCCTCTGGCGCGCTTTCTAGCCCGAAGGAGTTGGGAGGTGCCCCGACTGGATCCTTGCCGGCAGGTTTGCCTTCGGTGCCAGTTGCCAGTTGGGCCCTCTGAATCAGTTATCGAATTCGAAACGGCACCGGTGCACAGTCCTTGGGGTCTTCTCCTCCGGCTTTTGAATTGGGTCAGCCAGTGACGCCGATCAACGTTCCACTAATTACTCTTCCCGGCGTTGACACATCGGCGTCCAGCTGTCCACTTTAGGCAACTCTCCATCTGTCCCTATACAACCTGTTCCTACTCTTCCTAAGGAAATGCACAGTTTGGCACGCTAAGGGTAGGATAAAGGGTGTCAAATCCCTTTGGGCAATACTGTCCTGCCTCCCTTGGAGGAGAATTGTTTGACTGAACTGAGAGAGGCTAGTGGACTTCAGTCCTCCCCAGTTTCAGATTTACTTTTTCTACCTGGTATGGCAACAGAGGTGAGTTCCTCTTATGCTGAGGTATTGAGTAGGGCAGCTGATGAATTAAAATGCCAGCTTTCCTCAGTGGAGTTAGCCACAGACTCTTTGGTGGATATTGTTCACCAGAATAAGACTGGAGTGGAGCCCTTACTCCCTTATGATGAATCCCTACACAACATCTTGTTAGGGTCTTGGGAAAGGCCGGAAACGGGAATGCCTGTAGACTGGGCCTTACCCCATAGACATCGGCTGCCCCTGGGGATCCTGATTGTCTCTTCAAATATCCCTCCACAAAAGGTCTGGTTGTGTAAGTAGCTGCAGCCTCTGCGGACACAGATGTCCTCCCTCTGGTTCCACCAAGCACTGAGTCCAGATGGCTGCAACGTTGTGGGAGAAACATTTTCTCTTCTGTTATTGCAGCATTACGGTTTTTGAACAATACATGTGTTCCCGGCAGGTTTTCCCATGCACTATGGGACTCTGTGGAAAGTTTGCTGCTTTCTCTTCCAGAGGAAGCCAAAAGTGAACTGCTACTATTGGTGCAGGATGATTGAGAGGCGGCGAAATTCACCATAAAATGTGGTATGGACACTACTTATTCCGTGGGTAGATCGGTGGCTCTGTCAGTTGCGCTTCGCATACATGCATGGCTGCGTCAGTCTGGGTTTTCAGAGCCTGTACAGAATACCCTGAAAGATATGCCGTTGGATGATGGTGTACTTTTATTTGGTGTACATGCGGATTCGGCTTTAAGGCGATTTAGAGCTGCATTTTGTGATAAAGACGCCTAGACATTTCTTTGCAGGATCTGTTTGGATCTTTCTTTCTGACTTTTGTGTACAGAAGCGTTTATACATGCCTGAGTTGCAATGTGTATTCATCTAGTTGCAACCAGTGTGGTGTTTCTGCTTACTGCAGGACTTTGATTGTTCAGCTAACCTTGTGATTCTTTACACGTACATTTTACCTGACCCTTACCTTCAGTCAGTTATGATAATAGTACTGCATTATTCTGCAGAATTCTTTTCAGTGAAGTTACTATTTACTACTTGCCACAGAAGTCGTGCCTTTCTCCTTCAGCTCTGTCAATGACCGTTTCAGCTGTTTATTTGGGTTTGGATTTCTGACCTCATATACATGTTTTGCAGTTTGCTTACTCGGCAGAAGAGCTAAAGCTCAGAAGTTTGTACCTTCTTGGTATATTCCGTACTCTGGAGTATCTCTAGGATGCCATGTCTCTTTCTCTCTCTTTCTTTCTTTTGACCCTTATTGGGGGCGCAGAGTTCCACCCTCTGTTGGGTGATTTCTCTAACATACGATATCATACATTTGTGAAGTTTGGTACCACTTGTTGGGTACTTTTATATTGTACCTCCATGGAGTCTCGGGGTATATGATATGTCTTTTGATGAGAGGTTTTTGTACTATGACCCCCTTGTTAGTTTTGGTTAATTTGAGTTTCACTTAGAATTTTATATGGTATTAGTGTGACCTTGCGCTACATTTGTAGGCATAAAACAATATGCAGAGGTGCCATTGATCCCAAAATTTCTTCTGGTATCTTCACAGAAAGTAGCTGGTAGCATACTTTAGTTTATGGCTCAGCTTTTCCCCTGGTACTTGCCTTTTGTTTAGGTGAGAAATCACGTTACTTATGTTTGATTTCAAAAGTTCTCTACGTTTTACTCTCAGTATATATGATCTTTGTTGGTCACAGGATTAGCATCTTGTGCGCCTTTAAACGTTTTGTGTTGCATTCTTAAGATTCTCTCCTATAGCCATTGTGATTTAATTGGTTCTTCCACCATTTCCTGCATACATGGTATCTCTATGGAGAATTAGTCTCTCAGTCCATTCTGTTACTTCTTTTATGAAGGGTACTTAATATTCTTCACTCTTTTGGGCTTGTTTAAACGCTTTGCGTTATTTCTAAAGAATATTTTCTGAAGGTCATTTCCCTCTGATTATGTACCTCTGCTCTCAAGGTATTCTTACACATGGGCATGAGGGGAGTAGGATTTTGCCTCATAGCTTCTACTTTTTGTGGATGGCTTTTGTTCTCTATTCCTATTGGAAGATCTTGCTAACCTTGAGTTGCGCTGTGCTTCAATGTTTTTCTTTTTCTTTCTTTAGTCTTCTCTTTATAACTCTATTGCTTGCTAATGCTGTCTCAGACAATTTGCAGTACGTAAATGTTTCGGATGACTATTGCTTTCCTACATGGTGCAATGACCACTATGGTTTCCATACTGTTAAGTCCGATTTTTCTCACTGATTATTAGACTTTACTTTCAGTATCATTTATTGTATTTCATTGGGACAAGGTGACTGACAAAATTACACTTAAATAAGATTTTACTACTAGCCATTCTTCTACGTGTTATATTTTTCTTTCATCAATACATAGGGGGTTATTTATTCTACTCCTATGTCAGTGTATTTCTTGGTGATATCCTAGTGGTATTTCTATTGTCCCTATCCCATTTCCTAGGGTTAGGACTGGTTTTATGCCACTTGTTTCTATTGGCGGGTCTGTTGGCTTACCAGACTATGCGTCCACTGCAGTGACCTGTGTGTAACCTTATTGTCACAGGTTCATATCTTGGCATGTCTACTCAGCCTTTTATCCTTCCTAGGTTGATCAAATAAATACCAGTGACGTGGGCTACAATACATATGTTATCTGTCATCAAGATACCCTTTGTGCTGAGCATGCACTTCACAAATACTCATTTGTTATGTTGGTGTCCACTCTTTTTTTTTTTTTTTTTTAATAGAGCTTTAGTTATGTTTACTACGGATGATAAACCTCTTTCTCTGTTTGCACAGTAGGTCTGGCTCGGATACAACTCTCTCAGGCACTGACAAATTGCTGCATGTCATGACCTGCCGATCTGTGTTTCTCAAGTATAGAACACACTGTTCGAGACTGGATACACGCACCAGTAGCTTTTATTATAGAGTACTTGGCAACTTGTCCTACTATCATGGGAAGCGTTCTTTCCATGCTTCTGTGTCTTTATGGCCTTTCTTACTGAGGTCATTTCCGCAGTGCATATGCTGCGAGATTGCATGGGTTTAGTTCCCCTTAAGCGTGCAAAGTCTTCTATTCATCTTGTTCATTGGCTTATTCCATGGTTGTCCTGCTAACATGGATAATTTTATTTCCATGCTTTTTAACGTCTTGTCACTTATCTGTGGTTCTTCCACTGTTTGTTTTCAATTGTATAGCATAATATTGCTTTTCTACATTATTAGGAAGGTACGGTCTTTTTCTCTGGTTCTAGAACAGTTTTGTTCCAGTTAGAGGCTTTTTGTTGTCTCAGTTCGCAGGCCCTCCTTCGGGGATGGTATGCTTTGGTATTTGATTCTAAAGTCAGGAATCTGCGGCAAGATGTCTCTATCAGATGAACAAGTTAGTTACCTTCAGTAAAGCATATTCTGGTTGCCCAGATCTAGCTGCAGATTACATTACTTATGATCCTCTCCGCTCTTTGAACTGAGACTTCTTTGGTTAGCTGTGTGGCTTCACATACTGCATTATGAACTCGGGAATTATTTGAGATTAAGTCCTCTTTCATCTTAATGTTTTCATTATGAAATCCATACTGAATTTTAATTCTGTGATTTCTTTTTTTTTTTTACACAAAGGTATCTTTTATTTTAGGACACTGTTTCGATAGGCGGTTTCTTCATGTGGCTCCTCGTTTTGAGCGCAGAAAATAGATGCAGAAGAAACTGACAGTGCATCGGTGAGGGGGTTATATGGACTCCATTGACATCACATTGTGTGATGACATCTATACAGAGACATGCTGTGCCCTCTTCCGACGCACGGGCGTACTGTGGGTAAATACATTCTGGAACCAGTCTTGGGGGAGGATTTTAAAGTAAGGAATCTCTGGCTAGATCATGTCTCTACCAGATATGTTACCAAAGGTAAGTAACTTCTTCATTGAGCTTGTGTGCCTTTGTCTCTCCACCTGTCCCACTGTGCTATTATGAATAAACGTTTGCATCAGATTTAGCAGAAGGAGTTGTTTGTGGGGTAGTAGTACAGAATCTATGGGGAATAAGTAGTCTGGATTTTTTTTTTTTGTGTGTCTTCAGCTGTGAAATGTGTACACGCCAACCGATGGAAAGGGTACAACTTGGTTAATTCCCGGTGAAATGTTGTTACAAAAAAAAGCAAGATGGGGTTTTAAACCTTATCCTCTCTGGTGTCATCCTAAAGTATTTTTAACCAATGGCTTTGTGTGACTTTCAGCTGCTTTCTTGGCAGACAACTTTACTTTTCACCATTACTTCTGTAATGCCCATTAATGAATTAATATTGTGGTTTGCTTCAGTACCATTTATTGTATTTCATTAGTAATAGGGGATTGTCAGAATTACACTTAAATAGGAAGATTTTTCTCCCAGCCATTCTTACCCGCCTTTGAGTTTCCTCGGATGAGGACATGCTTCATAAGCCCAATATCTAGTTGAAGAAACTTTGTTCCTCTGTCAAACTCCATGTGCAATCTGATCAGGGGCAACACTGCCTCCAATGGCACCATTGGCTGATAAATAACTTCATCTTTCAATCGTTACTTTTCCATGCAGTGAAACTCTCTTCCATCAGCCGCGGTCCGTGCAGGAAACAGCGGTGGGGTGGTAGGGACCGGTAAGGGGGAATTTCGAGAGACGATACAGAGGGAAAATTAAATTAATTTTCCCTCTGCATCGTCCTTCGAAGCGCTCCCTAACCCGGCACCAACGCTGTTACCTGCATGGACCGCAGCTGGTGCATATGGTATTTGAGCCAAAGTGGTTTCAGTTGCATCCCCCAGACATTAGCAGAGATCTGGAATGTCTACATTGGTGACCACACAAGTATATTATAGTCTTCTTTCTCAATGGTTCCTCACATGGCAAGTCAATTTACCCAAGAGCTCTTAAGAAATCCACATCTCTAATGTCTTTCGATACCCAATTACTGCCTTTCCTCAGGCTGATTCTTTCTGTACGTCTAGGGTTAACTTAGACATTTGGTTTTCCCAAACACATCCTTAAATACAGACACATGCATAGTTGCATAAAAAGACCTTTCATTCAACCCTTTTCATCCACACCTGGCTATTTTTCAGTGGTTATAAAACGTTATTACAGAAATCATTTGAAGATGTCTGTGTGCATGTGTGGGAGGTCATCTTTAAATGTTTTTTACAATAACGTTTTTTATAAAGATCATTTTCAAAGAAGATCAGCATTGGAAAAGTCAAAAAGGTATACAGCCAATACCACACATCTTTGCCAATGCTTGTTTCACTTGCTAATGAATCTGACAGTTTTGAGACAGAAGAGCATTAGTTTGAATCTACACCCTTCAGCCATTAGTCAAAACCATCCCACAGATGGTCTATTAATGAGGGAAAGGACAAGAGTAGGGGAGGGAGCATGGCCGTTTAGCATATGAGCATATCATGTTTTGTTCCTGTCTTGTGAGAATTCGATCTTAACAACTCTGTAGACCAGTTTCCGTCTGTCCACTAGATGGGCCGCAACTAAGGAACTGTAAAATGAGATGGTGGTAATAAAGGTTCAATTTCCAGTAGCTAAGGATCTTTGGCTAAAGAATTCCGTCCATCGTTTGTTTTCACAGTTGCGTCATGTTTAGGTATATTCCCATTATGGAAACGTGTTTTATTATGGCGGGGTACTGCTTTGGACTCCCACTGAAGAAGGATGTGGTTTGCAGGGCGTAAGAAGTCGCTATAGATTCTAGTAGCACACCGACTCTGCAACTAAACTGTCAATTCCTTTTAATGTTTCATTGCAGGTAAAATCAAGTACTCAGAGCGTGTATATGACGCATGCATGGATGCGTTTGACTGTCTTCCTCTGGCGGCCCTACTAAATCAACAGTTTCTTTGTGTGCACGGTGGATTGTCCCCTGAAATCACATGTCTAGATGATATACGAAAGGTAAGACCTCTTCTATAATCTACTGCAATGGGCCTTTTCCTTCCTCCTACTTGTAAACTTCTGCCACTTAACAATGCTTTCCTTCTCATTCCAGAGATCCCTAGATTTCTTCTCAAATGTTCATTTTCCAAACGCAGGCTCTATCTTCATTACTTTCTTCATGTATGTGTCAGTGCTATGGTTTGATTTCTATTTCATAAATATGTATCGTTGACCTTTCAATTATATATGAAATTTCAATATTGCTGTACATGTTGCCATGGTATGTGACTTAAATTGGTTGCTTTGAAAATGTGAAGTCTAAAGACGCCCAATGAGAGTACTCCAGTACTTTTGTTAATATTACTCTTACTTATGTGTGTTCCCATGAATAGCAATATTTATGTGATTCATTTAAAATGCCCTTACCAGGATAATAAAAACACAAGAATAAACTATTTAAAATATCCATCCTGTCATCTAGTCCGAATACAGGGACCACCTTACCTTTATTGGCACATTTGTGTTCTCGACCTCCACAGTACTGTAACCTGCCGCCACCTGTGCTCTCACCCATCTGTTGCTCCTTGGGCCCTACCATCCACCTTCCACTCCTTTTACTTGGTGGTTTGACTTCCTTCCTCCCACCACAACTACTTTTCTGCTGCCCCTCAGTCTGCCTTTAAAAAAAAAAAGTACAGATTGCGGTTCCGGGATTCTTGGGTGACCCCTTGACCGGCCTCCGCTTGGGACGGACACCTCCCTCCCCTTGTCACAGCGCCGGGCCTTCGGGCCCCGCTACTGGAGTCCCTCCCCTGTCTCTCTCTCTTCTACTTTCCTTCTCTTTCTCTCTTTTTTCTCTTATGATTTGGGGGTGGGGTGGGGGGGTAGGGAGGGATTGTGGGGAGTTGGGGATGATCGTAAATTGAAGTTGCAGCCTCATGACATAGTGCCAGCGAGGCGTTTAGGCCAAGCCTTTTGAGTGCTGGACCGGCACGGGACTGTTAGTACCTGATGGGCGCCCACTGGAGGTCTCCGGGGTATCACTCCCGGGCCTGCTTCCCCCCCTTATGTCAGCTTTTCTGTACCCCCTCCTATAGCGAATGTTACGATTGGGGAGGCTCGCCTATTTTGGGTTCGGCTAAGGGTTGGTACGTTGTTGTATCCACTATCGCTTGCTGGTCCATTCAGCTATGAGGCACATGTCATGGTCTGTTCTGTATGTTATGCTCTCTTTTTGTGGCTAATAAAAACAATTTCGACCAAAAAAAAAAAAAAAATATATATATATATATATATCTCCATACAATCAAAAATTACATTTGTGCAAAAGTCATTTGTGCCTCTTAAAGATTGAGCCTGGAGCATGACTGTACTTTTTGTCCTACTATTGGCTTACGGTCCGATTGGAACCATAGGCTGTCATCATTTGGGTGTTTTGTGAACTTCCACAAATCCTTCTTTGTACTACACAGAAATATTCTGTGCATAGAGACAATTTTGGATTCAAGGCTTTCAAAAGTGTTCCTTCTTTCATAGAAGGTAAGAGTAATCAGTTTGATGGTGGAACCGCTTCTTTACCATTGAACAATGAAATTGGCAACCTGGTGGATCAAGAGGCCTCTGGAATTATGGGTATTCTGTATATAGATGGTTTCCCTTGCCAAGTTCCAGATGTGTTCCTTGTAGCTCAAACTGGCGTAACACCCGAACGGACTACTGGAAGGTCAGTCATTCCAAGTCCTACTATCCTTTGTTCTGACCATGCACCGATGAAGACATAATGCCATCCTCTTGGTGAAAAGCCTCTTTCCCCCACCATGGCAGCAGGTCTTGATCACCAACAACTCCTGAAAATATCTGTGGTTGAACTCATTGCTGGGTAGTGGCCTTCATAGTCTTGTTGCACAAGTCTAATTTGTCCCTTCACATAAACAAGCAAAAGGCAGCCTTTCTTCAATTGAAAGCTTTCTTAAAGTGGTCAAGTCCAGTATGGTTAGGAACCACATGGACCTTCATATGACTGAACAAGTGGGAAGCCACTCCCACTCACTTCTACAGGCTGACAGGGGTGTTCTAGGAAAGAGACTTGGCATCACAGCATGTTCTTACTGGTCTCCTTTGAACCAAGGTTGAACATCAGAGCAAACAGCCTGAGATTGTTTTTTCATTAGCCAAACAAATGAGAAATGATCCATGAAACCCTTGGCCCCATCTTAAAGCCATGGGGTCGGCCAACGGAAGGATTATTTGTCACTTACCTTAATTTAGATGTGTCCAGTTTGCCTCTTTGTCGGACTGGGGAGAGGGGATTGATTCCTTAGAAGATTGCTTGATATTGAATTGGACAGGGATGTACCCCTTCCAGCTGTTTGGTTTCCAAGGGCCTATCAGAAGATCTGGAGTGGAGAGAAGTGAATATCCAGTTATCCTTCTTCTTGCAGTAGGGACTCTTCAGATCTAGTCCTCTGACCTTATGCTCAAGACAGTCTTCCTTAGAGGAAAAGTATCCTGTAAAAGGAGGAAAGAAGAGTGATGCACTCTTCCCTCCCATAACTCAGTTCGAGATCATTGCACCCCTAGCTATCTCCTTCAAAAACTTGTAGATCTTGCTGTATGTCAGGAAGTCCTACACCATGAATTACATCACCTGTCTTAGCCAATGGTGCATGTGGACAACTGCACCACTTACCTCACATCCATGAGGGTCAGCTGGGGTAGGTTCAGAGTACTTTCTCCATTGCAAGTGAAGCCTTCAAAGGGCATCTGATGGGCCTAATGCATTTAGTCTCCCAGTCAGGCGACCCATGGCCTTTTGGGATATGAACATTTTTCCGGATAGGTTCATGCTTTTTGAGACTTTTCCTTATGTGCCTCAAAACTTCTTTCATGGGAAACCTCAGGATTATGTTATGGTAACCTCTTTATACTGTGAGTCAAGTTAATTATTAGTTACCTTTGTGAGTGGTACTACATCCATATTCTTTCAGTTTGCAATACCTCCATGATATTAACAAATCTAAAACTATCCAACACCGTTTCAGAGTCTAAAACAAATGTCTTTCTGATATCATCATATTAATATTTATGCAGTATTAATACATGCATTTTATTTTTACCAATACGAATAAGGCATAAAATGACAATCCAGAGAGGGACCCTTCCTACACAATCTTAGTAGATATTGTGCACAAGTGTACTGTCCGGTATAAGTCACTAATGTTACATTTGTTTAATGGATTTCAGTTTTGTAGGGAGTATGTCTGCAACTGAACTGTAACTTTGCATATAACAAGCCACAAATCATTATGGAACTTTACATTAGAATTGCATAATACTGTGGAGGTTTAAAATACATTGTTGGTTCAAATACATTGTCACTGTATTATATTTAGCATTATAATAACATTGGATTGCGGTTACATCTTATAAATACAGTAAAGGGTTGTTAGGTTCTAGACCATGGGCGTTAGAAAAGTTCTGTTGGGATGGTTAGTTTAACTAGGTTTGCGAAAGTTCTACAGGAACGTATTATTTTTAGTGTTTGGTGAACAGTTGCTATAGGTTTTACCAGGAGTGTTCCATGACCAGGTGTGGCACGGTGGAGAAGCAGACCAGGACTCAAGGTAGGTAGAACTGAAAGTATTTTATTGAGAGTAACACAAAAACAGGGTATTATGGGACTTGTAGTCCGGATTCCACCTGTGCAATCTTGCTGTGGTCTAGATCACGGGATTCTCTTCTTCCTTCCGTGTTCTCTTTAGACGACTCTTGAAGGGCGCTCTCCCCCAGTATGGCAGGTACACCAAAACAACAAAGAGAAGGGTTCGTGAGGATGGTGACCAGCCTCTTAGTAATGGATGCGGGGTAGCGAGGGAGTGCAGGGAAATGTCACCCAGTTCCTCCACCAGTGAATCAGCGCATATACCCTAGCCCAAAACACATGATACTCGGTATGGGTCAATTACTTCCAGCACCCCCTCCCTTAGGACGTTCTGCTGTTTGACCCCACACAAAACCCAGACGTCCCCGTACCTTGTGTAGCCACGACCCTCCGGGCCGTGGCTGGCTTTTACGTGTTGACAGCTAGGGTCTGGCTTGCCCGCCTGTGGTCCTTCCGCTTTCCCCCATATTCCGCGCATCTTATACTAGCGACGACTCCTCTCCTTTCCCAGTCCTGGACACATCCAGAGGGCTGACGAAGAAAGTCTCCACTGACCACCTCTCCCTTCCGAAGTCCAGTTCCTTTGGGGGTCCCGACGAGAGAGACTCTCCTCCGGCGTCTTCCGCTTTTGCACCCAGCGGGTCAGCTGACATCCCTATGTGACCCAGGAACGTCACTGCCTTAAAGGCACAGTAGTCCTGGGAAGCGTTCTGTGAACACAGAAGGGGACATGGAGAGAGGTGAGGGTGAACTCTGACGGTTTTATAACCCCCGGGGCGATCATGCTCTTCACCTCTTGTCCTATTGCTTCCCTCCGGGCTGCTGGTATACGGTACGGTTTTTGTTTGACTATCTTCCCTGGCTGGGTCTGGATGGAAAGTTCAGCCAGGGAAGTCCGTCCTGGTAGGTCAGAAAAGAGGGGTGCATAGGGACGTAGTCTCCTGTAGGGTTCTCCTCTGTTCCTCGGTTAATTCTGGGTTAACAACTAGCTGAGGCAAGGTGGATTCGGCGGGGGACGCCCTCACTTCTGGGTGTACGTCTTTGGGAGGAGGGCCTTGTCACTTTTTAAGTAGGTTTATGTAATAAACCTGTCTCATTTTTGGGGTGATTTGTTATCGGTACAACGTCAACCCTATTTTCTCTACGATACAATACGGTCCCTGCCAACCTGCTCTTGTCTTTGCTATGACAGACGGCAAAAGGACCAACACCCAGTCCCCCATGTTTAACTGTCGCCATTTCTTTCTTTCTTTTGTTGTAGAGTAACTGCTGTTTCACCTGGGCCTTCTCTAGGTTAGCATCAGCAAAGTCCCTCAACTTATGCAGTCTGGTACGAAGACTATGAGTATAGTCAAGAAACAACGTGGTCTCCTCCTTCTCTTGTTCCCAGACCTCTTTGGTGATTTCTAGCAGGCTATGGGCTTCCCTTCCATAGCGAAGTTGGAAAGGAGAACAACCCAGACTGGTTTGGGTCTGGCTTCTGATGACTTACAAAGCTAGAGGAAGTAACATGTCCCATTCCCTCCCTTCTACGGTCAGTAGTTTCTTCAGTGTCCGTTTTAAGGTGGCGTTATAGCGCTCATAAAGGCAGTCTGTCTGGGGATGGTAAACAGACGTCTTAATATGCGAAATGATTTACAGATTTCGGACATCAGCTTCGAAACAAAAGGAGTCCCTTGATCCATGAGTATTTCACGTGGGAAACCAACTCTGGAAAACATCTCAAGCAACCTCTCAGTGATGTTCTGGGTTGTGGGGCCGTAAAGGAAAGGCCTCTGGATATCGTGTGACATAGTCCATCACGACCAAGGCATATAGATGACCCTTCTTGGTTCGGGGAAGAGGACCAATGAGATCCATGCCTATCCTTTCAAATGGGGTCCCCACAATTGGGAGAGGTTGCAAGGGGACTGCCGGGGGTCTATAAGGGTTTTTCCGTTGGCATACCTCACACTCCTGACAGAAACGGGTGACATGTGATAAGGTCCCTGGCCAGTAAAAGTGCTGCAGCAAGATCTGTGTGGTCTTCTGTGCCCCCCTATGCCCTGCCAACAGATGCGAGTGTGCAAAAAAAAGGACCTGGTCTCGGAAAGTCTGGGGCACTAGTAGCTGGGGAGTGTCTCCCTGCCTTCCGACCCTATATAACAGATCATTTTTAACCTGGAACAAGGGATAAGTAGGAGCAGCCTGGAGGGCCGATTGAAGGGCATGTTACCAGGCTGGTTGTAGGGTTGGATCGTGTTTCTGTGTATACCTGAAACTCTTATCAGATATCCAGGGGGCCTGTGTTAAGAGGGCAGGGCATGTCTGGCTTGGTGTTTTAAGAATCTGAAGCCTATCTTTCAGCATCCGTAAGAAGGAGGGATTGTCCTGTCCGATAATCATCTGTTCTGAAAGAGGGGACAACCCCAAGTTTGGCCTCAAAGGCCTGTCTGTCCGGGAGCGTGATGGAGAGCTGTATTGGGGGATACACTCGAAGGTCACCATACACACACCTAATAGGCACGGTTTCTCTTGGTATTTTGGGAAGGGGGGGCATTGCTGACTGGAAAACAAGATTGTCGGCACCCTGAGTCAAGTAAGGCTTTTACTTGTACGCCCTGTACCCGTACACTTCAGTGAAAACTGGGTCCCATTTCGGCTGTATAGAAAATGGAACGAAGGATGCAGCAAATGTCCATAGGTTCTTCCTGGAGTTTTTTTTCTTGGACAGTTTCGTGCAATATGGCCCCATTCCCCGCATTCAAAACATTGGGCGTTTCTGTGAGGAGGCGGTTCGGGACGGAATTGCCTTGGCCTTGGGATGTCCGGAGTGGATTTCACGGGCTTTCTCTCTTGTTTTCCGGGGACTCCGGTCTGTCGTGAGGGTTTCTCCGTGTCCCACGGTAAAGCACGAGGCTGGGCCCTATAGAACGAGGTGGCCATTTCTACTGCTTGTTCAGCAGTCAGAAGGTGGTGCTGTTTAAGCCACCGCTGAATAGGGAAGGGGAGGGCTTCAATTAACTGTTCTAGATATATCAACGCCATAATTTCATCCTTAGTGTGGGTCTGTGGTTTTAACCACTTATCCGCTGCGGCCTTTAACTTGAAATACAGCGTTTTAGGATTGTCTGCGGAGGAGCCTCGCTCCTTTCTGAAACTGACCCTATAAGCCTTCGTATCCATGCCCATATGGTCTAAGATAATCTCTTTTATCTCTTGGTACGGGTGTGGCCGTTGGGGTTGGCTACTTGGTAGGCAGCCTGTGCCTCTCCCGTAAGAAGGGGGGCCAAAAAGAAAGGCCACTTGGCTTTGGGCCATCCTGATGCACGACCTGCCCTTTCAAAGTTTAAAAGGAACACATCCGGATCCTCGCCTGTAGTGTATTTTTGTAGGGCTACGTTGGGGCCGTTTCCTGCACGTATTTGTACCTGTGTTGTCAGTTCCTGGCGATCATCAGCTACCTTCAGAATCTGTTCTGCTTGGTTTGCCATACTGTCCCTTAACAGCTCCCTGTCTGCCTGGGCTGTCGTCATCTACTCCTCCACCGCCCATTCCAGTTTTTCCTGTCCTCGGATTAGCTGTTGGATCAGGTTCTCCATGGGGAGGCGAACCGCGATCCCACTTCTGACACCACGTGTGGCGCGGTGGAGAAGCAGACCAGGACTTAAGGTGGGTGGAACTGAAAATATTTTATTGAGGGTAACACAAAAGTAGGGAATTATGGGACTTGTAGTCCGGATTCCACCCGTGCAATCTTGCTGTGGTCTAGATCACGGGATTCTCTTTTTCCTTCCGTGTTCTCTTTAGACGACTCTTGAAGGGCGCTCTCCCCCGGTATGGCAGGTACACCAAAACAACAAAGAAAAAAAAGGGTTCGTGAGGATGGTGACCAGCCTCTTAGTAATGGATGCGGGGGAGCGAGGGAGTGCAGGGAAATGTCACCCTGTTCCTCCACCAGTGAATCAGCGCATATACCGTAGCACAAAACACATGATACTTGGTATGGGTCAATTACTTCCAGCACCCCCTCCCTTAGGACGTTCTGCTGTTTGACCCCACACGAAACCCAGACGTCCCCGTACCTTGTGTACCCACAACCCTCCGGGGCAGTGGCTGGCTTTTACGCGTTGCCAGCTAGGGTCTGGCTGCCCGTCTGTGGTCCTTCTGCTTTCCCATGTATTCCGCGTGTCTTCTACTGGCGACGGCTCCTCTCCTTTCCCGGTCCTGGACACGTCCAGAGGGCTGACGAAGAAAGTCTCCACCGATCACCTCTCCCTTCCGAAGTCTGGTTCCTTTGGGTGTCCCGACGAGAGAGACTCTCGTCCGGAGTCTTCCGCTTTTGCACCCAGCGGGTCAGCTGACATCCCCATGTGACCCGGGAACGTCACAGCCTTAAAGGCACAGTAGTCCTCGGACGCGTTCTGTGAACACAGAAGGGGACATGGAGAGAGGTGAGGGTGAAAGTGTTCCGTTGTGGGTGGTTTGGTCCCTGTGCATGGATCGTCCTCGTCACACCAGGGTATATGTTCTTTTTATAGACTTTGTGCTATTAGATGGACCGTGGTTTTGGACGGCAGATTCTGTATGATCATTGTAGAACTCTGCTTCCTTTTTTATATTTGTCTATTGATCAACATTCTACAAATAGTAGTTTTCATTATATTATCATTATATTGGTTTACTCTTTCTCTTATCTTTCTTTTTCTACACCTCAATGTTTTTCATTTTTTTCATTGATATAGAATATGTGAATATCTTTCTCAGTTTTCATATTTTAACAAACATTACCTAATTTGTAAGGCATATGTAATATTTTCAGTGATACTTACAGTTACAATTAAGAAAGGCTTTGGATTTATATGTAATATTGTAATGAGTAAATGCATTGCATGTGTCCCTATTTGAATTGTGTTTATTACTTTTGTTTTTCTTAAATATCTTGAAATGTATGATCTTATTAGTTCAATAACATTTTTTTAAATAAAGTTGTAGAAGATAGGTTTAGTAACTTAAGTTCTAAGTGAGGTTCTAGATCAGATATTCTAAGAAACATTAGAGGTGAAATTAAACTATGCTCCTATAAGACTTCTGATTAAATATTATTAAAGTGCGGATGTAAGTAGAATCTAATACCCACAATTAAGTTGAAACGATAATTTCAACTTGAATAATGCTTCTACAAAGAAAATTATAGTTTTAGTTTCTTCAGTTCAGGATTAGAATGAATTATGAAGGTTGTTGGTACAGCATTGTCTCACAGATTGTCATCATGTCTGACTGGGAGGGGTGCCCAAAGCACTACCCTCATAGTGGTGGAACACTAATGGCCTCACCTGGAGCTAAGCACAACAATCGCGGTGGTGGCAGTATACCGTTAAGTAATTAGTAGTAGTGAACAGGCCCTTTTTATCCTATATCAATTTAAAGGTTCTGCTGCTATGTGCACTCTTGGTCTACATCAGGTAGATGTGGAGTGATGCACAGTGTAGGTGTAGTGACTCTGCACTGGTTGTATGTGGGCCTGGAAGGGTACAGGACCGGGATAAAGCAATACTGTGCAGTATATATGTGGTTACTGAATGTATGTATGCCTGTTGGGAATGCATTACATGAGTTGTAGTGCAGTGCGTGTGTATTGGTAGCATGTGCTGGGTGTATGTATGCCTGTGTGAAGTACAGTATATGAAGGGTGAAATGTTGTGCAGCACATATAATGATTATGGGGTGGCAGTGTTTGTAAATAGCTCACCCTGTTTCAAGACAGGAAAGCTACAGTAATGAGCAGTGTACACAGATTGACTATGTGTGGTGAATGCAAGGAAGAATGTAGTGGCACAATGCATGGAAGTAACCGTGCTGGAGAGTAACTGTGCCGTGAATGTACACAGAGTACAATTGTGCTGCAATGGTGCATTATATGGAGGACCCTAGGTTCCAATTTGTGAAGCCCAAGCATTCCTGGTGAAAACATGAGGAATCCCCCCAGACAGATTTGTGTATTGTTGCATTCCTGTGAGCTGGGTGCGGACACACTGGAGGAAGAGAGGAAGGACCCTCCCTTTACACTTCAAAAGTTTGCTCTTTGATTCAGTGATCAGTCCCAAGGAAGGGGCCTGAACACATCTCAGGAAATGATGGGGATGAGGGAATCATAAAGAGTAGGGCTGGCAGACTGGAATTAACCTTTTGATGCAAATATTACTGTGGCTGACATCCAGGTGTGAACTCTGGTCACTCCAATGAATTGTGTTGTGGGACAATCATCTTCGGAGTTTTGCCACCCGGACAGACCTCTTTCATAAAGGAAGATGAAAAGGAGAAGTGGCCACTTCAATAGAAGCAGAACCATCCAACATAGAACTTTAAAGACTCACTGTAAATTACACTTTTGTGTCTGGAAATGGACAATAAGAAGGGGAGGTTGAGACCCCAAACTTTGTCATCTGCCAAACAGCCAAGTGGTCTGTGTGAGAGAGGTGTAAGCTCTGAAAGACTTCCTCCTGTGATCAGGACTGAGGCAAAGGCCTGCTAGTGTCCCTGCTGGGTGAGGCGACATCACCCAGGAAACCAAGATCACCTGCCTTGGAGCACCAGTGCCTGACTACTTACCAAGACCAGTGTGCCCTTTGAGGAGCAGAACATTGGAGGGAACGAGGTCCAGTGGGAAGCCCTGCCGAGATTACTTCCTGTGTGAGGATTCGGCTGTGCACCGATCGGGCTGTAAACTGTGTGCACGAGTGTCTGCTTGCAGCTCCCGAAAGCCAGGAGAGGGCCGCCGTGGACTGAGTCATTATTTAAACATTGTGTGTGACTAGTCGAGCCTGTGCCGCCACGCTGCAGTGACCCCGTATGCCAAAGGGGACCAACTGATAAGTGTTTACTGTGAGAAGTACTGAGACTCTTAACCGTCTTGGTGGGAGCGTTTGTACCAGAGGAGCCTGCGCCCATACTGTCTATTACCACAGTAACCCCTTATGTCAGTTTAGGCATTCTGGTACCAGCATTGCCAAGGTATTTGGGCTGTTGTCCGAAGCAGAGACTGAGGCTACATTCAGCAGGCTGAACTTGGACTGTGAGGAAACTGTCACTGACTGACCTCTGAGGAATGCCGTGGAGGCCGACATATCCTCGCTAGGCTCGAATCATATGCTGGGTAAAGCCAACTTTCTGTGTCTTCGCAAGCTGGGAATTGCTTTGACAACTGAGAGACCTCCGGCAGCGCTGCTCAGGAGAGTCTATGTTGCCGGGTGCTGCCGCATGTACCTTGGACAGCCCGACTTCTTGAATTGTCTGTGATGCGAGCGCAGGTAAGACGTAAACTGGGCAGTTGGGCCCCGAGGGACTCCCTGCTAACGGTGCTGCAGCACCCTAGGAACCTTTGACTAAATCCTGAAGTGCCAAAGGGGAACTCATGAGTACGGCATTATAGTGAGAATTCCCTGGATACAGCCACCAGTGAATGGGGAATAACCCAGAACACATTACATGAAAAAGGGTGGAACAGGGATTTGCCGACAACTGCTAGAGCACTGACCTCAAAGGCATTGTGTTGTTGCTTCTGAATGTCGTAACCCTTTGCATGTGTAGAGTTAGAAATAAAATTCTTATTTTTCTTATGAAAGCAAGTATTTGACTAGACATTGATGTATTGTTCGTACTGTTTCCACTTTGAGTTATGAGTTGTTTTCACTGGCCTGTATCTACACTCCCACCCCCCCACCCCGAGGGACTCTGACTTTCCAACCACAGCTACCACTGAGGGTCCAGTACTCTGTTTCCGTAGTAGGTTGGGTCCTGGGACATCAGCAGCAAAAGGTTTCAACCACCATGTTTGGGCCCAGTAAATCCTGCATGCCCCATGGCTCACTGAAAGGGGTTCTGACACAACCTTTCTTAGAAAACAGCCCTACACTTCATGTTGTTTACTTTTATATATACATACCCATACATTAACATTCTCAAAAAAGTATAGCGCATTTTCCAAAAAGTGCATCTTTTGTAAACATTCAAAGGGGTATATGCACATAAATAGGTGCCCATCAATACAGGTATCTCAAAGGATGTAGGCCATAGGCTAATCCTGTTTGTAGACCAAAGTATTTGTAGAATCACTCCATCCATTTTAACTCGTTTACCGCGGCGAAAACTTTGCCGCAGTGCGTGGCGTTCCATTATGTGGGCGGGGCCGCGTCGGCCAACGGACATGTGCAGCACTACCGAAGTAGTGCTCATGATACCCGTTGGCCGACGGGCGCACTTAAAGGGTTAACTGCATTTCTTTTCTATTTGTGGTTACCTGATTGTCAGTAATGGTCGCAAAACGTGATTCGAGTTATTTTAATATTATTAGACTGGAGTATTCAAGCGGCATGTCCAGTAATATGTAGACTTCTGAAAAGGCACCGCAGTGGCACACTCAGGAGGCAAGGATGCTCTAGCATCCATTTGTATTACCTTTACGGTTAACTACTAGCCCGAATGCAGGACCTTCCACTTGATTGCTTTAACTGTAAATGTATGTCTAAATATTTTTTCAGTTACGGCTAAGCCTAGGCATTATGGGCATATTCGTCATTTGGAGAAGTTCTTTAGACGCCAGCCACAATCCCTTGTATTACAATCCAAGTCCAGTACCAGCATCCCCCATGGAAGGTGGAAAGGAAAGAACATTTCTACACATCCACATCATGGTTCTGCTGTGAATAAAGATTTGGGTGACAAAGAAAAGCATCAAGGTCATCTCAGCAGCAATGCTACTGACCTGAAGAAGGATAAACCATGCCACCCATTTCTTAAATCGTATCCACAAACTAGGTTTGGTGACCATAACAGGGCTTTCATCTCATACTGGTACAAAAACCAACCATTGCAGGAATACTCTGTTAGCCTGGATGCTTGCTTTTGTTTCCCATGTCGTGTGATTACTAATGGCGAAAATGATAAGGATATCGTTTTTACTGTAACTGGTTTCCATAACAGGGAAAGTGCCCTGGCATCTAGTACAGGTTTTGCTAAACATATGGCAGGTCAAACACACACAAGTGATGTACTAGCTGTAGAAGAGGCATCTAAGAGAGTGGAAAACAGAGATACAATTGATTTTTTTTATTAGATACGAAAGTGATAGAAAAGAATTAATATTACTTAAAGAATTGGGGAAGTCATTCATTTCTTGTTGTATATGACCCCCTGCCCCGTATGGTGACACAGCAGATGTTTTTGTTCCAACAAGTGTATTTTTTCTTTTTAAAGCTTTTCCAATACACTTTGAAAAAAGATAAAAAGCTAGGTGAAATTGTACGCTTTAATCTCCTCAATGGAAAATATCAATTGAAATGTATCCAAAATGAAGTAAAAGATACTATAACTGGTATGGTTCTCTTACCGGTAAAAAAAGTAGAACAAAAGTTGTCTTACGCACTAGGCCTTCTTTCTTTCTTAAAGAGGTTACCGTTTTCCACATAGCCCACCTTATTCCCGGCCCCGCATCCTTCTAAGGGGGAAGAGAGGCTCCACCGTCTGGATCCAAAACGTGCACAAAACTATTCCGGGTGGATGATCAACTCTTTGTTGGCTAAGTGGGCGCCAAGAAAGGGCGGTCCGTGCAAAAACGGACCATCTCTCGATGGGTCGTTCTTTGCATCAAAATCTGCTATTCCTTAGTAAACAAGCATTTGCAATGCAATAGGTCTCGCTTTTGCGAGATTTTGAGCTATTGCACTTTGTAAATGACAATGCCTCTTATTTATGTTTAAAAAACCTATAGTAATAAGATATTGTCATTTACAATACCAATAGGTCAAAGTTTTGAAAATGCGAGACCTATTGCATTGTATATGCTTGTTTTTCAAAGCGCCATGGTTTGGGCATAGTCTGCCAAGAATGCTACACTAGAGTGCTTTTCCTTTCCTTCTGGCGTAGTCAGTCTGTGTGAGCCCGAAAATAAAGGGCAGATGAGGTCAATGGTGGTGCCTAAAATGCATCCTGTGACCATTGTATTGGTCACAGTGGCAGCAGGCAGGGGGCCTCCTCACTAAATGAGGTGTAAATCACACTCTAGCAGCAGGAACACCAAATGTAGCCATTTTCGCGTGCAGATTGATTGCTCCTAGAGTTTCTTTGCAGGCCCCGCCCCAGACAGAGGGGCAGGGGCCTGCAAAGAAACTGCAACTGCAGACACCTTCCGTAATGTGCAACATACAGGGCTGGACGATCACACAACATTTTTTAAATTCGGACTATTCCTGACGTCCTGGGACGCATATCTAAAATAAAGAAGTAGGGGAACTGACTGTGTTCAATTTAAAAAGTAGGGGCGTGACGTGCCTTTCCGATCCCGCCCACTTCTACCGCTGCATAGAACGTTATATATGTATATAGAAAATAATAGCGATATGAAGTTGTATTATATAATGTCCCATATGTACATGTATGGATAACCAAACTCAGACTTTCAAATCTTGCTGTACATAAAGATAATTTCTTAAGGGCTTTTATCTTTTTATTGTATAGTTTTTTAAATATATTTATTTGATATTTTCCCAATATTTCATTAGTAAAGCACTTATAGATAAAATTGTTATGATAAGATTTACACATTGTGATGGATAAAATAAAAATAAAACTGAGACGCATAAGCATGTAATCAAATAATGTATGATTTATCACATATTGTGATAGATAAAATTAATTAGAGACCCATAAGCATATAATCCTATAATTTATATGTAAACTATACAGTGACCTAAATTCATGTTAGGCATAAAATAATGTATATATGTTTACCATAAGTAAAGTATACATTTGTTAAGCGGATCTATAAGAATATCTATATATTCTACTTAACTGAATATCCAATGGACATAGAAAAACAAGTAAACCATATATCACAAATTGTGCTATAGTTACCTGGTCAACATCATTAAGATAATTGGGTAAACCTCCAATAAACAGATTGTGCAGTCTGGCACAATAGATACCACGCCTGGTACATATACTTTGCATCTTATTTCCGTCATGTTTTTATTTTGCTAGTTTTTGGCATGGTGTTATTCCCAGCATTTGAAATATCTGTGCTTGTTTTTCTCCTGAGCAGGGTATATTTATAGATAAAGTAACAGGTCAATAAGACACGTGCACCCACACTCTGATATGAACATTCATAAATAATCACGCATGGATGGGGAAAGCTGCTTCGTGCACATGGGCAAGATTGGTTGCAGCGCTAACACTGAAAACGAAAGGCGGGCACACACAGTGGCCCTAGAATGAGGGTTATGCAGCGGATGCGCAGGTCCCTGAAGGCCTATACTATTGCTTGCAAAAACAGACAACTTAAAAGTACGTGTTTGTCGTGCCAATTTTATAAATTGCATCCAATAAATGGAAACAAAGTTTTATTTATCAGATATAAACAATACATTTAATCCTAAAATGCTTGTCAACATGAGGGGAACACGTCTATATATTAAGATTAAAAGGCCATGCTATAAAAAAAAAATGGACGGAATGCAGAAAGATACCACACCTATGGATGGCTATGGGGAGGCCAGCAGAGCCACTGAGGACATGGGCGCGCTGCAAGTTCGACGTCTGTTGCTAAGAAAACCATGCAGCAGCGGCGCTGGTAGCCAAAGCTGATAAAATACAGTTCAGCGCTGCTCATCCCGTGACCCGCTCACCGCAAGCGAACACGAATGCAGCACCCGCAACCCAGGAGCACCCGTCGTGTAGACTCCTTTGCCTGCCCCTTCCACATAGAATGCGGAAACTGAAAGGTAGGAGGCAGTATCACATCACTCACAATACCAGAGCAAACACACACCAAACGGCTGTCTTGTGGGAAGAGCTCAAATGTGAATGATGCTGCCAAGAAACCAATGAAAGGTGCTGCCCAACTACCCCACTGAATGTATACTGTGCGGAGGCTTGACAGAATATTGTTTATACTTAAGCGAAGCAATAGCTGATGCTGGCTGGCCTAAAGCCCCTCTATATCATATATGTATTAAACATGTTTTTTTTAATTATTACAAGACCCTGGCTGACAGTTAAAGTAGTCACACCGGACCTAAGAATCCACCACAACCTTTCCCACCCGAAAACGTTACAGAAAATGTACAGTTTATGAAGGTCTTCCAGGGGATATGAGAGGCTGATTGTGTGTTTATTTCCTGTAATCTGACGTTTAATGAGCATTTACAATTGCACTTCAAAGCAAGTCATTCCGATCACGTCACGGTGCTCCGGCCCGGTCGTCCAAATCTGTTCCCGAGACGGGTTTTCAGCAGCTCTGCTAGCACAGCAAGACTGTATGCATGTCGTGCCCATAGCTGCCAATGCTTCAAATTACTTGAGTGTGACATTTTCATAATTTCACAGTAATTATGACTGACATTCAACAACTATGAGTGACACTTTCTCGCAATCAAAAATCAAGCTATGAATCAGTGGTGCGCGCGCACCTCAGAGGAGCGGGGGGAGGGAGCGGGGCAGTGAGGCGAACGTGTGCTAGACACGGTCGGGAATGGGCGTTGCAAAGTCGGAAAAGCGCCCGCCTTTGCCCAATCGCGTGCCTTTAAAAGAAAAAAAACACGCGCAAGCCAATGCCGGACGGTGAAATCCTGATCACACGCACGAGCGTGTGGTCAGCATTCAAAACACCATACAAATGGGGTCTCGCTGCGCAAGCAGTGCTGCACACTGCAACGCAGGCGCGATCCCTAAAAAGGAACTTCCAGTTGGGTCGCACGCCTATTCCACCAGGGCGACTGCAGCCACTACTGCTTTGGGATGTGAAGTCCCCCTTTATGACCTCTGCCAGGCAGCTACGTGGGCTTCACTGCACACGTTTACTAACGGACAGCCAAGTCCGGAGAGACAGCTTTTTTGGCCGTTCAGTTCTCCGGGACTTTCTAATGTGAACTTAGTTCGCAGACCAACCTCTGGGGTTAGTATTGCAGGAGTATCTATTCTAAGCTGAGGAATCCATAACTAATAGTCTCTTTCAACAATATAACTGTAAGAGACATATATTAGTTATGGATTCTTCACCGCCCCACCCATCCTCCCCGTTCTACGAATTGACTTCTAGGGTAAGGGACTCCCTTTCAGGGCCCTAGTTTTGTGCACCAGTGTCTTGCATGGCTCTGTGCTTCTGGCGTGGAATGTGGTGTAAAGAACTGACGTCAGCGCGCAGGGTCAAAGTCCAAGTAGATACAGCAACGTCATTTCGGCGACCAATGCGCAGGTTTACTGCTGAAGAAAATTCTCCGGATCCAGTCTGACGCCTGGGGGTAATTCTAAGGTGAGAAATCCATAACTCATATAGGTCTCTTACAGATATATCGTTACCGAAGGTAAGTAACTTGTTCTTCATGAACAGAAACAGAATTTGACTATTTTATAACATGAGAAGGAGCTAATGGCAAACCTATGTATGGATGAATTTATACAGGATTTTTCAAAGAACAGAAGGATAATACTATGACTGCAATTACTAGTTTTGCAATTGTCAGGCATGAACATTTTTCCAAATCACTCCTTTCTGTTTTGTCAAATGCATTACTGTTTTTTAAAAATGTGTATATATAAAAGTACATCACAAAAGAATGACGTGAATAAAAAAATGTAAAGTTTATATTTTGCAGAGAAATAACTATTGGACAGATTGCAATAAGTAAATAGTCAGCCTTTCTAGTGAAATTATGTCAAGGCTTTGTGTGGTACTAGGGGCCTCCTTAAGCTTGAACTAATGTTACAGTATGCTTGGTATCCAAGTGCTTGTGTTGAAGCCTGGCCTGCTGGAATTTGAGGGTTTGCACTTCAGTACAGACATTGCTCTTACTTTCAAGTAACTCTCTACATTCTCTGTATAGACATAGAATGTATCATTTGAATCATGGTGACTGCTTGGAAGTGGAATGATGTAATCTATGGCTTGTATGCGACCTCCAGAAGTGACAAATTGGACTTACAGTGGCCCACCCAAATACACTCTTGGCCCATCCAATTAAAAATTACTGGAACTGTGCCTTTGTAGACAACTGACAAAAAAAAAGGCTTGTGCTTTGTACAGAACAATGAAAAATTGCTTACAATAGCCCGAAGGAAGAATCAGCACATGATGAAGTGTCACACTGAAGAAAACAAGTGGCTTACAAATTATTTAAATCATGGCATATTTCTTTTTAAGGTGAGCTTGTGCGTAGCCAAAAGGAAGGAAGCTGGGCAGGAGCAGGTGCACACCTTGGATGGAACAAACATGGAGACTTCATTACTCGTAATCCAAAGGCTTTCCTCCACTATCAGCTTGTGAGCATCCGCCACCTACTGATGGGTCCACAAAAAACAAGTTCTTCAATAGTCAACAGAGCTCTGAGAAGAGGCCCGTCACAAAGGCCTCTATCCCTGGCCCCTCAATTCCCTCCTCTAGGTCTCTAATCCATATGTTGCCACAGCACAATCTATTTTCAATGTCTTCACATTTGAGGAGGGCTGTCTGCAGCTGTTTGAGCGTACACGTCGAATGCTCCATCTGTCCGGCACGGTCCTTTAAGTTGTTTGTCTTTATCTCGAGGTCCATTACCCGAGTGCCCACTGAATCGATATCCTGTGGGCGCACGATGAGTTTATCATTCAGATCAGTCTGTAGCGCATCCAAGGAGGATAGCAAATCTGCCTTAGAATGCTTCTGAGCTCTTTATTGAAATCTTGCAAGGAAGCAAGCAGGATACCATGTCGGTGGCGGGTGGCATATCTGCATTGTCGCGCTATTCGGCCTGGGTGAAGTAGCTAGAAACCCTGTTGAGTTGTTGCTTCTTTGGAAGCATAAAGGCAGTAGGACCAGCCAGGTGGGACTGCCTGAAGGTGCTGTAGAGAGGCGTGCTGTTATGTTTTGCCTATGTGGTGATGTTCCTGTCGATTTTTTTGCGTGATATATTTGCAGAACCACCGCACCGAGTTCGTGAATGCTCCTATGCTATAGTGCAATGCTTAGGCCTGCCACACGAAGATCCCTGTCTAGTGTCCTAGAAAGTTACATTGGTAGGTTTGCATCTGCCAAAGTCCTGTTGCCCCCACTCCCACCTTCTAGCAGTCTTTGCATCAGCTATGGCTGGACTGTCAGGATCTTATCTGGATTCTGATACGATATAGGTTGTACTTATAGAGTGCATGTAAAGTTCCAGAAATGCCCCTGCTCTAAGTGGTAGATTGCTGGTGTTTGATACAGCCACGGCTAGGCTGGACTTCTCTGTTCCGCTGGGAGTTCACCAGAATCCTTCAGTTAGGTTAAGGAAGGAGCGTTGTCTATATGAGCTGTTCAGAGCTTGAGGGAACTGCCATCTTAAGGGCAGGCAATGAGCTCTGTGGTCCAATGGGAAGGATGGGATGTGCTGTTACCAGGACCTTTAATGGCGATGAATAGGGTGCAGCAAAGCTGATCAGTTGCATAGCAATGATGGGAGACTCTTCCATCCTCCTTTCAGCTCATTCAAGGCCCCCACGCCGTCATTACAGAGTCAGGCAAATAGCTCCGATAGACTCCAGTACAAGTTTTGTGGTCTTAAAATCTTTCAGTCCCAACGGGGGGCAGCTTTCGCCTCCACAACTCCCTTCCTGCAAGCTGCAGTCCTTTATAATGGGAGGAGAAGCACCCATGAACGGCAGAGGCCAGTGATCGGAATCGTGGGCGCTCTGGCTCAGGGGACACACTCACTGAGACGAGGTTGGGCTTCTCAGGGCTACTTCCTCCAGCTCCAGTACACTATGGGGGCTCGCCATGGTGCTTTCCTTGGGCTCCGGTTGCTAATTGAGGGTCCTTGAGAGCATTGAACTTTCTGCCGCTTCGTCCCGTCTCGATCTTGGCCTCGGTGGCTTCAATCAAATTCACCTAAAATCCACCGATTAACTGGTCATTGAGGCTTTACCGGGTGTCCCCGACACCTCCCGCACCCTCATACTTGACTGGGTCTTGACTGGGTACAGGTCAGTACACTTAAGATTACCTTAATTCTACAGTATTCGGTAGCGGAGCTTCTGTGGATCACGTCGACCCGGCCATCTTGGCTGGCCACGCCCCCTTGAACCACATTTCAAACCCATGTCTTCAGAATAGGTGCCTCTGTCATCATCTGACGCATAACTAACCATCTCCTAGCCCAGGGTTCTCAAAAGTCTGCCCTGAAGGGCCTGATCCATGCCAGATTTTCTGCATATCCCCATTTAGATAAATGTAGTTATATTAAAAATCTGGCATGTATCCGGCCCTTCAGGACCGACTTTGAAAAACTCTGTCCTAGCCAATAGCTGCTCTGTCTTTCCTATACCATTCTACAATTAGACAAGTCCATTAAACGAATGAATGAACATTGCCATTGTAGCTCTGCATTTAAGTAACCTCCTGTAGCTTGGGTCCATCCGCAGAATTATAAATGCTAGAGACCAAAGGTCTGAAACATCATACACAGGACATTTGAACTCAGCCACCAGATCACAAGATGTCAAGTGATTACATCCCCTTTTAATAGGAAAATGTGTTTAAATGCTGCAGAGGGAGTGCATCTGCTTCAGCTTGGTCTGATTTCCTTCAAAAGCTTCTGATTCAGAATTGAAACTGATCCCTCCAAAAAACCATATGCAATGAGATATTCTATCTAGAGAAGAGTATTGAAGCAGACACTATCCTACTTCACACAAATGGAAATTCAACTACATAATGATATAAAAGATTTTCTAGATTCTGAGTTTTTCCTTATTTGTTGCAGTTAGTCTCCCAGTTGGAAGTGGTAAAAGGTTAGTACGCAATGATCTTGAATAGGACTTGTACTGGAAATTTACCTATAACTTCTTCCATCTCCCCTGATACTCCAAAAGCTTGAGAAATTCTAAACATATGGCAGTTTGTGGAATATTCTAACAGTCCCATTCCTGCATTGCTTTTAGGCCCTTATGAATCAAATCTTTTTTTTTTTGCAGTGCAAGGTAGCTTGACTCCTGAGTCTGTCTTCCCAAGTTTGTATATATATTGTATTTACTAGATTTTATTTCTTGCGCTTTTTGATTTACTGCCTGAATCACATCAAATATATTTTTATAGCAAATTAGCATATTCCTCTATAATTATATTAGATGGAATTTGACCTACAATTAACTTCGTTTGGGCGGACCTCTTCAATCTCTGCAAGCATACTGACAAATTCAAATATACTTTTCTCTTCATTCAGGTCGATATTGAGTCACAGCTACTCACATGCTAATAGTAATTCGGCTGATTAAATCTTTTCAAGTTCCTAATTTAACTGGTAAATCAAAATAAGAATAAAAAGATAGGTAGATAAAGTTCCACTGTGCACTACAGCGTCATCCTCTGTTGATTTTTCTGCTCTGCCAGATAGGAGCTCGTGAACTCTGGGATTTGCACTTTCAACTTTTTTAATGTTGCGAATTTTGAGATGTATTCCTTGATCTTTGAAAGCGTGGTTCCGTTTTCTGTCCTTTTTTTCTACATACCATGTCAACACCTTTTAACAAAACTACTGATTGAATTGGGAAACATATTAAAAGACCTTTAAATGTTCAGTTCTAAATCCTTGGTGTGTAGTATACGGAGTTTGAGTTTAAATCAAGCTTACAGCCATCCTTTGAGTGCTCGTGGTCAAAGGATCTGAAAAATGGGTTGGTCTGTCTATAATGGTGTAAGTGCCTACAACTTAAAGGATGGTAGCCATTACCCACACTAGAGTTGCCTGCTTCAATCATAGTGCCCCTCCTCACACCACAACCAAGGTAAGTGGTGATGTAGGCTGCAAGCTTCCACAGAGGGGAGCGCTTGATGTAGTAATCAGAAATGAGTACGTCCTCAGTAGTTGTAGATATGGATGTGTGAATAAGGAGTATGCGGAAAAGGGACTGTTAAAATGCCTCCTGTTGGGCCTGTGATATTTTATTCTTGTTCCCAGTAGATAGGCAAGCCCGTCTGCGCCCGTCCGCTCGGGGCCAGGGGCCATAACCCCTGCCCCTTTATCTAAAACGATACAAAAATACTCTCCCAGTCTCCTATATGATCTGCATAAAAGACCAGAATCCGAATGCTTCTACTTCAAATTTGACTGCCCCACTTTTTCATGTCCTGGTTGTAATTTCACCTGCACTCCCTTACACAAGAAACCGCAATCGCAGAATACTGGCTTTCAGCTTGATCACAGTAAACAACTTACAGCTGAGTGCAGTACTAATAAAAGCCAAACTAAAGAATTTACCTTCTTTAACCTTAACTGCAGATCCCTTGCCAAACATAAGGAGGATATTTTTGATGTCCTTTATAACTCACAACCTCAGCCTGATGCAATCTTCCTCACGGAAACATGGTTACACGAAAGCTCAAGCCCTGATATTGAAGTGTCCTTGCCTCCAACCTACACCATTGTCAGGAAAGACTGAGGAGATAAAATTGGTGGCGGTATCGCGATTATCTTTAAAAAAGATTATTCGTGCAAATGGGAGACACCACCACATGGAGGGTGTGAAGCAGGCTTCTTTAGACTTCTTCTTACCCCTCAGTTTACACTAACAGGCTTCCTGGTGTATCGCCCCCCTGGACCAGCAGGGCCATGGGCAACAAACTTTCCGGACATCATTGCTACTTTCTTACTCATTCAGCCAATTTTACCATCGTGGGAGACCTTAATATTCACTTTGATGATCCGACATGCAAGATAGGCTCCAGCTTGATTGCCGATCTTGAAGCCATGCACATACCACTCCGTAATTCGGGTCCTACGCACAGGGGCGGCCACTTGTTCGACCCCATATTCTCGAACTTACCCAATTTTCATAGCCAAAAAGCTCTGCCTCTTCTCTGACCATTTTTTAGTTAATTTTAGGTTGGTGCTTGATTCACAGTCACCGGCTATCTCCTTACCCAAAGTTGGGAGCAGAAATTGGAAGAAACTAGATATTGAATCTTTAAATCAACACCTAGTGAACAATGCCCCTGATTTATCACCCATTCAAATCTGCAACACAGCCTCCATCCACACTTGGATAACTGCATCTGTGAACACCTGCTTATCACTTAACAAATTAAATAATCACCGTCCAACCGCCCCATGGTTTACCAAAAAATTAAAAAGCGAAACAACAAAATGCAAGGCTTTAGAAAGACGTTGGAGGAAGGACTATGCCTTAGAATCTAAGCAGTGCTACAAAACTACGAAGAGAGAATCTAATGCCCTGTGCAAAGCAGCGCGTGCGGAATATGTGAACAAAACTATCACATCTGCACAAAATGATGCTAAAGTCCTGTTTAAACTAGTTGGGCACCCCCGACACTTGATGAAGCGCATTGTGAAATTGTGGCTAAATTCTTCATCGAAAAAGTAGAAAAGATCTATGCTGAACTTGAGTCTTCAACTTCCAAAATAGAACAGCACTTAACAAACACATCCCCCACGTCCAAATTTAGCAGTCCAGTTGGTCTAGCGGATTCGGTGTCCACCAGGGAAATAACTAATTGGCAACCCTTAGACCCCTTATCTTTCAGCTCTATTTTAAATAGTCTTAAATCAGGCTCCCCTAATGATCCACTGCCAGTCAATATCCTTCAAAAACTTAACTCCTCTTCATTAAGAATCATCATGGAGCTACTTAATACCTCACTGAGGGAAGCCATCCTACCTGCAGAATGGAAACACGCAATGGTTCTTCCTCTTCTGATGAAACCCAATGCGGATCCAGCTGAGCCCTCCAACTTCCGCCCAATCTCCCTCCTCCCTGCTTTCTCTAAGGTCCTAGAAAAACACGTGAATCAACAGCTTACACGGTTTGTGGAATCCAATAAAATCTTACACGGGTCCCAATCTGGCTTTAGAGCCGGCTACTCCACAGAGTCCACTAGGAGTTACTGAAACAATATGCCTGCTTCTGGATAAAGGGGAAACGGTGGCACTCATTCTATTAGATCTGAGTGCTGCCTTTGATACGGCATCCCATCCTACCCTCCTTAATGCACTCCAGACTTTGGTAATTGTTGGATCAGCTTTGGAGTGGATCAATAATTTCCTCTCCGACAGGACTTTCCAGGTCTTCTCTCCATCGGCTTGCTCAAAGACCTATGCTTCTCCTTATGGAGTGCCTCAGGGATCGATACTTGGTCTTATGCTGTTCAATCTTCATGTCAGCCCCTTAGCTACCATCGCGGAAGAGGCTGGGTTGTCAATGTTCTCTTATGCAGATGACACCCAGCTTCTTTTGTCCTTATCTGCCAATGTCAAATCCAGCATTTCATCTTTACAGCTAGGGTTGCATAAAATCGCCAACTGGATGCACACGAACTGCTTAAAGCTAAACGGTGGAAAGACGGAGGTTCTGATCATGGGAAAGGATAAAGATCTTTGGGGCCCGCGCCACTGGCCACCTGAAATGGGTGAACTTCCTAAACCAGTACAAACTGTATGTAATTTGGACATAGTGGTTGACGATCAGCTGACCATGAAACAGCAAGTAGCTAAGACCACGTCCATTTGCTTCACTATTCTCAAATGGCTCCATAAGATACTATGGATGCTGCCTGAATCCACCCAAAGAACTGTCATCCAGGCCCTAATCACATCTAGGCTTGACTATGGCAACATCCTCTATCTAGGAGCAAATAAGGAATTAATACGCAAGTTGCAGGTGGTGCAGAATTCTGCGGCCATGCTACTTCGTCAGATATCTAAAACATCCTCCATCACAGGCACTTTGCGTGATCTCCATTGGCTCAGGATTGAGCAACGGACACAATTCAAGGCCTTGTGTTATATGCATAAGATTAAGCTGGGTACAGCACCCCATTACCTTTGCTCCCTAGCCCAGTTATATCTTCCGCCCGCTTACTTCACTCCGCATCCCAAGCCAACTTCACAGTTCCCAGATTCAAACTTTCTCGCATGGGTGGACGCTCCTTCTCGTACCTGGCCTCAGTGCTGTGGAAGTCACTACCTGCCCCACTCTGCCACGAAATCTGCCATGAAAGCTTTTGCAAAGTCCTGAAGACCTGGCTTTTCAGCCAGTAAATAGCTCATCCGTTTTATCTGCAATCTGTCCGGTGCGCCGGGAAACCTCCGGGTAGCTGTGCGCCTTATAAATTTAATTTAATAATAATAAATAGGGGGTTAGAAATTGAGGTGTAGTTTGCCCAATTCAAACAACACTTAATTCCAGCTCCAGGGGCAAAGCACCACTGAGTCTGCAACACGCCATCAACCACAGGGACTTAATGTTACACTGTGCACACAGTGAGGCCATAGCTCCATCCACTGTGCTCAGCCTTAGAAAGTCAGAGCAAAGACACATTAGGAAATATGCTGTGCAGTGTGCATTGTGAGCTGGAGTCCTAGTTGCATATGGTAAACTACTGTCCACTAGGTCTTAACTGGGCGGCTGTGAAGTGTACCCTGATATTGGGAGCACTGGAAAACAATACAATCCTAATTTGACCAGTTTGGTATTGAGTACAGTGATAGGGCGGACTCGCACAAAGAAAAGGATGGGAGTTCTTATATAAATCGTAGCTAGATATGTGTAGGGGATCCAGAAGATAAGAGGTAAAAATGTCTCCGGGTAAACACAGGGACATTCCCTTTAATAAGAGGGTACCTTAGTCATAACTAGGCTTTGCTGTTTTCAGTTTTGATTTTTGGTAAATTCTGGTGGAGTTTTTTTCAGTGTTTTCAAGTGATTTCAATACCTTAAAAAAATAGTGGTTACACATTTTTGCGCCATTTAAAACAAAGTGTTCCGGTGTTAACGGAATATTTTGCTTTTATTACGGCTTGTTTTCTGCACTGATTGTGTGTACACTGTCGATATACCATGCACTGAGTGTGTATGAGGTCCAAATACATTTTTACAAATCAATTTTATTGTAGTACACCATACAATACTTCTTCAGCGAGTCTTTGGTCATGCGCGCTCGCTCTTTCCTTCCCATGTAAACTTCTTTAAAAAGGCCCTCTCAACATTGGCACTTGAGACGGGCAAGCCAATACAGCCAGTACATAATTTGCTAACTCTGACCACTGAAAAACTTTCTATGCCACTACTGGTGCACCTTTAGATTGCAATTCTCTGGGACTCGTTCTGTAACAAATACATTGCACTGGGTGCATATGCTCTGAGTTATTGAAGTGGTCAAAAATGAAGCTGCACTTTTGAAAGTCTGAAGTAAATTCCCCTTTACGGAAAGGAGATAGAACTTGTGCAGAGTACCACAGTAAAGCTTTATATGCCATGGGTAGTGAAGGGACATTTCTATCCATAATTGCAAACCAATTCTCATATATTGTAAAATAAAATGTCATGAATTGCTCCTCAACATTTCTTTGCTTACTAAGAGGCAAGCGCTCTAGCATTAATCATATTGCAGTGCTAAAGTCACTAAGCGTGTCGCCGAGTCTACTCTCAAGGAGATGTTTCACATCTACACCTATTATGCTGAACACTTGGTAGACAAGGGTGTGTTCAGACTCTGGTTTTTCAATATGTCCACTACAGTAGTCCTGTTTTCCTGTACAAATCCAAGAATGCAGTGCAGTGTACTATTTTTCACATCAATATGCGACCAAAGATCCACAGTAAAAATTCTGTAAACGGTTGCCACATGGATAATATAGCATTCACAGCCTCTAGGACTGAGAATCACCCGCTAAATGATAGTTGGGATGATTTTTTCTTTGATGCCACACAAAGCACAAAATGAGAAATATTTGCCTTTAGGTTCCTGCGCATAACAAAACAGTGCACCAGAATTAACTAAAAAGCCAATAGCATTCTTCATTAACTCTGAAGATTGTAAAAGATGCTTTCAGCATACCATCTAGCAAGTGGCAAGGATCTCTTACAAGGAAGCACTTCAGCTCAGGTATCGATTTTGACAGGTCATCACAACTTATTCATAGGTGTAGCTGAATCACTGCAAATGCAAACAATTTCACTCCAATCTTTGCTGAACTTGGCAAGAACTTTTTGCTGCAGCATTTCAGTTGACACTGCGTTCCATGTTTTCCTAAAGTCTGGTGTCCTGTTTTCACCTCTTTCTCAGATGCTTGATAACAGCACTCTTTTCACATACACCTATCACTACACCTTGCATTTGAATGTTCGAAGCCTGGGGTGTTTGGCAGTTCACCTACCATCAACACTGACTTGCTAGAAAAAGGGGCTGATGTATCAAGGGGTTTTACCCATTCTCTGTCGGTAAATATGATGGTACATATTGGGAAAGATGCTTATGAAACCAGCCATTTTACCTATCGGTGAACGAATCAAACGTAGCCAAAATATCAAATATGATTTTGATCGTTCCTGATTCTCTAGTTTATGAAATAATTCAACAGGACCTAAATCATGCTTCTAAACCCTGCATCTTTAGACCAAAGACCACAAAACTGAAAAAAGGAAAAAGAAACAATATTTTAGTGACATCCCTTAACAACAAAACTCAAGCAGAATCATGATAACCCAGTCTTTCTTGCTGCTACCTTATATAACAAAGTTACATTGTATTGAATAGAGATGAAGGGTAATAGCAATCCCTGAGCAGGGATAAGTCGCACTTCTAGTGGAAAGAAACCCGTCACAAATACAAGGGAAATTAGAGCGCCTGAATAGTATCCAAAGTAGGGGTGCTGTACACACTGATAGCACTGATTACCCAACATTGCTGGTCAGCAGATCAAAAACCTGTCTCTACACATGCGAATTGTTCAGTAATAGCACTACCCTGGTAAAGTTTCAGATGGCAATGTATGCCTCAGGTTTAGCAACACAGGTATTTGTATTTACAAAAGAATGTCCATTAATGCTGTATGTTCATCTTCTTTTTATTCTTTGTGGACGAAAATTCCCAGTAGCAAATAAGTGAAAAACAGGCCAACACCTGTTTCGTCTGTACCACAGTAGGTATTCAGACTTTGTCAAGGCTGGAAAAAAATGAAAGTATATGCATACAATGAGACTTCATAAGCAGGTTATAACAAATGAGTTGTTGTATACATTTTGATATGATCAAAAGTGCTATACAAAAGCATGAAATTTGTTAAGAATGAAAGGAAAGAAAAGAGAACCCAAATGTTAAATCCAAGAAGTACGGAAGACCAGATAGCACCGAGCAATGTGACCAGTCAGGAAGAGGAAGAAGTATGGTATGAGTAATGGAGCAAGTGACAAATAGACTGGACTGACATATCAGAGTATGGACAAAAGTAGAGTAGTAAGCTACAAAAAGGACCCTCCATTATTAAATGGTGCAAGAAATAGTAAAAACTTAACCAACACCACAGCTAACCAGAAGATAAAGCAAAATAAGATGAGAGGATGTATTACAGTAAAAAAGAACCTGGTGTAATCGAGATGGTGATGCAGAGAAAAGTGTTACGCCAAAAGACACGCACCAATAACGTAGATAATATTCAAAAGTAGTGATCCTGGTGTAGTCAAAGTTACAAAATACGTCATAGTCTGGAGAACAGAGAAACAAAGTGTTAAATTAGTAGGTCAAAGAGAAAAGTGATCAACATGAATAAATGTAGATAGTCGCTACTAGTAAAGGAAAAACAATGTAACTAAAGCATCGGTAGTACCCGAAGTGAATATTCCAAATAGAAAAACAAATTTTTGTGTGTGCCTTTAATGTTAGGCAAATAATAGGAATAACTGTAGGTCTTGGATCAGTAGGATAGTTAATCAAATGCAGGCTCAAAGGCAAACATACTATGCACTGAAGAAGAATTAGGTGGGTGCACCACATAAGTAGTGCATACATCTAGTGAAGACATAAGATAACACCAAAAGTAAATCTTGACTAGTCACAATAAGGTAAAGTAGTCTAATAAGCATCAAAACAGAGAAGAAAAGCAAAGGCAAGTGAATAACACTTACCAATGCACAACTTAATTGTGGTTAAGCATCGTAGCAAAAAATAAGACACCCTTCAAATGCTCAAGTAGTCGTTGAGAGTGTCGACAATCACAGTATATCAGGACCTGTATGGTAATAGACCGTTAGAATAAAGCCAATGTAACATAAAATGTAACAAAATGTAATAACCAATGAGTGTTGAGCACTCACCCTTGTAAATCAGATGTCGAGTATATATTGAGTGATAAAGAAATGGTCGTGTCTTAGTAGGTCCCGTTGTAAAGTCTGCAAGTATTGGTGAGTAGGGCAGCCCCGCCTTGATAAGCCGGCTCCCCTGTATTGGCCCCTTCAGGTAGAAATAAAAATGGCTCTTTCACTCTCCTTTTCCATTCTTTGAATGGCATTTATTTGTGGTTGTGCAGGTGTTTTTTCAGTGTTTATATGTTTACACTGGTGAGGGCTATTTCCCTTTGGTGGGTTTTTATCAGTTCTAGATTTAAACCTAAAACAGAATAGCCTAGTCATAACTAAAAACAGAGTTTAGGACTTGTAGTTGAGTTGCAATGTCTCAAAAAGACCCTAGTTAAGCCAACATGTTTCGCCCCGCCTCAAAAGCCCACGTGGGTCTATGGCCTTCATTAGGGCTAAGGGTTCTCCTGCCTATCTAAGCATTCACTTATAAACAAAAGGATAATCACCCATGAGAGATTGCGATGGATAATGTTTGAGCATGGGTCAAGTGTGTTTCCTACAATGGTGGGAAGCACATCATGTTTCTTAAATACCCCTTACTCACCAAAAGGGCCCTTGGTGTCATGCTTCATCATTGGGGTCTTCGCGTCCCTCTACGGAACGCGGCGTGCTACTACCAGCGATTGCGCGGGAGCACTGATGTTTTCACTATGTGTAGTGTGAGAGAGGGTGAGTGGTAGGGTCAGGAGTGAATGTTAAAAAATACCTAGCACCTGTGGAGTAGAAAAATGTAATATGCCTTGGTGCCGGTATTATTAAAAGGTGTGAGGCGGAGGTGTGTTGTGTTAATGTACAAGACCTCCTGTGTGTGTCAACATGTTTCGAAGTGTGCTGCTTCTTCTTCAGGACGGATACACAGATCCCTACCCTACTCAATGTCAACAATGATTAGCTGCTCAGTGTAGGCAGATAGTAAATGCTACAAATACGACACAATGGTCTCAATCTGATTTGCGAAAAGGTAATTCCTTAAGTACAATTTGCTGTATTGAAGGCAGTGGCGTCATGAGCCTTAAAAACGATGGGGACCAGGTGCTATTTGCACTATGTACCAGGGTACTACCTCGTATTGTCGTCCCCCCTCGCAGCTCCGTGGATCCAAGCAGTCATGCCATGCAGAAATGAGGCTGAAGGCTCTAACCTTAACTCAAGGAGACTGTCCTTCAGAAACCTAAAAACATAATGAGTGCACCATAGGGTTAAAAGATTTTATTGGAAACATGGGACTAGTAAGCAATTGATATAATATCCACTGGTACCCAGTGTAGGAAGGTGAATATCTGACTATGGTTACCCCCAACTTTTTGCCTAGTGTCTAGCTGGTTTTTCGACTTAGTTGGCCTGAGATCCTGCCATTCAGGGTCTCAGGCTGTCTGCTCTCTCTTTAAAATGGACTCCATGTACCCTAGGTACATACAATTGGTAAGGATCACCTTATTGGACCCTGTACAGTGTACCCTAGGTACCCAGGGCATAGGTGTACCCTAGGCCTACCAGGGGCTGCAGCACGTATTATGCCACCCCTGGCCTGGCCTTCCATTATGACACAACTGGCTGATCACTCAGCTGGGGCAAGGTCGTGTAATCACCCCTTGCTTAGGTGTAGTATTCCTATACCTACATTATATATAGACACATGTGTACCTATCAGCCACTCCTATGGCAGGCCTTAACAATCCTGGAGGCAGAGTGCTTGGTAACATGTGAGATGGTGCTCTAGCATGAGCTGAGCCTGTCTGCAGCTTTCGGAACCATGTCCTTATAGCTGTTCTATGACATAGCCTACCATATACTCTTAAAGTACCTTATAATCTTAAATGGTTATGGTAACTATGGTTTGGCTTTATCAAAACATGTCGTGTCAGGTGTCTAACACTTTAAAATAATACCCCATACCATTTCTGGTGATGAGGATAATATTCCTCCCTTCTAGAGGGAGAGACATGTTAAAAATCCTACTTTGCTGTTTAACTCTCACCAAAGCCTCAGCATCACAAAATGGATGCTGCTGCCACAGACACGAGTCTGACCTCCTGCTGCTGGGAGCCCTCCCAGCCAGGGAGGCCTGGTCAATAGGTTTACTGCTTGGGGAGGTGCTAGCACCTCCCCAGACAGACTTTAGTGTATTGGGGCAGGGAAGGCTGAAAGGAATGAGACATGCCTGGGGCACACAAGGTGCTCCATGCATAGTCCAGTTCAAACCGGTGCTGGGGCACTCCAGCCCCAGTTCTGGCGCGAAACTGGACAAAGGGAAGTGGGTGTAACCACTCCCCTTCCTGGTCCCACCCATAGGAGGGACCTTGCAGGTAGCCCAGCCCACTAGCCCAGTATATCAGTAGCTAGCTGAGCCCTGCTAAATTAGATTAACCTCAATCTGCAACTTGAACAGAAACTCTGGACCTTCGACATTCGACCTCAGGAAGAAGACTGAATAAATCTCCCTTGTGGCCAAGGAGTGACCACCCTGGGCAACCAGGCACCATCCAGCGACCGCTGCTTGCTTTGCAACTGAATCCTACGAGGGACGACTGCAGAGACTGACCAGCGCCGAGACTTCCAGACACCTCTGAACCAGATCCACATCTCCAGCGAAGCTGAGACCCGTGGAGGCGACGAGGGACGTGGGACCGGCGACTTGGGAAAAGTGGCTAGTAACTGACTAGCGCGACTTCCGAGGCTCCCTCGAGGCTGTGCTTGGGGAATTGAGAAGCCCCACTCCTGAGCACCATCTGCAAAGAAGATCAGCTCCCCACACTTCACATGTTCTGCGTGGGGCCCTTCTGCACCTGTGTTGCTCGATGTGTTGTCCGGTTGCTGGCCCGTTGGCTAGTAGCCTCTGCGAAGACAAACCTTTACTTTCATCTTGCTGGTCCGGCTCCTCCAGACTGGCACCCGCTCCTCTGTGAAAGAGAAGCACCCCAGACCTTCCTGGTCTGCACCAGAAGCAAGTCCTCCATCCTGCGTGGGTTCCGCTTGCCAAGGCTTGTTGGGTCCTGACTCGACTTCGACGCCGCCGACAGCAAGAGCCTTCGTGGGACAGCTCACCTCCTGGTCCTGGTCGTCCTCGACGTCTCCTGGTACCTGTGGCTGCTGCGACAAACTTCACCTGCATCTTCACGACATCGCCTGGTTCATTCCCGGCTCCTGGCTGATGACCTAGACTCTGTCCCTTCTGCTTGCAGGCTCCTTCCTTCTTGATCCCATCCTTGGGGATCCACCGGACACTCTTCACTGACTGCGTGTCAGCAACTTTCCTTCAGGCATCCATAGAAGTCTACGACGAAACCCGACGCAAGTTCACACCTATGCACCTGCAGCCTGTGGGCTAGGTAACTTGAGTACCTCGGTGCTCACAAGGGTATTGACTATCCTAGGGTCTAGTTTCCGAGTCTCGACTTTCTAGCTATACCAGAAGTGTCCTAAAACTGTTAATTTCTAACTGCTAGTAATTCTATCGACTTTTACGCATTACGCGTGAGTGTTTCCACTCTGCACCTGAATCCCGTGGGCCTCCCACTTCCTAACCTTTGGTAGTATAGTGTAGCCCCAGCGATTCCCTAGGCCTAGGCCTATCCTGTGTTCGTGACAGTGGTCCTTATACCACTTACTTAGTATATGGTTTGCGTAGCCCCTAGGGCCTAACTGTATTACTTACCTGTGTGACTTAATGTATGCTTAAATAAGACTGTGTTGTACTTGCCTCTAATCTCATAAAGAGTGCTGAGGGTTTGACTAGAATAAATACATTCTATTTTTATATATATCTGTTGTGGTGTCCTTTCATTTGGTATTCAAGGGATTACATATGGTATAACAGCTGGCTTCACATGCCATTCAGAGTTTAGCCTAAGAATGTTCTTGTCCATGCTACCACTAGGATAGCTGGTCTATAAGGTTGACTTTACAACCAATCACCATAAGGGTTGTTTGGACTGATACAAGGTGTACACTAGAATTAGTGACCTCTTATATCAGGCCAACTTCTCACACCCAGGTGTCCTAGGTAGGGTGTGTACTGTTGGCTTTTTACTCAAAAAAACAATATGTGCATCTCACACAGGTACCTGGTGGGGTTATTGCGTCTGTGGAGGTGCCAAAATAATGGCAAGTTGAGTGTCCACTATAGTTGTGGGATGCTTTAGTCATCCGAGTGCCCGAGGACCCTCTCTGGAGTAAAAACTATTGTGGTCAAAACTTTGCAGTAATATCGGGGCTTAATTTGTGCCAGTGGTTTCCCGTGCTTAGCACTGTCACTTATTTCAAAAGGCAGGGGATATAACATTTTTATTCCATCAGTGGTGGGGCCCCATAGTTCTTAAAAATAAATGTACCTGTCCTTTAGGGTGGCTCCCTGGTGTGTCTTCACAGGCAAGCCCACCCTGGTCCAGGCATCATGAAGATCCAGCATCATCACGTTAGCCTGTCATGTTTCCTCAATTTTGGTGATGCAGATTGGACAATTGGGTCTGAGGCCTGCCCCTCGTCTGAGCTGGGGCGAGTCAGGCTAGGACTGACAGGGTGCAAGACAAAGTTGCCTATGAAGGCACCAAATACGAAGAGGAAATTAAGTGTGCACACCTCGCTGCCTAGAAATAAAGCTGGATGGCCATATTCTGCCCTCATCGTTGTACCGGTGACACACCGCCAACTCTAGTCGGATCACTCTGCTTATCTATGTGCTGAGCTACGCGAGTAGTGCTACATCAGGGGGTCGGGGAGCAGCAGGCCCCGCCCGCCCGCCTGTACGGATAATTTACTTTACCAGCCAGCGCTATGGTGACCTGCTGTGACCAGTCATCACCCCTCACTGAGCGGCTAAGCAAGGGAGACCTAAAGCATTCTCGGCGCTGAACCCTTGATTCTTCCTTGAGGGCTTCTATATACGGCAAAATTAACTTGCAGGCACGTGACGCAGTCGTGAGAACGTACGACTTGTAAAGCACTGTGCATGCATGCATGCATGCGCGTGTGTGTGCGCGCGCGCTGTGCACTAGTGCATATGTGTGCTCGTTCACTAATAAAACAAGCATTGGCATAGCCAATAGGTCTCGCCTTTGGGACCTTATAAGTGTTTAGCCATGCAAGAGTTGCATAACTAAATACTTATAAGGTCCCAAAAGCGAAACCTATTGGCTATGCAAAGCGGCCGTTCGGCCGCGAAAGTGAAAGTGATCGCCATCGATCACATCAAACATCAAAGCGGCTGTGCGGCCACGAAAGTGAAAGTAATTGCGGTAAAGCGCGGCACGCGCGCCCGCGCGCACATGCACTGTAGCTCTAGGCTGGCCTGGTAGCACTTTTTGGAGCCCTCTCAATAAGTCTCGCCAGACCAGCGCATGCGCTGGGTCAGGCGAGACCTAAAAATATATATTGTGAATCGAGTGCAAATGGGAGCCATGGCCCTATCCTGTAAATTAGTTTTTTTCACATTTACACAGGCAATTGTCTGAGTGGCGTCATTTATTGGTGATTAATCCTTAAACCAATGCTATGAATATTTATACACGCACTGAACTGTTGAGATGATTCGTCTCCTGTATGAAATAGCATAACGAAAACGGATGTACGGTGCAGTTTCTTAAAGGGCACATTTTAACAGACACAAAGCCATTTTCACAGTTTTCCAAGAGGGAAATGGTAATTACATTTCTAACCCTTTGGTGGTTCTTCCCAGGTTTCGATTCCAGAACAATGACCACATTAAAATGCATTACAACTTTTATTTAAACGAAGTAGTTGCACATGAGTCTGTCTTCAATAGCGCTGCAGACAGTACGTGGTTCTATATATTCATTTCATTAAAAAAAAAAACATACATTCATTTATTAGAAAAAATAAAAAGTGCAGTGAAAATATGGTCTTACATTTTGCAGCCTGCAATATAAAACCAATACAAAAACGGGTACATGCTATTATTTGCACGCATTCCTTATAGATTAGAGTGGGAACCCTAAAAGCCTACATGGCCTGTGAACTGTTTTTAGGTCGAGCATTGGAGACCTCTTGTATATACTCTAGTATATACATATGTGTGTGTGTACTTTGTGGGCTCTGGAGATCAGACCTAGGACTTGTGTGCTTCCGCTTAGGGACTTTTTTTTCTGTCTCTATTTAACTGCCTTGATGAAAAACGACAAGCAGAGGTCAGTAATATACCAGAATTGCTTTCTTCTGAGGGACTTAACTTTTTTTTATACTTCTGGCAACTGCCTCTATTTAACTTTCTTGATAGAAAACGACCAGCAGAGGTCCGTGAAATACCAGAATTACTTTAGCATTCTCTAGATTCTAGTCCATAGAAATTGTCTTCCACGAGCACCTGTAGACGATATTATGTTTTTTCATATCTTGTATTTTCAGTAATATGACCACTGAAGGCAGTGATTTTATATTAAAAACAGAGCTTTGGACTATACTGCTGAAAAACAATATTTCTCTCCATGTGTTCCCATACCAGGCATGTCACGTAGTTTGGTGCTTACTTTCCATCCATGTTAAAGAACAGTAGATATTTCAGCACCGAGATTGACTGAAGTAATGGCAGGGATGTTATTAGAGAGGTGTTGGTTACAAGTATCTATGTCTAGTTTCTTCCAGTTTCTAGACCTTGACTTGGTGGCTAAGATGGGCTTGTTAGCACACTGAATATCCCGGCTCACCCTGAACCCGACCAAAAAAGGATCGGAACAAAGTACTGGGAGAGTTGCCTGGCATGAAATATTGGATACGTTTGAAAAAATGGGGTCCAATAGATGGCCCGCCATGTGGGTGGGACCTGAGTTGCAGAGTAGGATATTCATTGCTGCCAGATCAGGCGTCAGAGATGTGCTTGTTGTGTATGTTGGGTCATCAAAGTGAATATTCATGTCTCCCAAAATTGTAAAGTTGGCAGCGTCCAACAAAAGGGGGGCAATAAGTTCAGGAAAGGCAGCAACCCATGGCCCTGCTGGCCCAGATTGGGCGATAGATCAATATCCCAGAGAATGTATATTGGGGTGTAAGGGAGAGTTTGAATGAGCTGGCCTCACAACCCTTAAAGGGCAAGTCCTCCCATTTACAGGTATATGAGTTATTCAAAATTATCGCAATGCCACCTCCTGTTTTGGCACCACGATCCTTCCTGATTATCGTGTAGTTGGGGGGGGCAGAGCGGAAGCGACATCGGGGCCTGAGCTCTTGTGCAACCACGTTTCCGTGAGGAAAATATCATCGGGTTGTTTATTCCACAAGAGGTCAAAGATGTCATGTTGAAGAAGGTGAATTCCTTGGGAGGTGCAACCTTACTGATAGCAGGGAATAGCTTCTGTGTATTATTGTTGGTAGAACCAGTAGCATTTGCAGTATGTTCCCTACTAGACTGTAAATCAAAAGCATAGCCACAGCAGGAGCAGTTCGAATCTGGGGTTTCCAGATTAAATATATTAGTCATGTTGTGTGCTCGGACGGAGCTCGTATAACTGCTTTTGTGAGTAGCTCATATTGTCCCTCGAGAATGGGGCGGGGGTCGTGGCCCCTGGCCCCGGCCGGATACAGACGGGCGCAGACTGGCTTGCCTTTGGCATGTTTTCGGCGCGCCCTCTGCGCAAAGCTTGTGGCATGTAGCTTAAGAGAGAGGCTCCGCCCCCTCCGGTCGCTGCCTGGAAGTGGGTGGTAAATGTTGCCAAATACTCCCTCCACACAAACGGGACAGCCTGTGGTGGACCAGGGAGCAGTGCGGATTTAGTGAGGAGGCAGGTGAGTGAAAGACAAATGCGGCACAATTTTAAAAAGAAAAGACTTCCGTGAAATTAGTTTCAAAAACAGTTAGCAGCAAGTTCGTAAGTGTTCAAGAAGTAGCGCCATAGCTTGCCTGCAGTCTGCGCGCGTCCGATTACAGGGTTGTTTAGATCTAAATATGGCTAACAGATTGTTTATAAGGGAACCTTGGCCCTTCATCTGATTTATCCACAGCTTAACAAAGAGCTCAGGATGTGCTGTTCATTCATCCAGGATACATACTTCTTGATTGCCACAAAACTGGTACATTTTTAGGTCTGTGTTAGATAGCCAACATCAGCAGCTTTCTGAACACAAAGTTGGTTGTGCCTTCTTAAACGTAACATGCTTGTTCCTCTTTGGGGCCTGTCTGTCCTACGAGATTGCAGGAAGAATGGTCACTGTGCTGAGCTGCAGGAACCAGTGGGGAGTAGGGTGATCCCCTGACAAAATGCAGAAGTCACTCCGGATGAGAGAATGATCATGAAGGCTACCTTCATAGTGAGATTGCAGCAGAGGATCAACATGACTGCGATGCTGGGAAATAAATCTACTCTAGCATGCCTAGCTCTCATGAATGTAGTACCGACTGATGATACCCTGGTGTTAGCGATTCATATCTGTGAAGGGGGAGGATTGCAGCTGCTCGAGGACCTCACTTGTGCCTTACCAGAACTGTGAGACACCCTGTCTTTGAAATGGATGTGCAGAGCTGCAAAGGAGTTGTGGGACTGTGGTGCATTGTGATGGTTCCAGGATCAAAGAGTGAGATGGGAAGACCTCCTTCGCCTCCAATGCGGATATCTTATGATGGAGCTTTTTTGACACAACTGGGGGTCGAGTGTGATGGGGTGAGTACACCACAGCCTTTGATGATAAGAATTTATTCCAAGACATTTGTGAGAGTAAAAGAATAAAAATATGAAATGCCTCCACACGAGTTATAAAATAAACAAATCAGCAATAAGTCTCAGGAATCAAACTTTAATTATTCTATTATCCGTTTTAATTATGTTTTGTAAATGCAGTAATTCTGACTATCAGTTTTGAATGTATGCATGTTTTTTTCTGCCAAATCCAAGCATTTTCCTTTTGGTAAAGATACTTGAATCGTTGAAATTACAGCAAATACATTTCAGAACACTATTTTGCCCTTGAATACCAATTTTCGTTTCTTGTAAATACATGTTCCGCAAAATTAAGCTTATCATTTATATCCAATACACACGTACAACTCAAAATGCACAAATATTGTCTTTACATGACGGACAGAGTTACCATAGTGCTAATGATGTCCACAATATGCAAAGAAAGCCCACAATGTCTGGGACAAACTCCACGGTATCTAGGGTACACACAGTCTGCCAAGAATGGGCACCATTATGCCAGAGAAGGTCACCATTATGCAGTGGCCTACCACCATAGCCACGATAAAGTCAAAGATGTGAAGAAAACAACACGACACATACTGCACAGGTTTCAACATAGCCAATCTCTCTAATTTTGCTAGTTTTATGGCAGAGACATGTAGTCATGTTACAGTTCCTGTGCCTGGGTCTCTCTTTATATCTCTGCCATTGGTTCGCCAGGTGCTGAGTGATGCTGATTCTTGTAGTGTGAGAATGGGTATCTCTTGTGTCTCGACCCTTTGTATGATGTACATGGCAAGGCTCCATGGCCGTAAGCTACTGGTTGGAGACCCCTGGTCTGCAATGTATTCACCTATTTTAAAAGCAATTTGTCTTGGCCTTCTTAGAGAAGCTCCCTTTTGAGAACTTTGCTGAGCGACTTAATGGAAGCCAGACATGCCTTTACCAGTCACTTCTGCCTTGACCTGTCTCCAGAGCAGTCTGTCAAGTAGGTCCGACCTCTCCATGAAACGTTGTTGCATAATGTTATATTTATTTTTCTTTTGATAATTCTTAGAGTGTTAATTGTGATCTTGAGTTATCTTTTGTGGATTCATTACAGTTTTAAGTAACCCACCGAATGCTGATAGAAACCATGTACATGCATAGCGAAAAAGTAGTTACAAAATGAAGGTCCACCCTCTTACTCAGCTGAAATTTGAACTAATTGGGCTAACTGCCATTGTATCTTATCGTGGCTTGCTGGAGCAGCCTAACTGCCTCCAAGTGGTAGTTTCTTTTCTTTACGTAGGATCACCTGCCTATCCTTTTTAAATTCAGACTTAAGAAAGGTTGAAGCTGCTGAATAAGGGTTTGAACTTAAAATGTATTCTAAGTTGAGTATTTAACTAAAAGAAAAGACAGTTATTGTTATTTATTTCTTAAAAGAGGGATTTCTTGCTGTTAAATGTATCCTGAAATCTCTCACTTTAAATACTCACTCGTTGAATGGAGACACAATGTAGAACTAGGATTACAAGTAAGTATGTTTTTCATCTTCCCTTTTGTCCACCTTCTGATGATGATTTCCTTACTTTCTTTCCTCTACCTGCGACTGTTTAATCTCACTACTCTTATCTTTCTGAAATGTTGAATGTATGGTGCATTTGTTAAAATATTTCTATGAATCTACTTAGGAAGATTTCATTGAAGATGTTTCATTTATACTCCATTTAATCGTGTCCTCTTCATGCCTTCCAGTTAGACAGGTTTAAGGAGCCACCAGCCTTTGGCCCAATGTGTGATCTGCTGTGGTCTGATCCATCAGAGGATTATGGCAATGAGAAGACGATGGAGCATTTTACACACAACACCGTTCGGGGATGTTCCTACTTCTACAGGTTGGCACATATCTAAACATTTTATTTATCCTGTCTTTTCTGACCCTAGTTGCCCACACTTTCTTTTAGTGAAAGGCAGTGGCCTCTTTCATTGGCAGGCTGTAAGTCTGGAGAGCACTTGCAAAGTTTGTTTACTTATGACACTAGTAGTTCCCAGCTATGAGTGTGATGGACCGCTTTACTTCTGGTAAACAGCATCCTTGAGCACCTGAGGACCTCATATCCTACCTACAGGTTCACATCCACATACAAGCCTGACTGACCCACTACATTTAGCTTTTGTGTGTTACTTTTCGGTTTATTGGCTGTTTGGTGGGTAAAGGAACGTGTGGCATTGTCCTACTATTTTTCTCAACTATGTGACTTTAGAATGGGAGGTTTCTTTAGTGGTTATTTTTCTTTGAAGAAGATGGTTCCTCTATTTCTCTCTGATCCTTTCAGTGCTTGTTGATATTTGGCATATATTTCTGATCTCCTTTGCAAAACAGTGATGAGCCTTGCTGTTGTTCATGTATATTACTATCTTTTAGGGATTTTTTAAACCAACACTTCTATAGGAGTCTTGCAGATATATGCGAAGTGGCTTGCCTCCAATGCACTTCAGTAGCTTGATTACAGGTATTACTGAGGGAAAGTCTAGTCAGAATGGAAAAAGAATACCGCCGCCTCCTATTGCTCTTCTCTGTACCCCTTTATCTGGGGGAAACTAGGAATAACGTCTATGAAACATCTGAACTGTATGACCCTCCTCTGCTTCCAGAGATCGTGCTTTACTGTCTTTTAAACAGACAAGCAGTATACTGTATGTTTTGCTGGTGAGATAGATCAGAGTCCTCTTACATTTATGAGACTTAAGGCTATAGAAGATAGTACTGGAGAGAAATATGTCTAATTCTTGTAGGACAAGCCTATTGATAGTCCAGTGGTTCTGAGCATTCTGAGTTATATGTCCTTTGTCTACTCAGAACAGTGCTATTTGAAGAATGTGTAATTACATTTTCTATCACATGCAAGCCCTGCCTTATTTAGTAACCGTTGCTCTTAAGTAACCGCCATTTCAATTTGTCACCAATCTTTTCTTGCTGTAATGCAACATAGTGAGTATGCCCTACAGGTTCCTTCCTTTCTCGATGCTTGGAACTTTTATAGTTTTATATGCTTATGTCATTCCCCCATCGTCACGCTAGAAACCCCCAGATATAACTGTAGTAAAAAGTATTAACACATTCTCAATCCAGTAGCATTTGCTGAGCAGCACATTCACCTCATCGTGAATGGTCAACAGTCAGCCATTAAGCTCCAACTACTTCTCCCCCACCATCTCTCCAACACAAGGCCACCACCTCTAGTTTCTACCACACCGAGTGTAAAGGCGTCTCTATCCAAATATAGATAATTAGCATTTTCTTTTCTTAGTTGGAGTGTGAAAGTACAAGCCTAGTGACACTGAACCAGTAAGCATTAATGGCCAACTAATGCCTGAATATTTAATGCGGTACAAAAGGGGGTGGTGATGGACGGAGCATCAGAACCAATCAAACACTCACACCCAGTCAACAGATCTGGGTTTGATCCATCACCTTTCTTTAGCCCACTCTGCCACCCCAGTTCAGACATGGCCATTTGCAAATCAGTCTGACCCTGTGCCTCATGGGAACAGTCCAGCCGGAACTGCCAAGCCATGCCTTCCCTGGACCGGAAACAAGCTTCCTAGGACCGGTTTCTGGCATTTCAGCCGTCTTCAGCCAGGCTTGCTTGAATCCAGTTGCAAAGTGAGCAAGGGACTCACGTCTGAGCATACCCTGCCAACTTATGGCGAAAAAAGCGGTACAAAAGGGGGTGGTGATGGACGGAGCATCAGAACCAATCAAACACTCACACCCAGTCAACAGATCTGGGTTTGATCCATCACCTTTCTTTAGCCCACTCTGCCACCCCAGTTCAGACATGGCCATTTGCAAATCAGTCTGACCCTGTGCCTCATGGGAACAGTCCAGCCCGAACTGCCAAGCCATGCCTTCCCTGGACCGGAAACAAGCTTCCTAGGACCGGTTTCTGGCATTTCAGCCGTCTTCAGCCAGGCTTGCTTGAATCCAGTTGCAAAGTGAGCAAGGGACTCACGTCTGAGCATACCCTGCCAACTTATGGCGAAAAAAGCGGTACAAAAGGGGGTGGTGATGGACGGAGCATCAGAACCAATCAAACACTCACACCCAGTCAACAGATCTGGGTTTGATCCATCACCTTTCTTTAGCCCACTCTGCCACCCCAGTTCAGACATGGCCATTTGCAAATCAGTCTGACCCTGTGCCTCATGGGAACAGTCCAGCCCGAACTGCCAAGCCATGCCTTCCCTGGACCGGAAACAAGCTTCCTAGGACCGGTTTCTGGCATTTCAGCCGTCTTCAGCCAGGCTTGCTTGAATCCAGTTGCAAAGTGAGCAAGGGACTCACGTCTGAGCATACCCTGCCAACTTATGGCGAAAAAAGCGGTACAAAAGGGGGTGGTGATGGACGGAGCATCAGAACCAATCAAACACTCACACCCAGTCAACAGATCTGGGTTTGATCCATCACCTTTCTTTAGCCCACTCTGCCACCCCAGTTCAGACATGGCCATTTGCAAATCAGTCTGACCCTGTGCCTCATGGGAACAGTCCAGCCCGAACTGCCAAGCCATGCCTTCCCTGGACCGGAAACAAGCTTCCTAGGACCGGTTTCTGGCATTTCAGCCGTCTTCAGCCAGGCTTGCTTGAATCCAGTTGCAAAGTGAGCAAGGGACTCACGTCTGAGCATACCCGTGGGTCCCGTGCTCACTACGCCACTGGAGTCAAGCTATCCTGGCTGATGACAGCTGATAGCCAGAAACCGGTCCTAGGATGCTTGATTCCGGTCCAGGGAAGGCATGATGGATGGATTTAACCCAGATCTCTTGACTGGGGGAGAATGTCTGCATTGTCAGCATTCCGTCCATCATTTGTTTGTTGTAACGCTTTTCGCCCTAAGTGGGATGGGTATGCCCAGACGTGGGTCCCGTGCTCACTACGCCACTGGAGTCAAGCTATCCTGGCTGATGACAGCTGATAGCCAGAAACCGGTCCTAGGATGCTTGATTCCGGTCCAGGGAAGACATGGCTTGGCAGTTCGGGCTGGACTGTTCCCATGAGGCACAGGGTCAAGACTGATTTGCATATGGCCATGTCTGAACTGGGGTGGCGTAGTGGGCAAAAGAATGATGGATTTAACCCAGATCTCTTGACTGGGGGAGAATGTCTGCATTGTCAGCATTCCGTCCATCATTTGTTTGTTGTAACGCTTTTCGCCCTAAGTGGGATGGGTATGCCCAGACGTGGGTCCCGTGCTCACTACGCCACTGGAGTCAAGCTATCCTGGCTGATGACAGCTGATAGCCAGAAACCGGTCCTAGGATGCTTGATTCCGGTCCAGGGAAGACATGGCTTGGCAGTTCGGGCTGGACTGTTCCCATGAGGCACAGGGTCAAGACTGATTTGCATATGGCCATGTCTGAACTGGGGTGGCGTAGTGGGCAAAAGAATGATGGATTTAACCCAGATCTCTTGACTGGGGGAGAATGTCTGCATTGTCAGCATTCCGTCCATCATTTGTTTGTTGTAACGCTTTTCGCCCTAAGTGGGATGGGTATGCCCAGACGTGGGTCCCGTGCTCACTACGCCACTGGAGTCAAGCTATCCTGGCTGATGACAGCTGATAGCCAGAAACCGGTCCTAGGATGCTTGATTCCGGTCCAGGGAAGACATGGCTTGGCAGTTCGGGCTGGACTGTTCCCATGAGGCACAGGGTCAAGACTGATTTGCATATGGCCATGTCTGAACTGGGGTGGCGTAGTGGGCAAAAGAATGATGGATTTAACCCAGATCTCTTGACTGGGGGAGAATGTCTGCATTGTCAGCATTCCGTCCATCATTTGTTTGTTGTAACGCTTTTCGCCCTAAGTGGGATGGGTATGCCCAGACGTGGGTCCCGTGCTCACTACGCCACTGGAGTCAAGCTATCCTGGCTGATGACAGCTGATAGCCAGAAACCGGTCCTAGGATGCTTGATTCCGGTCCAGGGAAGACATGGCTTGGCAGTTCGGGCTGGACTGTTCCCATGAGGCACAGGGTCAAGACTGATTTGCATATGGCCATGTCTGAACTGGGGTGGCGTAGTGGGCAAAAGAATGATGGATTTAACCCAGATCTCTTGACTGGGGGAGAATGTCTGCATTGTCAGCATTCCGTCCATCATTTGTTTGTTGTAACGCTTTTCGCCCTAAGTGGGATGGGTATGCCCAGACGTGGGTCCCGTGCTCACTACGCCACTGGAGTCAAGCTATCCTGGCTGATGACAGCTGATAGCCAGAAACCGGTCCTAGGATGCTTGATTCCGGTCCAGGGAAGACATGGCTTGGCAGTTCGGGCTGGACTGTTCCCATGAGGCACAGGGTCAAGACTGATTTGCATATGGCCATGTCTGAACTGGGGTGGCGTAGTGGGCAAAAGAATGATGGATTTAACCCAGATCTCTTGACTGGGGGAGAATGTCTGCATTGTCAGCATTCCGTCCATCATTTGTTTGTTGTAATGAATATTTAATGCATCAGCAGCATAAAGAGGATCAAAAACTCTTCAGTACCTTATATGGTGGCATTTCCCGACCAGTTCTCAACAGATGTGGCCAAAGTATAAACTCCATAGCAGTCATCAAAGTCAGTCCAGTGATCACCGTAGCTATCTTTGGCTGACAAGATCGCCAGATGTGACTGGAGATTTTGCTATTCTTAGTCCTCATTCCAAAGGGCACAATTGCAGAAGCCGAAATGTCAGAGGGAAGGAAAACAAGCATCACTAGCCAACAGTAACGCTGCCTGGGATATGTATCGAACAACATCAACTAGCTGAATCTGTGTACTTATGCAAGATGGAGAGACAGTGTAGAGTATGGTTTCAAATAGATGTGCAGGAAACATTTTGTGTATACCATTGAATGGGAAAGCTCTTATTGCATTGCACCTCTGTCATGCCTTTTTACAGCATTTTGCTAGCTACGAGCTCCGTCTAATCCGTTCATGTGTCACATCCAAAGGCAACTGCCAAAATCAAGATTAGGAAATGAAGCACCAACCCTACCACCAGAAGTGTTAAGAGTATCAACAAACAAAACTGAGACCACAATACACATACCAAGTCATCTAGTGCAGAAGCTCTTCTCACTCTAGGACCCAGGAGGCAAGTTAGAGAGTTTAATTCAATTCTCATTTCTGTCCTTAAATGTTCCACACCAGTTGGACGCAGAATTTTACACTATATGAAGGCTTAGAATCATATCTACAGATTAAAAAAAAATTACATCAAACAAGTGGATGTTAGATATCCTTTTCTTTGTCTGCGCCTGGGAATTAATTAGAATCCACTTCTGAAGGGAATAAGACATCAGCTGAAAGAGTAGGAGTGGTAGCTAATCATGTTGATGAAGGGTGGTATTGAAATGTGGCATGGAAGTCAAAGGAACAAAGGTTGTATTCAAAATGGCATGGATTCTGGTTAAAACTAAAAATCCGGTGATATGAGGTCCAATTTGGATTCATACCACATCAACAACTGTCTCAAACATTGTCCTTTAGAAAGGTGGGCCCCTATGAGATTTATTTTATACTGTTAGTTGAACTTTATTATATTTTGATTTAGCTGTGTTGTCTCTGGCACTTTATAAGAAATGCTCACATACACACTAAGTGTTTTTGAAGGATTTTTGCACCAGCAACAAAAAGTGGTGCCCTTGGAACTCAATGGATTTTTACTAGGCGTGTGAGTACCCTAGTTACAAGATAAACATCTGCTTTGTTAATCTTTTTGACAGCCTGCAGGCATGTAGGAGAAAGATGAGGAGAGCGTGAAATATATATATATATTTTTTTATATAAAGGAAGTGTTCTTGCATTTATGTGCAAGGTGACTTTCAGGACCAATCCTAGATCCAAACCTGAAGTAGAGAAAGAATTGCATATCCACCAAGTGATTCTTGGGGGGGCGCTAGAGAGCGCGCGGCCAATATGGCTGTGCCTGAGTGAAGCTCCCGAGCAACGGAGCCGTTCTCCTTTGGTTCTCCTGCCCGGAGTGTGCTGCGGGGCTGCCAGGACTGCCTATTCCTGCCCGTGGGGCCCCGGCGCCCGGTGAGACGAACAGTAGCAGCGGGGGCGGCCTCAGCCTGCGTTCCGCCCCCTTGGGGACCTGACCGGTGAGCAGTGCGGAGAGCGCTGGAAGCGGCGTTCGGCCGCGAACATCACCCCACGCCGCGGCCTGCCACGAGGCAGCTGGGCCGCGTGTCGAGGAGCGGACCGTCCGCGGGAGGACTGAGGACCCGCGAGGGGCTTCCCTGGGGTGACGGTGCACCTGACACCTGCTGAATCGCCTGCGCTGTGCTGACGACCACATACGCTGTGATCCTGTCAGTCCCAGCACCCCAAGACAGCAGGAGCCTGCGGGGTGGGCGGTGGTGGAGGACATGGCGGCCGGAGGCACTGGAGGCGGACATGAAGCCTGCGCCGCCCAGGGGCCCGGTGAGTGACCTGGTGTGGAGGGCCCCTCTCTGGGAGTGAGGCTGTGGACGGGCCCCTGGTGAGCGCCCGACTGCTGCCCCTTGGAGGCGAAGCGGATCACTGTGGTGGCGGAGGCGACCCTGGCGGCCGCGCTGTGGCCCTACTGCTCGCGCCGATAGGCCGGGATCAGGGTGAGGCACCCAGGGGACTGACCGCTTGCCTGCTGCTGGACGCGGGGGAGTGGCTGCTGCGGACCCGACGGAGTGCGGCCTGGCGGACCTTGGCTACTGGTTGCCCACAGCTCGCGGCGCACCTCCCCCGCCGGCGGCGCTGCCCTGCGCCCTGACACCCCTGGCGTTGGCCCGACTCATGGCGGTGGGACTGGACCCCCTTCGTTAACAGCGTCTGGTAGTAATTGGAGCCCCGATCGGCCTCGTGCACCACTGAGCCCTCTGAATGCCATCGGCGCAGCAGCTGGCCATGGGGCGGCTTCGGAACAAGCAGGCTGAGACCAGACTGAGGGCGGACGGCCCTGACGCGACGCCGGGGCGCCCTGTTGTGACCGTGGCGCCGCCTGCATCGACCCTGGAGGCCAAAATGGACGCCATGCTGGCAGCGGTCGACCGGCTGAGCAACACGCTGGAACAAACCCGCACCTCACTGGAGTCCCGAATCGACAATGTCACGGTTGACTTCACCCTGCTCCACGCCGACCATCGCAGGCTGGCGGACACCGTTGCCGGTCACAACCAGGCGCTACAGGACGTGCAGCCGATAGTGCACAATCACTCTGCCACCCTGCAGGACCTGATCGACCGCGTTAACACCCTTGAGGACCGTGCGGAGGATGCGGAGGGCCGCTCTCGGCGCCAGAACATACGAGTCGTGGGCCTGGTGGAGGGCGAGGAAGGGCGGCGACCTGAGCAGTTTGTTGAGGACTGGTTGCGGGACATCCTGCTCCAGGAGTGCTCTCCCCGCAGTTCGTGGTGGAAAGGGCGCACAGAGTGCCGATGCGGAAGCCTGTCCCTGGAGCCCGGCCGCGTCCTTTCCTGTTTCGCCTCCTCAACTACCGGGACCGGGACATGATCCTCCGGGAAACGCGGAAGATGGGTGCCCTTACAATAGGGGGTGGCCCGGTGATGCTGTTCCCGGACTACACTGCGACTGTTCAGAAGCGGAGGAGCAACTACCTGGAGGTGAAACGCCGGCTCCGTGAGCTGCACATCCAATACTCGCTGCTGTTCCCCTCGCGCCTCCGGGTGGTCACGAAAGATGAGACACGATTTTTCGATGCCCAGTCCGATGTTTGGGACTGGCTGGAGGAAACGGGCCAACATGGTGGCCCCCGGCCCGCGGACGCGGGGCCTGTGGTGCGTAGGGAGAAGAGGCTGAGACGGCGGAGACAGAGGGACCGACGTGGTGGGATGGGGCCGAGTCCCCCGGCTGCGCCGAGTCCGGAGAGGATGCGTGTGGAGCGGCTGGAGGCTCTGGAGGCGGTGGCCACTCTGGGGTCTGTGAGCAGCCAGGGGGACGTGGCGGCTCGCATTCACAGTGACACTGAGACTGACCTGTCCTCCTCCCCGTCCATCCTGATTCCGGAAGACCAGGTGTTGCCAGAGGTGACCCCCCAGACAGCCGACCTTCTGGGGTGAACTCTTGTTTGATTGCACTGTGTCCACTGCAGGTACCCCGGGGTGTCGGGTGGGTTGCTCCGAACTACTCTTGGGGGGGGGGGGGGGGGAAGAGCTTTCTGCCTCTGTTGTCCCCTGGACTGTGACTTTTGGGGCCCTGTATGCTTCCATGAGTGAGCAGGTTGGGGTGCTGCGGGGGTCGCGGGGCTGGAGGGGCAGCGCGGGTCCCCTTGCACATGGGCCGGGGGCTGGGGTTTCGGGCTTGTTCTGGTTGCGGGGGAGCGGGGTGATGGCGATCTCCACACACACTCCTTTGGGGAGAGGTTGGGCGATTGGCAGCCCTACAGGCACACGAGGCCCTGACGGGGGTAACATGGGGCTCTTGCAGGCCAGGACCAACGGTATTGCTCTTTAGCCCCTCGTAAACCCCTCTCTGATCTGGTAGTTCACTGGCGATTGAGCCTTACATGTTTGGACGAATGCCCGGTTCTGGGGTTCGCCCCTGCGGTTATGGAGTTCCTTTTGTTCATATTATCTTTACTTTTGCCTCTTTACATTCTGCAGTTCTCTCACACACCATGTTCTTGCAGCAGGCGATCTGGGTAGCGGTCCTCCTGGTCTTCCCCCCCCCCGGCCGGCCCGCCCGCTTCGGCCTAGTGTTGTCCGCGCTCTACACCGATGGCTGACACTGCAATAGTCACTTGGAACATTAGGGGCATGCACACACCGGCCCGCCGATATTCTGTTTTTGCCTATCTCCAGAGGCACAAGATAGGGGTGGCCCTTCTCCAAGAGACGCACATGACACGGCCGGAACTGGACAGGCTGCGCGCCCGATGGAGGGGACAGCTTTTCGGGACCACATATTCCGCGCATGCTCGGGGTACACTGGTTTGGGTACGGGCAGGCACACCCTTCACATGCTCCGAGATGGTGCTTGACCCTGACGGTCGATACACCCTGGTGCGGGGGCGGCTCAATGGGCACCCTGTGCTCCTGGGATCAATCTACGCCCCGAACGTTGACCAACCGTCGTTCCTTGATCGCCTCTCAGTGGCCTTGACCCCGTATGTGGGTCTTCCCTGGTTGCTAGGTGGGGACTTTAATGCCGTGCTGGACACGAGCCTTGATAGATCCTACCCGCCACTCCGTAGCACACAGGCAGTCTCGAACGCGAGGAACCTTACTGATTGGCTGTCACGGTGGGCCCTTCATGACGTCTGGCGCACCTTATATCCAACTGACCGGCTCTATTCATATTATTCTGCGGTATATGATCTTCTCGTCCGCTTCGACAGGGTTGTGAGCTCTCCGTCGCTGGACCCTTTGATAATCCAGGCGGATTACCTGGGCCGGACTCATTCTGACCACAATCCTCTTAGACTGCGTCTCTGCTGGGACCCGGGGAGACCCCCCCCCCATCCCCACTTGGCGCTTGCAACCGGCTGCTCTTGAGGACGCGGAGTTCCGGGCCTCGCTCGGCACAGCGGTCGAACAGTTCTTTGACCTCAATGAGGGCACGGCGGAGAGCACGTTGACAGAGTGGGACGCGCACAAGGCGGCCATGCGGGGACACTGTCTGGGGGCGACAGGGAATATCCGTAAGCAACTTATGTTGCTACTCACCGCTCTGGAAACTCGGCTACTGGCATGCGAACGTCATGGCGAAGGTGGTGGGCATGACTCGACCAGGCTGGCCCGGCTTCGGGCACGCCATGCTGAGCTGTTGGAGAGGTTGCGCTGCCACAACTACGCTGCCCATTCGGCACGGGTCCACGCCACATCGGACAGGGCGGGGCGATTGCTGGTCTGGCTGATCCGACAGGAATCGGGCTATGCGCCAATAGCCTCCATCCGCGGGTTGGACGGCACGCTGGTGCACACGCAGCGGGAGATCCACCAGATACTCACGGCACACTACAAAGACCTGTACACCTCAGTGGGGCGACGGCAGGCACAGAATCTTGATCTGTTCCTGGGGGCCGCCAGCCTCCCCACAATTCCAGATGCCCACCAGGAAACACTGGAGGGTCCCCTCACTCTGGAGGAGATAGGGGACGCGGTGGCCTCACTGGCCTCTGGCATGGCGCCAGGGCCGGATGGTCTCCCGGCAGAATACTACAAAGCATATCGGGAGTCTCTGGTGCCCCGTCTGCACGCGTTATATCTCACAGCCCTTGAGGAGGCCGCCCTGCCCGCCTCCATGAGGGAGGCCTACCTGATCTCTTTCCCCAAGCCGGGGCGTGATCCTACTAATCTAGGGTCCTATCGCCCCCTTGCCCTCCTCAACACCGATTACAAGATCCTGGCCAAGGTCCTAGCGGAGCGGCTGGCCCCCACTGTGCCTGTACTGGTGCACAGGGACCAGAATGGGTTTGTGCCGAAGCGCAGCACTTCGCTTAATCTCCGCCGGTTCTTCCGTGTTGCCGCACACGGTGCACAGCATTGGCCACGGGCGGGCTGTCTAGTGTTAGACCTCGAAAAAGCCTTTGATTGCCTGGAGTGGGGCTATCTGGTGGCAACACTATCGCATTACGGACTAGGCCTTGGGTTTCTGCAAATGGCGGCGCTCCTCTACAAGAACCCTGTGGTCTGGGTGAGAACTGGCCCGTATATTTCCGAGGTCATCTCGGTTGGCCGAGGTACCAGGCAGGGGTGCCCCCTCTCACCCCTCCTTTTTGCGCTTGCCATAGAGCCCTTGGCGGCCACCCTGCGGAGGGTATTGACGGACGGCATTCCAATGGGCGACACCACCCACCAGGTCTCCTTATACGCGGACGACCTCTTGATCTTCGTGCGGGACGTGGCGAATATTTCAGGGGACCTTGAGCGGGTTCTCACGGAGTTTGCAACGCTTTCCGGGTTACGGGTGAACGCAGCCAAATCGTGTCTCTACCCGTTCCGTGATGATGCTCTGGATCCCCGGTTTCAGCTGGGGGGTGTGTCTGTCCGGTGGCAGCCGGACACCTTCCGTTACCTGGGCATCCAGGTGTATCGGCGACCCGCTGACTTGGTGGAGGGTAACTTGGGCAGGGCGGTGACGGCGATCAGGGCCCAGATGCGTTTCTGGGGCACCCTCCCCCTTGCGGTCACGGACCGCATTGCACTGGTCAACTGGAGGAACCGGCACAACACCTCATGATGCAGTACCTCCACGTCATGGGACGGGGCAGTCACATGATTCGCTGGTTCGCGGCCTCCTTGCGCACGCAGGTGGCGACGGACCGGTCTCCGTTGCGGGGTAAATGGGAAGTGGATCTGGACCGCCCCATGACCGACAAGGAATGGAGGGATACGCTACGGGGGCCCACACGGGTCCCCAGGAACCTGCGGTTTCGCCAAATCCAGTACTTCATACTGCACAGAGCATATCTCACTCCCGACTCCATCAATCGCTATTTCCACCGGGCGGACGCTGAATGCCCACGCTGCAAGGCTCTGGATGCTGGACTGGTGCACATGTTATGGAGCTGTCCAGCGCTCGACTCATACTGGCGGACGGTGCATGGGGCGTTACGTACTTGCGCCGGTCCGCTGGCGCGGCGGGACTGGCCGGCCTGTCTGTTGCACTTGTTTCGTAGAACTCCCCCCACGAAGGTTGCCTGTCGTTTCCTCGACCTGGGCCTGATTGTGGCGAAGCGGTTAATTACTAAGCGCTGGAAGGCGGCTGAACCCCCCCGGGCGCAGGCGTGGCGGAGTTCCCTGCTAGTGTGGGCGAGGGCGGAGGGTACGGCTCTCTTGCGGGAGGAAACATTAGGCCTCAGACGCACACCCATAGCGAATCAATGGGACGTACACTTGCAGGCCCTGGTGCAGCTGGATGGGGATGCCCTGGGACTCTGTGGGACACATACTGCGGAGCCACTTCCTGGTGGGGAGGGGAACAGAGGTGAGACTGGGAGACCCACTCTGGGGATTGGCGGGGAGGTCTTAGCCGAACCGGGCGGATGTGCGGACAATGACAATTGCCTTTAATAGAACGATATGTCACGGGGGATGGGGGGCCGGGCCCGGGGGGGGGTTGGACTGTGGGGAGGTATCTTGAGGGTCGTGTGGTCAAAGATCGAACCTGCTGCTGTTGTTCTGTTGGGCTTCTGTTGTTTAACCTGTTTTTTTTTTTTTTCCCCTTTTTGTTGTTCCATGAATCTGTTTCAATGCGGGCGGTGGCCCTGACACTTATCAGTTTGCATTACTCCACACATCGTAGTGGCGATAGATCCTGTGGTTCACCGCATTCACAATTGGCGGAGACTCCTCCGAGTACCAGACTCATTGCCTGTGAGATGTTACATTTATGATTTATGCTATGTCTATATTAACAAAATGCTAATAAACAGATTTCATAATTAATCCACCAAGTGATTCTTCAGGCATTCTTCTCCAATCCTGCCACACCGGCTGAACGGTTGCTTCTGTCTTTGGACATCAAATGTTGCCTAAAGTTTCACCAAACTAGAACAGCGTTCAGCTCATCAGATCAACTTTTTTTGTGGCACTTTTTCACAGTCAAAAAGTTCAACCCCATGGAAGGATAAATTTCAACATCTAAAACCTACTGTCACGCGAATTGACATTTTGAACAGGTTACAAGCTCACTCTCCATGCGCAGTATCGCATTAGCTGCTCTAACCTGTGCCTTAGTTCCTCTTGTGGAAGTCTGCTGAGCAGTAACCTTGAGAATCATCCCTGCATTTATGAAACACTACTGCCTCCACATGCAGGCCAGGAGAGGTTACTTGTAAATGCAGTTAGTCAGCATTGAGTTTGTTGATAAATTAAAATGTTGGCCTCCCTCCTCTTTCAGTTACTCATATTACACTAATTCTATGAAATTTGAGCTATGGTAACACCGACCAGTAGTGGAATTAATTTTATATTCACCTAATTGAAACTTGTTTAATAACATGTTCACATCAGTGTGATTAATCAAACACGTAAATTTGCCCTTATAAATGCTCATTACTGCTGGTTATCAAGTTACCACATACCCCTAGTCTGTTGATTAGTAACTAAGCAAGCATGTGAATCTGACAGATGCCAATGCTGAAGAGTGTGCTTACAGGTAAGTAACTTTTCTTGCCCTAACAAATATTGTGGTTCTTCTTTTTTGTAAAGTTTCTCAGTTAGTTTGATAAATTTATATTTCCAAACTCCCACCCTCAGATTTTCTCTACCCCACATAAGGCCCTCTAACAGTTCAGACATTTTTTTCCCCTTACCTGACTCTATCTTGTTGTACTCTTCCCTATTTGGCAGAGAACTCTTGTGTCAGTAGGCAGATTGATGATCTTTTGGTGAGCTCATTTGGTTTTACAGTAATCCTCAGATGTCCCAGTCAGATTTGCATCCTACCCATGCCCAGGAAGGACATGCTGGCTATTTAGATCCACTTTCCCAATAGCTCTCCAAAAGAAAAACTGTATTCATGAATAGAGGTAGAAAATCATGACGTTGAGATTGATCCTTCCCACTTCTTATTCGTAGCTTCGGTCTTCTCTGTTGTCATTGTGTCCTTGACCTCACCAGCCCAGTTGACAACCTCCAAAGAAGAGTACCGATTTTCACTTTTAAGCACAAGTTTCCTTCTAAATCTTTGCTAACTGTTTAATACGTTATTGTAAACCTTTCATTATTCATTAGTTCCTTTTGGTGACCAGATGTTGCTAAGTATAAAGTAAAGCACCCAGAAACGTTCGTCAGTTTCATCTCTGCTCTCCTTTGACTAATTTAATGTACTTTTTGCACAAGACCTCAAGTTCTTACATCTACCTTCCAAGGCCAGATAAAAAGGCTAACTTTTCTTTTTGTTTAGGAGCCAGTGAACTCATTTCAGACTGGATTTTGAATAATCCCATGGCCAGTCCCTTGAACTAGCTATTTATTTACCAAGTTCTGGAAGCAAGACTACGTGGTCTACTGCTAATGTTATGCTTATAGCACTCGGTGAAGTGCTCTTTTTTACTTTGACGTAATATAGGAGGAAGTACTCTCCTGGTAGTTTATCGTGATCCGGTGAAGGGTTAGAGTGCAATCCTTATCTCCATAGTAGATGGAGACTGTGGTATCCGAGAAAAGAATCCTAGATTGGTCCCTGGTATCATCAATTTTCAGATTACTACACCATTTTGCTCAAGACATAGTGTACCTATCTACCTCATTTGGCCTCAAGTTTTCATTAGCAAGTGTTTGCTTGCTCTTTACACATGTCCCAACCTCTGTTTTACAAGACAAACTAGTTTGTGCTGTGTAAATGAAGCCTTCATTTTTGACAATACTCCAGCCTTGTTTTTAGCTGTTCACTGGAGAATAAACTGTACCAATACCTCTAGTCAAGTATGAGATGTTCATTATGATGAACCTTTCTAGCAGCTTCAGAAGTAAAAAAAAATATATATAATAACAAACTGGGTTAATTATATCTTAAAAGAAAATGCCAGGAGAAAGTGTACTTCTACAGTGAAAAGTCAATAACCTAGCTAGTCTTTAGCTTAAAAAAATTCGGATTTCTTTACCTCTCACTTTCACTTCTCAGATTAACATATTGCTCTCTGAAGACCCAAATGCCCCTCTTTATATTGAAAAAGAAACAATTGATGGACGGAATGCTGGACAATGAAAACATTCACCCCCAGTCACAAGGATCTGGGTTAAATCCATCATTCTTTTGCTCACCACCCCAGTTTGGACCCAGCCATATGCAAATCAGTCTTGACCCTGTTCCTTGTGGGAACAGTCCAGCCTGAACTGCCAAGCCAGGTCCTCCCTGGACAGGAAACAAGCATCCTGGGACCGGTTTCAGGGCATCAGTCATCAACAGCCAGGATAGCTTGAATCCAGTGGTGTGGTGAGCACTGGGCCCCCTTCTGGGCATACCCTTTCCACTTAGGGCAACATATGCAAAAGAAACAATTGATGGACGGAATGCTGCACAATGCAAACATTCACCCCCAGCCACAAGGATCTGGGCCATCATTCTTTCGCTCACCCCCCCCCCCCCCCCAGTTTGGACTGGCTATCAAACCTGCCAGATGGGAGTGGGTATGCCGTTGAGGTGGGTGTAGGTCTATCCTCTGCCATGTATTTGACATTACGTTGTTTATAATTTCTTCAACAGAAGCGGCCATTGAATGACACTAGCAGAATGTATCTGCGAAAGTTTTGAGTCTAAAGGAATATCACTGGTTCATTCTTCTTTCAAATCCTGCCGTACAAAGAGGTTTTTTATGTCCCCTGGCATATATTCTTTCGTGTTGTGGGATCTCCACCCTCAATGGGATCCCAGCATTATTATTCTTGTGACGTTAGCAAACCCTCCCCGTGATAACAGTAATACCTCTACACATCAAAAACTGAATTTTCACCAAGAGCTTGCATAACTGTTATTTGTACCCAATTCAGTGTGCCTCCTGATGGCCTGGCAACTAATGTGAAGCACATCTTTCACCTACAAGTCTTTGAGCAGGATCGCCGCCCTCTGAGCTATATTATGAACTTCTATTTGGAAGTTCGCATGAAAAGTTTATGAACTTCGGGCATGGTCTGTCTCAGAACTGTGTACATTTTCCACAGACCTTTGTGGCTCAACCCTCTTACTTTCCAAAATTCCTAGAGTCAAGCACTTCTCTCATGTATTCCTTTTTCCTGAATGCAGCTACTGCTGTGGAAACAATATGCTGTCTGGTTGCTAAGAGTATGCTCTACATTAACTGGCAACAGATGGAAGATTAAAGGAACGTCATGCACGTTTACAGTGCCTGAGGCGCTCCTGTTCTTTGTAACCAGCTTTTCTAAACACCCCATCAGTTCTAAGGCAGCAGCATCTTTTCACTGGTGGCACCCACATGGAAAGTCTGCAATCATTCTGGAAGCACCACTTTCCCAAGACAAAAAGCAAAGCAAATGGATGGGTAGCCTTTCTTTCCTCATATGCTCCCTTGAATTCTGGTTTTGGCCTTTGCTCTCAAACTTTGCATTTGGTTCAAATCAGCTGAAAGTGTGAAGGGCACAAACACAAGTATGGGACAGGGGCTCAGTCTTTTAATCCCACATTCTGATGCTTCACATTAGCCACGCCTTCTGACCTCAGGGCTATTTAACGCATGGGTGTGTTCTGTGTAACGATTCTTGACCAGGTGTCTCAAGAACTGTCGGCCACTTAAACCGAGCCAAGAGGGAGGAATCCAAACCCCTCCAAAGAAGCTTTAAGATTTTTTCTTGATGCCTAAACGATTGGAAGCCAGTAAATCAATAGATTCTGGCTCAGCTCTAAGCGCCAGCACCGACTTTTGGCATGTGCGAGCTGGGCCCAGGCTGCTAATCTTCAAAGGGGCGCACATAGCTGTGTGTAGAAAGATCATGCAAACAGCAGTGCCCCTCTCATTAGGCTCCTGTGAATGTGTAAAGTACTTTTAATCCATTTGAACAAGCTCCATGCCCTGCTTTATCACTCAGTCAGCCTTCTTGGTTTCCCTTCTATCTCCCTCTCAACACCAACCCCCACCCGAGCAAGCAGTGCTTAAAAAAAAAAAAGTGGCAGGGCTCTTGTCACGAGGCCACTGCAGCTTGCACCACACATTGCGCTGCCAATGTTTGTAACAACACAACTGCTAACCATCACGCTTCTACAAGTGTGAAAATTCGGCCTTTTCCAGGCCCAAAGCTGTAAGAATGGCTTGGGTGGCAGGTAATATTATTTTTAACTTGGTGTCATCTCTAATTTAGCCAGACAGTGCCACCTTGTGGCAGACGGTCACAAGCGCCGTGTTGACAATTAAGTGCCAGTGCCGAGCACCAGAAACCACCAGCTCAAGTTAAGCACTATTAACAAGCTTCTTAGCATCAGGTGAGTCATGGGGTGGGGTGGGGTGTGAAGGCGTGCTTGTTCAAAGGCCAGTCACTGCTGTCTTTAGCCAGCGACTGAGCTGTGAACTAAAAAGGACCCCCCTGCTGCCTTATTTTATTCATTAACAGCCGCAACAGCGCCACATATCTTTCTGGCCAGGGCACTATTCAATGAGAGCCATAACGTGAGCTGAGCCATTTTATTGAGAATGGTGGGCGTAGTAGACACCTCACGGTTTACGAATGCCTTCCATGACAACACCAATCCTATTCTAAAATTAATGTAGAACTGGCTGAACAAGGAACCACAATGAGAAATGGCTTCCAAGTGAAACAAGAAAGTAACAGTGCGCTCGCTGCTTTGTACAGGTGCTCCCACCTGGACTGCGGATGAAGAGGTCAGACAGGTGTGCACAGATGCACCCACGCGTGTTTTTGCCATGATCAACCAGCCCAGGCAGTGCTCTTTTCTTGAAAGCCAATCGAGAGGGGAGGTATGTAACATGCTCCTTCAGCTAGACACGAACAGCACAGACAGCATGTACTGGGGGGGAGGGTCCATGCGTGTTCTTGTCCTCCATCATCCAGTCCAGGCAGTGCTCTTCTCTTGGAGGCCAATAGAGAGGGGAGGCATGTGACATGTTCCTTCAGCTAAGTACGAACATCACAGACAACGTGCACTGGGGGACCCATGCCTGTGCTAGTTCTCCATCCTCCATCACCCAGCCCAGGCAAGGCTCTTCTCTTGGAAGAGCGCTGTGGTGAAAACCCTGGAAGTCGTCAGATGATCCTGAAGTGCTTGGACGCTTCCATCACTTCCAATAATAAATGAGGTTCTCATAGAGGGCGATGCAGAGGACCCTTTGTTTCTGCAACTGAACAACCAGGGAATGCTCCAGCGAATCTGATCAAAACAAGACCTGGGCAACCGCAATATACATGCGAATAAAAGGCTATCAATTTGCTGCTTTTCTGATTATTGCCACAATCGCTTCAACTATGAAGTGCTGTCTGTCTTTCCACGCCAATCTAATGGCCCTCAAAATGCTCCAAACTGCCCCAAGCCTCCCCAGATCCTATGCTCTGTCAAAGTGCTGAGCAAGGAAACAGAGCCTAAATGAAAGAAGTTAATTTCCTAAGAGCACACAATTTGGTCAAGCAAGGAAGCCAGGGCTGATTGAGCTTCCTGATTTCACACTGGGCAATTCAACTACTAGGTAGTTATCGGACTCTACCATTTTATATCAAAGGTTCATCCTTTGTCTTTAGTTCTTTGAGAACCTGTGGAGTGATTGTCAAATAGCTCAAAATGTGTTTTCAAACTCCTGGACGTTATACTAACACTCTGTTTTGTCAGGAAGATAGACTTTCATGTGAGAAGCCTTTTGATGAGGTGCCTTACTGCTGCACTGTGTTTGAGGACTCCATGCCACATCCAGTCACCAACAGAGGTGAATGAGCAACGGAAGGCATGAACCAAGCTTTGACCGAATACCTAGTTCTGGCTCAGTCCAAGGTCCTCTTAGAACGTTGTGCAAAAAAAATGCCGAGCCATTATGTGGCTTCTGCCGTTCACCCTCTTACCTCAGTGACCAGGAACCTCCCTCCCGCCACTCCTTTATCAGAGGAGATGCCGCGCACTGTTTATTTTGCAGATGGGCCAATAGTGAAGCCCCCGGAGAGTGCTGTGGGGCTCAGGGAGGGAAGCTATGCTAATGTTTCTTCTCAAAACTCTCAGAGCACTCTGCCGAGGCTTGTAGGCAAACTCATCTGAAATGTAATCCCCACCCAGGGGATAGTGGAAATATAACAAGCATTGGCATAGCCAATAGGTCTCGCTTTTAGGACCTTATAACTGTTTAGTTATCCAGCACACTATACTTGGTGCAACAACATCAAGTGTTGCATGGGTAAACACTTATAAGGTCCCAAAGGCGAGACCTATTGGCTATGCCAATGCTTGTTATTGTTAAATGGGTGCGATTGAAATGGCTGAGGCTCAGGGGCGGGGCGTGCAAAAAGTTTCATATCCGTTGTTTATTTCAAATATGCTCGAGAAAACTGTAATACACTTCAGAACTTAATTGAAAGAGAAACTCGCGCAACTAATCTCTGCGAAGTGCGGCTGGAAATAATAAAATATTTCTCCCTGCAGGAGAGCTCGATAAAATTGTATTTCCGCCATCCAGCCTCAAGTTTCAGGCCGCCATTACCATCATAACAAGCCTCTGAACCAACTGGCGTGGACATGCAACATTGACTGGCTGATGGGCGCATAATTCCTTTATCTCCATCTAGAAAAAAAGACAAGAACTCTGGGGAAGAAAGGGCCGTAGTTTTTCCACATTCCTCTTCGTCCTGCTTAATAACAAGCCCAGTGTATAATCAGTCTGCTGATGGTTTCGATTTTGATGTCGAGCCAGGAATCATAAAAAAAAAAAATCTGGAGCTTGAAATTAAACTGAATTAAGACGCCCTTTTTGTCAGAGAGATATTGATAACATTAGAATGGGAAAAATTTTACGCTGTGCGCCCTTATAGCGATCTTGCGGCGATTTGAGTGTAAAAGTATTTATCTTGTGTCAGATGGGGCTGAAAAGGCACAGAGGGGTGCACGTTACGTGCACGCGCCTTCTATAGATCTAAACAGGCGTGCGGTGACATGTAAAGCTTACATCAACAAGCTCCCCGTTCCAATTATAATACAAACATATGTTTATACAGGCAGGAAACGCTACACCGGGTTATCGAGAAAAGATAAACGAGTGAGTGACGAGGCACAGTTATATTTACATATTCGAAGTTAAACCTAGCTGAAATAATGCACTTGTGGCCGATTTGTAAAAAGTGGAACCGGCGAGCAAATTGCACTTTTTGCTGTTTCCTGCCCTCGGACTATCAACGTTGTTTCCATTTTCAGACAAGTACTCACAGTTTTAAAAGTGCCCATCTAAGTCACTCCAGCCCATATGAATTCAGAGGAAATGGTCGTACGCTTGACAGAAGAGTGCCCCTGTAATTAAATATTTATTATTTCTTTACGTGTGTCGATTTTAGTTTTACAGACCGGCAGGGCACAAGTCCTAAACAAGCATTACACGGCACCCCACTATCCAAATATGCCAGATTGCGGCATGCGCACTTTGTCTTTAAATATCTGAAGCTAAAGCACGAGTGCCAGGATTGCTTCAAAAGTAAGAAAAAAGAAAATGTGCATTTTTTCTATTTCTTTACTTTTGAAGTAATCCCAGCACTCGTGCTTTAGCTTCAGATGTTTCAAGCTAAAGCACGGGTACAGCAATTGAAACGAAAGTAAACGAATAGGGAAAAAATGGCGGACAGACGCTTTTTTTTCTTTTATTTATTTACTTTTGTTGTAATGGCGGCACCCGCGCAGGTGCCCCATTGTAAGGAAAGTAAGTAAACAGGGAAGAAAAATACAGCATGTTATCAGTTGTCCCATTTCCACTTTGCTATCCCTAGATGGAGAGGCGGTGGTTTAGCGCTTAGAGCTGCCGACTTGAGACCTGGGGTCCAGTGTTCGAGCCTCGGCATGGCTCAACATTTGTTAAGAAAAAGTCATAACAAAACATTGCAATCGCAGCTGCAAACGTTTCAAGTCTGTCTTGCCTCAAGCTCGAAAAAAATATTACGTGCCTGGAAAAACACAAACTGAAACGCTTCTGCTCACGTGCTTGCCTTGAAGTAAAAAAGCACAAGCGCGCACGGCAGCAGAGGAAGGGGGCCAGCAAGGCACGATAATTCATAACATATGGCGCCAGCTGCTTGCTCCCGCAAGTGAATTGCCAGACTTGCATGCGTTGCCATTGGAAGCAATGCAACGCATGCACGTTTTTGCCGGGAAAGCTGTGCTGATTGCTAAAGGTCTCTATCCTACGCACCGCATGCGCGCTGCGTAGGCGAGACCTAAAAATGCCTGCACAGCGTGAAAATCTGTGGCAGCTGCATGGGCTGACCAGACCTTTGCTTTGTTAATGCCTGTAATTCTCTTCACTGAAGGTGTCAAGCCTCTCATGGCCTCGTTCTCTTGGTTAAGTCTGGAGAAGCAGGTTCTAGGATATTAAAACAGAGATCCCTGTCCATCTGTAATGAAGCAAGTATTTTGTTTTAGAAAATCTTTTTCAACTTGTAATAAGTGTATTTATTTATGACATTCTGCAATGGTCACATGTCCGCTTTAAGGAGGTGTTTTATTTCTAGTGCTCTGTGCTACATCTGCTCAAGGGCAGTAAGATCCTCAAGCTCTTGTAGTTTAGTTTGCCCCGAATTAGAGTTTGGTTACCTCCACACTCCAGGTTATTCATCAGTCGTTTGCTGTGCGATAGAGGTTTGCACCCTAACTGATCTAGAATGGCTGTTCGGGTGTTGAGGGAGGACTGCAGCTCTGGTACACCTTAAAGAGCATTAGCAGGAGTTCTTGGCTCCTAGTACTCTATTTTGTCTCTGCATAAGGCCGGAGGGAGCTCTGCAGTCCTTTCACTGCTTGCCTTTTGTCAATGCTTGGGAGAGGAGTTGGCCTAATGGCTAGGGAGCTCGACCTCGGACCTGGGGAGCTGGGTTCGAGTCTCTGTAATGTCGCTGAACATCGTGTGATTCTGGGCAAATCACTTAATCTCCCCTTACCTAGCAAAAAATGTGTGTCCTCATGTAACGTAACTGGTGCTATGTAAAGCGCTCTGATACCCGATTGGATTCGGGTCAAGTTTGCGCTATATAAAACTCTGCAAAAAAAAAATGCTCTTAAGCTTGGGAAATCTGAGAGCAGAATCACCGGGTAACATTTGGACCCGGATGGGAAACTGTGGTGGACATTTGAAGCCCTGGGGAGAGTTGAGCCATATCTCTTGGGTTTATGAGAATCAAGAGTACTTGTTGAGGGTCTGGGTATTGAGACCAGTGTAGTGAAGGTTTGGGCAAGAGTGGGTTCACTGTGGGTGATTCTGTGGCCTAGGAGACCAGATGAAGGACTCTTGGGTATTGGTGAGCATTCACTAGATGAGTGTAGGTTCTGGGCCAAGATGAAGCACGGGAAAACTGGGGTCCGGATAGATTGTCTGCTCTTGTATTTCTCCTTCTTGTATAGTAATCCATTGCCTCTTTTATTTCAGTTATCCTGCGGTGTGTGAGTTTTTGCAAAGTAATAATCTATTGTCTGTGATCCGAGCACACGAGGCTCAGGATGCAGGGTAAGTCACTGCACCAAATCCCATCGTATTCTCCCGCAGACTCTTTCCCTGAATATTGCTAATGTCTTTTCCTGTCTCCTGCCACAGGTATCGAATGTACAGGAAAAGTCAGACAACAGGCTTCCCTTCACTTATTACAATTTTCTCTGCTCCTAATTACCTTGATGTCTATAATAACAAAGGTAAGGCAGGTGCAGGCTGCTCACCTCCCCTAAATGGGTGCCAATCTTCTTAAAGCGTTTTGATTTCTACTCACCCTTGTTTGTTTACTGATCAGATATCCCACTTTGTTATAAAATGAAAAAACACTGAATAATACAAAATATGACTTGTTCTGCACCTATTATGACTTGCCTACGATTTGATCAGCCCTCCTCTGACCCAGGCTTCGAGCATGTCCTTTCCACACTACTTCTCTTGCATTTTAACATAAATACTTTATTTCTAAATCATTTAGGATAGGCCTGAGTGGCATTTTTACATTCACTGGATATGCCTTGTAGCCTTTTGTGCTTGCTGTCCGTATTCAGGAAAAAATATCCAGCATACTTTGCCAAGACAAAAAGCAGAACGATCTAAAATGGAAATAATGTCTGATAGTAGCACAAAGGCTTTAAATAACACTTAAGAATTATTAGCAGACAGATTAGTTTTGTTAATTAAAGCTTGCATAGCGCACAATCTGCAAGTATGGTGGCATATCATAGTCTTTGAAACACCTAGAATGTGTATGCACATCAGCAGCTCAAACTTGTTACCTAAAGGGGAGACCAGACCAGTCCAGTCAAATCTCCGTTAACTGGTCACCTCACCCTATTTGTCCTTTTTATTTTCCAAAGGTAATCTTCTGCAAGTCACTTGTGGTCATCATTCCCTTTCTCCGTGTCTTAACCCCTAAATAGACTGGCTTCAGAAGCTATAATCGTCTTAAGTTCCACGTTTTTATTTTTAACTTTTTAGCATTTTTTTCACCACCCCTACAGATGCTTGGTATAGTCTTAAATTGTATGTTTTCACATCCTATTTTCCTTTTGTCCAGAAAAAGCCGAGAGGACTGAGGAGTTCTCTACTATGTGATATTTCATGGTTCATGTGCCTGAATTATTCCTAGTCGTCGTTATGAGAATCCTTGGTACAATGTAGAATCAGCATGGTCAAAATGCATACATTTAATCTAGTACCGTGCACTGATTTTCCACATCGTTATATGACCCATACGAGAGCCAGTGATATGGACAATGTGATTCACTCCCTTTACAGGTTTCTAAAGCTCAGATTTTTCTACAGCAAATCTGATGCAAAACTTTCCTCCAGTACTGTTTGAAGGTATATATCCTCAGAAAAGCTACTGTGAAAAAATAGTGTACAGCTTCTGCTACATATCGTCTTTCAATCTCTGAATTGTTTTTATACTCGCCACTCCCAGATTCAGGGCTAGGGGGCCCCCTGTCCATGTCTTGGGTATGGGTCTATCAGAAAACTACTCTGCATTACCCAAAAGCCATCCATTCAACCCGTGCACTTGTTTGGTCATATGTATGTTCTATTTATATGGCACAAACTTAGACAACAGCTGCAGCGCACGGAACAGGATTAACGTCAAGGTAACCGTCAATAATGGATTGGTGGGGAAGTAGGGTTCTTTGAGGCATAGAACATTGTATTTGTAGTTTGCACCGGATGATTTTCCTCATGACGGCTGCATTTTTAAAACCTTTTCTTTAAAAAAAAAAAACCTTAATCGACGGAGTGGGATGGTCGGTTTTCACCTCGTAAAGATGCTCATTCATGTACTTAAAAATCAGTGTACAGTTCACCTACGCCTTTATCCACCAAAGCGCCAAGAAAAAGAAACCTTTTGTTGTGTAAATTGGAGCTGATAGCTGTACCTCACACAGCTTACAAGGAACTTCTGCTTAGAGAGAGTCTGCCGGGCCCAGCTGTAAGTACTGCTGCAGCATCTTTAAAGCTAACAAAATTGCCACCAACGTCAATCTTGTGTAAGGTCATTTTATCTTCCAGTAACTCTTCCATCTACTAAAACACACTCATTATCGCTGATAATTATTTCAAGTAGAATTCCTTTGCGAAGAACAAATGCCTATCCACAACGTTATATTGATAAAATCTTTCTTGACCACACAGCTGCCAAGGACCACCTTCTGAGCAATAAAAACAGCATCAACTATTGTTTCATTTTGCGAGGGACAGGGCTGATCAGGCCTCTCTACGCCAGTGTCGTCCATGATTGAATAGCATCACCACTTCATTGTGAGCATGAAAATATTAATGATCAACAGATGAGGAATACTACATTTATTATTAGGATCCGACATTTATTATTAGGATCCAACAGTCAAATTGGCCACAGGAGAGATCACCTAGAAGAAACTGTGGCACCTTTATTGTCTTGCTTCACAAATGCCCCCTAGGGCATTTTTATGCCCCTGGTACCCTCCTGTCTCCCTGGGGCTACATAACATAAAGAGTAGCCTGCACTGACCACCACCTCCCTAGGGCTAAATAAATCAAAATGGAGAGGGTCAGTGCGGGCCCCTGGGACTACCGCCTCCCCAGGGCCAAATAAAAAAATTTTAGTTGAAGGAGGAGGGCCTCCCCGGGGGGCTGGCTCATGCCCAACAAAGGAGGGGGCCGGCAGCCCTATCCTGGAGCCAGTTATGGCCCTGGGGTCCGCTACCCCCAGGGCCAACTCCTGCTATTTCCTGGGCTGCCCACCCCAGGACATAGCTGTTCCCTTTTACTTGGCGAGAGCTGTAACACCTCCCTCCAAGCAAAAGCAAACCCCCTGCTTCCAGCAAGCGGGACCTGTCAAACCACTCTCACTTGCTGAAAACAGAGGTTTCTGTGCAGACTTGCAGGCAGGGAACGAGATAAAACTATTGCTCTTGCACGGAGGGAGCTGCAGTTCCAGCAGCTCCCTGAGTTCAAGAGCAATGCCGGATCCTGCAGGATGCAGGGAGCCGTCTGGGACTGCGGAGGCCCTGATGCTCTCCCCCCTCCCCCCCCCCCCCATGGTCCCATAGCACACTGGGTGCCATGGGTGGGACCGGGGCTCCCGGGTAGACATGACAAGGGCCCCAGGGGATGGTGTTCCCGGGGCCGAAATGGACCCAAGGAGGGGGCTGCGATGAAGACTCCGTCCCCCATTGGGTAATGGCCGGGCCTCGGGGAATGGGGGTTCCCGGGGCTTTTCCGGCCCTGATGCACATTTCACAAAAATTATACCTCAACAGTAAGCACTTACACATATAAACATAGCAGGTGTCCTTGTTGATGCTCAACTTCTGTAAACGACATCTGATCCTAACTCCTGGGCTTGGCAAAGCAAGTGTGTTTTTTCTGCAATTCCATATTGAAAAATCATCCAATATCCTTTGTCGATGCATATGAATTGACCTATTGGAGCGCAATCTGTATGTGACTGTGCTGAATGGGTACTATCTTGTTCTCTCCTGGTGAGAGCAGAGTCCATGGTTCTCCCTTTAAATCACTAGGAGCATGCAAATGTGGAAATCACTTGGATGCTCCCCTGTTTGGCCCTGCCCACCTTAGTTGTAGCCAAAGGGTTTCCTGCCTTTTGCCATGATGATTGACAGCTTAACAAGCGTGAGGAGTTCTTGGTTCAGAGGAATATGAGGACAGAGTTCTTGATTCAGAGGAATATGAGGACATCTCCACCAAGCAAAGAAACACTTACTTCATATAGTTAAGAAGAAGGACCTTTGTTTGGTGGAGAGTTACCATTTTGTAGACTTGTTGTCCTCTCTGTAGGTGGACTCAAGTTCTCACATATTTCTGGATAGCGACGCACCAGGAACAATCACATTGCCAAAACTCACACAAGGTCACTTGTGAAATTTCCTTGTGCTCTATTACGCAGCTGTAGTGTAGAATACACACTGGACATTTACACAAGTAGGTAGCACTTAGTAATTAACCAGTAGAAAGAACTTCGCTTGGGTAGATATTTTGTGCAAAACTGTGGACTCTTGTTTGGATAAAAGGGCAGATGTGGTTCCTTTGTGGCAGAGTCACTCACACAGCTACTGACACACCCACAAAGCCACTTAGACACCCACTCAGGCACTCAACACTCACTGAGAGACCTCTTCAGACACACACACATCTACCCACAGACCCATACAGCCACTCTCACATCCATTCAGAGACACATGCACCCACTCACAGACCCACACATCCACTCATATAGCCATTCACAGAGCCACTCACAGACCCCACTCACATTCACACATTCACACACCCACTCAGAGACTAACGTACCCACTCACAGACGCACTCCGATAAACCCAGTGAGACACTTATGCAGCCATTCCCGAACCCATACAGACACTCCCACCCACTCCCACCCACTCACACACCCATTGAGACATTCACGCACTCCCTCACACACACACTGAGAGCCTCATGCACTCACTCACACACTCTCAAAGGTTACAGTTAGGAAACAACATTAAAAAAAAACGTAGAAATTCACAGAAAATAAACAATGGTTACCGTGATGTTATAGTTCGGCTCGGATTTCACTTGTACAAAACTAGTGACTTTCAGCAATTATAGTTACCTGAGCTAAATATAACTTAAGCCCCTGCAATGCTCCACTTGTGACCTCATTTACTAAATGACATGGTCAGTGACATCACTGATGACATGATCCACAGAACCACTCACGTACCCACTCACACCCCTATACAACCTCTCATACACCCACTCACACAACCACTCAGACAGATTCACAGACCCATACATGTACTCACACAACCACTCATCCATTTAGCCACTCACACACCCGCTTACTCACTCATACAGCCACTCACACAACAACTCATACATACTGCTACAACCAGTCACTCACCCATACAGCAACTAACACAGCTACACAACTCCCCATATAACTGCTCACATACCCACTTATTTAACCATACAGCCACTCACATAGCCATTCACTTACCCATACAACTAGTCACACACCCACTCCCACACAATCACTTACATACACATTCACACACCGATATAACCACTTACACACTTTCTCACTTACCCATAAAGACACTCGCTCTCCAAAACAGTCACTCAAACACCAACTTACTTAACCAAACAGCCACTCACTCACGCATACAGCTTCTCTTACACCCATCCACTCACCCACCAATACAGCCACTCACACGCCCACTCATCCATCCATAGAGCCACTCACACGCCCACTCATCCATCCATAGAGCCACTCACACAGCCACTCCCACACAACCACTTACATACCCATTCACACATCCATACAAGTACTCACATGTCTACTCACTCACCTATACATCCACTTAGACAGGCAATGTCTGTGCAATATAGCCACTCACTCACCAATACACCCACTTACACATCCAGCCACTCACCCTTATTGCCACTCACACAGCCAGAGTCACTGATACAGCCACTCACACACCCACTCACAGACCTATACAGCCACTCACTCACCTGCTCACACCCCCACTTACTCACACATCAACACACCCACTCACATCAGTACAACCACTTACACATCAGTACAACCACTCACACATCAGTACAACCACTCACACATCAGTACAACCACTCACACATCAGTACAACCACTCACACATCAGTACAACCACTCACACATCAGTACAACCACTCACACATCAGCACAACCACTCACACATCAATACACCCACTCACACATCAGTACACCCACCCACTCGCACACCAGTACACTCACCCACTCGCACACTCACCCACTCGCACACCAGTACACTCACCCACCAGTACTCACCCACTCGCACACCAGTACACTCACCCACCAGTACACTCACCCACTCTCACACCAGTACACTCACCCACTCGCACACCAGTACACTCACCCACTCGCACACCAGTACACTCACCCACTCGCACACCAGTACACCCACTCGCACACCAGTACACCCACTCGCACAGGCATTCTCACCCATACAGCCTTCACTCACCAGTGTAAACACTCACACAGTCACTCATATAATATATGTTAGAAATAGTATCACTCATTAGTAGAACACAAACTATACTAATTTAACTTTTGTGGGACCTTGGTATATATTTTTAACACTCATAAACTTATTAAAAAAAAACACTCTCAATCACTAGATGATGTCACAGTGATATCATCAATGATGTCACTGACCTTGTCATGAGTGATGTAATATGTGAGGTCATATGGACTGCATTGTGGGGGCGTAAGTTATAGTTAGCTCAGGTAACTGTTGAATTTCACTGATTTTGTACGAGTGAAATCCGAGCCTAACTATAAAGTCCCTGTAACCTTGAGCTTTTTCAGTGAAATATATATCTATCTATATATATGTATTCACTGAAAAAACCTTAGGTTTCAGGGGCGTTATAGTTAGCTGGACTTTTCACTCGTACAAAACCATTGAAATTCCCCCGTTATAGTTAGTTCAGCTAACTATAACTCACGCGCCTGCAATGCACTGCTGATGACGTCACATATTACATCACTCATGACCTGGTCAGTGACATCACTCATGACATCACTGATGACTTCTCAAATGACATCACTGATGACATCATCCAGTGACTGTGTGTTTTTCTGAAAATTAAATATGTTTTATATATGTATATCTCAAGGTCGATGGAAGAATAAATGGGTATATAAGTGTCTAAATGGATGATTTTTTTTGAAAAATTGATTGTATAACTGACTGATTAAGTGTATCTTAGTGAATACATGGCTTAGTGAGTAATGTTTAAATATGTAAATATCTGTATCAGTCTCTCACTTTGTGTATAAGTGGCTGCATGGGTTGGTGAGTAGCTACATGAGTGTCTATATAGGTTATTAGTTGTTTTTTTGAATATCAGTATGAGTGTCTCAGTGTCTGTATGGTTCGGTGGGGGGTATTACGTAGTGCCTAGGTGCATGAATGAGTGACTCACTGTATGTGTTGAAGCCAGCATGTGTGCAGGACTGTATGGGTGGATGAGTGTGTGCATGGGTGTGTTAGTGAGTGAATGACTGTCTCAATAGTGTCTTTGGGAGTAACTATATATGTTTTAAACTAGTATATGTGACTATTGGTGTATATAAGTGAGTATATGTGAGAGTGAGAGATTGAAAGAGTTCCTGTATGAATAAGTATATGTTTCTATAAGTGATTGTTTAAAAGACTAAGTATGTGTAAGTTTCTGTAGAAGTAAGTGTGGTGGTGTGTGTATAACTGTATATGCAGGTAAATGGATGTTTGATTCTTTATTATCATGAGTGACTATGTGTGTGAGTAACTCTATGCATGAGTGGCATTGTGTAACAGGATGTATAGGTGTATGAGTACATATGATGAGTGAGTACATGTATGAGTGACTGTATAGGACTGTTGGTGAATGAGTGGATGTGTATGTGGATCTTAGAATTACTGAATAGGTTGTTGTAACTGGTATTGGTATGTCCATTGTTTTGAAAATGTTAGTTTCTATTTTTGAATGTGTGTACCACAGGTTATATTAGGGGGAGAGGAGGTCTGCCACTCTATCACAAGGATGATGTCATGAGTGATGTCACTGACCATGCCATGAGTGATGTAATATGTGACGTCATCATCAGTGCATTGCGGGCGCGTGAGTTCTAGTTAGCTGAATTAACTATAACGGGGGGAATTTCAATGGTTTTGTACGAGTGAAAAGTCCAGCTAACTATAACGCCCCTGAAACCTATGGTTTTTTTCATTGAATTTCGAAGGTTTTTTAAATGCTAATTTCTAACTATGCCTACAGAGATAGGACATGTGAAGAAAGAAGAAAAAACGCACAGAAAGAACAAACAGAAGAGCAGAAAGAAGCCTTGTTGCAAAATCATCCTGTACCCTCAACTTTTTCAGACGGATACTGGTGGTAACTGAGTCTGACTAACCAGTCATAGAGCCAGTGCTATGTTAAGACACTCAGAATACAGTGAAAACACCTACATACACTAGGGAACAATATGCGTTGGGGTCCCCCTGTGATTAGCATAACCTCCTCTGTAAGCCCCTAGTATATAATAGGGCAGGGGATTAAAACTACCTCTTAAAACGCGCCACAGGGTGTGTTTGCACACGTCACTTCATGCCCCGTCCCCTCCCTTCACCACTGTAAACGCGCCCTGTGGCCGTTCTAAGTTGAGAGATTAAGTCCCCTTGAATCCTAAGGGTCCCTAGGGTCAAACTAGCCCACTAGGTACCTCCAGTAAGCGCCATAGAGCTGCGTTGCATAAAGTTGTAAAAAGGGGCGTGGCCTCAGAACACCTGTCTGCAACTCAGCTCCCTGGCGCATACTGGAGATACCTGTTGGGCTAGTTGGCCCTCAGGGACCCTCAGTATTGAAGGGGAATTAATTCCCCAACTTACAACTGGCCAGGGGGCGCGTTTTCAGAGTGCTGCAAGGAGGGGGCGTGGCCTCCGGCGCGATGCCGGTCTTTTATTTTATTTTTTTTTTTTTTTTAAGAAGGAGGGCTGTGTGGCCCCCCTTCTTTTTCTAATTTACTGGCCCTGGGGACCCCATCCCCGCAGGGCCTGCACCCTAATTTTTTTTGTAGAAAAAAATAAATGTGGCCCTCCCAAGGCCTTAATCGGCCCCGGGGACCCCAACCCCCAGGTCATGGGCTTTTTTTTTTTTTTTTAATCTTTAGGAAGGGGGCTGCATTGCCCCCCCCTCCTCAGGCCACTTATGGCCACGGGGACCCCATCCCCCGGGGCCGGCCTTTGTTTTTTTTATTTAAAAAATATATATATTTATAGAAACACCTAGGACATGCTGGACAACCGTATGTACCTATCAACATGACGATTTGTGTGATATTCATTAAAAGGCGACTATGCATACAATTAATCCACGTGGAATGTATTTACACCGCTAGTGAAGCTCTGACGTGTCTGACGCCCTACCGTGCCTAATCCCGGCACCCCTGCCGGTGGGTACTCTCCAAATAGACACCCTTGTCGTTTATTTATACAAACATGGGTAGCTATTGACAGGCACATTTAATGCACACCATGCCATTCAAAGGGGATTCGACAAAAATTCAACCAAACTATGCAAGAAACCCCCTCACGGTTAATAATACACACATCCACCGCCGGATGTGTAATACTTTTTATTTTACTCTCTGGAAAGGAGACAAACCTCACTTGAGAGTCACAGTGTGCTCCTGGCTGAGCCCATTGCTGTGTTACACCCACCAGTGCCCGCCTAGTGCCACACACCTCTGTGTTGTATTCCACCAGCTAGTGCGTATGCTATGACACACTCTAGCCCATGTGCACTGTAACACCACCCCGTGAATATGTCATGCCACACTTGCCTTCGCACGGGTTATATTGCCCCATCTAACTTGCCTTCCTCGATACCTATGTTCTAACGCACAGCGCTATGCCATACATATTACAATCTGGGATCCATATCATTGTCTCAGTGCATATGCAACGTTGCACTCCCCAGCACATATTTTATATTACAACTTTAGAGACTAATTAGGTTACACAACACTGCCCTGTGCATATTACACTCCAAGGCACATATCGCATAGCACTCACTAGTGCCTGTGCTATCTCGCGCTTTCCAATGAATCTGTCATTGCGGACAATGTATTGCATATTATATTTCACGCCCCGGTTCATCTTCTATCACACTTTTTGGTGCATAGTTTATACCATATACTATATCTAGTTTTCATTTTAAACCGTGCTCTCAGGACTATGTTCTATATAACACTGCGTCCACCTACCCTTTTCACGGGCATTACATTTTGCGATGGGGGATAGAGGGTCAGGGGGTGTTTCTACCAAGTGAGCCCGGAGTCAGTCACAAACGTCCTCTTCTTCCTGAATAAAAGTGAGATTATGCTGCATACTTGTTCATATTTTAAGTAGTTCGCACAGACACACATTTTAAAAACAATAAAGTTCCTAATACCCACCTTCTCTGAACAGTTGGCTTGCTGCCCCATCCACCTCCTCCCTATCCTATGTTGTCTGAATCCATGGACCAGCCTCCTCCCTCCTGCCATGCATGGTCTGATGTGTTGCCACTGCCCTCCATTTAGCATGATGTACCAGTCCACTCCTCCTGCCCTCCATTGCCCAATTCTATGGCCCATCATTGACCTCCTGCTTAGCCTCTCTGCTTAGCCTCTCTGCTTAGCTTGCTGCCCCATTCTCCTTCCCCCCTGCCCGCCGATGTCTTTGTGCATGCCCCTGCTCCATCCTTTTTGCCCACCATGTTCCATGGACCTGCCACTCCTATCTACTCTGAGTGTTCTGTTGAGCTGCCACTCCCCTCCCACCTGCCTAGCATTGTCAGATGACTGTAACCTGTCCCTACCACCTCCACCCAGCCTGTCCACATGCCATGCCCCTATCCCCTTCCTCCTGTCCTCCATGGTCCATTTTACTGCCACACCTTTCTGCCCTCCCTGGTCTGTTGTGCTGCAACTGCTCCTCCTGCCTGCCCCGCGCGGTCTGTTGTGAGGCCCCTTCCCCTGAACTCTCTTGTCTGTGCCCAGGTCCTGACCCTCCCTTCTATCCTCCATGGTCCTTTGTGCATGCCCCTGCACCCTCCTTCTTGCCCATCATAGCCATTGTGCTGCCACTAACCCTCCCGCTTGCCATGCATGGTCTTCTGTGCTGCCATGGCCCCTCCCACCTTCCCTGTGTGGTCAGCTAGCTACCCCTGACCCCCTTCCACCTTCCCTCCATGGTCTGTGTGTATGCCATCATAGTCTCACTGTTGCTCTCCATGGTGTGTCTTGTTTCTAGTGCCCATCCTGCCTGACCTCCATGGTCATCTTGCTGCTCCTGCCCTGCCCCCAGCCCTCTGTTTCAATGTGGAGACCCCTATTCCCTCCCTCCTGACTTGTCTGTTCCATTGTAATGCCCCTGATCCGTCACTCCTGCCCTTTATGGTCTGTTATGCTGCAGCTTTCTCTCCTGTCTGTCCATTATGGTCAGCTAGCTACCATTGCCTCTTTCCCCTCTGTTCTCTGTTGTCCATGTGCATGGTCCTGTCCCCTCCCTATTGCTTTCTATGGATTGTTGTGCTGCACTCCCGTCCCGCATGCCCTGTGTGGTGTACTGTGCTGCTGCAGACCCTGATGCCTACCCTATAGGGTCAGTTTGGTGCACCTCTCATGTCCCTCCTGTCCTCTGTTATCCGAGTCCATGTCCCTACCCCAATTCCTCCTGCCTACCATGATCCAATGTACTATACTTGCGAACATTTTTAACTTGGTAAGAGGGAGATTTTGAAAAAAACTGGGGTATTGATTTTCCCCTTTGAGTTACATTGAAAAAGAGGAGATTGCAGACAGGAGACAGATCAAATAAAGCCCATTTGAGCTTAAAAACATTGGACGTTTCCTGGCTGAAACGGGTCTGTTGCCATGTATGGTTGTACTACCACTGCCTCTTCCTTCTGCCCACAATGGTCTATTTTATTGCCACAGCCTCTCTTGCAAGTCCTGTATTGTTGGTTTGTTGCCCCTGCCCCCCTTTCCACTGCCCTCCATAGTTTGTTGTGCTGCCACTGCCCTTCCTGCCTGCCCAGTGTGGTCAAATTGTTGCCTCTGCACTCTCCTACCTGCCTTCAATTTTCAGAGTCCGTGCCCCTGGCGTCTGCCTCTCAACAGTATCCCAATGAACAACTAGATTGCTAACATTCTATATTTATTACAAAAGTGTGGAACGCCTGACGTCATCTTGGTGTAATCAAAACTGTTATACCTAGAGCATTTTCTTTAGAAATTACATATATGACAGGGTCTTATTTGCATCAAAATTATGGTTAGTGCTCTAAAAAACTAAAACATATTTTCTGAGTTTTCAAATGGCGACAAAGAACTTTTAAATTATTTGTAATCTTTTTTTTTTTTTATCCAGTTGATCACTTGATTAAATGTTGCACCTAGGGGAGAGGCTGTGGTGTTACTTCCAGAGCTGCTGACTTTGCAACTGGGGAACCAGGTTAGAGTTTCTGCTTCAGCTCAACATTCTGTGATTCTGGTCAAATCACTTAATCTCCCCATGTCTACAACCAAAATGAATTTGTTCTTGTGTGATGTAACCAATGCTCATGAAAAGCGCCCCAATACCTGACAAGTCTGCACTATATAAAACTGCAAATACACAAAAAATAAGTGTTTTGCACACTTCTGTCATTGGGCTACATGTGGGCTACATCTGGGTGATATTTGGGCTACATTTGGGCTCTTTTGTCTCTGGTGGCCATCTTGGGAGATTTATTTGTTATGAAGTTTCCTAATTTCCTCATTTACTGCAGTCTCCTCAGTAGGAAATACTTTCAGTTTTTTACTTTGGTTCCATCAAGAAGGCATTCAGATGTGTCACCCATTTGCCATAAATTCTGAATGTTAGCACTCTAGTTGCTCATTAGATCACTGTAGTAAAGCTACTGCTCACCAGGGAAGTCTGCTGCTGGTATTGAAAGTGCATGTTTCAGTCTGCATGTCCGAATTGTTTTATGAAATAGAAGAGAATTTGAAAAGTCACTCAAAATGTGCCCTAATTTTTCTTTCTGCAGCACTAATCATACTTTCTATTGCAAATGAACCCCCTCATGTTGTTCTTTTGTAAATTAAATGTTTTAAGTGTTACCACTTTATTCCAATCAAGATGGCTTCAGGTGTGCAATATGTTTGTCATAAGTAGGACTGTTAGCGCTCTAGTTGTTCTTTAGAACACTGGGAAGCTGCAGTACAACACAAAGGAATCAACTGACAGTCTCTGCCCTTGTTGGATGTACATGTTTTACTGAGAATGTCAGACTTCATTCTCACATGACTGAGAAAGATAATGTGAATTTACAGAAAATATGCTCTCAGTTTAGCTTATAGATCACCTTCCAAACCTCTGTGGTAAAAGCATGAGAAAATAGTTTTCTCTCAAACATGATTCATGATAACACAGCAGAAGGCTTTTTCACATGGTAAAATCACCTTAGAACACACCACAATTCCTAAAATGAGTATGGTACCATCAACAAATGATTTATAATGTAACTAAAGTCTTAAAATCTTCTATTAGCTGCAATGCTTTTTAAAGAGGTGCTATCATGTATATTGGTCCCAAGATGGCAGGCAACCCTTCTTGGATGAAGTACTGACAGCCAATCAGATCTCACGATGAGATGTGTGGTTAGGCTCCGCCCAGATATATCTATCGTTTTAACTCTAATTTTCTCAGGAACTACTGAACGGATTTACACCATTTAAGCAGAAGGCACGAGTCTGAACTGAGGACTACCTCTTTGCCAAATTTGGTGTAATTCCGTTTAGCAGTTCGGGCTGTAGCTGCGTCAACAGGTCCTATGGGAAAATGCATGGGGAAAACGCGTTTTGGGACCCCCCTTTTTTCTCGGCCCCCGCTTGACGAATCACCGTGAAGTTTTCAGGATAGGAGGGACCGTAGCTGGCCAAAAGTTTGGAAAATTTCGCGAAGATTCGTCAATCGGTGCCAACGTTATTCCAAATAGAATGTTGCGGATTTCCTTAGGTCAGCGTTTCCACCATAGGAAATGTGTTTGTTACTAATAACTTTGGCACCTTTTGATGAATCTCCACAAAACTATCCAAAAAAGTGCTCTTTTTTGCTCAGTTGGTGCATATAATGTTTTGGGGTGATCCGTCAAGCGGGGCCGAGAAAAAAGGGAGCCCCAAAATGCTAAATCCCATTGCATTTTCCATAGACTTCTTTAAGAAATGCTACCGCAAACCCTGCTAACGGAATTGCACCACATTTGGCAGGAAGCTAGATCTAGGTCAACAGATTGTTGTTTTTGTGATGTGGTGAAAATCCGTTCAGTAATTTTTGAGAAATTAAGGATCAAAAATATTTGTATATCTGGACATTTGGGCTCAATGGACTCTTCCCTCAAACCCAATTCTAAAAATAGAGTGCTCCGATTAGCCCAGTGAGCTTTTTTCCCCTTCGGTCATTTCGCTCCCGTGGAAGTGAGCACTCTAATTGCTATAACAGGACTTTGAGACTTGGGCCCCAGTCCTGAATTTAAAAAAAATATAATGGTGCAGTTTAGGGATACCCTGCCCCCTAGAGCCCATGGAGGATACCCAGAGGGACCTCCCCTGGGGCCAAATTGGGGGGTGAGGTGGCAGGGGGGGGGAGTGGCAATTTTTGCCACAATTCTGTGGGCCTCATACGGGATCGAAACAAAATGGCGGCCTGGAGCCATATTCTTCAGTTAAGGGGGAGAGGACACACGGCCCCCCTCCCCAGGCCGTTTTCAGCCTAGGGGACCACATCACCCAGGGTCCAATATATTTTGCAAGGGAACAGGGAGATCACACGAACCCCCTTCCTGAGCTGAATTTGGCGTATTTCCTGGGGTCAGGTTTGAATAATTAGGAGAGGGGCACGTGGCCCCCTCACACCCCGGGCCCAGGGACCCCGTCCGCCAGGGCTCATTTTAAATATTTAGGGGAGGAGGCGTGCGGGTTGAAAGTGGGTACCTTGACCGCTACACGCATAGTAAATTTATTTGATCTAGTTCATCCGTTTACTTGCTCATTCTATAACTTGCGAACCAGCTCTGTTGTCATGTATGGTGTATATTTCTTTTAAGCTGCTATAGGGGTAGATGATGCAGATAAACACAAGCACCTTTGCAGTTCGTGCTCCAATTGATACCCAAATAGATCTCGATTAACCAAAATACCAGGGATAGTGAAAATGACATCACATCCTTTCATTCACAAGTCCTCACAGGAAGTGACATCATGAGACCTTTCGCCCAATGCCGTCTTAGGAGGGGACATCACATGACATTTTACCCTAATGACACCAAAGAAGTGACATCACTGAAGGTAGAAACCATGCCGTAAGTGGAAGGTTGATAACCAGAAACAACAGTTACAAAAGCAGATACATCTCTATTTTAGTTACCAATTCAATATCACCTAGGATTCTACCAAGGTAGACCAGGGGAATAGGTATCACCTCCTCATCTACAACCAACATATGCCAGAGTTGGTGGTTGTTGGAAAACCAGGGAGTATCTGTGAGACCTGCACAAATAACATGACTACATGTGTCCTTCACTGGGAACCAAACACCCAATGGTAGCGCCTGACTCTTAGAGGGTAGCGTTGCAGAGCAGTCTGAGGCTTACTCAAGGGAGGTGGTGTGGGATAGTAATCGCCATATGCAGGTGCTCAGAAATAACACCCAATAATTCATTGTCCAGTCTGTACTTTGCTTGATAAAAGTAAGAGTACATTTATTAAACACGCACACTACTCAATACTATGCACCAATTTACAAGTATACATAAGCTGTTGGAATTACTTTGTGACATTGCATAACATCTCCACCCCTTCCCGCAGGTGGGGTGGGGGTCTAGTACCACCACTCCCATGTATGCTTATCATCTTGCCCCCAATGCAGGTAGTTGAACATAACCTGGAGCGAGGACCCTGTGCACTGCCCCAACCCAGTGGCGACCCACCTCATTATCTCAACAAGAGTTTAAAATAGTTTACCCTTCCTTGGTGACACATAACCCTGACTGAGCATTTCCTACTGACCTTGAAGTATACACCTCTACATCTTAAGGGCTAGCAGTCTGGGTTCTTCACCTAAGCGCAGCAGCAAGAATACATGTGTAAGCATCACTTTAGAATGACCGTACTCATCACATTTGTGGATCATCAGAATGTATTGCAATTACAACCCCTAAAGGCATCACAGATGAAATCACAGGATTACACATATACAGCCAGACACCCTAGCAGGAATGTCTGGCAACATAACCCCACTTTGCTTATGACCGGGCCTGCAGGGCATTTTGGGCGCTTTTCCGTTTTCAAGAATTTTGTAGCAGCGGCTTCCCCGCTGCGTTGGGGAGAGCCGCGATCGCACTGCCTGTGGCTTCGCCACCTCCTCAGGCTTCGTTGGGACCCCAGGTGGGTGTTCACAGCTCGGGGAGCCCACCCCCGGCTGCCCTGGCGATTCGTCGGGGGACCTGGTCCCACCCGTGTCCCTGGCTCCTCCTTATGTTACGGGGCCCCGTCCCACCCAGGATCCTTGCAGGCTCTCCACGTTGGAGGGGAGCCTGGTGAGCCCACCCCCGGCTGCCCCCGCCTGCTCCACGGCCGGCCAGCACACTCACATGCTGCCGCGGGAGCCGGCACTGCAGATTTGGTCTGCCCGCTCCGGCGGGCAGACACGGAGGCCGGCGCCGGTCCCGCTGGCCTCGGGGGAGTGCGGCTGCACTCCCCCGTCCTCCTTCTGCACTTCGGGGCCCGGAGATGGGGTTCCGGGCCCCGCCTCCTCTTCACGGGGAGCGCACCGGCGCTCCCAGACTGATTCTTCTTCAGGGCCCAAAGATGGGGTCCTGGGCCCCTCCCCCTCTCATCATGGGGAGCACGCCGGCGCTCCCCGATGGATGCTTCTTCGCCGGGGGCCAAAGTGGGCTCCTTTCTCCCCCCCCCCTGGACTTGTTCACGGGGACTGCTTCGGGGCCCCCAGAGACCTCTTCGCGGGGGCGAAACGGTGTCCCCTGCCCTCCGCTGTTGCCGTGGCCCAGGGTGGGCTCCTGGCCGCCCGTTCTGGGGAAACACTTCACGGGGAAGGACAACGGTGCTCCCCAACTTTACTTCGTGTTGGGGGCAGCCCCCGGGACCTGACCCACCCCGGGGGCATCTTCTGGACCAGCGGCGGAGCCCAAGTGCTTTGTCGTCGGTCAGCCAAAGGTCGCCTACCTTCTGGGGGCCTTATCTCAGGCCCCAGGGGACCAATCTTGTCGATTTTGGCCTCTTCTTGCTCCAGGTGGTGCTCCCCAGCCACTGGGAGCGCTTTCCTTCGCCCTCCTGGTCACACGGAGGGGGGATTCAGCAGGGAGCTGTCTTCACTGGCTCCCTGCGCCAGCCTTTCGTCTGGCTCTCCTCCTGGGCCTCTCTTCTCCCTGCGCAGAGCCCTCTGCTCTGCGCACTGGTCCTGGTCTCTTCTCCTGGCGCTGTTCAGGATCCTGGGATAGTCAGGGTGTTCCTCCTTCCAACTGCCCATTGCGCCAGGCTCCAGCACATTCTGCCTCAGCAGACCACACCCCAGAGAGAGCTCCTCTTCCTGTGCAAGTTATTTTAAGAAGTTGGGAAGGGGGCTGAAAGGAAGTCTCTGTGTGCCCTATCACACAGCGACACATCCCGTCTCTGCCCCTGCTCCCTTCTTCGTGCCCAGGCCTCTGGGTTTGTTCTAAATGGCGGCGTCCAGGGTCTCCTGCCACATGGTCTCTGAGAGCCCCTTCCCCCCAGGCTGCCTTTCACTCCAGAGTGACCTGGTGCCTGGCACCAGGTGTCAGCTACTGATGGATGAACCGGTAGCTCCACCCATCTTCTCTTCTTGGCGTGGAGGCCCTGCCCTTGGAATGCTTGTTGTGCTGGGATGGGCCTCTGAGGCCACGGCTTGGAGAGGAAGGTCATTAAATCAGCCTGGCAGAGTTGGCCCCCAACCTGGCCCTGGTTATGTGCTGACTCCGAGACATATAACATTTCTGGATGACCAAGAAGCAGTACAAATATGACTTTGGGCTCTGCAGAATACTTCTTCTCACACAAGTTACAGTGCACTTTAGTGCGAGTCTGGAATTTGTAGGCCCTCTACGACCTCGCCTACTCTGATAGAGCCACCCTCAAACCCTCCCCCTCCCAGGCTCTATGCGACTCCTGTAATACTTACTTCTTGGATAAAATCTCAAAAATCAAAGCCAATATCCCCCCCACCTCCCCTTCTTTCCTTGACCCACAATGTCCTTCAGTCGAGGCTCGCCTTGACTCATTCCCCCTTCTGACGGAAGAGACTTTCCTCTCCCTCCTCCCCTTGGTTAAATCTGGCTCCCCTTTAGACCCTTGTCCTGCTCACATCCTCAGGCACATCTACTCGATCTGTGTGCAACCCCCGATCACCTTTCTGAACAGCTCTCCGTCTCAGGGCATTGTCACTCCATCCCTAAAATCAGCCATCATTGTCCCCATCCTCAAAAAACCTGGTGCCGACCCTTCCGCTCTTGTCAACTACCGCCCCATCTCTCTACTACCCTTTCTAGGGAAGGTATTGGAGCGACACGTGTCCAGAGCGCTCACTGCCTTCGTGGAGGAAAACAGGGGTGCTAGTCCCCCGCCAGGCCGGTTTCCGCCCCACACACTCCACGGAGTCTGTGGTGCTCTCGGTCCTCGACAACCTCAGAGAGGGTATGGACACCAACCTCCCCCAGGCCCTTGTCCTCCTTGACCTCTCCGCCGCCTTTGACACGGTTGATCACTTCATCTTACTCTCCCGTATCAGGGCGGCCGGGGTTGGAGGCTCCGCCCTGGTCTGGCTGTCCTCCTTCCTCCGGGACCGCACCCAAGGTGTGCGCCTGGGTGACTTCTCGGCGGAGCCATGGAAGATACAATGCGGGGTCTCTCAGGGCTCCTCCCTTTCCCCACTTCTGTTTAATCTGTACATTGCCCCCCTCATCTTTGCCCATCAACAAATGGAGGTCTCCGTCTATAACTATGCGGACGACCTCCAGCTCATTTTTTCCTTGTCATCATCCCCTGAGTCCATAACCAAATTTCAATCTATTATGATCTTCATCCGAGACTGGATGAACCACAACCACCTGAAATTAAATCCAGACAAAACCGAGCTGGTTTTGACGGGTGGTTCCTCCAGTCCCTGGACTCCCCTCTTTTGGCCCCCCTCCCTAGGTCCCCCTCCCTCTCCATCTTCCTCCGTGAAAACACTTGGAATCAAACGGAACGATCAACTCACCCTGCACTCCCAGGTCAGTTCAGCGGTGTCCTCCTCTTTTCTTTCACTTCGCACCATTCAAAGGGTTTCCCGCTTCTTTTCTTTCTCTGCCCTAAAGCTCATTGTCCTGGCAATGGTTATCTCTCGCTTAGACTACGGCAACGCCCTATACTGTGGCATGCCCGCATACAGTATACGGCGACTACAGCTGGTCGAAAACCAGGCTGCCCGCCTAGTCTACAACCTGGCCAAATCCCATCACGTCACGCCGCTCCTCAAGTCTTTACACTGGCTCCCCATCCCAGTTCAAGATGGGCTGTATCACTTTTCAGGCCCGGGCTGGTTCCGCCCCTGCCTTTATCTCCTCGGAAATTAAAACCTATGCCCCAGTCCGGGAACTACGCTCTTCTTCCCAACATCTGCTGACAGTTCCCCGTTTTAGGTGCAAAAAGTGGGGGGGCTCGAAATTCTCCACACTCGCCCCCTCCTTCTGGAACTCCCTACCAGCCCACCTCAGATCTTCCACCGAATACTCTCACTTCCAATAGGCGCTGAAAACCTTTTTATTCCTACAAGCCTTCCCACTATAAACCTCTCCACTCCCTCTTGACTTTACTGTTCTCTAAAGGTTCAGCACTCCATAGCGCCAAGAAACTGCCAGGTGAACGTGCGCTTTATAAATGTTTTAAACTCAAACTCAAACTTATGAAAGTAAAACTTGCTCATTTGCTCCCTGACTTTCCCTGGCACGTTTCTTCCCAGTGTATAAAGCCTATTCCATGTCACCACCCAATTCTGCTTAAGTCCTGCCACACCATTCACTTTGTATCTGCTCTGGTGCTGCGCACGCCAGGAATCTCCCCTGTGCAGCCCGTACACGTGTGCACACGCATGTAACTAGCCCGGTGCCCCTTACCCCTGCTGCTGCTGCACAGCCTGGTCAGGCCAGGGGGACACCAGTAAAATCTCCATGCTGTCTCTTTCATTATGAGTTCACTGTGGGCGAGTCCCAACTTATGAGGCTCCCCCACAGTAAAAGCTTAACAATTGGGTGCTCAAAAAGCAAAAATTCCAGGCGGCCCATAGTGTCAGAACCACCTTCTAACAGTGGTCATATGCAAACCACATGACCACAACTTTGCTTAGATTTAATAGAACCTATAGATCCTATAGAAGTACTATCACAACCTGCATAATGTTTAAACAAAGCTACAAATGATCCACTAAAGCCTTGGGAAAAAAGCCCCAGGCTTGACCGCCACTAAGGGGGCAAAAAACATGCTGCCTTTCTCTGCATCTACATTGCCCTTTGTCTACCTAAACCAAATAAAATCACAACTTTAATCACTTTATTGAACTAATTTTCATCAATTGGAAAGCTATTCACATACCAGTATTTCACCTATTGATCTAATACAAAGCTTTTCAGAGCTGGGCTGCCTCTGTGCAACTGGATCTTGTTTTTGGTTAAGCCTTCTTGACTAATGGGTCTTCGGGCCCCTTTATGGACGGACATTTTGAAGACCTACATTAGGCCCAAAGCCTGCCCAAGGGAATAGCTAATTCCCTAGAAGCAAGTTCATGTAGAATACTCGATGGAACCCATTGTGTGTGCATTAGGTAACAGATGTGTATTTACTGACACACAAGTGACACCCATCCAACCCCTGAATGGAAAGCAGCCCTGACAAAAAACTGAGTCAGATTTCAGTCAGAGATTTGTTCCCCTACAGATATGCAGAATCAGTTCTGTATGCCCACATGCACTGTCCAAAACTTTATTTTACGTCATTTTAAAAACCTTCAACACAAATTTAATATGGAAATAATGTATGGTCAAAACTGCCAAAGGACATGTCACTTGTTATCACAGACTATCACCTTTCATTTTTTTAATAACATATGGACATCATTTTGCCATGAATATATAGAGATTATTGTAGCAGATTACAGAAGCATCTTGGGAGGAGGGTGGATGGATGGGGGCTCAGTAGGCATATGCACGTGCTTTTTCTGCCTTCCTCCCACACACTAATGTGTTAGATTGGGCTGCAGATACTTAAAGCCCCTTGTGTAACACCCATTGATTCAGTGCACATTCCACTCCTGTGCGAGGTCCAGTGGACATTCCCTCATTTTAATGGAGTTGTGCCCCCCTGCAAGTCAGAGAAAAAAGAAAATCATCTCCCTAGACCATACTGATAATGCTGCCACAAAAACAAATGGTTCTCGGAAGGTGCACAGATAGTGCCAAGTGAGAAGTGTGGAAGTGTCACATAACTAGTCGCATTACTTGTCATATATGTCATAACTTGTGCAGTCCCTGGGGCATACTTTAGGGGTTATGGAAGGTTCCTGTGTGCCCCAGGCACACCATCCAAAAGCAGGCCAGACTGCAAGCAGTTAAAGGTGGATAAGCAGTTTGAAACCAGTGTTCTGTCTTTCACTGCTGCACTCTCTCCAGAGCTGCTTCAAACTGTCAGTTCACAACGGTGCCTCATTTTTGTAGTCTGGTACATGCTTCTGGTAGCCCTGGAAATGTCCAACTAAGGTGCGCACTGGTGTAGGCTGGGACATTGCCTCTGTTTTCATAAGGTTGTGCAGAATACACAGCCATCATCTAAAAGTAGAGGAAGATACAAATGTATTACTGTGCCAGAATAAAAGCTCATGTTTATGCCACAGTTTGTGGCCCTCCTGCTCTACTTTTCTTCCTCTAACCTTCCTTCCTCTTAAATCTGTTCCTCACATTGTTTTGTTTTACTACCCCTTTGATCGGTCTCTCATCTTGCTTTGTTCTCCTGCTCTCCACTGATATTTTTCATTAATTGCCGTCCCCTCCATCTGAGCATCTTTCTTCCATCCCTTTTCTACATTACCTGTTCCTTTGCCACCTGCCTCCCTCTTAACATCTTTCTCTGCTATCCCATCTAATCTGTATTTCTCAGCTGTATTTTCTTCTATGGAAAGTGGCCATTTCCCAAATGTATCTGTATTTTTCCTTTTTTTTTTATCATCCTTCTCTCAGCTGCCTCCTTAGTTGTAGCAGTATTTACCACATTTTGTCTCCCCTGTCTCCCGCTCAATCTAAGTTGTCTTTCTTACTTTTCTGCTTCTTTATAATCCACTCTCAGGCAGTTTCCAAACTCAGTCTCACTTCCTCAGCCACTTTTGTCGCCTTTGCCTGTATAGCACATCTTCCCTAACCTCTGTTGTCTCTTTCTAGCCTGTCAACCCTCTGCTTCTCACCTGTCTGACCTTGTGTCTTTCAGCCATCTCTTTCCCCACTTTCAACAGTTTGCATCACCTTTCTTTCTTCTCAACAGTCACAGTCTTTATCATTTTCCTCTCACCAATCTCTCCCTCTCTTCCAGCTTTTCTTTATCATTTATGTACATATTTTTGAATGCACTGACGACTTCCACTCTCTCAGCTTTCTACTGTTTCTATTTGTTACTGCTTTCTCTGAGCGTGCTCGCACAATTTGCTCTTTATCACCTCTTATATCAATGTCCTGTTTTCCCTCTGTCTCTTTGAATGCTCTTTTCACCTGTCTCTCACCCCTTCTCTCGGATGTCTTTTTCACCTACCGTCAATCTCTGCTGTGTCCTTCTAGTCTCTAGTATTCGTCCTTCTCACACTTTCCTCCCTCTCTTTTATTGTGCCTATCGGTTGGGCCTGTCCCAGCTTTTCTGCTTGTCCCATCTCCCATGCCTTTCCCGCTGTCTCGGCTGCCTCTTTATTTGCCTCCGCCTGTTTCTTCTCTTAAGTCTCTCCCCCTCACACCCGGCTTATTATCTCTCCAACATCCACCTATCCATCCTTCTGTCTCTTTAAGCTTTTTCTTTCTCTCTGTCTCTCAAACACACGCACCTATCTATTGTGTTTTCTTTCTCACTTGTGGTCTCTCTGGTGTCCCTGTTTGCCTTTTTTCTTTCTTCTGTCTGTCCTATTTCCGCTGCCTCTGATATGTCCAGAGACGGTGAGAGTCGTTTTGCCTCTTTCCCAGCAATAATAAATCAAATATGTTGCAACTTTCATATATTTTCAGTTTAAACACACCCTACTATGTTCTTCCTTACAATGCATGTTGAAAAGCGATCTTGACTCTGCCTTAGTGATTTCTTAGGTCAGACGTCGCAAGCTTAGTGCCTGGAGTTGCACGGGGAAAGGCAGAGGTCGCAAATGCGACCATTTGCAACCCCTAAATGACGTCGAAGGATACCCCACCAACCAGCAGCAAGTTGTTGGCTCCATTATTAGGGGTAAACATCTGAAGACAGAATGATTATGAAAATGAAAGCCGATGTGTTGCACCCTATCCAATGGTATAATGGGGCAACTAAATGAGAATGCATAAAAAGTAAAATGTTACTCATCTACACAAAACTTAATTCCTTAGTCTCCGGGTTTCATATCTAGGCTTCACAGCCTGCCAATATAGGTTGTACTGCAAATTATATGAATCTTATATTCCTTCGTAAATGCACTTCTATCTCTTCTGGTTGCAGTAGTGTTGAGGCAGAATGACCAGAAGACATGTATTTTTAAGGTGAGATGTCTTATGACTGTATGAACATCTGATCACTCTTCTTTCATAACAAAATCTTCTACAACAAAAGACCAGTGGCAATGTTACTGTTTTAACAGACAGCTCTATTTTTTTCCCTTACCTCCCAAACATTGCCAGAAGATCTTCATTATCAAAATGTACCTATTGACTGCCTACCATCTGTGAAGCCTTCTTCAGTGCCTCAAAATCAAACCATCTGTGTCTCTTCTACATAAGCATATGCTGTATAGAAGGTTGCCAGTAACCCAAAAGGTTACTGGCTCAAACGGAGAGTAAAAAGGAAGAACTTTGGCCTATTTTTGATTTCAGAATAGCCAAATTTACTGTCTGTTATATCCGAGGGACTGGATGTATGAGATAGAAATTCAGGATGCCTACTTCCAGTATAAAGTCCTACCATTTGATGATGGTCTTGGTGATCTAGTGAGCGCTTTAAACTGTGATAAGTATCCCCTAGAAGAGCTGGAAAGGTTACCTGTAATCCGAGTTCTGTTCCAGTGGAATCTTGCAATGGAGCAGAGAATTCTGTGACCTGCATAGTTTTTCATACTAGGAGGAGTTAAAACTTGTCTTAATTCATCATTTTATCTAATTAAAGAAGCAGGAAATAAGCTCTGCTTTAAAGGCTCCGCTCTAATATATCTACTATTGATTGAGGCAGTGCAAAAATGCGGTGACTACTGTCAAGTCTTCATCAGTCCCACATCATGCCACAGGCTTATACTGCCTCTTTCAGTTTTTATCTCAACAGGTGTAGAACTGATCAAATTTACCAACATCATGCAGAGAAAATAACACAGCTGCTTCCAGTAGTAGAGAAGGAAACCTGTAAATTGCGAGACGGAGATTTTTGTTCACCCACTTTGAACAGACCGCTTAACTCTCCAGTTGAGCCCGCGACTTCCTCTTAAACAATTGAGCAGTATATGTGTAGATTCACTTTAAATGCTATTGTAGTCGGCTTTATCTAAATCTTAATATGTGTTTTCGGTGAATTTTAAGTATATCCCAATGCTATAGAAAAACGAAAGTGTTGCCAGAAATAGCTGCTCACACTCTGGCCGTTCCTGTTTTTCCCATGTTCTAACAGTAACATTTTCCAACATTAAAGTTTTGCAGTGAACACATAATTTTGCAACGTGGCATGATGGCATACTTTTGTGAAATTCGCATAACTGTTGTAACACAAAATTCTGGAAATTATATTAGTATAATTTTAATTTTGTCAGAGTCTCCACAAGATAAACTAGGTTGCATTCACTGCTTAAACCAAAAGTCCTTCCACAGTGTTTATTTTCACTGTTAGTGTTACTGGACTTCTTAGAAAGCATTGTTCGTTCACTCTAGAGACTGATCATTGCCTTCTTTTTAAACTGAAATGAAGAAAATAACAGCAGCAGATAGGCTATGTATTGTACAAACTGTTTTTTTTGCTGAAAAGATGCTCTTGTAGAAGTGTGTTGCCATCTTGCATGTGGGTGAGGCTACTTCAGTGAAAATTCTCCTGATGAAGAACAAAGATTACAAATAATTTTAGTATCTTAAAGTTTTTCTTTCCCCTTGGCCAACTGTGAGTTACTAGAACAAGTGGATTCCATTGTGAAACGCAACTCCAAATATTTCCAGTGCACGAAAAAGCTAATTTTCAGTGTTGAAGATACAATAAGGTGTTATTTGTGTGAGGGAATAGATATACAGTAGGTAGTCGACAAACCTCAAAATAGAAGACCTAACAGGTACATAACTGCAGCATCTAGGTGCTGGTTCACATAAGCAAATGCACTTTATAGCTTGAAGTAATAACCCTTCTGCCATTAAGCAGTGGATTCTGCAAGTACTGAATGACAATACCATATTTTGATAGCTTTATTTGCTGTCTGCAGTTTTGTTTATCAGTTTAAAGATAGTTTTTTTTCTTTCTCTACTTGGATTTTCAATGCTATTAAAATCAGTATGTGTGTGTATAAGGGCACAAACGTTTATATTAAAAGGAGAAGGGATCTACTGCAGCTACCTTTGCTGACGTTTGGATCACAGAAGAGCAGGGTGACAGATATTTCTGTTTATTTTATGTTTCATTTTCTGATTTTACATTCACAAAGGTAGCTTGCTAGTACACTTTTGCATGTTGGTGGGGAGTGAGCAAAATAAACATTTTGTTGCTGGCACAGTATCTGTTCTTCAGGAATACCAGAGACTTGTTTTTCATTTCTCTGTAAGCCCAAGTATAAATCACGATCATTGTTCTATCCTCTGCACGTTGTTGTGTGCAGTGATGTAATCACTCTGCCATCTAGGTGCAACTTCCTGCCCCCAAGCACCACCCTTGTAATATCCATGCAATAATTCTATTCAGGAAATCCTAAGCACTTACCCAGCCGCTCTTACAATAAACTTGATCTGTTTTGCAATGCACTCATTGTAGTATGCTATGTATATCATTTCACATGTCACACATTTATTTTCTCTCTGTACACCGTTTTCCCTGCAGTGACTGCCCACCTCTCCCTCTCTGTCCGGCGTGCCCTGCAGCCTGTCGCTATTTACGTATTTTTCTTTCTTCTCTAGCTGCTGTACTGAAATATGAGAACAATGTAATGAACATCCGGCAGTTCAACTGCTCCCCACATCCTTACTGGCTCCCCAACTTCATGGATGTCTTCACGTGGTCTTTGCCTTTTGTAGGGGAAAAAGGTAAAATGATTCATAAGCAATGCTACATGGCTGACACTTCAGTGCTAGAAATTGATTGCTAAGGTTTCTCCTCACGTAGAAGTTTGTATGTGTGTTTCTTGATGCCTTATCCCTCTGTGATGTTTGTATCTGGATGTTTCCATTTGTGGATCCTCTTGCGTTCATTCATGATACCATGCTGCATATTCAGACGCCAAATTTAGCAGCTTGAAGTTTTACGATATGCGTTGAGCCTTTTCCTTTCTCTTATGTACATTCACAGTGTACTATGCCCATCTTGCACTCTTTGGGCTCCCATGCTGCTTAGGCACTTCATTCTCTGTTCGCGTACACATGAGTAGTTTGCTTCCTTCACCTGTATGTATAACTTAATTGCACTACTCTTTTCAAGACTCCTATAAATACCCTGTGGATTCAACACCCCTGCTATAGTTTCAGGGTACCACTGTGTGATCCGCCCAAGACTGATAAATGTTGCAGGATTCTCCCTTGCTAAGCCAATCCAAAGAATCAAAGGGCGCTCTACTCCTGTTTACCATGAGTATTCAAAGAATGCACTTCACCCACTGATTTGTCTCTTAATTTTCTCCTCGGCCAGGAAGGATCCTGGATGCTGTATTTTGTGCCTTGAGTTTTCCTCTTACAAGTTGATGTTTTTTTCCATCTTTTTCAAGGGCTCCTCTCTCCAATTTTTTTTTATAAAGTAAGGTAATCGAAGGTGCACTTGCAGATTTGTGAGACAACAGGTCCCTTCTTTTAAGCTGCAGTGTAAAAGGTATCCGGTTCTGATGATCTTTTCATCTGCTGCCTTAACATGATAGCCCCGTATACTTCACATGAGAATAGTACATCTCACTATGTAGACCTTACTCAACACTCCACCTATTCTCCCTTTCTTTTCCTTCTCTAGAAGCTAGTTCTAGGGGCTGCAGGTACTATGAGAACAGTAGGAAGTTTGGGGTCATGGAGCATTTGGAATTACTGGAGCACACAGCCCTGAGAGGTAAACAGCTGATTCAGGTGCCAAAGTAGTCACAGTTACCTTAAGCAAGGATCCACTGTTCTCTTTTTAAAACAAATATTTTTCTTCTACTTATCTATTGGAGACATGTAAAAAGAACATCAGTAACTCTATTTGCCTTGGAAGAGAAGAATTAACACAAGGAATTGTTGTGGCATTGTAACACTGGAGGAGGTGTCTGGTTTTCATTTAAATTTAAGAAATGTATTGCACAAATGATGGTGGTGTCCAATAATATATGTTATTGTTGACGAAAAAGTTTAGATTGAGCCCACTACAGTCACTGTTCTTTTTATATATAACAATCCCAAATCTCTAGAGCGTAATTTCGGCGACCACCATGTTTAGTAGTGTCTGTTGGAGATGAGCACAGCAAGTAAGAAGGTTACCTTGTGGTTCCTAGCCACAGCCATGACACCTAGGTTGGTTTTGTAGACGGCTGTTCAAGCCTACATTGACAACATTCAACTGCGCCTGAAGGTGTCTGCCAATAAAACCCCTTCATCCCTTGATACAGGCATTGAAAACCATTAAATAATGGACGATGCACAGCTGCTTGCAGCTTATTGCTGCAGTAGTGGAGATTACAATCTTCGACAAGCATTTGCAATGCAATAGGTCTCGCATTCACACAAGTTTGAGCTATTAACATTGTAAATGACATTGCCTTTTATTTTTATTTTCGTTTTTAAAACCTAAATAAAAGACATTGTCATCTACAATGCCAGTAGCTTAAACTCGCCTAAATGCGAGACCTATTGCATTGCAAATGCTTGTTTTTATCAGGGTTAGTTCAGTGCTTTAATTTGAGCTGGTAGTTGCCGTTATTTTTCCTCATCAGACATATGGCCAGAGCAGGAGAGAGGAAACACAAAAGAGGGGAAGAAGTAGGAAATGAATGACAGAAAAACAGTGACAAAGAAAGAAAGCAGAGATGAAAAAGAATCTGAAAGAGGGAGCTAATGGAGGGGGTGGATGGTGGTGGATGAAAGAGGCATACTGTGGTTTTAACACTACGCAGCCTCTGTGTTTGGCCGCCTCGACATTTGATAGCGCCTGCCACGGGCTTCTGAGGAAAACGCTGGGCCCCGGCACTTATTCTCATAAAAATTAAGCACGGGGGATTGTTGCACAGTTCCATTGCATGTCACTTCAAGCTTGGTGAACAAACAGCCAATCAGGAGTCGCACATTCATTCACTGGCTTGCTCTTTGGTGCGGGCGCCATTTCGACTCTGGTACATTGACTCATGGTGTTATTTTACCTTCTGCTAATGCGTTTAATTTACCTTGCACAGACATAAACACCCAGTAATAAAATCTTAAGTGGCTCAAGCTCGCGCCCCTGTTCATTTATCATTTCCGTGACATCACCAAGGTGAAACCTAAAGCATAGTGCAGAATGGGGAAGCGGTGGGATCGGAGATGTGCAGTCTGACACTATAGTGAGCGACGGCATCACCACCCTAGGGGATACAACATTCCGGGCCAATCATGAGTTCAATAAATACTGTCACCAGATGACAGACTATGAATGTCTCCTCCAAGGGAAGAGAAGTTGGCTTAAGGGCTACGGCGGTCGGCGTCAAGTCGGGGGAACCGGGCTTGAATCTCGGCAAGGACGCACGACATCCTGTGATTCTGGGTAAATCGTTTAATCTCTCCGTGCCTAACAAAAACAAGATGCTGCTAGAGCGACCATAATAGGATTGAAAAAAGCTCAGGACAGACCAAATAGAATGAACTTTGATGGGCCACATCGTAACCCTGCTATTCGCTGACATGTTGGAACTTTGCGGAAAATGCAAAACAAAGTCTAATTGCAGAAAATGAACTTTTTTTTAAGGAGAACTCTTTAAATACCTTAGTAAAAACGATGCGTACACAACATTCCTCCCAATTATATACAAATGCTTCTTGTAAATTAATAAAATACAGATTCATTGTTAACAAATGACATCCTAATATTCTCTCCGGCTGGTGCAGTGGTGTGGAAAGGACTCCGTTTAAAGATGGCGGCTCCAGTAGCATATCATTGTGGAACAAGTGTAGCATGCCCCCCCCCCCCCCCCCCCCCCCCCTCGGGTGAGTGGTGGTGCAGGGACAGCAGCCACGTGACCTCCGCGGGATAATGCGGGTCATATGCCTGGTAGCTCACTCTCCGATCTGGCAAACGATAAGAACTACATAGAGAAGAGGAAAGTGTTTCGGAAATATACAGGCTGCAAGCAACGCAGGACTCGAAGACAGCTTAAGTTCAAATATGGACTGCGGGGTGATCACCTCCAAAACCGGACTCCTTCTGCTCAGCTTCATATTCTGGGTAAGCGTGTTCTTTCTAAGCGGTGAAAAGTTTAAACAAGCTGTCTCCGTGGAGCCGACGGGAAAATGAAAAGTGAAAGTGCATGAGGCTGCTGAGGACGGAAGGGGGACAGGAGATGTGCACGCCGCGTGGCTGTACACATCATTGCAAGCGCGTCTCCACAAGCGCGTCCACAGACTGCAATCGCCAAAAGCACTGCGCGTGCCCATCTCTTGTCCCACTTCCGAGGCGAGTCAGCAACAATAGATCTCGCTGGCGACAGCGCTTTCGCGCTGCGTTCGCCAGGCGAGACCTAAAAAGGAAAATTAATGTACAATGTTTCTACCAGGGTTCCACACCGCGTGGTTGAGCCTTGTACCCATTAAAAAGGTAATAAAACTGATTGTAACGTGACACTTGGCTATAATTGATTGCATAGTTACTTAAACCTTTGCAATAAAATGCAGCAATTTAAAATACAAAATAACGTTACTGTAATGACTACTAGTAATCTCCTCAAATTAATTAGTCTTAATTAAAAACCCCATGCATAAGTAAACAGAACCCATACGTAAAACAAGCAATAAAAGGGGTTAAATAAAGTGTCACAGATAACAGGTGTGCTCCTCAAGCAATAAGTTAAGTGTGTGGCCAGCCTTGAGCAGACTGTCATGGGGAGCTTGGCAAATTAAAACTGAGCCAATGGTGCAGCCAGTGTTGTTCCTCCCCTGTTCAGAGTAGGGAGATTGCAAGAGACAAAAACATCCCCTAAACTAAAGTGCAAAGACAGGAGGGATGCGCCTTGGGGGGCCAACAGGGTGTGATAGGAAATGCAGGCCTCTGAGGATTACCCTCCCACAGTGACAAAAGACAAGCAAACCTTCCCCCTCGATCGCAGCACAACCATGCACATGTTTAGTTTGCCACTGGCCCTGGCAGGGCCGTACTTGTCAAAGGTATCATTCTGCTCTAGCTTATGTCATTGCTGGCACCCGCATAGGTGTAAATGGAACTATGCCATGCATTTAATAGCCTATCTATGTCCTTAAAAAAAAAAAAAAAAACGTTGACTATGACCAGTCAAGTCATAGCACCCTCTAGAACCTTCTCAAGAGAGGCTGACTTCCTCATAGTTTCACCACATGTCGTGTGTGAAGGAAGTCTCTCTGAGCGCTGCTCAGTTTCACTCATCTGAAAGCTGTTTTCAACTACTACTCTACTGTGTCTGACAGAAAAGGCCTCTTCGGTCCATGTAAGACCTGTAACAAGAAGAGAGTGCATGTGGATGACCCACACAAGGACTGCATTTATTGTCTTCATCCTAAACATGAGGTAAGAGTGTAATATTTGTTGCACTTTCTTCTCAAAAACTCTTGAAACAGAGAATGTAGGCTAATACTGTGGATTCAGAAGACGAAAGCTCAGAAATCATCTTCTGTGGAGGATTGTTACACCTCTTCTAGGTTGCACAAAAGGGCTAGATCCCATGATGAAGCGCCAGATGAGTCAAGAAAATCTGTGAAGACTTCTCACCAGCCTCACAACTCCAAGAAAAAGGAGAGACAAAAACATTTCCCCTCAGATTCATCCTTACCTGGCTCTTCTAAGTCATCTGCCGCGAATAGAAGTCACCTTTATGCCTCATCTTCTGAGCTGTCCATGGGGCAGAAATCCTATTTAAAATCCTTGTCTACGATGCATTCACCGTTGGCACCTAGATTATCAACGACCACCAGTACCACCATCTCGTCATCAAGACCGTCGACAGTGAAAACTACGATCACAGCTGCCATCAGTACGCCCATCTTATCGATAAATATTCAGGCGTTGACTAAGTCCCTGCAGACAGTGGTCCTGTCTACCACAACACCAAAGAAGGACACCTACATCCCTCCGACAAGCACTGATAATGCGACCGTCTATGACTATTAGAATTTCTAAGGCCTCCAGAACATTTCTACGTCCTGAAATCACCTAAACTTGCAAAGTCTCTACTCCACCACCAAGTCATCTGTTGAACATTGAGGAGTCTGATGATGACGGCTGACTGTCTGATCCAGCTCAGTCTGTCAGAACTGAATGTTAAATGTGAGGAGGAAGATGAGAATTATGAGGAGGAAGGTCATTACTACCAACATTCCTCACCTCCAAGACATTATGAACCCTGATATAATTCCTATCCTCCACCTGAACGAGATACTGCACACCTTTCTGCTTCCTTGATGCATGACCTCCAAGCCATGCTTACTGATTATCAGAGGCGTTTTCCGCAACCCCCTGATCAGCAGCCTGGTGCACCACCACAACTTGTCACCCCTCTTCCTCCAACACCTCTCCCCCCGCCAGCAACCCCTAGAATGACGTCTGCCTCCCATGTGGCAGCAGCGCCGATAGATGATCCATCATCATCTGATGATGAAAGAGAAGAGGGGGAGATTCCTGACACACAGCCGCCTTTGGATAAATTGGATGACTGTCATACCAGCATTCTCCCCACCTCCACACCAACCTTTTGATTCACCTCCAGAGTATATATGAGGGTTCCACAATCTGATTTCATTTCCCTATGTTGGTGAAGCATTCTGACTGCTTTCTTTATGACTTTAAAAATCAGGCAAGAAAATCAGTGTGCTCTATACCAATCGTAGACTACATCTGGCAGGAAGGAGTCAAAGTGATGAAGAACCCTGCCATGGTAGCACCTATCCTCCCTCACATCAACAAAAGTAAAGGGCCCCTAAGGATTCCCTGGCATATTTGACAGGACATCCAAAACCAGACTCAGTAATATGTCAAGCGGCACAGCAGAGGTCTAAGAATCAATCTACTCCTATTCAAGCCACACCTGACAAGGACAGACGCCGTTTAGACAAGATCGACAAGAGGTTATCCAGCATGTCTGCGAATACAGTGCGTGCAGCCAACACTTTGGCGGTTCTCAGCCGGTATGACCTCCAAATGGGGTCTGATGTCTGATCCATCATAGACCTCATCCCTGTGGATAGACAGTTGGAAGCCAGGAAGATCATATTAGAGGGCAAGTACACTTCGTCTGAAATAATAGATTGTGCCATGGACATCGCCTCCTCAGGCTTCTGTCAACTAGCCAGCGCAGCGGTGTTAAGGTGCCAAGGTTGACTCAGGGCAGCCTCTTTCAGACCTGAGGTCCAGTCAGAAATTTTAGACATGGAAAATTACGGGGACACATTATTTGGCAAACACATTAACGATTATTTGCTTGCTATTAAAACTGACACAAATTCCTAAGCACCCTCCAGTATCGCATGGCGCTGTTTCTAGGAGCACATGGGAGCAGCTTCTCTTCATACAGGGGTGGATTCCAGTGCTCCCAGCAGTATTAGTCTTACCAGCCCCAACACAGGCAGGGGTATGAGCAACATTCTCTACCTGTAATCCTCTATGGTGAAGTTCTCTAAACAAGGGCCTTGCAGAAGACCACCTTTTCAGAGCCACGACACAGGCCACAAACAGTAACCTTCTCCAGGGGCCAGCTACACAACTTTTTTATCCCGTAGGTGTGACGATATCCAATTACCTCCATCAAAGGCCAACCATTACTTCAGACAGATGGGTATTGGACCTTGTCAACTTTGGCCATACTCTGAAGTTTACGGAGAAACCGCCCCGCATCTTCACTTACTGTGGAAGGAAGCTTTCCTAATGTTTGCCAAATTAGCAATAGAGAAAGTCCTGGGCGCCCAAAAAGAGAAACGATTCTACTCCCTTTTTTCCGATTTCGCAAGAAATCAGGAGAGTGAAGACCTATCCTAGATCTCAGACAGCTCAAGAAATACCTCTACAAACAATTTTTCCAGATAATAACTTTCTCCGACATTCTTCATTGTCTAAACTGAGATTTCATGACATCTGTAGACCCAGAAGACCATTATTTTCATATCCCCTTCCATCCCAAACTCCGCAAATACCTCCGTTTCACCGTAGCTGGTACCCATTACCAAATCAAGGTCCTTCCCTTCGCCCTCTAGTTCGCCCCTTGTATATTCACCAAGTGCATGGCCCTCATAGCAGCACCACTCAGGAAGCAAGGTCATCCGGTATTCCCTTACCTAGACGACTGGCTGCTAAAAGTTTCAACTCCAGGACAAGCTGACTTAGTGACAAAGGCCTTTTCTCAAACTGGGCCTCACAGTAAATTGGTGAAAGTCCTCCACCAGTCCCAGTCAAACTGTGGCATTTCTTGGAGGTGTACTGGGCACTACACAAAAGAATCCCTTCCTCTCCCAGGACAGACCAGGGAGGCTAGCGCACTTGGCTCAAAAAATTGCAAGTAAACAGTACATTTCTTTGAGACTGTTCAAGTCGCTCCTAGGCATGATCTCTTCTGCTATAAACTTGGTACTGTTGGTGCGCCTCAAGATGAGACCATTACAAGAGGGGATACAGTTGTAAGAGTCCTTTGAGGACTTGATTTCTATTACCCCATGAATGGTACCCACGCTGGCACGGTGGTCTCACAAGCCACATTGCTCTTAAGGCTTAACGTTCCAGCCACTAGTACCAAATTTCATCACCACCATGGATGGTTCCATGGAGGGCTGGGACCTTCATATTAAAGGAAGGTGGTCAACGAGCCAAAAGTCTCTCCACATCAACAGTTTGGAGCTCAAGGGCATTTTCCTCACCCTACAAGTTTCCTCCCAAGGATTGCAAAATCCTCTGTGCTGGTCTGTACCGACAATACAACCAGCATGTGTTACATCAATAAACGGGGAGGAACTCAGTCTTTAACTGTTGTGTCTCCAACCAGTCTATCATGAGCTACCAGTAGCTCGTTGACACCTTCAGAGTAGCTCATAGGCTTAAGTTCAAGTACAGGGTCACATTTCCCTTTTTAAGTTAAGGGAAGGCCTGTTTATTTTACACTATTATCTCCAGGCCGCAGATAGCAGGGCCTGATAATGAGCAGTGCTGGAGTCAGATTTATGACCCATGGCACAGAGGTCAAGAACTGAAGCACTGAGGTATATAACTGCTAAATAAGTCCTTGTCCACTCAATATTGGGAGTGTGAGAACAAAATGATGTTTCTGAATGCTTTTAAATAATAGAAAATTAAAATGACAAGTTCCCTTCATGATTAAGTCAAGTTTTCATTTTAATTTTCTCCTATTTCAAAGTGTTGCATTTACAAACCGCAGGCCTCTTGCTCCCAGTCACTACCATATTTATAACTGAAAAATTCAGTCCTCTTATTTTGAATTGGAGAAATTCTATGAAACCTGTGTTAATATTTTTTTCTGCTTCCAAGTTATGCCAATTACGTCTTAATGTTTTATGAAGCATGTTTCTTCACTTTAAATTCCTCCCATTTAAACAAATAGTTGTATTAATCTGTTGTAAATATGGCACCTTATCTACAGACCACTGGGAGCAAACAATAAACATTTGATAAAAATGTTTGAATGCTCAGCCAAAATATTACAAGTAATATAAACACTGAAGTGAGCCAATTAATGATTTGTGGCAAATGAAACAATGTACAATCGTGTCAGTAAGGTACTTACACAGCAAAAGTAATTATGCGCAGATGAACAGCCATAGGATTTCTAATATATTGTGTCATCATCGGAGTGTGACCGTTAAAGAAACATCGGAACACCATCTGAAATAGATTGGTGGCATGTAACGCTAACCATTTGTTTACGTGCTTATGGTGATGACGTGTACATCTGTACGGACATATTGTTCACAAGTACCTAGTTAAAGTGGTCACATCAGGAGTTAAAGTGTAGGTCATCCTTGCAAAAAAATGAATGTAATAATGGCAGGTTTTAAATAAAACAGTGACATCGCTAATACCATGTCCAACAATGCATATAATATGATGACAGTAAGTAGCAAGTAATTAACGCCTCTTAATATTTGTTTCATTTTGGGTGAGGCATAAATGCTTGGAAAATCACCAGGCAAATGATACTGAATGTTCGTAGTGTTGACCACCATCCCCCTTACTCATGTGTTATATTTTGAACCAAAATTGGCAACTATAGCACAAGGTACAATTACCTGGGTGTGCGTGTACGGAATAGAACTGATCTAGCCCAAGTGGGCAAATGCAACCGCGACTGGCTCCCAAGATAAGCACGTGCACTTAAATAAATTGTGACCTATCTGCAGGCTGTAATGACTGACACTATCAATATATCAATCCTGCCCAAGTGCACTAATGTGTCTTACAGTTTCCCAGGCGGTGCTCATGGAAAGGGTGCTGCTAAAATGTAACAAAGTGCTCAGCTGGCTACTCTGTTTCAATCAGTGCAGATATCAAAGTAAAAAAAAAGACATACATTTTAGTTAAATCAGCTTCCCAAAGTGCTGCACTCAAAGTCAGAAGGAAAGAAGCAAGAATATCTTGTATCACAGCATTTAGCCCAAATGTGCAGACATTTCTTCACTGGAATTCAAACCACGAGGTGTCACTGTATCGAAATCAAGAAAATACTTAGGTTCCAAGACATGCAATTTGTGGCTCTCTGTTGCCAGCCCTGATTTCTGCTTGAATGGCATCTATCACCACCAATCTCAGTAATTTATATTTTTGAAAATGTGTTATAGTAAAGTGACATGCCACTGGGTATTGTTTGCCATTGTTTCGTATTGCCTGCATGTGTTCTAGGAAACATTTCTTGGACTTGTGTATAGTGCTCCCAATCTACATTTTGCTTCATGGGCAGAACAAACAGTATACAGAATATTCAGTATTGCATGTATAGGTACTCATGATGATGTGTTCTCTCGAGGTGTTAGGAATTTTAATCCGGGAGCAATAGGAGCTACAGGCTTTACATTCCATGCAGTGTGTAATATTTCCCAACATTTGTCATCTGGGGGATCCTATAACATCATAAAGCTGAAGGCCGACGGCTTTATGAATGTCAGCAGAACCGGGAGATGACAAGAATATATGTGGCACTTGTTATGAATGTTGTATATTCATGTTTTTTCCCTGCTTGAAAATGCAGTTTTCTTGATAGTGTAGCTTTGGAGTTCGACTGTTAGGGATTTGTTTGTGCTTCTTGGGTTAATTGTTAATAAAAAGGTGGGCAGAGTCATTAGAATTGGGCAGTTCCCTTGCTGCAGCAATTACCACATAATCCTAGTAACTCTTACAATGCTATTGCTCTGAAGAGTGCTTTTCCTGGCCATTGTTATGATTATGCAATCCCTGTTTCACAGACAACAGTGAAATGTTTCCCATGTTTCATGATTCCCTTGAAATTTGGGTTTTGTACCACTGCATTTTGTACAATACAATCGCCAAAACATGTAATTTTGCGTGTATCTATACAGCTATATATATGTATATATATATATACACACACACACACATATACATACACACACACGTGTGTGTAACAGCTTCAAAGGGGTTAAGCCTTCAAAATAAGTCTAATAGTGCTGAATTAAGTCAGGTCAACATGCGATCAACAATAAGACCAGATTAAAGATAACAAGGGACCAACTGATGAGATAGAAATGATCTATCAACCAAGGTATTGTGTTGGCCTTACTACATTTCAGCACATTACAATATGATAACTTGTGTATTCTTTTAACAGTGGTAACGAAAGAATAGTTGTTGCATTCCAAAGGGTACCTTGTTTCTCAAGTGTAACACCAGCAGGCAAGAACATAGAAGAAATCAACTCAAGTGAATTACTAACATAGACAAAAATGATAGAACACAATATTTTATGTAGTCCGGAGAACAGCTAATACAGAGATATACTGTAGACAATAGAAATGACAGTTGATGATCATTTTGACCATAGTTCAACATTCAAAGGGACTAGTGTTCATGCAGGGAAATATGAAAGTCCAGAAATGTACGTTGACTGTAATACTGAATGTAGGAATATTAAATGCACATCGAGATTCTGTATGTACCTGGCATGTGTGTGCTGTCCCAGCTCCTCTAGTCGAAAAGAAGTGACAGTTTCACCATCTCAGGTCGTGTCACTGTTGAGAAGCATTTTCCGAACCGCTGAAGTCCTGTGCCCGTTTCCTGCAAATGCTCACTAGGTAATGGAATGGGGCACCAGTTGGAAGTAGCTGTTGCATTACAGCTGTAGTTTTAATGTTTGCTAATTGGGATAATGTGTTTACGTCTAATGCCCTGATCAAGACTAGCGATGACGGTGATCTTGTTTAATTTGTTATATGAAAGTGAGCAAGAAGAAATTCACAACCAATGTAACAGAAATTCTGAAATTAACTTTTTTGAAAATTCTAAACTCATTTCTGTCAAATGTGTGAGATCTCAATGCAGCCAAGATGGGAATGTCTCCGCTAATGGACACCCTTGCAGAGGCCCCTACACCAATGACTGCCTGTGTCCCAAGAAGTGCTTTCAGAGAGCGATAGCTATATCGATATGAGGACCTAAAAGTATGCAGCGTTCTCCTTCACCATTGTTTTTGCTCACAGAATTTCATTTATATATAAGCTTCTCCGTCGTTTTATGTTCACATTCATAACCTTTTCAAATAATTCCAATGGGTTGAGCCTTTTCTGCATGCTGGTCTTTGTCCTGTTTTACCCGACTCCCACAAAAAGTTTTTCATATAATCATAGAGCTAAACTCTGCCAGGTTACCATTTCTGAATCACACCATTCCAACTTTCCCCACTGCCTCATTTTTGTTTTCCACTTTGCAATACCCTGACCACCCTTAATCTTCATTTAATTTTTATCTATTCTTTGTGCTCCATTAGCTTGCCATATTCTTAGAGCTGGCCCTCATTTTGCTCTTCCTGCAGCTCCTATGTGCAGTTGTGTCCCCAAGACAACTGTGCATTGCTTATGAGCTTGTGTTTTTTTTTTTTAAAGTGCTTTTATTTTTTAAAGTAACTTTTAAAACTTGTTGTGCCTACAAATTATTGGTCTTTGCTTGAGTTCTTCTTTTAGGAATGTTGAAACGTATTGAGTCTTTTTATAATAACCTTGGTCATAATCGATTGGTTCTCAGACTTACTCTAAATCCTTTGCAAACCAATTAGATTTTTTTAAATTGTGTTTACAGATTTAATTTCACTTAGTTGTCTGTAGACTTTTCACTGCATTACAAACCTTTATGGCTGAGAGCCCATGTGATATTCCTGTGCATCGGCACAGCCCTGTCACTTCTTTTTTTTGTGGCCATACAAGGAGCCCACTTTTTTGTTCTGGGCTAATTTCTGTAAAAGAAATCTTCAATATTCTCAGTCAATACTAGTAATATTCTTCAGAATGAAAGTGAAAATAAGCTGTTTAATTGTGTCTCTTTGCTTTTCCAAAAACGACACAATGACAGTGTCTCCTCTCTGGAGCACTATTCTGTGAAAAACTCTTGTACAAATGGAGGAGAGATGCCTTCATTGTTATTTGAACCATTTAGAAAATGATCCCCCAAGATCAAGAGCCTTTGGGACACACTGAGTCAGCAAGAATGGAAGGTGGCATGAACTCCGCATCCCGCAACAAAAATCTAACGAGGACATACCTTTACTCACGTTCCTCAGAGCGAGCTGGTCATACTATCACCACTATCAACCCTCTTGTTTTTTTGTTAGTTTCGATATATAATATCCATCAGCAATACATACATAAAAATCGAAATTGCATATTAGAATGAAATGTGGTCATAAAAAGAAAATATATAAACATAAAAAACATTGTTAAAGTACAATATAAATATGTCTTCAGGTAGCTAAAAATGAATCATAAATATTATTTTTTCAGATAATTCAAGCGTGCAAAGTTTTCTCAATTTTCAGCATGCTCGTTCTTATAAACCAAGTTGCTTGCAGAAATTTTGACACTATGTACACGACAAGGGGACTGGTATCGGTCTTTGATATCCTCAGTGCTTCCCAGTTATGACTGATTCCCATATTTAAACCAAGTGGTTTAATACAATTTAATCTAGGTTTCTTATATTCAAGTGAGAAGAATAACGCTTGCTCGTCTTTCTCATGAGTAATATTACAAACACTGCATAATCCAGACATTGTGTTGGATTTCAACCATTTGCTCATAAGAGTTGACAATGGAAGTGTGACCAATCTAAATTCCACATAAAATTGTTTTCAAGTAGGCCAATTAAGATGATCTAAAAACTCTTTGAATTTATAGTCAGATTTTTTATTTAATAAGAGTTAGTGAAGTTCCCTAGGGAGGTGAAATTCCTTAGGTTTTCCTGGGCATAATAGCAGAATCTTTCCGTCATGGTGCAGGGAGCATTATATGTGATGGATGCTGTATTTAACCAGTATTCATCCATCTCCAAGTTAAATAGGACTGTTTTAACTTGCCTAATCCAAGGGACGCTTGTCGCTTACTGTCTGTTTACAACATCACTAAGTCCAGTACTGAAGTGTTCTAGCTCTTTGGTGGCCTAGTAAAAGATGGGCTTGAGTTTAGCAAGTTCTGTTATTTGGCCCCAGGCTAGATATAACACAGAGGTAACATTGGAGTGCTCTGCGGCAGCCTGAGTAAAGTTCTTCTAAAATAATCATTGGCTGGTGCGACTGTTCAGACCTCTCGGTACCCTCACAATTTGGCTCCATAGAGCGACACGTTGACTGCCTACGCTCAGTAGCTCACCAGAGCGAGCTGGGGAGACTGAGTTTATCAAAGCTCTTCTAGCAAATGTAATGATTGCCGTTGCCCTATGGTTTAACAGCTATTTGCTGTTCGCTATTTGATCACACCAGGAATCGTTGTCAGTCTGATACTCCGAGAATGAAAATCCTGTACGCTGTCAACCACACTACCATTAAGGGTTAACTTGTGTATGGTGACCTTTTTGCATTAAATACCATAAATGTCGTTTTTTATGGGTTGATCTTTAACCTGTGGTAATGGCAAAAGAGTCCAAATCTTTTAATTAAAACCTGAAGCTCCTTTTTTTAAATTTTGATTCTCCCTGTAAGTTTTCCATTGGGGCTGCAGCAGACCTGTGCAAAATTCTTCGTGTATAAGTGCCTGATGATGGTTAATGGGTCGGGAGAATCTTTAAATCAAAGAGGACCTGCCACTGCTAGCACCTTGGTACCTTGTCAAAAGCTGCCCTTAGGTCTACGAACGTTACGCGCAAATTGCCCCTATTCATATACACAACCTTCCATCAGATGAGCAAAACTTGAAAGACCTGATTGTTCGGGCCTATCTTCGGTCTAAATGCCACCCGTAATTTACTTAAAATGTGGTTTTCGGTCATCCAGGTCGTGAGTGTTTTAAGAACTTGTTTACAAAATCTTTTTGGGAGATCGTCAATCAAGCTAAACGAGCGGTAGTTGCTTGGTTCATTGGGCGATCTGTTTTTTAATATAGGAATTGTCTCCACGCCCTCCATGTGTTAGGCATTAGGGCACTGCATTTGATGGAGCGATTATATATTTAACAGGACCAACACGTCCTGTTAAATGTGGAAAAGGTCAGCTGGGATTTTATCCAGTCCAGAGGCCTTCCCTGGTTTCTGAGCTTTAATAGCTGTAGTTGTCCCAGCGAAGGAGAAAGCAAAATTACAATTGGGGGCTGAAAATGCTATGAGATGGATACAATGTTTGACTTGTCAACCATATCTGCATAATATAAGGCACTAAAATGTGTTACTCGCTCGTCCGCTAAACTATAAGCCTCATGCCAAAGGTATTTGGAATCTTTTCTGTTGGCAGCATCAAGGAGCAGGGTTGAGTGGCCAATAAATTTGTAAAGCAACCTAGGAAAGAACTTTAACTGGTCTTGCACCAGTGGCTAGAATACTCAAAAGTGAATCCTCTTTATCTATATCACTAACAAGTGTAGAGGGCTCAAAGCAGAGATTGAAATCGCTACCTAAAAGAGCAGTGCAATCATTGCTGTGCGATTTTAGAGGCTATTGAGATCATTTAAAACCATGGATTCTTTAGTCTTATTAGAAAACTTGTTGTACACATTAACAATACGGGTTTAACATTTTGATAAAATAACTTATCAGACAGTAAGTCGTGACCTGTTGGAAATTTCCTTAACTGAACATTGTAGCAATGTTTTACCCATGTGCATAGACCACCACCACCACCAGCAGCCCAGCCAGCAACAGCAATTTTTGCAATAGAATCGAAGCTCCTGAAGCCTGGAAATACACTAGTAGTCAACCAAATCATAAAATATCTCAACAGCTTTAATAAAAGAGCCCTAGTAGTCGTCTGCAATTTTAGCTTTCAAGCAGACAGTATTCCAAGAAACTAAGTTTATGGGGCTGGGAGCCTTTAATAATGCTGAAGATTCTGAAATGTGTGGCCGTGACAATGCTGTCAGGGGTGGACCTGTCCGGTTGCTGCTAGATCAAGTCAGGAAGAAAGGATCCAATGACAAGGTCATAAGAGAATCTGGTGATGCAAGATCGTTTTTCAAGTAGCTTCCATATTAACAAAAAATTGGGTCCTCTCAGGCCAGAGTCAGTGCAACCTGTTTGGCATTTGAGCTACCCCAATAGAGTCTCTACCCACAGATTTCCCTGTATCAGTGACATCAGTACCCACATTTTCTTTCCTCATCAAATCTGTGAAGGTCACCTGTTTGAATTGTATTTCAGATTCAGGTGGAGGGTTGAATCTAAGCCCAAGTGATATTAGCTCCCTTGCAATGTAAACATTAACTAGAGTTATTTGAATGAGGTCCTATCTGCCACTTTGGTAAGCACTTTGCTCCAGCCAGATCTCTGCGAATGAGAGAAAAACCATGTTGCATGCTTCTATTCCAATGGATTACCTTGCTTAATAGGAACTCTGGATCTTCATTAGCGCCTTATTTCAGTTTGAGTACTTTAATTGTGAGAACATTTCTCTCCAAGCGGGCTAGGCAAGTTGACAGACTTGTGAAAGGGCTGTCTGCTGATGGCGCTTGGGGTATTAAGATCAAAGAAAGGTAATCTGGGGGCTGTAGAAATCTCCCTTTGAAGGCCGGTATTGCATGACTCTGCCACCCAAATGGACGCCATCCCCTGGGTAGCCCTTTCATTCGGATTGTCTCAGTTGCTGGATATGTTCAGATGAAGCGTATGATAACTTTTCGCAATGTCAATGGCATCCAATGGGATATTTTCAGTAAAAGGCGGTCTACCTCGATTTGGCACTGAGGGGTTAAAACAAACAGTATTTTTCCGTGGTACTCATTGAGCGGCAGGTGGCTTCTCTTGAAATTGTGACTAAATGAGTCCATTACGTTTGAGACCAACAATTTTATATCCTGAATTTTCAATTTCATGGACAAAAACTAATCTACCTCCTCAGGATCAACGATACGGGATCACTGTACTCTAGTATCGGTTTGCTTCCCTTGGGAGGCTTTATCTGGGATGGACCTCCCAGGATCTTCCTCTGACTTGAGCACTGCAAATCAGTTTGTGATGGACAGAGTTAAAGTGATCCCCCACTATCAAACTAGTAGCTCTTTGTTGTCCCCCACTGCTAGGAGGCCCTTGTAGTGGGCAGTAAATCTAAGGGAACCTTTCTCTGATTTGTTTGAACTTTTTTGCCAGCTTTGATAGTCGTGGGGCACCCCTTTCAACAGGCGAGCCTTTGTCATACAACATACTTTACACTTCCTCTATGAGCTTGTCAATGGTAGTTTTCTACAGCTTGTCTTGCGGTCCTCCTGTTGTTTTTTTACTCCGGGGGGCTTAACATTGCTTTCCTCTTATCCATTCCTTTGTGAGCAGACGGCTCGTGTGGGAGTGTCAGTTGCCCACCTGAGGGGCAGAAGGTAGGCGTGGGTGAGTGCACTTAAATACACAACCAGTGATGAAGCAATAACTTGGAGATCAGAAATTACCTTGTTGTCGTAAGAATGACAATAGCTAGAAATCTTGATGTAAAGCCAAAGAGAATGGCCCAGCCTTGTCCAGGCACAAACGAGCCCGGTTTTGTCCCGGCACTTCCTGTGCTGTGGTCTGGGTGTCTGCAATGTGAGTGCCCGCATGGCTTGATGGTCTCGGCGTCTAGGGGCACAGCAAAGTGTTATGGGCTTCGAGTCCATTGCTCTTTCTTGCTGCTTTCTAGTAACCATAGAAACCCAAATAGCAAGGCTCCGGGAGAGACATTTATCAGAGTCTTGTTAAGATCATTGCTACTTTTCTAAAGCAGCCATGTCTCCATTCTGCCACACTTCGTCTTAGTCCACACCCTCTAGTAAAAAAATGCAAGCATCATACTTCCACTGCCTGTGGAGGCGGTGGCTCAATCCCCATTATCTTGTGCTATGTTTTTACCAGTGGTATCAAAATGGATCCCAATGGTCTCTGCAGCTACACTCACAAAACATATGGAATCCTGCTGCCTGTCACTTACTAGCGGCTGGTTTTAAGCAGTGCTCTCCCATACATGGAGGAGAAGGAGCACTCTCCGTGTATTTTAAGGCTAAGGGTGGCAGGTTGCTCACAGTAAATGGGCAGAGACTGTTTGTTTAGCGGGATTGAGGGATCGGGGATGCAGTGGGTACTTCTTCACAGGTGGTGGTTGAGGTTTCACTCGCCCTCAAGGTTCAAGTCAGTGCAGTGACATCGGAGCCGGTGGGCATGGCATGTTATAGCAGCTCTGCATAAGTCTGCCATGGGTCGCTAATTTTGTGGCCCAGGGTGGCATGAGCAGAGCTTCATGCAAGTGAATGGCAGGCCGCAGGGCTGATTTTATTGTGAATATGAGAGTGGGTTGTGCTGAGGAGTTGTGTTGGGGGGAGGAATCTGACAGCTAGTTCCGGACCTGGATGTCTGGCCTCCAGGAGTGGACAACATGTGGAGCCTGCAGTGATATGCTAAAGAGGAGCTGCTCTTCTCACTTATGTTGCTAAGGGAGTGCTCTTCTCTTCTGCTTGGAATACTAAACTTTGAATTGCCCTTGATTGACCTTTGGGTTGAAATGCAGGACTTCTGCAACAGCAAAAGCTTCGTAGCCTCTCATCTGGACTCCCTCTGACTTCCTCTGGCAGTGCCAGGGGGCTGGGGTGAAGTCATCATTAGTGCAGCAGCCAGGCCCAGGCTTCCCTTTACTGCATGATTTAAAAGCGTTCAGCAGTTCCCAGATGCTTGGTAAGTGGAACTTTCAATTTTTTCGGCAATGATCGATGTATTAAAGACAACTACTGGTGTCATGGGCTATACATGTTGATATCCGTTTCCTGAAATGCAAGTTTAAATTGCTGCTCTATTGAAAAGCTGACTTTGATAACATATTTGTTTAACAATAGCAATGATACAGTTCTTTGGGGCAGCCTGTTTGATTTATTACACTTTTTCAATGGAGACAGAATGTAATGGACAGCTTGGAAAAAGTAAAACCTTGTAACATCCTCCTTCATTTTAGACATGCTTGCTCACTCATTGAAAGCCTCCCCTAAACTTCAGAATACACTGTCTGCCACTGTTTTCACCAGGCATTCAACTTGCACTCAACATGCACACAGATGTCGGTGCTTGTTCTGGGTATTATGTGTAAGTGGAACTTTACAAGCTTGAGGCCAGTTAGCACCACACTTATTTCTGTATAGAAAATAGACCTGTAACTCATATCAACCAGCAAAATGAAATGCTTCCACCACAGTTTCTAACCCATGATAAAAAAAAAACGTAGTCCCATGTCAACTGACGACCACAGAAATAGGCTTTAAGTCTCAGAACTATGATGACAATCTTGGGCCTTACTGCACGCATATGGTTGCTTTGTATGCTGGGCCCCAAAAAAATCTATATCTCAGATAACCTGCAGCTGGGATTACTCTAGGCTGGAGTGTAAGCTTGTTCCTGGTGTCCTTGACTCCAATCTAGATGTATATCATAGTTCAGGCACTAGAGACTTAATGAGTAACTAAAAGTACATTGGCAAATGTTGCAGGCATTCCCGAGACAGCAATGCGAGTATTTTTTACTCCAGGCTCTACACGTCTGTCTTTATAAGAAAGAGAGGAAAACCAAACCTTCTGATGGAGATCTGCTCATACCTTTTCAGTGTTTTATCGAATTGTTGAAATTATTTCAAGACCGTGTTCAACGATGTCTCCCCTTGAAAGAATAGGGCTTAAGCACTGCCACACTGATAAGATACAGAAGTCAGTCACAGATCACACATTCTGTCTTTACTGCCTTGCCTCCAAACACAACTTGGAACATGAAGGCAAGCTTAGTGGTCGAGCACAAGAAGTTGGATCAGTCCCGTTCAAGTCTTGAGACGATCCCATTCACCAGTCTCTGAAAAGTCCAATACAAAGTATAAAGACAAATCTCAACGTAAGCTCAAGAAACCAAATGGCATTCGACCCCATCGCTGGAGAACTCGCTACACTCAGCAGACGTTGTGAATCTCTGACTACTTTAAAGCAAGAGGTTTCTTTGCCATCCATTGTGGAGTTCATCAACGAGCCAACCTCCCATCTTCACATTGTGGCTTTGAAAGCATTTCCGCCTCTGCAGCTATTGCCATTATTCTCTCCCACCTCCTGAGGGTATTTATTGATCTCTGTAGGTGGTAAGGAATATGAATGGAAACCTATCCATCTGATGCAAAGTTCCATACCTTCAGTAATGATATATAGATACTATAACTTCTATACCTTCCTCTGATCCCTCTCTCCTCTCCTGCGAGTAGGCACCATGATTGAGAAGATCACAAGTTATGCAAACATTTTATATTCCCTATCAATGCATAATGTTATGCTGTATCTCTTACCAGGAACTGTCACCAGCACAATAGTGGTGCCTTATGTACTCAGATATTGTAACATCCTCGGTGGGCTAAGTTGTGGTTGAGACCACATGGCACCATCTGGCAATACTGGAAAGGTATCTTTGGGTGGAAGCTTTTCCATGTTCCATCTAGAACTTTAAGGACATTAATTCCTAAGGTGAGAACTCTACAGTAAGAACCAGTATCCAACTAGAAATCAGTTTGCCTCATCTCCCTCTTCTATCCCGCCGCTACCCTTCTCTATCCAAATAAGTGAAGAACAAATCCACCTCTCAAATTGCTTTCCTATTTCACTATACTAATTTTCAGCACTAATCCTTTATGGGTTCCGGAGTAGTTTGCTACTCGCCAAAAAAGGGCTTCAACACCCCATCAGGGGTAACAAGCGCTATATAAATACAAACCTTTTTTTCCCTCTTCTATCCTTCTGAATCCAAATAACTGTTTAATCTATCCACCACTCAAATTACTTTCATATTTCACTATACTAATTTAACACTAATCCTTTATGGGTTCCGTAGTAGCATGCTACTCGCCGAAAAAGCACTTTGACGCCTCATCAGGGGTAGTAAACGTTATATAAATGCAATTGCAATAAATCTGCTGTTGTATATAAGATGCTTTGTAAACTCCTCCCATCTAGTGTAGGGGGCGGTCATGACTAACTTATGCTTATTACCCCTCCTGGGGCATGGTCCATCAAAGAGGACTCTCCAGCCATCTCTGACATGGGCTCTTTTTTTCAATCTGACTCCATGTGTAACCCATCTCCTTGCAGTCAGCCTTGAGGCCTTGACGCCAGGTGTTTCTTGGTCTTCCTCTCTTCCTTTTCCCTGACGGTTCCAGGTGAGGGCTTGCCTGGTGGTGTTAGATGCAGTCTTGCGGAGGGTGTGACCTATCCAGCCCCAGAGTCTTTTCATGATTTCTTGATGAGCACGGAGTTGGAAAGTGGGCTGCTATAATGTGTTGTTGCTGGCTGTGTTTGGCCAGCGGATTTGGATAATTTTCCTCAGGCAGGTGTTGATCAAGGTCTGGACTTTGTTGTTGATGGTCACTGTTGTTCTCCAAGTTTCCGCTCCATTCAGATGGACCGATTTTATGTTGGTGTTAAAAAGACTGAACTTTGCAGCATTTGGTCATTGAAGCTCCATATTTTCTTTAGCTGAATGAAGGCAGCCCTTGCTTTGTCGATTCTTTCATTGACGTCTGCACCTCCCTACTTGTCTGACACTGCCCAGATGGTTGAAGGCCTAAACCTAGTGACTGCAGTTGTGCTGGCTGTGAGATCATTCAACATTTTGGTTTTTCCCCTGTGAATGTTAAGGCCAAGTTGTGCTGATATAGCTGCCACATTGTCTTCTGTTGCAGATGAGTATGGGAGAGTTGGATACCATGAGCATTGGAGGACACGGAGATCTAGACAGTCCAGTATACAATCTCTTCTATAATAGAACAAATTCAATGGGGTATTTCGTTCCGATGTTAGGTTCAAGGTAATATACACAGTACTAAGAACACCTTAGGTCACCAGGAGCAATGCTCATTGAAACAAGAGTCCTCACCTTTTCAAAAGTGGCATGCTTCATCATCTGGCCTGCTCCTCGTAGGGCTAGCACTACAATTCCCAGTGGGCCCCTCGAGGGGAGCACTTTGTGGTAGATCTTTTGATTTGTTGAAAAGGACTGGGTGTATGGGTGTGTACCAGTACCTAAATAGGACGATTGTATTAAGGTGGGTTAAAAATGACTATAAATGCGGTCTAATTAGGGATAATGGATCTATATCAAAGTAAAAAAAATTAAAAAAACATTTGAGGAACCAGCAGAAATAATGGTCCCAGTTTCTACTAAGAATAACCACTCTGGTACAAGGTTTCGTGCCTCTTCTGGCCCTAAGGATCCAATGGCATTTCACTAAGACATATCAAGATACAACCTGGTCTTCGCTAGGGAGGGGACCCTAATCTATTAGTCAAAAGACAGTGGTTCACACCACTGTGAAGAACACCAGATAAATTGGCTAAATCACCAGCTTATTCTCCTATTTGTAGGTTGTAGTTCCAAGACTCAATGAGTTTGTGTTGCCCACAACTGTTTTCAAAATTTTGCTTTGTCAGAAAATGCACCACTCTGCATCTGTGCTCTGTATATCTCGGACAAAAGCAGAAGCCAACATTCTTTTCCCCTTTGTTCTTATGGAACTCTGGGAAGTCTACATTTGAACCTACTCACAATTGTCACAAATGTAAATTAGCAGATCTTCAGAAATTATTTTGTAATACTGCAGGCATTGGAGAGGAGAGTGAGAAACTGGGAAGTACTTCTTATATGAAAACATTTCACAATTTTCTAGAAAAGTAAAGTCATACAACATGTCCATCTGAAGTGTACCCATAATGTGCTTCAACACTTGCAAACTAAGTAGTTTCTTAGCTAAAAAACTCTCTGGGAATTTTGACATAAATGCAATGTAAGCTATGCAAGATGAATGTTACATTTTAGGACAATGAAAAATATCCATATTTGAAAGTACATTTTTTGAGGATTATGATGGTGCCCAAACAAATTCTAAGATGCTTTTTTTTTTTTTAAATCTTTTTTATCAGCATTTTGCTTGTTATGCAGTTACATCAGGGTGACCAGGTCACATACATTAAGCGAATGTAAGGGTTGTATGTCGGAACAACGAGTTCCTTTACAACCCCTACCTGAACAACGTGGTCTGTACTACGACCGCATCTTAACCATGACTAGCTTTACCACAATATTTTGTGGTAAAGGCATGCATCGTAAACAGCTATCCGTGGGTGATTTTACCACCCTCCTCCTTCTTCCCCTGAGCCCTAAATACATCCCCCCCAACCTCCTTAAAACAAGCCGGATCTCCCCCACCCCCTAAAAGCTAATCTGTACCCCTCCCACCCCCTAAAAACTAACCAGAGCCCCTCCACCCCTAAAATCTAACTCAAACCCCTCCCACCACCTGAAAACGAACCCAAATCCACCCCCTAAAAACTAACTTGAACCCCTCCCACCGCCTAAAAACGAACATGAACCTCCCCTCCACCCTGAACCCCTCTTACCTGTTCCTGTCCGACGTTCATATGAACTCCGCTCTGCCCGAACACTAGACCGACTTAGCCTTAACCACGCATGTGCGTGTTTAAGGCGAAGTTGTTCAGGCAAGTCGTCGTTCGGCTTGCGTGCCTCCAGGACTCGTTGAGGATGTTTCCCGAATGAAGGCGAGAAAAGAAAGAGAACAAAAGAAAAACAAGACTATTTCATATAGTTTGCAAAATTAGCATACTGCTTAGTCCTTCAGGCTCATGCCTTTTAAATTCAATTTACTGTTCTGTGCCTTGTTGAGAACCAACTTGTTTGAGGAGCACATCAGATTTGCGAATGACATGTTCCTTACAATATAAACTGCTTAGACTATTTTTTTAATAAACATAGTAAACCAATAACCGCTGACTTCTGGGGTCAAATTCTACATAAATCATCTTTTATTTTTATTATCCATTGGTTAAGATTATACAGAGCGTCGGGGGGGGATAAGGGGGCACGGGTCTCTTAGGCATGTCCAACTTTTTTAGCTTTGAGCCTCGGGTACAGGCCCAACAGGAAAACTTTTGCTCTGCACGACCTGGATCGTGCCAAAACCTCATTCAAGATCTCTATAATTTTCAGCCTGTAGGCCTGCGCAACCAGGCATTCCCAAATCATATGTGCAAAGCCGGCATCTATCGTTTTGCACCTCTGGCATTGCTGATCCTCCACTCCGTACATGATATTGAGCCTATGTGGTGTGAGGTAGGTCGTATGTCATACTTCATTGTGTAAATTTGAAGTTGGCATTGTGGGAGATTTTCTTTGGGCTTTCCAGAGCCTTTTTCCATTCCACCTCAGTCAAACTCTCACCCACAAGGGGTTGTCATTTCGCCTGTATGTGAGCCAAGGGCTGTTCTGTCAGGACAGTTATTGCAACATACACCTATTTTACCAGATACCTCGCTGACCCAATTGTCACCATTGCTTGTAGGGTAGTATGCGTTAGGTTCGCGAGAGTCCCCTACCCTTAATGTGTTAAAGGTTTCCTGCATGGTGTGGTAGTTTAAAAACAGCCCAGGTGATAAGTCCTGATACTCCAGGAAGTCCGTCAGAGGGAACAATTCCCCATCTTGGTAGCAATCCTGGACAGTAGTCGCCCCCACCGCTGTCCACTCCCTCAGTTGGCACTGTGTGAAGGGGGAACCGTCTCCTATCCGTGGTAACCCTGGTGCATATAGGGGGGTCCCCACTGCTTGTCTAGTGCATCGATCCCAACCTTTGAAGGCCACTTGTAGCAAAATCCCTGTGTTTTTTCTTGGTGTTTTGGGTTTAGAATCCTGGTAAGGAGATTTCAATGGGGAAGCTCTCCTTGTAATTCCGGTGTCTCTAAGCCCCTCTCATCCAACCATTGGGCCAGCCACTGGAGTTGTGCTGCTAGGTAGTATGCTTCAAAATCTGATGCTACCAGGCCACCTGCTGTCATAGGTCATTGTAAAACTGTCAGGGATACCCTATTCCGCCCTCCATCTCAAATCAGCTCCCTGACCAATGTGTCCATATTCCTAAACCATCTCTGAGGGACTACTACCGGGAGATTACCAAAGTAGTACAACAATCTCGGAAGGATAACCATTTTAGAAAGCGCTATCCTGGCCAAAACCGAAAGTTTGAGAGAGCGCCAGAATGACACATTCGTCTTTAATGTGTGGAGCTCTTGCCCAAGGTTCCCCTCCAGAAGATCTACCTGCTTACGGAACACCTGTATACCAAGTTAGCTAACGGGACTCGAGTCCTAGTAGATTTGAACGGAAGGTCCCTAGGGCCTCAGCGGGAATACCTGGGTCTTTCGAGCATTGATCAGGATCCCGGATAGACTCGCAAATTCCTCCAAAATGCCACAGGCTTGAAATATGCCCCGGGCGCCATACCTGATATATAAAATTTGTCATCCGCATACAATGAGACTATATGCGTTTGTCCATCTAGTAGTAGCCGTGTCTCATCCCTTCTTGCCTGAAGCGTTCTGTGAGTTGTTCAATTACCAGAGCGAAGAGCAGAGGCGATAGTGGGCAGCCCTGCCCAGTCCCTCGGTGTATGGCATATGAATTGGAAACCACTCCGCCTGCACGAACCCTAGCCGAGGGGTCTGTATAAAGTAGGCGGATCCACCTCAGTCATCTGTCACCTAATCCCATGCTCTTTTTGACTTGCAGCAGAAAGTCCCAACGTAAGGAATCAAAAGCTTTTCCAGGTTGACCGCCATCACCACTGCATCTGGATATGCCGAAAAACCTTGATGTAATAGAACATGATACAGCCTTTTCAAGTTCTCAGAGTTCGACCTAGTCAGGATGAACCCATTCTGATCCATGTGGACCAAGTGTGGCATGTGCGGCAGTATCCTTGTGGCTAAGACCTTGCTTAGCAGTTTGAAATCCAAGTTCAACATTGACAATGGGCGGTAATTTGCCGTGCCCGCCAGGTCCAACTTAGTTTTAGGTAGTGGGACCACTAACACCTCTCGCGTGGAAGACAGCAGTTGGCCCACCCGCAGTGAGGCAGCATACATTTTCTCCAAGATGGAGGGGGTCATTATTGTTGCGTAGGTTTAATAAAACTCTGCTGGGAGTCCATCTGGCCCGGGGTCTTCCCTCTGGCCATCTCTTTGATTGCCAGGCCAATTTCCTGCGTAGAAATTGCAGCATCCAGCACTTCCTTGTATCCTGGTCTACTCCCTGTAACCCCAAGCCCTCCAAATAAGTCTCCATCTGTTCTTCAGACACCTCCCCGAGCTTCCCATACAAAGTTTCATAGTACTCTCTAAAAGTATTGTTAATGATTTTAGGCGATAAGACAGATTGGCCATCAGCTGTCCAAATACTAGGGATCAGGGAGCCTCATCCCTCCGGCCGAATCAGACATGCTAGTAATTTCCCTGCTTTCCCACCTTCCACATGCGGTCTTTCCTGATATGCTCGAAATTCCAGGAACCTCAAGTGTTCCAAGGCTTCATTATATCTACTCCTGGTGTCTTACAGTTGTCTCTTGGCCTAGTCATACACCCTAAGTCCACTGTCTGGAGCATGAATTTGAGCTTCCAGCGTCTGGAGTTCTCGGTTGATCTCCAGACGCATGCCCACTGTCTGTCCCATACAGTGGCCCTTCACTACTACCTTAAAGGCATCCCACTCTGTTAACGAGGTGCTTGCAGTGTCCTGGTTTAATTCAAAATGTCAAAATGGAGGCGAACAGCTACTGTCTAAAGCAGTCATCTTCAAGTAGGATGGGATCTAGCCTCCATCCTGGGATTGAAGCTCTCTCGGGCGTTGGGGAGAAACTCAGAAGTAGCGAACTGTGGTCTGAGATTGTATGCCCTAAATATTCTTCCCCAGTTATTGCTGACAAAAGTTGCATTGAGCATAGAAACATGTCTAGTCTGGTGTGCAGACCGTATAGTGGAGAGTAAGAGGAGTATTCCCGTTGTTGCTGATTTTATAGCCTCCACCTCTCCGGGAGTTCCTACCCGGTCATCCAGTCTCTGAGAGCCCTAGATGTCTCTGATGTTGCTGTACCACAAAGTGGGGAGTTAGACCTGTCCATGTCTGTCTGCTACACAGTTCTAATCTTCCTCCATCATCATATCACCTTCTGCTACTTACAAATGGGGTTTGGAAAGCTGTTGCAAGAAGTGTCTGATCTTGGTTTGCGGCATATATACTCCCAAGTGTCACTTCCCTTCCTTTCAATCTACCCTTGACTATAACATAATGCCTCTCTGGATCGATAATTGTATGTGTTGCATGGAAGGGAGTGCACGGCTTAACCTTCAAAAGGGTACCTCTTGCACATGCTGAATATGTGGTCGCAAACAGTTGTCCCTGCCACCTACGGCGGAGCCTAAAGGCTTCCTCGGCTGCCAGGTGTGTTTCCTGTACCATCACTGCATGCGCGCTTCTACGGCGTATGAAATTTAAAAAATAGTAGCGTTTAACTGGGGCGCCCATACTCCGAATATTCCAGGATAATAGTTTGACCTCTTCTATGTTTGGCTGCTTGGACAGAATTGTAAAGTGTATTCTCTTCCCCCTCTCCCTCTCCCTCACCCCATCCCATCCCGACTCGACCTCAATCTCTGGACTTTGTTATGTATAAAGGACTCAAGGGTAGGGAACAACAAACCCAATGTAATAACTCCCGATCCCAAGAGCTGTCTGGCAACCGGCAACTGCCCAAACCTGTGAACAAACAAGATTACGGTTAGAACGCTGCCTTCAGTTCCTCCGGCGGATCACTCTGGTGGAGGGGGTTGCGGAAAATTAAGGTGGGTCAGGGACGTTGATTCTGTCCTGGCTCATGATAATGGTGAGGGGGATGGCCATTACACTCCCAAGGATGCTACCAATTACTCTTCTCTAGATATCAGGCACCACTAAATTCCACTAAGTTTCTGGGCTTTCATATAATGTCATCCGCCGAACGCGGGTCACTTTCAGCTTGTCGAATTCAGTTTCTGTGGTATCATCAGTCAGATGTTGGGTCTCTCGGTTGTGAGGATGTATCTGCCAGTCTGTCTGATTTTTGCATGAACATTATCAGAGCTACTGCCTGCAGAACTGCTTTCCAGTTTTGTTGCGTTTGCAAGGATGTGAGTTTCCGCAGAGGAGTCGTTTTCTTTGTTCGACGCTGTCTGTTTGTGGCTGCTAGTTTCGTACCACAAGGACCAGGTTGGGGTTTGGCAAGGGCGCCCCATTTTCATACGCCTCTAGCCAGGACCATGTCTTCTCCAGTATTGGGGTGTCTCTCATAGATTCACATGCTTGAATATTCACAGTCGTCGAAGTGGGAGTCCCACAGTACATAAAGCAATAAGCCATATCTCTATATATATATATATATATATATATATATATATCGATATATATATCGATATATATAGATATATATATATATATAGAGAGAGAGATATAGATATATATATATATATAAACATTAGATATTTTAAAATAACATACAAAGTCAAAAGTACCATAGGATAACATTGACACATAGGAATGAATTGAAAAAGAAATCACTTTACTGACATATCCATGTCGTTTTTATAGTCCAAACTCCAGCCAATCAGGCGCAAACACCCTCTAGAACCTTCTCCTCAGACGCTCAGGTCCTCAGATTTTCTACCGCACGTCGTGTGAAGGGAGTCTCCCTGAGCTCTGCTCAGTTTTTTCTCTGGTTTTGGATATCTTCAGCTTTTCCTGATGTCTTCAAGTAAGAAGTCCCTTTTCCATCCTTGCGCTTCTTGTGGGAAGTTGAGGCTCTTTTCAGAGGACCCTCACGAGAAGTGTATATACTGCCTCTATCCAGACCATGAGGTAGGAAACTGCTAAATTTGCAGGACTTTTTCCCAGAAGACTCTAAAGGATAGAGAGGGCCGCCTCCTTCTGTGGCTACAGAAGTTGAAAGTCACAGATAATACTCTCTCTGACGCTGAAAGTGTGGCTTCTGGACGCACTGGAGCCTCCTCTAAGCATAGCAGTGTTCATGACTGGCCCTCCCCCTTTATTCAAAAGAGAAAGCTTCACCTTTTAGAGGTTGCTAAAGTGCCACTACACTCTGCTGCTACACCAATGCCCCTGAGATCTTACTCTCAGGCGTCTGTGGCTCTCCCAGCACATCTTTCCTCTCATAAACGTGCAAGATCGTCGACGGGCTCGTCGACTGTCACTCCGTCGATGAAATCTGCTGCTTCTACTACTTCATCGACGACGGTTACGACGGCTTCCAGCAGGTTCCTTATGCCGTCAACGGCGGCTTCGTCGACGCTATCTTCGTCGACGTTGGTTTGTGTCTCCTTGAAATCTCTCGTCGACGATTCCTATATATCTGAAAGAAACACGTTCGTTAGATTCCTCACCTTAGAATATCCCCAGGCATCAGACTGGATCCGGAAAGATTTTTGTAGCAATACCCCTTGCGCGTCGCTAGGCGTCATCTGCTGCTCCGCGTCCGTCGTTGGCGTCGTGCGCCGGAATGACGTCTGAGTACTTAGACGCCGCCCTTGTGCGCTGACGTCAGTTCTTCTTTTTTCCGCGGCAGTAAGCGCCGATCCGGGAAGAGCTTACCCCTAGTCACTTTTTGACTAACTTTTTGACCTCTTTTGGTTACTCGACTCGACATCTGGTGCCGGTAAGATGCCTGGATTCAAGCATTGTGACGCCTGTCACCTACTGATGTCGGTAACGGATCACCATCGCCGGTGCCTGTACTGCCTGGGGGCCGACCATGACGCGTAGTCGTGCCCCGACTGTCAGGCCTTGACGTCGAAGGCTAGGCGGGAGCGGTCCCGTAAGCTGCTCGAGCTTCGACACTCAGCTCCGCGTCGCTCTCGGTCCCGGTCCAGGAGGAGGTCCAAGGACCGTTCGCGGACCCAAATGCTTGAATCCAGGCATCCTACCGGCACCAGATGTCGAGTCGAGTAACCAAAAGAGGTCAAAAAGTTAGTCAAAAAGTGACTAGGGGTAAGCTCTTCCCGGATCGGCGCTTACTGGCGCGGAAAAAAGAAGAACTGACGTCAGCGGGCGAGGGCGGCGTCTAAGTACTCCGACTTCATTCCGGCGCACGACGCCAACGACGGACGCGGAGCCGCAGACGACGCCTAGCGACGCACAAGGGGTATTGTGTGAGAAGTTGGCCTGATATATGATGTCACTAATTCTAGTGTACACCTTGTATCAGTCCAAACATCCCTTATGTTGATTGGTTGTAAAGTCAACCTTATAGACCAGCTATCCTAGTGGTAGCATGGACAAGAGCAGTCTTAGGCTAAACTCTGAATGGCATGAGAAGCCAGCTGTTATACCATATGTAATCCCTTGAATACCAAATGAAAGGACACCACAACAGATGTATATAAAAATAGAATGTATTTATTCTAGTCAAACCCTCAGCACTCTTTGAGATTCGAGGTAAGTACAACACAGTCTTATTTAAGCATACATTAAGTCACACAGGTAAGTAATACAGTTAGGCCCTAGGGGCCACGCAAACCAAATACTAAGTAAGTGGTATAAGGACCACTGTCACGAACACAGGATAGGCCTAGGCCTAGGGAATCGCTGGGGCTACACTATACTACCAAAGGTTAGGAAGTGGGAGGCCCACGGGATTCAGGTGCAGAGTGGAAACACTCATGCGTAATGCGTAAAAGTCTATAGAATTACTAGCAGTTAGAAATGAACAGTTTTAGGACACTTCTGGTATAGCTAGAAAGTCGAGACTCTGAAACTAGACCCTAGGATAGTCAATACCCTTGTGAGCACCGGAGTACTCAAGTTACCTAGCCTGCGGGTGCATAGGTGTGAACTTGCGTCGGGTTTCGTCGTGGACTTCTATGGATGCCTGAAGGAAAGTTGCTGACAGGCAGTCAGTGAAGAGTGTCCGGTGGATCCCAAGGAGGGGATCAAGAAGGAAGGAACCTGCAAGCAGAAGGGACAGAGTCTAGGTCACCAGCCAGGAGCCGGGAAGGAACCAGGAAGGAACCAGGCGATGTCGTGAAGATGCAGGTGAAGAGGTGAAGCTTGTCGCAGCAGCCACGGGTACCAGGAGACGTCGAGGACGACCAGGACCAGGAGGTGAGCTGTCCCACGAAGGCTCTTGCTGTCGGCGGCGTCGAAGTCGAGTCAGGACCCAACAAGCCTTGGCAAGCGGAACCCACGCAGGATGAAGGACTTGCTTCTGGTGCAGACCAGGAAGGTCTGGGGTGCTTCTATTTCACAGAGGAGTGGGTCCATGTCTGGAGGAGCCGGACCAGCAAGATGAAAGTAAAGGTTCGTCGTCGCAGAGGCTACTAGCCAACGGGCCAGCAACCAGACAACACGTCGAGCAACACAGGTGCAGAAGAGCCCCACGCAGAACACGTGAAGTGTGGGGAGCTGATCTTCTTTGCAGATGGTGCTCGGGAGTGGGGCTTCTCAATTTCCCAAGCACAGCCTCGAGGGAGCCTCGGAAGTCGCGCTAGTCCGTTACTAGCCACTTTTCCCAAGTCGCCGGTCCCACGTCCCTCGTCGCCTCCACGGGTCTCAGCTTCGCTGGAGATGTGGATCTGGTTCGTAGGTGTCTGAAAGTCTCGGCGCTGGTCAGTCTCTGCAGTCGTCCCTCGTAGGATTCAGTTGCAAAGCAAGCAGCGGTCGCTGGATGGTGCCTGGTTGCCCAGGGTGGTCACTCCTTGGCCACAAGGGAGATTTCTTCAGTCTTCTTCCTGAGGTCGAATGTCGAAGGTCCAGAGTTTCTGTTCAAGTTGCAGATTCAGGTTAATCTAATTTAGCAGGGCTCATCTAGCTACCAATATATTGAGCTAGTGGGCTGGGCTACCTGCAAGGTCCCTCCTATGGGTGGGACCAGGAAGGGGAGTGGCTACACCCCCTTTCCTTTGTCCAGTTTCGCGCCAGAGCTGGGGCTGGAGTGCCCCAGCGCCGGTTTGAACTGGACTATGCATGGGACACCATGTGTGCCCCAGGCAGTGTCTAGTTTCTTTCATCCCTCCCTGCCCCAATACACTAACTCCTGTCTGGGGTGGTGCTCGCACCTCCCAAGGCAGGAAACCTATTGTCCAAACCTCCCTCGCTGGAAGGACTCCCAGCAGCAGGAGGTCAGACTTGTGTCTGTGGCAGAAGCATCCATTTTGTGATGCTGGGGCTCTGGTTAACTTTAACCGGGTAAGTAGGTTTCAACATGTCTTCTCCCTCTAGAAGGGAGGAATAATATCCTCATCACCAGAAATGGTATGGGGGTATTATTCCAAAGTGTTAGACACCTTACACGACGTGTTTTGATAAAGCCAAACCATAGTTACCATAACCGTTTAAGATTATAAGGTACTTTAAGAGAATATGGTAGGCTATATCATAGAACAGCTATAAGGACATGGTTCCGAAAGCTGCAGACAGGCTCAGCTCATGCTAGAGCACCATCTCACATGTTACCAAGCACTCTGCCTCCAGGATTGTTAAGGCCTGCCATAGGAATGGCTGATAGGTACACATGTGTCTATATATAAGGTAGGTATAGGAATACTACACCTAAGCAAGGAGTGATTACACGACCTTGCCCCAGCGGAGTGATCAGCCAGTTGTGTCATAATGGAAGGCCAGGCCAGGGGTGGCATAATACATGCTGCAGCCCCTGGTAGGCCTAGGGTACACCTATGCCCTGGGTACCTAAGGTACACTGTACAGGGGCCAATAAGGTGATCCTATCCAATTGGGTTATGCACCTAAAGTACATAGTATTAGTTTAGAGAGAGAACAGCTGGGCTGTGGGTCTGATTAGCAGGCCCACAGCCACATCTAAGTCGATAACCAGTGAAGCAAAAGCAAAAAGTGGGGGTGAACATAGAAAGCAGACCCTACTCCTACATATTGCTACAAAAATCTTTCCGGATCCAGTCTGACGCCTGGGGATATTCTAAGGTGAGGAATCTAACTAACTAATGTTTCTTACAGATACATCGTTACCGAAGGTAAGTAACTTGTTCCTTCGTCGACGACGAAGAAACCTGTGGCTGTCCCGTCGACATCTAAATCTTCATCGACGATCAAGAAGAAGAGATCCCCTCGTCGACGGTGACTAAGGCTTCGTTGACGGCGGCTTCGTTGACGGCGGCTTCGTTGACGGCGGCTTCGTTGACGGCGGCTTCGTTGACGGCGGCTTCGTTGACGGCGGCTTCAACGACGGCGGCTTCAACGACGGCGGCTTCGTTGACGGCGGCTTCGTTGACGGCGGCTTCAACGACGGCGGCTTCAACGACGGCGGCTTCAACGACGGCGGCTTCAACGACGGCGGCTTCAACGACGGCGGCTTCAACGACGGCGGCTTCAACGACGGCGGCTTCAACGACGGCGGCTTCAACGACGACGGCGGCTTCGGCGGCGGCGGCTTCGTTGACGGCGGCTTCGTTGACGGCAGCTTCGTCGACGACGAAGAAACCTGTGGCTGTCCCGTCGACATCTAAATCTTCATCGACGATCAAGAAGAAGAGATCCCCTCGTCGACGGTGACTAAGGCTTCGTTGACGGCGGCTTCATTGACGGCGGCTTCATTGACGGCGGCTTCGTTGACGGCGGCTTCGTTGACGGCGGCTTCGTTGACGGCGGCTTCGTTGACGGCGGCTTCGTTGACGGCGGCTTCGTTGACGGCGGCTTCAACGACGGCGGCTTCAACGACGGCGGCTTCAACGACGGCGGCTTCAACGACGGCGGCTTCAACGACGGCGGCTTCAACGACGGCGGCTTCAACGACGGCGGCTTCAACGACGGCGGCTTCACGGACGGCGGCTTCACGGACGGCGGCTTCAACGACGGCGGCTTCAACGGCGGCGGCGGCTTCGGCGGCGGCGGCTTCGTTGACGGCGGCTTCGTTGACGGCAGCTTCGACGACGACGACGGCGGCTTCGGCAGTGGCGGCTTCGACGGTGGCGGCTTCGACGGTGGCGGCTTTGTCGACGGTGGCGGCTTTGTCGACGGTGGCGGCTTTGTCGACGGTGGCGGCTTTGTCGACGGTGGCAGCTTTGTCGACGGTGGCGGCTTTGTCGACGGTGGCGGCTTCGTCGACGGCAAGTGTGGGAGAGTAGGGTCTGCTTTCTATGTTCACCCCCACTTTTTGCTTTTGCTTTACTGGTTTACGACTTAGATGTGGCTGTGGGCCTGCTAATCAGACCCACAGCCCTGCTGTTCTCTCTCTAAATTAATACTATGTACTTTAGGTGCATAACCCATTTGGATAGGATCACCTTATTGGCCCCTGTACAGTGTACCCTAGGTACCCAGGGCATAGGTGTACCCTAGGCCTACCAGGGGCTGCAGCATGTATTGTGCCACCCCTGGCCTGGCCTTCCATTTTGACACAACTGGCTGATCACTCAGCTGGGGCAAGGTCGTGTAATCACCCCTTGCTTAGGTGTAGTATTCCTATACCTAACTTACATATAGACACATGTGTACCTATCAGTCACTCCTATGGCAGGCCTTGACAATCCTGGAGGCAGAGTGCTTGGTAACATGTGAGATGGTGCTCTAGCATGAGCTGAGCCTGTCTGCAGCTTTCGGAACCATGTCCTTATAGCTGTTCTATGATATAGCCTACCATATACTCTTAAAGTACCTTATAATCTTCGACGGTTATGGTAACTATGGTTTGGCTTTATCAAAACATGTCGTGTAAGGTGTCTAACACTCGGGAATAATACCCCCATGCCATTTCTGGGCATGAGAATATTATTCCCCCCTTCTAGAGGGAAAGACATGTTAAAATCATACTTCAACTGTTAGCCTCTGACCAAAGCCTCAGCATCACAAAATGGATGCTGCTGCCACGACACAAGTCTGACCTCCTGCAGCTGGGAGTGGTCCCAGCCAGGGAGGCCTGGACAATAGGTTTCCTGCTTGGGGAGGTGCTAGCACCTCCCCAGACAGCCTTTAGTGTATTGGGGCAGGGTGGGCTGAAAGGAATGAGACATGCCTGGGGCACACAAGGTGTTCCTTGCATAGTCCAGTTCAAACCGGCGCTGGGGCACTCCAGCCCCAGCTCTGGCGCGAAACTGGACAAAGGGAAGTGGGTGTAACCACCCCCTCCCAGGTCCCACCCATAAGGCGTGACCTAGCAGGTATCCCAGCCCCCCAGATTAGTATAAGAGTGGGAGTTGGGCCTCAAGACTTCAGATTATCCTGAACCTGCAAAACTGAACAGAAACTCTGGACCTTCGACATTCGACGAAAGAAGAAGACTGAAGAATCTCCCTTGTAGCCAAGGAGTGGCTACCCTGTGCAAACAGGCACCATCAAGTGACTACCCTTTGCTTTGTGAAACGTTCGACGAGGAACCGACTGCAGAGCCCGACCAGAGCCTTGATTTCCAGACTTCTCCGACCCTCATCCACATCTGCAGCAGAGCTGAGATCCGTGGAGGCGACGAGCGACGTGGGACCGGCTACCTGGGAAAAGTGGCTAGTAACTTACAGCGCAGCTTCTGAGGTACCCTCGAAGTTGTGCACCGGGGATTGAGAAGCCCCAACCCCAAGCACCATCTGCACCGAAGACCAGCCCCCCCCACTCCACGAGTCCTGCGTGGGGCCCTTCAGCATTTTCCTGCTTGCCGCGTCTGTCCGGTTGCTTGCCCGCTGGCTAGTGGCCTTTGTGACGACGCTCCCTGAAATCTTCTGCGCTGGTTTGGCTCCTCCAGACTGGCTCTCGCTTCTCTGCAAAGAAGAAGCACCCCAGACCTTCCTGGTCTGCACCAGAAGCAAGTCCCTTGTTCTTCGTGGGTTCCGCTTGCCAAGGCTTGGTGAGTCCTAGTCCAACTTCGACGCCGCCGACAGCAAGAGCCTTCGCGGGACAGCTCGCCTCCTGGTCCTGGTCGTCCTCGACGCTTCCTGGTCCTCCTGGCTGCAGCGACAAGCTTCACCTTCACCTGCAGCTCTTCACGACATCGCCTGGTTCCTTCCTGGTTCCACGTGGTCACTGGCTAGTGACCTTGACTCTGTCCCTTCTGCTTGCAGGTTTCTTCTCTTCTTGATCCCAGCCTTGGGATCCACCGGACACTCTTCACTGACTGCCTGTCAGCATCTTTCTTCAGGCATCCATAGGAGTCGACGACGAAAACGACGCATCTTCACCCCTATGCACCCGCAGCCTGTGGGCTAGGTAACTTGGGTACTCCGGTGCTCATCAGGATAGTGACTATCCTAGTGTCTAGTTTTCAAGTCTCAACTTCCTAGCTACTCCGGAAGTGTCCTAAATCTATCTCTTTCTAAACTGTAACATTGCTATTGACTTTTACGCATTACGCGTGAGTGTTTCCACTCTGCACACGAATCCCGTGGGCCTCCCACTTCCTAACTAACGCTAGTGTAGTGCAGCCCCAGCGATTCCCTAGGCCTAGGCCTATTCTATTTCCGTGACAGTGGTTCTTATACCACTTATTTAGTATATGGTTTGCGTGGCCCCTAGGGCCTAACTGTATTACTTACCTGTGTGACTTACTGTATGCATTAATAAGACTGTGTTGTACTTACCTCTAAACTCATAAAGAGTGCTGAGGGTTTGCTTAGAATAAATACACTTTATTTTATATATATATCTGTTGTGGTGTCCTTTCATTTGGTATTCAAGGGATTATATATGGTATCACAGCTGGCTTCACATGCCATTCAGAGTTTAGCCTAAGACTGCTCTTGTCCATGCTACCACTAGGATAGCTGGTCTATAAGGTTGACTTTACAACCAATCACCATAAGGGTATTTGGACTGATATAAGGTGTACACTATAACTAGTGACATCATACATCAGGCCAACTTCTCACATTGGTGAGCAGCGGTTGGGATCTGAGCTTGCTGTTGTAATACCATTGTAATCTTGAGATACTAAATTGAAAGATCACACAGATATTGTCTAGGTACATATAACATAGATTATTATACTTAAGTCCTACTGGACTTTGTAGTTGTAGGTTGAAGGGAATAACACACCCTGACTACAACTACTAGAAAGGTTTAGTAGATACAACTAGTGTAGGTAGGTGCACACACCACACCCTCACTAGATCATGCCTCTGGGAGGAGATCAAGTAGATGCTCTCTCAGGAGGGGCAGGTCTGCAGAAGACCCCCTCTAGGTATGATACCTTAACATTCCAGGAGATGAGACACTTGTGTACCTCCAGAGGAATAAAACAGGGTGCAAACCCTACCCTCCTTCAGTTAAGACAACTCCTAGAGGAGTATGATGCTCAGAGGGCATCTCAGGAAGGTGCCCTAGGCACAGAGGAGGGTCTACCCACCACAGAGGAGTCAGATGGGGCTTCAGATGGGGAGGTAGACAGCCAGAGCCAAGTAAAGAGACTTAGCCAGGCTAACTTAAGTTTACATGGGAGTTTGCATGGGGTCCCCCCATACAGACCCACAAGTAGACATTCACAGAGAAACAGGAGGGACAGATCCCCTTCAAGGGAATCCATCCACTCCCATGTCTCTAACATCTCTAATGCTTCCTCTCACAGGGGAATGACTTCACCTGAGAGAAAGGAGCATGCAGCCAGAATGAGGGAGGCTAATCTGAGGATTCAGAGGGAAGAACTTGCCCTTGCCAAAGAAAAGCTTGCTCTGGCTAGAGAACAAAAGTTAAGTGGGTTAGAACCCACTGGTGGCAGCAACATTCCTAGAGATAGAGACAGGCACTATGATAATAGAAACCTGAGCAAGATTGTCCCTCCCTACAAGTGTGGGGATGACATCCACAAATGGATAACTGCTTTGGAGAGAGCTTGCAAAGTACAGCAGGTACCCCAAAGTCAGTGGGCAGCTATCTTGTGGCTCTCCTTCTCTGAGAAAGGAAGAGACAAGCTCCTCACAGTTAGTGATGAGGATGCAGATAATTACACTGTCCTGAAGAGTGCTCTGATTGATGGGTTTGGCCTAACCACTGAACAATACAGGTTGTTGTTCAGGGATACCCAGAAGACACAGACTCAGGACTGGACTGACTTTGTAGATTGTGCCACTAAGGCTCTGGAAGGCTGGCTATTGGGAAGTAAGGTTAAGGACTATACAGGATTGTATAATTTGATCATGAGAGAACAAATACTTAACAACTGTCAAAACCAGCTATTGCATCAACACCTGATTGATTCTGATCTGACTTCTCCCCAAGAATTGGGAAAGAAAGCAGATAGATGGGTCAGGACTAGAGTTAAGCAGAAAAACCAGAACCAGGGCGGTGATCAGAAAAAGGCAGACCAGAAGGGTAATGAGCAGAAACAAAAAGACCAGAAGTCTTCACCAGGCCCCCAAAAGGCTCAGGGGGAGGGTGGTTCCAAAAAGGATAAGAAGAAAGATGGCCAAAAGAAACCATGGTGCAACTATTGTAAGTCTACCTCACATTGGTTTAGTGAGTGCACCAAAAAGGATAAGCCCCCAACCACCATTGCCCCTAAGGCAACTGTACCCCCTAGTTCAGCTGTAAGTAGTGGTTCCCAGCAAAAGGGTGTAGTAGGGTTAACCCTGGGAACTGAGGAGGACTCTGGCCTAGTCAGAGTACCTACTCAGGCTGTCCTGATCTGTGATGGGGACTTAGCTTTGTCCTCTACTGTAGGCCCCAGTAACCTGGGCAAGTACAGACAGACACCTTTTATCAACCAAAGAATGGCTCAGGCCTACAGGGACACTGGGGCTAGTGTCACAATGGTGACACCTGCTTTTGTGGACCCTGGACAGATCATACTAGGTGAGAATTACCTAGTGACCAACGCTAGCAATGCCACTACCTCCCATAGTGTGGCTATTGTTAACTTCTCCTGGGGAGGGGTAACTGGCCTCAAGAAAGTTGTTGTTAGTTCAGACCTTCCTGTAGAGTGTTTGCTGGGCAATGATCTTGAAACTTCAGTTTGGTCTGAAGTGGAGTATAGGACCCATGCAGAAATGCTGGGGATAGATGCACATGTCCTTGCTGTGACCAGGTCACAGGCCAAAAAGTGCAACACTGAACAAGTGCTGGATCCTGAAACTATGGACCAGTCACAATCCAAGAGAAAGAGCAGTAGGGTTAAGGCTGTGCCTTCCCCCCTGCCTCAGGTGGTGGATCAGCCCTCCCAGGAGGATGATTCGGAGAGCCCTGAAGGAACTGTCCTAGAAGAACTTGAACCTGATCAGGTTGAGTTTCTTGGGACAGGGGGACCTTCAAGGGCAGATCTGAGGCAGGCTCAATTAGACTGCCCCTCTCTTGAACCCCTCAGACAGCTGGCTGCTGCTGAGGCTGCAGGGAATGCTCAAGGTACCCATAGAGTGTATTGGGATGAAGGGCTACTGTACTCAGAGGCTAGAGACCCCAAGCCTGGTGCATCCAGGAGGTTGGTCATACCACTGAAGTTCAGAGGCTTCCTTCTAACCTTGGCCCATGATATTCCCCTTGCAGGACATTTAGGCCAGAACAAGACTTGGGACAGGCTTGTCCCTCACTTTCACTGGCCCCATATGTCAGAAGATACTAAGGAGTTTTGTCGCTCCTGTGTCACCTGCCAAGCCAGTGGCAAATCAGGTGGCACCACAAAGGCCCCCCTCATACCACTACCTGTGGTGGGGGTCCCCTTTGAAAGAGTGGGCATAGATATTGTAGGACCAATGGACCCACAAACAGCATCTGGGCACAGATTCATACTGGTGATAGTGGACCATGCCACCAGGTACCCAGAAGCAATTCCCCTGAGGACCACAACAGCCCCTGTTGTGGCAAGGGCCCTGCTTGGAGTATTCTCCAGAGTGGGCTTTCCAAAGGAGGTCATTTCTGACAGAGGTGCCAACTTTATGTCAGGATACTTGACTGCAATGTGGAAGGAGTGTGGTGTTAACTATAAGTTCACCACCCCCTATCACCCACAGTGCAATGGGCTTGTTGAGAGATTCAACAAGACCCTAAAGGGAATGATAAAAGGATTACCAGACAAGCTTAGGCGAAGATGGGACATCCTTTTACCCTGCCTTCTGTTTGCTTACAGAGAGGTCCCACAAAAGGGGGTTGGCTACAGCCCTTTTGAGCTTTTGTTTGGGCATCCTGTAAGAGGACCCCTGTGTTTGGTGAAGGAAGGATGGGAGAGACCTCTCAGACAACCCAAACTAGACATAGTGGATTATGTACTTGGTCTCCGCTCCAGGATGGCAGAGTATATGAAGAAGGCTTCTAAAAACCTTGAGGCAAGCCAAGAACTCCAAAAAGCTTGGCATGACCAAAAGGCTGTACTGACTGTTTACCAGCCAGGGCAGAAAGTGTGGGTGTTGGAGCCAGTGGCCCCAGCAGCACTCCAAGACAAATGGTCTGGACCCCACACTATTGTTGAGAAAAAGGGAGAAGTCACCTACTTGGTGGACCTTGGGACTCCCAGAAGCCCCCACAGGGTGCTTCATGTCAACAGATTGAAGGCATATGTTGACAGGGCAGACATGGGGCTACTCATGGCTACAGATGAGGGGCAGGAGGAAGAGAGTGACCCTCTCCCAGACCTGTTGACTCAGAACCCTGATGATGGCTCAGTTGATGGTGTGGTCTTTTCTGACAGCCTCACTGTCCATCAGCAACAGGACTGCAGGCAAGTTCTGCAGGCCTACAGACATATGTTCTCTCTGACCCCAAGTCAGACAAACTGGTGCACCCATGAGGTGGACACTGGTGAAGAGTAAAATCTACAGGCAACCTGACCATGTCAGGGACTGCATAAAAGTTGAGGTACAAAAGATGTTGGAGCTGGGAGTCATTGAACCTTCAGAGAGCCCTTGGGCTAGTCCTGTAGTCCTTGTGCCAAAACCTCACACCCAAGATGGTAAGAGAGAGATGAGGTTTTGCGTGGATTACAGAGGTCTCAATGCTGTCACTAGGACAGATGCCCACCCAATACCTAGGGCAGATGAGCTCATTGACAGACTGGCAGCTGCTAAGTTTTTGAGCACATTTGACCTAACAGCAGGCTACTGGCAAATCAGACTAGCTGAGAGTGCAAAGGCCAAAACTGCTTTCTCGACCCCAGGAGGACATTATCAATTTGTGGTAATGCCCTTTGGTTTGAAGAATGCACCTGCCACTTTCCAAAGGCTGGTGAATCAAGTCCTTACTGGGTTGGATGATTATTGTGCAGCTTATCTTGATGATATTGCTGTCTTTAGCTCCACCTGGGAGGATCACCTGGTCCACCTGAGGAATGTTTTAGAGGCCCTGCAAAAGGCAGGCCTCACTATCAAGGCCACTAAGTGCCAGATAGGGCAGAGCAAGGTTGTATACCTGGGCCACCTAGTTGGTGGGGGTCAGGTTCAACCACTGGAGAGCAAGATCCAGACCATAAAGGACTGGGCTCCTCCAACTACCCAGACTCAGGTCAGAGCTTTCTTGGGCCTGTCTGGGTACTACAGAAAGTTTGTTAAGAACTATGGGTCCATAGTGACACCACTTAATGACTTGACCTCCAAGAAGATGCCAAAGAAAGTTCAGTGGACAGCAAGCTGTCAAAAAGCATTTGATGACCTGAAGCAGGCCATGTGCAGTGCACCTATTCTGAAAAGTCCAGACTACTCCAAAGAGTTCATTGTCCAGACAGATGCTTCTGAGTTAGGTGTGGGAGCTGTTCTTTCACAACTGAATGTAGATGGTCAAGACCAGCCCATTGCTTTTATAAGTAGAAGGCTGACCCCTAGAGAGAAACGTTGGTCAGCTATTGAGAGGGAGGCCTTTGCTGTGGTTTGGGCCCTGAAGAAGCTAAGGCCATACTTGTTTGGCACTCACTTCAAGATTCAGACAGACCATAAGCCCCTCTTGTGGCTAAATCAGATGAAGGGTGAAAATCCCAAACTTCTTAGGTGGTCCATTTCCCTACAGGGGATGGACTTCACAGTGGAACATAGACCTGGGACTGACCATGCCAATGCAGATGGACTCTCCAGATATTTCCACTTAGAACATGAAGACTCAACTGGTCAAGGTTAGTTTAATGTCCCTAAGTTTGGGGGGGGGTTGTGTAGGAGAGTAGGGTCTGCTTTCTATGTTCACCCCCACTTTTTGCTTTTGCTTTACTGGTTTACGACTTAGATGTGGCTGTGGGCCTGCTAATCAGACCCACAGCCCTGCTGTTCTCTCTCTAAATTAATACTATGTACTTTAGGTGCATAACCCATTTGGATAGGATCACCTTATTGGCCCCTGTACAGTGTACCCTAGGTACCCAGGGCATAGGTGTACCCTAGGCCTACCAGGGGCTGCAGCATGTATTGTGCCACCCCTGGCCTGGCCTTCCATTTTGACACAACTGGCTGATCACTCAGCTGGGGCAAGGTCGTGTAATCACCCCTTGCTTAGGTGTAGTATTCCTATACCTAACTTACATATAGACACATGTGTACCTATCAGTCACTCCTATGGCAGGCCTTGACAATCCTGGATGCAGAGTGCTTGGTAACATGTGAGATGGTGCTCTAGCATGAGCTGAGCCTGTCTGCAGCTTTCGGAACCATGTCCTTATAGCTGTTCTATGATATAGCCTACCATATACTCTTAAAGTACCTTATAATCTTCGACGGTTATGGTAACTATGGTTTGGCTTTATCAAAACATGTCGTGTAAGGTGTCTAACACTCGGGAATAATACCCCCATGCCATTTCTGGGCATGAGAATATTATTCCCCCCTTCTAGAGGGAAAGACATGTTAAAATCATACTTCAACTGTTAGCCTCTGACCAAAGCCTCAGCATCACAAAATGGATGCTGCTGCCACGACACAAGTCTGACCTCCTGCAGCTGGGAGTGGTCCCAGCCAGGGAGGCCTGGACAATAGGTTTCCTGCTTGGGGAGGTGCTAGCACCTCCCCAGACAGCCTTTAGTGTATTGGGGCAGGGTGGGCTGAAAGGAATGAGACATGCCTGGGGCACACAAGGTGTTCCTTGCATAGTCCAGTTCAAACCGGCGCTGGGGCACTCCAGCCCCAGCTCTGGCGCGAAACTGGACAAAGGGAAGTGGGTGTAACCACCCCCTCCCAGGTCCCACCCATAAGGCGTGACCTAGCAGGTATCCCAGCCCCCCAGATTAGTATAAGAGTGGGAGTTGGGCCTCAAGACTTCAGATTATCCTGAACCTGCAAAACTGAACAGAAACTCTGGACCTTCGACATTCGACGAAAGAAGAAGACTGAAGAATCTCCCTTGTAGCCAAGGAGTGGCTACCCTGTGCAAACAGGCACCATCAAGTGACTACCCTTTGCTTTGTGAAACGTTCGACGAGGAACCGACTGCAGAGCCCGACCAGAGCCTTGATTTCCAGACTTCTCCGACCCTCATCCACATCTGCAGCAGAGCTGAGATCCGTGGAGGCGACGAGCGACGTGGGACCGGCTACCTGGGAAAAGTGGCTAGTAACTTACAGCGCAGCTTCTGAGGTACCCTCGAAGTTGTGCACCGGGGATTGAGAAGCCCCAACCCCAAGCACCATCTGCACCGAAGACCAGCCCCCCCCACTCCACGAGTCCTGCGTGGGGCCCTTCAGCATTTTCCTGCTTGCCGCGTCTGTCCGGTTGCTTGCCCGCTGGCTAGTGGCCTTTGTGACGACGCTCCCTGAAATCTTCTGCGCTGGTTTGGCTCCTCCAGACTGGCTCTCGCTTCTCTGCAAAGAAGAAGCACCCCAGACCTTCCTGGTCTGCACCAGAAGCAAGTCCCTTGTTCTTCGTGGGTTCCGCTTGCCAAGGCTTGGTGAGTCCTAGTCCAACTTCGACGCCGCCGACAGCAAGAGCCTTCGCGGGACAGCTCGCCTCCTGGTCCTGGTCGTCCTCGACGCTTCCTGGTCCTCCTGGCTGCAGCGACAAGCTTCACCTTCACCTGCAGCTCTTCACGACATCGCCTGGTTCCTTCCTGGTTCCACGTGGTCACTGGCTAGTGACCTTGACTCTGTCCCTTCTGCTTGCAGGTTTCTTCTCTTCTTGATCCCAGCCTTGGGATCCACCGGACACTCTTCACTGACTGCCTGTCAGCATCTTTCTTCAGGCATCCATAGGAGTCGACGACGAAAACGACGCATCTTCACCCCTATGCACCCGCAGCCTGTGGGCTAGGTAACTTGGGTACTCCGGTGCTCATCAGGATAGTGACTATCCTAGTGTCTAGTTTTCAAGTCTCAACTTCCTAGCTACTCCGGAAGTGTCCTAAATCTATCTCTTTCTAAACTGTAACATTGCTATTGACTTTTACGCATTACGCGTGAGTGTTTCCACTCTGCACACGAATCCCGTGGGCCTCCCACTTCCTAACTAACGCTAGTGTAGTGCAGCCCCAGCGATTCCCTAGGCCTAGGCCTATTCTATTTCCGTGACAGTGGTTCTTATACCACTTATTTAGTATATGGTTTGCGTGGCCCCTAGGGCCTAACTGTATTACTTACCTGTGTGACTTACTGTATGCATTAATAAGACTGTGTTGTACTTACCTCTAAACTCATAAAGAGTGCTGAGGGTTTGCTTAGAATAAATACACTTTATTTTATATATATATCTGTTGTGGTGTCCTTTCATTTGGTATTCAAGGGATTATATATGGTATCACAGCTGGCTTCACATGCCATTCAGAGTTTAGCCTAAGACTGCTCTTGTCCATGCTACCACTAGGATAGCTGGTCTATAAGGTTGACTTTACAACCAATCACCATAAGGGTATTTGGACTGATATAAGGTGTACACTATAACTAGTGACATCATACATCAGGCCAACTTCTCACAGCAAGTCTTTCGTCCACGCCAAATTTTGCATCTCTTCCATTGGTGCCTGTTTCTACGCCAATGCCTGCTTCTGTCGATGATTCACTCCTGCAGCGTCGTAACGCTGTTTTGGATTCCATTACAGTGCCACCAGCCACTCAACCACCGCCACAACTGTTTCCCTCTGGCAAGGAGGATGATTCTGCCTTGGATGATGACATACATACCACATTCCGGGCTGCTCGCAGTCCATCCGAACTTTTCATAAAGTGTCAAGATTTCGACGTTGAGGACCAGGAGGACCGTTATTATCAGGAGGAAGAGGACCTCCTGCGCAGATTCCGATGGCACAGTTGCCATTATCCCTCATTTCTAATCTCCAATTTATGCTGCAGGATTACAACCGCCGTTTCCCACCTTCTTCCCACGGCTCGCCACGAGAAGCGCCTCCGAACACTCCAGCTCCTCCTCTGCCGGTGGCGGAACCAACACCATCCGTCCCTTTACTAGTACCTCCTACAGAGGGTGACGCTGACGTCCTTCCGGTTAGTGAAGACTGTGAACTCCTGTGTGATGATGATGATACTATGGCTGATTGGGACGATTACCAGTTCAATTCGCCGTCTCCGCCTCCGGGGTCACCAGTGAATTCTCCTCCTGTTGATATCACAGGTTTCCATCAATTGATGGAAAGCTCGGCACAGCGTTTTCATCTCCCAATGGTAGTGAGAGAGGAGGATTGCTTTTTATGATTTTAAAACTCAGCCGCAGAAGCAAGTTCGGGCTGTGCCCATAGTCTATTTCATCTGGAACGAGGGTATGAAATTGATGAAAACACCAAATTCAATTCCTGCAGTTCTCCCGCGGTTGGAGAACAAATATAAGGCTCCAGACTCTTCTCCTGCTTGCCTGGTATCCCAGCCAAAGCCGGATTCTGTGATAACCCAGGCGGCACAACGTCGCTCAAAGAATCAGTCTTTTTCGCTTACCTCTCCACTTGACCGTGATGGGCGTCGCTTGGATGCCATTGGAAAAAAAAATTCAACCATGGCCACTACAACTGTCAGAGCAGCGGATTCCCTAGCCATCTTGGGTCGCTACGACCGCCAAATGTTTTCCGACATGGCTGCTTTCATCAACCTCCTCCCAGAGCCCTCTAGAGCGGACGCCTTAAAGATTCTTCAGGAGGGAGAAAGAGCATCTTCGGAGGTCGATTGCTCTGTGGATATTGCCTCAACTGGTTTTCGCCAGCTAGCTGGGGCAGCTGTTCTAAGGAGGCAGGGTTGGCTTTGCTCTACTTCTTTTCGCCAGGATGTCCAGGCGAAAATCCTTGACATGCCCTTTGATGGGGAGTCGCTGTTTGGCCAGTACGTGGATGAGGCGCTCCAAACAATAAAAAAAGGACACGGAAACAGCTAGTTTCCTTGGCACGCTGCAGTTTAAAAGACAGCCTTTTCGGGGTGCTCGAGGACGCAGCACCAACTCCTCCTTTCGTGGCGGATCAACACAATACCGCCCATACAATCAAGGAAATCAGCGTTTTTCCTCCCAGATTCCACAGTCTTATCGACAACAGACTAACAAGTCCTACAGGGGAAAGTCTAACTATCGGGGAACCTCTTCCAAGAAACAATGACTTTCTTTGCTTACACCCCCCTCCTCTCAAGGCCCCCCCTATCATAGTTGGAGGACGAATCTCGAAATTCTTTTCAAATTGGTCGCTAATAACTTCAGACTGTTGGGTATTGGACATTGTTTCAAAAGTCCATGCTCTGGAATTTGTCAAATTCCCTCGGAACTCCCCCCAACCGGTCCTCCTCCCGCTCATCTCAAGGAGCTTTTCCAACAAATCAAACTAATGCTCAAAAAAGGGGCCATCGAAGTGGTTCCAAAGACTCAGAGGGGGCTGGGTTTCTATTCCCGTTTTTTCCTCGTGCTAAAGAAGTCTGGAGAGTGGCGCCCTATCCTCGACCTGAGAGCTCTGAACAAGTTTCTAAAGGATCAGACTTTCCGCATGCTTACTCTGAGGGAAATTCTTCAGCTCCTCTCTCAAGACGACTTCATGTCGACAATCTATCTTCAGGATGCCTATTTCCATGTGCCGATTCTACCACGCCACAGAAAATACCTGCGCTTCCGTGTAGGCCAGAGAGACTTTCAATTCAGAGTCCTGCCCTTTGGGCTCCGCTCCGCCCCCAGGTCTTTACGAAGGTCCTCGCCCCGGTGGTGGCCTAGCTACGATTAAGGGTGCATGATGGTAAGACTGAGACTTGAGATGCCTGATGGTAAGACTGCGACTTGATTGGACAATCGTCCAAATATGGGAAGATTTGAATGCCTCCTAGACACTCAGTTTTGTCGGACTCTGTTCCAATCTCTGGGACTGTCATTCAACATACAAAAATCTCAGTTCACGCCAGCTCTTCACAGAACTTTCCTAGGCGCTACTCTCAATACCTCCATGACCATGGCTTTTGTTTCCGACGACCGGCAGAAGCGGATCCTGCAGCTCGCAGCTCACATCAGATCAAAACGGTCCGTTTCAGTCCGCATCTTGAAGTCCTTTCTGGGGATGGCGTCCTCCTGCATTTCTTTGATCCCACATTGCAGACTGAAGGGTCGTCCAATTCAGGAAGAACTGGACAAGCAGTGGCGTCAGGTGTCCGGTTCATTCAGCGACCGGATCTTCGTCACCGCTCGCATGGAACAAGCTCTGCGCTGGTGGATGCAACCTCGCAACATCCCAGCCGGCACTTGCTTCTTGACAAAGGGTCCAGAGCTCGTCCTTACCACGGATGCCTCCCTGGAAGGGTCACCTTCAAGGATTGTCCATCAAAGGCAAGTGGAATCTGTCCCAACGTTCTTGGCACATCAACAGGCTAGAACTGATGGCGATCTTCCTTGCACTCAAATCGTTCCGACATCTGCTTCAAGGGGAATCAGTGCTCATTCAAACAGACAACACCACGAGCATGCACTATCTAAACAAGCAGGGCGGTACCAAATCTCCGCTGCTTTCCCAGCTAGCTCAGAAGATCTGGGATTGAGCCATACTCAATCAGATCATGCTAACAGCAGTCCACCTACCAGGCATTTCCAGCATTCTGGCGGACTCTCTCAGCAGGTCTGCGTCATCGACCCACGAGTGGGAGTTGCATCAGCCGACTCTGGACTTCGTCTTCAGCCTCTGGGGTCACCCGGGCTTGGATCTCTTTGCAACTCCACAGAACAGCAAATGCCAGTCGTACGCAAGTTGGCTTCCCCACAGCGGGTCGTGCGGGAATTCGATGGACTGGTGCAAGATATTTGCCAATGCTTTTCCGCCAATCCTGCTGGTACCTCGAGTGTTGTGGAAAATGCGGAGACAACCATGCCACATTATCCTGATTGCTCCCCGGTGGCCTCGGCAGGCATGGTTCTCGGCGTTACTGCTCCTCTCACAATGCGAGCCCATCCTTCTTCGCCCCCGGCCGGACCTTCTCATGATGAACAACGGTTGGATCTGCCATCCGAACCCCAGTTCGCTCAAATTGTCGGCCTGAAACCTGATCACCTTGAATTTGCTCACTTAAATATTTCGCCTGCCTGCAGAGAGGTTCTTGCCAGGGAGCGGGCGCCTTCCACGGTGAAGACCTACAAACTAAAGTGGAAACGCTTCTGCCATTGGTGTTCGTCTGCTAACATCCACCCAGTGCACGCCTCTCCGGCACAACTTCTGCCTTTCTTTTTGCAGTTGGCACAGTCAGGACTTTCTCATTCCACTCAGTCTTTTTGGCAGCAATTTCTGGTTTTCGCCAGGACGTCTCTTCCTCTCTCTAATCGTCTAGAGTGATTCAACAGTTCTTTAAGGGATTGTTCCGGATGTTTCCACCCATTCGGCCCGCCCACATGGCGTCTTAACATCGTATTGGCGCAACTTATGAAGGCGCCCTTTGAGCCAATCCACTCAGCAGATTTTAAATTCTTGACCTGAAAGGTTGCCCTCCTGCTTGCTCTGACTTCCTCACGTCGAGTGAGTGACATTCACGCCTTCACAATCCAGCCTCCATTCCTCCAATTTAAATCGGACTGTTATCCTTCGAACTAACCCAGCTTTCATGCCGAAGGTGCCGTCCGACTTTCATTTTAATGAGCCTGTGATTTTAAAAACCTTTTTTCCTCATCCGCAATCTCCAGCGGAACAGAGTCGGCATTCTTTGGACTTAAAGAGATGCCTCAAATTTTATATTAGCAGAACGGCACCCTTTCGCCAATCTGACCAACTGTTCGTTGCCTATGGACGAACCTGTAAGGGACATTCTGTTACCAAGCCAACCATTGCACGTTGGATTTCTTCAGCGATATCATTCTGCCATCAGAAGGCTGGCAGGCCTCTTGATTCCGGAGTGAGGGCGCATTCTACAAGGGCGATGTCCTCCTCTACTGCCTTATTTGCTGGTGTGCCGATTCATCAAATCTGCCGGGCAGCTACGTCGTCCAGCAGGCACACTTTCACGAGGCACTACTGCCTGGAGGCGATCAACGAAGCCGATACAGCAGTGGGCCAAGCAGTTCTTCGTAATCTTTTCAAATAAGGTGAGCCTCTGTTACTTCCCTCCTCCTTGGGTTGTTATCAGTTTTGTGATTCTGTGATGCTATGTCATTGTATTTCATGCAACTTTGATACTGCCTCTTCAGGCTGCAGAGTACTGCTCACTATTCTATTCAAGCATGTGAATCTATGAAAGACACCCCAATACTGGAGAAGAACAAATGTTACTTACCTGTAAACTGTGGTTCTCCAGTATTGGTGTCTGTCATAGATTCACATGCGACCCACCCTTCCTCCCCTCAGAGGCTCTCTTCTCCTCATAAGACTCTTTTGTCACTCTTGTGCTACGAAAATCTGAGGGCCTGAGCTTCTGAGGAGAAGGTTCTAGAGGGCGTTTGCGCCTGATTGGCTGGAGTTTGGACTATAGAAACGACATGGATATGTCAGTAAAGTGATTTCTTTTTCAATGCATTCCTATGTGTCAATGTTATCCTATGGTACTTTTGACTTTGTATGTTATTTTAAAATATATAATGTGTGTGTATATATATATCTCTGTGTGTGTGTATATATATATATTCACTGAAAAAACCATAGGTTTCACACATGTTATAGTTAGCTGTACATTTCACTCGTAAAAAACCAATGAAATTCCCCCGTTATAGTTAGTGCAGGCAACTATAACTCACGCGACCGCAATCCTCTGCTGATGCCAATACTGTATTTAGACACTTATTTGCCCATGTCTTCTTCCATTAAATTTTAGCTATACATATATTACAAATATTTTTTTTTCATAAAGACACATATGTCATCAGCAGAAGATTGCGGTCACGTGAGTTATAGTTGCCTGCACTAACTATAACGGGGGAATTTCATTGGTTTTTTACGAGTGAAATGTACAGCTAACTATAACATGTGTGAAACCTATGGTTTTTTCAGTGAATTTGCAAGGTTTTTTAAATGCTAATTCCTAACTATAACGTGTGTGAAACCTATGGTTTTTTCAGTGAATTTGTACGGTTTTTTAAATGCTAAGTTACTTTACGCCATTCGTGGCGTGTGTAGGAAGGTGGATATCTGACTATGGTTACCCCCAACTTTTTGCCTAGTGTCTAGCTGGTTTTTCGACTTAGTTGGCCTGAGATCCTGCCATTCAGGGTCTCAGGCTGTCTGCTCTCTCTGTAAAATGGACTCCATGTACCCTAGGTACATAACCAATTGGTAAGGATCACCTTATTGGACCCTGTACAGTGTACCCTAGGTACCCAGGGCATAGGTGTACCCTAGGCCTCCCAGGGGCTGCAGCATGTATTATGCCACCCCTGGTCTGGCCTTCCAATCAGACACAACTGGCTGATCACTCAGCTGAGGCAAGGTCGTGTAATCACCCCTTGCTTAGGTGTAGTATTCCTATACCTACCTTATATATAGACACATGTGTACCTATCAGTCACTCCTATGGCAGGCCTTAACAATCCTGGAGGCAGAGTGCTTGGTAACATGTGAGATGGTGCTCTAGCATGAGCTGAGCCTGTCTGCAGCTTTCGGAACCATGTCCTTATAGCTGTTCTATGATATAGCCTACCATATACTCTTAAAGTGCCTTATAATCTTAAACGGTTATGGTAACTATGGTTTGGCTTTATCAAAACATGTCGTGTAAGGTGTCTAACACTTTGGAATAATACCCCCATACCATTTCTGGTGATGAGGATATTATTCCCCCCTTCTAGAGGGAGAGACATGTTAAAATCCTACTTTGCTGTTTAACTCTAACCAAAGCCTCAGCATCACAAAATGGATGCTGCTGCCACAGACACAAGTCTGACCTCCTGCTGCTGGGAGTGATCCCAGCCAGGGAGGCCTGGACAATAGGTTTCCTGCTTGGGGAGGTGCTAGCACCTCCCCAGACAGCCTTTAGTGTATTGGGGCAGGGTGGGCTGAAAGGAATGAGACATGCCTGGGGCACACAAGGTGTTCCTTGCATAGTCCAGTTCAAACCGGTGCTGGGGCACTCCAGCCCCAGCTCTGGCGCGAAACTGGACAAAGGGAAGTGGGTGTAACCACCCCCCTCCCAGGTCCCACCCATAAGGCGTGACCTAGCAGGTATCCCAGCCCCCCAGATTAGTATAAGAGTGGGAGTTGGGCCTCAAGACTTTAGATTATCCTGAACCTGCAAAACTGAACAGAAACTCTGGACCTTCGACATTCGACGAAAGAAGAAGACTGAAGAATCTCCCTTGTAGCCAAGGAGTGGCTACCCTGTGCAAACAGGCACCATCAAGAGACTACCCTTTGCTTTGCGACCGTTCTACGAGGAACCGACTGCAGAGCCCGACCAGAGCCTTGACTTCCAGACTTCTCCGACCCTCATCCACATCTGTAGCAGAGCTGAGATCCGTGGAGGCGACGAGCGACGTGGGACCGGCTACCTGGGAAAAGTGGCTAGTAACTTACAGCGCAGCTTCTGAGGTACCCTCGAAGTTGTGCACCGGGGATTGAGAAGCCCCAACCCCAAGCACCATCTGCACCGAAGATCAGCCCCCCACACTCCACGAGTCCTGCGTGGGGCCCTTCAGCATTTTCCTGCTTGCCGCGTCTGTCCGGTTGCTTGCCCGCTGGCTAGTGGCCTTTGTGACGACGCACCCTGAAATCTTCTGCGCTGGTTTGGCTCCTCCAGACTGGCTCCCGCTTCTCTGCAAAGAAGAAGCACCCCAGACCTTCCTGGTCTGCACCAGAAGCAAGTCCTTTGTTCTTCGTGGGTTCCGCTTGCCAAGGCTTGGTGAGTCCTAGTCCAACTTCGACGCCGCCGACAGCAAGAGCCTTCGTGGGACAGCTCGCCTCCTGGTCGTCCTCGACGCTTCCTGGTCCTCATGGCTGCAGCGACAAGCTTCACCTTCACCTGCAACTCTTCACGACATCGCCTGGTTCCTTCCTGGTTCCACGTGGTCACTGGCTAGTGACCTTGACTCTGTCCCTTCTGCTTGCAGGTTTCTTCTCTTCTTGATCCCAGCCTTGGGATCCACCGGACACTCTTCACTGACTGCCTGTCAGCATCTTTCTTCAGGCATCCATAGGAGTCGACGACGAAAACGACGCATCTTCACCCCTATGCACCCGCAGCCTGTGGGCTAGGTAACTTGGGTACTCCGGTGCTCATCAGGATAGTGACTATCCTAGTGTCTAGTTTTCAAGTCTCAACTTCCTAGCTACTCCGGAAGTGTCCTAAATCTACCGTTTTCTAAACTGTACCATTGCTATTGACTTTTACGCATTACGCGTGAGTGTTTCCACTCTGCACACGAATCCCGTGGGCCTCCCACTTCCTAACTAACGCTAGTGTAGTGTAGCCCCAGCGATTCCCTAGGCCTAGGCCTATTCTATTTCCGTGACAGTGGTTCTTATACCACTTACTTAGTATATGGTTTGCGTGGCCCCTAGGGCCTAACTGTATTACTTACCTGTGTGACTTACTGTATGCATTAATAAGACTGTGTTGTACTTACCTCTAATCTCATAAAGAGTGCTGAGGGTTTGCTTAGAATAAATACACTTTATTTTATATATATATCTGTTGTGGTGTCCTTTCATTTGGTATTCAAGGGATTATATATGGTATCACAGCTGGCTTCACATGCCATTCAGAGTTTAGCCTAAGACTGCTCTTGTCCATGCTACCACTAGGATAGCTGGTCTATAAGGTTGACTTTACAACCAATCACCATAAGGGTATTTGGACTGATATAAGGTGTACACTATAACTAGTGACATCATACATCAGGCCAACTTCTCACAGCGTGCGCGCCCAGTTAACGCAGTTCGTTCCGTGCGCGCACGGTGCGCTTCGCGCACCGTGCGCGCACAGTGTGCACGCGGTGCGCTTCGCGCACCGCGCGCCCACTTTACGCAGTTAGTGCCGTGCACGCACGGTGGTCACGCGGTGCGCTGCGCGCACCGCGTGCCCACGTTATGCGGGATGGGCCATGTACGCACGATGCGCTTCGCGCACCGTGCGCACATGGGGGACATATTATGCGCATCTTTGTGAAATGTATTCTTTATTTCTTATCTGTAATAAGCCATGCGCAAATGGTGCCCTTCGGGCACCATTTGCACATGGGGTGGGGAGGGTGTGGATAATTTTTTTTAAAAACATTTTTTACCGTACGCGTACGGTAAGCGTAATCGGCGATTTTCCGGAAAAAAAAAAAAAAAATTATTTGGGCTTGGGGGTTGTTTGGGGACCCCTATATCAATGCTGGTTGGTTAGGATCTCAAGAAACTGCCTCTTTAGACATTTTTTGGCATCGTTTTTGCTGCCCAACTCAGAGAGCGAGAGAGAAAATGGCGGCCGCCGCTTCCTGGTTTCGACCGATTCGAATGTTTACTAAGATCTAACAGCCAATCAAAATCGCGCTCGCGCACGCCACCGTACGCGTACGGTAAGCGCACCGTAAGCGCACCGTACGCTGGCTCAGATATATATATATTGATTTAAAGGCTATTTTCTCTGAATCTACTGAACAGATTTACACCAAACCTACAAAAGGCACTTCCTTGACCTGAGGACTACCTCTCTGCCAAATTTCAAGTAATTCTGTTCAGCCGTTCGGGCTGTAGCTGTGTCTAAAGGTCCTATGGAAAAATGCATGGGAAAAACGTGTTTTGGGACCCCCCTTTTATCTCAGCCCCCGCTTGACGAATCCCCCCGAGACTTTCAGGGTAGGAGCGGAGCGTAGCGCCCCACCTATTTTGAAAAATTCGCGAGGATTCGTCAACCGGCGCCAAAGTTATTCAAAATAGAATGTTGCGGATTTCCTATGGAAACGTGGTCCTAACTATAACTACCTACTGGCGACCGCCAGTAGGTAATATATATATATATATATTCACTTAAAAAACCATAGGTTTCACACATGTTATAGTTAAGTGGATATTTCACTCGTAAAAAACCAATGAAATTGCCCCGTTATAGTTAGTTCAGATAACTATAACTCGCGAGCCCGCAATCCACTGCTCATGACGTCACATATTACATCACTCATGACATGGTCAGTGGCATCATCCATGACATCATCCATGACATCATCCTTGTGATAGAGTGGCGGTCGCGCGAGTTATAGTTATCTGAACTAACTATAACGGGAGAATTTCATTGGTTTTTTACGAGTGAAATATCCACCTAACTATAACATGTGTGAAACCTATGGTTTTTTAAGTGAATTTGCAAGGTTATTTAAATGCTAATTCCTAACTATAACGTGTGTGAAACCTATGGTTTTTTCAATGAATTTGTACGTTTTTTTAAATGCTAATTTATTTATGTATTATTTTTTTTTAAATATATTTATTTTACAATAAACTACGTATTAAAAATGATTTTTTTTGGGGGGGGGGGGTTTCACCGTGCGCACACGGTGCGCGCACCCCCGCGATTAAATAAAAAAAAAATTAAACATTTTTTTCTGCCTTCGGGGTCCTTCAGGGACCCCCTGACAAAGGCTAGGGGATCAGGAACTCTCTACCCTGCCCCCTTTTCACGTTCGCCACCTTCCTTTTTCACTCTCGCACTGAAAACAAACAAAATGACGGCCGACACTTCCTGATTTCGACCGATTCGAACGTTGACTAACATGTAACCACCAATCAGAATTACGCTCGCGCACGTTAGGGTGCTCGCACGGTGCGCGCACGGTGCGCGCTTATAGATATTTATATGCTTTTAAATGCTATGTTCTCAGGAACTACTGAACAGATTGACACCAGACCTGCAAAAGGCACTTCCCTGACCTGAGGACTACCTCTCTGCCAAATTTCAAGTAATTCTGTTCAGCCGTTCGGGCTGTACCTTCGACTAAAGGTCCTATGGAAAAATACATAGGGAAAACGCGTTTTGGGACCCCCCTTTTTTCTCGGCCCCCACTTGACGAATCACCCCGAGACTTTCAGGGTAGGAGCTGAACGGAGCGCCCCATTAGTTTTGAAAATTCCGCGAGGATTCGTCAACCGGCGCCAAAGTTATTCAAAATAGAATTTTCAGATTTCCTATGGGAACTCGGTCCTAACTATAACTATCTACTGGCGACTGCCAGTAGATAATATATATATGTGTGTATATATATATTCACTTAAAAAACCATAGGTTTCACACACGTTATAGTTGGGAATTAGCATTTAAAAAACCTTGCAAATTCACTTAAAAAACCATAGGTTTCACACAGGTTATAGTTAGGTGGATATTTCACTCGTAAAAAACCAATGAAATTCCCCCGTTATAGTTAGTGCAGGCAACTATAACTCACGCGACCGCAATCCTCTGCTGATGACGTCACATATTACATCACTCATGACATGGTCAGTGGCATCACTCATGACATCATCCTTGTGATAGTGGCGGTCGCGCGAGTTATAGTTATCTGAACTAACTAGAACGGGGGAATTTCATTGGTTTTTTACGAGTGAAATATCCACCTAACTATAACCTGTGTGAAACCTATGGTTTTTTAAGTGAATTTGCAAGGTTTTTTAAATGCTAATTCCGAACTATAACGTGTGTGAAACCTATGGTTTTTTAAGTGAATTTGTACGGTTTTTTAAATGCTAAGTTATGTATTTATGATTTTTTTTTTTTTCAAGGTTTTTCAGCGTGCGCGCACCGTGCGCGCACCGTGCGCGCACGGTATGGTTCACGCACTGTGCGTGCGCTTTGGGCGCACGGTGCGCTGCGCGCACCCCGCGATTAAAAAAAAAAAAAAAAGTTTTTTTTCCCCTTGGGGGTCCTTCTGTGACCCCCTGACAAAGGCTAGGGGGTCAGGAACGCTCTTCCCTGCCCCCTTTTCACGTTTCCACCTTTTTTCCCCTTTTCCTTTTCAGTGCGAGAGACAAAATGGCGGCCGACACTTCCTGATTTCGACCGATTCGAATGTTTACCGACATCTTACAACCAATCAGAATTTCGCTCGCGCACGGTGCGCGCGTATAGATATTTATATGCTTTTAAATGCTATTTTGTCAGGAAATACTGAACAGATTGACACCAGACCTGCAAAAGGCACTTCCCTGACCTGAGGACTACCTCTCTGCCAAATTTCAAGTAATTCTGTTCAGCCGTTCGGGCTGTACCTTCGACTAAAGGTCCTATGGAAAAATGCATGGGGAAAACGCGTTTTGGGACCCCCCTTTTTTCTCGGCCCCCACTTGACGAATCACCCCGAGACTTTCAGGGTAGGAGCTGAGCGGAGCGCCCCATTTGTTTTGAAAATTTCGCGAGGATTCGTCAACCGGCGCCAAAGTTATTCAAAATAGAATTTTGAGATTTCCTATGGAAACACGATCCTAACTATAACTATCTACTGGCGACCGCCAGTAGATTGTGTGTCTGTGTGTGTGTGTGTGTATATGTATATATATATATGTATATATATATTACCTACTGGCGGTCGCCAGTAGGTAGTTATAGTTAGGACCACGTTTCCATAGGAAAACCTCAACATTCTATTTTGAATAACTTTGGCGCCGGTCGACGAATCCTCGCGAATTTCTCAAAATAGGTGGGGCGCTACGCTCCGCTCCTACCCTGAAAGTCTCGGGGGGGATCCGTCAAGCGGGGGCTGAGATAAAAGGGGGGTCCCAAAACGCGTTTTTCCCATGCATTTTTCCATAGGACCTTTAGAACGAGCTACAGCCTGAACGGCTGAACAGAATTACTCAAAATTTGGCAGAGAGGTAGTCCCTAGGTCAAGGAAGTGCCTTTTGTAGGTTTGGTGTAAATCTGTTCAGTAGATTCTGAGAAAATAGCCTTTAAATCAATATATATATCTGAGCCAGCTTACGGTACGCTTACCGTACGCTTACGGTAAGCGTACGGTGGCGTGCGCGAGCGCGATTCTGATTGGCTCTTAGATCTTAGTAAACATTCGAATCGGCCGAAACCAGGAAGCGGCGGCCGCCATTTTGTGTATTTCACTATGAAAAAAAAGAGTGAAAACAAGGAAAGGGGGCAATGAGGAGAGTTACAGACCCCCTAACAATTGTAAGGGGGTCAAAGAAGGACAGAAAAGTACAAAGAAAACATTTATTGATTTTAAAAAAAATCACGGGGTACGCGTACGGTAAGCTTACGGTAAGCGTACGGTAAAAAAAATAAAAATAAATAAATGAAAAGCAGATTTAAGAGTTTAGAAATTAGGGAGCTCTAAAAAGAGCTGTTGTGTTTATGGAGTCATTTTTTTAGTGGTACCTACAAGTAAGTACCGATGCAGAGTCTAAGGTTCAAGAGGAAGACTCTGTTCCCTTCATCATTGAAGTGCACACCATCTCCTCTATAAATGTCTTGCATGTCGTAACGCAAGTTGTTGTGGTAAATGGCACCCATACCATAGTCACGGAGGAAAGCAGAAACAGATTTGTTGACGTGCTTTCTTGCTTTGTCAATCTGTGGACAGAAATGATTGGACCAGTTCCATTTTTGCCTTTGGCATATGTTGGAAAACACAAAGGCAGTTTTAGGGAAAAGTGTAAACAGTTGTGCAAAGGTGTCCTTCATAAGCATTTCCAGACCTACCCCAGTCAAAGTGCCTAGGTCATTGCCACCACAGTGCACTATTATGAGGTCAGGGTGTTGGATTTGAATGAAGGATTTCACCAATGGCATCAATTGGTGCCACTTTAACCCTCTCTGACCAATCCATTTAATGTCTACATTTGGCAAAGCAAGGTCTCTCACCATATCTGTTTTCTCTGCAAACTTTTCACTCCAGAAGACATAGCTGTGCCCTACAATCCACACTGTGAACATCTTCAAAGGAGAACTGGATGCACTCAGGAGGTGTCTTTCAGTAGAATGGCAATATGAAAAGAAAGACAGTTTGGAAATGGAGGCATACATATTTTTTACAAAACAAAAAGAACTGATTGGCTGTTTCATACCATTCTAGAAAAAAAACTAGGCTGTATGTGAAAATTAATACAAGCATGTTTTGTATTGGTACAAAAAAATGTGTAACCAAAGAACAGTACTATGGATTTGCTGTTAGGTTTGAAAAGTCAAGCACTCTTGCTCTGTGGAATTGAAACATTGTGTGTCGAACTTCTGACCTAACTGCACACAGCAGTGTTCCATGAGCTGTTGCTATGGTAGCAGGCAGAAGTCAAGTTGGGGGAAGGGTACTAGGCAGAAGTCAAGTTGGGGGCAGGGTACTTTTGGAAAAGGGTTGGTTTTCAACCAATAGAAATGTGTCATTACATTTGAAAAAAAGGGGGAAGCACTGAGATTTGAAACTTACATGTATATGTGTGGAAAAATAGAGGGAAAGTTTGCCATTATCTGGTTCTGCTGAGAGGAGAGAGGTGAACACAACAGAGATCCTGGCTCTGATATTCTGCTGTTTGAGTGTCACATTTCTTTCACAACTAACTAATTATAAAGGTGAGTTTACAGTTTGAGAGGGGATGTATGTGGTAACTTAAGAAATGAATAATAGAAATGGGAATTGTTTTTGTTGTAGTTACACATGGTGGTTTCATAATGTGTCAGTCTGTAAAAGTGATTTTCACTTGGCCCGAAAAAAAAAGAGCAGTAAGTGTGCTTTCAAATTGGCAAAGAAATTTCGTTTTGGCACTAATGTGAAAACATGACTCTGTGTGCATGGAAGAATTATAGGCAGAGATTTATTGCGTCTTGCTCTGGTGATTTCACAGTTGCAGTAGATGGAAAGGGGGAGCGAATTTTTGGGGGAAGAAGCAGAGGCTTAGCACACACCCATGTGCTTGCCATGTATAGTCATGCACAGTAATTAGAAGCGAGTGGGGTTTTCAGGTTTAAGTCTGTAATGCAAATACATTCAGCATCACTAAGGCTGGTTGCCCCTGCTGGAGTGTAGGCAGTCACAGAGAATACACACGGTGGTGGTCTGAAAAAAAAACAGCTTGGACATGTGCATTTAAATAAATTTAAAAAAAAGGTTTCAGAATGTGTCAGTCTGTAAAAGTGATTTCAAATTGTAAAAAGAGATTTTCACTTGGCCCGAAAAAAAAAGAGCAGTAAGTGTGCTTTCAAATTGGCAAAGAAATTTCGTTTTGGCACTAATGTGAAAACATGACTCTGTGTGCATAGAAGAATTATAGGCAGAGATTTATTGCGTCTTGCTCTGGTGATTTCACAGTTGCAGTAGATGGAAAGGGGGAGCGAATTTTTGGGGGAAGAAGCAGAGGCTTAGCACACACCCATGTCTTTGCCGTGTATAGTCATGCACAGTATTTACAAGCCAGTGGGGTTTTCAGGTTTAAGTCTGTAATGCAAATACATTCAGCATCACTAAGGCTGGTTGCCCCTGCTGGAGTGTAGGCAGTCACAGAGAATACACACGGTGGTGGTCTGAAAAAAAAACAGCTTGGAAATGTGCATTTAAATAAAATTAAAAAAAAGGTTTCAGAATGTGTCAGTCTGTAAAAGTGATTTCAAATTGTAAAAAGAGATTTTCACTTGGCCCGAAAAAAAAAGAGCAGTAAGTGTGCTTTCAAATTGGCAAAGAAATTTCGTTTTGGCACTAATGTGAAAACATGACTCTGTGTGCATAGAAGAATTATAGGCAGAGATTTATTGCGTCTTGCTCTGGTGATTTCACAGTTGCAGTAGATGGAAAAGAGGAGCGAATTTTTGGGGGAAGAAGCAGAGGCTTAGCACACACCCATGTCCTTGCCGTGTATAGTCATGCACAGTATTTACAAGCCAGTGGAGTTTTCAGGTTTAAGTCTGTAATGCAAATACATTCAGCATCACTAAGGCTGGTTGCCCCTGCTGGAGTGTAGGCAGTCACAGAGAATACACACGGTGGTGGTCTGAAAAAAAAACAGCTTGGAAATGTGCATTTAAATAAATTTAAAAAAAAGGTTTCAGAATGTGTCAGTCTGTAAAAGTGATTTCAAATTGTAAAAAGAGATTTTCACTTGGCCCGAAAAAAAAAGAGCAGTAAGTGTGCTTTCAAATTGGCAAAGAAATTTCGTTTTGGCACTAATGTGAAAACATGACTCTGTGTGCATAGAAGAATTATAGGCAGAGATTTATTGCGTCTTGCTCTGGTGATTTCACAGTTGCAGTAGATGGAAAGGGGGAGCGAATTTTTGGGGGAAGAAGCAGAGGCTTAGCACACACCCATGTGCTTGCCATGTATAGTCATGCACAGTAATTAGAAGCGAGTGGGGTTTTCAGGTTTAAGTCTGTAATGCAAATACATTCAGCATCACTAAGGCTGGTTGCCCCTGCTGGAGTGTAGGCAGTCACAGAGAATACACACGGTGGTGGTCTGGAAAAAAAACAGCTTGGACATGTGCATTTAAATAAATTTAAAAAAAAGGTTTCAGAATGTGTCAGTCTGTAAAAGTGATTTCAAATTGTAAAAAGAGATTTTCACTTGGCCCGAAAAAAAAAGAGCAGTAAGTGTGCTTTCAAATTGGCAAAGAAATTTCGTTTTGGCACTAATGTGAAAACATGACTCTGTGTGCATAGAAGAATTATAGGCAGAGATTTATTGCGTCTTGCTCTGGTGATTTCACAGTTGCAGTAGATGGAAAGGGGGAGCGAATTTTTGGTGGAAGAAGCAGAGGCTTAGCACACACCCATGTGCTTGCCATGTATAGTCATGCACAGTAATTAGAAGCGAGTGGGGTTTTCAGGTTTAAGTCTGTAATGCAAATACATTCAGCATCACTAAGGCTGGTTGCCCCTGCTGGAGTGTAGGCAGTCACAGAGAATACACACGGTGGTGGTCTGAAAAAAAAACAGCTTGGACATGTGCATTTAAATAAATTTAAAAAAAAGGTTTCAGAATGTGTCAGTCTGTAAAAGTGATTTCAAATTGTAAAAAGAGATTTTCACTTGGCCCGAAAAAAAAAGAGCAGTAAGTGTGCTTTCAAATTGGCAAAGAAATTTCGTTTTGGCACTAATGTGAAAACATGAATCTGTGTGCATAGAAGAATTATAGGCAGAGATTTATTGCGTCTTGCTCTGGTGATTTCACAGTTGCAGTAGATGGAAAGGGGGAGCAAATTTTTGGTGGAAGAAGCAGAGGCTTAGCACACACCCATGTGCTTGCCATGTATAGTCATGCACAGTAATTAGAAGCGAGTGGGGTTTTCAGGTTTAAGTCTGTAATGCAAATACATTCAGCATCACTAAGGCTGGTTGCCCCTGCTGGAGTGTAGGCAGTCACAGAGAATACACACGGTGGTGGTCTGAAAAAAAAACAGCTTGGACATGTGCATTTAAATAAATTTAAAAAAAAGGTTTCAGAATGTGTCAGTCTGTAAAAGTGATTTCAAATTGTAAAAAGAGATTTTCACTTGGCCCGAAAAAAAAAGAGCAGTAAGTGTGCTTTCAAATTGGCAAAGAAATTTCGTTTTGGCACTAATGTGAAAACATGACTCTGTGTGCATAGAAGAATTATAGGCAGAGATTTATTGCGTCTTGCTCTGGTGATTTCACAGTTGCAGTAGATGGAAAGGGGGAGCGGATTTTTGGGGGAAGAAGCAGAGGCTTAGCACACACCCATGTGCTTGCCATGTATAGTCATGCACAGTAATTAGAAGCGAGTGGGGTTTTCAGGTTTAAGTCTGTAATGCAAATACATTCAGCATCACTAAAGCTGGTTGCCCCTGCTGGAGTGTAGGCAGTCACAGAGAATACACACGGTGGTGGTCTGAAAAAAAAACAGCTTGGACATGTGCATTTAAATAAATTTAAAAAAAAGGTTTCAGAATGTGTCAGTCTGTAAAAGTGATTTCAAATTGTAAAAAGAGATTTTCACTTGGCCCGAAAAAAAAAGAGCAGTAAGTGTGCTTTCAAATTGGCAAAGAAATTTCGTTTTGGCACTAATGTGAAAACATGACTCTGTGTGCATAGAAGAATTATAGGCAGAGATTTATTGCGTCTTGCTCTGGTGATTTCACAGTTGCAGTAGATGGAAAGGGGGAGCGAATTTTTGGGGGAAGAAGCAGAGGCTTAGCACACACCCATGTGCTTGCCATGTATAGTCATGCACAGTAATTAGAAGCGAGTGGGGTTTTCAGGTTTAAGTCTGTAATGCAAATACATTCAGCATCACTAAGGCTGGTTGCCCCTGCTGGAGTGTAGGCAGTCACAGAGAATACACACGGTGGTGGTCTGAAAAAACAGCTTGGTTTCATAATGTGACAGTTTGTAAAAGAGATTTTCACTTGCCCAAAAAAAAGAGCAGTTTGTGTGCATTCAAATTGGCAAAGAAATTTCGTTTTGTGACTATTGTGAAAAGAAATGTAGTAATATATTTAAATACAATAAAGGATTTTTTTTTTAGTTTTTTTCAGGTATTACTGAAGAACAGTGAACAAAATTTAAGATGCCTACAAAATCTCGAGTTCAAAAAACGCTAAAAAAAAAACTATATTTGAAGACAACTGGAGGACCAAAGTTAGTAGAAGATGCTGATGTTGGGAAAAAGAAAAAATCTTCTGGTAAGCAAAAAAAACAATTTCTAAACAAAATATTCAAAACAAAGAAAAATGTACAAAATGTCTGTTCTCGGAAAAATGTAACAAAACATAGAGAACAGCAAAAAAATGAGAATTTAGTTAATGCAAATATACCTTCTGCAATTGAAAAGTTTAACATAAACAGAAAAACAGCATTTAAAGAGATACGTAGAAAAATGTTTCAGAGAAGAGTTATGTCCAATTTGATAAAGGATATAAAGAAATATAAGCAAAAGGCTAAATATTACAAGAGAAAAAAAGAAATTGAAGCCATTGCAGCAAAAGCATTAGAATTAAAAAGGAAACTATTCATATTAATTTTGAATAGGATGCGTACATTAGATAAAATGGTTAATGTACTGAAATCACAAAGCAAAAGCAAAAGAGTAGTGAACAGAACAAACTTTTGTAAAGTGTTTTTAGGAAAGTGGATGCATAGTTCAAGTAGTGAACCTTTTTTTAATGAAGAGAGCTATTTTCAAAGTAATAGTTTGCTGCATGCAGTTGACACCAGAGGTCGTTCATACGAAGTAAAAAATGGTTGCATAATGGAGAAGGAGATAATGGTTCCAAGAGATGAGGTACAAGTGATGGCAGATGAGGCAATGGGGAGACGTCCTAAAGCCCCAGTGTACACTTGGAATTGTAGTAGTATTTGCACTGTGCGTCAGGAATCTATTGACAGATTTCGAGAGTTTCTAAGAGAATATAGTAAAAAAAGTGTAAAACAAAAGATTAAGGTGCTTCAAAGTCTGGATCCATGCAGAGTGAGAGAGAATACTGGTTTGCAGGGTCATTCTCTTGCTTGTCTATCTAGAAAAGTGTGCAATAGTGTTTTCCATCATTTTAGGATGCTGGCTGTTCATCATACTGAAATGAGAAAGTTTGTGAGACGGTTGTATTTTGCCAAAAGTCCAGCAATAAAGTTAAATGAATTGAATAGGGCTCTGTTCCGAGGAACGGTATCAGATGTAGAGAAGGTTGTTGATGAAATTCAGTTTTGTTACTTTGGTCCTGAACAAAACAGTGCAGAGAAGGACACAGTAAATGAGGCAGAAGTGGAAGAGAATGTAGAACCTTGTGTAAGTAAGACATTTAATGATCACATAACAAAATTTGCAATAATCTCTAATGAAAGACCAAATGTTACTTGTATTTGTTGCCGCAGAACTCATTATAGAAAACAAACTAGGAATGTTGATCTCTACAGAAAGAGTGAAAATGAAGATAATTATAAGTGGATGGATTTTGCCACATATATATTTCTTGAAAATTGTTTTGAATTGGGTGAAGATCAGCGTATTTGTAAATACTGCTACAACAAGTTAGAGGAAAATAGAATGCCGACCAGAGCTGTACATAATAATTTAGAATTGGATGCTATTCCTGCTGAACTTTCTGAATTAAATACATATGAGTCTATACTCATTCAATGTGTTCATCCGTTCCAGACCATAGTACGTATGGAGCCCAAAACTGGTAAATTACCTCCTTCAGATTTACTGAGAGGTTTAAAAGGTAGAGTGGTGTATTTGCCCTTGGATTTGAAAAAAAATATGGAAACTATTGATGCGGATACTTTGGAAACTGAACCATTAATTATTCTGGTTAATGGTGTACCTACAAAGAATAAGAAGATTTGGCAGGAGCTGGTAGATGTGCGGAAAGTACAAAGAGCAAATTTGTATTTGAAAAAAAATAACAAATGGTATGAATCAATTTATATAGAAGAAGAAGAAGAAGAAGAAGATTTACAAGGAGACACAGAAACACCAACTGGACAAATTGAAAAAGTGGACAAGTCAAAGGAAGAAGAAATTTATGAACATTTTAGCATACATCCTCTCCATTCGAAAGAAGTTATGGGAGACAATATTGATCTCTTTCAGATGAAGAAAGCAAAAGGAAATCCCGTGAGTGTATGGGAGGAGAGCTTGGAAGCTCGATGTTTTCCCCAGCTGTTTCCTAAAGGAAAAGGAGGACGATACGATGAACGTCCAGAACAGATTCCAGCTTCAGAGTATCGAACTACAAGACTATATGCTGAAGATCCCAGATTTCGACAAAGTATTCCTTATTTGTTCCATCTTTTATTTGAAAGCGACTTGTCTGCACTGTCTTATGCAGTAAATCACATTTTAAAAAGTGGAGTACATTTACAAAATGTGTCTGCTAAGGATTTTATGGAGAAAGTGCAGCACCGAGATGATCATTTGGAAACACAACTGATCAATCTGATGGCTTGTCAGCGTGGGACAAATGAATATTGGTACCGACGCCATGGTGAACTAAAATGCATGTTACGCAATTTAGGAACACCAACATGGTTCCTTACCCTAAGCTGTGCCGAGTACGCTTGGGATGATTTACTGGATTTTCTACGAGAGGCCAATTCAAACATTAAAAACATCGAATACAAGACAGCAGGAGAACTGTGCTCATTGGATCCGGTTAATGTTTGCAGATATTTCAATCATAGATTTGAGGCTATGATGTCCTTCATCTGCAATAAAAAAAATCCACCTCTTGGAGAAGTAGTGGATTTCTTTTGGAGAAAAGAGTACCAGGCAAGAGGTGCTCCTCATATTCATATGCTGCTGTGGATCAAGGATGCCCCAAAGTTTGGAACTGATACTGATGAAGCAGTGTTATCTTACATTGAAGAATATGCAACATGTGCTATACCTAAAAGCACAGAAGAGAACAAGTTAAAGGAGCAAGTTCTACGTTTCCAAAGTCATCGGTGTGGAAAATACTGTCGACGGAAATACAAGAGCAAAGAAAAATACTACACTAAATGTCGATTTGGATTTCCTAGACCTGTTCTTACAAATGGAAGAGTCAACAGTTTTATGTCAGCTGTGAGACATACTATCACAAGAAAATCACCTAAGAATACCTACAACCTTAAAAGAAAAGAAGAATCAAAAAATATAAATGACTACAACCCAGTCATTTTATCCATGTGGAACGCTAACATGGATATACAGTATGTTGCTGACAATTCCATTGCTGTTGCTCGATATGTAACGTCTTACATTACGAAATCAGAAAAAACAGAATTGAAGGAAATGTGGGAAGAGATTTCTCACGAGAAGACTGTCAGTAAGAAGCTGTACAGTTTCAGTTTGAAGATGTTATCGCATCGAGAAATTGGATCCTACGAATGTTCAGATAGGTTATCTTCTGCAAGTCTCTACTCGAAGTCAAGAAGAATAATTTGGGCAAGTTTAGGCCTTGCAGCAATGAGAAATCGGGTACTGAAATCTGTTGGAGAAATTGAATATTTGGCTGAGAATGACCCAGAAAGTACAGACATATTGAAAACAAACATGTTGGACACATATTATCCCAAGAGAAGTCATCATCTGGAGAACATGTGTCTCTATGAAGTGTTACAGAACTACATTTATTCACGGAAAGCTGCAGAAGACATCAACAGTGGAAAATATAAAGTTGTTGGTGAAGAAGGATGTTTGGTGAAGCAAACCAAAGGAAGTTTGATAAATCACCGGAAGCTGAGTTGCGACACTACCGACAAGAAAGAATTTTACTACTTGGCTCTTTTACAGTTGTTTAAACCATGGCGTACAGAGGATGAACTACTGGGAGAATTCCAGAGCTATGAAGATTCTTTTAATGCTTGCAAAGACAGCATACAATGCAGTACATTCTCAACTTATCTGCAAATGTTAAATGAAGAAATTGAACAGGAAACTACAATTGCAGCAGAAATAGCTAGAGACAGTTCTCAGGACAGCCAAAGTTCAGGAACACACAGTCAAGATCCCCTAGGACAACCAATCGTTGAAAATGAAGCATCAATAGCCATGAATGAAGTGGAAACGGCTATGAATCAAGCTCAAGAAGAATTTATAGACTTAGAAAATTTGGAAAGACAACTGAATCAAGAGCAGCAACAAATTTATGAAGAGATCAAAAACAAAATTGATCACGGATTTCTACATATAAAAAAAGAGTGCTCATGCACATCATTTCATCCAATCAGGATGTATGTAAGCGGCCAAGCTGGCACTGGAAAAAGTTTCCTAATTAAAGTCATCAGAAGCTACCTAAAGCAAAAAACGGATTCTACTTTGTCTTGTGTGGTTACTGCTCCAACTGGGTTAGCAGCATATAACATAAAAGGAATCACCTTACATCGTTTGCTAATGTTACCAGTGGAGCATGAGAACAAAATACAATTCAACAAGCTAACTGGAGAAGCATCCTTGGAAGTTTCACGAGTATTGAAGAAGATGCAAGTTCTCATTATTGATGAGGTGAGCATGGTATCAAACTTAATGCTTGCCTTTGTGCATTTAAGAATGCAGCAAATTTTGAAGACAGACTATGACGTGTTATTTGGTGGAAAACACGTCATAGTTTTTGGGGATCTTTTGCAACTTACTCCAGTTAAAGGACAACCAGTGTTTAATACTGTGACACATGAAGACACGAAGAAGTCATTGGGAAGCATTGGAAATACAAATATTTGGTCCTTCTTTGAGTACAAGGAACTTACAACTAATATGAGGCAAGCAAACGATGAAGAATATGGAAGTATTCTGAAAGATATCAGGATTGGACTACTCACAGAAGTTGGGAAAAAAGCATTACAGAGTCGGCTGCTACATAATTTATTTCCAAAGGAAGAAATAGTTGCAGAGAAAATATACAAGAATATTGCAGAAAACAAAAGTGTCATCTGTTTAATGCCAACTCTACGTGAATGCTCAATATTTAATGAGGAGCTTTTGAAATTGGAAAAGGAAGACATCAGGAAATTGGAAGCAGTGGACAAAATTGAGGATGGAAGAATTACTGTCACAGTAACAGGCAAACTGAAAAATAAATTGGACTCACTAGAGCAGAACATCTCCAAAACAGCAGGATTAGAAAAAAATCTATATGTTTGCATGAACTGTAGAGTGTTTTTAAGGAGAAATTTGGATGTTGAGAAAGGCTTAGTGAATGGAGCGATGGGAAGAGTTGTGGGTTTTATTAATTATCAGAAAAAAGATGGAATTGAATGTTTAAAAATAAAATTTGATCAGATAGAGGAAGTTAAAGACATTTGTCGTTGTTCAGTTCGTTTCATGCTTGTGAAAGACTTATATGTACGTAGGAAGCAGTTTCCGTTTTCACTAGCATATGCTGTAACTATCCACAAGTCTCAAGGATTGACTGTAGATTGTGCATTTGTGAACATTGGTTCAACTGTGTTCAAAGAAGGTATGGCATATGTAGCTTTGTCACGAGTCAAAACATTATCAGGTTTATTCATGATAGACTTTGATGACTCAAAAGTTAGTGCTGATACAAACTGTGTAAAGGAGTATAATAGATTAAGAAGAAGCTATGCTCCTCATTTAGGTCAGTATCCTGTGTTGGAGAAACGTGTAGTTTCTCGTAAAAGGAGAAATGAGAATATCTGTAATGAGGATGTAGAGAAGAGGAAAAAAAAGAGGAGTGATGTAATTGCAAACAAAAAGAAAAAGGACAATGAAGAACAGGTTGTAGGATGTCATTTTGAAAATAGCTCTGGTGTCAACTGCTACGCTAATGTAGTGCTGAATGTTGCATTTTATCTGGAAAGTTTGCAAGAGCAGATAATAGTAAATCAGGGAAAAAGATTCTGTTCAGAGCTCAGTCTCCTTTTTCAAAAGCTGAGTAAAGATAAAACTCAAATAGAAAGTGCTACTGATATTAGAAAACTTTTAGATGTATGTTCAGGACGAACACAGTTTTCTCAAAATGAACAGCAAGATGCACACGAATTTTTGATGTATTTTCTTCAGGTAGTGGAAGAAGAAGGAGTTCCCATTGACATTTTTTTTGGTCTCTCTTATAAATGGGAACATAGTTGTGATAATTGTTATAATATATGTGGCTCTATTGTTGATAATGAAAGGTTTATTTATTTGACATTGCCAGAGAGTAAAACAGTCACTTTTGCAAAATTAGTTAAAGATGCTAATCATAGCATGAAATGTGGTGAGTGTAATTCTGACATGTTATCAACATTAATTTTAAGGGAATACGGACAGTATGTAATTTTAATGATGCAACGATGTAGAGCTGATGGATCAAAATTGGATACTTTAATAAAGAAGTTTACAGGACAGCAATTATCAATTTCAGGAAAAACTTTTGTAACTGTTGCAATAATTTTCCATGATGGACCTACTGTTACTTCTGGACATTACACAGTTTATCTAAAATGTGAAAATGGCTGGACACTGTGTAATGATTCCCAATTGATTTTCAAACAACGTTTGCCTTTTGATTTAGCAAATTCCTATCTAATCTTCCTGAAACCTAAATTTTAGAGAGATTTGGCAAGATCTGGACAAAATAATTTTACCATTTTACTGGATTACCATTGCAATTTTGTAGAAAAAAGATTTTTAAAATTATCATTTGGCCTAAAGGAAAGATAACCAATTGTAATGTGGACTTTTTTAATTTTTAATGCAATTTTGAAAAACCAATAATTTAGAGATAATCGGTAACTTCTGCACATTTTAAATTTTGGAATGCTATTGGACTGCCATTGGAAATTTTTTCAAAAATGATTTAAAAAATTACTATTTGGCCATGTGGAAAAGTAAGCAATTCTATTGTGGACTAAATAAATTATTCAAAAAATTTTCGTGAACCAAAATGTTACAGAGAATTGGTGAGATCTGGACAGATTAAACTTTAGAATTTGAATGGTTTTCCCTTGGAAATTTATTCCAGGAAAAAAAAAAAAATACTATTTGGCCTAAAGGAAATGAAATCAGATGTATTTTGGAGTTATTTGAGATATAATATTGTGATTATACTTCTGAAACAAACATATCAGACGGTATTTTAAAGAAATAAGTATTGTTTTTAGATGATATTTTTTTAGAATAATATGCATTTCTGTAATGATAAGTTTAAGTGAGAAGAGATTCTGGGCTTTTTTAATACAATCTTTGAGATTGTTATTTTTTTTTGCCCGCTGTAAAATGATGAATGCAATTGCTTTCACAATTTATAGTGAAATGCAATATATTCTGAAAACAGCAAAAATAAGGCAAAAATATTTTTTGGTAAAAAATGTAAATATGTGTACTGTATTATAAAATGGTTTAAAAATATTAATACTTTTTTCTTTTTTTTCAGATCGATATAGAAAATTTTCGGAAACTACAACCATTTTAAAAACTATTTTTTAAAAAAACAAATGAATAAATATTTTTTTAAGTGAGTATGGTAAGTCAATAATAATAATTGTAGTCTCTCAAGGACCTTCTAATGTGATAAATGATTTTTAGTGTTTTTTTTAAAAAATAAAAAAAAAGGTACGCTTACCGTACGCGTACGGTAAAAAAAAAAAAAAAAAAGTTTTTAAAAACATATGTAAAAAAAAGATGAAAGATAAGGTTGGCTCTTAAAAGAACCGTTGTGTTCATGCAGGGACAGAGGAAAGAAAGATTGGGAATATTAGACGGTACGACAAGTGTGCTGATCTATTTTACTGTTCACCAGGGAAACACTGGTCTCCCTATAAGTAATTAGATCGTGACAAGTGGCGCACCGTACTTCAACCCTCGCAAACCGAGGGTTAATTTCCAGAGGGCCAGCAAAAGGAGATTCTCCCCCCACAGATGAAGGGCTCACCTGACCTGCAGAAGAAGGAGTCTGCCCTGCAGGTGATAGTCCAGGCTGAGCTGCTGTGGATGTACTGGCTCGTCTTTCTGAAGAGTTACCTCCAAAAAGATGACCATGTGTCCTTTTGTGTACATCCTTGAGGTGTCTGATCATGGTATGATTCCCAAAGGAATACTTCCTGTCAGGATTACCTCTAGAAAGTACACGCTGACACAGCCTGCAAGTAACTAAGGGTGCATTCACCTTTTGCTGGCCTTCTGGAAAAGTAAAATAATCCCAAACATAAGAAGGCTTTACTTTCCTCGCTCTCTGCCTCAAGACAGTGCTGCTGGTGCTAGCCTCACTCTCAGAAGGGCTCTGCTGTTCTGCCATCGTATCCCAAAGACAAACCAGCTCCTTCTTCCAAGGGATCACAAGCAGAAATGAGGGGAATGGGTGTGGTGTAGGAGAGTTCTAGAACTGAAAGTAGTTTCCACCAATCAAAAGTTGTGTTTCATGATCACATGACCTACCGTACGCTTACGGTACGCTTACGGTGCGCTTACGGCAAAAAGTACGCGTGCGCGTAAAAAAGACACGCGCTTGCGCGCATGCGCATAACAGTCACTCCCCGGCACTTCCGCGTAACGTGCGCGTGTTGCGTAAGCGCGCACGCGTCCCACGCGCAGTACGCGCGGCTACGCAAAGTACGTAACTATACGCAAGCAGCGTAGATAGATTACGGACGTTGCGTAAACCGTACGCTTACCGTGAGCTTACGGTACGCGTACTATAAAAAAAAAAAAAAAAAAAAAAAAAAAAAAAATCTGGAAATAAATTTTACATGTTTATTTTAAAAAATATATATAAAAAAAATATTTAAGGATTTTAAAAATTTAAGCATAGTCTTTATAAAAGATAAGAAAATTAAATTAAAAATATGTTTGAAAAAAATGAAGAATAAAAAAAAAAAATAGCATTTAAAAAACCTTGCAAATTCACTGAAAAAACCATGGGTTTCACACACGTTATAGTTAGGAATTAGCATTTAAAAAACCTTGCAAATTCACTGAAAAAACCATGGGTTTCACACACGTTATAGTTAGGAATTAGCATTTAAAAAACCTTAGAAATTCACTGAAAAAACCATGGGTTTCACACACGTTATAGTTAGGAATTAGCATTTAAAAAACCTTAGAAATTCAGTGAAAAAACCATAGGTTTCACACATGTTATAGTTAGCTGGACATTTTACTCGTAAAAAACCAATGAAATTGCCCCGTTATAGTTAGTTCAGCTAACTATAACTCGCGCGCCCGCAATGCACTGCTGATGACGTCACATATTACATCACTCATGACATGGTCAGTGACATCACTCATGACATCACTGATGACATCTCAAATGACATCACTGATGACATCACTGATGACATCATCCTTGTGATAGAGTGGCAGACCTCCTCTCACCTTAATATAAGCTTTGATACACACATTCAAAAATAGAGACTAAAAATTTCAAAAAAATGGACATACCAATACCAGTTACAACAACCTCTTCAGTAATTCTAAGATCCACATACACATCCACTCATTCACCAACAGTCCTATACAGTCACTCATACATGTACTCACTCATCATATGTACTCATACATCTATACATCCTGTTACACAATGCCACTCATCCATAGAGTTACTCACACACATAGTCACTCATGCTAATAAAGAATAAAACATACATTTACTTGCATATACAGTAATACACACACCACCATACTTACTTCTACGGAAACTTACACATACTTAGTCTTTTAAACAATCACTTACAGAAACACATACTTATTCATACAGGAACTCTTTCAATCTCTCCCTCTCACATATACTCACATATATACACCAATAGTCACATATACTAGTTTAAAACATATGTAGTTACTCCTGAAGACACTATTGAGGCAGTCATTCACTCACTAACACACCCATACACACACTCATCCACCCATACAGTCCTGCACACATACTGTCTTCAACACATACAAACAGTGAGTCACTCATTCACGCATCTATGCACTACGTAATACCCCCCACCGTACCATACAGACACTCAGACTGATACTCAAAAAAACAACTAATAACCTATATAGACACCCATGTAGCTACTCACCAACCCATGCAGCCACTTATACACAAAGTGAGAGATACACTTAATCAGTCAGTTACACAATCAATTTTTCAAAAACAAATCATCCATTTAGACACTTATATACCCATTTATTCTTCCATCGACCTTGAGATATACATATATAAAACATATTTAATTTTCAGAAAAACACACATTCACTGGATGATGTCATCAGTGATGTCATCAGTGATGTCATTTGAGATGTCATCAGTGATGTCATGAGTGATGTCACTGACCATGTCATGAGTGATGTAATATGTGACGTCATCAGCAGTGCATTGCGGGCGCGCGAGTTATAGTTAGCTGAACTAACTATAACGGGGCAATTTCATTGGTTTTTTACGAGTAAAATGTCCAGCTAACTATAACATGTGTGAAACTTATGGTTTTTTCACTGAATATGTATATATATATATGTATATATATATATATATATATATATATATATATATATATATATATATATATATATATATATAATAATCAAGCATGTGAATCTATGAAAGACACCAATACTGGAGAACCACAGTTTACAGGTAAGTAACATTTGTTCTTCTGAAAGTTGCAGCTGTGAGTGGCTCCGTCTAGGATGATTCTGAGCTTTGCTGGGAAGACGAGGAAGTACTGCAATACGGCCTCCCGGAGGGCTGTCTTGGCTGCTATAAAGAAATCTCGCTGTGCCTGCACTTTGGCTGTGAAGTCCAGGAACACCAATATTTTGCTATTATCTAGGGCGTAGGGGTCGTGGGTCCACACTTACTGCAGGATTGAAGCCCGGTCACGATAATGAAGGAGCCTGGCCACCACCAGTTGCGGAGGCCTTCCCGGCACAGGGGCCCGCCCCGGGACCCGTAGCGCTCCCTCTCTGGCAAAGAATTTGGAGAGGTAGTCAAGGTTCTCAGCCAGTTCTCTAAAAATGTCAGTCAGCATATCTGAGCCTTCAGAGCCCTCCGGAATACCCACGACTCTAATGTGTTCCGTCTATTACTCCCTTTGGTATCCTCTGCCCGCTGCTCCAGCACTGTCACCCTGGTAGTGAGTTCCTCCAGACGTGTAGCAACTTGTTTATGTTCCGGTTGGAGCTCCGCCACCCCTCCCCTCCACTTCTTTGACTCTGTCAGATAGCTTATAATGCTCGGCCTGTAGGAGTCCCAAGCCTACCAAGACCACTCCGATGTCTTTCTGCAGAGCTGCCTTAGTGTCAGCTATTGCCGCTAAAACCTTGTCCAGATGCAGATGGAGTGAGGCCTCAGTGTACACGGTTTCCTCACCTTCTTTATCTGCAGACAGAAGGGAGAGCTCTTGTGTGTTAGGCTGTGTGCCTTCTGTTTTACCTTTCTGCCTGTGCTTTGTGGCTTCCGGGAGGGCTGTGCAATATTGCAGTGTGAACGCGACCTCTTGGCGATCCTCTATTGCCCAAAGTATGCTCCTTTCTCCAGGAGTCTCTTGGGTGAGGATACATATTAGGTGCATCGTCTGTTTCTAGTGCCGCAGGAGTAACTGAACCCCGTTGGTCTGGGTTTGATTTGGGCGTCCACCTATATGTGCCAGCTTCAGCAATTACTGGGTGGCCATGACTCACCTTCTGCAAAGCCTGCGACAATCTCATGCAGGAGCTCCAAAATGTGTACCCACTCGAGTTGCCACTGTTTCCAGGGCCAATGGTTTATTCAGTATAACTGGTCTCCTACCAGTTCACCTTCTCTTATTCGATCAAGGTTCTAGGGCTCTATGCCTCGAGAGTCACGATCCGTCTGGAACCAGGGAGAGTCCCTCTGGGAGTCTCTGACCTCAGCCGCTGCTCCTGACTGCGTACCCCAGTCTCTGCTCTCTCCACTCATAGGAGGGGCTCGCTCAAATGTTCCCTTCATTCCAGGCCCCCTCTCACATTCTAGGACCTTTTTCGCCTTCCAAGTGGTCACTGAATCGTCGTGGGCTGTCTGTCCTACCTCACCCAGGAACAGTCTGTTAAGCCAGAACTCCGTGTCAGCAGTTCCGGTCGTGCATCACAGTGCATAGGCCATAAAATCGCATGGCGGCGTACCGTAGCTTCTGCCCCTGGTGTATTTTGTCTTGAGGCCTCTGCAGCTTTTCCTTTTGCGCTTCTGAGCAATTACAGCTGAGATTCGGCACACCTAGGGAGCTGCAAAATCGGTCAACGCCCAGATTTGATTAGGCGAGGACGGAGCTCTCGCTATATGAGACTGCCATGTTGGTGCTCCTGGCCACGCCCCTCAAATTCTAAGATGCTTGTGATCGTGCAACATGTGGTTATCTTAAGTCAAATGGACAATCTGAGAATCACTACAGTTACTTTTATGAATAAGTTAAAATGATCACTTTACTATTTAGAGCTTCAACAGGTTTGATCTGCAAAGTAGCAGCAGTGTCAGTCCTGCACAGGTGCAGAAGACGTCCCTACCTGGACATTTACGTTGGACAGGAGATACAGCTTTGGCATTCTCATATATTTCTTGTTAAACGAGGCTTGGTACTTGTATAGGTCTGAAAGCTCAAATGCTGGAAAAGTTCACATTTCTTGCTTGTCAGTCTCATATGTGTATTTATATATGTGTGTGTGTATGTATATATATATCTATCGATCTATCATACAAACGAGTTTGCCCCGATGGAAGAGCCGCACAGTAAGTTGGTAATTAACTCTTTATTGTGAAGGCTGCAGACTGGTAAAGTGGAAACCGCACATCAAGTTATCCTAGCCAGACGCGTTTCGGGTTTTAATGTCCCTTAATCATTGGCAAGTGCGTGGAAAACAACCGAAAAGAAGCAGTAGATTTAAATCTTCCGAGGCGCCCGCCCCCAGTGGGCGTGGCCACTTGCGCAGGGACGTGGTTAACACAAGCACAACCATATATAAAACCGCTGCTTGAGAAATGCCCATTGAGGGCGTAATTAAAACACAAATGGGATCTGTAGAAAAGTGTGTGTGTGTGTGTGTGTGTGTGTGTATATATGTATGTGTATGTATGTATGTGTATATATATATATATATATATATATATATATATATATATATATATATATATATTCTTATACCGTGAAGTGATAGCTAGCTTGTTTTTTTTCTACCAATGGTCTATAATTGTTAAATTAATTTTCATTTGGACATAACTTGGTGATCTTAACAGCTTTTGGGTGATATGGATATATATAGATCCCAATATGTGATGTTTTAAATATTTTTTATTTCTCACTTATTACACTATTTTTCTCTTTTGACTTGGCAGTATAACATACTTCTATTATATAGTACGTTATAAGATGGCCGCCAATTGTTCAGCCATTCGCAATGTAATGTTAGTACACCATTTGTGTCAATGAATGAACATGTGACATGCAGCGATTTGAAATACTGCCAATTGAGCACAGGGCAACTGACATCGAAAAAGCCTCAAGGCGAAACGCGTCTGTCAGTAAGCGGGGGGTCTGCACTTATAAAGTATTTGTACTTGGAGAAATTGCTCCCGTGTGTGCCTTCCGTCTGGTGTAGAAGATTTACCGATACTGTGCGGCTCACCACCGCTGGAGTGAGCACCCAGGAGAAAGTAAGGAATGGCGGCAGTGTTTTCCTGTGCTAAAAATTTGAATTGGCCACCAGCCCCGAGGTTCATGAAGTAAGCGCCGTTAGATTTGTAGCGGCAGAGAAGATTCAACTTGAACAGAGGAGTCCGGAGAAGTGCGGCGTCCTCGGTTATCGTGGAGCAGCTTGGACTCTGCGTCTTGCGACCGGAAGATGTAACCGGTTCCCTGTGAGTGAGTGAACGCCGCTTATTTCACCGCCTATCTCACTGATCATAACAGTAAAAGAACCTTGTCCTGAGGGAGCTTCATGTTAGTGCAGACCCCGCAAGCCATATTGAACTATGCACTAAAATCACGAATAAAATAAATATGTTGAGTATTACCGAACGAGAAGAGGCAGTGGCAGATATATTTAAAGCGGCAAGTGATACCACGTCAAGCAGTAAAAAAAGCACAAATGCCACGAACGTTCCCACCAGCAACCTTGTGGTTTTATTTCAGGCTCTAGAAAAGGCACAGGAACGGGAGATGAGAAATTGGTGGGAAACCACCTCATTACAGAAATACATGGAATGCAATCGCATCCCAAAAGGCCTGCGCATTTTCATTGTCCCCTCATATGAACATCCTAACCCGGCACTTCTAAAGGAATGGGCGGAGTATACAGATCAATCCGCCAAAGGAATGGTCAAGATTTTAATTAAATATGCGTGGGATGACAGAGATAAATTTCTAGCTGAAATCGAGAAACTTGAGGAAATGATCGCAAACGATAAACACGTCAAACAGAGCGAGATTCTGAGAGCGGCCTTGCTAAAACGCCTAAAAGATTACGAGGCTATAATCAGAAGTAAAAAACAAATTTCAAAAAGATGAAGAGGATTACCAAAGTGGTTGTATCCTAACCTTTGCACGTGAATTTGATGCCCCGAGAAAAAGAATGACACAGGAAGGCACTGCCCGCAATCTGAACAAAGAAACCTCAGAATCAGATATTGAGACATCCGAGGGAGAGCAAGCATTAAGTACGGATGAAAATAGAGGCAACCAGGAATTTCCTTATTTTCGGGAATACAGCTAATGAGGGAAACGCGCCAAAGACCAATGCAAAGGACCCACCCTCCTCAGAAAAAACAACAACAAAGAAATGCAAAACAAGGAGAGTAAGGAAAGGGAGCGGAAGAAGGACCGTCCCCAATGACGACACGCAGCAAAGGGAGAAGGGGGTAACGGTAAATAACGAAGATCTACGAACAGTCATCAATCTGTCAAGCAGACCATTGACAGAAGATGAAATTAAGGTCCTTCAATTAGGATTAGCCTTCTTTCCAGCTTCTGACTACAACTTCGTGCAAACCAGAATAGATCTATTTAAATTTATAAGAAAACTAAAATTACAAAAATTCTTCATTTTACATCCTAAAGATAAAGGCTCTATTGGCGAACAAAGTACTGAGGAGAACGTCCTCTACCAACTGAGCAGCCAAGATTTGGAAACACTTTTGCTAACGCAGAATCCAGAGATGGGTGGTTTAGAAGAAGCCACCCTAGGAACACTAACAGGGGAGTCAAATATTGAACAATCGGGTGGCAAAAGCAAATTTAAAAGGAAATCAAGAGTAATGCCACAAGTTCCATTTGACACTATTGACGTCTTCAGCGAAGCAGTCCTCAAAGACCTCAAGGAGTTAACTAAGACAAAATCAAACTTGAGAAATGATTACAATATCCCAAGGAAACCGTGAGAAGCGATTAAGGCACTTAAGATGGACTTAACAGTGGAGATTAAGCCCTCAGATAAAGGAGGCAATATTGTTGTTTTCAATAAAGAGCACTATTTGAAAGAGGCCCTAAGACAACTTGGAAATATTGAATGTTATGCAGTTATTAATAGAACTGAATATTTTAACTGCGTAAGAAATTATCACATGTTTTTAACAGGGTGGAGGGATGAAGGGATGTTAAACCGAGATGAATTCTTGTTTTTATATTGTGAATCACCAGTTCTCCCGACATTTTATCACTTACCTAAAATTCATAAGGACCCTGTTAATCCTCCAGGTAGGCCTATTGTGGCCTCAATCAATAGTCTCCTGGAAAATACATAATTATAGATAGATTCTTTCCTAAGCCCCTTAGTCAAAGATCTTGCATCTTATGTCCGAGATACTCAAGATTTCTTACGACTAACGGAGGGAATTGTATGGGAGCCTGATATGCTTCTAATAACACTTGACCTCACGAGCCTTTATACCTGCATTCACCATCAAGATTGCTTAGCAGCAGTTAAATGGTTTTTAAACAAAAGAGCTCCTAAATTCCATACGCACAATATTATGCTTTTGGAAATGATTAATTTTTGTTTGTACAACAATATTTTCTTATTCTCTGGCAAATTATATCAACAACAACAACGCGGTACCGCCATGGGCACGTGCTTCGCCCCCAGCTACGCAAATTTATTCGTGGGCTGGTGGGAGAAGCACGTGGCCTGGGGAAAGACAAATGAATTTTGGCTAGATAACTTCATATTGTGGGCCAGATATATTGACGACCTATTTGTTGTTTGGAGGGGAAGTCGCTCCTCGGCTGAGGAGTATATTGCCTCTCTGACCAACAAGGGGCTCAATTTGGAGTTTACGGGCCACATCAGTGGTGTCTCGGTAAACTACTTAGACCTGGAAGTTTTCATTGAAAATAACACACTGCAAACTAGACTCTTTCGGAAGTCGATAGCAGGTAATGCTGTATTGCATGCAGCCAGCTATCACCCCAGAAGCCTGATTAAGAACATCCCGTTTGGGGAATTATTGCGTATTAAACGCAATTGCTCCAATCAGATGGATTTTGAATCGGCAAAAGATGCAGCAATAGAGAGATTCAAAAGACGTGGGTATAGTAATTCCACTCTAAAACAGGCAGAGGTTAAAGTAGGGAAACTAGATCGAAGGAATCTGTTAGTGGCCAAAACAAAGACATCTGACCTACAGGAAAGCAAAGTAAGAATGATCACAACCTACAACAGCAAATCCAGAGCTGTTGTACACATCTTCCAGAAGAATTGGCATATTTTACAGACAGACAATATTCTAAAACATCATTTACCGTCTCGTCCCTTAATCACCTATAAACGCTGCCAATCTCTTAGTGACCATTTAGTACACAGCCATTTTGATCCCACGACAACAAAAAGAAGTAAGATCAATGTCTTGGGATTTTACCCGTGTTTACGTTGCAAGGCATGTAAATATAGCAAAAAAACAACCCCTTACATGGGGAGGCCTGGGGATCCGAGGCCGACCAGAACAATCAATACGTTTCTCAATTGCAATTCAGATTGTGGTATACTGCTTAGAATGTCCATGTTCGAAACGGTATATTGAAAGTACCACCAATCCAGTTAAGAAGCGCACCTTTGAACATATGCGTGCGATAACTAATCAGGATGCAAGTTATGCAGTAGCACGTCATTTTGAACAGGTTCCATCAAAGTAATTGAGACCTCTTAAAAATATTTCTGCATAGATCAGGCAGAAAGAGGGGAAAGAGGAGGCGATAGAACAAAAAAGTTACGAATATTGGAATCCAGATATATCATAGATCTTCAGACAAAGGCCACTATTGGGCTGAATAATGATGAGGAACTTTGGGTACATCTGGACTGATAGAACATGAGAAATAAACCTTAAACAACTGCAGTACTGATAATGTAGGGTATAGGAAAATCATTTAAATTAGATATAGGTGTTTATATCCTTTTTATATGGTTTTTATATACGGACTGATTTTATAAAGGACTAGATGCCCATCGGGGCACAATAAGGACGTGGTTAACACGAGCACAACCATATATAAAACCGCTGCTTGAGAAATGCCCATTGAGGGCGTAATTAAAACACAAATGGTATCTATAGAAAAACATTGTGTGTATATGTTTGTATATATATATATATATGTGTGTGTGTGTGTGTATATATGTGTATGTATGTATGTGTACATATGTATATATGTGTGTGTGTGTGTGTGTGTGTGTGTGTGTGTGTGTGTGTGTGTGTGTGTGTGTGTGTATATATATATATATATATATATATATATATATATATATATATATATATTCTTATACCTCTTCGAAAATCCAGGTCAATGTCAGCGCAATTATTTCCACATATATTTTAATATTTTAGCGTGTTTTTATAACTGCTTTGTGTGCTTTTTAAAAATACTGTGTTCGTTCAATTTTGCTGCCCACCTTGATTTCAGGTGTCCCCCCCGGTCTGCCGCAGCTTGTGGCGATCGTGCGGAGGGGCAAAACACCCAGTTTACACATACTCCCTTCCGGTGAGTTGCTCAGGTCAGCAATCTAGTTGTGGCTGCTGCTGTCACGGTCCCGCCCACTCCCGGCATATAATCGAGTGCGCAGAGCGGACGCGCGCAGCGGGCGCGCCGAAGGTGCGCCAAAGGCTAGCCCGTCTGCGCCCGTCCACGCCTGACCGTCGCCAGGCGCCGGGATTGCTGCTCGATTTTCGTTTTGTTCCTTTTTGTAACTTCTTCTCCATGGCGTTTCTTCAATACTCAAGTTCTGAGCTCCATGCATTGAATATTGATCGCCCAACTTTCAACTTATCTGATAATTTTTCCTCCTCCCTTTGTAACTCCTTCTCCAAGCAGTTCCTCCTCCTTTGCCGACACCTACTAAAATTGAGCACAGGCCTTACCCCCAAATTACTACCTGCACCTAAGTTTCTGACTTGTCTGTACTGTAATGCTCGATCCCTCCCTAAACATCAATTAGAAATCTGGGCGCTTCTGGACGCAGACAAGCCAGACCTGTGTTTCATTACTGAAACCTGGCTTTCAGACTCTGCATTACCCGACATTGCAGTAGCCCTTCCCCATGAATATAAAATCTCGAGGCTGGACAGGACGAATAAAAAAGGTGGAGGAATTGCTATTGCCTACAGGTCTAATATCAAACTTCACCTCACTGATTCTTATCTGGCTGATTGGGGCAAAATTTGTACCTTCACAATTACCTTGGGGAGTAAAGAGTCTTGGAAAGGTGCCCTCCTCTATAGGCCGCCTGGAACCAAAACTAGCTTTGTAAATAAACTCACTGAAACTATTTCCTCCCTTGCTCTCTCCTCTGACAATTTTTTTCTCCTAGGAGATTTTAATTATCATTCCGAATCTCTACAGGACCCTCACACAAACGAACTCATCACAAGTATGAACACATTAGGTTTAAACCAACTGGTGACCGGCCCCACCCATACCGCCGGTCACACCCTGGATCTTTTATTTACCAAATCCAATAAAGTAAAACTGGATCAACTTTTACCGGTTCTTTGGTCCGATCATTACACCATCAAATTCCATATCCACCTTAACTCAATCCCTCCCCCGCCTAAGAAAAGAGTCAGCTCAAGTAGACCTTGGAATAAGATTAGTCCGGAAGCCTTTTCCACGCATTTTTCCCCTACACCCATCGTACTTCTAACCAATCCTAACCAAGCTACGATCTATCTTGATCAAAATATTACCGCAGCCCTAGATACCATTGCCCCTAGTAAACCCAGCAGATGTCCAACTAAACTATCCCCTTGGTTTACCCCTGAACTCAAAATAATGAAATCTGCCGTTAGGGCACTTGAACGTAAATGGAGGCATTCTAAAAACCCTACGACATAATTCAATATAAAAAATCCCATCACCAATACATGAGACATTGCCTCTGCAAAAAGAGCCTATCTGGGTGCCAGGATAGATCGGGCTGCTAACTCCCACAGAGAACTCTATAAAATAGTCAAAGAATTCTCCAGTCCTGCGTCCTGTCTACCTGTCACAGTAGCTTCCTATGAATGGGTCAATACTCTCTCTTCATTCTTTTATAACAAAGTAAATGATATTTATAAAACTTTTGTCAACCCCATCACCACTGACCTACCTTGTAAGCAGCCAATAAGCTTAACTCTTCCCACTCCGTTTACCATTTTGAAGGACTTCCATTCATTTACGGAACTCGATGTAACATCTACACTGTCTAGAATTACTTCAGGCTCCCCCACCGATCCGGCATCATCTTCAATTATCTCCAAAATTGCCCCCATCCTCATTCCTTACTTGACCAGAACCCTTAATCTCACACACTCCCAATCAACCGTGCCCCCTCATTGGAAGAAAGCCGTCATCAGACCCATTCTGAAAAAACCATCTGCTGACCCAACTCTGCCTTTAAACTACCGCCCCATCTCCCTCCTTCCCCTGTTTGGAAAGGTCCTGGAATCTCTGGTCAATTCCCAACTTACCAAACACTCAGAAGCCAACAAATTGCTGGATCCTTCTCAGTCTGGATTTAGAGCATTTCACAGCACTGAAACTGCTCTAATTGAAATGGTGGATAATATAAGACTCGCCCTCGACGCAAAACTGCCCTCCATCCTGGTTTTACTAGATTTATCTGCTGCCTTCGACACCATCTCACATAGTATTCTTCTAAAACGCCTTGGGGAGGTGGGTGTCGAAGTCTCAGCTTTAATGTGGATCAAAAGTTTTCTGAGTGGACGTAGCTCTAAAGTTCAAGTCGACAAATTCTCCTCTTCGGATCAGGAAGTAGACAAGGGCGTGCCACAAGGCTCCATATTAAGCCCCACACTTTTTAATCTTTGTGTCTCCACTGGCTAGATTAATCAAAGCACACGATTTTGAAACCGTGTCCTATGCCGACGAAACACAAATTCTCATCACTCTAGGAATTGATCCCACCAATGTCAAACTCAGATTCCAACAATGTATGATTACGGTAAAAGAGTGGATGTCAAATAATTATCTGTTACTTAATGCAGACAAAACAGAGATACTACTTTTCGGAAATGCTCACAAATTTTGGAGCGACGATTGGTGGCCTCCAACTTTAGGCCCGTGCCCCCCTCCCAAAACATCAGCCCGAAATCTAGGGATAGTGTTGGACAACAAACTCTCTATGTCTGACCATATCAATAGCATTGTGCGCTCCAGTTTCGGGCTTATGCGCAACCTGAAGAAAATTTTCAAATGGATTCCCCTTCCCTCCCGTCTGCCTCTGGTCCAGGGACTAATTATTAGCCGCCTGGACTATGGGAATGCGCTTTTTGCATCCATTAATGAAAATCTTTTGAATAAGCTCCAGGTCTCGCAAAACACCGCTGCTAGGATGGTCCTTGATCTCCCCTCTCGCACTTCCTCAGCCTCCAGCTTGAGGTCGTTACATTGGCTTCCTATAAAAAAGCGCATCGAATTTAAACTTTGTTGCCTGGTTCACAAAACCTTAAACGGCAAAGGCCCCCTATATCTCACCAACAAACTCATAGCCTATCATTCGACTAGAACGCTCGGATCATCCTACAAGCACCTTCTCTCCGTCCCCAAAGTTCGGACGGTTAGAAACGGAGACAGATCCTTCTCTAAAATAGCCCCGCTGATCTGGAACTCTCTCCCACTCCCTATGAGGATTGAACCAAACCATTTGAAGTTCCGCAAACTTCTGAAAACCTGGTTATTCTAACTGTGTCTGACGACGTGTTCATCATTGGAGTTTCTGCAGGCGCTCTGAAACCTACGGGTGATTTACGCGCCTTATAAATGCCAATACAAAATACAAAAAATACAAATACAATGAAGTGCTAGCTTGTGTTTTTTTCTACCAGTGGTCTATAATTGTTAAATGAATTTTCATTTGTACATAACTTGGTGATCTTAACAGCTTTTGGGTAATATGGATTAACCCAGGGCGTTGTTCGCGAAGTAGCACTACGTGAAGCTACGCAAAGTGCACTTCGCACTACGCGAGCTACGCGTAGCACTTCGCGAACTGCGTAGTACCCTGTTTGCACTGTGCAAGATGACGTTTTCAATGATTGCACAGTGCTGACAAGCATCCGGCACTGTGCAATCATTGAAAACGGCATCTTGCACAGTGCGAGCTTTAGTTTTCTGCTGCTCGAGTAGATTTTTACTCGAGCAGCAGATTTCTCAACGCGGACTGGTAGTTTCTCATCGCGAGCGGTCGCGAGCATACGCGACCACTCGCAATGAGAAACCTGACCTCCTCGTGTTGAGAATCTCGCCAGGATGTTTATTTTCCACGCTCACGATCGGCAACTTGATGTTGCTGATCGCGAACAAGGAAAAAGTCTCGCCGGGATGTCATTTTGCTTTCTCGCGGTCGCCAACTTGATGTTGAGGACCGCGAGAAAGCAAAAAAAGACCGCTGCACTACGCAATGCTACGCTACGCATGTTTACACTGTGCTACGTGCAATTCGCGTAGTGCTAAGTAGCGCAAACTTCGCAAACTACGCGAGCTTAGCGTAGTGCTTTGCCCAGGCTTAATATGGATATATACAGATCCCAATATGTGATGTTTTTAATTTCTCACTTATTACACTATTTTTCTCTTTTGACTTGGCAGTATAACATACTTGTACTATATAGTACGTTATAAGATGCCCGCCAATTGTTCAGCCATTCGCCATGTAATGTTAATACATCATTTGTGTCAATGAATGAACATGTGACATGCTGCGATTTGAAATACTGGCAATTGAGCACAGGGCAACTGACATCGAACAAGCTGCAAGGCGAAACGTGTCTGTCAGTAAGTGGGGGGTCTGCACTAATAAAGTATTCGTACTTGTAGAAATTGCTCCTGTGTGTGCTTTCCGTCTGGTGTCGAAGGTTTACCGATACTGTGTTGCTATATATATATATATATATATATATATATATCTATCAAACGAGTTTGCCCCGATGGAAGAGCTGCACAGTAAGTTGATAATCCACTCTTTATTGTGAAGTCTGCAGACTGGTAAAGTGGGAACCGCACATCAAGTTATCCTAGCCAGACGCATTTCGGGTTTTAATGTCCCTTAATCATTGGCAAGTGCGTGGAAAACAACCAGAAAGAAGCAGACGATTTAAATCTTCCGAGGCGCCCGCCCCAGTGGGCGTGACCACTTGCGCAGCATCCTGGTCGCCGTAGTTACTTCAGTATTCCTCTAGTGAGGCCGTCCGTGTTCCACACAATAAACATTATATAGATATAGATATATATTAGATATATTAGATTTGTAGGCTTGGGCACCCACCCAGGTACAGGATGTTGGAAAAAGTACTAAAGATGTGAATGGTCTACTAAAGCAATGTGTACTGAACAACTACAGAACCTCAACCTGATAACTATAAACATTTAAATAGCATGCGAATCAACAAAAGATACCAATGATAGAGCACTGCAGTTAATATCCTACTCTTCATAGTGATTATTGTACTCCCATTATGAAGTCCTATTTCTCAGCTCATAATGAATGACCTGCCATCCACACGGTCCTTTTATATGAATCTTTGGATTTTGTAACTGACTGGGCCCCTGGAAACCTGCCGCTTGGGCTGGTAGACATAACATTTGTTCCCAGGCTTCCGAAATTCAAAGGACAGGCCAGTGCTATGATCCATTAGTATAAAGCGAGGAGAACTATGAACTAGGCACTTAATATTGATAACTTCCCATGAACATCCACTAGGTACCTTTTGTGATTATTTGTCTGGTACTTATGCATGTATTCCTGTTGTGTAATCTTTTCCTGTTGGCGATATTTGATTCATTTCCTTCCTTTGTAAAGCTCTCTGATATCCTTCGGTATCTTGTTCACGCTATATAAAACTTTACAAATAAATAAACCTCCTCCATCATCTCCCTGTGTTTGCTTTGTTCACCCTAAGTTGGCAGGGTATGCCCAGACGTGGGTCCCTTGCCTACTTTGCCACTGGATTCAAGCTAACCTGGCTGATGAAGGGTGTTACCCAGAAACCGGTCCCAGGATGCTTGTTTCCGGTTAAGGGAAGACCAGGTTTGGCAGTTCGGGCTGGACTGTTTGCATGAGGCACAGGGTCAAGACTGATTTGGATATGGCTGGGTCTGAACTGAGGTGGCAAAAGTGAGCTAAAGAATGATGATGGATTCAACCCAGATCTGTGACTGGGGGTGAGTGTCTGAAAAGTTTCAGCGCTCCGTCCATCATCTCCTTGTGTTTGCTTTGCAGATTGTGTTCCAGCAGATTGTGATGAAGGACATAAGGTGAGTAAATGGCTCTAAATTGATACATTGAAATATTCATAGGCTTGGTGTAGACAAATAGTGGCATATTGTACATAACCATTCCCATAGAAATCTTATCTTTTTTAACATTTTTTTCAACCTCTTCCAGTTATCCTTCCTTGCAGCATCTTGACATATGCCCTGTTTGCTCTCATGATGTGTCATTCCATAGGCTCTGTTCCGTTATAGTTAAAAAATGTCTGTACACATCGTCTTCCACCAAGTCATTATGTCATCTTTTTTTCTGCAGTGACAGAGATGCTGGTAAACATTCTAAACATCTGTTCAGACGACGAGCTCATCTCAGATGGGGATGACACGTTGGAAGGTAAGAAGCCCCACTGGTCTTAAACTAGGCAAAGTTAAGAATAGTTTCAAGATGGATTAGGGAGTTTCACTTCATAACAAAGGTGGAGCATACAGAATCCATACTTATAACACTTGAGGACTTCTGTGTTACACATTGTGCTTACGACTTAAACAAAATCACTTTTTAAAGGCTATTGTAGCATGACCTTATCTTCAATATACTGTGCTACAATTTACTAAGAGGCCGCAATCCATTATGCACCTTCTGCATCTCCGATGCTTTTTTTAAATGTGGTGCTGGTTATGGTCCACCATTTGAGTTGAGAAACAGTGATGTGAACCATCTGAGTGTCTGCTGTGGCAGATAAGCAGTAAGCTTTTAAATACAATGTACATAGAAAGGATTCCCCAGGTTACCATTAGTTAGAGACAGTTGCATCAAGTTGTGCGCTGGTACTGGGAACAATGACATCTCGTAGCCCAGAATTGATGAACTAGGCTTTTAAATGTTTGCAAAAAAAAATGCTAGTCTCAGGTCACCCTGTGATTTAGATACATCGAATGCACGTATGCAACTTCATACCTGTGCCCGATGCAGTATCTCATATAATGCTCTGGCAGGTTAAGCATTGCGGAGAACCAGTTAGGAGTTGGAAATGTACTAATTTTGCCATGATAGGATACACACTCTAATTAAGCCAAACCTGCTTTTAGAGGCATTGTGCCGAGGCAGATGAAGAATGCTCCTTCGGCCATTTGAGGCAACATCCTGAAGGTAATGAAGTTCAACAAGTGGCTTGTTTTGAGATGATTCCATGGTAATTGGTCAGTTCTATACCCTAGAAAATGAATGAGGAAACAATTCCAAGTCAAATGTGTGTTTGTGTGCACACATAGATGTAAGAGCTCTCCAGGAGTGAACCCTGAGGTAAATACTCAAATATGTTTGAGACAGTCAGCCCACCTTTCATTATTTTTGCGCTTGCATCTGAAAATGCGTAAATATTTTGCCCAATAGACTCAGAAATGCTGCTTAAAAGGAGCACACTACTATTATGCCCATCTTATCCTCGTTTGATTGTGTCCAGAGCACAAATGCGTGTCTAGTTTAGATCATTAGTGCCCACAGCACCAACGTCCAAGTGGAAGACACAGTTTAGATTTAACAATTTTAAGGGACTTTGGCTTCAATCGGCAGCAGACTCGAATGACAGCACCACTGTAATTTGGTGCACCATTTTTTGTTTTTTTTACTTAACATTTTATGCAAACTTTGCGTTTTTTTGAGCTGCAATTAGTTTAGTCCTTGTGTCATATTTTTTCATCCGTAAAACTATGTTTATAAGTCTTGCTCAGCAGGATTTTACAGTCTTATGCAGGGCTGTAAACAGTTTGTGATGGAGATGTCTGCAGCAATTGAAAGCTCCAACCAAGTTCTGGTGCTGGTGAAGGCTGGGCCAGTTGCACCTTCCCTGGATCAATATTGGCACGTGGTCCCAGTCATCCCAAGAGTATCAGATGCTATGGTTTGGAATTTTGCAAATGGGTGGTTTGTAGACTTTGATTTCTCCAGAGTAGATCTGGATCTTTAGGCAAAAGTGTCTAACAAAAGGGAAGTAGAAAAAAGACTGCTTCATTTTCTCCTTGTTCGTGCATCAGGAATCAGAACTTTGTCAATATCTTGATTTTCTACAGTTAGTTGACGAGCCCACTACATAGAGAAAAGATTTATGTTACGATTGGCGCAGTCTAGAAGTCTAATGACCCTACACTAACCTACACCCATGTTTAGTTCAAAGTGACATTTCTGTGAGATAGTTGACTTTTGTTAATAACAATCTTTTCTCTTAACTCCAAAAGGGCAGAGTCTTCGTGTCGGAGCAAGAGCTCTGGTATCCTTAGTTTCCGATCTTCTTCATAGGGGAGCCAGGCTAGTCAGAGCAGATAGGCTGCTCCTTTCCTTGTGCTGCGAGACTTCAACACTGCCTTGGTCTTCGGCATTTGGGTGATTGCAGTTAATAGCTCTTTATGAGTAGTGCTGCTCATATGAGACTGTCCATTGAGGTGTTTCCCAGGAAGGTCCCTTAACGTTTGGATGCATCCATTCAAGTTAGTCTGACATGTCAAGGAGCATTAGAGCTGACAAAATTAGTTCTGAATTATCTCAGATTTTACAAAAATTGAAATCTCTCTTCAAATGTATTTAGTATTTGCTGGTTTCATCAAAACTTGAACATAGCTTTAAGTTTTTCCTGAAGTCCGTCAATGCCATCAGAGATATCTTTTTTTTTTTTTACCACAGACCTTAAGTGAAGATCCGTAGTATAGCTTTCTTCACGTTCTTGCATACATATTGACAAAGTAGGACAGTCAAAGCGTGTATGTTAACGAGTAGGATTGGCTGAGTCCACATGCTGGTATCAGAATTAAGACGCACTTTTAATGACATCATAGTGTTAAGGATCAGTAGGATTGTGTTCTGTCTGGACGCACTTATTCTGCTAGTATAGACTGCACATGGATGAAAGGCATTTTTAATTTACATAAATTCATGAGGGACAAGGCAGGTACGTAGATCCCTATTCAGAAATTGGGTTCAGAAAAATAAACGTTGAAATAGGTAAATAGGTTTTTGTAAAAAAAAAATTCTATTAATCTATTCTCAGTGCTAAAAACTATGATCAGACCTAACAAAAGATGCAAAAACGCAGACTCTTCTCATACATGCCAACATTTCAGAAGAGCAAAGTGGGAGATTTAAAAAAAAAAAAATCGGGAGAATGGGGCCTTGAATCGGGTTACTGTCATGTATGGGCTGTTGAAGTGTGCTGCTGCAGGATCGGACATCGACCAGTGCAAATGTTGTGCACTGGCCTGGCAAGTTGCTGGCAGTGCATACTCTCCCCCTGTGTGGCAGCCGGGGCTGAAACAGCTTCCAGGTCACACACAGCCGCCCCCCCACCCCCCAGTACTTCACAGGTCTTTAAAGGACCATTTACTTACTAACGAGGCTGTGTTGGTTTTTCACCTCTTCTAGACCTCCTGCATCGCCACTCTGACTATCACTGGAAGAATTAGCACGTTACACAATACCAAGCCCTGTCAGCTGAAACCCCCGAGGAATCGGGTTTTTGCTTTCAGCAATCGGGAGGCGGGAGACTAGCCTTGAAATCGGTAGTCTCCCGCCTGAATCGGGAGGGTTGGCATGTCTGTCTTCTACTGCTTACCTCCGGCAAAGCCCAAACCATGATCCAGTATGACATCCGCATCTGGTTAAGAGATACAGATCTTATGCTTTGCTTCCATTCCTCCTGAAGAGGGGTGAATATAATGTGTTGTATTGGCAAAGTGACTACACCCACATCTATGTTTAAATTAGCAAATGTGCTCTCTACTGTGATGTATATGATAGACGCATGAAAGAGCATGAACTATCGTACTCTGTCAGTTGCTGAACAGCCAAACAAAAGCAAAGTCTTTTCCACACAGCTCATCTGTAACCACTCTGTTATGTTCACAGTGCTTCTGGCAGATATAGTATATTGGCAGTTAGCAAACAGCACTATTCTGTCCTATCTAGAAAAAGAGAGCTCACTTAGACTTTTTAAAGTTCAGATGGACCTGACCTATTTGGTATGTACAAAGATTAAATGCTGTAAATGAAAAAAGAAAAAAAAGTGGTATTACGTGAACTATGGGGTTTTAAACCCATGCAGAACTATCTATTCTTTTTTAAACTCGCATCTTACAAGAATACAAATATCCTTCTGAATCCTCCACTTATAAATCAGGGAGTTCTACAAGCCTGACATTTTTATCATTGATTCAGAAGGAGCACAGGGTGATCAGCATCAGCTGCAAAGCAAGATTGACTCCTATAATGTTCCCCGTACCATCTTGTGAGAGGGAGGATTTCTTTTAACTCAACCTTGTTTTGGAATCCCTGACTATGGACAAGTGGATGTTCGATATTCTTCAACTTGGTCAAACCAGGGAATTTGCCCCAAAATATTTTTTGCTTTCACCCATTCATTCAGAACACATAGTTATATTCTGCAAAACCAGGTGAAAAAACTGCTTCAACTTGAGCAATATAATCCAAAGAAGTACACGGTTATAAGCGACATGCATTCTAGTCAAAAAAGATGTTTAGGATTGAAGCCTCTTCTGCATGGAAAGGCTTTATATCAAATTTGCCCAAAGATAAATATCATGATTGTTCCCTTTCCCTACAGAAGAGAAGGGATGTCGTCACTGCAGGTTGCATTTTAAATAATTCATTTTCACATTTCAGTTCACAGAGTGGCCAGCTCAAGGTTTTGTCATTTTCCCTCTGGTTAGTGTCCCAATTTCTTAACCAAATATTGTTGTCTGTTGGCTTTTCATCAATGATGCAAGGGAAACAGTTTCCGACCGTACTTTGGTGTTTGGCCATTAAAAACATCACACAAGGAATTAGCCATTTAGTAGGAAGTCTACATTCCTGGCATACCAGGGATTCACAGTAATCAGTCATTTCCAGAACACATTTCAACAGGGCTGTGGTTTTAGGCATGCCTTCCCTTGAAAGTGTGACGCATCTTTCTGCAGTTTAAATAAAGTAAACACACTTTTTTGGTATTCTATGACACAATTACTGCACTGCATATTGCTATATATTCTAGAATATTTGTGATATGTTATTGCAGCCAGCTCATGCATACAGTATGAGAAGTGTTACATTTGCAGTGGAAGCAAGGTCTTCAGAAGAAGGATCATCTTGTGCTGCCCCCCACAATTTTCAGGGACATTGAATTTAAATAAGTTCCTTCATTTTCAGAACCCAAATTCTCACCCGACAGTCATTCCGTATACATCCCTGTCAGGCTGGCGAGCATGCTTCCAATATCTAACAATGGAGGTGGCATTGGTTTGTACCCGCATCTCATTGGATTTTAGTCACAGGCCGTCCATCCCTCTTGCTCCTCTTGGATCTATCAGTGGCCTTTGATACCATTTTACTTATTTACTTCTTGATGTGTCAGTCTTTTTCTCGAAGTCACTTGAAAAACTCTAAACTGGTTCATCCCGTCTTTTATCTGTCACTCTAATTATGTTAAAAGTCAGTCTTCCTCATCCACAATTGCAGACCATCCTGATGTTCCTTAAGGCTCTCGACTCCCACATCTCCATCATTTGCCCTGTTGGAAATCATTTGGAACTTTCATATGGGTGTTTCACAGTCAGTTTTGCATGTATCTCTAGTACACCCAGCTGCCTAAAACTATTGAAAGGGAATCCAGTGATTCCATTTCATGACTAAAACCTCCCCTAAGGATTCCCTTTACCATCTCTATACCCATTCTCTTGGTCATTCATTTTTGTGAAAATCCATGTCTCATTCAGAAACTCATAGAAACCTCTGTCATCTTCTACCAGAAAGTTGCCTTCAGCCGCAAAAACAGAAAGTGTCCTGTTCCTCCCCATTGCTCACAATTTGACCCTTTTTTTCACACTAATTGACGAGTATAACTTTCCTGCCCATGTTCCTGGTCCTTGTGCATTAAGGCAACTCACTCTTCACTGGACTTCTGTTAGACTCCATCATATGAAAACTGTAATACAATCAAAATAGAGTGGCTGTCAGAGCCTGATCTGAGGTGACCGGGTCACAGGGCAGACATGCTGCTGGACACAACCGTGGTGCTTGGGATAATTTGCTACTGGTTCCTGGGGTCCGACCTATGGCTGTGCAAACTGGGTCAAGCAATCCCCTCCCAAACTTGACTCTCAGGGTAGTGCAGGCAATATCATATCAGCTGTCTGGGAAAGCTTTACACCCTTCATTCTGTGCCATGCTATACCAGGGATAATCCAAAATGAATCCCGCTGGTCCCAGTTATCATACTCCTATCTCATACTGAATCCAGTTTCCATTTGTGTGCCACACATCCACCATGCATACACGCGTGTAACACACAAAGAATGTCAACATAAGGGTTGTAGCGTTACATAGAAGTGGAACTTTACATAATTGGGGATGGTAGGTCGCACTACACTGACACAGAAAAAAGGTCTGTTCAGGGCTATTGATTCACAAAAATAGGTAGGCTGCCACCACAGCATCGGGTGAACTAACCAGACTATGGACAGTAGTTCCATGTTGACAAAAGAAGGCACGCTTGGTGCGCCTCTCCAGGCTGCAGAAAGTTTCTTGAACTTGTCATTACCAAGGAGAGGCCTTGATATCAACGCACATGCAAAAGTAGTGAGTTAGCTGTGTGGTAAATCAGGATCCAAGCTTTACATGCAGTTTCAGGGCAGGCGTACATGCCCGTATACCACGCAGGGGACATTCCCGTCCCAACAATGCAAAGCAAAATTTCACTTTAAAAGATTAATCCATGTTGAGCCCGATTACATATTTTTTTTTATTGTCTCCCAGTGACAGCACACAACCAGTTTAAGTAACTCAGCACTAATCTCTATCCACTTTTGCAAGCTGATGCCTGTTTCAGTTAATTCTTTCGAATGTACATCTCAACCAGGTCCATCAGATCTTTCAGGCAAATTGCCTCATTCTCACTGTCAATAGTGAACTGGAATGGGTGTAAGTGTGAAGGATTGCACTCCTCCATAGCGACCTTAGCTCATTACTCCTGTGTTAATCCCGTTATTGTCATTTGGGATGGGTCATGCTTAAACTTTGTTACTGTTTTTGTTCACATTGGGAATTGTAATCCTACCCAAAGCTCTCTGTGCAAAAATATGGCCTCAACAAATCATTGGCTGTGATGAAATCACACTAAGTTAAGTATTCTAAAACTAGTATAGTGGACAAAATATACATTTTCCATCATTATTTCATCTTTTCTTTAAACTGGCCTTTTTTTTGCTTTTTCTTCACACTTGCAAATCATAAAGTGACAAAGGGTCCAATGTTTAGATTGATCAAGGTTTTCTCGGACAGCACTCTTTAAATTATTAGAAGAGAGTAATTGTCAAAGTTTGCAGCTGTCGCTTTTTGCGTTAAGGTCTTATCTTCAAGGGTAATACACTGGTAGAATTCCAGGCTGGAGGGAGTTGAAGTTCAACCCTTCTGAAGAAAGAGCTGCCCACTCTTGGGGAGAGATGTCTCTTTGGTTCTTTTGGTCTACATTTCTTGTGTTTGAGAGGTTAAAAGTGAGTTGTTCCTGTCTGGTAAAGATTGTGTTTTGTAGATTTGTTAGGAAAGGGAATGTCACCGATTTTTCTAAAGACACAACTTAATGAGTGTGCACAGAACACAGATTTTCTCTTTGGGGGAATGAAATGATACCCTGCCATGATAATAAAATAATTGGCTCTCTGCCATGAGTACTGCTTAGTGTTCCTTTGGTGGAAGACTATTGTCTATCCATATTTGATGAGAGATATTGTTTGTCAGTGGCAAAGGAACTAGATTTCTTTCTGGAAGACAGTTTTCCCCTTCCATAAAGAAGAAAGTTATCTATCCTCTATTAAATAACCTTGTGTTTACTAAATGAAATAACATTATTCTTATGGTAGGGGGTTGTCTGTCTTCAGTACAAGCAAGTCTGGTGAAATACAGCTGTTCTCCTCAGAGTAATGTTGAGGACTTGGCAGTCTTTTTAGGGAAGGTTTAGGCTGCGTTCTGGTGGAATAGGTTAGTCTGTGGAAGAACACTGTCCAGTGGAACAGTCTCTTCTTTCTTCTGAAGAACATGGCTATCTATTATCCATGGCAGAATGTTTTTTGTTCTCTATGAAAGAAAGTTGATGTAAAAGTATTTGTTTCTGTGCTGTAAGTTAGTTGGGTGCTGTTGGTTGAAGGAGTGTTTTCTTCCCTCCGAAGAAGCTTGTTGACTGTCCCCAATGGAAATTCATTGCGTCTTCAGTTAAAGAATATAGTCTTTTTTGAGGTAATAGCATTGTCTTTTGAATCACAATGTTATCTGCTTTTGGGAAACATTACTGGGAATGTTTTGGGGAAGATCATGGTCTCTCTTTTTGGCAAAGTAAATGCTTAACTTATAAAGTACGGTGGTGATTATTGCATGTGGAAGAATGGTATTTGTCCTCTGTGGGAGAACTTTAACTGTCTTCAGTGGGAGAGCATTCTCTGTATTCATTCTTCTGCCAAAGAGCCTGGTCTCTCCTCTATGAAATACTACTGTGTGTAAGCTTTGTGGCAGAATCTTTGGTAAAAGCAGGAGATGGGAAAAGTGAGAAAGAGGTGGGGTGGTTGACTGCCTGTGTGTATGTTTGGATGTAGTATTTTTATTTCCATGTATTATTCTTAAGCATGAACCTAAACAAAAGGCAGCAAAGCTTGGTACAGGGTCAAAGGCAAGCATACATGCAAGGACTCACAGGAGACTTAGCTGGATTCTGGGAGCAAACGTGTACTGTTGCTGCACTGTGCTGTAGTGTTTTTTACACAGTGGCATCTTCAACTCTTTCCTACATTTTTGCAGTGTTGGAATGGTCCTGATGGAAATGGTATGGCAATGTGGAGTTTGGGAGTTCATGTGGAGCAGGGCGTTACCACCCTCCAGATGCAAGAGTGAGGGCTTCATCAGAAATTCTGAAGTAGCATTCTGGTAGAAATGCTTTCCTTTTCTTTAGAAGAGAAAGCTTCCTTTATGTTATGGTAGTGTCTTTCTTGAGTCTGAGGGTGGTGTCAAGGGTGAATCCAATTGGCTTGGCATTCGATAAAAGTTGGGGTTCAAAGCAGCCGAGATTCAAGTCATTGGCCCAGATTTGCACTATATCTTGCTTGTGGTTCTTGCCAATTAGTAGCAATTCTGTCTTGGTGAGATTGAGAACAGGAGACAGTTTGTAATCCACAGGTATTGGATCTTTTTTGGATCTGAAGGTGCCCTGTGAATGAACTGCTGTTGTTTTGAAAGGTAGAAGGAGGGAACCAGTGAGGGACACTACAAGTGAATCCCATTCGAGATTCCTGTGTGTGGATGACTGTGGGATGATCGTATGTGTCAAAGGCAGCTGAGAGGTCCAGCAAAATCAGGAGGTAGAGGTCATCTTCATCTGTGGTCAGGAGTGCATTGTCCGTGATGTGTAAGGTAAGTGTCTCAGTGCAGCAGCATGATCTAAACCCAGATTGGTAGTCATGCAAGAGATGGGAGGCTTTGCTGTGATCTTGCAGTTGAGCATAGACTGCTTTTTCTGTGATAACGATGGTGAAGTGTATATGAGTGATGGGCCATTAGTTAGTGAGATCATCAGGAACTAGAGTAGGCTTATTTAGTAGCCAGAGGATGTGGATGTCTTTAGAGCATCTGAGAAGATGCCTTGTGCTAGTAAGGTGTTGACATTGGTTAGCAGGCTGTGAGCTTCCATGGAGACATATGTGATGAAGCACAAGTGGGAAGGCATAATGAGTCAGAGTGGATTTGAGAGAGTTGAGCATGCTGGCGAAATCTGTGAGTGAGAGGGCTTTGAAGGATGACGATTGCAGGATTCTAGGAAAAAGGTTTGTTGTAAGAGGAGAAACAGGCTTGGTGTTGTCTGTCCTCAGTATTTGTTTTTTACTCTGAAGAAGAGTTTGATGGCATTACAATAGTCTTTGGAATGCGGAATGGGTGTGCGATGCAGGGGGTTGATACAGTGCTTTATTGTCTTGAAGAATGTTCTGTTTCTGTTGATGACTTCATCACTGGTGTTGGTAAAGTACTTTGTATGATGTGATGAACTGTCTGTGTGTTGTGCAGAGGACCTTCAGTATCATGCAGACATTGAGATTTTTGTCTTATTCAACATTTGCTTTTCTGCTTACGGATAGAGTTTGTCAGCGAGGTTGTTAGATTACCGGGTGACAGAGGGAGATTTTGGCCCAGAAAAAGTGTTGAAGTTGTTAAGAAGGGTGTTGGTGCTGGACGTGGAGTTGGCGAGACAAGTTCACACATTAGGTTGTTGATGGAGGCGCTCAGCAGTGAATAGGGTTGGTGTAGTGGTTGGTCTATTCCAAGGCTGTGGTTGTTTAACACTGGAATGTTGGCCATTTTAAGAAAAGAAGGATAAAGATGTGTGTTGGTTGGGTGAATTGCTGTAACACATTGAGTGTGTCATTAAAGTTAAGGAGGGTGTCCTTTGTCTTTTTTGAACTTGTGTTGTCTTGAAGGTTGAAGTCACTCAAAATTCTGGTGTGGGTGTGTTGGATGGATCAGATGGCAAGTAGATCCAGGATTTCATAATTGAAGTCCTTGTTCTGCCCAGGAAAGGTGTAGAGGAGATGGAAGGTGGCAATCTCAGTTTCAGAGAGTTGTCAGTCTCATGTCGGCAGCTCCATGGACCGAAGTGTTGCTTGCTTGCCTAGGGTACAGTATTGGACACACTTATGGATGACAGAGGCCTTTTCCCAACCCATGCTCGCAGTCTACTCGATGGAGGCTCTGAGGGGAAAAGAGCAATATCTGTCCTGAAGTCTTCAAGAGAAGATTGTCTTTTTTGTATCCTCCGAGAGAAAATGTGGTTTGCCGTTGGTAACAAGCGCTAGCTCTACTCCAGGAAAAAGTTGTATCTATTCCTAATAGAAAAACGTATTATGTGCACCAAGAAGCATGCTGTCAGTCCCCTATGGAAGAACGGTGTGTGTTCTTAATGGAAAATTGTTCTTCGAATGAAGAGAAAGGTCTCCCCTCACAGAAAGTGCTTTATCTGGCCGTAGAGAGAACATGGCCTGTTAGTGTGGCTAGAGCGTAGTCCACCTGTAGGGAAAGACTCTTTGTCTTTCCCAGGGTCTAGGTAGGAAACCTATTAAGCCATCTGGAAGAGTTCCTTGTCTGTCTGGTGAGAGTTGCCTATCCTCACGCAGTAGCATAAAGAATCCTATAGAGGTGGTGTTTGTCCTCTGGGGTTGAGCGTTGTCTTGGTTCCTTTTTGTGAAAATATTATTTTGTCCTCCGGGGATAGCATTGTTTGCCTCCTTTTTAAGATGATTGTTTGTGACCTTGCAGAAGGGTGGGTTTTCTCTGATTTAGATCAGTGACTGTCGGTACAAGCACATTGTCTGTCATCTATATTTCAATTCCTTACCTGAAGAAAAGTGTCCGTCTTCCAGGAAGAACCATTGTTTGTCCACTGGGGAAAGATGTTAGATTTCCATTGTGGAAAATGTTCGGGCTATGTAAGAGAATAAAGGAGTGAGTGGTCTGTCTTTGAACGAGGGAGGTGAGTATTTCCTGGGAAAGAAGGGTTTTGTCAATAGGTGGGCCGTGTTTCTCATGAGTTGTCACTGCAGCGGAGCATTGTCTGTCCTCGGCATATGGGCTGTAGAGTGGATTTCAGCATGGAGGAATTGAGCAATGGGATAACCTCTGAAAAAGGTTATCTGCTTTTGAGGTGGGAGGCGGTCCTCATGGGTAAGTTGGTCTTCTGCGCTTAAAGATGGGGGTTATTTAAACTTGTATAAAAGAGGGTGTTTACCCTGGATAAGAAGGCTTGCATGCACATCGTTTTGCTGCTGCACAGTTTATTCTTGAATGCGATGCAGTGTATTTTTTGCTTTTCTTTCACACACCCCATGAAAATGTAAATTTGTTTCTTCTGTCTGTCCTTTGTATCTTGATGTCTCCTTATAGAAGATCACTACATTTCCAGCTATAACAAAGGTACCAGCATTGTTCTAAAAAAGTCCGCCTCTCTGCCTGTGCCTCAAATCCTTTGGGAAGAAGGGAGGAGATTTTAATATTTACAGAAAGTGTTCTCACTTCTTTCAACCCCCCCCCCCCGCACCCTCTCTTTTTTCTATCCTACTCCTCTCTTTCCATCTCCCACTGCTGTCCTCTGTTCCCCCTTGTCAATTTGGCATGCAGCCACCCCTTTTCCTCCATTTCTCCCTTTTTCTTCCATATTAATCTGCATTACCGTTTTTCCACTTTTGATATATTGCCCCATTTCCCTACCCATCACACCTTTTGCCCCCAGTTTGTTCCTCAATCACCTGCACTTTGTACATAATTCAACTGCTCATTAGCTGTTCTTTTTCTATATTTCAGAGTCCTTTTCCTGTCTGTACCTGTTTTATCTAACGTTTTCAATCACGGTTTGTTTCTCCTACTATCGATTCTCCCTCATTCGTATCCTCCAGAGATTCATGAGCCTACTTGGATGCTTCCTTAACCTTGGATGTGGATTCCAATCCATTATTTAGAAGTAAATACTTCTAAATAATGCCAGACTATCCACAACATTAAAAAATGACTCCTAGGTTGCACCGCCATTTGGTACATAATGCAAACGTCCCAATCGGTTTTTGAAAGTGAGCTTCTTTCAGGGCTGAATAGGATACGAGATCTCAGCCAGTCCAGCACTTAAGAAATCTGTGGGGTGCAACGCACTGTTTCCTGCGCACATTCACTAGTTGTTGCTGATTACTGTGCCAGGTCCGGATTACTGGAGTTCTTTAAGATCCTTTTCAGATCAGCTTTTGGCTTTTAGTCCTTCAAATTTTGAACGATCTTCTGCACAATAATTGGCTTGTAGTCCTTTTTACGTCGAACTTCTTTGGGAAGAGGTACACCCGAGCACCCTGGGGAGAACATCTGGAGTGTTCATTTGTGTTCAGAGCAATATGGGACATCTATTTAAGTTTGTAGGGATGTTTTTAGCTCCCATTTCATATCTGACATAACTCCAACTATCCCTTGTGACACCACGTTACTTTGTAACGTCCAATCTGTTAGGCATTAGTTTAGTTAATCTTTTTCTAAAAGTCAGCAATCCGGGATCTCTGTACTGTGCTTTGTTCTCTGCAGGTGTTTTGTTTTATTGTTTAGTTTTTGCTTACATGTTTTGTAAGAACCCACTTTTCAGCATCTTTTACTTTTTACTAATGGCTGATAATCTTTCTTTTTCACCGGATTGTTTATTTTTTTAAACTAATTTTCATTCAGTTTAACAAATAACTACCATTTCAAACATTAGTATTGAACTACAGTATCAGAAGCAACATACACTATCAGACTTATGTAATGCAAATATCTGAAAATTAATTACACTTCTACAGAGGTATTAATAGAATAAGCTTGTTGAGACTTCCTTTAATACCTGACTCTTGGAAAATAATCACTAGTCTATGAACTTCCCCATACATTTTCACAGCGATCCAATCTGTTTTTAGGAGTAAAAGTAAATGTTTCCATTATTTTAAGTGAAAAGTCCTCCACTTTCAATTCTATTTTCCTCTTCCATTTACATAGCGATCCAATCTGTTTTTAGGAGTAAAAGTAAATGTTTCCATTATTTTAAGTGAAAAGTCCTCCACTTTTAACTCTATTTTCCTCTTCCATTTACAAATAATTGTTGGCAGTTGTTATGGACGCAAATGCTTCTGGAGGATGTGGTTTGCAGTGCTGCCTTTTGGCTTGGTCAACTGCTTTGTATGCAATGATGTGCATATTTTGTCATTGCTCTTTTTAGAATGTTGGTTCTACTTGCAATATTGAAGCTCAAATAAAGCAGCTGGGCAATTCATAATTTTCTGAACACTTCTGCATTATTATGAAGCAGATCATAGATAATACATAAGGTCTGATGCATCATTCATCAAGCCGCAAGTAATGGGTGCAAATTGTCACCAACCTTTTTGCAACCGGGCCAGCATATTGCGATGTAATTAGCTCAGTAAGTCACATCACAAAAGATATGTTCATTGGGTTGCAAAACATCCTGCTTCCTGTATATTAATGAGCCAGGTTGCATTTTGCTACCCTCTGTGAATAGCTGTTAACAACTGGAAATAGGCCTGCAAATGAAAACAAACCTTTGCCCGTACGTGACCATTCCCAGCATGTCCCCATTAGTTTTAAGGCAGCATGTCCTTTAAAGGGACAAGACTCCCTTAAAAAAAATATTGACAAGCTGAGAAATTCTTGTGAGGGATTATGCATTTGTCCCCTGGACAGCTTCCCTCTTCCTAATAAGTTACCACACGCGTGCATGCCGCCTCCTATTTGGGATCAAAAAAGGGTTGCCATAGGCATTTTTTTGAGTCAGTAAGATTTATAATTCATAAAACTGCACTTCCACATTGTAGAAACGTATTTTGTGGCTGCAAATCCTGTGTTTTGGCAAATTGCTTGCTTGGGGACTTCAAAATACCTTTGTTCATTAGGCCCCTTATTCCTACACTACCCTTTCTCAGTTATGCTTTTAGTCATCATTCAGTGACTTTGTCCTGAAAAACCACTTGGCCTGTCATAAGAAGGGTAAAGGTCATCTTCTTATAGTGTATTGTTTTTTCTTTATGCTACTACAAATGTGTATTATACTTCCTTCTCTGTAAAGCACACTCCTACCTCCAGGGTTAGAACTGCTACATATGACTTGCATAAGTTGAATACAATGATAGCTTGGGTTGATCCGAATGCTATTTACTTTCCTTGAGCTTGAGAGTGGCAACTGTCCTGTTCTCAGTCCACCTTTTCTGCTGTAGAGATAACTTGCAAGACCTCTGTTTTCTCCATCTTTTGGAGCTGGTGCCCTCTTGGTTCTTTCTTGTTCCTCAGACTTGCCTTAGATAGGACTGAATCCACTGGAGTTAAGTGTAGAAGATTCTGTACACTCTAAGCCTGTGTCCCTGGATCTATATGCGATCTTGCAGTGAGTGGGCTTAAAGGACAACCTTCTCATGAGGGAGCCAGCTGTCTCTCTAGGTCACAGTGGTCATGCACTCCTAGTTGGGCAGCCTTTAGTTGGGGAACCTTTCTGGTGGACCAATCTATAGTTGGCCTGAGGAGACGTGTAGCGTCACTATCCTATCTACCTTGTGGCCATAAGGTGATTCCTATTGCCCTGGCAGCCTTCTTCCACTCAGCCTTGGGGCTGAACAGACCCTCAACACAATGGCTATACCCTAAATCAACTTGGAACAATCGCACATTACTTTTTATTGTGTGCGCTCTCACTTGGCTGGCTCAGACAATGCTTGTGTGGTTGTACTAAGAAGGTTAATTTGGTCTCCCTACAAGTGGGTCTTCCACCAGCAGGGGGTTAAGAGTCTCTTCTCCTGATGGGGGATGCAGAGACAAAGCTTGTGCTTGCAGATTACTTAATGGAATTACTACTCAAGAGGTAGTACTTTCATTGTACTGGTACTTGAACCGTTTTTTACATTTCCCTCTGGTCCACTTTCCTTCTCTGTTTCTTCAGAAATTAAAGTACAAGCAAGCTGGCATGGTTCTGGTTGCTTTGAAGTCACTGAGGGAGAAGGACCTGGCACTCGGGTCTGGAGAATCTCCACTGCTTCTTCCAAGTGGTTCTGTCCAGTCTGATTCTTTTATCCCAGTATGAGCAGAAAGATGTTGCATCCCATCGTAAGAGCCTTATGCTTGCATGCGTAGATGTCCTCGAGCTGATGGTCCCTCTCAGTAGCGTTGCCCAGCATAGTTCTTACTGGAACCCACTACGAAATGTGTCTCGTTCTACTATAAGGAAGGTATCTCTCTCCGCTTTCTGACCATAATACAGGCGCCATCTTACCTGGTATTTGTTCATTTTGAATTGTGTCCTTTTCTTGGCTAAACGAGTTTGTCAGCCAAAAGTTCTGTAACTCCAATTTCAAACTTTTATGGTTGCCTAAAGAAATGTTCACTGTTCAATCTATCTGTAGCTCTACATTTCCTGAACGTACTGCAAACCTCCTTTAGCCCGAAGGATTTTGTGACCCCCCACAACACTACTTAGGCTTTTCTTTTGAGTTAATAATAAACTCCTGCAGTTTTAAAACTACTCGCACTGAAAACTGTTTTGATGCCATTGCATCATCACTAGAGTGTGCAAGCTCCTGTGCTTTCTGTGCCCCTAGCATTTACCTTATTCTTGGTAGATGGGGCATTATGACTTAGGACTCGATTTATCCAGGATGTAGACTTAGAGGTTCATTTGTCTCAAAAGCATGTACTCCTGATGCTTTCCTTCTCTCACCCTTCCATGGAGGAGATTTTCAATGTTCTGGACTTTCTTAGGATTCTTGTTTTCTATATTCAGTGCAGCACAGAGTACTGTTCAGGTGGCCAAAGGGTTGTACGTTTTGTACAAATAATGATAATGCAATCATGCAAGTAAGCGGTTTCAAGAGGGGTCAAGCTTTGTATTTGTCTTGGATTAGGGATTTTAAAGAATAATCATTTGGAGGAACATCCTGGCTCATTCGACTGTCTAGGTTTTGCCACTTCTGCCCTGCACAAAAGGTGCTTGCTTCTGAGGTATCTGTCACTCGGCGACCTTGGGTTTCATTCTCTTTCATAACACATTGATTCTTGGATGTTAATTTTCAAAGAAAGGCATGTTTTGCAATAATGTACTTCAGCAGTTGGTATTGGAGAACGCCTCTGTTATTCTGTCTGCCATTAACTCACACTCTCCTTTACTGGGATTATCTATCAGGAGGACTTTTAGGTAGTAATTATACATTTAACCACACTTTACTTTGATAACTGCGCATTTATTGGATACTGTGTATGTCCACTAATTCACCATTGTCCACCCTCCCCTCCTAACTGAGTGATAGTCTGTTGTTTTTGAGTATCTATTGTTTCAAAATATGATGGCTTCCCCAATTCAATCCTAGCCTATGCAGAGAAAGGAAAATAGACAACAGATGATATAGGCATAGGGTGCAGTCTTTTTGTGGCTCCAGACTAGAATTGCTGTGGTGCCACCGATTGCTTTTTGTATCCTAATGTTTGAGCTTGTTTCAGTAGATGGTGAATCTTTGGTATGACTATCCATTATAAAAACTAGAACAAAGTAAAGTAATTTGTTTGTATTACTTGGCACTACATAGGGATGTGGCCAAAATAGTGCCATTTTGCTTCCTTGTACATTATTACGTATGTCAGAATTTTTAGGTTTCTGAAATAACTTTTGGATCTTTTCTCCTCAGTTATATTAGGCTTTTATTTATTTGAAATCATTTCTGTTAAATGATGAGACAGCTACTTGATACCCTTACAAAGGACCTGCCTTCCAGTGAAATTTGCAGAATGGCAGCCATGGGATCAGCCTGTAATTTTGCCAGATATGGCTGCCTTTACTCTTTGACATCAATAATAATTGAGCTTTTCTGGAACACCTCATAATTGTCGGTTTCAACCTATTCACCTGGTTTACCCTTTAGATGTAGGGTATGAGCGTTCAATTCTATCCTTTGTTCTGGATATCAAATAAGATCCATTGGTGTGGAAATATGTTAGTGTAACCATAGTTCTCAAACACGAGTATCTTCTTTTAGTTTCTCCATGATACTTAAAAGAAAGGGTAGGAGATTGGTTATTAACCGCCTTTCTCTAAAGGCCCATCAAATCATGTTCCCTCCGACTGACACAGAACATTAGATATTGCTGGCCGCAAGTGACAGTATGAAATTCTGCTCTAATAAAGGAGCTGCCTTCAAGACCCTATATTCTGGTTGGTATTTTCCTTTTAGAGGCAAAAATAAAAAAGGGCTTTTCATCCTAGATCATTAAACTTTATTTGTAATTCACGTTGCAATTATTTTAACAAATATATTTTACATTTCTATAGGCTTTTTCCAGTAAGTCTTTCTATTGCATTTTCATTAAATAGTAATTATTTAAATCTATTCCTCAAACGTGTCTGTAATAAGAGCTATAGTTAATCCCATGTTCATTTTCTAAATGGGGCCTTGGGCACCAGTTCCATCCCTTTGTGTTCTGAATGGTAGTTCTATTCTCGTTGGTAGTTGTATTCTCATTATACCCAGTTTTCATAGTGATTAAGCCTTTATTCCAGTAGCAAGTGTGTTCCCAATTTTTCTGACACCTTTTGAGGTTTGTGATGGTGCACACTAATATAGCAGACTATCTTTTCAGCATTCATGGAAGTGTCCTTTCCCTCTGGTACTTCCCATAGCTTTGCAAGTCCTCCAAGTTAATCAATCTTCAAGCCTATCACCAACCAGTGTTTTCTATTTACATCTAGTTCTGTGGTGCTAAGAAAATACTCGATCACTAGTTCAGAATCCATTCTAGTATCAGCAAGAGCAGTTTCCCCATACTCTTCCTAAACCGCCTTTCTCTGTTCATTCCCAGATTGTGTATTAAGTCCTCTATAGTTCTTTCAATCTTTAGTGCAGTTTTTAACATTATCAATGGTAATGTTGGCTTCACAGGGATGGGCTTTTGTAGTTTCTGATGTCATTAAGGATATAGTGAAAATCATTCTCTAATGACACAGAAGTCACCTACAGTATTTCAAATTTGGGATCTTTTTATTACCGTTTGTGTGAATATATGAAAGAAACCATCTTTGGAGAATGGTTGATAAAACTCTTTTCTTCCCTAGCCCTTTCTAATCAAATTGCTGTACTTTTTTGCTCTGAGTAGGTATCTCTTGCACCCTCAATCTATTTCTAGCACCCTGCTTTTTCCTCACTTTTTTTACCCTCCTTTCCCTTGGTTTCCCTCCTTTACTCATGTGTTCCATTCTGTCTCTCTCTATCTCAATTTTTATTCTCTTCCCCTCTCGTTCGATCTCATTGTGATTTCTCCTTCATTGATGGTAGTTGGGTGTCTGTGTTCAAGTCCTTGTGGAAGCCAAATATTTGTGCTACATTAGGCTGTGTTTTTTGGATACAGCCATCTTCAGTAGTGCACGTCTGCTTAACCCTTATGCATGCTGCATTACTAGTGTTGTTATGAACTTTTCACAGTACACTCACTTGCTTTTTTGTTAAGACTTGGAGAGAATTGTGAATGATGGGAGTGGAGCAGGGGCAGAAAAGATGCTACGTTTGTTATCGGGAGGTATGGAAGTGTACTGTTTTTTTATTTTTTATAAGAAACCCATTTCCTAGGTTTCAAATAGGCATTATCCTAGAACTGATGCAGTTTGAGGCAACATTTCAAACAGCAATTTAAAAGAAATACTTTTGTGACAATTAATCTACCAATGTGCCTGCATGTGTCAGCTCTGCAGAACCTGCTTGGTCTCTATTTTTATTATTTGCCAATGGTAATCAGGTTTAAAAAAAATCTGTTTTCACAGAGAACCAGACTAGTTATATAGCATTGCTTGTCCAGCTAGTTTGAAACAGTCCAAAGTCCCCATTGTGGTGTTCGCCAGTTCTTGGATCTGTGGTGAGATATTAGGCACCATTCTGCTTCTCTTCACCCACCTGTCTTAGGCCAATTTAGTATAGCTGTGGTCTTTCATTTTAAAAAGTCGGGCCTGTACCATTGGATTGTATGATTCAGGGTTAATGCATCAACTGCCTCCTCTAGGGCAGTCTGTGTCTGGTAAGCGAGGGCCACTTAGAGGACACTCCCAGTAGATGCGGGCGCATACCCCATTGAGCAAGTGTACTCTAGTGAGCTCCATCTTTAATATGGACGAATGTAGGAAGCAAGTACTACCACCAGGATAGGTTATTGGGTGGTAAACACCCTTTGTATAACATAAGCGTGTGTGGTGTGAAGTCTCCACCTGTGGGATAGGTGTGTGTGTTAAGCAGGCTTCAGGTACACCTGTTTGGGCTAAAAAAAAATCTACATCTAGAACAGTTGTGTGCCACTGGGTGATAGCTGGAGGCTGCCTCAGATGACTGACCAGAGATAATGCAATAGTTGGGTGTAAAACTAAGCACAGATATGTGCTGTGACAACCAGAGACCGAGCATCAGAGATATGATAAAGTGAGGCACAGGTACTAGGGGCCCATTCAATTACTCGCACAAAGGAGGAGTATCAGAAAAACTGCTGTGGCATCCTGAGACTGAACAGAGAGTATTGGATTAAAGTGAGACAAAATTGCTCACAGCTAGTTTTAGGTTAGTCTGAGACGAGAACTCAACTCAGTTAAGTATTTAATGAAGACCATTGTCGGGGCAATGGAAGTGAAATTTTAACGTCATTTAGTTTTCTTATTTACAATATGTTTTGCAGCCTTCATTGTTTGTTTCTGTAGTAACGACTTTCTTAATTGTTTTCCATCACAAACAAAGCAGTCGCTTATGTTTATCATTATTGTTTCCACTGAAGTCTTCATCTACAGCCTGCCTTTCACCCCAATGCAATCTTTACTTCCATCTTCAAACCACTCCACTCTTTTCATCCTGTACACCCCAATTTTTCTCTGCACACCTTGCATCCCAGTGTAGTCTTTAGTATCTCGGTTTCTCTGATCCATTCTCTTCATCCCATGCACCCCACCTCTGTATGCCCTGCATCCAGCAGCATTCTCTGTATTTTGTCCTTTACTCTGATCCTTTCTCTCCATTGACTGCATCACAAACCTTTCTCTGCATCTCTTGCACTCAACACATTTTCTTCCTCACTGCACCTCGATCATTTTTCTCCATCTGCCGCTTCTTCCTGCTTAGTATATTCTGTCTGCCGTCTTCGCACTGACCTCTTCTACGCCCCTTTTGACTTAGTCCTTTCATTACATCCAGTCTCTCATGTTCCCTTTAACCTCAGTTCTTCTTCACCCCAAGCTCCCTGCAACCCTTCTTTATGCTCCTCTCCATTTAAACTCCTTCATCTTGAGGCTTGTCCTCAGGTACCCCACACTTGAATCCATTTTCTTCACTTCTTATGAACCCAGGCCTTGATATTTAGAAGCTCCCTGCATCACAGTACATTTTTTCTTGCACCTCTGCATCCCAACCAGTTCGATTTTCACTCTCTAAATTGCAGGCCATTACCTTAACTTACCTCTGCTCCCCCACCAATTGCTTTAATATCCTGTATAGCCAAATCACTTCTCTTTAGTTTTCTGTGCATTCTCAATCCTTTCTTTGTAAACACTCCTGCCTTGATCAGTTCTCTTTACACTTCCTGCAAACCAGATGCTTTTTCTACACTCAACCCAGTCGCCAGCCCATGTGCTTCAAACTCCCGTAAACCTGTGCTCTTCGCGTTTCTGTACCACAATCCATGGTTTACACATCCTACAAAATCAATTTGCATAGCCCTGTCCCTCAAACAAGTATGTTCATTTAACCTTGTGTACCCTAACCTATTCTCTACGTACTACCATGCATCCCATTTTTTTTCCCTTCATATAACGCTGTACCGCTTTCAAATCGCTTTATATTTGCTTCATCTCTCACCATTTTCTTCATATGGCCTGCACTCCTATCCATTCGTTGTTTAGCCCTGCTATTCATTTTCCTGTTACCTTATTCCAATCTTTTCCTGTGCTGGTGTACCTCAGTTCCACATCCTTTAGTCTGTAGTCAGTTTACCCCATGGAGCACCTTCCCTCGCCCCAAATATCAGGAGGCCATTGTAAAAATATATATATAGAACCAGTGAGACCAGCTCTAATGAATACCTCATTTGTGACCCGGTCTCCACTCCTCCATTCTAAATAGCTTTTGGTTAATGCCTTTGTATCAATCCTCTGCCTCAGATAATTTTTGCTTGTTTGCTTCTTTTTCAACATATTTTCTTTGCTCCTTTTTATAGTAGGATTTTCGATAATCTCTTACGAGATCTGAATACCTTTTAAGTAGCAAAACATTTTCGTCCGTTACCTTACCCTTTTCCACAGATGCATAGGGAGGCTAAGGGTGAAAAGGAATATTTTCTGAAGCTTAAATTATATTGCGACTAGGCCCTCCCAAATTCCTGGTTCAGGTAAGTGTCAAAAATAGCTCAGATGCCCTTTGCCTGTGGATCAAGAGTCATATTTTGCCGGTGAGAGGCGCTCAGCATGCCTGTTTTGCATGGAAACGTACACCATGCCCTCATCACTGAGTGCACACCTGCAAGAGGAGGCATACAGTTACAACCTGTTGATCATTTTGCAGCAAGTTATTTCTGAGTGCCATGTGCCAGCACTATACGAACCCTGCAATTTATGCTACCAAACTCTACATGTCATAACCCGCTTAGTTAAGACAAAACCGTGCATATCGGTCCTTTGAACTGAAGTGCTTTGCGCTAGCTCGCTAGGGACGAAGACCCAAAATTCTATTCCGGCCCTTTCTCAGGATGCCTTTGGGGTCTATTAGGATGGCGGACGGATGGCCGCCGGCGGTGACAACCGCCGGACCAGCGGTGGACATCCGCCCGCGATCGCAACCCTGAAAACCGCCGGTCCCATTAGCATGGCGGTGACGACCGCAGCGGTGAGCATCTCCGCCCGCCACCTTTCCGCCGGTAGCAGTCCGGACGCATGCCTAGCGAGCGGAACTGGATCGCTGCAATGATGCCGGTGCAGGGCCAGGCTCCGCCGGCATGATTATGATACCGGCGGTAGCCAGCCTTTCCGCGGCGGTGGAACCGCCATGGAAAGCCATGCGGAGAATGTCTCCGGGGGCCCATTGCGGGCCCCCAGTGTGTTTGGGGGTGTGTGTGGGTGCACTGGGGGGGGGGGTACCCATGGTACCCCCTACATGTCCCTGTTCAAGGTGGCAGGCTCTGTGCAGTGACATGCATGACATGCTCCTTTTCACAGTGCTGCTGGCAGCTGCTACTGCCACAATGTTAATCGCCAGAATCCGACCACCGCGGTCGGATTTCGAGCGCGGAGCATCCTAATTGGACCAGCGGTTATGCCGCGGTCCTTGCGAACGGTCTTTTCCCGCTACCATGGCGGTCGGGGAGAATTTCCGACCGCCGTCCTAATAGGCCCCTTTATTTGTAAGGTTCTTTGCTGGTTACTGTGCTCAGTCTGTGCCAGTTGCTTTGATGAACCTATGCCTTATCTGCACAATGGTCCAGTTATGTTGCTGTGAATAGCCCCGTGCAAATGTTAATAGTGGCACTCTCACATGCGTCTTTGGCGCCTGACACGGCCATACAGGGCCTTTAAGGCTGGAATCTAGCAGGGCTGCAAGATAAAGCAGCATTGTTAAATGTGCTTGGTCTCAAGGAGAAGACTGCCCAAAGACTATTGGAGACATCCCAGATAACCTCTCTACACATGGAAAGGCTGTATTACTGAATTGGTCTCTTATTAGACCTGCAAGTGAGACACTAATGTGCATTCCTCCTTCGCTAATCATCAGCCCCATGGCGTGAAGGCTACAGTGTTAATCCTGAAATCCTTCTCTGTGCTGCAGAATTTTGCATGCCCTGCCTGCAAAGTTAATAACGTGTAAGCAGGATACGCAATTCCCTTCCTAGAACTGTAGAACTGGGACTTCCTGCCCACCTTCCACATTATCTAAATACAACTGACATGGTGAGGCCCCATCTATACACAGACGCTTCCCTATTGTCCCCCTTCTGCTGATCTGAATACCATTGTAAAGGAGTTTCTACCTACATGGGCTGGTGGACCTGGCACTCAACTGATGTTCAAGATCTCTTTTGGGTAGACATCCACAAATTAAAAAATAAAAAGTGGCTTGTGAAGAAGTGATTCAAAGAGTAGTTTGCACAAAACATTGTTTCTGGGTATTACTTCTCTTATATGCAGTGCTATAGTATGTGTGATGCTGTCTCAAGAAGTGCCTTTCTTGTTTCTGCCGGTTTGGGCAAATATAAGGGATGTACATTGTGCCAAGGTTTCCAGTGCGATTTCCAACATCTCGAACATTCAGAGTAGTTACCGTGCTTGTTATAGTTATTCAAAATTTGATACCTTGCTCTTGCTCCTCGTGTAGTTTACAACTAGATTCTTTCTGTGAATTTCTATCAACTGTGTCTCTAATATGAGATGATTTCCTACAATACATCATTTTTAACTGAGACTAGCATCCAGCAGAGAATGTAACTTGAAAACAAAAACCTTCCATGCTTCTTTCAATTTTCTATTTCTGTTCTTTTTAGACTTGTATTCCAAGCAGGAACAGTAAGATGTTCAGCAAATATAGGTGCCTCTGAAGTCAGAAGAGACTGTGAAGCCTTGAGCACTTTTGATGCTTCTAAAGTCAGGAAGGAATAATAAGAAACACAAAAGCTAGGAGCTTCGCTTTGAAAATCATTACACTTCACAAATGAAAAGAGATATTTCTTCGCAAACTTTAGTACCTTCAGTTTTATTAGTTATCTTAACAGAACCTGTAACGAAAAGGGCTGCCATGGTTTCACAGGTAAAACCTTGATGCTCAAACATCAAGTCGGGGAATGAACCACAAAATAAGCTATTACTAGCCTCAATGTCCCTCATTACAGGTCATTTCACTTTACGTTTTATTTGAGATATTTCGTTCTAGCGAGTTTAGGGACATGCATTAATTACAACCCATTCCTGCCTTTATTTTCTACATTTTAGATTTATATGTAATCTTCAACTCCAGTATTTAAACCAAATTATATGATCCACTCATTACTAGGGTAGTGTGGAAGGTGCGAACTGGAGGTTGTGTGGTTACTGATGTTCATAGCCTTTACCTGATTTTAAAAAACTGCTGTTTTTTACCACCTTAAGCTCTCGGGAGTCAGATGGGTTCAGAAGCATCACTATGGCTGTTTAATTGACTCATGACACTACGTTTTGTACTAAGTTTATATTCTTATTTGCTTTTCTTATCTTTTGGAAGTGTTTAGCAAACCTCGCACAGTGCAGCATTCCAGTCTAGATTAATCCTGTGGTGTCCACGAAATGTTTGGCCGTCATTGTATCTATTATGACAGAATTTGAGAACGTGTTTTCTTCTGCTGATAGAGGAACACTATTCTTAAACTGAGGAAGCTTCTGATGAATTTCCAGAGTTTTCTAGATGTGTAGTAAACCTTGGAAATAATCATTTAAAGCCAAACTAGGGGGCTGATTTACGGAGGATTTCTAAATGCAGGACTGGTGAGAACTCCAAATTCAAAGTAAAATTACCCTAATTCTGGTTTGTACCTGGACCATACTAGGCCTAATGAAATGTTGTACCTCTGGAGTGTCTTCGTAAGACAACTTGCATGTCGGATACAACAGCATTTGCAAGAATGCTGTTAACAAAATCTGCTGCACACTTTTGTTGCGTTCTCATGATTTACGGCCCTCTCTGGAGACGTGAAGTGAAGCTGCTCTTTTCTGTAATAGGTTTTGTATGTAAGTCCCACTAAAGATTTTTGCTATTTTATACAAATATCTTAGGCTGTTGCCGCCCATGATTTTTCTTGAATACGTTGTTCATTAGTAACTTCTCATATAAGAACAAGAGCTTCTTATTTCTTCGTGCCCTCCTTCAGGTTTTTTTTTTTTGTGAAACATTTTATTGAGGCTGTAAATAACATAGCTATACGAAAGGAAGGAAGGAAAAGAAACCATGGTACTCTTTTCGGATAGATTTCCGTGAACTGTCAGTCACCCATCAAGGATGCACTGCTGTGAGCATAATCATGGGTTCTAGCAGCACCAGTACACCCTGCAACTCCCTTCTCCTTTGTGTTGACCCTTGCTCCAACATGACCAACATTAAATCTAACTGTCTCGGGCGACCAGTACTTTGTTCGAAGACAATACTGCTGTAGTGGAACCATTTCTCCTAGATCTTAATGTGTTTCTGTGGGCACTCCCTGGCTATAATCAGTGGCCTCTCTGAGCATGCACTGATCAATCTCCGTCTTCCAGCCCTCCATTGTTGGAGAGTTGGGGTCTTTCCAAGCTTGGCTATATCCCTCTTGACCACCGTTCGTCTCTACCATAACAATGCCAGGTTTTATCTGTTGCAGTCGTCTGCTGTAATGTGCAGGAGTCATCCTGGGATCCCCTGGCTTCCGCTGCCCAACACCTGAACCAGACAATTCCGCACACCCTCCCAGAAGGAGGTAGGCCTCTCGCACCCCACACCATGTGGAGGACATCTCCTGTTACTTTGAAAATCTCAGGCATAGTGGGGAAGGCACGAACCCCAACTTTGGGAGTCTGTCAAGTGAATAATAGGTAGGGTGTAGCTATTTTCGTTCCATGGCTTGTAATTGTGAAACAATTACGGCCTCCCTCGCAGAGATGAGCATCTACCTCCAGTCATCAAGGAGGCCCCAAAATCTCCTTCCCAGCCTTCCTGTAAACTGTGAAAGGAGTCAGGAATTTTCCCCACTAATGAGCGGTAAATCTGAAATCTTGAGTAATTTCTTCTCTCTCAGCAGTACCTTTTGCTTCCAGTGGGTTGTGGTCAGGGAAGCCTCCAAATCCCTGACAGAGGGCATTGCTGCATGCTGGAGCAGTAGATATCTAGAAAAAAAGTTAATAGCTCTGAAGACTGTATTCCACCTATAGATTTGTGAAGGATTTCAGTAACTCCCTGACTTGATATCCCCTAGTTTGGAGATGCCGATAAAGTTGCATTTCTCAAAGCCTTGCAGCTTGGAGATTTGCTTCAACCACCGGCGACACCACATGGGGGGGAGGGGGTATCACTCATTAGGCATTTTGTCCATCCCAGTGTCTTTATAGTCTCTTCCCACATCCGAAACCTACCCTTGTTTCAAGTGGGAAGTCCAAGGAGGTGGACTCCCCATAAAGTAGTTGGAGGAGTTTGCACATTCCTTACTGCCCACTTTTCTAAGGTGTACGCCGGGTCGCCTGAGGTATCAAATCACCACTTGTGTAAGATGGTCAGCAGAGAGGCCCTGTAATGAGAGGCAGCACCCCGAGTAGCCAGGCCCCCCCATATGTTGACTTAAAACATTTAGACAGGGCCATTCAGGTTGGCTGTCTGTTCCACAAGAATCCCCTCAGAAAGATGTTAACTCAGGTGAAGAACGAGTTGGGAATAGCGTAGCGATGGTTTTGTAACTGATCTAGCCAGTGGGGAAGGATTACCATTTTCAAAATGGTCTCACACACCAGGAAGGAGAGAGGCAAAGCCAATCAGAACTCCAGGCCCTTAGTTAGCCGCACTCTCTGTGGCTGGATGTTCTCCGTGCACTCAAGTTGGGTGTCGCTAATTATGTACATGCCCAGGTATTTAAATCCTCACATCTGCACCCGTGAGCCACTAGCCCACCTCATTCTCTGTAGAAAGGGTCCGATTGGGTGTATCAAGGGTTGGGTTCTGTTAATTTGTAGTCCAGAGTATTCCACAAAGATCTGCAATATCTGGATGGCTCTCAACTCCGAGTGCTGGGTTTCATCTAAGAATTGGAGGACATAATCTGCATTCAGTTCCACTTTATCCGTTATGTCAGGGGCCCATTCCAACTCCTTAATCTAGGCATCCATTATGAGCCAGTTGGCCAGGGCTTTGATCGTTATTGCATCCCTGAAGGGTGCCCCTCTGCAGTTGAAAAGTGCAGGAGATCGAGGTTCTGTTATGCATGATAGCAAAATACCATGACTCTTTGAGTAAAAAGAGGCGTGTCTTTTTTACCTGCGCCTGAGACATTCTGTTTGGGGACATAGCTTCAGCTGTTGAGCTCTGAAGATATGGATCTGTTTGCACTTTAAGTACAATTCCAAGTGTTTGTTTTCATTTTACTTCAGAAATGTGCTTGTTCGTGGCTCGATATATGTTCCTGGTACCAGCAAGCACAAGGAGATGATGGAAGGAACGCTGAAACTTTTCAGACACTCACCACCAGTCACAGATCTGGGTTGAATCCATCGTTCTTTAGCTCACTGCGCCACCCCAGTTCAGACACAGCTATATGCAAATCAGTCTTGACCCTGTGCCTCATGGGAACAGTCAAGCCCGAACTGCCAAGCCATTTCTTCCCTGGACCGGAAACGAGCATCCTGGGACCGGTTTCGGGCTAACAGCCCTCATCAGCCAGGCTAGCTTGAATCCAGTGACAAAGTGAGCAAGGGACCCACATCTGGGCGTTCCCTACCAGCTTAGGGCAAACATAGCAAACACAAGGAGATGGTCGGAGCGCTAAAACTTTTCAGACACTCACCCCCAGTCACCAAGTAATCGAAAGGATTGAAATGTCTTTTGAAGTCCCCAATGTCTCACTGTGACTAATTAGTAGTGTTCACACCTGTTTGAAATAACACAACAGGCATTGTTGTGCTGGGATATCTTGCCTTTTTTGTGGGTAGTTTCTGCATCCTCATTCAGCATCTGTCTGTGAGCTTGGATCCTGAAGGTAATGACAGGCAGGCATCTGTTTTGTTTGCTTCAGGTTTAAAAATCTATTCAAAAGCAAAATCACTACTGAAAGTTTAATAATTTGTACATTTGGGTCCTAGGTAAGTAATGGAACCCTCCTCCTTATACAATTGCATTTGTTTAATATTGTATACATTAAATTAGGTCTGGTCTTGCCATCACGATTCTTAAGGCACACATGTAAGTGTGTGAGATAATTTGGTGAACTTCTCACGATCGTTAGGTTTTTGATAGGTTATTCATAACGCTATGTATGAAGGTCTTGTTAATGTATTAATTTGTTCCCATTTTGTAGAAAGTGCCTCATATTGTTCACAACGGCTTCTGAGCCCTTGTAGCTAATTCTGTACAAAGAGTGAAGACAAAATGATCTGGGTGGCAATAATATACATTAGCAACCAAATCTATTTTTAGGGAATTGATTTTGCATCAATTATATGGCCTTAAGGAATCCTTTAGTTTCCTTCACATCTGCAAGGGGTGACTGTAAACATTTATTCCTGCCCCCGTATCCTGTACTGAGATGTGAGTTAGTGGCTGTTCACTGACGAAAATGGACAAATGACATTTATTGTTTTTTCAAAGTAGACAGCCAGGGTGCCACGTCTTAAAAACTCTCATTTGCCTAGTGGTTTGTTTTGGGCTTGCCTGTCCAAATTGACATCTGTCCAAGTTTATTGGCTGTTCCTAGTCATCATGTAAATGGGGGAAAAGTATAAACAGAGAAATAAGAGTTGATAAATGAGTGTTTTAGATAGACTCCGACAGGTTGAGTTCACAGGGCTGATGTCATAATATGGTTGAGCATTTCATGAAAAGTAGAGGGTATTTTTACTTTGGCCTCCTAAGTTTGGAAAATGAGCATTCAATTATGTGACTGACTACTTTGGAAATCCATCGTCACAGCTTCCTAAGGTAAGTGTAACGTCTCTTACATTCTACTTTTCCCTTCCCTAGCACTTTTTATTCATTTTTGATGGCTGAAAATGCCATGTGTTTATCCTCTGCATGGAGTATTTTCTTTTCATTTCCTTGCAACTCATTCCCTTCTCCAACTCCCATGCCCTGCAGTTCTCCCTCTCTTTCCTGATTATATATGGTGTTCATCCCTGCAAATGAAGCCCGGTGCTGTAAACCCAGGAGCCAAATCATCTCTTTTTATGTTTTTTATTAAACGGTACATTCATCCATTTTCTCCACCTCTTCTACTTCAAAACCTTCTCTGGCTGATTACTATGAACGTGTTCTGACCCCTGATCCATGTACCATTCTCTCAAGTCTGTGCACCAGGTTTTATTCTCTGTCCTCTAAACATCAAAGCTTTCTCTAAACCTGTACTTGATCTTTTTTGTTATCCTCTTACAAAACCATTTCACTCTTAATCTCTTCTACCCTCATTTAGTCTACCCTAATTTCTTCTCTCTATTCCCAGCACCCTGATCTTTTCTCATTGATAGCTCCCCGCATCTCATATACCCACTCATCTTCTCCAGCCTGTGTACCTTAATCCCTCAATGTCCATTTTCTACAAATTCATCCTTTTTCCTTTCCTTGCCACCTGATCCCATTTTTTTTATGGATAAATCTTCATGCAGATAAGTCACTTTATAAATGCTCTTTTCAGGCTGCAGACTGCTCCGAAAAACATTTTTTTTCCTGTGCTGTCTCCTCAGCACCATCATGTGACACCATGCAGCTCCAGCTACGACTTTGCTTCCAGACGTGCAGTTACTGGAGTATATTAGACGCCAACCTGCACATTGACATTAGTTTCTGTTTTTTTGTGCCTCGTTGACAAGTTTCAGAGCTTTTCTCTGGTGTCTTACCAACAAATTCCTCAGCGTTCAACAGCAATTAGGTCAAATGTCTTCACAAATGGCCTCTGAGTTTAAGTCTTGCTGATGGTTCTGCAAGAAGATGTCTTTCGTAACCCTGTGACCACTGTTTGTGGTGTCTAAGTTTGGGACATACTGCAACCTGCGACTCTTGCACCTCCATGTACCCAAAGGCCAGCAGAAACTGAGAGGCCATTGTTACTTTTGGCTAGGCCGCAGGGAGGTTCCCAAGATAAGTCATCTTCCAGAGAGCATTCTTCTAAGAGATCTTTCTGTGAAAAAAACACAAAGTGCGATAGAAATGATTGGATGCATCTTACTTTAAGAAGCAATCCCATTCCTGGGGTAGATGAGTCTCAGCATCATTCCCTGTCCCCATGCTCTTCCTCAACATTGGACAAGCCCCTGGCACCTAAGAAAATGAGACCAGAGTTTTGCCAGTCATTCGACTGAGCCAGCACAGTTTGAGGCTTTCGACTAGCGATGCTAGATCTGTTCATGATGGCCCCATTAACTCCGGGCTACTCCCAAGGAGGATCAGTTCCTGTGGGCTTGGACAGTCTGGTGCCTCAGACTCCAGTGCCTCCCTACCCCTTGGCTTCAGGAGAATCAACACTGGGTACCTATGGCAAAGTAGGAAATGGCCAGTGCCCTGGACGTGAATTCACGAAAATGCCAGGGGTAGAGTAAGTGGCATCACACACCATTTGCAAAAACAGTTGATGAACAGAATGCAGAACAGTGTCATACATTCACCCCAGTACAGGGAACTGGGCCTAAATCCATCGTTCTTTTTGCTCACCATGCCTTTCCAGTTTGAACCCAGCCATATGCAAATCAGTCTTGACCCTGTGCCTCGTGGTAACAGTCCAGCCCGAACTGCCAAGCCAGGTCCTCCCTGGACTGGAAACAAGCATCCTAGGACCGGTTTCGGGGTTTCACCCCTCTTCAGCCAGGATGGCTTGATTCCAGTGGCATGCAGAGCACGGGACCCATGTCTGGGCATACCTGTCCCACTCGGGGTGACAAATGCAAAAACAACAGTTGATGAACAGAATGCAGAACAATGTCATACATTCACCCCAGTACATTGTGTTATTTAGCACTTACACACACCATTTGATCTTAATGGCCTGACCTTTGACTGTTTACAGGGTTTGTCACATTACCTGAACCCAGATTACATCACTCTTTCAGTTGCTTTCATTCCCACACTTGATTTCACTCACATTTATTTATTCTCACTCACTTGCAGCATATCTTTCTCACTCACTCCGACTCACTAATACTTACTGACACTCCTAGTCACTTATTGTCTCTCATGTTTACACATCCAGACCAATGCTTAAATATACTCCGACATCTCTCGCTAACACACTCCTCATCATGCATACACATAACATGCATTTAATTTTTTTTACTTTAGTTGCCAGTGAAGGGCCCATTCAAACTCTGGTCTATATGGCGAATGCCACTTGCCTTTTAGGCAGGTATGTCTGATGGGAACTGGCCAAACGTAGTTATCAGCCTCTCATTATATAAAAAAGCAATTATTTGACATGATGAGTGATGCCCCTTATATGTCAAAACAGATCTTAAAGTGTGGCCTTTAATCTATGGACACCTTTGCTAGGTCTTTGTGCATAGCTGTCCATCTGCATCGATATGCTTGGTGACACTCTTGGACAGGCCCTTTGACAGGGAACAGGTATTCAGTGAAAAAGCCAACTACTCCTTCGAAAACTTCAAGAACAGCAGGGCTAGGGCTAACACCCTTAGCATTGTATTTCCTGTACAGTAATCCCACCAACATTATCAACAGTTCCATGGTTGTTCGGGGGCTGTGCGGTCTCATCAAATACACCCGTCTGAATTCTTTCAGAGCCAGCAACAAAAGATCAGTCCCCATCACCTTCCTCATTTTCCGGCCCCTCTGACTCTTCTGCTGTTAAATCACCTTCTTGTCAGAGGGAGGATCTCCAATTTTGCCAACAATTGGTAGCAAATCATGACTGACAGCTTGGTCATCCAGCTGATTCACCAGGACTATGGTTTTTCTTTCCAATCTTCCCCTTGAGAGTACACCTTTCATTCTGAACGTGCTTTCCAGCACATGTCTCGATCCTATAGGTGGAAGTCCTTGCTTGGCTGGATAGGAGTGGGGGGGTGTAATAGAGGTGGTGCCACTGTAAGTTTGGTTCAGTATTACTTTGCTTTACTTTTTTGTCTATATTAAGGATGGAGACCTCAAACCTATACTAGATATCTGCCTTTTGAACTTGTTCATCCTACAAGACAATTTCAAGAAGCTGTCCCCTGATGCATGTCCTCACGAACATGAACTAAGGAGATTGGTTTGTGTCCGTGGACCTGCACCATGCATACTTTCATCTTCAGATTCTCCCTGCCCCCAGTTGTTTCTGGAGGTTAACGGTGTGGCCCAATGCTATAGGTTAGTGGTCCCACGATCTGCCTTTACGAAGCTGCTGAGGCTGGTGGCAGCTTCATGCTGTTTTCAGGAGTACATGTATTACTGTGTTTGGATGACTGGTTGAATGTGAAGTCCTCAGCCCTGATCCAGGACCACTTTCAGTGGATGTTGATGTCTCCATGGCCTGGGCTTTACTACCAGCGTCCCAACGTCTCACTTCATTCCCAAGTAGAGGTTAACTTTTATCAGTTTGGTGCTGAACACAACCCACATAAAGGCTTTTCGTCCTCAGAAGTTCACAGATATTTGGTTGATATTTTGTCTGATTTGAGCACAGATCCCATTCCTGCATGTCTTATGCCTGCTAGCCCTCATGACCTTATGCATCCTATTATACTTCATACCAGGGGCCAGATGTGAGCCCTCAAGTGGTTTTTGAGAAAGCAGTGAAGGCAACATTAAGAAGACCTCTAAGCTCAGGTGTGGATCTTACAGATCCTGTACCTGGATGTGGATGGATCAATCCCTCCAACCTTCTGGTGATTCACCCCTTCAGGCGTCCCGCAGGCTCAGGCTGTTGTGGTCCTAGATTCCTCCCCCCTGGACAGAGGTGTATGCATCTAGGTGACATAACGGCACTGGGTTTTTGGTACCTGTTGGACCGACGTCTGCACAAAAAAGTGCTGAGGTGCAGGTGATCCGTCCTGACCTGAAGATCTCTCATCCTCCATCTCAAGGGGTAATTGTGGGACTACACTACTACTGTCCACTATATTAACAAGCAGTGTAGGGTCATGGGCCCTATGTTGAGAGGCTATTTCTATAGACGTGGGCACACCCCTCAGTCATCTCTCGTTGGAGGACACTAAGTAGAAGCTTTACCCAAAAGTGACAAGCGGTGACCTCCGTCCAAATTGGGATTTTACTTTGTAGCGGTCTTTGGACAGACTGGACAGGGATCTCAGATTCCCTGAAAGCATCCCTTCTGATTGTTGATGTCAGGGCATGCTGTACACATTTCCCCGATGCTGTAAGTGTCTTAGGTTCTGTGGATAGTTCAGGAGCATCATTCTGACCACTTTATTGCATTTGAACATTTATATAGCACTTACAACCCCTATGTGGGGCGCTGAAGCTCTTGCCTACATGGGTAGCCCATGACACCGTGTAGGATGTAAGTTGGAAGGATGTTGTCTTTGATTTGATCTTGTGTGGAAAGCTTTTCCATGTTGTGCTTAAGGACCACCTAGGTATGGTTATCTAAAGTGTGAGAGATAGGCACACAGTTTGATTTTTAGTAATCTGGCAGCTTTGAGCAACTATACAGGTCCATTTTTGATATTTCTTATGTTCAGGGTCCACTTAACTGCTTACGTCACTGGGTTGTTCATTTTTACTCAAACTTTATGATCATGAGCACTCATAGGTTAGAGAGAGACCTGCTGGGATGTTAATATTATCCCAAATCTGATGGTCATTATGAGATGCCAAGAAGTGGCCATAGTGCGTAGCTAGTTGGGGCCTGCAGTGCTGGCTAAATTAGAGTCCTCCTTTTGCCAGTGGTTTGTGGCAAACCTCTTCAGTTATTTCATGCCTGTTCAGATGGCAGTGGGTGGTTTGTTGCCATGCACTAGTAAACTATTGGTTGATGGATATGACCCTTAGCAGTTTTGTCTTATGTGAGTGTAAGAGTGTTAAGCAGTAAAGGGAGTTATTAGACAGCCTTTATGAACTACATTGACTGACTGCTGTGTGTTATGATTTTAGTTTTAGTGTGGGTTATATCTTGTATTGTGATTGCGTTATTTAGCACTTACTACCACTAATGAGGCATTGTTGTGCTTTACACTATGCCATGATCCCAGGTTTAGTGTTTTTGTAGTTATTGTAGGTTATTGGGATTAGTCTTCGGCTCTGCAGAGCCATTCCATGCCTTTACTCAAGTTTTTATGTGGAGATTACATTAGTAGTAAATTAGGTGGGTATGGGAATTTCATGCATCAGCAGTTTCTGGTACTTCTTTCTGAATGTTATCTCAGTTGTTCCTACTATCTTTTTCAATTGTTTCTGGCTTGACTAGTATATGTAGATACAATTGGAATACTCTTTCTAGCATTATATTCTAAAAACACCTTATGGTTATTCTTATTTGTCAGATTTTTTTTCAATAACTACTATGGATTGAGTTGTTCGTTGAAACTTACATTTTTGTAACAAAAAGAAAAATGAAGCAGATGTACAAATAAATAAGATTACCAAATTGATTTGGTTCAGGAACAGGGATTGCTACATCTGTGCAATGAATGCAACTCATCAGTTAATGTTATTGTAGAGATTAGGTCATGGGCCCACAGTAAGCTATTCGGTATTCCGCTACCATGTACTTGCTTCCATTGTGCATCTATTTCCCTTCCATCTACTTGGATCTGTCTGTTACTTTTCTCCTGAAAAAGCATATCCAATGCACTACCCTATTTCTCATCCTGTACCTCTTATCAAAATCTTTAATCTACATATACTTACCTCCTTTATGCATCTATATACTTTCAATGTGCTTATGGATCTATATATTTATCACTTTCTTCTAATTTAGCATTTCCAATGCACTACCCTATTTATCAGCCTATACTTTTCTCAATATATCTTTTATCCCAGCTTTCTGGTTCATTTCAAACTTTTCTACTACTCTTTCCAATTCACTACCCTATTTGTCACACTGCACATCTATCAATATATCCTCTAAATCCACTCTCATTTATCCCAAACCACTACTATGATCCCCTGGACTCTCCCCTACTCTACCCTCCTTGCATCATCTGACACCTCTTTTACTATACCGATCCCCCAAAACAAACCTTTCTAAACTCTTCCCTCTGACTCTTCCCCTCCAAAAACCTTTTTTACTCCTCGAAAAGCCTCCTCCTACTGCTATGACCTCCAAAAAATGAAAAAATCCAAATCCTTCACTCTTCTATCCCTTTCAATCAAAATAACAGACTAACATGTTCACTTCCCAAATTCCATATTCCACTATACAAATTCACCACTAATCCTTTATGGGTTCCAAAGTAGCGTGCTGCTCGCCAATAGTGTTTCAACACCCCTTCAAGGTTACAAGCGCTATATAAATGCAAACCTTTTCCCCTTTTCTACCCCTCCCCAACCCTTCTCAATCCAAATAATTGACTAACATATCCACAACTCAAATTACTTTCATGTTTCACCGTACTAATTCAGCACTAATCCTTATGGGTTCCAGAGTAGCGTGCTAATCGCCAAAAAAGCGCTTCAAAACCCCATCAGGGGTAGCAAGCGCTATATAAATACAAACCTCTTTCCCTCTTCTATCCCGCCGCCTACCCTTCTCTATCCAAATAACTGAATAACATATCCACCACTCAAATTACTTAATATTTCACTATACTCATTTTCAACACTAATCCTTTATAGGTTCTGGAGTAGCGTGCTACTCGCCAGAAAAGCGCTTCAACACCCATCAGGAGTAACAGGTGGTACATGAATGCAAACCTTTCTTCCCCTTCTATCCCTCCTCTATCCCTCTCACTCCACATAACTAATCCAATCAAGTTACTTTCATATTTCACCATACTAATTCACCAATAATCCTTTATGCTACTCGCCCCAAAAAAGCGCTTCAACACCCCATCAGGGTTAACAAGCGCTATATAAATATAAATCTTTTTAGGTCGAGCCTAGAGCAGTGCCTGCGTTGCCTCAGGCGAGACATTTAGTAAGTGGCTTTTCAAAGTGCTGCCAAAGGCTTTTCCCGGCCACCAGCGTGCGGGTACGTGCGTCGTGAACGTGCACAGGAGCCATCTGGCTTTTGTAATGGCTCATTAAGCCTTACATCGCCTGCACCATGCTCCTCCACCCCCTCTCTCGAGTTCCCTCTACCATTCTCGGCAAACAACAGAAACAAATTCAGGAAGCACGCAGTAGCTGCACACGCAGAAAACCACTTAACACTTATCCGAGTTTCCTCTTTGTTAGATTTCTATCTCGTGCTTTTATTCCGTCTGCCCCGCCTATCTTCCCCACCTTCTCTCTTCTCCTTACTCCAATTGTATTTCTCTTTATCTTGCCCACCATATATGTACTTATTTCTTGTTTTTTGCGTCCTCTCTTGTCACTGACTGAAGCCTGTGAAATAATGAAGTTGCGAGTATCTGTAAAGCATTTTTGCAGCAGTTTGTTATATTTGTGAAATGGCGCAGGCTTCTATCAATCCCTCAAATAGTGTTCTTACCATCTGTGATCTAAAGTTACTCTTTCAAACTTTTTTGACCTTCTTCCCTTGAATCCAGATTTGCTTTACCCGTGCTCGTTGCTAAACATTTCTGCGCACGTCGGAAGCTCGAAAGCTCAGGTTACAGCCGCCTTTCAATAAGGAAATACTGCTCTGAACTTTAACCAGTGTGACGCAGCATGTAGAAAACTAGGTTTAGGTCGCCTCTGGTTTACTATTCAGCACTGTGACAGAGCTATTCAAAAGGCAAGATGTGAACAACTTTTGAAGAAGATTTAGCTTTACAAAGACCAACAGTGCAAAGGTTCAGTTAACTGGAATTGAATGTTATTAGTGTGTTGTGGCTTTCCCTCGGTTCATAGATTAGGCTGGTCTTTTCATTTGAAGGGACAAGGGTAATATGTTGCTTAACGACAATCCTTAGCTCAAATAACCTCTAGTGTTATTTGTTAGTAAAAGGTACTTAATGTTTCTATAGCCGCTTGATGATTTTTATAGTCAATGGACCACAGGCCTGATTCACAAAACATTTTCTATAAATTGTCATCCATTACTTCAGGTTTAGGGGTTACTAACTCATACATTTACAGGAGTAAGACGTCTGTTCATGGAAACAAATGTTTTGTGGTTCTCAAAGCTTTTTTCTGTAAGTGGGTTTTGGATTCCAACTTTTTTTTGGGGTGACCACCAGTGGAATGCCATAGTGTCTGCAAAATATGGTCAGTAAGTTTCATTCCGAGGGTAAGACAGACAGCATAGGTTTCCAGTATCAAAAGCTTGTACGTTGTTTGAGTAGGAATATGTAGGAACCTATCTTTTTCACTTGGTCCCCCCAACAACTTTTGATATTGACCTAGATTTGTAGTATTATTTTTATCTCTGAGCAATGTAAGTGTGGTAAATGCCTCTCATTGCTCATGCTCTACTAAAGCATGACGTGTAATTGGCAAACACCAAATGGCTTTTACATAAGCACAAAACTTGCCAATTTCATGAATATCAAATGTCCAATATAGGCTAAAGTGTGGCTTTACACCAGCCACATGTGGAATTTAAAAAATCTGGTATCTCTTTCACCCTGCCAGCAAGGTTGCTAATGTGTCAGATTACACTGTTTTGACATGTGTTAATCTCTCTCTAACATTAGATAAGCCACCTGTAAAGTGTGCCTTAAGGCCCGGGTGCATAATGTTCATGAGTGAAACATCAGAGTTGAGTTGAAAGAGTAACAGCCCATAGAGGCCCTCATTAGGAGCAATCCATTAAAAAATGGGGGAAATGCCTCTTAAAATCAGGGAAATTAGATTATAATCTGCACATTATTCCCCATTATAGGTGCTATTTATTGCACCTGATTAATACCGAGTCCCTATGGTGCTAGATTGTATATTATATATCTCCTGCAGAGAGTGTAAGTGTCTCTATCAATGTGAAACCGATGACAGATTTCCGTTGACCAAGTGTTTTGAGCAAACATTATATTCATGTATATCCATCTAGGACCCAGGCACAGGCTCCATCTTTGCTGCAATGCAGTACACAACATCAATTCTAATCCATAGGGGATTTTGCATTTGTAGTAGCACAATGCGGTTCTTAAAAACCTTTTATCTCTGTGCTTCATGAAATGGTAACAAACCAGCCAGTTCAAGCAAACCAGGACTATAGCACAGGGATGGTTCTTATTCTTCACTAAATAATGATTGCAAATTCGCTCTAATGGAAGAATCATGGTCCTGCTGGGAAAGAAGGGGCAGAGGGTGCTGTAGGCCTTCTTCCCCCAAAGACAAGTAGGATGACCTGTTATGTCTCTCATACTCCAAACACCATGTCTTGGTCAATGCCCCTTTGACGCAAGTCTTTCTCAAGACATATTGTCTCCTTCCACTCAGGGAAATTAATAGCGTTACAATTTGAAGTGGATTTCTCATTTAAGTAGACAGTGAGGACACTGAGTAGAATATGATCAGCCTTTCATGGCTAGTTTGAACATAAAGCAAGGGGAATGCTGAAAACTGGGAGTGTGCACAGCATAAGAAAGTCAGTGTGATAAGCCCAAGAGGCATCACCCCCCCCAAGAAGGAAGCAGCCAGAAAACTAAAATACCCCCCACTTTCAACCAAAGCTCTTATGGGACCAAGCAAGCTAAGTAAGACATCACAGCCTTCCCCAGAAGAGCTCTATTGTCTTTACCATCCAAGAATCTATCCATTCAACCTTTCATTCTTCCATCCACCAGCTGAGATCTACATTTGATCTTTACATTCTGTCATTCATTCTTTCATGCATCATTCAGTCTTTTGCCACTCCATCTATCCGTCTGCCCATCCACATCCAAACTTATCCATCCATCTTCAAACCTATCAATTAAACCCATCCATCCATCCATCCAACCCTCCATCTAATCATCCATACTTTCAATCGTCAATACATCCTTTGAGTCACCCATCCGTCCTTTTGCTCACCCATCCATCCACCCTTTCACTTCATCCATCCATCATTCCACTCCATCCATCCTTCCATGTCACTTTCTCTCATCCATGCATCCACCTTTTACTCAGCAGTCCACCATTTCATCTATCCACCCATCCATCCATTTACCCTTTCTCTCATCCCTCCATAATTTCACTCTCATTCATCCATCCACCCTTCCATCCATCCAACCATTCACCCACCCTTCCACTCATCCATCCATTATTTCACTTATCCATCCTTGCATCCACTCTTTCACTCAACAGCCAACCATTCACTCATGCATCCATATTTATACTCATCCACCCTTACATCCATTCTTTCAATCATCCATCCAACTATTCACTCATCCATCCATCCTTTCACTTTGTCCATCCATCCAACTTTTCACTCCATACACCCATCAACCCTTTCACTCAGCCATCCATCTTTTCACTTACTCATCCATCCACTTTCATTCATCCATCCTCATCCATCCTCCGTTTCACTCATTCATCCATATTCACATCCATCTATATTCTCATCCGTCCATCCTTTCACTAGATCACTCTCACCCACTCTTTACCTTTTATTATGAGCCTTTGTCTGCCGAGCTGCTGACAGAAGAGGCCCATCAAGAACACCACCCCGATGTAGCTACTAAAGTGGGGGGTTCACAACACCACTGCTGCCCAATACTCAATTACTGACAAAATGTAGGCCGTGTAGTCTCAAAGTCAGAACAATGCTGAAATTTGTTGATATCAAGATGAAGGTGACTACTTTCGGAATACCCCAGAGGAATGACTGAACCCATGTCCAGAAGGGTGCTCGCAAAGATCAGGGAAGTCTGCCTCCTGAACTCAGAAGTTCACAGGGAGATTAAGGCCTAGGGTCATGTTGGGAAAAGAAGCAGGGCACCAGTAGAGATTGGACAGCACTTTCTGAAGGAAGTGGTTGACAGCCCTGCCTCCTAATAATAAACAAGCATTGGCATAGCCAATAGGTCCTACTTTTGAGACCTTTTAAGTGTTTAGCCATGCAACAGTTGATAGTAAGTGGCTTTTCAAAGTGCTGCCAAAGGCTTTTCCCGGCCACCAGCGTGAGGTTACGCGCGTCGTGAACGTGCACAGGGGCCATCTGGCTTTTGTAATGGCTCATTAAGCCTTACAGCGCCTGAACCATGCTCCTCCACCCCCTCTCTCTTAAGTTCCCTCTACCATTCTCGGCGAACAACAGAAACAAATTCAGGAAGCACGCAGTAGCTGCACACGCAGAAAACCACTTAACCCTTATCCGAGCTTCCTCCTTGTTAGATTTCTATCTTGTGCTTTTATTCCGTCTGCCCCTCCTATCTTCCCCTCCTTCTCTCTTCTCCTTACTCCAATTGTATTTCTCTTTATCTTGCCCACTATATATGTACTTATTTCTTGGTTTTTGTGTCCTCTCTTGTCACTGACTTCTCTTTCTCCTCTAGATCATTCTCCTCTGTGTTCTGTCTCTATCTCACTTTCTCTGTTTCCCTCTCTCAGCCTCTTTCATTCTCTCTCTTTCTCCCCGTTCGTGGTTACCCTCTCTTTCCATTCAATCTCTTCACCTCTCATTAATATACTTGTATTGAATTTCGGATTCTGCAGATTATATAAAGATCTCAGTGGAATTAATTCGCCATTCATCTTAGTACAACCGACCAGTGGCTTAGGTCCTCCTGCTGAAGCAGTTAGCTTTAAGGCGATTTTTACTTGTATTTGATTCTGCCCCAGTCTGGGGTGACCCTGCAGTACCGACCAGGCACTGGCAAACAATTCGAATTTCGTACTTTAAAATTAGATTATTTTAATCAAATGTGATTTTAGAACTTGACCTCGGTCCGCGTTCGATGACCTCTGTCGCTGATACGGTCATGCCACCGGAAAGGTCTTTGCCCAAATGGTCACTGGATGGATATTTACAGATTGCTTGGAGAATTCCAGACCCAGCACACAGCATGCACCAATGTAATCACTCTCTTTTGAAAACAATGGCATAACTCACATGATCCCAACTCACTCATTACTCAGCTTCTCTCCAGTCCTTTTTTTAAATTAAAAGATAAATCGTCGCATTGCATCTGTTGGTCTCACATGTCTGATGTATTTAGTGGTTTAAAATATGCATGGACTGCTTCATATTGACCCGACCGTTAAATCAGTTTCTCGCACGCTCCCACCAGATAACAAGTGTGCTATGTTTCCATTGTCTGTCAATCTCACTAGAGGTGTACGTGCCGTATATTCAACACTCCTCTACCCTCAAGCATGCAAAGAAGGCTCCACAAAATGCGGTTTGATGTTACTGTCGATCCAATACCTGTGTTACTTAAATATACACATCGCATTAACAAAGCACTCCGGTAGTGGCATAGCGCACTAAAATGTCGAAGAATTATCAGTGAGTGTCTGTTAGTGAGCAGGCGCATGCGCAGCTGGCTAACTTTAAGTTTCAGCACTGACCGATGCTGTATTGTCTCATCTGCTTGCCTCCCGCCCAGTTCAGCTGGTAAGCGCTGGCATGCTGTGCCATATTTATACACAGTGAGGCATGGCTTTGCATGATTGACGTACACTCTTGTGGTGAGGCTGCTGTTGGGCGGCGTCTCTCTTCCACCTTTTCTTTTTTAATGGTGTGCTTCGACAGCGCAGCGGTTGCACGACAATTATGCCATCATCACCAGGAGAAGGGGTTTGGCTCTGCCCACGCGTTTTGGGGAAGCTGTCTCTTCCACAAAACAAGCCTTGGCATAGCCAATAGAACTCGCCTTTGAGACTTATGTGTTTAGTTATCCAGCACAATATCGTTGGTGCAGCAACATCAACTGTTGCATGGCTAAACACTTACAAGGTCCCAAAGGCGAGACCTATTGGCTATGCCAATGCTTGTTTCTTTTTCGATCCTTCTGCTATCCTTCCGAATCCAAATAACTGACTAACCTATCCACCACTTAAAATTACTTTCATATTTCACTATACTAATTCAACACTAACTCTCTATGGGTCCCGGAGTAGCGTGCTACTCGCCCAAAAAGCTCTTTGACGCCTCATCAGGGGTGGTAAGCGCTATATAAATGCAATTACAATACAATACAACAGGTCCCCCAGTAGCCCTCATATGCTTAATTGATGCGTGTTCCACTGGAGAATACAGGAGGAGGAAGCAGAACCATAAAAATCAAACCTTCTGGCTTTTCGTGCAATATGTAATCTGGTGCAGTCTTAGGCCTCACACCCCAGGCAGGTTAGTACTTCTCATAGGACTCAATCATTCCATCATCACTCCCTCAAAGGAGGGGTGCGTACGGCCTCCATTTGAGTGTTTAATCTGCATATCCTTGGCCCACGAAACCAATAATTCCATATGTTTGTTCTTTTATTTGATGCAAGCATTCACTTCTCTTACCACCCCCACTCCCCCGGAAGCCCTGGGGCACTATTGGGAGAGGGGAGGTGTGGGGGTTGATGAGCATATGCCGGGGTCATGAGCAGTTAGCTTTATTTGGGCCTTAAAGAAAAAGGGGGTGAACATCAAGAAGGATGGGGGGGATCGCCCAGAGTAAACTTGCACCGCTAAGTGAGAATGATCTGGGATGCTCAACTGTAGCCACTCGTCATTCCGACTCCTCTTCCCCTCCCACTTAGAGCAGACCTGCTGTTGTAGCAGGAAGGTCAGCTTCGTAAGCCAATCCCAAGGCACAGTAGCTGCATGCTTGGAGATTGAGAGGAACTAGCAAGAATCCTTTTGACTTCCAGAATAGCCTCATCTTACAGGCCAGGAGGCCTACTACCAGATCTATCTATTCCGGCCACTGGACTTAATGTGTTTAGTGGTGTAAGTTGGGAAGGCCTTAATATTCCAGATAAGTTGGTGTTTCCCACAAATCCATCCTTCTTACCAAATGTGGTTTCTGCATTTCATGTGGGCTGGTCTATCATTCTTGCATCTCGATTTTCTCCTCTGCATCCATCCAGCAGAGTTTCTGGTCAGCTCTGTGTGGGCTTCGTGGGAGCCTTAAAGGGCAAATCAGTGACCAAAGTACCATTTTGCATTGGCATCATTTACATTAGATTTGCTATGCTCTGACCCAGCTAGATCTGGAGAGCAGTGCACTCTTTCCAAAAGGTCCATAGTTCCTTCCATTGCTATTTTTAGAGGCGTCTCGGTTGGGGACATCAACCGGGCAGCTTCATGGCCGTCCTTGCATACTTTTGCAACTATACTATACTATACTATACTATGCTCAAGCTGTGTTGCATTACTTCTTGGTTAACCAGCACTACTCAGTCCCACCTGCCGGGGAGGTACTGCTTTTGGACTCCTCCTTAATGTGAGGAATCAGCAAGAAGATGTTTCCAACAGATGAAAGATACTTAGCTTTGGTAAAGATTCTTCTTGTGAATACATGATCTTCCGGGAGATTCCTCACCAACCTTGCGCCTTCCCAATGATCTGATGCTGTGATTGATAAGATTTCAAGGTATGTAATCATGTTTATTGATGTACTTGTCGCTGTGTGGCGGTCTGTTCCTCTCTGCGGGCCTCGCTAGAATACAGAAAAAGTATCTGGATCTGACATCCGAGTGCAGGTTGGCACCTAGTATACTCTGGTGAAGTCAAGTCTGGAAGCAGAGTTGTAACTGGAACCCTGAGATGCCACCTGGAGCACTTGGGAGTAATTGCCAAGCTAAACATTTTCCAGACCAGTGTGAAGTCTGGGAAGAGTATTGATAAGGTGTACAATCTGCAAAAAGATTGTGTCCACCAGGAATATTGTTGCCAAAGGTAAGTAACTTTTTCTTAACTTCCCTTTCGCCTACAGGTTATTTTTCTGTCCTCTGCGTCCTGTCTCCAATTTTCGTGTGCATGATGTATTTATTTTGTGCTACCAGTGTAATGGTTGCTTGCTCCTTTTTCCCTGACCAACTCTTTTAACCTTTGATGGTACTCGGACTGCAATGAATGTGTTTGAATGTGTTCCCTTTGCACTGGTCTGAGCTGTTGTCAGCATATTGTCCCTCCCAGATCACTGTGCTTGATGTTTAACTTAGGCTAACATCCTTACACAAGACATTAAACCGAAATTGTTTAACTTGATCAATTTGTTTTGCTTTCTTTTTTTATAACCAAGAGAAACCTAGGTTTGAGTCTTAAGAAAAAAGCATGTGGATACTTTAAATTTAATAAGGGCGTGGGCTTTTTAGTTTGCCATGATACACTGCATCCGAAAATGTCCAGATTTCTTTTTCAGCACTATGAGAACAGAATCTCTGAACAGTGGCTCCTGCTTTCAGTACACCCCCCCTGCTTGCTCTTCTAACTGCATTTTAGGTCTTTACACAGTACTTAAGGTCAGATTTAATCAGAAGCCATTTTTGCAATGCATAAAATAGCTAATGTTTTGAGGCCCAAAGCTAGCTCACTCCCTGTGCCATTGACCCACCAACTTCACCCCTAATCACTTGTCTTCATTTATTGTTGATTAAAAATTGTTTGTCTATCAACTTGGTTCTTTCCAAACAGCCTTTCTTTTCTTGGTACCAGTGTTTATTTCCTCGTTTGTGGCTTTGACAAATAGTTTCCTTCGGTGTCTTAAGTCGCTAATAACGGTTTGTTTTCTGTGTCAGACCTTGAGTCAGAGAGACTGTGTGCTCCTTTGTCTGTGCCTATGGTGCCGTTAGTGGTTTCTGCATCCACTTCTAGAAGAAGGGGCCCTTAGTGATCTAGTACCTTTCTGTCTTCCAATGTGCACTTGGTTGCCTTACATGGGGCTCCTGCCATAAGTGAATTAGTGGTATACCTTAAGAGCATCATCCTGTTTGTCTTAAGTGGATTATACTTGGCTATGGACTGATACACTTTAATGTGCGTGCACCAGGCTATACTCTAGGCTGCCCTAGATACTGCCCTCCAGTGGGCTTCCAGTTGAGTGGCACTTAATGACATTTATTTGATTCTGTCATCACAAGGCTGTTTGAGTCATGGGATGTATTTTCAACCCAGACTTCTCTGTTGTCTTACTGAACTACAGTAGAGTCCTTTAACTCGCAACTAAAATTGGTCACTGCTCGGCAGAACCATACAATGCCTTTACCATAATGAGCTGATGGTGATTCACTGTTGAGTACCCTTTTAGCCCGATCTCCTAGTACCTCTTTTTCAAAAGAGGTCTTCCTCTAAGGCAGATAGTCATTTTTTCTTCGTTTCCCTATAGCCTTCAGAACCCCATTATTGACCTCTCAAATGATTTCTTCTTCCAATATAGTTATATGTTCGATGCTTGGAGACTGCTGTAGGCAGTTCTTCTGCATCACATCAGTGATTTCTCAGGAGTGTTTGATTATATCCCCTATCTCATTACAGGTCTATGGAAAAGCCTTCACCGTTTCAGGTTATGGGTCATTTGAGCCTTACAGTAGGTCTGCCTCTTAAAGTCCTTTGACCCTTTTTCTGGTGCTAAACCCAAGGTCTTTTTGAGGTCCAAAAATACAGGGAACAAGTTCAGGTTAATGCTGCACGTAAATGGCAAATGAAAACTGCCATTATTGCCTCCCCAAGCTAGTGCCACACATTATTTAAAACGTGTCATTCTTCTGTAGAAAATGTGCAGAAATCTAGAGGAATACCAGCAAGGACCACAAATAAGGTACAAGAGAAAGATGAGACTGGACATCTCCTTTCACAGTACAAGGTCTGCTCGTTCTGAGACTGACCCATGTCTAGGGTTCAAGATTTTAATACCGGGTACCTGATTGGGATGTCTTCTCCTGGAATTGTCTAATCACAAACAGAACGGTTTCTCCACTAGGCATACATAGTTGTAGTTGAGTCCTCTTCTGATCAGCTACCTTAAGTGTTTCTCCCAGATTCTGAAGATGTCACAGCTGTATCTCTGTCCATTACAGTCAATGTATTCCCCATGACATTAGGCCTCATTGAATTGCTTTGTTTAACTTGATGACTCATAAGTTTGCCTGTTCCCCCTATTTCAATTCGCAGTCTGCTCAAAGTGGTGCCCACAGTCCACACCTCATGGACTTAGAAAGGTTGGTTCTGTGGAATTATCCGCCTTTTACAATTCCAGAAGGTCTGTAGGCAACGTTCCATGTTGCAGTGCAGAGGCCCTGAGCTTATGCAGTGAATAAGCTAACCTCTCAATCCACCTCTAGTTTGTCCCTCATTCCCTTCTTTTAGCTCTTGAGTTCAAGACTGCATTGTGGCATTTGAGGGAATTATACCTATAAGACCATTAAAACAGAATGGCAGTCTGCAAATATTGAAACTAACTTTGCACCGCCAAAAACGTATAAGTTTAACTTGGTGTCTAAGGAAAAAGTGTTTCCTCATCCAGAGAGCGGTTTTGAGTCAAGTAGCAGAAATCAGTAGGACCTTTTTTCATGTTATGTTTTCTATAAGTACTAGATTGTAAAGTTCAGGACACCTGAACAACGCTGTTTTTCATTCCATGTCTTTCAAAATCTATTTAACTTAACAGACACCTTTCACTCTACTATTCCCCCTTTAAACCCTCCACCATTCTTTTTTTCCTTTTTGAGGGTACCGCTGTGAAGTCTATTTTAAGCCCACATTTCTTCCACACATTCCTTATTAGTGAAGGAGAAATTGCTCTCCTGCAATACAAAACAGTATTTTACTGAGGGTATCCTGTTTTTTAGTAATCATCCATTTTCTCAATATATCAAATGCAAGTGCTCCACATGTGCTCTAAAAGGAGAGTGGAATGGCTTCTTTGAAAATATAAAGGGTCATTGTCCTATTTTTCTCAAGATCCCTCAATAATTTTACTTTTTTCAGTTGGATAGTTAAAAAATGTGACCACATTTAAAGGAGACATGTTTTGCGATCAAACCTATTATTGCAGACAAGTAGTTTTGCTTCTCCAGCATTGGATTTTTCATAGATTCACATGCTTTCAGTAGTCCTCGTAGAGAGTTTGAGCAATCTTTCAGCGCATGCCAGTTTCTCTTCAGTGGGACCTCATGTTATTTTGGTATTTTCTCAATAGCCAGTGTAAGGGCGAGATCCATATTACAACCCCAAAGCTATTTTCAATTCTTTCTTCCCACCTAGTGTGGGGAAGCCTTCTGTGTGAGCTCCTGCTCAAATCAACATTTTTCCTTTCCACTTTATACTTGAACTTGAAAGATTCAGTTCCACAGACAGCAGACATTTAAATTCACTGTTTCAGTAATATCTATTTGGAGACTCACATAAGTATCCACTTGTTACAAGGTTATACTATTGAGATCTGCCAACTCTGACAAATTCTCAATCAAGAGCCAGAAAAGATAAATTAATTAGACTTTATTTTCCTCAGTGAAGTCTCCCCTTGCTTCAAGGGAATAATCAAATGCAGATCCATTTACCTCCCATTCCATCAAAATGAGTACATCTCTGGAATGAATTGCCAATTTTCTGAGGTGAAAAACACACTATCTACACTGATGAATTATCAGTAAAATGTTTCAGGGCTCTTATGCACTCTAGTATCTGAAAAGATAACTTTCAATCCCCTCTGAATATGGAGTCCAATCTTTGTGATCAGTGCCTGTATACTTTAGTCTCCTGTAGTCAAGGGTAGGAATAGGGAGGTGAGGTTTCCTATTTTGTTGGCAGCATGCCATGCACCTTTCATTGGGACCACAGATTTTAACCCGTTAGTCACCAAAAGAGGGCTCATCATTCATGAAGTAAACTCCTCAGTCCACTGCAAAAAAAAAATCCACTCTTCTCTATGGACACCTTGTTTTTGGGTAAAAAAGGAATGTCTCTACCCTGAGAAGTTTTTACTCATCTACCGGGGAAAATGATGCAATGTGACGACAGTGTTACAATGAAACAGGAATGTTCTGGGCTCTTTTAGGGAATGAGTGAAACTCCATGAGAAGAGTTGTATGTCATAACAATGCATGCCTTTACTTCGCAGTCTTTACAGTGAATGCATCTTTACCACTTATATCGTTACAACGACATGCCTTATTGAAAGCGCTGGACTTTGGAGCGGTATAATTTAATATTCCAACTCCAGTCTGCGCAACAGTAGAAGTCCAATGCCCCTTTCTGTACGGCTTGTCGTTGTAACAACATGCGTGGTAAAGGAATGTGTGGTAAAGACACGTTCGTTGTAACGGCCACATTGGGACTGCAGAGCATGGTTTTCCGATCGTGGTGTAGACTGTTTTCTCTTGAAGTGATTTCCACCTAAGACTTTCTACTTCTCCTCAAAAGTATGATAATGTTTACGAGTATAACCCTAATATTCTTTGGTGCATTGAAGCAAGGAACTGTAAGGACCATGTTGAGGTCATGCAGAATGTTGAGTCGGAGGAGTAGATGGCATATGAAAAAGCCTCAAGATATATTCCTTAAAACACATTTCTGATATGATTTCTTTCTGAGGCAGAACACGAACTACAAGGCAATAGGCTTGACATTCTGCCTAAGCGGCCATCTTAATTCCTATTCAACTTGCATTCTTTCAATCTGGAAAAAGGGCATCAAGCTTACCCCTGTTTGACCTAAGAAACATAGAAGAAAGAACAATGTTTTGACCCATGATTTGTGGCTTTCACAGCTTTACTAAGTGGGCTAATTCAGTTTCTCTAGAGCCAGTTAATGTTATAGTGGTCACTTGGGGGTTGACACCTAATCAAGAACCTAATGGTGCCATTGACCTCTTAGGTTCAGGATTCAGGCAGTCGGCTATTAGGATCATATTGCTGAGTTTTGGTTGATTATGATCAACAGGCTTTAGATTATTGATTTATTCCAATATTCTAACACGGCCTTTAATATGGCTAACCTATTTGGTAAGCAACGCAATTGACTGATATAGTTGATGAAGGACTGATGGACAAAACAGCAGCAAGAAGGATCAAGATTTTACATGCTTTGCAACTAAACATATCTGTTTTGGGTGTTGGTTCGCAAACTCTTAATCCTTAGTGTTAGAGCACATGCAAGGAGTTATAATGCAGCAATGGCAGCAATTGGAATTTCTGAGGTTCTCTCAAATGAGAACTGACACATACACTACTTATAGGCATTTTGTATCACCGTTGAAGACTTCCAATGGGCCTGTAACATAAGCTAGAGAATAGGACGGAGCAAAATATCTGGAGAGATTTCTTAGTGTTTTCATTTCCCTGGTAGAAAAGATGTTTCTACATAGTTGCTCTCCTTGTTTCTATACTGATTAGCTGTGTGAAGAAAACACAGTTTACCTCTTGTGGCAGTCCAGTGTACATTTGTCATTCAAATTTCAACACAGCCTTGCATCAAGTTAGGTTGAGCTGTGCCACGTGTTAAGTATTAGAATGCGGCCACTATCACATATCATTATCCCCTAAAGGAGTCAAGGTCTTTATTGAGTAAGTGAATAAGCACAAAGCTATGGAAGTGCTTTTGTATAGATTGCTCACAGTGGTATTTGCACTTCACCGGATGCTTCTGTACCTCCTGTAATTAATGAAGGGTACATCCAAAATTAAAACAGTGCTTTTTAGAGTACAACTGTTGGCAATTTGAAAATGTAAGAGAAGCCTTATTATTTCCTTTTTACCACATGCCTATTGTAAAATAATTTTTGAGAGAATCTGTTTTTTTTCCATCTAGTTTACAGACCACCATGGTCTGGTCTGGAAAGTTGATAAATTAAAATGCAGACTGAATAATGTCTTAGGCTATACACAGTTATTACTATAAGTACCTTTTCTAGAGGTACTGAGGCAGTTAATGGGTACTGGTAAAATCTCTGCTAAGTAACTGCCATGTACCACAGGTTTTGGGAGGTCGTGTGTGCTATTCCGTACTTGTGCTTGGCCTGATTGAGCTATAAATATAGCCCATTAGGTCTAGACTGGCTACTAATAAACATGGTTATATATTCAAATGCATCAGCATTTTGTAGACTGTTAGGGAGGGTGTTTGTATGAGAAGATATGAATCTATGAAATACACCACCACTGGAGTACTGTATTGAAAGGTGAGTAACAGATTTGTCCTTCTTACAGGGTTAAAGCAATCAACGAAACATGAATTAATTTACACTTTTTTCCGCAGATGATTACTTCATTATTTCCAGACCAGAAGCAAAAGGTTAATTTTGGAAAGGGTGTCAACAAATACACTTCGCAGCAAAGTGTCACTCCTTCACAGTGCACCACATTCTTGATTCGTTAATGTGCCTCCTCAGTGGTGATGGATGTCCTGTGTAACCGGACATATGTCTTTCACAAACTCCTGACTGTTCACTGACTGCTTCTCGGTTGAGGTACTGCAAAGCAGACCTTTGTAGCCATGGACTCTGTTCGATCAGAGACTTCTTGATCTGCTTGCATGGATTAAACAGGCTTACTGTGGGCTGAAAGTTATCAATTTAGGAAGCCTTCATCACGTTAAAATAGAAAAAAGCATTGATCGCTGAACAAAACATAAAAAGAAAATCAAAACTAGGTTAACAGAAATAATTTTAAAAAGTTCTAATTTTCTATGATTTGTAAGAGACACATCTGGACATAAAAAAGAGCAAAGGATAGCAGCTAGATGTACCATATGGAAATGCAAGCCAGAATGAAAAGGCTAAAATATAATTTATCAAGGGAGTGAACGCAGATATCTGGTGGCAAGCCCACCCGCTGTCTGGTCTCTCTATTTACTAATCTAGTCACTTCCCTCCCAAACTATTAATGTTGGAGCAGGGATAGCCACAAAAGTGTAAATGGAGTCTTTCTGTTCCTGATTAAATTATCCCAACCAAAACAAGTAAATTGTTCTCCATTCCTCCCTCTGTCAAATGAAGTAAACGCAGGCTTTCTGTGTATAGTGTCAAATTATATCACTGTACTTCAGTCCACCTCCCAGGAATCTATCAGTATTGGTGAAAGCACCCTTGTAGTGGTAATCTTGTTCAGTGCTTCTCGTCATACCCCACTGACACTTAAATGGCATCTCTTGACTCTCCCCTCTTCGTGACACCATACAATGGTATTTAATGGTTTCAGTCGTATGCACTGAAATCATGGAATGAAAGATGTGCTGGTCAGCGAATTGGTACTGATATTAATCTAGGGCACAACCCTCCTGCCCCAGATTACTCTGCCCCAGAATACTCCCGCCCTCTTTTCCCATCACTCAGCAATCCAGTAAGACTAACCGTATCAAAATGGGCAATTGATGATTAACAAGCCCCCAAAAACAGTTTCAACTGTAAGTACAGTCCACTTTAGTGTTACCCTACCCATGTGAAGCATTAAGCTGTGCATTATACTTGTGGGTGTCGTTTGTAATGTCACACTGAGATTTAGTTGCACTGTAGTGACGTAGGTGAACATGCCGATGTCTACCGTTACTGTTGAGAAATATGTTCCCCTTTTGTTTCCAGTGTAGTTTTGGGGCAGACAGTGTAAGTGCTGTACCCTGTAAGTGGTAAAAGTTTGTTTCATATTTTGTGACAGTAAAGTGTTAATCTGTGCCTTTTAGTTTCTGAGACGAGTGTGAAAGTAAAATGCTTCACTTGGTATCCTTGAATCTGAGACTTATTGTAACATGAAAGCGCACCTCTGGCCTCCTTGTAGACACATTTGCAAATGATTATTTACCTGCTTGTTTCTCTGTGTGTGAAGTGCCCCGTGCCCTCACTTGTCTTTCCCCTTACCTGTGCTTGCAACTTTTCTCCTCGTGTTGATCACTACACCCCTACTGGTTTTCTGTTGGGTGGTTTCAATGCTTGTTCATCAGTAATTTTAAGTCATTCTTGTTTTTTGTAACCAGGCTTATCTTGTTTTTTTCCCCACAAGGCAATGCCACAATCCGGAAGGAGATCATACGGAATAAGATCAGAGCCATTGGGAAGATGGCACGGGTATTCTCTGTTCTTCGGTAAGTCGTGCAGCACTTGTGAATCACTGATTGTAATACCTCTTTCCGCTTAGGCTTGTTTGGTCTGTTGTGTGGAATGTGCAATGCTGTCCTGGTCTAGAGTATTCCAAAGTCAACGGGCATTTCACTGGCTGGAAGCCTCTTGATGTGCAAGCACTGTGGCCAACCTGGAGACTGAAACTCACTGAGCCTTGGATGGAGCTGAATGTAGAATTTCAGTGAGTCTTTGGTATTGTGGAGCTTATTGGTCCTCAAGATCCTTTGCAGAGCAGGTCTCTGGGTGTTTTAAGCATGCATAAATCCGTCAGTCTTCTGGAGTCTTGTACAGAGTGGTCCTCCCCAAGGCTCAGGCATCCCCATATTTTAATGCTCTTTTCTTGTTCATGAAAAAACCTCAAGGACAAACCATGAGTCTAATGGACCAACAGTTTTTCAACCAATGTGACAAGTAGATAACGTGTTAGTTGGGAATTATGAACGTTTTATACTGGCTACAATAATATTTCCAGAGTAATCCATTACATCTATAATGCCTACGTTCCCACTGTATAAGGACAGATGTACACAATTTGAACACCTACAGAAAACTAGAATACAGTTTAGGATACATTTAAAAATAGATCTGGTATTCAACAATTTCTTTTGAACATATTCTCGATTTGGGAGAGATTTCCCAAGACTGTGCAGTAAATGTGTATATGATGTAGTTCCACACAAATTCCAATTTTCAAAGAGACACTGTAGGGGACATTCTTGCTTACATGCTTAAAACGCGTGTTCAATGATGACCTTGGGATTTATGAAAGAACTTGAGGCTGTCAGTTGGGCACACAGGGTGCGAGGCCACATAATTAGCGGTTATGTCTCATTTAATGGTCTGAGGAGCAGGATCTCAGTATTCACTTAAGTCCTTCAAAGACATATATGAGCCATCCATTGTTTTTTTTTTGTTGAACCTTTTTATTGGATTTCATATTTATACATGTCATACATTAATCACACTTCATACTTGTCTGCTGCAGTATTCCAATCAACATTAACATTGTCGTGACAACGAGCAGCGAGGCAATTAATCAAGTAATCAATTTGTCGATTAATGGAGGGGGGCCTCCCGAACACCTCCGCCGGAGCTGCCGGGAGGCAACGAGGGAGCGGTCGTTGGCAAGGTTACCGCGTTCCTCCGACCCGTATGACAGTCTCTAGCTCATAGTCCCCTGCAAGGGGTGTCAGCAAATGGTAATCCAGGATCTAAACTGAACTTGAGGATTCGTAACTCGGGGAGTGAGGGGTCGGGGGGGCACGGGGTCGCATAAGGCGGGGGCAAGTGTAGTGGTGCTCCGTGTTATTCCATTACCTGTAGGCACTTTTCCTTATCCTGTTTAATGTTGTGTTTCCCGGAGGGTGGTCCGGTGGATGAGCCGTCGTGGTGGAGGGGGGGGGGGGTGCGTGGGCGGATTAGTATGTGCCTGGTTCAGGTGCCACTTGGGTGTCTAGCGGGGGCTCTGCACCACTAGCATGTGTTTGCTTAAAGTCATGCAGGAGCATCGCCCATTCTAATGAAATGGGACGTCGTCGTATGCCACGAGCTTCCTCCTGACGGATGAGGTCTTCAGCTGCGGCCCATTACTTCACCGCCCCCCACCACGCTGCTATGGGGGACCCTCTGTTGCGCGCCAGTGCATTGCCACACTACGTTTCGCTAGAAGTACGGCCAGCAGAGCGAATTTGGTCTCTACCTTCTTTTGTTTATTGCGCTTAAAGATGCCTAGAGTGCATGCCTCCCATGTGTGGAAATCTGTTCGCCCTGTGACTGTGTGTAGTGTGGTGTGTACTGTCGTCCAGAGGGTTTGGATCATGGGGCATGTCCAAAACACATGAATGAATGGGGCGTCCGGAGTGTGGCAGCGGGGGCATTCAAAGTGGGATGACTGGTACAAGCGCTTAAGCCGCGCCGGCGTGAGATACGCGCGGTGTAACACGTTAAACTGGACATTTTTAAATCTTTGGTTGCGGGAAACTTTTTTGTGGTGTTCTAGGGCTGTCAGCCACTCTCTATCATGGAGGTTGCGGCCGAAGTCCTCCTCCCAGCAGAGCCGTAATCGTGTCAGTGGTACGTGTGCGAGTTCCATGATGGATTTATAGATCCATGTGATGTGGTGTCTGCCAGCCCCCATATGTAGTAGTGTGTGCAACACCGGGTGAGTCGTGGGTTCCCCGTCCCCTAGGTCCCAGGTCCGTCTGCAGTTCGCCACCAGCTGCCGGTGTAGCAGGAATTGGCTGGCCGGAAGCCCGCTTTCTTCGGCCAAGTCTGCGTACGATATCAGCTGGCCGTCGGAGAATAGGGCTTCAGTTTCGGTGAGCTGGTGTTCGGTCCAAATCCTAAGCTCTCCCGCAGTGTAGAATTCATGTGCTTTAGGGAGTCCTGCCAGCTGCAGTAATGGGGAATATAACGGAGTCCCCTTGGAAATGCAGTATATCCGCATGGTACAGGTTCTGGCCGCTTTGACCAATAATGGATGAGCCGGGTTGGGTACCCGGAAGGAGCATTCGGGTCAGCTCCGGGACTGTTATCTGTCCGTCCTGTGCTACCGTTTCCCTGAGGTTGCGGTGCGCTGTCCAGAGTGATAGCCACTGTAGCTGCGCCACTAAACAATAGGCTTCGAATGATGGGGCGCCCATACCTCCCTTGTCGCACGGCAGCTGCAGGGCCGACCGGGCCACTCTGCAGCGGCCCCTTCCCCAGATCCAGGAGATTAGTAATGAATTGAGCTCTTGGAAGAAGGTCCGCGGCGGGATAACTGTGATGTTGTAAAGAGGCCGGGGCACCATGATCATTTTGGATAAGGCTACCCTCCCGATGGGAGCCAAAGGTAGGGTCCGCCAAAAATTGATTTGACTTTTAAGTCCTCTGAGGGCCCGGTAGTGGTTTCCTTCCAGGAGGTCACTGGGCTCATGGTAGAGTCTGACACCTAAATAGCGCGGGGCGTCGCCCTTCCATGCCAGTGAGGCATCTCCCAGATGAATTTCCATGTGTGGGGTATTCGGGTGCAGGGGATAGATAGAGGATTTCTCCCAATTCACCTGTAACCCTGCAGCCCTCTCGAATTCTGTGAGCGTGGTCCATAGGGTGGTGAGGTCAGCTGTGATGTCTCTAACATAGATGAGGAGATCATCCGCATATAGGGAGACGCAATGAGTGCGACCTCCCAATGGGATGCCCCAGTGCTCGCCCACCTCCCGCAGTCATGCCGCCAGCGGCTCCATGGCGATGGCAAATATGATGGGGGACAGGGGGCACCCCTGGCAGGTGCGGCGCATGATCGGAATGGGGGACACACATAGCAGCCTATCCGAACCCTGGTGGTAAGGTCGGTGTATAATAGCCGGGTGTACGCTATAAATTGAGGCCCTATGCACACCCTCCGGAGCACCTCAAAGAGGTATTGCCACGCCAGGGTTTCGAACGCCTTCTCAAGATCCAGTACAAGACACGCCGCACGTGGGAACCTGCCCCGCAGCCCATCCTGGACCTGAAACAGCCAACGTAAATTCTGGGAGGTGTTTCTCCCGGGGACAAATCCACTCTGGTCTGCGTGTACCGGTCTGGGGAGTATCTCCGTGAGCCTATCTGCCAGGATCCGCCCCAAAAGTTTGCAATCCGTAGTCAGGAGGGTGATAGGGGGATAGGAAGCTCGGAGCAGAGGGTCCCGATCGGACTTGGGGAACGTTACCAGTAGAGATTCCTGCATCGATTGAGGGAGTAGTCCCACTTTGAGCGCCTACCGAAAGACTGTGTCGAGCTGCGGGACCAGCTGCTGGGGGAATGTGGAGATCGGGAAACCGGCGTGTCCCGGAGCTTTGTTTTGGGCCACGCGGCGAATGGCGGATTTAATCTCCGCTGGTGCGAGTGGGTCGTCTAATGTTGTGCGTTCCCCATCTGTGATTTGGACTATGGTGTTTGTGGTGAGTATATTCCGAATGTGTTACCCCCTGTCTCGAGTCGGCTCCTTGTAAAGCAAGGTGTAGTAGTCATGGAAGGCCGATAAAATGTCCGCCTGCGTGTAGACCACCTCCCCCATGGCATTACGGATGCCGGTTATCGGTTGTGTTTGTGTGTCCTGTCGAATGAACCAAGCTAGTAGGGTACCGGCGCGGTTTCCCTCATTGTGGACTCTAGTGGTGTATGTGTGAAAATTGTAGCGCCCCAGTGCGGCACACGCCTCCTCGTACTTGGTTTTGGCCTCTGCTAGTTGCGTGGGGGGGAGCTCCCGCTGATCAGCTGTTTGAGATAACTGCGCCACTTGTTGTTTTGCATTTTGTACCGCCCTCTCCAGTGTGTGTTTCACTCCTGTGATATGCCTGATGCATGCTGTAGGAAGGTGGAATCTGACTATATGGTTGCCCCCACTTTTTTCCTGGGGTTTGAATGGTTTTCGACTAGTCTGGCTGGGATCCTGCTATCCAGGACCCCAGCCTATCTGCTTACTCCCTTAAATGATTGGTGTGCATATTAGATGCACTAGTGATAGGATACTGTGGTACCTTATGAGCCCCTAGTATATGGTACCTTAGGTACCTAGGGCATTGGTACTCCACAGGCCTACCAGGGGCTGCAGCATGTATTATGCCACCCCTGGGAAGCATTCACACTCTGACACCACAGGCCTGCTACTGCAACCTGTGAGAGGTAGTGTTAGCACTCCTCACAGAGGTATAGGTTCCTATATCGCACCATACACACACATATAAACCTATCAGTCACCCCTCTTGCAGGCCCGAACCATCCTGAGGGCAGGGTGCTTGGTTTACTATGTGAGGGGGTGCTTCTGCATGAGCAGGACCCCCCTGCAGCTGGCAGAGTCTATTCTCTGCTGCTGTTTGTGGATGCGGTTAAACCATATACTCAAGTGCATTATAACCTCGCGGTAAATGCTAACTTTGGAATGACTGCATCAAAACATGTCGTGTTTGGTGTCAAACAACTTGGAATCATACCCCCACGCCAGTAACTGGTGTGAGAGTATGATCCCACCCTTCTAGAGGGGACGACATGTACCCACTGTACTAAACGGTAGAAATCTTCCAGAGCCCTGGCATCACAAAATGGATGCTGCTGCCACAGACACAAGTCTGACCTCCTGCTGCTGGGAGTCCTTCCAGCATGGGAGGCTTGGACAATAGGTTTCCTGCCTTGGGTAGTGCTAGCACCACCCTAGGAAGGACTTAGTGTATTGGGGCAGGGAGGGATGAATGAAACGAGACACTGCCTGGGGCACACAAGGTGTCCCATGCATAGTCCGGTTCAAACTGGTGCTGGGGCATTCCAGCCCCAGTCCTGGTGCGAAACTGGACAAAGGGAAGGGGGTGAAACCACCCCCCTTCCTGGTCTCACCCATAGGAGGGACCTAGCCGGTAACCCAGACCCCCAGATTAGTAGAAGAGTGGGAGCTGAGTCCCTAGGATTTTAGATTATCCTGAAAAACTGCAACTTAAACAGAAACTCTGGACCTTCGGCATTCGACTACAGAAGAAGACTGAAGAATCTCCCTTGTGGCCAAGGAGTGACCACCCTGTGCAAACAGGCACCATCAAGCGACCTGCCGTTTGCTTTGCCCAAGTCCAACGAGGAACCGCCTGCAGAGCCCGACCAGCGCCTTGACTTCCAGACTTCTCCGACCCTGATCCACATCCACAGCAAAGCTGAGATCCGTGGAGGCGACGAGAGACGTGGGACCGGCTACCTGGGAAATTTGGCTACTAGCTTCCAGCGCGCAGCTTCTGAGGCATCCTCGAAGTTGTGCTCTGGGGATTGAGAAGCCCCAACCCCGAGCACCATCTGCACCGAAGATCAGCCCTCCACACTCCACGAGTTCTGCGTGGAGCCCTTCTGCATTTTTCTGCTCGACGCGTCTGTCCGGTTACTTGCCCGTTGGCTAGTAACCTCACCTCTGTGACGATGAACCCTAAACTTTCCACCGCTGGTTTGGCTCCTCCAGACTGGTCCTTGCTTCCCTGTGAAAGAGAAGCGCCTCCGGCCTTCCTGGTCTGCAACAGAAGCGAATCCTTCATCCTGCGTGGGTTGCGCTTGCCAAGGCTTGTTGGGTCCCAACTCGACATCGACGCCGCCAACAGCAAGATCCTTCGTGGGGCAGCTCGGCTCCTGGTTCTGGTCGTCCTGGACGCCTCCTGGTACCCGTGGCTGCTGCGACAAGCTTCACCTCTTCACCTGCATCTTCACGACATCGCCTGGTTCCTTCCCGGCTCCTGGCTGGTGACCTAGACTCTGTCCTCTCTGCTTGCAGGTATCCTTCTTCTTGATTCCATCCTTGGAATCCACCGGACACTCTTAACTGACTGCCTGTCAGCATCATTCTTCAGGCATCCATAGGAGTCTACGACGAAACCCGATGCAAGTTCACACCTATGCACCCGCAGCCCGTGGGCTAGGTAACTTGAGTACTCCGGTGCTCACAAGGGTATTGACTATCCTAAGGTTTAGTTTCCAAGTCTCTAACTCCTAGCTTCTTCCGAAGTGTCCTAAAACTCTTTATTTCTAAACACTCCTATTTCTATCGACTTTAACGCATTACACGTGAGTGTTTCCACTCTGCACCTGAATCCCGTGGGCCTCCCACTTCCTAGCAATAGGTAGTATAGTGTAGCCCCAGCGATTCCCTAGGCCTAACCTGTGTTCGTGATAGTGGTCCTTATACCACTTACTTAGTATATGGTTTGCGTGGCCCCTAGGGCCTAACTGTCTTACTTACCTGTGTGACTTATGTATGCTTAAATAAGACTGTGTTGTACTTACCTCGAATCTCATAAAGAGTGCTGAGGGTATTTTGACTAGAATAAATACATTCTATTTTTATATATATCTGTTGTGGTGTCCTTTCATTTGGTATTCAAGGGATTGCAAATGGTATAACAGCTGGCTTCACATGCCATACAGAGTTTAGCCTAAGACTGCTCTTGTCCATGCTACCACTAGGATAGCTGGTCTATAAGGTTGACTTTACAACCAATCACCATAAGGGTTGTTTGGACTGATACAAGGTGTACACTAGAACTAGTGACATCATATATCAGGCCAACTTCTCACACATGCTCTCCGTAGGACCACTTTAAAAGCGTCCCATTCTAGGGACCTAGTCGTTGTTGTGCCGGTAGTGTCAGCAAAGTAGTGGCGAATGGTTTCGGACTGCTCGCGGTGGAATACAGGGTCTGTAAGGCAGTCTTTGGGGAGGCCCCAGGTAGGGATCGGTGGCACGGGTGGCCGCCATGCATGTGCGTCGTGATCTGAGATGACCCTGCCCAAATAGTCAGAGTGTCTGATGCGTAGAAGGAGAGACTGTGAGCACATGAAGCGGTCCAGGCGGACTCGTAAGTTGTGAGGTAGTGAGTTAAATGAATATATTGGTGGTAGGGTGGGTATGTCTCCATGCATCCGCTAGGGACCAGTGGGCAGGCTAGGCGCGGAATGCGGCTGTGTGCATGTGGGCTGGGGAGTGTTTGATGGGGTGGTAGGATCTATCCAGTGTGAGCTCCAAGGAGCAATTGTAATCCCCACCCAGTATCCATGGGGAGTGCGTGAATCCCGCCAAGGCGCTCGTCAGGGTCCCCCAAAATGGTGTCTGATCTATATTGGGGGCATAGATGCTGCCTACGAGGATGGGCTGCCCATCTAATATTCCTTCTAGTAGCGCGTAGCGGCCCTCGGGATCCACCCTTCTGGCGGTTTCGCGAAAGGGCACTCCGGGCCGAATCCAGATCAGCGCTCCTCTTGCGAAGGCGGAGTAGGTTGTGGCGCAGAAAGCCGCGCTATTTCTTTTGGAGTTTGCGCAATTCCTCCTTAGTGAGGTGGGTCTCCTGGAGAGATATGATCTGTGCCTGCTGCCGTTTAATATACACGTATATCGCATAGCGTTTCCTGGCCGTGTGCATCCCTCCTACATTGAGGGTTAAAAACTGTGCCATGGTAGGTATAAAGTTGTGCCTTGATAGCGCTGGGCCACTGGGGGCGTGGAGTCTCCTATCTCTAGCCGATGGATGTCACATGCGGAGCTGTGTGGGGTTGTAGGTGTGCGCCCCTGCCCTGCATATGGGAGGTAACAAGAGATCATGGTATATGGGGTGGGTGAACTAAGAGCTGGGGTTGGGAAACAGCCCCAATACTGGGGACCCATCGCTGGGAGCGATGCGTCCAAACTGGCGCTCTGGAGGAAGGAGAGCGCGAACAAGAAATTAACAACTATGGGGTGGTGGTACGTGCATGCCAGGGTGGTCTTTGGGTGGGTCCGTGAATGATCAGTGTGCGTCATCTGGTCCCTGGCAGTGTCAGAACAGTGTTACATGCGTAGCATGGGAGGACTGCAGTTGTGTCGGGGGCCCCCGTTCCTCTGCTAACAGGGCTACCCCTTATCTTCGTGCTGCGAAAGACTGAGAACAATGTTCCTACAACAGTTTCCTTTATATGACCCTGCGTGTTCTCTAACTTATGAGATCTGCTGTCTGGTAGGTGACTCTGGGTAGGGTGATCGAGTCTCCCTTAGATGATGCGTCATCACTATCGTCTTCACCTGCAGAGGAGAACATGCGCGGGGCTCCGTCCAAGTCATCTGATGGCGGTGAGGCCTGCAATGTTGTTACGGCTCGTAGGGCGTCTCGGCGTTTCTGCATGATTTGCTCCAGATTCTCTCCATTGCGGCCCCTGTGTGGGTTGCGCTTTCGGGGTCGCGGCGCTCTGTTTCTCTGTCCTCGCATGGTTCCTGACCCGGATAGCTGTCGGCAGTGCAGGTCCGCCCAGTCCCTCGCCTCCTCCGCACATGTAAAGAACAAGGCAGAGTCGTTGTAGATAATTCTGAGTCTGGCGGGAAATAGCAGAGAATTTTGATTGTCTTTTGCCCTTAGCCGCCGCTTCACCTCCAAGAAGAGTGATCTCTGCTGCTGCACCGCCTGTGCATAATCTGGAAAGACCATCACCTGCTTGTCCTCGACCCGGGGGGGGCCTGATCGCCTGGCGGCCCTGAGCACCGCATCCTGGTCTCTAAAGTGGAGGAATTTCGCCAGCATCGGCCGGGGGGTGGGGGGGTGTCCCAGGCTGGGGTTCTCGCGCCGGGACTCTGTGGGCGCGCTCAATGGAGAAGAAGGCCAAGCAGTCAGCAGCCGGGTAAAGGACTTCACCCACGCCTCCATGTGCCACACCGGGTCCTGCCCCTCAATTGCTTCCCGCAGCCCAAAAAACCCATATGTTACAGCGCCTTGAGCGTCCCTCCAGGTCGACCATTCGTTCCTCCACTGTGGAAAGGCGGGTCAGGATATCGCAAATTGTCTTCTGTTGGTCTTTTACTGCTGGTTGCAAGTCCGCCATGATCTTCCCCCTTCATTGACCTTGTCGGCCAGCTTGCGGTGGTCGTCCTTAATGAGGCTGATGTCAGTCGTCCGAGTGCCAAGCCTTTCTTCCATTGACACCCTCGAGAGTTCGATTGCTGCCAACACGTGGTCCAGTTTGTCCGATATGGACAGGTCCAGTGGGGTCGTCATCTGCTTGGTCCCTGTCTTGGGATGCGGCATATTTTCCGGCGCCGTCTCTGGGACCGTGGTGGTCTGCGTGGCCCTAGGTTTCCCCATCGTGTCTTCTGGGGTGTTCAGACCCTCTTGGGCCCGTGTGTTGTGGTGCTGGGGCCTGGTGGACGCTGTATAAGACCTTGCCTCCTCTGATGTGGACTCTGGGTAAGCTCCGTCCCCCGTCTGCTCTGCCAGGCGAGGCGGGTGTTCCAACTGTCCAGTCTGGGGATGGTTCTCCCCGACCACGCTCTGCGCACCATATGGGTCACTCGGTGGAGTTCAGCCTTTACTGTTAGGTGACTTGTATAGCTGGAGGTGCCCAATATCTTGTGGGGTCAATGAGGAGCTTGTTGTGCCGCACTCTCTGCGACCGGCCGGCTGGGGAGGGTCAAAGACCGGCTTGGGCGCCAAACGGCCTGTTAATCCGCCATCTTATCGTCATGAGCCATCCCTTGTTTTATATGGTAGAGGACCTCACTGATGGAGTATCCGGTTTCACGATCTTTCAATAGTACATATATTAGCTGTTGTGTGTTCATTGAGAACGAGTGTAAATTGTTCCATATTGATATTGAAGAGGCTCAAATCCTTGTTTGTTCATCAAATCTTTCTAAGAGGATTGTAGAGAGGAACGGTAATATTTTTATCTGCTCGGTTCTAATTAAGAGGAAGCATTTTAGCCACTGTGGCGCTTTTGCGGCTGTGTTAAATGTTGCCTCCAGAGTAGGTCCAACAATGTGTTATCCTCTATCAGTAGCAGTGAGCAGGTCTAGGAGGCTCAATGTGCACTGCTGACCTTTGTCTCAGACTGTCTTCTTTCATGTGCCCCTCCTGCTTGTTTTTTAGGTCTCGCCTGACACATCGCATGCGCTGGTCTGGCGAGACTTATTGAGAGGGCTCCAAAAAGTGCTACCAGGCCAGCCTAGAGCTACAGTGCACGTGCGCGGGCGCGCGCGCCGCGTTTTACCGCGATTACTTTCACTTTCGCGGCCACAAGGCCGCTTTGATGTTTGATCGCAATCGCGATCACTTTCACTTTCCCGGCCGCTTGGCATAGCCAATAGGTCTCGCTCTTGGGACCTTACAAGTATTTAGTTATGCAACTGTTGCATGGCTAAACACTTATAAGGTCCCAAAGGCGAGACCTATTGGCTATGCCAATGCTTGTTTACGTTTGTCACCCACTCTCCTACGTGCACCTTTCTTCCTCCCACCCAATCTCCGCACGTGCCTGCCACTCTGCCATCTGTTTCTTTTTCAGTGCATAGTTTAACCCTATGACTGCCTGTCTACCTGCCTTTCTGTCAATATCAATGTTGGCTCCTTTTATTTGGTCACCTTCAGCTTTTCCCCATCTATACAACTACTATCACTATTGCTCTACATGGCCAGTCATTAGCAGACCTTTGCTCTTCCAAGTGCGAGAAAATATACACCAGAGCTATAATAAGTGATGGTGGATCATCAAGTAAGACCAAAATGCAATTTAATTGCATGGTAAAAGTGCCATCTTGTAGACCCTCAGTTTGTCCTGACCAGTAAAGGACTATAAATCAGTTGCAAGGTATTAGAACGAATAAGTTGCAGATGCCGTTGAGCTGTGTTGCACTGATTAAAAGTGTAGCAAAGGTTAGAAAGGTAGTAGGTTATTGAAAATTGTCCAGTCTGGTGCTAAGGCACAGACCAATTGATGAAAATCTTCAGGTATGCCCCATGCACCTAGTACTCTAGACTTCCTGCAGCACCCTAGGACAGCAGGAAGGAGTCCCAGAGAACTGTCGGATCTTCAGTGTTGATTGCCTCCAAAAGCCCCACAGATTTCTTTTCTTGGTTGTAGGTTTCTCCAGCATGTTGTAGACTCTTGCTCATGGAAGAAAGTTTAGTTTGGCTACAGCCCTCAGAGTTTCTGACCTCTCCCAGGTTCCAAGGCGGTTTTGAGGAAAAGTGTCCCTGGCAGGGGTATTTAAACGGTGCACAAATATATAATGGGGGGGAAATGTTTGCTAAACACTTTAATTGCATTTACATATTTTGTTAATTTGTCTGAGTGCACAGGTGACTTGATGCTGAAAACTACAGAAGAATCAAATGTCACTGTTGTCTTGGTTATAGAAGAAGGAGAAATGTGCTTATTTTTTCCTAAAACCAAGACGACTCTTATATGTCCTTAATGCCAAATTGAGGGTGTTCCTCAAATGGGATATATAGCCATCAGCTGGTCGAAGTCTCCCTCCTTATAATATCAAAATTTGGCTGTTAAAATCTTGGGACTCATTTAAAAAAGGCAGACTAAGCAGAGATCAGAATTAGAACTGTGCCAATGTTTCAACTGGGAGCTATGGTCATTTTTTCAACACTGGGGCAATGTTTTTCATGATGCTGGTGTTATTCGCTAGGTGTTTCACCATGTTCTCTTTTATCTGAAGTTTAAATATTGTTTGCTTGTCCAAGCAAGAATTTATAACCACAGCGACCTTTAAAATGAAGATGTGTGCATTAATTTAGGGTTCTAAAGTCAGTCCCATTATTATTGTGATTTAAAAAAAAAAAAGTAATCTTGAGATTCTCTAAAGTTTACAGTACAGTTGTCAAGAGCAACAAAATAACGTCAACGAAAAAAAGGCTGCGTTGCAGTACATAGTATCAAGTCCCAGCAAGAACTTGCCTTTCGCACCGACACTGTATGGTGGTCTCACCAATGTGTTCTTCCCCTCTGTCCTCATCACTAGTGTGTTTTTAGGTCTCCCCTACGCAGCGCTTTTGCTGTCTCTGTGAGACATGCTGTATTCAGGATATGGACTTTAAAAGCTCCGCCCATTTTCGAGGACTGCCCCTGTTACTTGTGTTGTTACTCAGACAGTTTGTGGCATTATTTCTTTCTTTAAGGTAGAGCACTGAAGACCTGTGCTTGTGGTTTACAGAGCTCTGTTGTAAACAGGACTGTAAATCTTGCTTTTATCTTGCCACATTTGCTGTGCATTTAAAGACCGAGATCTGGTTTGGCTGCAGCTACCTCCTCCTCCCTCCTGCTTTTGAAACACAAACCTGGCGTCACAGTCCCTGCCACCTCTGTCTTTTTTTTATTTATTTTTTATTGTTTCCTGCTTTCTTTGGCGCTTGTTTAAATTTCTATGTATGACCCACCCATCTGCCATTCCTCCTATCCTTCGTTCTGGTGTTACTCTTTCCCTTCCCTTTGGTTGATTTCTCCCTTGTTTTGTTAATGTTGCCCTTTTTGTAATGTTCTGTTTTCATGTTTGCTACATTGGTATAAATATAGCCCTCTTGTGTCCACTACATTAGTAAAAAAAAAAAATGATTGATGTTGCACTTGTGCTGTCTGCTGCATTGGAAGTGCCCGGACACATTCTGTGAGGCGGATGAGTTCTTTAAGTGTCTGACGGGCACGCTGCTGAGGCTCCCTGACTCGTCGTATGGCGGTCAGGGCGTTCTGGATCTCGTATTTCTGGCCTCCCTCCTAAAGTGCGTCCTGGGGTAGATGAGGTCCTTCAGAAGCGTTCAACCACAGTTGCTTAATCAATAGGTTCGAGGCATGTGGGCTGCTGAATTCATATCTGTGCATAGATCGCCGCCTAGTGTTGGGTCCGGATGATTGCACATTGTTGTCCTGGAAGAGTCTTCGAAGTATCACGAGATAGGTGGCTCCTCCCCTGGACTACAGTGCGCATGGGCATCCTTTCCTTCCTTAGATTGTTTTTTTCCGCCATTGGGTTCGGATGTGACTATCTTAGCTCAACTTAGGAATACTTCGTTTTAGGCCAGAAGGCCTTTAGTTTTCGTCGGTACTGTGGTAAATATTCTTTTTACCGAAACTGAATTTCATACGGAATCTTAAAAAATACAGTAAAATAGCTCAGAATAACAAGAGGCAGAATCCGTGGTATAAGAGGTTTCTAAATGGGCTTTATTCCATCCAAAATGGCCGACTCGAGTCGCGGCCTTCAGGTTCCGTCACCACGAGGGTTCAGGAAGTGAAGTACAATACTTTATTGACAAGAAGTAACTTTTATAGGTCATACATTTACAATGAAACAAGTGCAAAAAGGCGTAACAATTGATAAGATAAATTAACATAGTGATACGTAATTGAAACTAGGCGTAATAAGGAGCAAAAAGAAACATGATTGGCTCTCATTATCTTACATAGGTGGATCTATACGATAATACTTAACATGGATGCGTGCGCAGCAGCATGACGTGTGATTGACGTGCAACTAGGGGGTGAAGGGGACTTGACATTTAGCTCTACATGTGGAGACGAGAAGTCTAGGGGGTCATGTCAACCTAATCCCAAATCATATCTAACATCCTATGTTTAGAGAACTATGTTATCCACAAGGAAGGACTCTCGGACAGAATCTATTCTATACTAACTGTATGTGCGTGTACAAGCGTCTAAGTGTCTATATGAGAAGCGAGGGGCAGAAAACTTTCCATGGCAACAGGGCTATGAATCACTTGCAGGAGGACGGAAAGGCTGAGTCCTTTGCTTGTGAGCTAAAGGAAATGTTTACCTAAATCACTAGACAGGAATGCATCGGCTGAAGAGCAAAATAGATAATTCGAAGGTGAAATACAGCTTCTTGGCAGGCAGGCGAAAACTGGCCGAGGCAGGCACCGTTAGCTGCACAGGGAGTAGGACAAAGTTCATGGATACAGATGCGAGCTCAAGCTGAAACTGTCAGAGACAGAGAGCAGGGAAAGGCTTTGAGGAAAGAATCGGGCCTACTTGCCTGAACTGTAAAAATGGAGTACCTTAGCCATATAAAGTCGGTGGCTTTTCATACTTAGGAATTGAATATCCAGCCCATTGATGGCGGATCTGACAGAGAACATGTCGACGGTAGACACACATATGTTTGCGTCTTGGAAACTGGAACTGGAGGGAACATACATGTACTTGTGACATGCACATAGAATCGTTGGGGTCCAAGATAGGGGACATAACTGATCAGGAAAATCCACATTTCCACATTCCCTCCTTGTCCCCTACTTGCCCTTCAAGAGATATCAATCTTCATTATTCCATCGATTTGCTCATGGAGCATCATTTCTTCTTCCTTCTTTTTCCGGCATTTTGAACGAGAACTTTGATATGGAATGCATGATGTGGCACACAGACCACAAATCGCTGGTCCACATTGCAGGCATAAACAACAACTGAAGAGCATAAGAAGGCCAATACCTAGGAAGGATAGAACTCTCCATCCCCAGGCTGATATCACACTCCAAAACCACCCGGACCACGTCCAAGTGCCTGGATTCTCGTGTATCTGGTTTACAATCTTATGAAGGCGTGTTATAGCTTTATATACAGATGGCGAATTTTCTGGTATGAATATGCAGCAGCTGGATCCGATGACCCTGCAAGCTCCGCCCCTATCGGCCAGGATGACGTCAAGGACAAGACGATTCTGGAGAACAACAATTCTCATCACTGATTGTTCCTCTGTCAGATTGCCTAGGGCGGTTATAGTCTCGTTTACTACAGCTTCAAGAGTCTTGGTGAGTCTGCGTATCAGCTTACTATTTGATATTGTACCTATATAGGGGAAGATACCTTTATTGAAATCTACATACTTGTCCCATGCCGTCTCAGTATAATCGACAACTGGGAGATCTCTACGCTCTCTTTTGTGTACTAAATGAACATTTCGATAATAATCAGGGGGAGCTAGGAAAACAGGTGGCAAAAGGAATGCTATGTAACAGGTACCATCCCAATCTAGAGGCAGACGCATATATGCCGTCTGACCACATATAAAGTAAGAATGGCGAGAAGCTCTAAATGAAGATTTCCCTTGATCACTATATTCTACTGTAGTAACGCATTTGCTATGGCCCATGTGTATGGAACCAACTTTTCTCACACATAATTCACCCTTAACTGGAAATACTGACATAGTGGGCAGAATTAATTCAACTTCGGATTTGACGTTCAAAATCATGAGGTTAGGCGTAAAATTACCTAATTTATACACTTCATTTTCTAAATCAGTTCCTGTTCTACTGGGGTGACCCTCCTTATTAGGGTGACAGACTTTGAATAAAACTAGATTCAGATTTCCCCATATCCAATGTTGTTGATAAACTGCTGTGTCTGGGTCTATGGAATTTAGTAAACTAAACCATGCTCCACAGGAGCCATTGTGTGTGAACGGATGTGGAAAGAAAGGCAGAACTCCTTTGTTATTCTGATAGGGAGGGAGTCGGCCACACACCCAACAATTGGTGGCATTACTAGTCTGATGAGAATGATGTAACATACTAATGAAGGTGTTATTGCGCAGCGCAAGTCTATAAGATAATTCATGTGGCGGTAGGTCACTAAAAGAATGTTCAGCAGTAATATTATAAACATGTCTAGAAATAGGATGATATATGTGCAAAATCACACTCGTAATGATTATTAAAACACTCAATAAAAACAGAATTAATAATGTCCTCACACAGTAGCTACGCAGTGATTTACAATACGCCTGTCGTTTCAACATTTCTCTGGTATTTTCTCTACTCAGGTCCAAGGGATACATGTCAGAGACAATTCAACCGCTTCACCTTGGAGAGGACTTAAACAATCAAATTGCTCGACTGTTTGGGCCTAAGTTTTAATTTATAGTTCTGAGAGTCATTCCTTTCGACAAAGGGAAGTTTTGAATCAGTCTGTGAGGGAGTGCAGGGCACAGTGTCTATATCCGAGGATAGTCCATGAAATTTCTTAACGTGACTGGAATGTATCCATCCTTTGCGGCCCTCCACTTTCACGGCTGTTCTTGTGGTCAGCAGGACTAGCTTCGGTGTTTTCCACCTGGGCTCCAATTGGGTTTTCCGATCGAAATTCCTCACAAACACCAGATCCCCCGGAGCAACGTCATGGGGTTTCACCTCAGTGTTGTCAGGAAAAGCTGCAGCTACCTGTGAACGACAAGATTGTAGTGCAGACATCAAGGAAGCCAGGTAATCTGTCAGCATATTACAATTAACATCAGTTATTTTACGTGGTACAGGCGTCCCCCACATATTTGGTGGTCTTCCGAAGATCACCTCATACGGGGATAGCCCTGTTCGAGAGTGTGCTACCATTCTTATGTAAAATAGTGCAACTGGTAAGGCTACTATCCAATCAACACCTTTCTCCTTACATATTTTAGACAATCTGATTTTCAAAATTTGATTATGTCGTTCCACGAGACCTGCTGCCTCGGGGTGTCGGACACAGTGGAACTTCCACTGATATCCCAACAAAAGTGAGACATGTTTCATTAATTCGGATGAGAAAGGCTGGCCGTTATCTGAATATACAACACGTGGTAGCCCGTACCGTGGGAAGAATTCTCGAACTAACTGTTTGGCAGTAGTCGGGGCCGTGTAATCTGATACTGGGTACGCCTCAGTCCATCGGGAGAGAGCGCAGACAACTACAAGAACATATTTGAATCCTCGACATCGTTCCATCTGGATATAATCCATTTGGAGCACTTCAAAAGGATGATCAGGAGTCTGGAATCCACCCTGTTCTACGGGAACACTTTTTCCCGGGTTGAACTGACAACATATCATACAGGTACGGACCTTTTGTTTAGCTGCTGCTCGTAAATGTTTATTGAACCAAATGTGTTGAATGCTATCTAGCATAGCTTTTTCTCCTAAATGCGCCGGGCTGTGAATTGTAGCTATAATGGCTTGGACCATAGAGTCAGGAAGAAACCATACAGATTTCTCCTTCGTCATCCATCCCTGATCTGTCTGGATCCCTCCTAGTTCAGTCCATTTCTTTAATTCTTCTGCAGTAGCATGTGTCTGTATGTCAATTACGTCAAGTGCGGGATCCTTAATTGTCATACACTGTGTTGGTGTCTGAACTATTGGCTTTGTCATGTCTAATGTGCGATTCTGAGCAGTCTGTTTAGCTGTTCTGTCAGCTAAATCATTGCCTTGAGAAATGATATCAGTAACCTTCGTGTGTGCTTTACATTTCATAATCGATATAGCAGTAGGTAGATGTATTGCGTCTAACAAGGCATGAATGAGGGGTCCGTGCTGAATGTGGGCACCATGGGAGGTTAAATAACCTCTCTCTCGCCACAGTACGCCGAAGTCATGTACAACTCCGAATGCATAACGTGAGTCAGTGTATACATTAACTTTCTTATTAGTGGCTTGAATACAGGCTTGTGTTAGAGCAATAAGTTCTGCTGCTTGGGCTGACAAAGTATCTATACAATTTGTCTCAATAACTTCAGTGTCTGTTGTGACTGCATACGCGGCCACTAAATCTCCTGTACTTGTTCTCATGCACGATCCGTCTACATACAACGTCAGGTCTGGATCTAACAATGGAACGTCTGTCAAGTCTTGTCTAGGTTTCGTCTTTATTTCAATGATTTCAACACAATCATGAGCTAGTGGGTCTGTTCCAATTACAGGTAATAGTGTAGCAGGATTCAATGTATTACACCGTCGGATCTCTATGTGTGGTTGAAACAATGTCAGTTCATAACCGGTAAGTCTTGCTATGGTCAAGTGTTGTGTTTGTGTTCGGTTCACAAGAACCTCTACTGCATGTGGTACTTGTACTGTCAATGGATGTCCTAATACTATGGCATCGCTTTGTCTGATTGCTAAAGCTGTCGCCGCCACTGATTTCAGGCATGCAGGCAAAGCCTGAGCTACGGGATCTAATGTACTGGAAAAATAAGCACATGGCTTGCGTGATCCTGCTTGATCCTGAGTGAGTACTGACAAGGCAGTACCTTCACGTTCTGTAACAAAAAGTGTAAAATGTTTGCTATAACATGGTGTTGCTAAAACAGGTGCTTGACATAAAGCTTCCTTTAGGCTTTCAAAAGCTTGTGTATGTTCCTGAGTCCAAGGGAGAACAGTCGATGTGGCTGCCTCCTGTGTGGTTAGCTGAATGAGTGGTTTTGCTAGAAATGCGTACTGAGGGATCCACTGCCTACAATATGAAGTGAGGCCTATAAAAGCCCGCACTTCCTTTTGTGTCTGGGGTATTGACATGTTAGCAATTAACTGGATGCGATCTGGTGTAAGCTGCCTTCCCTCCTTGGACAGCGAGTGACCAAGATAAATAACTCGCTGGACACAGAATTGCAGCTTAGAAGGAGACACCTTGTGCCCCTTGTCTGCTAGAAAATGTAAAACTGTCAGAGAAGCCTTTTCACATTCACGTTCGCTTCTCGCGGTGATCAGCAGATCATCGACATATTGAAGCAGTGCAGTATTGACTGGCATGTGGATACTGTCAAGTTCTCGTTTCAGTGCTTGGCTGTAGATGCTGGGGCTTTCTGTGAATCCTTGGGGAGCGCGTGAGAATTTAAAGCTGCGCCCATTTAAACTGAATCCGAACAAATATTGGCTTTCCGGATCTATTGGGACGCTGAAAAAGGCATTCTTGAGATCAATTACAGTAAAGAATGTTGCTTCGGAATCAATTGCTGTCAATAATGATGATATATCAGGGACCACAGGAAATTGTGGTACAATGCACTTGTTTAGTTCACGCAAATCAATAACCAATCGGTATACTGGTGGGGCAGTAGGATCAGTTCGTTTAAGAATCGGAATTATCGGTGAATTACATACATTGGAGTCTGTTTCTACAACTACTCCCTGGGCAATTAGCTCATCAATGATTTTCAGCAAAGCCACTACAGCATCATGTGGTAACTTGTATTGTCGCATTCGTGGTAGTACCACTCCTGCTTTCAATGTGACTCGGTATGGTGTAATGTTCATGCAGCCAACATCCGTAGGGCCTTGTGCCCATAGATGTACTGGTAAAGTCTGTAGTCGGGGATCCATGTCCCTAGACACATAGTGACCTTTAAAATCACGTAGAAACAACCTTACTCCTTCCGGAGAACAACATATTATGGCTCCTAGTGCTTTCAGAGTTTTAATTCCTAACAGATTTTCTGGGCATGATTTAGTAAGCAATAAATCTGTAGTTCGTGTCAAAGGTCCTATCGTAAGTGGGAGAGGCTGTGATACTTCATTAACAATAGGTTTTCCTGAAAAACCAAGGGAAACATTTTGAGAGCCTGAGAGGGGTGCCCCTGGAACTTCACTACGTTTTATAGTTGTTCGACTTGCCCCTGTATCGAGTAAGAATTTTCTATCTTGACCTAATAATTCACTATGTACATACGGTCCTTCTTGATCTACAGGAATCTCGATGAGCGGTAAGTCAACTTCCCTCTCTAGGCTTGTTCATGCGTAACGCTGATACTCAGGATATTCATATTGTGCAGTCTGATACATTTGTCATGTTGTGGTTTGTGTGGCAGTAGCAGGCAACGGTGGTGCAGCTGGCACAAACTGTATGGGCTGCTGTGAGGCTGGCATGGACTGTTGCTGAACTGGCATGGACTGTCCATGCTGCATAGCTCCTTGTTCATTCTGATCTTGTCTAACTAATCGTGGTCTCTCTTTTGCAATACCTGTAGCTATATTACGTTTCAGGACTGGACAGTCGTGTACATAATGGCCTAGTTGTTTACAGTAATTGCAGGTTCCTTTTACGGGAGCTGCAGAATCACCAGAATGTGTCACACCCTTTTTGTGACCCTCTGCTGGTACTGTCTGAGAAACTAGCATTTTCATTTTTGTATCCTTCATGCGTCTATGCTCGTGTTCTTGTTCATCCCTAATTCTATTGTGATGATACTGTAACATTTGTAGCATTTGTGACGGAGTGTTACTTTGCCAGGTACTCTCGAATTTCAATATTCTATTCTTCACTGGAGGCAATGCATTTTCCACTAATTTTGTCACAAATAAATGTGGATATGAGTCACTACTTGCTTTTATACCACTATTTATACCAAAACATTTTTCAAATCGAGCATAATAATCGCTTGTGTCTTCATCTTGCTTTTGTTTGCAGGCTGTGATTGCACCCCAATCTTCCTTTTTTGTAGTTAATAGACGTGGCAGTACCTGTACTAGTAAACCTGGTAACAGTTTAACTTTATCCCCGAGCCCTGAACCTGCAGTTCGGGCCCTTTCTTCCTCTGCTAATGCTGTCCAGTCTATCTTTTGGTCTCCCACTTCCCACTCTTTTTCTTTCAGTTTTTCATAGATGCCAGCAGGCAAAACCACTTTTAATATCGTCATAATATCAGGAAAGGTGTACTTTCCCATTAGTAACATGTCCTTAATTTCTCGGTGGAAACCCGCTGGGTCTTTGTCATGACTAGGTACTACTTTCTTCATTTCTAATAATTCCATTTTTGATATGGGTGTGTAAACAAATACACGGTGAAACTCATTGTCTTCGCCTTTTATTGGGTGCACTTCTCGTAAAGGATTTTGTCTATCCATATAGTACGGCGTTCTTTCTCTGTGGGGCAGCGAGAGAGAATCCGGATTTACAAAAAGGACATACTGTTTACGTGACACTAATATCTCTTTAATTAGCTTGTTACTAGAACCTCTCCATCTGTTCGTGAGTAGTTCCGTTAATATATCAGGTAAAGGACCAGGGTCAGCATGTTGGCTCTTATATAATATAAGGAGTTGCTGAATCATATAGATTCCAGCTAAACGTTGTTCATCTGCACTGAGATTAAAAAACGTGTGTGCTACGGTCTCTTCACCGTATATTTCAGGACTGTCAATCCAGTGAACAGCTGATCTGGCTAATTCTTGCTCATCCATGGAATCGAGGAGGTGGTAACCCCTTCGTTCTCGTAGTATTTTATCTGCGGCTTGAAACAAATGTTCAGGAGACTTCAGATTTATTACAGGCGTCGGATACGTTCTGCTATTATTTGGGCATACAGAGTGTATGGGATCAGAAAAACATCTAGCATTATTACAGGATCTTCCTCTGCCTACATAGGCTATGGTCTCTGACTGTCTTGCGGAATTCCCTGATTCGGACACTTCATCTGGCTCGAACTCGTCTGTTCCCAATCTTTCTTCATGAATACGCTCTATTTCTCTACGGATTTTTCGGCACATGGCTATTATACAATTTTGCTTATCGTGTCTCCCTTCTGATATATTCTGGCTCCATCTTGTAAGAATAAGCATTGCATTCGGGTCTACCCCCGGACGGTCTTGATTTCTGATCACACAGTTTATGAGGAAACGTAACAGTTCCCCCTGTATCTCTACTTTCTGGAATTCCATAGCTCTGTTAATACATCCTGGATCTCGTCCTGTTTGAACAAAATGGTATATGTTATCTAGATGCGTAGTCATTCCTGGTAACCTTGCTAAATACTCTGCGGCTCGCCTGATGCGTAATGATGCCAGGACCATTTCGCCCTCTTTACCAACCACCGGGTCATATCTACAATTTACAAGGAGTTCCTTAAGCGTACGTTCACTTACGAATTTAGGAGTACGTGAATGCGCTGATTCTTGAAAGACAAGTTTATTTATTCTGGGTGGTGTAAAGGTATTGCTAGCACCTCCCGTGGCCCCATCTGGGGCATCGGGTGTGAATGGGTTCGTTGAACGTGACACAGCAACTATGGGTGTCGATACCACTGTAGAATCGACTGCGGGGACAGATGTGCTTGCCGAAGCTTGTATCGGGACTTGCTGTTGCACGGGGTCGGATACCTGATCCTGACGTTGAACCCCTCCGCCAGACGGTCTATGTAGTGTGGCGTTAGTATACTCGGGAGCTGTGTCGTCTAGATATGAGGAAAGAAAAACATCTTCTGCGGTTCTGGGATGCCCCTTTTGATGTACCTTAATTGGAAATAACGGGGGTGGCAAGTCTTTTGGCATCCCTGGAACAGCCTTGGGTAGTCCTTCGGTTAGAAGGGGATACATACCATTCATAAGAGCATTTCTTCGTCTATTTACTTGTTCTGACTTCACTCGGATACCTTCCTCAATTAATAGATCTTCTTGAACTTTATTTGAACTTTCTTTACTCCTCTCTTCTTGTCTACGTGCTTTTTCTGTACGTCTATGAGATTCTTTACGCCATAACTCAACAGCGTCTTTCTGTGACTGTCTGACCTTTCTTTTCCATAACTCTTCCTCCACTTTCATGATGCACTCTGCATCCCAGGTTCCCGCTGCGGGCCACCTTTGACTTTCCGGCAATCCCTTGGTATAATCTACCCATAGATCAAGAAACAATATGGCATCTAAGCCATGCTTGTGGTACATAAAATGCCCTGGAGTGTCCCTCGGAGGAATAGGAACTGCTTCTTCAAGCACCCCTTTTCTGGTAGTAATCTGTCTTAACTTCGAGAAGAGCGGCATATTGACAACTGATCTGATACTTACTCTTGAATTCACTTAATACGAAAAAACACAATAATGAACAGTGAACAAAGAACAATCATTCATACCACAATATGCAAGACATTTGAACACTTTAAACATTGAATATTAAACATTTTAACAATAACCGACAATGATGACAGTCTGCCTAACTAATCACCACGCTGAATTCTTGACAATAACTAAATACTTCGGAATACTTGATATACTGCTAAACAGTACATATACACTGCTAAACAGTGCAGACCGGATTTGTGTACCCAAATCCGTCTTGACCGGCACAACCTATGTGCGCGTCAACACGCCTCCTCGGCGATGGTACTCACCGAGTAGCTCCTTGAAACGGAAGGCCTCAGAGAATGGACAGGACTCGATAACTGCGGATAGCGGACCCTCTGGACATCGGGATTTCGAAAAACCTGGTGGGCTTCTGTATACCTCGGATCTTGCTCTCTCAGCTAGGCTCTGGTCGGGATACTTCGCACTTCTCACCGCCTCGTCTGGGTTGATCGCAGCCTCAGTCGCCCCCGCTTGACCGGAGGGAGCTTACAGGAAATCCTGCTGGTACGCGTTTATGGTCCGTCCAGCTGTGGCAGGAGACCGGGCCTGCAACGCACCGCCGGCGCGTGAGATGAGAAAGTGTCCCTGTTCGGGCGCCATTATGTGGTAAATATTCTTTTTACCGAAACTGAATTTCATACGGAATCTTAAAAAATACAGTAAAATAGCTCAGAATAACAAGAGGCAGAATCCGTGGTATAAGAGGTTTCTAAATGGGCTTTATTCCATCCAAAATGGCCGACTCGAGTCGCGGCCTTCAGGTTCCGTCACCACGAGGGTTCAGGAAGTGAAGTACAATACTTTATTGACAAGAAGTAACTTTTATAGGTCATACATTTACAATGAAACAAGTGCAACAAGGCGTAACAATTGATAAGATAAATTAACATAGTGATACGTAATTGAAACTAGGCGTAATAAGGAGCAAAAAGAAACATGATTGGCTCTCATTATCTTACATAGGTGGATCTATACGATAATACTTAACATGGATGCGTGCGCAGCAGCATGACGTGTGATTGACGTGCAACTAGGGGGTGAAGGGGACTTGACATTTAGCTCTACATGTGGAGACGAGAAGTCTAGGGGGTCATGTCAACCTAATCCCAAATCATATCTAACATCCTATGTTTAGAGAACTATGTTATCCACAAGGAAGGACTCTCGGACAGAATCTATTCTATACTAACTGTATGTGCGTGTACAAGCGTCTAAGTGTCTATATGAGAAGCGAGGGGCAGAAAACTTTCCATGGCAACAGGGCTATGAATCACTTGCAGGAGGACGGAAAGGCTGAGTCCTTTGCTTGTGAGCTAAAGGAAATGTTTACCTAAATCACTAGACAGGAATGCATCGGCTGAAGAGCAAAATAGATAATTCGAAGGTGAAATACAGCTTCTTGGCAGGCAGGCGAAAACTGGCCGAGGCAGGCACCGTTAGCTGCACAGGGAGTAGGACAAAGTTCATGGATACAGATGCGAGCTCAAGCTGAAACTGTCAGAGACAGAGAGCAGGGAAAGGCTTTGAGGAAAGAATCGGGCCTACTTGCCTGAACTGTAAAAATGGAGTACCTTAGCCATATAAAGTCGGTGGCTTTTCATACTTAGGAATTGAATATCCAGCCCATTGATGGCGGATCTGACAGAGAACATGTCGACGGTAGACACACATATGTTTGCGTCTTGGAAACTGGAACTGGAGGGAACATACATGTACTTGTGACATGCACATAGAATCGTTGGGGTCCAAGATAGGGGACATAACTGATCAGGAAAATCCACATTTCCACATTACAGTTACCGTTCGGTGTCGACTACTAGCTTTAGTGCTCCGCACCCTCTTCCAACTTTCAGACCGGATTGGTCCGAACTTCGAAGCTCGATCGACGATGGAATCGAGGACTCCATTCAAGAGGTGTCCGTTATGCCACGCGAAGTACCCTCATATCGACGTCCACCCAGTCTGTAATAAATGTCTCTCGCCGGATCACGACGAATCGAAATGCATGGCCTGTGCACGGTTCCGATCTAAGAAGACTCTGCGGAATCGACAGGCAGCGAGGCTGGAGGCGCAGCAAGCAGCGCCTGCTCCCACCAACATATTCAGCACTGAGGACGCCGAGAGCGTGGAAGAAGTAGTCTCTAGCCCCGCTTCAGAACATGATTCCCGATCGGACGACGACGATGAAGTGATCTTTCGACGTGAAGAAACCGTCGATGAGGTAGGAGACTTCGGCGAGGCCTACCGGGCCGAAGAAGACAGCTCTCCTGAGGAGCTAGGCCAATCCGTCGAAACGGAGGCCGAAACTGTACGTCGTCATCAGGCTCCGGTCGAGGGATCGCCTTCGGGCCTTACCCAAGATCAAATACATGGTTCCTCGGCCCCACCTTCCGGTCCGGCCTCGAACACTCTGCAAGAGCCACTATTACCGAAGACGACCGGGTTATTAAACCCAAAACCATCCATCGCTCCAGTCCCTTCAAAAACGAAAGTGAAACTGGTGGTGGTCGGATCGAAGGCGTCGAAACCATCCACTGCTCCGACGCCGAAAAAAGTCGTCTGCTCCGACCGCGTACAAAGAGACTTCGGCGCCGAGCTCACCGCAGCGGATGCGGTTGACACCCAGAAAAAGCACGCCCTCGGGCACCGCAAGGCACCAAGACCTTCGGCGCCGACATCGAAGGCCGTAACCTCCGCAGTCAAAATGGCCGCCCCGGCTACGTCAACACCTAGCGCACCGATGCCGACTAAGTCCTCGACTACGTCGACTGTCGATACATCCCTTCAGACCAGTGACCCCCTTCCGACAAAAAAGTCGGGGCTGGCCTCGACGTCTACTACCAAGGTGCCCATCAAACCACCATCTGCGTTCACTGTGCAGCAGGTCTCTGCATCTTTACAACGCGTCCGTGACCGGGCAACCCTCCACTCTATCTCGGGTCCCGACACAACCACACCCTGTAGAGTGCACTCGGAGCCCACCAACATTACGTTTGCGCTGCCACCGGCACCGAAACTATTTCAAATTCGGACACGTGTCCTCCACACACAGTCCACCACCTCTGGCCTTACAGAACAAGACTCTTCGGGGCCACAATTTATCGACGCCGACACTGGCAGGTTAATGCTCCACAAGCGCAAAATAACGCCAGTTAGGGAAGAGGAGCCATACAAAATTCCTCTTAAACGCAAGCTGCCAGCGGAGCAGGAACCAGTGCTCCAAGAACACTTCCAACCCTTCCATTCAGATCCGCAGTCCTTTTCTCCTACCCCTTCCGAATCGGACGCAATACAGGACTATGGCGGGGAGGATACCATTTACCCTGGGGACGTAGATCCTGATGAACAACTACAAGACCCGGATCAGGCGTGGGATGATCCCACAGACCAAAGTGTCGCGCCACATACTCAAGATGCGCAACTCTATAACGTAAAAACGTCTCCTACAGAGGACACGACTGCATTTAATGCCCTCATCGAACGGGCTGCTGCTCATCACGGGGTGGAACTCCATTCTGACGCCATTGAGGAAGACTTCCTGCTTGACACTTTCGCATCTTCAGAAAGAACTGTCAAAACTCTGCCCATGTTAAAAGGGGTTCTAAAACCTGCCAAAGACATTTTCAAGGACACCACAAGAGCCCGGGTGTTAAATCCCAGGATTGAAAAGAAATACAAGCCTGCACCCGGTGACCCTAAATACATTAGGGGTCAGTTGCCATTAGACTCCATGGTGGTTGCCAATGCTCGCAAGAGAGCCCACTCACAAACGACTGGTGATGCTCCTCCCCCAGACAAAGAGTCAAAAGTACTAGAAACATCGGGCAAACGCATTGCAGCGCAAGCAGCGAACATCCTGCGCATTGCCAATACACAGGCACTCCTGGCACGTTATGACAGGTCACATTACGACACGCTGGAGTCACTGCTCCAACATCTACCAGATGAGTATAAAGAGTCAGCGGAGCTCCTCATTAGAGAAGGACAACTCCTCACTAATGCATCCATAAAATGCGCCCTTGACGCAGCTGACACGGCGGCTAGGGCAATAAACACAAGCGTCATGCTACGACGCCATACCTGGTTACGCATCTCAGGCTTCAAACCCGAGATCCAAAACAATATTCTGAACTTACCAGTTAACACAGAATTCTTATTTGGCCCAGACGTTGACACTACCCTAGAAAAAAAGAAAGAAAGACACTGACAGTGCGAAATCAATGTGGGCTCTGCAAACGCAGCAATTTCGTAGTGGCTCCTTTCGTCGCACCGGAAATAGGGGAACAACAAGGGGTCAGGGGTCACAACAGCAGTATGCTAAAAGTGGCGCACAAAGCACCTATGACCAAAACAACAGGGGTGGATATCGTGGATCCAGCACCAAAGGCAGGGGACGTGGCTATGGCAACACCAGGTCCTCTCCAAAGAACAAACAGTGACGCCCTCTCCTTACCCCCCGACCACATAACACTTGTCGGGGGACGACTCCAGCTGTTCATGTCCGCGTTGAAGAACATCACCACGGACAGGTGGGTCAGGGACATCATCCAGCACGGGTACTGTCTAGAACTAACTTCCACTCCACCCAACATACCACCAAAGCACCGTCCTATGTCAGCCGAACACTTAGGTTTACTCCAGCAGGAAGTGCTTGCTATGCTCGCAAAAGGGGCAATAGAAGTAGTGCCCATCGACCAGCAGGGCACAGGGGTGTACTCTCTGTACTTCTTAATCCCCTAAAAGGACGGCTCGCTCAGACCTATTCTAGACCTGCGACCCCTAAACCTATATATTCTGTCAGAGCATTTCCATATGCTCACCCTCCAGCAGGTTCTCCCACTACTCAGTCAGGGGGATTTCCTAGCCACGCTAGACCTGAAGGATGCATACTTCCACATACCCATACACCTTTCACACAGGAAATACCTCAGATTCACTATTCAAGGGAATCACTATCAGTTCAAAGTTCTCCCCTTCGGAGTAACAACAGCACCCAGGGTCTTTACCAAGTGCCTGGCAACAGTGGGCGCGCATCTGCGAAGACAAAACATTCACGTCTTCCCTTATCTGGACAACTGGCTAGTTCAGGCCAAGTCAGCACAACAATGTGCCACCCACATGTCCCACACCATTCACCTTCTTCACGATCTGGGATTCTCACTAAATTACCCAAAATCAAGTCTCCAACCTGCGCACGTACAACAATACTTAGGCGCAACGATCAACACTCTGGCTGCCACAGCTCAGCCAACTTTAGTGAGAATCAACAGCATGCAACTGCTGATCTCAAAATTCCAACCTCAACACTCCCTTCCTGCGCGAGTGTTCATGCAGTTGATAGGCATGATGGCCTCCTGCATTTTCATAGTCCCACACGCGAGACTACATATGCGCCCGCTTCAGGAGTGCTTAGCACGTCAATGGAATCAGGCTCACGGGCAACTGAAAGACCTAGTGTTGGTGAGCGGTCGGGCATACAACTCTCTGCATTGGTGGAGCCCACAAAACCTTTGCAAGGGCCGACCGTTCCAAGAGCCTGTTCCACGAATCATACTAACAGCGGACGCGTCTCTCCAGGGATGGGGAGCTCATGTACTCAATTACACAGTGCAGGGACTATGGACAACACAACAAAAGAAGATGCACATCAACCTTCTGGAACTGATGGCAATCTTCCTAGCCATGAAGGCATTCAAAGTACACCTGTGCAACAAAGTCGTGTTGATCCGGACGGACAACATGACTGCCATGTACTACATACAGAAGCAGGGAGGAACACACTCTCCACAGTTGTCTCATCTGGCTCAGAGCATGTGGAAGTGGGCCATTCAGAGGGACATATTCCTCATGGCAGAACACCTCCCAGGCAAGGACAACCAGATGGCGGATCTACTCAGCAGACACAGCCACCAGATGCACGAGTGGGAGCTACACTCGTCAGTACTCCAACCGTACTTCCAGCAGTGGGGTCACCCAGAGATAGACCTATTCGCCACAAAAGACAACGCAAAATGCCAAAGCTTTGCCGCCAGGTTCCCACAGTCGCAGGGCAATGCGATATGGATGAACTGGTCCGGCAGATTTGCGTACGCTTTTCCCCCAGCACCATTAATACCGCTGGTGGCGCGCAAACTAAGGCAACACTCACTGACCCTTATCCTGGTTGCTCCAACGTGGGCACGCCAGCCGTGGTACACCACCTTTCTGGAAATTTCCGTGGTGCCTCATCAACGACTGCGGATAAAACCAGCATTGTTAACGCAGAACCATGGCGAAATTCAACACCCAGATCCCCAGCAACTGAACCTGGCGATCTGGCTCCTGAGGTCTTAGAATTTGGCTACCTAAACTTACCACCTGACTGTATGACTATCATCAAAGAAGCCAGGAGACCCACTACTAGAGCCTGCTATGCGGCCAAATGGAAAAGGTTTGTCATTTACTGCAACAACAATGACATTAACCCACTGGACGCATCTATTCAAAACATCATATGCTACCTCTTACACCTATACCGCTGTAATCTGGCATACAACTCAATACGCATCCATTTGACCGCGATAGCAGCCTACCTCCAAAACAGGCAGCACCTCTCCTTATTCAAGGTACCTGCCATCAAAGCTTTCTTGGAGGGACTCAAACGAGTAATTCCCCCAAGACACCCACCAGCACCAGTGTGGAACCTCAACTTGGTCCTCACCAGACTGATGGGTCCGCCCTTTGAACCTCTCCATTCATGTGAGATTCAATTCCTCACCTGCAAAGTGGCTTTCCTGGTGGCCATCACTTCCTTAAGGAGAGTTAGTGAACTCCAGGCACTAACCATTCAGGAGCCATTCATTCAGGTCCACGCAAACAGGGTTGTCCTACGCACCAACCCCAAGTTCATGCCCAAAGTCATATCACAGTTCCACATTAATCAAACTATCGAACTGCCCGTTTTCTTCCAAAATCCGCAAAATGTCGCAGAAAGAATTCTCCATACACTAGATGTAAAGCGGGCTCTCATGTACTATATTGACAGGACAAAGGATTTTAGAAAAACTAAACAACTCTTCGTTGCCTTCTCTCCACAACACAAAGGCAACGCCATTTCCAAAGCAGGAATAGCCAGATGGATCGTTAAATGCATTCAGATTTGCTATCACAAAGCTAAACGCACATTAACGGTTCCCCCACGAGCCCACTCAACACGAAAGTTAGGGGCATCCATGGCTATCCTAGGAAACCTCCCTTTACACGAAATTTGTAGAGCAGCCACATGGTCCACTATACATACATTTACCAAACACTACTGCGTAGATGTACACTCAAGACAGCAAGCAGCTGTAGGACAGGCTGTTCTCAAAACTCTTTTCCAGACTGCTGCAGCTGGCACAGGTAGCCGCCGCTAGGGGAGGTACTGCTATATATTCTATGCACAGATATGAATTCTGCAGCCCACATGCCTCGAACTGATTATGCTACTTACCAGTATGCATCTGTTCTTGGCATGTAGGGCTGCTGACATTCATATCGCCCACCCTCCTCCCCGGCGCCTGTCGAGGCTGCAGCACTCAGTATTTTCTGTATAGCTTGGTCATCACTTACTATATCTACTCCATCACTGCCACAATGGCGAAAAACAATCTAAGGATGGAGAGGATGCCCATGCGCACTGTAGTCCAGGGGAGGAGCCACCTATCTCGTGATACTTCGAAGACTCTTCCAGGACAACAATGTGCAATCATCCGGACCCAACACTAGGCGGCCATCTATGCACAGATATGAATGTCTGCAGCCCTACATGCCAAGAACAGATGCATACTGGTAAGTAGCATAATCAATATCATGGTCAGTGCCCCTCAGACCCTCAACACTCTAGTAGTGTCGAGGGAATACATACCAGTTTCAAAGACATACAGCAGTCCCTTGAGCAGACTGGGGGTTGCTCGAGCGAATCTGGGAGCATGGTCTGACTCACCTCGTTGTCTTCCACTTTTTGTGCTGTCCGGTTTGTCCTCCCGGTTCTTTTTAGCGCCTCTGGGACATCGAAGCCAGATTAAGGTACCGGGGTCTGCTCTAGCTCCATAGCTGTTTTCAACATTATATGATCCAGTCCTTCGTCTGACATATCGTAAGCAAACTGTCAAATTGTTTTCATTCTTTTGCCCACAGTTTGAGAGAATGGCAGAAAAGGGGCCTATCCTTTACAATTGTTCAAGCAGAGCTTTGCTGTGGTTTGTTGAACAGGTTCTCAGAGCACCCATTTTTAGACCTGGGGAGAAGGGCAGCTCTTACAAGAGAACACGCTTTATTGGTAATAAGGTAGTAACATCAGTCACACACACACATTTAAGAAATACAAACATACTTATTCCCATGAAGAAGTCAGTAAAAGAAATGCTTTTTGTTTTGGTGCAATAAAAATGTTAAAAATAGAAATGTTTGACCATGTGACCTTTCTAGAACGTTTGTGTTCCTTGCTTGCTGTCCCGGTAACATATCATGAGAAGCATTTGCAATGCAATAGGTCTCGCATTTCTGAGTTTGAGCAATTGACATTGTAAATGACAATGCCTTTATTTGTGTTTTGAAGACCCACAACACATAAATGAAAGGCATTGTCATTTACAATGCCAATAGCTCAAACTTTCGCAAATGCAAGACCTACTGCATTGCAAATGCTTGTTTCCAAGTGGCAGCGGTGGCACCCAGCATCTCATCCAAGCATTGGCAGATCTCATCGGTTTTGGCAGTTTGCAGCAGATAGCAGCGGACTGAAGTCCATATGTCGCAGGGGCAGAATGCCTCAAGAAGTCGTCCAAAATATAATTCAGGTTGCTTATTGCAATGAACCATATCTGATAACTACTGTTTAAGCACCGACTCCTGTCCTTTCCCCAGTGCCGTGTCAGCAGCAGAGCCAGTGATGTGAATTTGCACATGGGGTGTGGTACTTTCTGCACCCATCCCAGGGCCTCATCAAGTGGGTCGGAGGTAGCTGGTCCCTCACAATGTTTTGCAGTGTACTAAATACTGCAAACCAAAAGCTGTAAATCCACGCACAGGACTAGGCGAGCTGAAGAAAGTCGGCCTCCCGCGCTCCATACAGGCACACCTAGAATCCTCCTGCAACCCCCATCTACACAGCACTCCAGGCGTGTAATACATCCTGTGAAGATATGCTACTGGGCAGGAGCTCCCCTGTCTGTGCGCAGCAGTACTGTACTCCCATGTTTTGTCAGTCAGTGGGCCCAAGTCTGCTTCTCACCCAGTTTTGGTGGTGTTACTTTTGCTTAACTCGTCAGATTGTGTTGCTCGGTAGAGCAGAGTGATACATTTTTGGGAGATCATAGCGCTGCCCACTATCTTCGGGGAGATACCAAATAGACTCAGTTTGCTGAGTCTATTTGACTCTTTAGGAAGAGTCTATTTGGTCTTTTTCGTTCTATTTGACTGTTTGGTTCTTTAGGAAACTCCGGCATCACTTTTTGCTTGCGTCCTGCAGTCTATAATAAAAAAGCGTATCCAGGGGTAATGTGAGAGTACTGTTAAAGATCCTCCAGAGTAAGAAACGTGCCCTGAGGAGGCGGGTCACCCCATGTCTTGAGGTTAAGTTTTCACAACTGTGCCTGTGCTAACTTTTCAGATGTAGCAGGGACAAGTGGGTGCTTCACCAGCGTGGCAAGAGGGGTGTACAGTGTTGTAGTGTTAGCCTTTCTTCTCAGCCCTCTCCATGCTGCATTTGTGCAAACCACCTTATCTGTTTCCTCGCTGTTGGTAAGTCTCTTCTCCCATATTACACTTGTTAGGGGCGTAGGGGACGCCAAGCTATTTTGACCAGCGAGCTGAGCCATGTACAAGGGCGGAGAAACCAAAAATGTGCGTAGTGTGGTTGAGCACATAGATAATATAGCTATATATTGTGAATGGTGATCCCGTTTCTATGGTGTGGTAGGGTCAGGAAATCCCAGGCTGCCTATGTGAGCCTTATTAGTAGAGTTCAGTGTGTGGAAAAGACTCTCTGCTTAATTGGGATATGCATGAAGTAGTATAGGAACTTCAGGCGCATCATCCTTTTGATGAGATTAATTCTGCCAGCCATAGGCAGCGGCAGTTTAAGCCAAAGATCTTCCTGCTCTTCCAGGGCGATAATTGACCTGCCATTATTCAGGGTCAGGATTTCCTCAGTGCTACGGCCTATCCAAATCCCTAAGTATTTGAACGGAGAGTCTTACCACTCCAGGGGAAAGTCTCATGTAAATCTAGTTGTACTCTCCGTCAGTAGGATAAGTGTGGATTTGCTCTCGTTGGTCAGTCCGGAGAGGCCGCCGAATCTGACAAACTCGCTCAAAATCGCATCCAGATTGATGCGCGGATTCTTGAAATATAGGGTAAGATCATCCGTATACATTGATACTAATAACGTTTGGTCACAAAACCGCAGAAGTGCGGAGCTCGCATGATTCTGCCACAGCTTAGCAGCTCGGGTCTCCACTGCCAGCGCAAACAGCGCAGGCGACAGGGGGCACCCCTATTGGGTTCTCTTCTTTATACCAAGCTGCAGTGACTGGCCACGGTTTAGATAGTCTCATCGGCAGGAGCGTGCACAACAGTCCAATCCGTGCCAGAAATTGCAGGGGAATACCCATGTGGCACAGCACCGTCATTAAATAACTCCATTCCAGTAAATCAAATGCCTTGGTGCCATAGAGTAATATTGCTGCTGCCTGGGTGTTGGAATTAATTGGGTGTGGCACGGTCCTCAGATTATGCTTGGTGGATCTGTCTGATACAAAGGCAGCCTGATTTAGTAGGACCACGGTTGGAAGAAGCAACAATCATCTATTGTTGATGACCTTTGCGAGTATCACAGTTAATCAGTGACAGTGGTCTACAGGACTCACATTGGTCGGCTGGTTTAAAAAGCTTAAGGAGTGTTATTATGATGGCTTCACACATAGTCTGTGGGTGGACGCACGTGTCTAGTGCTTTCATCATAAATGTTGTAGCTACGGTGCTAAAAGATCAATATATGGTTTGTATATTTTGGCAGGCATGCTGTCTGAACCAGGGGCCTTGCCGTTGGGAAATCCCTGGATGGCATCCTTGATTTCGTCTACAGTGAAGGTGGTGAGCCAAGAACTTGTGATGAGCTAAGCTGAGCCATGCAGTGGCCGTGTCTTCAAGGTTTGCATGCACCTGCCCTGGGGTACATGCACCTTGTGATGTGAAAAAATTATTTGTAGTAGTCATGAAATACATCATGTTTCCGCAGACTCATGTCGCGGCTGGCCATCTTTATGTATGATTTGAAGAATGTCATCAGCTGCCCATGGTTTCTGAATTAGGGCAGTAATCGCTATTCCTGATCATATTTCCCCAGGAAATTGGCCTCCTGTTCCTCGGTTTCATTATACTGCGTTATGAGTTGCCTCATCTCTTCCATGTGTCATGCACATCCCTGTCCCGCTATATCATTCTCTATATTTTTGATTTTTACATTTAATGTCTAGAGTTTGTTTCTCAGCATTTTGAGTACTTGGTTATAGAGTGCCCTCTCAGGACCACCTTAAACACTTCCTACATAATGACGTTCATAGGGACGGTGTTCAGTGAAATAATCTGATATGGCTTTCCGTATTTCAGCTTGGAATGCTGCATCTGCAGTACCCTTGGAGAATCGTGCCACAGTCTAGTGATGGGGCGTGTATCAGGTACAATTATATCCGCCTACACCGGTGAGTCGTTGGGCAACATGCGTGCCCAGTGTGTCACCGTCTCCGCCCATGTGCCCACGTCATGGCTGAGGAGCCAGTGATCTAATCTGGCGAGTTCATGGTCCTTAATAATGCCGTTAAGTGTGATGCAGGCGGCTGAGCAGTGCCCATGTGGTATGTGCAGTCTGTCTAATAATGGGCTTAGCGGTGTATTGAAGTCTCTGCCCAGAGGACAGAGTTCCTAGATTTTCCCTCAGAGTGAACGGTAGAAGTCAGGATAATCAATGTTAGGACCTTAAACATTTACCACAGTAACATGCTTGGTGTGGAGGGTCCCTTGTATGATGTATCAGCCCATGTCGTCTCTGACTGGTGCAGTCATACGAAAAGGCATCCCTTCTCTGGCCAGAATTGAAACCCCCCGCCTTGAGTAGCTTGAATAGTTGCCATTGACTCTGAGAGCCGCACACTTTTGAAATCTACTTGTGTCAGTGTGTGGCAGGAGGTGCATCTCCTGGAGAAAGACTATATCAACTTTCTGCTGATTGAGATATGCATGTCTCGCGGTTAAGTAACCCCATTATTTAACCCGCGCACATTCCAGATAAGAATCCTACAGGCTGCGCCGCGCAGAGTGTTGGTGGACATTTATATAGTTGGACGCGTTGGAACCTTCTGCCTCGAATTTGGAGGTCAGGAGTCGGCTAATAAGGAGGAATTTTCTATGGGCTGGCCGTTACATATATTGTGAACTCTGAATTGTATTTTTATGAATAGGAAGCGTCACTTTTGGATTATGACCTTATGAAGATATTTTTATAGGATTACCTTCATTACTTACCGCTTGAGCCCTGAGGAAGTCTTTTGGAAAATATTGCCTTAGACGAAACACGTGTTGGCTGTACGTTTTGAGGATGTACGAATTGAGAACAGAGTTTGTTTAACCCTTTCGATGCGCGTGACGGAGCGGTTCCGTCATGCGCATCGGTCGCGCTGTGCGGATGACGGAACCGCTCCGTCACGGCCCCCCCGCGCAAGAACCTTCAGCACGGCGCGGTAATCCGCGCCACGCTGAAGGGGTTAAACAAAGTCTTTCAAGAAATACGACAGAACCTGAAAATAAAGATTGTCGATGAAGACAGGATATCATTTTCTTATATGTACTTGTGCTTGAAAACTCCTATCATTTAATATAGAGACATATACTTCTGAACCTTGCTCAGGGAGTTAACATTTGTTTGAACTTTTACAATTGCTTGCAATAGTAAGCTAACAGCGTTGGCTGGTGGCTGTTTTTCCCTTGAGGCATACAAATGTGATAATTTGATCTTGGATTTTTCAAACCACAAAATTTTGCGCAGTTTAGACCTCACTACCCGTCAGTAAGTATTAGACATTTTTATAGTGTTGTTGGGATGCTTTGGGGGGGGTGGGGGGGGGAGGAATGTTCCCATACGTTATGTTCCTGCTATGAGCCTACATGGTTTGTCAGTGTCTGTGCTGCCATTGGTGCCAATTTCTTCCTGCCCTCCCCACATCCCTATTCCCCCCCCACCCCTTACTGGTTAACACAATCTACCAATAGCCCCCACCATGAGTCATGCAACAACCAACAACCAAGAACTCCTTGCCCATTGAAGCAACAACTAAATAAACATAACGCCCTGAGATTTCCCACACAAGGTGGTGTGCAATCGTCCATAGCATGTATTTTACCATCTGCAACGTTTTCCCAGGCACATATACAGATACATTGCAATTTTGATTCCCCCAGCTGATGGGGCCTTCAGTGTCTCCCAAGTGTCAAATGAAGCCATGGTTTACAAGTTACATTGGTAAGTGGTGTCTGGTGTGTCAGCCATGGCGACACAGCCACATTCCTTCAATCATGAGCGCCGTTCCAGTCCCGCAAGCGTCCTCAGGGGTACATTCAGCCCTCGTCAATACCACCGTGTACATTATCTTGTTGAGGAGGCCTAGCTTGCTAGATTTTCGAGCCTTTCAGAAAGTTATTTTTCTGTTACGGAGTGTGCAGAATCGTGTGTTTGCCCTGATATGTCACTCTCAGGCGAGCCGAGTACAGCATTCTGTATTGATGTCAGGTTCTGTAGCTTTTTCTTAATTGGCCCAAATGCCCACCGATCTTCTCGCACCACCACAGTAAAGTCAGGGTAAAAGGGATACATGACTGCCTTTATATTGCATATGTTTTCTCGTGCCAGCTGTAGGGCCATATCCTGATCCCTGAAATTCAGCAGTATAGCTATAATGAGTCTAGCAGGTGTTCCTGCAGGTGGGTGGGGTGCACTCTTGCCATGGGTGTGCTCCTCTACCAGCAGATTTAGAACCTTTCCGCACCATATAAGAATATCAGCATGTCCTCCACAAAGATTTGCATTTTCCCAGTAGAGGTCAACTCAGCCACTCCTGTTATACGGAGATTATTCATTCTGCATCTCGCTTCCAAAACCTCATTCTTGGTTTTAATTAATGATAGGACTGTGTCCATTTGCAGCATGTTTTCGTTGTTTGAGTGCTGGTCATCCTGTATATAGAAGATTTGTTGTTCTGCTTCCTCAAGGCGACTGTCTTGTTTCTGTATTTTCTCCGTTGTGCTGTCCATATGGGTGGTTAGCGTGTTGATCTTTCAGTCGTTGGATGTGAAACGAAGTTGTACACTATACTGCTGAGGAGTACCTTTATCGCAGTGTGACCCTCTGCCCAGGGGTTTTTCTCCTGTGCCCCTGTCTCTCGTGGCGTCACTGGAGCCCACTCACCACCCATCCTCGCAGAAGCGAAGGAGGGTTTAGTCCATCATCTTCTTCCTTTTGGTACCGGAATAGTTAAGCCAATACAGGGTATGCGTTGTCCAATATGACCACTTTCTTCACTCTCTCACGGCTTGAATTCTCCCTGAATAGGTCGCCGTTTCCCAGATCCGAGGCCCGCATTCCACATACCATTAGAGCCGTAACCCCCACCTACAGACCTGGTGGCCCCCCTCCCCGTGGTGACTGACTGCCTCCTCTTGAGGCCTGACAGTGGGCAGAGGGCAGTCACGCCAGCACCAGTGGGCACCCACTCGAGTAATCACCTCCAAGGTTTGGGCGTGGCGGGTTGCCCCTCCATTTGCAGTCTGATGTCGAACACCACGCCGCAACTAGAAGCGGCCAGCTGCCCTGCCCAAATCAAGGGCCCAGAGAGCTCTGATCTTTAACCCGGCAAGCCTCAGCAGCCTGCGGCCAATACAAGCCGCACTAGGGAGGGGCAGGCATGTCTGCACCTTCAGCCACCTGGCCAAGCCGTCTCAGAGGGTGTGGGAGGTCCCCAGGCAACCCCAGTAGACCTCACCACTGGCAGCTCACAGTGCTTCTCTGGAACACAGGTCTGCCACAGGTCAGAGCCCAGCAAGTTCCGGCCACGCTCCACCACATGTGCGGACTGCCTAGTATGGCGTCCCCGGAACGCGTGGAGTTCCCTTGGTGCTGAACTCAAATCCAGTCCTCCATGAATCTGCCACCTCTTCATGCGATCAAGGCTTTCGGGTAGCCGGCATTCATGGTATTTCTGTATTTGACATGTCCCGGTCTGGTGGGACTCCTGAACCAGGCCAAGCCACACACCCCCAGGCCCAATATTAATGAGTGTTGATAGGTTCTTCACTAAAGATGCATGCATTGACAGCAAGCGTATACATTTTGGTCATAGATCAGAAGAACCGTTTTCTTCAATTTTTTCAAATAGAATTTTTTTTAATAAATCATTCGTCAATTTTAGATAGTGTGCCTGCATCCAATAATTGACTGCAAGCACTGTTTAAAACGATTTTTTTTTCTGCTGTGTTAATAACAAAGATAAACGATTGTGTCAAAGATAATGCAAAAAACAACAAAGTTATGGATGGGATGCCTGAATTAATCTCAGCCACTGGCAATCGCTCGGGCCATATCCCAATATATTGTTTTTCGTCCTCCGTTTACTGTGGGCCATATGCAAATCAGTTTTGACCCTTCTCCTCATTGGAATATTCCAGCCCAAACTGCCAGGCCCAGTCTTCCGTGAGCCCGAACACAAGCAACCCAGGGCTGGTTTCGCCCTTACTAGGGCTCTTCAGCCAGGTATAGCTTGGTTCCAGTGGCACAGTGAGCCTAGGGCCAATATCTGGGCATACCCAGCGCACTTAGTGGCAAATGCAAAAACAACAAAGGGATGGATGGAATGCTTAAATTAATCCCTGCCACTGGCATTTCAAGCATTCCATCCATCACCTTATTGTTTTTTGTATTTGATGCCCTAAGTGCACCATTTATGCACAGACGTGGATCCTGTGCATACGGTCACTGGAACCCAGCCATACATAGCTGATGAGCCCAGAAGGCCGAAACTGGTCCTGGGTTGCCTATGTTCTGGTTCAGGGAGGACCTGGCTTGGCAGTAAAGAGATGCAGCAAATAAAATGCTTACTCTTCAACACAAGGTCAATGAACAAAAAAACACTTCAGCTTTTTTTGATCTACTCTCAGAAACCACAGCACACTTACCTTATTTATTGGCCCAGTAAAGCAACAACACCCACATGCAACAAACCCATCCCACTTGTATTTTGAATCATCAAATGTCACCCCCACTCCAACTCTTACTTCTTCCTTCCTTGTAATGTATTGAGCACCACCCATCAATGCAAACGTTAAAGATGTCTTACTAGATACAGTGACCTAGACTCATCTGAACCACCCAGACTATACATTCTAGGAAACCTACACATATGATTTGACTAGAAGAATCTAACTACAAACAGAGCTATGACTACCAACCTTGATGCCTTCAGTTCTCCGAAAATTATTTCTGGACCAGCTCACTCTGCTGGTCACACTCTGGATGTCACATTTCCCCCCATATGATAGACCTCAATGTCTGATAACTCCTTAGTCATTTAGAGCGACCACAACATCATTATCTTCAGGATCAAAACGTATCAGAACAACGCAGTGGCATTTTACAGAGTGTTAATGTCAGGGTATTCTAGAATTGAATGGAGAGCATCAAAGGACAGTTGAAGATTAGCAGAGGTGCAAAGATACGCTGACTGGCTCTGTTGGTGGATCGGGTGTTTTCTGCGATCTTGCTACCAGTTCTCCTCTCAGTCTGGTTTCTGTAAGGTTAGACACCTTTACAAACACTTCAAAGACAGCAACAACCTTCAATAGCAAATGCACATAAAGACTGGGGAAAAACTGCTGTGTTGGAAAAAAAAAACCAGTAAATATGCAGCCTCAAGAGATACACTTGTCCTACAACTGGTTCTAAACTGCACTGGACTACCAGTTACCGATAAAGTCCGCATTCAGGGTTAACTACAAATAGAAAACAAATAGAATAATGACGACATTGAAAGAAGTAAAACACAACTCAATATACTACAGAGCAAGCAGAGAAAATCAAGAGATGAGTCATACTACGCTCCAATATTAGTCTACAGAACCTCATTAGACACACATAATTAAAGCAGTTTGCCTCCCCTTACAGGCTATTCCACAAGATTCTAGCATAATTCCGCTACCAAAACATAGCAGCACCACAATTGCAAGCCCTCTGACAAAATCTCAATGAAATTGACAATACAAAGATCAAAAATTATCTTTAGAAGAACACAGCTAAACACGTCTTTCTCGTTGGACATGATTCAACCAACATAAGAAAGAAGCAAAAGTAATTTTTCACAGCTAAATTCTTTAAATGCTCTCTCAAAAAAAATGTACTGGACATTGTCATTTTAAGCAGACCACTGGGATCCCTTTCCGACCGAAGCAGACCATTAGGATCACCTTCAGACCCAACACCCCCCAAAACCTTTACATTTATCTTTTGCACGGACGAACCTAGAAACTTACTCCAGAAGTGCTTGGCCCTAGGTTCTTTCCCACCCAAGTTGAAACCACTCCTCAAAAAAGAAACTCCTTGAGTCATCAATCCCAGCAAACTACAGGCCAATATCTTAAGGCCCATTCTTAGAAAAATATTTGAAAAAGCAGGTTTTACTTAACGTTCGAAGTTTACAGAGGAAAATTACTTGATGTCAGTCCATGCCATGTCAGAGCATGCTGAGACACAGTGTTAACCGTCCTATCCATTTTGAATAACCTAAAACTCACAATGAGCAAGAACAGAGCTGCTGCCCTATTGCTTCTAGACCTATTATCATTTGATACTGTCCACCACCACAAACTACTGCAAAGACTCCATCATCTGGGAATACGGTAGAGCACTCTCAAATGGATTGTCTCTAAACTTGAAAACTGCCTTTGCACAATAAATGCTTGGGGGAAGAACAATTACATAAAACTTAGCAAAGCAAAGACTAAGATAATGACCTCTGTGCAATGGCAAACAACTACATTCCACACAAAACAGCAACCTTACTTATTCTTATATCAATGCATACAGAATTTTGTGGCTCAGAGAACATAGGTTTTCTGTGTATTCAAGATTTTATTCACAATCAACAATAGAAGATTCATAGAATTATTTACTTAAGCAATCGCAGTATCTCCTAAATTAATTATACATATTACTATAAAAATTAAAAATGGATATTGCACACACAGCATTCACACCATCTATTATCACGTTACATTCAACTACACATCCTCATAAAACTGATAAAATCATATGACACCCTACTAGGTAAATCCCACGAACACCACTCATTTAACATCTTATAGCAATTTATGATAATACAATGTGTCTTTTCTGGATCAATGTTATACAGCATATTTGATTTCTGATATAGTTCTTGGATATTCTTTCCATGTGTCTGATGTTCACAATCTTTCATCTTTTTCACAATGGAAAAAAACTGACTGGTGCCATATGGCCTAAGAAACTCTCAGCACCTCCAACATTAAGAGAAACCAGAGAGTAACTGTGGATTAAAAACTTACCTTGATGCCACTCATTTACAAAGTCACAAAGAGCTCTTTACACCAATAAAAACCTTTTGATTCATCGTCCCGTGCTTTGGATACCAAAAAAAAACCAAAGCTATCCTCACCCTTGTAAGCTCCAACTTTGACTGTGCTACCAGCCATAGCCTATACCTTGGCATCCCCAGTTACATAATTTGCAAAATGCAACTATTCCAAATTGCTGCCGCCAGACTACTCCATCCAAGAAAACGCATGATTTCAATCCTGCGGTCATTTCCACTGGCTACATAAAGTAGTGTATAGCCACCCAAGGAAAAGACCCAGTATACCTTAAAGTTCATTTGTAATTGTAATTACATTTATATAGCGCTTACTACCCCTGATGAGGTGTTAAGGAGCTTTACTCCAGGAAGCACGCTGCTCCATAACCCAAGGATAGTGGTTATTCCAGTGTAATTAGTTATTGTTTGTTATAGGAATTAGTCTTGTGCACTCAAGTAATCCATTCCATCCATTCACTCTAGTTTCTTTGTGCTGCGTTGAACTAACAGGAATTAGGAGAGTTCATTACTGGAACTGGAGCAATGCAGGTATGTTCATACAGGTGGTTGGGGGTTAATCGAAGTGTTAGAAGCAATTAAGTATTTTTAGTTTGCAGGGGCATGACTTTCCGGGAACGAGAAGTTGCGATGTTTGAAATGAGTGGGCAACTTGCAAAAATACATTAAGATGAAGCCACACATGCATGTGCTCAGAGAAAGTTGTGATCAGAGAAAGGAGACATAGGAAGGGTGGAAGGAAGAAAGATGCCAGTTGAAAGTGAAAAGGAAAAGCAACAATCAAAAGTTTTGAGTAATGGTCAGGTTTCATGCTAGATTTTAGAAATATAGCAGATGCTTAGTGAAATGGAATGCATTTGGAGCAGTATGTGCATATTCCCGTGTGCCCCCATTAGTATTTTCTCTGACCAGACAGTCGACAGAACATTATATGATATGGCGTTATGCCATAATTTCGGGTATTTTGCACAACATGAAATGTGAGCAATTATGCAAGTTTACACCAGCGTAAAAGACATTTTGCACTGGCCGATTAATTTAATGTCCTGCATGCTTGCCATTCAGGTGCGCAACTAATTTAATCAAGGAAATCGATAAGACTGTAAATCATTTTTATGGGGGACCTCTAAAATAGATTAAAAATGAACAAATTAGATGCCCACACCACACCAGGTGGGATCTGGGTGCCATGCATGGGTACATTCTACGTAGCTAATCACTTTTCTTAGTTGATCCACTACAGCCCCTAAATTGAAGATCCACCCTAGTTGACTGCTATAGAAAGGAAAATACTGAAATGTGAACACGATCCTGATGCTTTATACAAATACTGCCCCCAAACACATTAACTAATAATCCAATTATGATATATGAATGCTCCAGACCTGGAGAACTGCACATAGATTACTCTGTGTAGATCCATGGCTTCATTATCTTGTCCAGTGTGGTACAACAGTAGTGTTAAAATAGATAGATCACTCATTACTGTAATGTTTGTAATCTAGCAGGTACAGGCTATATAGAGCACTTATACCATACAATGACAATCGGTCGTTCACAGAGTTAGTATAGGAAAATGACTTGGACACATTCCAAACGTAGAAATACAATCAACTATTTCACTGCCTACTTGGACAACTTGAAAGAAATTGAATTAATGTTCCCAGATCACCCACTCTAATTTACATTGAGAAGATGGGGGCATACAAGGGTGCAATTTCTTGTATCTATAGTATTTTGATTCTGAATATTCAAATCTTACACCAGATGCATCCAAGGCCTTATGACAGGAGAGATTGAATCATGAGTGTACCTTGGAGTTATGGGGACCTATACTGGCAACCCATGACAAATGTTTACCAGAATTAAGCTCAAATGTTCCTACTTTAAAGTCTTTTATAATTGGCACTGGCCACCGATGGCGTTACCCAGAGCAGGATTACTACCGCACTCAGAGCTCAAGGTGAAAGCATTTTCAACACACATGCTGCAGGAATACCCAAAAGTGCAGCCCTACTGGACAGATGTATGGAACAAATTATGTTCCGACCTTAATGTAACCGTAATCCTGTCTAACTGCTTGCCAATTCTGTACTACATGGCCAATTGTGTAGTGCCCACAAACCACAGACAAAGATGGCTAACATCAGCATTAGCAAAGGCATGTGTATTCTGATACTGTAGGAAACCAATGTTTACACACCGTGAATGGGTGCAAGAACTGGCCAGAGTGGTGGATTATGAGAGAGTACTATGCAAGCTAAATGATCCCAAGTTCAATATGTGCTGACATTGGAACTATTTTTGAATTCCTGATACCCCCAGGCTAACTGTACACAACCCCCTACTAAAAGGTGTTAAGAAGGTTGTTCACATCACAAAGAGTGCACTGGACAACTATTTGGTCCTTTACTAGGTACAACGAAAGCAAATGAATGGTATACAACTACTTTGGCTTAAGTGAGTTAAATCCTACAATCATCAAACATTTTTTGGGACTGTGAATGGTGATGTAAGCTGTCAGAAATGGAAGTCTTGATTCACTGGTAACTTGATTTGGATCTTGGCATTATTGTTTTTGACTTACAGATGTACGCCTATGTGAAGTTCACTTTTGGTATAATTTTACTCTGATTGATAGTCATGACTATGGCCATTTTGGCATAAACGAAATTCAAAATTGTATATCGTTGACAATCTGTGTTATGTTACAAATATCCATGAATACAATCCAATGTACAACTTTTACTACTGCAGAAAGAGGAACTTGAGATATGAATTTTTTTAAAGTTTTAAATAAAATAACACCAAAAAGCGTTAAGTGCCAGTTGTGGCCAACTGGTTGCGGTAGATCTGGACCTCGGTGTTTTTTGAGGCCGACCACGATGTAGCGCGGGTCAGATTCAGGGACCAGGTGCAACCCGGTGGGAGGATTGACCTTGGGTGTTAGTCTCAAAAATGGAATTCTAAAGTGGGGAAGACAAGCAGGCTGTAACTGAGGAGGGCTCCTCGAGGGTCAGAAAGCCATTTGACAAAGTTTTGGTAAAACTGTTGGTTTTTAGCAGAACATATTAGAATCTTTGTCAGGTCCTACGTAGGCCTCTCAGGATCGGTTCGTTGCTCAATGGGGGCCCCCCTATTGACAACCTCAATTCCGAGTTGCCGTGAAGGCACGGAAGCTTAAGGGGATCAATCGAGGGGCAGGAAAGGATGGGAACAGCGGGGAGGGAGATCTGTAAAGGAAGCACAGGGTTTGTTAACACTAACTTCTTTACCGTAAACAATAATATCACCCACTGTCTCACATAAACAATTAGGTCTACCTGTAAAGGAAAATAACCAAGTCTAGCTTTGCCAGAAGAAGGGCGATTTAGGTTTGTCAAAGCCTCTTCAAGGCTAGCTAGATGCAGGGTGCTCAAGGAAGCCTCAGGTCTGTATACGTTACTCCAAGGGCATGACTGTTGATACATAAACAACATATAAACTCCCCCCGTTTGTGTTGCAGCTGAATATACTTGTGTTTCTGGTCATAGGGCTTAAACATGTACCCACCAGAAAGGGTGTGCTGGTAGGCCTCACTGGGGAAAGAAGGTCTTATGCTGCAGCCTAGCGGCCACTCTATATACACCCAGCTAGAAGACGACACAAACACACACATACATCATGGATACATAGTAGGCGTCACATATACATTAGGCGTTGAGCTTTGACTCTTGATAAGGCATAAATAAGGATGTACAATGAGTTCCACAGCGTGGTATTTAAGTCATACCACCTGGTAAATGTCAAGCGTTTTCTGAGCGCTTCCACGCACTCACTCTGGCAGCATAAGTATTTACAAAAGTCTCACTAAGGAGTATTTCGGTTTTTAGGCAGTTCCAAGTTCGAAGACAGCACGAACGTGTGCATGAAAGGACTCTTGGCGGTGTCACTGACACCCTTACCGCACCCGGGGAACACCACGTTGGTTCTGCTACGAGGTTCAGGTCAGCTCCAGGATAATCTGCGAGCGTATCTCCTCGCTGGCCGGGTTAAATGGTTTCCCGGTTCTCGCGCTGCGTCACTTCCTGTGCGCGCGCGTCGCCGTCCCACAGGCTGATGGGAGTTGTAGTTCTGTGGCGGCTGCGGTAGTCCCCCATTTCTCCCGCATCTCGCGGAACTGGTTCGCGGCCCGATCCCAACGGGCGGCGTCTTCCAGTAAGTATGTCGAGGGGGCAGAGGTCCGGTGAGTAATCGTGACAGCACATCCCTCTCCCCGAGACCTCTGCCACGAGCCAGGTTTATGGGGATGTTTTGCATGGAAGGCTTTTACACATCGGGGAGCATGTACCCCCGTGGCAGGTTCCCATGAATTGTCTTCCATTCCGTAACCTTTCCATGATACTAGGTACCAGAGTTTGGATCCACGCATTTTTGAGTCGAGGATGGCCCGGACTTCATACTCCGGCTCGTTGTCTATCCAGACAGGAGACGGTTTCTTTTTTACCGGGGTGTAGGATGGCTTTAGAAGCGATACGTGAAACACCGGATGTATTTTAAGCGTTTTCGGCAGCGCTAACATCATCGCCCGTGGGGAGATCACTTTCTTGATCTTGTAGGGCCCGATGTATCTGGGGTTGAATATGCTGTATCTCCTGAATCGTATGTGTTTGGTGGATAACCATACAACATCACCTTGCTGATAAGGAGGATTTGGCTTACGGTGCTTATCCGCCATGGTCTTGTACGTTATTTTTGCTCTCACCAAGTTTTTGTAGGTGCTCAGTAGAACCCTTCGGATATGTTTGGTTCGGGTACCGACTTCCGGTACCTCAGGCCCTACCACAGGGTGGATCAATGAAGTAAAACGGGGATGAAAGCCATAGTTGCTATAATAGGGGGTGTACTGTGTAGATTGGTGCTTGGCGCTATTGTATGCCACTTCGGCCAAACCGAGCCATTCAACCCAGGAATCCGAATTGTCTTTGACATAGCATCGTAGATACTGCTTTAGATTCTGGTTTAGTCGCTCCGTTTGACCATCGGATTGGGGGTGGAAGCTGGTTGATTTGGAGGACTTCATGTGTAACGCCTTACACCACTCCTTCCAAAATTTAGCTGTAAATTGAGGGCCTCTATCCGAAACAATATTTGTTGGCACACGCGATAAAATGTCCCATCTTGGTGAGGCTGTCTACCACAACCACTATGGAGGTGCAGCCTTGGTCCTTTGGAAGACCCACTATAAAATCAATGGATATGGTTTCCCATGGTTTCATAGGTGTGGGGAGAGGTTGCAGGAGACCTTGCGTCTTCCCATGATCTGTTTTGGCCTTAGCGCACGTCTCACAGCGCCTTATCATATCCGTGGTGTCTTTCACTACGGAGGGCCACCAAAATTGTCGTGATATTCGGTCGAGTGTTTTTCTGACACCATTATGGCCAGCGCTAGGTGTAGAGTGACACATCTGCCACACCTCCTCACGTAAGGACCGGGTTGGTATAAGCAATTGGTTGCCTTTCATCGGAAGACCTTGGCGGAGTCTCCATTGTGGATGCTCTTTCAACCATTTTCTCCAGTAACTGGTTTTGCTTCCTATGATTATTTTGTGTAGGAAGGCATCCGTATGTAGTACTCCAATGACCTTTTGTGGGTCCAAAATTGCCTGCTGCGCTGTTATCTTAGGTTCTAAGGGGGTTGTTTGCCTAGACAAGGCGTCGGCCTTTCTGTTTTCCGTCCCTGGACGATACGTCACTATGAAGTGAAATTCTGAGAAAAACAACATCCAGCGCAACTGTCTAGGAGATAACATGCGGGTGGATCGCATAAACTGCAAATTGCGATGGTCAGTGTAGACCGTGACTACATGTTTGGCTCCTAACAACCAGTGTCTCCAATCCATGAAGGCTTCTTTGATGGCTAAAAGTTCTTTCTCCGCTATGGTGTACCGGGTTTCAGCGGGGTTTAGCTTCCTGGACATATAGGCTACTGGATGTAATTGTCCGGTGACCTTATGCCTCTGTGAGAGAATAGCTCCTATGGCGACGTCAGAGGCGTCCGCCTCTACAATGTAGGGACGTTCGGGGTCAGGGTGAGTCAACACCGGAGCGGTAACAAAGGCGTCTTTTAAGCTTTGGAAGGCTTTCTCTGCTTCTGTAGACCAGCAAAACGATACGTTCTTTCGCAATAGGGCTGTAATGGGTGCCACCATGTTAGAGAATCCGTTGATAAACCTGCGATAGAAGTTCGCGAATCCAAGGAAACATTGGACATCTCTCACGTTGGCAGGTGTGGGCCAGTTTTTTACCGCCAAGATCTTTCTATCGGACATTTCTTGCCCGGTGGGTGTTAGCATTACCCCCAAGAACTCCACCTTATCCACATGAAACTCGCATTTGCTGAGTTTGCAATACAAGTTGTTTTTGCGTAATGCCTCAAAGACCTGACAGACATGCACCCGATGTTCCTCAACCGATGAAGAGTAGATGAGGATATCATCGATGTAGGCAACCACGAATCTGTCCAAGTACTCCCGCAACACCTCGTTCACGAAGTATTGAAAGGCTGCGGGAGCATTGCACAGTCCGAAGGGCATCACGGTATATTCATACAGACCATATCGTGTACGAAAGGCAGTCTTCCATTCATCCCCCTCTCTTACCCTCACAAGGTGATACGCCCCTTTTAAGTCAAGCCGAGTGTATATCACTGCTGTTTTGACCTGTTCTAAAAGTACAGGGATCAATGGTAAGGGGTACCTGTTTTTTATCGTGATATCGTTTAGGGCGCGGTAGTCTATACAAGCCCTCTTTTCTCCGTTGTCTTTAGGGATAAAAAAGAGAGGAGATGCCGCCGGGGATCTTGAGGGACGGATAAACCCATTCTCTAGGTACTTGTCCAGATATTCCCGCAAGTATGTGTTCTCGGCCTCTGTTAATGCATATAAGCGTCCACAGGGTATCAACGCCCCAGGTACCAAATCTATGCGGCAATCGTAAGGCCTATGTGGGGGTAAAGTGTCTGCCAGTGTTTCACAAAACACGTCTTGATAATCCGCATAGCAAGAGGGAAGTTGAACATCTGTTTCCGCAGCCGTCGCTAAGCTATGGGAGGAGAGCGGGGTTACCTTTTTTTCCTGACTAATGCCCATACAATGAGCCTTGCACCATGATCCGTTAAACCTCACCTTGCCTTCCTTCCAATCAATAGCCGGGTTATGCAGTCTTAACCAGGGGAGCCCCAGTATCACTCCGTATTGAGGAGCCTGGAGTACATTGAACCGCACCGTCTCGGTATGGTCATGTTCGCACAGCATTAACAAAGGTTTGGTGTGGTATTCAATGGGACCCGTGCTCAATTTCTTTCCATCCACCGCCAAAACCTCCTCGGTATGGTCTTTGGCCATTAACATGAGACCCAAGCTTAAAGCCACCCCTTGGTCCATGAATAGCCCTGTGGCTCCTGAATCAATCATGGCTTCTATAGGTTGCCAACCTTTGGGGGTTCTGAGGTGTATCGGGAGAAACATATGTTGTGGAGTGTATACCGTCTGTTTCGATAACGAAGGGACACGAATACCACTCAAGGAGTTCCCTTCGGCTGTCCCTGAGTGTATTAGTTTCCCTTACTTTCCTCAGTAGTGTGTCCTGGTGATTTCGCCACCCCAAATCCAGTTTTGGGTTTGGCCAAGCACTCCCGGACAAAGTGGCCTTTCTTCCCACAATACATACATAGACCCGCTTTACGTCTATTGTCTCTCTCAGCTGGTGTCAGCGGAGCCCTTACGGTCCCTATGTCCATAGGTTCTACGGGAGCTCCCGGCCCACCGCCTAGGCCCCTGTTGCGGTCAAAGCGCATGGGTGGTCTCTCTACCCTCTTTCTATCCCCTCTCCGTTCTCCTAACCGATAATCTAGTCTCAATACCAGATTGATGAGGTCTATGCACGTGGAGGGTTGGGGGGTCTATCTGGGCTATTACGTCCTTGAGATCGTCTTTTAATCCTTGATAGAAGAGCGCCCCTTTCTTTTCCTCAGGCCACTGTGTTTCGGCCACCAGCCTCTGAAAGGTGTTAACATAGGTAACTATGTCCTTACTCCCTTGTCTTAATTCTAGTAGCTCTCTATCCGATGTAAACGAGGCCGCTCGGCGATCGAATACAGTCTCAAATTCTTTCTTGAACTCCTCCCAGTCATATAACAGGGGGTCGTCTCTGCGCACATAAGGCACAGCCCATTGAGCGGCTTCTCCTGTTAGGTATGATATCATAAAGGCCACTCTGGCTTGATTAGTAGGAAAGGCTTTTGGTTTGCATGAAAAATGCAACAATATTTGCGTCATAAAGACTTGCACTTTAGTTGCGTCTCCCTGAAAACGTTCCGGGGCAGCCAAAGGAATGGGAGTGGGTATTTCCACTGTTAACGGCGTTGGAGTAGCGGAGGCTCCAAACTGGAACACCCCACCGCTCGCTCCACGCCCTACATGGGCGTCAAAGGGGTTCCGCTGTAGCCTATTTACGGAGTCCTGTAGCGCGGCTGTCTCAGCCCTAGAGGCTGCTACCTCATTTCGGGAATCCGCAATCTCCTGTTGGAGAGTTACTAATGTGGCTAACACATCTTCTAGGGTGGTCATGGTGCCAATGAACCGACCGGGAGAGGTATATTATTTTTAGGCAGATTATTCTGTCAGGTCCTACGTAGGCCTCTCCGGATCGGTTCGTTGCTCAATGGGGGCCCCCCTATTGACAACCTCAATTCCGAGTTGCCGTGAAGGCACGGAAGCTTAAGGGGATCAATCGAGGGGCAGGAAAGGATGGGAACAGCGGGGAGGGAGATCTGTAAAGGAAGCACAGGGTTTGTTAACACTAACTTCTTTACCGTAAACAATAATATCACCCACTGTCTCTCATAAACAATTAGGTCTACCTGTAAAGGAAAATAACCAAGTCTAGCTTTGCCAGAAGAAGGGCGATTTAGGTTTGTCAAAGCCTCTTCAAGGCTAGCTAGATGCAGGGTGCTCAGGGAATCCTCAGGTCTGTATACGTTACTCCAAGGGCATGACTGTTGATACATAAACAACATATAAACTCCCCCCGTTTGTGTAGCAGCTGAATATACTTGTGTTTCTGGTCATAGGGCTTAAACATGTACCCACCAGAAAGGGTGTGCTGGTAGGCCTCACTGGGGAAAGAAGGTCTTATGCTGCAGCCTAGCGGCCACTCTATATACACCCAGCTAGAAGACGACACAAACACACACATACATCATGGATACATAGTAGGCGTCACATATACATTAGGCGTTGAGCTTTGACTCTTGATAAGGCATAAATAAGGATGTACAATGAGTTCCACAGCGTGGTATTTAAGTCATACCACCTGGTAAATGTCAAGCGTTTTCTGAGCGCTTCCACGCACTCACTCTGGCAGCATAAGTATTTACAAAAGTCTCACTAAGGAGTATTTCGGTTTTTAGGCAGTTCCAAGTTCGAAGACAGCACGAACGTGTGCATGAAAGGACTCTTGGCGGTGTCACTGACACCCTTACCGCACCCGGGGAACACCACGTTGGTTCTGCTACGAGGTTCAGGTCAGCTCCAGGATAATCTGCGAGCGTATCTCCTCGCTGGCCGGGTTAAATGGTTTCCCGGTTCTCGCGCTGCGTCACTTCCTGTGCGCGCGCGTCGCCGTCCCACAGGCTGATGGGAGTTGTAGTTCTGTGGCGGCTGCGGTAGTCCCCCATTTCTCCCGCATCTCGCGGAACTGGTTCGCGGCCCGATCCCAACGGGCGGCGTCTTCCAGTAAGTATGTCGAGGGGGCAGAGGTCCGGTGAGTAATCGTGACAATCTTGTGGCCAGGAAAAGTCCCTTGCTGTTCAGATACCTTTTAGTACCATTGCCCGGTCACTATTTCTTCGTTTCCGCTTTTTTGGACCTCCTATTCCTCCAGCGGGGCAGAGCTGCAGACTGTAGCCGAAAAGGGCTCCACAAGGCCAGATACCGTCTCCGCGAAGTCCAGCTGATTTGGAGTTGCCTTTGCGGGAAAGCTCCAAGCAGGAAAAACCTGAATCTTCAGCCCAGCAACTTGACAGGTTTGCCCCAGTCCTCCAGAGGCAAAATGTTTCTAAGTCTCAGGTTTTCAGGGGTGCTAGGCAGAGTCCACGGCAAGGGTTCCAGGACCTCAGGATTAGCCCTTTGGTTGGGGGGGGGGCTTAGGACTCCACCAGAGGCCATCAGCAAGGTTCAGGTCAGGTCAAGTTGGAAATGGTCAGCTGGAAATCTTCAGGAATGGCTTCTTGTAGCTTGAACTGTATCTTTACTAGGAGGACTGCCTTATGACCCTTTGAGTCCACATCTTTGTGCTGGGTACAAAAGAGAGAAGGTGCAGTCCTTAAGGGCTCTTCTCAGATCTCAGACAGCACGTTAGTCGTCTTTTGATCTGTCTCAGGTCCAGTAGTGTTCTGAGGAGGTTATTGGGGGTGCCACATGTATGTCTGGCATCAGCTTGTGGATGGGGGTGACTCCTGGCTCCAGTGTGGTAAAAGTTCCCAGGTGTTAACCTATTCACGTTTTCAGTATTTCCTGTGTGCCCTACTGCAAACAATCCCACAGTGCCCCCTCTACCTAAATCAAAGATGGTGAACCCTTTCTTCTTGCACAGAGCTTGTGTTCCAACCCGAGAAGTGTTCCTGGAGAAATGAGTGAGCTCTCCTTTGTGGTCACTTCAAACTAGTTCTGGGGGTACCTCCCTCCCCACTGGGATTAGTGCCTGCCTAACTGGGGGAAAAGAGGAGGCCTGTGCAGGTGTCCTCTTGCATCTGCCTGTGACAGGAGAGTCCCCTTTAAAATTAAACGAGTACATGGGCACTGCCCAAATGTTTGTCCTGCCAGAGGATCAGAAACACCTCCTCACCTGTCTGGCTCTGCTCTGGAAGCAGTTTCTAGCAATACGAGCAAAATAGCACTGTGCTCTCCAGGCTTGCGCCAGGGATCAAATACCACCTTACTATAGGAAATACATAGGAAGCTGGCTTTCTCAGTAGAAGCCACCAACCTCTGGAACACGCTACTAACCAAGATTTGAAGTATTCAGGAGCATTTACATTTTGGAAGAAAAGTAAAAACATGTCTAGATCAAAGATCACTAAATCATCCCACAATCCTGGCATAGAACCCAGAATAATAATCGCTCCTTCCAGTACAATGTATAGACTACAGTTCACAAGTGAGGAACAGTCCAACCAGCATGCAACTTTCTATGTCCAGATAAGTTATGAAAGGTTGACCTGGGTCTTGCCCCTTGGTATTGTATAGTAATGTCAATTCACATATAACCCTCTTGGGCCTCATTGATATGAATACCATAAAAATCAACATAGTTCAAACAGGCTGTATAACAATTCCTTTCTAGTACTTGACCCTCTTAACTTCACATAAGACACAACACCTATGGGTCGTGTCCATCACCCACTACTGTACCAGTCCACAGCAAGAATCCATCCATCACCAACTGAGCAGGCATGGAATCACTGAAGATATCTGCCACACACCTCTAGCCAATCCATGGCTTGACAATCCATGACAATCCATGGCATTTTATTTAGTCACACTCTACGCTGCCTACCAGCTACACACTATGACCGCTTCTTGACATCTACCAATGGCAAACAGATATGAGATGATTGTAGCAGTCAATCCCTGCAAATCCGCCCCACCATCTCTCCCTCCAACCTGTCTCTGCTCAGGACCATAAACTTTAATCTGAACTTAAACTAAAAATCTTCAGAATGGACAGTTCCGAGCAGTAACCAGCTAAATGGACTATGATCATAAGAAATACCCTAAAAAGACTCTGAAAACCATAAATACCTGTCTCGCACTTCTTCAGGCACACTGCTAAACTCTTTGTTCCATAAACCAATAACCGCACCTCATCACGCATGACATGGAAGCACTTCTCACATAGGATCAAGACCAAGACAACACTCTTCCAAATATACACCCTACACCAGTGATACTTAAAGTACAGCCCGAGGGCCGCTTGCGGCACTCCTTTTTTTTTTTTCTTTTCAACAAATTTTATTTCGTCAATTGTCACAAGCAATGCAGAGCTCTGTAAGCCAGAGACAACCTGCCACATATTGCACAAAACATGTTGCGTTGACATTTTACATAAACATATTAAAAACTGAAATTATAAGGAAACAACCCCCCCCTCCGCACTGTCTTTACGCACTGCCAATATTAATACACAGTCGCCTGCACAGAAAAAGAGAACACCATTCACAGGACCCAACTAGCCCAGAACCACAACTCCTACCCAGCTTGACCCTCAAGTGTCACATCTCTGTCGACAGGGGGCTCTAGATCCAAGGCCTGATACACCGCCCACCTCTTCCAGATCTTATAATGCTTCATCAGGCACCCACGTGCCTGAAAAATGGGAACCTCCAGCCCCATATTAAAGTCCAACCCATCTTTCCACGCCAACAGCGGTGGTGGAGCCCCAGCTTTCCACACACGGTTAATGACCCGCTTAGCCAGCGTAAAGCCCAGCATCATCAAGTGGCGCGTATAGATATTCCCCCCCACCCCTCCATTACATGTAGCAGCACCAATTTTGGGGAGTAAGGGAGCTCCCACCCCAAAATCTCCGCGAGGCAAGCCAGAACTCTTCGCCAGAACCTTTCTATCACCGAGCACTGCCAAATTGTGTGAAATAGTGCCGTCCCCTGAGCCGCAGTGTAGGCACACCAGGGACTCTATCAGGCCATCCCTCCACAATCGAACACAAGTATAATATACTCGGTGGAGATAGTTAAATTGGATCAACCGGAGACGCATGGCGATCGCCGCTCCCCGAGGGGACGCAAGCGCTTCCGTCCAGTCTTCCTCATCCAAGGGACCCAGGTCATCTTCTCACCTTTCCCTGAGTTTATCTAGCGTGGTGGGACTGTTTGTCACCAGGGTTTGATATATTTTAGAAATGTTATGGTCTTGTAGGTCCCCCATAAATACTTTGGCTTTAACGGGGCTAAACTCGGGAAGAGACACCAACTCCGCTACATTGGGAAGAAGAGCATGTCTGAACTGCAGATATTTGAAAAATTGCGTTTTCGGCATCTGATATTCCCGCTGAAGATCCTGAAAAGATTTGAGAACGGTGCCCCGCATAACATCCCTTAGGGTAAAGATCCTGATATTATCCCAATCACGGAAGCTTCCCAGACACGCAAGCTGCGGCAACCCGCCATTACACCACAGGGGAGTCTCCCTTGTCAACCTGCCCCACCACCCCATCCTGCGCAGGGCCTGCCTCCAGGTTCGCAATTCGTCGCGCACACGTACCCAAGCTGGCGCCACATTACAGTCCCAAGACTCGCCTGCTGAACTGGATAAAAAGACACCCAATTATTTCATGCCGACTGAGGTGACCTGAACCGCAGAAGCCCAGGGGCCCAGTTCCACCGGACGCCCTAATGACCACAACACGGACTTTCCGGCATTCATAAACAGGCCTGAAGTCTCCCCAAATATTTCCATAATATGCAGCAATCTAGGGCCCGGCCTATTAACATTAGTCAAGAAGAAAAGAACATCGTCCGCGTAGAACGCGATTCGGTCCGATAGTCCCGACGCCCATTCGAAGCCCGCCACTTGCGCATCAATCCGCACCCACGCCGCCAATGGCTTCATCGCAAGGGCGAATAAAAAGGGCAACAGCGGGCACCCCTGCCTGGTCCCCCCGAAAAAGTGAGAGACCGCTCCCGCAACCCGGACCGACGCCGTGAGCTGCGTATAGAGAATTTTTAAATAGGCCAAAAAGCGCGGGCCCAGATTCAAGTTATCTAGGAGCGCAAAAAGATATGGCCAACTAAGGGAATCAAAGGCCCTGTCTATATCCGCCAACAAGAGCGCTTCTGGGACATCCGACCTCCGAATCATGTCTATGGCAATGTGCGCCCGCCGGATATTGTGCCGTGTGGCCCGTTGAGGCATGAAGCCCGCCTGATCCATATGGACCAGCGAGGTCATATGGGAACGAAGGCGAGTGGCCAACGCCTTGGCCAATATCTTGGCCTTGATATTCAACAGTGAAATGGGATGATATGAAGAGTGTTAGTCCGGAGGGCGGCCCGGCTTTTGAAAAACAACCACCTCAGCGTGTCTCCAGGCCCACGGCAGGGTCACGCGCCGCCTCCACCACCTGTAGGAGATGGGGGTCTCAGTTGCGAGAAGTATCTCTTAAAGAACTCACAGGGGAATCCATTGGGCCCCGGGGCCTTCCAGGAACTCACGTCACCCAAAGCCGCACCCAGTTCCTCCACCGTAAGTGGGAGATCTAAGGCCTCACTAGCTTCATCTGAGCGAGACCGAGGCAGAAGTTCAGTAATAAAACGGCGAACCACGTCCTCTGGCAGGGACTCCCGTGGGGCATATAAATCAGCATAATAATGCGCAAAGCTCTCCGCAAGATCTAAGGGACCACCCAATGTCCTCCCATCTGGCCCCCGAAGCCCAGGCAGAACCAGGGAACTCGCTGCCCCCTGGCATAGTCTATGGAGCAATTTGCTGGACTTATTGCCCCATTGATAGATTCTACTGCGGGACGCCAGCCACGCCAATCGGGCCTCGTTCAGCAACAAATCCGCGTGCGATTGCCTCGCCACTATCAGTTGTCCACGCGCCACCGCTCCCCCCTCCTCTCTACCAGCGCGTTCCAATTCAAACAGATGGGCCTCCGAGCGTTGTGGGATTTACTTACATCCCGCTGGATTACGACTCGCAGTCTCAGGATAACATTTTCTTCTGCTCGACTGATCGGTGCCCCCTACCGCAGATCTCTTCGGACTGTGTCACGGGGCTGTCTCGAGGTGGCTGGAGCGAGGATGCCCCGAGGAACGTACGAGCAGCGAGACTGCGGGCTGTGGGGGAAGGCATTGATTCCTTGAAACTCCCGGAAAACGCCTCAAACACAAAATGACAGGGAGTGTTTGAGCATACAGCAGCTGGCAATAACCGCATATCGACTTCAGGGAGGAAAACAACAACTCCTGCAATAGTTCTGACACGGAGTAAAGGAAAAACTACACAACCTGAGGGTCGGATTGATGAAGCTTTACAGACTGCATGGACAGTAGAGGTGAGCCCTGGGCAGCTGGGGGATTCAGGCTGCAAAGATGTCATTGTGGATGTGACTGAGACTGATATGACTCTGGGTGGCAGGAAGACCCTAGATCGGAGTCGGCATTATGTGGACACAGGGGGCAGGGTACCCAAGTTCAGATAATGCCAGGGGGTGCCATGGAAAAGAATATCTCAGTGCACATGATTGCTGATGGGGAAACGGCTTCCACTAAAACAGATGAGGAACAGCTCCATGTAATGGAAGGGACAGAACCGGCCCAGGGGGATACAGCAGATCATTTTTTTTTCGCTGTCTGACCATTCTCATTCATCAGGTGATGAATTACTGCAACTATCAGATGTCCCCTCAGGGTCACCGAATGGTCAATGGAGCGAGGACAGTAGTACACATCAGGAATAGGAGACCTCGGGTGCGCGGATGTCCCAGCATATCCTTGGCACTGTACTTAAGAAGCTACCTACGCCCTTACCCGGAGAGTCAACGGATTCAATCACTGCCCCTTGAAGATGAAATGACACATCAGAAGGGGGTACTGATGCTCTGACTGCCCAGAAGCGTGACATTTCTTGGAAATTAGAAGACATGGAAAATCGCCTTCTGCGCAATAACTTAAGAATTCTGGGGATACCAGAAGGTTCCGAAGGCTCCGATCCGCAGAAATTTGTTGTGGGACTTTTTACTGGCGCTTTTCCTGAATTGACACAATGGTCAGGGGACGTTGAGGTGCAACGAGCCCACCGATACTTTTTTCGACTAAATAATAGTACAGCATCTAATCGCTCTGACGAACAACCCAGAGCTATATTAATGTCTCTAATTTGTTATCCAGACAGGCCTTGTATGATTTAGCCAGACTGGATAGGAAGAGAAAGGGGGCTGGATGTGAGTTTTTCGTGCGGCCCGATTACTGTCATACAACAGTGGAAAAAAGATGGCAGATGCGACAATTAATAAATTCATTTTAAGCTAAGGGAGCTCAGGCATTTCTTCTGAACTCTGCGAAACTTAAAATAACATATATAAGAATAAGACGCAGTTTTTTACATCTGAGGTTAAAGCTAAGGCATATTTACATGAGATTACACCCTAAGATAGGGGGCTGAAGGAGATGAGAATTTGGTCAGAGCTTTACTCGTGGTAATAGGTGGTAAATGTATATATCTCATGAGTCTGTTGGCCATCAAATGTGTTGTGTTGGAAAAAACAAATATTTTCTGTAAGTTGTGACTGGGAAGAGGGGAAGAGCTATCTGCGGGGTTAGGCAAAGCTCTCCATCACTTAGACCTTGGGTCTTATAGCCTCGCAATTGTGGAAGGTAGGGGGAAGTCTCCAGTGGCAGAGGAGGCACAGGGGTGGGTGAGGGAGGAGGTTCAGGGAGGGGGAACTGCCCTAGGGGCACGAGGGGTGAAACGTGAAAATAAGCCAATAAAAGTGTTAAAATATGTAAGCGGTATGGATTCGACTTTTGGGCAGAGAGGGACCTGGCAGGCTAGTGTTACAATAGATTAACAATGAATGTTTCTTCTGTATGCTCATTTAATGTACGTGGGCTTAATGATAGAGCTAAGCGGCAGAGAGGTGCGCAGGAAACCAGGACTATGTCCTCAGATGTGATATGTCTGCAAGAGACGCATATCCCCTGGAGTAAACGCAAGGTGTTAAGGGAGCTAGGGTATATGCTTTTAGTGTGCACTACACAAGGGACCAGTACAATAGGGGTGGTTATTCTTGCTAGGAATAACCTCTTAACTGTTGGTAGAAGTCTCACTGATAAATATGGTCGCTGGGCAATTGTGGAATGCTTGCCGGCTAACAAAAAGTTCACATTATGTTCGGTATATGGCTCTAACCATGATGATGCACAGATTCTAGAATATTTGAATACCCAGTTGGTGTCATGCGCCTCCCCTCTGGTACTATGTGGGGATTTTAACATCCAGTTGGATGAAGTTACTAAGGGAATGACTGCAGGCAAGTATTCCGGCAGGAAACCTAGAGTCTATAAGGCTTTACAGCGGTTTATGTATGAGCACGGTCTCGATGTTTGGTCTAGGTTAAAATACCCAGATGTAGGTTACACACATTATTCTTACCCACACCAAAAGATGGCAAGATAGGATTATTTTTTCGCCACCAATACATGTTTACCAGAAGCACATATACAGATTTTTCCTAGAATCACATCGGACCACAATCCATTGGTGCTTAAACTTGCAATGCATGGTATGATATGTCCTCGTACCTCTTTTTCCTTCAACAGGAAGCTTTTACCTAATGAGTCCTTTATAGTTCATATACGGCAGTGGTTAAATCAATTTCTGGCCATTAATCGTAACTCTAGGAAATGTGGTATAGTATGGGATGCTTTAAAGGTGGGGCTCAGGGGAGAAATCCTGAGCTTTGGACTTTATGCACAAATGCAACAAAAACAGTTAATGCAAGGGCTTTATGCTGATCTTCAACAAGCTGAATATGCGTTGATATGTGCTGTACAGACGAGAGCAGATGCTACCCAGCCACAGACTGAAGTGGCTCGTTGCAAGGCCAGGATAAACAGGGAGTGGACCCAAGGACATTGCTAAAAAGTATCATCTTCTTAGGAGTGAGTGTTACGAGTACGGGGAGGCAACAGGCAGATGCTTGGCCAAGAAGATCAGATGTAAGGAGGTACAAGATGTAATTACAGCTATTGAGGATCCATGTGGGAAGCTTGTAGGAAAACCGGCAGAGATTATGGATGGTTTCAGGACCTATTACGAGGCGTTGTACTCAGAGGATTTCAATGGTAAGGATAAATCGGAAAGATTCTATAAGGATCCAAATAGGAGGATGTTGAGTACTGACAATCAGAGGCGCTTGGAGGAGCCTATTTCTTTAGAAGAACTTGTGGAGGCGGTAGGTGCCCTAGCAGCAGGGAAGGCGGCTGGGCCACATAAGATTCTACTTGAATTTTATAAAATATTTTTAGCTTAGATTCAAACAGATATGCTAGCGGTATGTCAGGCAGCACAGAAAGGGGACCCTCCAGCATCATGGGATACTGCCAGCATAGTTATCTTAAAAAAAAAAAAAGACAAGCCCTCCACTATACCTGGGTCATATAGACCCATTTCACTGTTGAACTGTGATGAGAAGTTATGCACAAAGATCTTGGCCACACGACTCTCCCGAGTGAAAGCTTCCCTGGTCTCTCCGCGTCAGCATGGATTTATCCCCGGAAGAGGCACGGTCAACCACATCAGCAGGGTAATCACTCTGCTGGATCTGGCTAGTGTGCAAAAAGCTCCATGTGGAGTAGTATTACTCGATGCAGAGAAGGCGTTCGACCGTGTCTCCTGGGGGTTTCTATGGGCAACTATGCGGTGGCAGGGTATTGGGCCTGGTTTCATCCAGGCAGTTAGAGCATGTATAGATCACCTTTGGCGCGAATATGCTCACTAGGGATGGAATCAAATCTTGTGTCAATATCAAGTGGTTCCCAACAGGGATGCTCGTGCTCCACCCTACTCTTAACGCTCTATATCAATCCTTTTCTGAAATTGTTGGGGAGTAGATTAAATCCATTGCCGGCGAGGCTGGGACAGGGCTAGGCTAATATTCTAGCGTATGCGGATGATATCGCAATAGTCTCGCCTGACCCAGATAAGGTCTTGGTAGAGATTGAGCAATTAGCATCCCTATTTGGGAAAAAATTCTGGGTACACGTTTAATATAGCCAAGACACAAGTAGTCTGTACAGATCAAGCACGCTTTAGTGACCCTCGAGTAGTAGAGGAGGCAACCTACTTGGGGGTACGCATGAATGCATGTCTTGATAAAATAGTATGTTCTAATTGGGATCCGATGGTACATAAAATCAAAAGGGATTTAGACAGAATGGAGAGCCTACATCAGTCAATTGTTGGCAGATGTAATGTTATAAAGATGAATAGCTTACCTAAAGTTCTGTATTATTTTAGATCGGTCCCCCTGGAGCTTACAAGGAAACCGCTTCAGAAGCTACAATCCATCTGTGGTAGTTTTTTATGGGCTCAAGGAAAACCACGCTGCGCAATGAAATATATGACCCTGCCACAATGTAGAGGGGGCTGGGCTTTACCTGATTTTCTATTTTATTACTGGGCATGCCTACTTCAACCTGTGGGTATCTTGGTGGTTGGAGAAGGAGAGGCAAAGTAAAAAGAGTCCCCGCATATCTTTCAACTGCCATTGGGCCCTAATGCTGAGAGGAGTTTTCTTCAAATCTTGAGCCTAGCTACTACCAAAAAAAGAAAACGCTTTAAAGTGGTCCAGGCTGCTGATCAGGTGTGGATTCGGATTCGGATCCGGCGATATCTACGAATCGGCAAGCTTAACTTCTACACACCCAGTACCTCCTTAGCACTTTCTGTGCCTGTTTTCTCTGACACCACGATGAATAGATGGAGACGGAAGGGCATCTCAACCTTGGGAGATTTAGTGGACGATACTGGACTTAAGGCTTATTCTTGCTTGGTGTCTGAATATGATCTCCCTAAAACCGCTGTCTTTAAATTCTTGCAGGTCAGGGACTACCTGACCAGGAAAATCGATGTAATGTGTTTGGCCCAAAAAAGCAGCCTGCTAGAGATAGTTAAGAAGAGGGGAAAGATTGGTGCTTTATATCAAAGTCTCAGCGAAGCACAAAAGGATGACCTGGGGGTGCAAAATTCAATGAAATACTAGGCTATCCCAGGAAGGGTGTTTGTTGCAAGAAATCTATTCTTCTGGCTCAAACTTTTGATTTCAGCTAGCCTCCAAGCACGACATTATAAAACTATATTTAATTTATACTACACCCCAGCTAAAATTGCACGATGGGGAGGGGTTAATGAGGGCAAATGTACAAGGTGTGGGGTGGGTCCGGCCGATAGTTTACACATGTTTTATGCATGCTCAGAGCTGAGACAATTGATAAATAGGATAGAGGTCTTCTTGACTGAAATCACAGGGGTACGGTTTGAGATCACTCCTACAATTATGTATTCGAGAATGCAATGGCAGCTCAAAAGATGTCGACATTCAGATATTTAATTTTCATTGCTGTGGCCGTGACTAGACTCTGTACAGCCTCACTCTGGCGGCAAAAGGAACCCCCAACCTTTGAAATGTGGAGGGGAAGGCTCTACGCTATGTGCAATTTGGAACATAGCTTCTATGCCCTTAAAGGACATCAGAAGCTGAGACTGGGTGTCACAATATGGGGGGCACTGACGGATCACCTGGCCCCCATAATACCTTAAGTTAGGCACTCTCTGTATCAAAACCGGTCTTTGCTATACCTTTGATAGAAATATATTATGTATTATGTATATATGTAAATATGGTATTAATAATTATGGTGACGTCAGTGACCTTGAGAGCTTATCTTTATGTTGAGATATTCTATATACTTATTATTTGATATTTGTTTCTCTTTCCTATTTGCTAAAACTCAAAGGTAATTTGAATTTTGAATGGTGTGTCCTCTGATTATATATCCTCTTGTGTTTATCTTTGTAATTATATTTGACAGTTTATTGGCTTAACAAAAATAAAAAAATAAAAAAAGGAACACCTTTATTTTTAAAGACATCTTGCAACAAATGTGTAAAAATAGGATTATATTTCTTCAAAATGCAAGAAAGTGTATTTGTTAACATGGAGGCGTTGTACCATATCACTGCATTGAGAGGTTTTTTTTTTTTTAAATGATAGTTTTCAAACATGAATTTAGAAACATTTATGCTTCCCAACTAGACCCTGGCAACAATGCTAATAGCGAACTAGGAGACAAATCAGTTGTCCTGTGCACCTAGGTAGCTAATATATGTGGACAACATTCTATAAGCAAACACAGGCGAAGGTTTTGTACAGCGATTTTGAACTCGTGTATTTCGAGGTCCTTTTATATAAAAAGAGGCAAAGTGAAAACCAATTTGCTGGGATCACACAGTTTGGTCAAGTGGAAAACCGGATTGATTCCAAGTTTTCTGGTTTCACGTGCAATTCAAGATGTACATGCTTTGCTTCCCCCACTGCCACCTTACCCAACCCCTGACCCACCGGAACCACTACCGCCACCCTGCTGGCATCCGTGCGGCCCTCGGTCACACCACAGACCATACTTTGTGGCCTCTGGGAAAATGTTTGACAGTACATATTCCCTACATTGTATGTATGGCATACTTCCCACGTAGTTAACAACAACTGGGTTTAGGCAAGTAACAGTAAGGATAAGCCTATAAACGTAAGTAACAAAAGAAATACCAATACTGAAAAAACTTTATTGTCCGCCTTGCTTTGGCGGAGGATTATATTGAATGAAAACAACATAAGCCAATAACCTATTTTTACCTCTATTTATTTGATCTTTCAATTCTTTAAGGGTCACTTTTATTTTTGAGTGGTTTTTTAAGAAACAAATTGTATAACATGTAACTAAAGACAAACATTAGCTGTGGACATATAAAACTTTATCACTTCAGACACACTCAATTTTTCACGTTTCTTCTAACATACATTCATTCACATACTATACTGCGCCTAGTCGGAACACAGTAGAACTCGTCTCTACAACGGAAAGAAATTCGCAAGATTTGCAGCCACAGAGTAAACTCAAGCTGTGTACACGCGGATTTAAGAGCCGCTACCGCTGTGAGCATGAAGTAGCTGAAACAGATTCCCCCACCGACACGTTACCCTGAGCGAAGAGATTGTGAACAACCAACAATAAATCACCACTCCTTCAAGGCGAGACACACATAAAGTCCTCAGACAAGCCTAGGACGTTTTTGCCTCCCTCAAAGCTTCTAGGTCCTGATGAGAGCCCCAGGAATAGACGGGGCTTGAAACGCGTCGACCATTACCCTTGGGCCATAAGAGTTTAAAATAACCCCAAAAAAATGTTTGCATCTTTGTGCTCCATTTTGACAAAATATGTTTCTATGGCCCTCATGTAAATATTCCCTGTAAGAATTTAAAATATTTGTTGATAGGTGTGTATTACTTTGTATGTTTGGAACTGCGCAGTATGGTATGTGAATGAATGTATGTTAGAAGAAACGTGAAAAATTGAGTGTGTCTGAAGTGATAAAGTTTTATATGTCCACAGCTAATGTTTGTCTTTAGTTACATGTTATACAATTTGTTTCTTAAAAAACCACTCAAAAATAAAAGTGACCCTTAAAGAATTGAAAGATCAAATAAATAGAGGTAAAAATAGGTTATTGGCTTATACTTCCCACGTAGGCAAGTGCTCCAGGGCCCCACTTAGTAAGCAGTAAGCACCATTATAAATGTTACAATGCAATGTGTCGCGGCCCGTCTTACCTGTTTTCATTTCAAATAATTGCATTTCTAGGCAGAACAAGTAGAGAATAGAGGACACACATCATGGTGTACAGCTCTTACTCTTTGATAGTTTGAGCTTGTCTACATCCTTTGCTTAATTTGTTTGTAGTAATGGTCGCAGTTGGGGCTTGCAGGCCTATTTTATTTGTGGGCCGGGATTTATGTTTAATCGTTAGACTTTCACCCCGAAATAGAGCGAGAAAGTCAGCAGGCGGGGAAAGGAGGAGGTTGAAAATGCAGAAAAACAGTATAAATGGAGAAAGCGGGTGTAAAAGAGTGAAAAGGGGGCATGTATTGTTGGTGGTGGATGAGGAATGACAAGGGCTCGGTATTCCACAACCCGGCTGCTTGGCAGTGACTCCGGCGGGCAGCTATTCTTCCGCAGGCTAGGCACTGTCTAGATCCATAAAAAGTGCGTCCCGGCAGATCCTCTTGCGTATACTTGACATCCATGTGTCCTGCTCCCTTTGTATTGTCAATTAAAATGTGGTATGGTGGCGGGTGAATCGGAATGGCAATAGACACGACGTGGGTGACTTCTAGCGGTGGAAGGGTAGCTGAAAGAATGACCGCTTTATGAAAGCGCAAAGAAATTATGAAAGCGCAAAGAAACGAAAACACCCACCAAATTGTCAGTCCTGTTCGCCTTCGTTGCCAAGGGACAGTTCAAACGTGCCAAGGGACAGTTAAAACGTGCCATAGTATCCCGAACGGTCTTGTCAGGGATGACAACTTGTAATTGAAGGACAGTACTTCTGTGGACTAGGGAAACTTGCAACTCACCGTGTTATGTGGAATTGCAGTACTCTGGTGCCCTCCTGTGGAAAGAATTGCTAACTGCTTCAGGAACTATTACTGTGTTAGCTCACCAGAAAGATAGCGACTCTCCCGAGCTCGACTGCTAGCTGTTTATCAGAGAACAGTAATAAATTATAGTACATTTATTTTCGTCGCATCTGCTTTAAACCCTTCATACAGCTTCATCTGTGACAACCCCCCTCCCGTCTCTTTAAAAGTCCTTGGTCCTAACACCCATTGATTGTATGGTAAATAAAGCCCGGGCATGATATGTGTAACACACTGGCAGGTATACATTATGAGCTTTTTGGATTTGGAAAGTGTTTGATGAAATTGGAACAGTTTTCAAAACCTACACTTTCTAGCTAAAACGGGGTAAAAGGTATTAAAAATGTAGCGACAATGAGACTCATTTTTGGACATTGACTCCGTGATCCTCTATTGACATCAGAATTCCGGCAAGTCTTCAGAGGACAGAATAGTATTTATCAAAGTACGAACAAAGGTTCTAGTCAAGAAACCTCTAAAGGTTCTCTAGGAAGATTGCTTTATCTGATGTGATACAGTTGATCCATCATGGACTCTTCATTATTATTCTTAAGTATAAGAATAGCTTGTATTATAGATTTAATAGCATTACACCTTTTTCTCAAAATATTTTTAAAACATTGTCAATTTAGAGTTATAGCTTTCTGTCTTTTCAGCGTCTTTAATTGGTATTAAAAACAGCATAAACAACCGGGTTAAAAAATGCACAAGATGGCATAGATGCAAAGTGATCAATGTCACTTTAAGGCGTCAGGCTGCTCCACAGTCCCGGAATGCAGGACAGCCTCAGTTCATTTTCTGCTTTGTGGAGCAAGGATAGCCGGACACCAGCTGTGCCTTTATTCGCTTTTTGTTTTAAACGTAGGTGTTTGGAGTTGTTGCTTGGATTCTTTCAATGTTTAGTCATTTAACCGCTTTCTGGAGATAAGTTGCATTTTTTAAAGTCTCTGCAGTTTCCCCTCACCTGTAAAATCACAACGCTGGGACTTTTTATGGGCTGGCTTGAGATTGCAGCCGCCAGAAAATTATGTGAGCATCACTAGAGAAGGGCCTTGGCTCCACCTACATGTTGGGAGCCGGGAGTACATGTTTTGCTTGGGCAGAAGTTGTGTGCTTTCACAAAACAAGAATTGAGAAAGTAGAGTGGTCGCGCCTTTGTGAGGTCTATTGGCTTTGTCAATGTTTTTAGCCATGCTGCACATGTTGGTGCTCTGCAGGGGGGATGGATGAAAAGAAAAAAATGCCATGATGATGCAGCATTTTACGTCATAACACTTTTTAATGTACTTTTTAGCATTTTTGCAACAAAAAAAGTAATTGACAAATCCAGTAGCTCTTGTAGGCGAGACCAATTGACTTTGCCATTTCTTTTGTCATCTTGCACTGCAGCTCTAGTGCTGTGCAGCATGGCTGAGAGGGAAAAAAACTGACATGGTCAATTCTGGCCTCGTCCTGGTGTGTGTGTTTATCTTTCAAGCAAGCTGCACAGCACCTGCGCTGCTGTCCAACATAGTTTGAAAACCATTGATAAAGACAGTTGTTTCGGCCAGAACTACAAAACCTGGAGCAAAACAAGAACCAAGCAGGGACCAATAGTCTCTCTTAACCATTAGAAAATACACCATGTCTTTTTAAGGGACAGCGATCAAAAGACTTCTGCTGATCAAGATGGGTCCTTGCGTAACTGCACTGCTTAGGTAGGTGTGGAAGTAAAAGTATGTGGTGGGGAATCCGGTGGAGTGCTCCCAAACTGTTATTATTGGGGTATGTTAAAATGTCCCTTTGTCAAACAGGTGACTGGTAGTGGTACTAAACCTTTTGGCAAAACGCAGCTTGTTGAAAGTTGCATGAATGGTGCGATGCCTGAAACGCAGGAGTGGTTAAAAGACATTGACTGCAACCTGTAAAATCATGTCAAGGAGACATTGTGTAATAACATCAGTATTTGCCTGCTACCTATATACAATGTGGGTCCTGAGGTGCTGTAACCTTGAGTAAATTCTGGAGCATTACTTGGCCTTTGGTTTGCTAAGTGCCTTTGGTGGTCCATATGCTATTTTGCTGCAATTCGGGGACCACAGGACCTGTCAACTGTTGCACGCGTAGTGGTGACTTCTTCGGACTGAGTGCTTTGGTTAGAGAGTCAGGTGATGTGGTAAAAATTGTTTTGTTGAATGGAAGCATGATGGGGGTACCTGTTTTACATATGTTCTGCCTGTAGAGGACAGTTTTCTGTATGTTAACCTATAAAGAGCTTCAAAGGTGTTCAAATTCATGGAGCGAACACAATGGAAACTTACTGTCCATATTCAACATAGTAGTGCTGATGAATATCCTTGAAATGCTGTGATTCAATGTGAGGAAGACTGGCAGCATCCTTCTGAAACATCTGGCTCCATGTGAGTGGACTCTACAGTAAGCAAAATAAAATCCGTGCCAGTAAGCGGCACCCTATTCAATCCCATCGATTAAGCCAGGCTGTAAACAGTGAACAAAAATGAATATCACATAAGTTGGAAGTGCATAATAAGTGGGGCGCTTGAACAATAAAAATGAAAATTCCTGATAACAGAAATAATTAAGCAGTTTTGCTTGAAAACAGCCTCTAAAGAAGAAGTATAAGCGACAGAGCACAAGCCAGCACTTCAAAGTGTTCCCTTTCAAGCAAGGCCTAGCTGCACAGGAAGACAGGTGTACCAGAGCATCAACAAAAACACTCCGGCTCACAGGAACCAAACTAAGGATCCACAAATGGACTGATGAACAATCCACCTAAACCCATTCACTATGTCCTGTTATTTGTTTCTTAGTTTAGGGGTTTCATATAGCGTTTGAGTGCGCACTTACAGGCTCCAAGCTTTCTGACATTAAGCACACACAGATTCCAAAACAACATCAGAAACCAGTCTAACAGTGAACATTGTGTCTTATGGAGTATACACTGGGAGGTGATGCACCCACTCTGATGCCCTGAATAACTTCTGTTGACCCCGTAAAACCAGATTATAGACATATGTAAATTGCATGAGACAAGGAACATCAGATGATGGTGAACTATAGTCCGAGTTCTCAGGGTTCAAATGGTCAAGTGGGGTGACTGTGGCCAACTGTGCACATCTTAGGCTGGAGTTGGGGTCCCATCCATTGCCAGGAAATTCTGACGGGGCCATGCTGTCATTTCTGGAAGACGCTTATCTTTCCATTGCATCACTATTTCTTGTTTTGCCACCAGAAGCATATGCCTAATATACGGCCAATCACCGCCCCTCAGCCTTTTCCAATTTTTAGGACGAAGACCAAGAATAGTCATATCCATTGAGATAGGTAAGCCCACTTCCCTTTTCATGTGACTATGTACTTCCTTCCAAAATACAATCAATCTGGACAGGGCCACCATATATGCATTTGAGTCCCCTACGTCTGCCATCACATCCACCACTATCTATTGCTATCTGGGTACAAATGCTGCAGTTTATGGGTTCATATACCAATACCGCATTAGTTTGTAGCAAGTCTGTCTACCCTGGGTACCGCTGACCATCTGTTGAACATCCCTTCATAATTTAACCCATTCCACCTGTTTCTCTGTAGCTAAGAAGTTATCCCACCTATGCATGTATTTGCCATCTATGTTAGTGTGGCCTCAAAGCACGTGTTCTATATATAGCTGAGATAAGACCCTTGGTGGACTCATAAGCTAAGCAAAGTTTTTCAAAGAACGTGAGATCACTTGTCACTGCCTCTCTATTATTTGGTTGCATTACCCGGTGTCGGAGCTGGAATTAGCCGAGTTTCTGTCTCCTTCAATATGTACTCTGCTTTACATTCGTTAAATATTTTATCGATTCTTTTTGAAGCGTATCTTTGAGCATGGTACAATCTCCCTCCACAGCTCAAACTGGGATTTATCCAAAGCTGCTGTAAAATCTAAATTATGAAGAAGATGGGTAATTGGGCAGGGAAACTATGCTAATGAGGACCATCTCGTATAGGAACCCCACACCTCCATTAGGGTTGTTATACGTCAGACGTAAGCCACTTTAGACCCAGCATGTCTAGAGAGGCACAACATATCCTAAAGGGATCTGCCCAGAAGATTCCTTTCCATATAAGGTCTATGTTTTTCAGTGTTTCTCAGTGACCATTCAAACTCTATCCTCTACTGGGCTGCTGCATGCTGCTAGCCTTTTAGGGCTAGGATACCCAAATATCCTATCTCCCTGCTGCCCTGCAGGATTTTCCTATTTGCCCTGGGTCTGTTTTTTTGCTATATATATTTAAAACCTGGAGATTGCAATTGGGTAAACTCCTGAGCTGGAAAGATCACAGGGTTGGCTTCATCTACTTAACGAAGGCAAGGAAGAATGATAATTTTCAATACCACTATGCATCGCATCCATGAGATGAAGAGAGGTCCCCAACTTGTCAGATCTGCTTTTATGTCTCTAATCAAAGGCAAGTCATTTGACGTATAGACATCCTCCAGTGATTGAGTCAGATACATTTCCAGATACTTAATCGATTTCTTGGCCCATTTAAAGTGTGAAATCAGTTATTTCCTCTTGTGTACCTTGCTCCAGTTGAATGCACAGGACCTCTCAGTTGGGGAAATAAATATTAAAGCCAGAGGTTTGTTCATAAATATGCAGTAGAGGCAATACCCCCAGTGAAACAATTACTGAACCAAACCGATTCCACGAATCGCAGTAAAAATCTAATGAAATGCCTGATGAAGCAGTATCTACGCAGAGTGTCACTAATCAACCTTAGCATTGAATTAAAGAAAAGCATTATCTGGGCTAAACATGACAGATTTGAGACAAAGAGGGTCAGTTCCATCTCTGAACATTGTGCTGTCACAAATAAGACTTATTTTCAATACCTTACAACTAAACAGCATCTGGCCAAGAAATCACAAATTAGCTCTGTGATGTGTGCCTCACTTCGGCTACTGCTCAGAACCTTTGCCTGAGACTGTGACATCTCCTAGTCTGAGGGGCTATCTTTCACTCTTTTCTGGTTCAGGTCCTCTTACTCGGATCTCCTGAAACTGCATCATCGGGTCTAAGGACCACTGACTAAAATGTCCAATCATGTGGGTTTGGCTATAGTACACTCTTAGGCCAAGTAACCTCTTTGCAACCTTTATCATATGACATTGGTCTGAGCATTCCCTTTGACTCCTCGAATCTATTTATTAAATTTCCCTTGTTAAATTTGTGCATTAAAACGGCTTCTTCTTGCCGTACTCATGGGCGGAACCTCATCAAGAATTTCTAAAAGGGCTTGTGCTGTGAAGATTGTCATGGCGAATGTGTCTTGATTTGCATGTTAGAGGGTTTACTCTTACATCGAATACTACCTTCTGTAAATAGATAGGTGATCCTTCCGTTTGGACAGCTCTTGACAAGTACCCAGCCTTTAATAGGGGCCTTGTCCACTTTCAGCCCTCAGCCTTCTTCACTCAGCTAGCTCCTGCCAACTGGGTTCTGAATTCTACATCATGCAGGGTGGACTTCTGGCATTCTCCCTTGGAAAAGGTTTCCAGAGCAGGAGACTCAAAGTGCTTCATTGCTATAAATCTATAAGGTGAAAACGGAGTAGGATGTGTTTTGGAGAGGGTATTCGGTTTTGAACCCACATTTTATAATGCTTGGGGGCTCATGTTCAGGTGGCCGGGTGACACAGCTGTGTGCCTTTAGGTGTGATACTTCGCCTTACCCACCTAGAAGATTTTTTGTCTTCAGACTATATGCTCAAAGCAGATTGTTAGCATGATTCCATCATTTCTTCTGGTTCCAATGCTGGCAGATGTGTAGAGTACTTTAATCCATTTGTGTGAACCTTTTCCCCCAAATGAGTATGGGCAGTGATTCTTAGTCTCAAGCCCCTCAAACATTCCCATGTTAAGGGGTGATGTTGAAACGTTGGGAGACTGCTTTTCTGCCAACTAATCGACCAATGGTATCTCCAGGAGACTTCTCAGCGTCCGCACCTGACGGTGCCCGTGTGTCTCCTCTGTTACTACAGGGTTCGCATCATCGGAGCTCCTCTTATGCAGCGCTATTGATGGCGGCTGCTCCTCCAGTGTTGCAACTCAGAAGAGCCCAGTCATTGGTGTCCTTTATCTGCGCACGTATTCCACAGATTTTTGATTGGATTGTTGCCATTACTCGCCAATCTAGCGCTTGTCAATTTAGCCCTTCCGCCACTTTGCTCAATGGCCTCTACTGGCCGCAATATAGTCCCACGTACAAACAGAATAAAATGAAATGAGCTTGTAGGAGTTTTCTGGAAAGATGGTGAGACATCCTGTAAGCACCATATTCTAATGTATGGGACATAGATGAGGTGCATTTTCTCGTGCCACCAACGGTGAGTTTGAAAAGGCCTATTTCTTGCACACTCATCAATTTTACATGAGGAGTTTTTATCACTTTTCTTTTTATTTATTGAGGAAATCTATGTATTCTATGCCCAAAGAGAAATGCACTTTCCTCCTCACCTCTTCCTCTTCAGGAGGTGGCCCCTCCTCTCCCACCTCACTTTACCCACCCTCACGGTATGCTCATGCTGCAGCCTACCTGTTCTCTCTCTTGCCCTGGACTCTTGTTTCCCGGCGCATTGACCCAAGCCTTAACATCCTCCATTCTTGACTATCTCGCCTTGATCAGTGCTCAAAAAAGGCCCTGCTGTCCACCACTTCCTGTTTGAAACAAGTGTAGTTATATATTGTAGTTGCACTTCAATAGCACTTTATACTTCTAATGAGCTGCAAGATTCACTTTGCAGACTGGTCATACACCGCATTGAAGAGTGTATATTATTATGGCAGGACGCAAGAGTTTCAGTGAACGCGATGACCAGAGATTTACTCCGATTGTGATATGTCTTCCTGTGCATCGCTGTATAATGGAGCGAAAATGTGTTTGGCTAAAATTAATATAGCTGGCCATATTCGAAATGTTTAGTTGTGTGTGGACGGCAGAGGTTGTTCTTGTCAACTCATTGCACATGTGTAATACACCTTTGCACAGAGTAGTGGTAGTGTGAAGGCTAGTGATGGAGTTTTGGATATGTTTGTGCTGTCCATTAGAGACCGTACGTCCTTTGCTGTGCTAAAGCAGAATATTTATGTAGTCCCCAATTGTATTTTAAGAGCAGTTTTTGCATAGACTGTTTTTTTTTTTTTTTTTTTTTCTGGCTTATTGGGAGTTCTACTGAATCTCTGCTATCTGGCTATTCGCCTTCAGGCTTATAAGGTACTATGGCTCTGGTGTCATCCCAATGAGGGCTTCCCATTTTTTTTAACTGAGAGTATGGAAGGATTTACCTACTGGGGTTACTACGAGAGTAACCGTTCTTATTTCTCGTAGTATTCATGTTGTTGTGAGTAGGCCCCATTTTGTTTTTTAAACACGCTCCACGTGTGCGGCCACCGCCCCCTTGCCTCTAGTAACTCCCGGTGCTTGCCCGGGTTTTCAGGTCTGTTCTTTTCCAGGGCGCGCAGACGCTCGTCATCTCGCTGAATATCCTGAAGGAGAACCTTCCTAACACCAGCCAGTTCAGATATGCACCACCCTCTAAGCATTGCTTTACAGGCGTCCCATTCCATATTCGTGGACGTAGCTGTACCCTCGTTAGTCTGGAAATATTCAGTGATAGCTGTTCCAATGGTGGTACGGAAAACCTTGTCATCGAAGGCCTCCGGACGCAAGCGCCAGGTGGGGATTGTGGAGCGTGCACGCGTCCATTGCAACCGTGCCAGGACAGGATTGTGGTCGGAGAGCGTCCTAGTGAGGTGTTCGCTGCAGCTAATCCCCTCATGGACATCGTGTGAACACAGAATGGCATCTAGGCGGACATGTAATTCATGAAGGGCTGAGAAGGAGTAATCCCGGGCTAAAGGGTATCAATCCCCATTTCTGTTGCCAGTTACTGCAAAATTCTGCCAGCTTGTGTGCAGGTGCATTAGGGAGTGGGGGGTGGGAGCGGTCTAGGGTAACATCAGTGGTGCAATTGAAGTTGCCCCCCAGTAACAGCGTCCCTGTGAGGGTGGTCGCCAACCTCCGTGATAGTAAGGAGAAGAAGGCCGGCTGGTCCACGTTAGGCGCATATATGCTGCCCAGAGTAATGTCTCTACCGTCTAGTTTCCCCGTCACTACCACAAATCTGCTTTCTGCGTCAATCACCTGTGTTGAACATTGGAATGGGACACCTGCCCGTATCCATATCAATACCCCTCTCGCAAAAGCAGAGTATGTAGTATAGTAAACCTGACCCCTCCAGCGGCGCTGCAGCGCCTTCCCTTCTCGTGCCAGGAGGTGAGTTTCTTGGAGGAATGCGATCTGAATGCCTCTGCGAATCAGACGGGAGTGTATTTTGTGGCGCCTGATCATGGAGTGCATACCCCTCACATTCCACGAGAGACCAGCGAAGCCTAATTGGGGTCCCATTGCTGAAACCTACTCGTATAGTCCTTAAGAATCCCCCCCCCCCCACCCGTGACAAGCCTGGATCCCCTTTAAATACCCCAACTAGAAAACCAATCCAAACTCTCCCTCCCCAGGACAGGTCTCCAACGAGGCGTCCCCATCCAAACTGTGATAATACCAACCAGTGTCTAGTGACAAAAGAAGGGGCTGCCTCCCGCTAAGAACCCCACAAGGTACCCCATAGTGCCGCCTCCCAGTTAACTGTTCCAATCGATAAGCCCCAGTTCGGTTGGATGCTACCTAGAGGTCCAATGGGGGGGGAAGCCACCAGTTCTTGGAAGCTGCTCCTAAGGCGCAGGGATGCCAGGCCTCGGGAAGAACTGCATGTCGAGTGGTAGGCCATGCTCCTTACACTAGGACATTGGCCGTTTGGGGCGTAACCACCGGCATGTTCGCTCCCAAGCTGTCGTCGCTGCGGTCTGGTGAGGACTCCGATCCGCTAGCGCGATGTTCGCTCCCGCCTGGAGAGGACCCAGGGCTGGCCTGGCTGTGCAACACCACTGCCTGCAACACTTTTCGTCGTTCAAGGCTCAGTTCCCTGGGGGAAGGAGTCTTGGAGCCCGCCCCATGGCCCGAGGACTCTGCTGGTCGATTCATTGAGCTGTGGGCTTCTTGTCAGTCCCAGACTTCTTGTGGAGAATTGAAGAAGCGCGCTCCTGCTGGGTCTGCCACCCTAAGTCGAGCGGGAAATAGCATTGCATAGGACAGGTTCAGTTTGCGCAGTTTAGCCTTGACAGCAGCGAATGAGGCCCTGCTTCGTTGAACTTCTCTTGTAATGTCTGGAAAGATCATGACGGTATTATCGATGCAGAGGGTCCGTTTTTGGTGAGAACAGTGTAAGATGTGGTCTCTATCTTGGAAGTGTAATAGTCTCGACACAACCGGTCTGGGGGGGAGCTCCCGGTTTTGGCGGCCTAGCTGGTACTCTATGGACCCGCTCCAGGGCAGAAAAAGGGGGACAGGCCTGTTGGAGTCACCTCAGCGCCAGTTTTCTAAGTAGCTGGCCATGTCCGTCCCCTCTGTTTTTTCTGGTATCCTGATGATGCGGATGTTCCGCCGTGATCGCCCTTCACTGTCTTCAGCGCGCAGTTCTAAGGTTTTCACCTTAGTTTCCAGGGCAGAAAGAGATCGGTGCATTTCCTGTACTTCGGCCGGCAGGCCGCATAATTCTTTTTCATTGCTTGCCACTCTTTGAGCTTGCGGTGATCATCTTTGAGTAAGCTGAGGTCCGTGCCGATAGCATCTATCTTACCCTCTCATGCCTCACTGTCAGTTAATGTAGGATTCCGGGAGGGCGTCTCTCCATTTGTTTCAGGCGCTTCCTCTTCGTCTTCAGAGTGAGGTTCTGGGACATCTACACTAAGAGCAGTGAAGCCCCACTTCTTTTGTGGTCTCCCCATCTCGAAGTTACTGCATGCAGGTTTGGTGTCTGAGGGAGCTCAGTGTCCCCTGGAAGTAGCGCATCTTATCACTTCCAGTTTCGCTGGGCGGCTTCCCATCCGTCAAGCTCCCTCAGGCCGAAGAGCCCTCGCCACAGGTAATCTCTCCTACCTCTGGTAGTGCGAGCCGAGAAGTCTCACCGAGACAAAACCCCTCCCAGCAGTCCGCAGCTCCCACTAGTATTATCCGATACTTGGACACCGCAGCACTTTGCAGCTACTCCCCTTAGTTTCGTCTCTGAAGTGCGTGTCAGGCCCGTCAGCCAGCACCAGCGTTCTCCTTTGCTGTGGCGCAACTAGTTAATGGCGCAACTAGTTAACTATTCACCACAGGCATGCCCCACAGATAGCCAGCAAGTCGTCCCCCGGGGGTTGGCGCTACATTTGTTATGCAGGCGCTATATTGTGGAGCGCCTTTGCGGATTCGCCAGCACTGGACACCCTCTGCTGTCGACGGGGGTCTGGAATAGGAAGCACACTTTCACCTCAAAAGTCCCTCAGCACTGTTGTGGCCCCACTTCGTAGTATGTGCGCACGCTCTTCTGCAGCGACCGTCCCCGGGCTCCACGTTGTGTTGGGGCCGGTAAAAGTGGGGCACCGGGCTCTGCCGGTGTGTGGTGTGGGCCGGGTGTCTGCCGCTTAGGGCTACAACGACCTCTGTCCTAGAGAGCGCGCCAGGGAAAGGCAAACAGGTATGCTCAGGGGAAGCTTGGTGCCATTTTGGCCGCGGTTCTGCGAGGCCATCCCTGCGGGCTACACCAGGATCTCCAGACTTCACAACACGGCTCCATGTCGCACCGTGGCTGCCCTGGCACGTTGGTCACAAGAGGGGCAACAGTGGGCTCATCACAGGCAGGGCTCCATTCAATTCGGCCTCCATCTCAGGACGCTCTCTGTCTGGCTGCCATTTTATAATTAGGGCCAGGGCAGGGTGGGGGGGTCAGCGCTGCGGGTAAATATATTGTTTTGAAGGCGCTCCAGCCCCTCCTCACTTCCTCAGTAATGCACCGCTATCTGCCAGGTAGCTCAGGTGAGGTCACTCGGTCTGATTCGTCCGTTCTCCCCACTGGTCGGTAACCACGGGAGCAGTCAGACTGCGGCCGCCATCTTTTCGTTGTCTGGGCTGCCTAGATGGTAACCGCCAGTTTACCGCCGCAGGTGGCTGTAATTGCAGTGCAGGGCTCCACCGGGCCCGGCAGTCGTGTCCCAGAGGGCTTCTGTGCTGGTTGCGGCTCCCCCCGCTGTGTCAGGGGGTCAGGATGTTTGAAAAAGGGGAAACGGCGGTCGGAGCTCTTCAGCTCGCGTCTGCCTCCATCGGCTGCTGGCCCGTGAGTAGGCCCCATGTGCCTAACTTTTATTTTTTAAATTGTACTTATTCAAGGTGACAAGTTCTCAGGTCTGTGGTTGACCCTCCTCAGTGCATTATTACATAGTCAAACTTATATTTGTTGCCTTAATTCTGGAGTGGCTTCTGTTGATAAAGGCATACGAGTGGGGCTGTGAGGTACTTAGTTTCGTTTAAACCACACTACGTTAAAAAAAGGCTGGCAGGTGAAGTCTTAAATCAACAATTTGAAACGCTTAAAGGGGTCATACTCTTTCAGGTGAAACGCCAGAAGTACGCAATACCACTATTGGGCTGGTTGTTAGTCAGGGGGATGCTTTGAAGTCCAAGAGTGGCACTTACTCATGCTCGTTGTCAGCAAGGGTCACTAACGTCTAGAGCCCAATGCACTAGAGGCTTTCTTTCAGTGTGAGTGTCTTACACATGAAAATTCAGGAGGAACTGTAATTCACTTAGAAGTCAGAGTAAGTCAGACATATCCAAGAAGACGTTTTTGTAAATTTAGCCCTATGTGACGTGGCGAGATGACAACCGAGGTAAGCATTAAACATAGTGGTAACCTGAACAAGCAAAAGAGCAGCGCCCATGACGTTTGTGCCACGGTCGATTCTCCAGGGTTGGTACTCATGCATGTCCGTGGCAACTGGGCCCACCTACAACGGCGGGGTAACGAAGTCTACTTCAAGGGACATACTTCGTATCTGTGTGGAGGTGATTCAACTGACTGCCAAAGATCATTTCGAAGGATAAATCTAGGCAGTGGTGACGAGGAGTACTAATTAGTAAATAAAGATATACACAGTACTACGAGGTTGCACAGATAGTGGTGGTATGAAAAGCAGATGGTACTGCTCCACCTGCTGTTGGTGTTTGAAGATGCCTCTTTTGTTTCATTGGCTGTGATAAGCGAGCTGCAGCTGGAGTGCGACTGAGCCTGATTTCTCCCATTTTTCTTCCTCATACCTTCTGCAGTGAGGAAAGCGAGAGTGTGCTGACCCTGAAAGGACTGACCCCTACTGGGACCTTGCCCCACGGCGTGCTATCTGGTGGTCGACAGACCCTGGAAAGTGGTGAGTATGCTCTCATCATCGTGTAATAGAAACCTAGATCTTGTATGAAAGTACTGCATTATGTTGGCTGCACAAATGTGTTTTTGTTCTTACTGTTACTATTGCATATACTCAGAGGAGGAATTACAATGATTTTAATTAATCAGGCAATACATTATTTATTTATTCATTCATGGTGAGTATGTAAGGTCAGGCCTGGGTGCATTGTAGTCTATAACCATGTTGTCAACCACACTCTTACAGCTCATTAGGTTCACCCCTCATCAGCAGTACCAGGGGTCAATATAAGTAAGTACATGACTCACCAGAGCAGTATTCTGAATATTTGGGTTTCCCGATAGTTCATGATTCAAATGTGTATTATGGGTGCATTCTGGAGCTTTGGAGAAATATAACGGCTAGAGCTTTATTCCAAAATACAAAGGTATATCTTCCTGATTTGTGTACCAGGATTGCGTTTAGCTGGGTATTGTTGTGGCCATCTCTTGTACCTGCTTTTCACTGGTTAACAAAGAGAAGCAGTGTTGTCTTTGGCTAATATTCGGTGACTTCTCGTGTGACCTGCTCTCACCCGTCACCTCCCTATCGTAGGAAGGCATTTACCTATCAGTGTCTTCTTTGGGATGGCACTATCAGCAATCACCATCACTACAAGTCCCCTCTTCTGAATGAGTCTTACTGGTTTTAGGTGTGCCTTCTTAGAAAGACACTGCTAAATGTTCCTTTTCACCACTTGGAAAACAAAAAAAACCCTCTTCCATCAAGCAAGACCACAACGAACCACTCACCCTGAACACATACTGTATTGACGTCAGATCATCACAGACAGTCCTACATAGTGACTTTAGTAGCGGGAGGACAATGTACTTGCTTTAGTGAGCAAAAGGGGACACAAAGTAATTAATATTGCATATAAGTAATGTAAGCATTATTTAAAAAAGACCAACTTTCTAATTTCGGTCATTACTGGTCTGAAGTATGCCAAGACAGCTCCACTGAGCAGGTCTGCTAACCAAAGAGCCACAGAAAACAACCCATTCAGATGATTCTAAGCCATACCAATGTTTGTTGAAACTGACCATGTAACAGTCCATCATGTGAAACAGCTCACACAAGTCTGGAGCCAAATTATTCCTCCCAGAGTCCAAACGCTGTAACCTATGGTGCTGCAATAATGTGGATTGTGTAGAGCTTATAGCTTAGCTACCTTACAAACTTCTATTTGCACCTTAGCCCGGGAAGTCACTATGCCCTGGTAAAGCGCCCCTAGATAGAGCTCATAGACCACTTCACAGCAGCCGAAGTCGCTAACATGACTAACCTGACCCAGTAGCCTGGCAACACTGTGGAAGGCTTCAGGCCTTTATGTGCAGCACTAACATTTAAAATCTGAGCATCCCATCCCCTCGACTAGCATTCACCTGCACACATCTAGGGCCTGCCACTGCTCCTTTGGCGTAGAGATTTCTGGATATTTATGAAACAGCACAGCATCTTGTTGCAGATTCAACTGAGGTACCACTTTTAGCACCAAAAGCTACCTAAGTTAATATCAACCTGTCCAAGAAGACCCAAATAAAATAAATTTTACAAGATGGGGAACCCAGTTCTCCCAAACTCTGTGCTTAAGTGACTTTCACAAGGAATAAGGTGTTTAACATCATGATACTGAATTAAATGAATGGCCCTGAAATATATAAAGTACCAGCGGTAAATCCCAGTCTTGAATAACCAATCTTCTCTAAAGGTGAAGCAGTAGGAAACACCATATAGAGATCCCCTAGCTCCCCTAAATGCTTTTATTGTATCTCTGTAAACACAGACTACAATACCAGGCCCCATGTGAACCTTCCCTAAAGGATATTAACATTGGATCTCTTTAGTGTTATAGTTATTATTGTCATATAACGCTCTTGTAACACAGTCGGCAATCAGCATCTTGCCAGAATGACTTAGATCAAAGACTTGTTCCCTTGCTCAACGTTACACACCTGATAGGCTGATATCACATTAGTTGGGGAACTCTCATTCCCAGCTGAACATAAGTGTAGGCTTCTAGGTCCACTCTTGCTTCCAGATTACCTTATTGGTGAAAGACGTGCTCATTGGCCAGGCAACTGCTCGATACTAAGCCCTGCCTAGGTCTGCATGTTCAGCTTCAGAGTGTTGTAAAGCCTCATGTGCATGACTTGAGCTGCCAGTAACAGTGCCAGGATTTGATTGTGTCCCCCCATCCTGCAACAAGCTGTCATCCAAGTTCTCCTTTTCTTGGAGGTCACCTTTATGACTTCACTGTTTGTTGCTTTCCCAAGACGTAACTTGGCGGTGCAAGCTTTGCGCTCCAGTGGGGTCCTGGATCTAAACATGTCTGAATCAAGTACCCGACAACACCTTTCCTGAACCACTCCTTCTCAAGACCATGAGCTAGTGCCTTTTTGCACACTGTATGCTCTGCTGAGGCTCTGACCATGGGCTCAAGTGCATCTAAAATGAGCACCAAACCACTATTTATGAGCCATACCCCAGCATGATGGCAATCTGGCATCCAATGCAAGTGCCGCCTGCACACTGAAAATGTATTTGTGGATATACCTAGAGTAAATGCTTGCCTCCACAGGAACCACCAAACTCCTAACATGCAGGGTCTGTGATCCACTCTCATAGGTTTGTTGAGACTCCAACTGTGACTTAAAAAAAACCTTAGTGGGTCCACACCATGCACGGCCTTCCACATTTGTTAACTTGTGCCTGCACCATTTCATGGTAGGAGTACACAAAACTATAGTCAAGCTAATGGTATCCTTTAACAGCCACAGAGACAAAACCATGTTTTCGGTCTGTTTTTCATTTCTTCTGCCTGAGGGGTGGAGCATGGGCTTGCTATTTTGTATTTTCTCACGGTGAACATGTTGCAGTGGTTGCTTCTCTGATTAGGTGTGCTCTCCTCAAGCCAGTAATGACTAACTAGTAAGAGAGCAAGAAGGTAATGCCGTACTATCCTTCCATGTTGGCTCACTCAGCACTTAGAAAGTTCTTGCTCTCCATTCTCTTTTCCATAATCCTCCTGACCTCAAATGTTATCACATACGGATGTGGCTGTTATTACCTAGTTAGGCTGCCTTTGCTTGTATGCTGCCCAGCTCAGAACTTGCTCTAAGACTCCTGTTATAGTAGAATGTGTGTGTCTCATTCACTCTGTTTTCTTCTCCTTGTTTTATGCTGGGTCTGCAGCCACGGTGGAAGCGGTTGAAGCACAAGAAGGTATGAAACATTTCTTACAAGTCTTTTTGTCTTTCATTGCCCTTTAACATGTGCAGCAATATTTAGGTGCCTATTTCATTGGCTTATGTTATGTATGTTAAAGGTTTTTATATAGCACACGTACACCAAGTGGTTTCATAGCGCTGGAAGAGCTGGCATGTGTCCCTGTGATTTGTGATAAGTGAACACTGTAAACTGTAATGCACTCCTTTTCCTGCTCTGCCTCTGGACATACCCACAGAAAGATGTAAATGTGAGTCACAGTAGGGATTCCTTTTGCCACTAGCAGTCGGTACAGTCAGCGAAGACCGATTTATATAGAATCAAATTAATTTCCTAAGAGGCAGACCTTCATTTTTTTTTTAAACATGTCCTCCATTCTATAACTGGAACTTTATGCTGGATACTCCTTCCCACCTTATGAATATCCTACCGGCTCCCGACTGCATCCTGAAAGCTTTTAATCCCCAGCAATGGCCTCAGAGCTAGACTCAAACATTGTATAATTCTGGGCTGATCTCTACATCTCCCTGCACCTAAATGTGTGTAAAAGGTATTTGTGGGTCCCCACTTGATGTATACGATCTTGTAGATAGTCTTTTGACCTCTCACCCTACGTTGCTTCATAGCTAGGTTCCCGCTATATTAATAGCACTACATACATACATAATTACATGCATGCAAGCATACAGTAGCTCTCCAACACTGTCAGATGGCTCCTCATTACTTCAGTCTCTGCTCAGTCTACCCCAGATGTGACTTCAGTCTATATATGGCGCTGAGTGGAGCTCTTCTTTATTCTTTGCCATTTTTAAATTCCTCACCAAATTGTATAATGACTTGGTCACATCTCACATCATAGGAATTTGGTGTTTAAACTTTGTTGACTGTGTCATAAGATGTCATGTGGATCCACCACATCAGTAAGTAGCATCTAGGATCCAATCACTACCCCTCAGACTATGATTATTGCTTTCCCATGAGTCCAAAGGCTATCCGAGAGCGGTTAGCCAAATTATTTTAGGGGATGGTCTGTAAGGGAGCTCCTAGGTGATACCTTTTTTTTTCTTTAGGGAGGTCACAGGCAGGGAGCAATCCTCAAGGTCCTCCAATATAAAAATAAAATAAAAAAAAACATAGGAGGTGGAGGACTTCTTCCTTTATGAAATGATCCCACTCCTGAGACCATTTGGAGAGACGGGCACTGTTCCCCCAACGCTAGTCTCTTGCTATGAGCATATTCCAACTATTACAGAGCCCATTAAGTCATTGTTGATGCTGCCTCCTGAGCTTTTCTTGACAACCTGACCCACCAATTTCAGCAGAAATGATCCCAGCGGTAGAAATCAGGTGTGACTTCGGCAGATTCTTCTGGCTTTGCCTTTCAAACTGATGCAGAGTTGCTTGCTTAGTTTACTTACTTGCCGGCTGTATGCTTGACTGCAATCACGTCGACTTGTAGTCATTGAATTGCTGCCCCTATTTGTCCACCATCCTTTACTGTTTTCACTCCAAACAAGCGGCTACTTTGTATTTACCCCAACTAAGGAAGAGGAGAGATTACTTAGACCATACCAGAGGCATGCTGTATTCTATTACATCAACAGCACAAAACCGGGGGGACAGTCTACTCCTTGTGGTAGTCACTAAAGCCAAGAAAAGTTAAGACCGTAACAAAACAGTGTTACATTGAGCCCCCCTGCATAGAAAGATCTTTAATGTCATGGCTAAAAAATATCCTTCAATAAGCATCCGTGCACACTTCATGAGTACACGCCGGAAGGAGCTCTGTTCATCACAGAGGCAAAGGTCTCGTATTAATACCGGCAAGGATATGGCTGCGGTTATTTTCTTTAACACAACCTGCATCGAGAGGGTGCAATGCACCACAGATTTTCTTTATTCGTGCCTGAATAAACTTGCACTACCACTAAATCCTCTTAAAAGAGACTCCTTGTTGGGAAACATATCCAGGATACATATACTGTGAATAGGAGAGATTATTTCTGGGCACAAGATATGCGCTGTCTTAACTGTGTGTCTAACATTGGACCCTATTGAATCCCATTCGGGACGGAAATACAACCAGAATTAAGGATCTACACATATGGAGTATAGTCCTGAAGAAGTCGCTGCGCACACCCGTAAGGGCGACAAAACACGTGTTGGCTAAGGCTGTTGTGAATAAACTGAAGCGCATGTTCCAGCAAAGACTCTAGCTTTTGTCACACTGTGCTTGATATAATTAATATACTGTTAGCGTGCGCAGGGGACTGTTGCTCTGTTTTACCAGTGGCTAGCCACACGCTGGGGAGGAGGGTGGCTCTCCCTACCCTTATGTACCATAAACCTCACTCAGTACTAGAGTATACTTACCTGTGTATTGCCCAGGAGCGCCAATACCCTATAGAACCACCTACCAAGCAGTTTCACACTTCATGAGGGCTTTGGCAGTAGTGGTTGGCGTTTGATCATTGCATACCATTGTATAAGATTGCTTTCTCACGGCTTAGGTACATAGTGATGAATAATGTTTCATGACTCGGCCCGGAGTGATGGATATTTTGGCAGAGCGTGGTTGACTTACTCAGTCCCACATCCTTGATAGATTGCTTTTGGGATTTGTTCATAAGGAGAGGAATCCTACTGTAGAAGTATCTTCTGGAAGAAAAATATAGTTCTCTTCCAGGGGATCCTCATCAATAGTCATAAGCACAGAATATTCCTGCCCATGTGCGGGGACCCCGGAAATAATAAAAAAGTACATATGAAAAACATGTGTGTGTGTATGTATATGTATATATATGTGTGTGTGTATATATATATATATATATATATATATATATATATATATATATATATATATATATATATATATAAAGCTATATCATTTTTTCTCATACCAATGCAGCCCCCATCTAGGAGGCTAAACAATGTAATAACAGATAAACTGCCTTTGCAAACACATAATATATGTATAATAACACAGGAGGGCAAGTAGAACTTGAACTCTGTTTTTAATGAGTAAACCTCATGAAAGAACTGCAAAAAAAGCAGACATTCGTACCCTACAGGCTACATTGGAAACCAATAGCATAGAAAATGAAAGCATTTTCACACAAAAACTGGCACTGTACCTTTAAGGCAGCCATGACCCCTAGCTTCCCATCATGCCTCAGGGGTGACAGTTAGGTCAGTTGTTCTTTCCGGCTCCTTCAGTCAGGACCCTGGATTCACAGTTCTCCCTTTTTTTACTTTTCTGTCAAAAATTGTCTAATATTTTGAGGATTTTTTACTTTCACTCGATGCCTTTTAGCATTAGAGGGAAGGTTGAACCTTATTTGAATTCCAGAAAAGGTTTATTTCTGTCAGAAATGCCTTCCTAATTTGATCCTTACCCTACCTGTGGCAAAAAGAAGGCTAGATCAGACACACACTCTGTGTGTATACTCTGCCTCCCTGATTCTCACTCTTCTGCCACCTGTTATCACTGCAAGAAGTTGTCGAGAAGAACCATCAAGGACAGGGAGAGAATTCGACTTTATGGCCTCTCTGAAAGAGGTAGGTCTCCAGTGAGGCAGCAGAAAAAGAGAACACAGTCGACGTCGAGAGGCAAGGTCCCAACCTGTTCTCCTTCGGCGTCTGGATCGGCGTTGAAGCAATCGACGGCGAAGCAGTCGTCGTCGAAGACTACGGTGGTGCAGACGCATCACTCTTCTAAGAAATCGAGGACAACGCTCTCAACGTCGACGAAAGTAAAAGGCCCTCCGTTGTTGTCAACCAGGCGGCGATCAACGTCGAGGAGCAAATCTCCAACGATGCTGGCTAGGCGTTCAACGTCGAGACAAATCACTCAGTTGTCGCCACCTCAAAGGTGATCGACGTCGAGGCAGAAGTCTCTGTCGAGGTCAATACAAAGATCTTTGACGTCGAGGTGCAAGACTATGTCACCGACGTTGAGGCAGAAGTCTCCGTCGAGATCGGTGTAGAGATCTTCGACGTCGAGACACAAGACTCCGTCCCTGACGTCGGAGCAGAAGTCTCCGTCGACGTCAGCACACTGCAGGTCGACGTCGAGACACCGGTCTTCAGAGGCGAGGCGCTTGACGTCGAAGCAAGGTACTCTGTTGGCGTCAGGCAGGCGCTTGAAGTCGAGGCACTGGTCGACTGCAAGAGTAAGTCCTCCTTCGAAGTGGAGAAGGTCGACGTCGAGGCAGGCGTCACCGTCGCCGAGATGACGGTCGACATCGAGAAGACAGTCTGTCCAGAGGGGACGTTCAAGATCGACGTCGAGGCATCAGTCCAAAGGGGCCTCACGTCCGGGAATCCTGTCTACATCACCGTCACCAAGAACAGGTTCTCACAGATTTTCAACGGCCAGATCTTCGGAGGTCGTGATCTCGACGTCTAGCAGTCCGGTGTCCATGGAACATCCAGATTCAGCGGACAGGCCTGCACAGATAGAGGGAGATACATCTCCTCCTCCACATTCTCCTGAGAGGCGAGAAGGGCAAAGATCGCCTTCTATCCATCTATCACCGAGATGGAACCGGCTTTTGCATCACTGGGTCTCAACTCCAGTAACGAGGGCACTGCACTACTCAAGCCCCCTCCACAGGTCTCCGTTGGCTCGGCTGGTGTAGGCTGTGGATAGAGATCGGACTCTCATCAAGAGGCAGGGATCGCAGTCGCACTCCTGCACACTCCCATAGAAGGAAGTCCAGATCCAGAAGCAGGAGGAGAAGGCACAGATCTCCAACGCCTTCCTCCTCTTCCACACACAAGTCACAAAGAGACTACTCACCGACTCTTACTGACAGCCCACCGTCGAGGGTCTCTCCGGTGGATGACGTTGGCACTTTCCAGGACGTGCTTTCCAGAGGGGCAACTAAGCTAAACATCCCTATGCCGACTCGGCAGAGCTCGTCCTCTGTTACCTTCGAGACTTTACACCAGAGGGCAGCATCTAGACCACTACTGCCATTCGTGCCGGGCCCACTCCAACCAGTTATGGACATTTTCCTAACGCCGGCGACCCTCAAGACGGTGCCGGCTAGGATTCTGAAGAAATATCGTCCACCGGAGGAGGACCCACTTTTCCTTTGATCTGACCCCCCCCCCCCCCCCCCCCCCCCCACCGGATTCTGTTATAATCGCTGTGGCAAAAAAGCCTCACGCAGTTGCCTCCTCCTCTACTGTTCCACCAGATAAGGAGAGTAAAACACAGGATTCGTGGGGAAGGATGGTCTGCGGCACATCAGCCTCTATGATCAAGGTCTCGAGTGCATCGGCTCTTTTGGGTCACTCCGACAGGTCTTTGTGGGACTCTCTGCAAAGATTTACAGAAGAGCTGCCCAAAGAAGATCGCAAGGATTTTGAAGAGATCTTGCAAGAAGGCAGCTTGGTGGTGAACCAAGTTATCAGCGCAGCAGCAGATGGAGCTACTCTTTCAGCTCATGCCTATGCCCATGGGATATGCGCTAGGAGAGCCTCCTGGCTTCGTCTCACGGCACTTAAACCAGAAGCACAGTCTCTGAGCCTCAATCTTCCCTTCTCCGGCTCATCTTTATTCGGTACACACACAGATGAGGAAATGTCCCGGATGAAGACTGAGCTAGACACACTAAAGGCCGTGGGTCTAGAAAAGAAGAAAGGGTTCCGAAGACGCTTAAGACCTTACAATCGGCAATCCTCCCAACAGAGGGTTCAAACCCCTCATTGGCAGAAAAATCAGGATCGGCAGGGCCAGCAAAGGTCGCAATACCAAGGCCGGCGTTCCGTCAGTCTAACACCTCCGCTAAGGCGCAGACCAAACAATGAGTGCCCACTGCCCCCATCGTCGTTCACCACTCCAGTGGGAGGAAGTATTGCAAATCATCTCGGAGAGTGGGGAGCTATCACAAATGACCAGTAGGTGTTAGCTGTGCTGCAGAATGGGTACTCTCTACGTTTGGGACACCATCCCCCCTCAATCCCTCTGGTTCCATCATCGTGCCACCAGGTGAAGCTATTGCAAAGCGAAGTTGCCAACCTTCTGCGAAAATCAGCCATCGAGAAGGTGACAATATCTCAAAGAGTTGGTACAAACACAATGGGGTGACCCTGTGTCCCTCAGAACCTGGGTATATATCAGAGAAGCTACAGTGGTTCTGTTGGGTAGAAGAATGATTTCTTCACAAAGACATAAACGTATATTTTCCCAGGGACTGCCACTAGAGGTGGAAGTAATAGTAGGATTGCGCACCATCCACCCGGGGAGCATAAATCACATTTTGCTTTGCCAAGGCTGATTCAAAAAGACTCCGTTCAAAATTCAAATATACAACTTTTTGCAGGACATTGTTGGTCCCTGAATTTCATCATGCAACCACCAGCCTCGAACTGAAGAGATCACCTTGAGGGAATTAACCCCTCCGTGTGGGCTGTCTACAACACCTTAGCCTTGAAGAAGACCCGCCATGACATCAATGAATTAGGCTGTTGTCCGGGTTGAAACGTCGGCGTTGCACATTGTCTCAGCCACAATAAGTCTCTTGGTTAAGAATAATGAGCAGGCTTGCCATATACCGGAGACATTGATTTATTTTGTTCTGACCTTTTCCTCATTTGTAAATCCAGTTTGATCATTTGTAAATATTTTACGCTTGCACCTGTATATATTGCGTTCACATCACCACAGTCACTGAGCACTCACTTCACTGCACTATATGTCACTATCTGTCTTGACAGCCTTATAAGTTAAAATAAATATTCTGATTGCATTTTTCAGAAAAAAGTGAATCTGACACTCTATAAATTGAATTTTTTTCACAACTTTTTGTTCCTGGTTTGTGTTCGGTCGGTATCTAAGTTAAATGGTACCCTTGAAAATATATGTTTTTGTCTTTGTGAAGAAATCATTCTTCTACCCCACCGAACCGCTGTAGCTTCTCCAATATCTCAATGAGCTCGAGGGGTCTACTCAAGATACCTTGTGGTAAAGAAGAAGGGTTGAAAAGCAGAATACAGACCCATTCTGGATCTGCGAACACTCAACAAATCAATCAAAAAGGAGAAGTTTCGCATGTTGGCTCTCCATCAAATATATCCACATCTCAGGCAGGGAGATTGGATGTGTTCGCTGAATCTGCAAGATGCCTACTTTCATGTTCCAATCAGTCAACATCACAGGCAATATGAGATTCCTGGTGGGATCTTCACACTACCAGTTCAAAGTGCTACCCTTCGGGTTGAAGTCAGCTCCCCGAGTGTTCACGAAGTGTATGGCAGTGGTGGCAGCCGCATTACGTTGCAGAGGTATCTTCATGTACCCTTAGCTGGACGACTGGCTTTTGAAGGGTCCCTCCCTCCACAGCCTGAGGAGTCACTTCCTACAATGCCTAGAGCTTTGTCACCGGCTAGGCCTTCATGTGAACTTTGACAAATCAACTCCACAACCCACACAGAGAATACATTATCTGGGAGCTCTGGTAGACTCCGAGGTAGGAATGTGTTTCCTTCGGAGGAGAGACAGTTTTCCATCACACTGAAAGGCAGACTAATTCTGGACAACAGAATGCCGTCAGTTCGTCAGATTGTCTCCCTGTTAGGGTCGATGGCATCCTGCATTTTCCTGATCCCCCAATGCCAGGCTGTGAATGTGTCCTCTGCAGCAGGGTCTGGGGGAAAAGTGGGTCAGTAAACAGCTCGCTGGGACTACAAAATAGATCTCTCAAACGCAGCAAGAGCAGCCATCCCATGGTAGATGAAGGAGCATATGCAAGTAGGGATACCTTTTCATCAGGCACCTCCCTCTCAGACACTGATCACAGACGCCTCCCTCCAAGGTTGGGAAGCCCACACGGGGTCTCTCCAGACGCAAGGACAATGGTCATCAAAAGAACACTCATATCACATAAACATGTTGGAGCGGAGATCCGTTCACCTGACCCTCAAGGCTTTCCTCCCTTCGATTCAGGCAAACTAAATTCTAGTACAGACGGTCAATACCATCACCATGTACTACCTGAACAAACAGGGAGGAACCCGCTCACGCACATTGTCTCTGGAAGCTCAAGCTCTCTGGCATTGGCTCCTGGCACAGAACCTATCAATCACAGCGGTACAACTGCTGGGAGAACAGAACGCAGAAGCGGATGCTCTCAGTCGACACTTTGAAGAAAGACAAGACTGGGTACTCAACGATGAGGCAGTCGAAGACATTTTCCAGGCTTGGGGTCGTCCCAGTATCGACCTCTTCGCAGGCGACGAAAATACAGAATGCCGACACTTCGCCTCAAGGTTCTACCGGCCAGGGTCGAAGGGGAATACCCTTTTGATAGACTAGTTAGGGGCGTTTGTGTATGCCTTTCCACCCCTTCCTCTCATCCTGAAGGTGGTGACCAAGCTCTCTCATTCGCACATGAGGATGATCCTGATTACCCCGGACTAGCCGAGACAATGGTGGTACCCTGACCTTCTGCACCTGTCAGAATGCCCGCACAGGAGACTGCCGTGCAGGCTGGACCTGCTGTCCAAGATGAACGGGAGGATTCATCACCCCAACCTTCCCTCACTGAACTTCGCAGCATGGCTCCTAAGGTCCTCTAGTATGGCCATTTAGGACTGCCACAAGACTGCATGTTCATCTTAAAAGAAGCGAGGAGGCCGTCCACTAGCCACTCATATGCGTGCAAATGAAACGTTTTTATATGTGGTTCGTACAAAACAATTGTAACCCAACCAAGGGGCAGGAGGAAGTCATTTTACCATACCTGCTTTACCTAGCTAGAGCAGGTTTGAAGTTTCCTTACATTAAGGTGCACTTAGCAGCCATCATTGCAAATAGGCGCTCGCCTTCTCAGCCTTCTTTCTTTCAGTTGCAGGTTGTGAAAGACTTCTTACAAGGTCTTAAAAAGGTCTACCCTCCGGTCCGACCTCCCTCACCGCCCTGGGAGCTGAACCTGGTGCTATCAAAGTTGATGGGTCCACCTTTTGAACCTATCCACAAAGCAACCTTGCAACACCTCATGTGGAAGGTGGCTTTCCTGGTAGCGATCACCTCCGCTCGCAGAGTGAGCGAAATACAAGCCCTTTGCTCAAAGGAACCTTACACTGTCTTTCATCTCAATAGGGTGGTATTGAGGACTCATCCCTCCCTCCTTCCTTCCGAACGTGGTGTCAGAATTCCATGTGAATCAGACCATCTCTCTACCGACCTTTTTCCCTAATCCCTCCACTCCAGCTGAGAGGGCTTTACACTTGCTTGACCTAAAGAGTTTTAAAATTCTATCTAGATAGGTCCAAGTCCGTGAGAACATCTGATGAACTATTTGTTAACTATGGGTCTATCAGAACAGGTTTTCCAGCTTCAACGCGGTCCATCTCCAGATGGATAGTTTCATGCATCAAGTTAGCTTATCAATTAGTGCAAAAGCCCCTTGGGCCTACTCCCAAGGCGCATTCCATGAGAGGAAAAGCGGCTATGACTGCTTTCCTTCATAACGTGCCTATCTCTGAGATCTGTAAGGCGGCAACTTGAAGGTCCGTCCATACATTTACAAGGCACTATTGTCTAGATTCAGACACCAGAGCAGACATCCAAGTAGGCCAGTCCTCCTTGAGGAATCTGTTCAACAGCTGATTGCGGCTGTTGTTGTATGTTGGGTCATTCAGTCTCATTTGCCTGCAGGTGGAAGATGGGCTTGCTATTTTCTATTCAGTGCTTATGACTATTGATGAGGATCCCCTGGAAGAGAAGGATAAGTTACTTACCTGTAATCCTAGATCTCTTCCAGGGGTATCCTCATCAAAGTCATAAGCCACCCACCCGCCTCCCAGGCAAATGAGAATACTTCATTATTAAATGATATCTTTGTGCCCTTATCTTCAGGGTTACGCAAAGAACAACTGACCTAACTGTCACCCCCGATTCATGATGGGAAGCTAGGGGTCTTGGCTGCCTTAAAGGCACTGCCAATTTTTGTGTGAAAATGCTTTCATTTTCTATGCTATTGATTCACAAAAGCAGCCTCCAGGCTAACTATGTCTGCTTTTTTTTTGCAGTTGTTTCATGAGGTTTACTCATTAAAAACCGAGTGCAAGTGCTACTTGTCCTCCTGTGTTATTATACATATAATATGTGTTTGCAAAGGCAGTTTATCTGTTATTACATTGTTTAGCCTCTTAGATGGGTGCTGCATTGGTATGAGAAACGAATGATCTATATACCTATATCTATATCTCCACAACTGCCCACTCCGGAAAGAAGAGGTAGAGGCCACTCAGGGGAGACGTCGGAAGATCTTTATTGAATACAGCGTGTGCATAATGCATTTCAGCCTTACGGCCTTCCTCAGATGCCGCCATATGCATATGAGACAGAATAGCAATGTAACTGCCTCCTCGTCAATGACGATCTGCACCTCGCAGCGGTCCCAAACTAGGCATGCACTCAGAGGCGGGCCGGAGTCCTATCAATACCTTGATACTTGAAGAAGCTGCAAGCAGCGAGGAGCCAGTGATTCTCCGGCCTCTTGACGGAACGGGGCCTCCAAAAGCGCCTCTGGCAAGCGCGAACACATCCACAACTGCCCACTCCGGAAAGAAGAGGTAGAGGCCACTCAGGGGAGACGTCGGAAGATCTTTATTAAATACAGCGTGTGCATAATGCATTTCAGCCTTACGGCCTTCCTCAGATTCCGCCATATGCAAAGCATAGCTCCACCCCCACCTTTGAATGTCCGGAAATCCGCTGACCCATGGCCATGTGATATCAATATATATATATATATATATAGCCCCAGATTGGCTCCGTGTTGTCGACCCTTGGCGCGTCTGTTTTCCGGTGCGGAACCTCGGCAGAGCCACGCCGATACAAATTCAACATATACTTCCCAAGGAAATAATTGGCATGCACTCCCAATCTCTGGAATCAATATCCTCAATATTCTTTATTCAGCTTACAGCATTACAATCCTTCGAGAGACAAACCAACGCGTTTCGCTATCCGCCGATAGCTTGGTCACGGTCAATATGCCTAATTCAAATCCGCCAATAAAAACAGTGTGATGCTCAATCACATGACCCATGATGTCAATCATCCAGCTTAACCTGTTCGCAAAGACCTCTGGTCTTGGTAGTTTTTGGTATTCCTGCTACCCTTTTGACTGTGATTTGGTGTTGCATTTATGTTGATTATTCATAAACATAAACCCAATTGCTGATACACATAATATCTATATGGACATATTTAACAAAGGAGAGTCTTCCCAAAATTTTACGACAGCTGAAAACAGCGAGTTACCACATCGAGAGTCACTCTCTCGAAGGACATATGTGCTTTTGGTTTTCTGGGGAACATAAATGCAACACCAAATCACAGTCAAAAGGGTAGCAGGAATACCAAAAACTACCAAGACCAGAGGTCTTTGCGAACAGGTTAAGCTGGATGATTGACATCATGGGTCATGTGATTGAGCATCACACTGTTTTTATTGGCGGATTTGAATTAGGCATATTGACCGTGACCAAGCTATCGGCGGATAGCGAAACGCGTTGGTTTGTCTCTCGAAGGATTGTAATGCTGTAAGCTGAATAAAGAATATTGAGGATATTGATTCCAGAGATTGGGAGTGCGTGCCAATTATTTCCTTGGGAAGTATATGTTGAATATATATATATATATATATATATATATAATGTTTTTCTTATATAATTTGTATTATTTCCGGGGTCCCCACTCATGGCCAGGAATATTCAGTGCTTATGACTGTGATGAGGATACCCCTGGAAGAGAACTAGGATTACAGGTTAGTACTTATCCTTACCCATGTTAATAACAATTCTGGTGGATATAATATATGTATTTCTGTTGATTCCTCGCTGCCCTCCCTCCTCCCCTGATAAGTTAGTGCAGTTATTTATAAGATCTCAAGGTACGCAAAAATGCTTCTGCTGCTGTTGTCGCTGTTGCTCAATTCCTCCCTACACATCTTGATAGAGTGCTGATAAAATACAAGAAACTGATGCTAGCATACCAGTTAGTGCCGTAAAGCCTGATATCACAAAAGGGAGGTAGCTAGACCACCATTGAAGGTGTGTGGTGCCACCTGTTGGTTCTCGAGTGCTTTTGCTGGGGAATACGTTTTCCTGACAGTCTGGTGCCTGGAGGACATTCATAGGGTGAGTAATCTGAAAAGGGTATGGTATACTCCAGGAATATTGTTATTGAAGGCAAGTAATTTTTTCATTGTGTTATATTTAAACAAGCTTGGCTTCCTCTTCAGTGCATGTCATTGAAGATCAGCTAAGCTGTTCTTCTTGCCTGTTGGCCTCCGTTACTTACCTAGCCCTGCTGATCTCATGGCTTATTTCCAAGTCAGAGAAGATGCTGGTACCAGAAGAGACACCTCACTTCATGACCGGATTCTAACTTGCACTCGGATGAGAGGAAAAAGGGGACTGGGCACCACAGGTTTCTGCAAAATATCTCTGTAGTGATGAGAGAATCACTACTGTTCCTTGGCCCCTAATGCCTGCAGAGGGTTGCTCTGTGCCCATGCCCCTGTGACCAGAAGTTAGGGGGAAAGCAACAAGTGTTTGCTTCCTCTAGTCCCAGGTGAACTAATCTCTATTGATAAAGGCATAAAGGTAATGCAGTAGAAGTGGATACTACTCTCGCAGGGGTCAAGTGGTCTCCCTAAGCTTAATGCCCCAAAAAGCTCAAAAGATGCCATGCAAGATCCTTTTTTTTAGGCTCAAGTCTAATTACCTTAAATTTACCAGTATCAGTACAATACTACTATTCTACCAGCAATTGATGTGGCTACCGCACAAGTTCTAAAATAGTTCAAGTCCTTTGCTGAGATGCATGATGCTTGCCATGAAGTAAAGAACAATGATTCCTATACACACACGAGGCCCACCCTTGGACAGAGTTTTTACAATTTACCACAAAAAGCGTAAGCGGGAGGTCTGTAGATCCCATAAGGCATCTCTTTTGTACACTTAGGTTTGTTTCTTGCTCACTTGCACCTTGCTCACTTGCACCTGAGGTTAAGTTCTTACCCTAGCTGCAGAGTCACTATAACACATTTAAGTTTTCAGGAACTTCTTTTAATCTGGGTTTTTTGATCTTGTTTAATAAATGACATGTCTTCCTGAGAAAACATTTGTCTCTCCCCAGAGCCATTTGAAAAAAACAAATCTCCAGCTCGTTACTCAGCAGGTGATTTGGTCTGACCTGATTATTCTTCTCTTACAATTTGACAGGGCAAGCCTTAGGTTTTTAGTATGTATCAGATTACTCAGTCCATTAGACCTACTTTGTCCCTCAACTTGGAAACCTTTATTATTTCTACAAAAAGTTTGCAACATCGCCAATATTCAATATAAGAAAACTGTACTTCGGATACAGAAACTCCAGGTAACAGCATTGTTGTGGGAATTAAAGACTTGGTTATTAAGTTAATGTGCTCCAATCTTCATTTAGAAATTATTTTCCACCGAATCATGGACCATATGCAGCCACCTCAACCAGATTCTTGTTGTTAATCTACTTTCTGAAGTAACTCCTAGGCCATACAAAGCATGGTTCTATTTGCAAATAAGAAAAGGGTGAATACTAATACTATACAAAGATGAAGGATCTGATCAGCCTTACCCTACCTACAATTTGAGACTGTGGTGCAAATGTCTATACAGGCTTTACGGTGCCTCAAAGTCTGCTGCTACTGCAATTTTTTCTAGGCTTCAAACATCTGCTTCTCAAACATTCCATGTTAGGCTAGGAAGCTTATTTCATGGAGCTGTCTTAATCCATCTTGATCATGCCTCATTTCGAAACAACGGTCTCTTCAATACCTCACAAAGAACCTAAGGTGAGGGAGATTCAATCTAGGAAAGCCTACTCAAATGCTAACCTCTCCCTTGGGCAAATGAGTGCCTCTATTTTCAGATGGACACTTATAACCACAGATTCCTCACTTTGTAAATACAGAGTGGTCTTGTACGGCAATAGATGGTGCCCTGTGAGTCCGCATTGACACCACTCTGCTCTCGAATTGATGAACAGAGCTCTATACAAGCACCACCAATGCACGCTAATGTCAGTCCTTTTCTTTCCACACCTTCAGACACAGATCTATAGTTCCTCTCTTCTTTTTCTTCACCATGTGAAGTGATTTATTTCCTTCAACATTTTGCTGTGTACAATGGAAAGTGTCACTACCCCCCAACATGACTACCAAGTTTTAGTCTTCGCAAACAGGTGTCTGTGACAGATCCCCATGAGGTGTTAGTCTGGTGTTTGGGTTCGGTGCACAACTCCAAGGTCAGCGACGACTGTGTCCAGATGAATCCATAAGTTGTCTGAGAACACAAAACTCTATTCCGCAAAGCATCACAAGTTTCCTTGCAAGTCTTGATTCAGGTCAAAGTTGAGAGAGTGGTCCTTCTTCTGTAGTCATTCCTGCGGTAGATCATGTTTATCATTGAAGTCCTTGAGTAAGAAAAAACATAAGAAGTCCAAGTATAACTCAGCCCCTTCTTGTCACAGTTCTTCTCCAGAGAAGGTGCAAGGGCATCACTGTGCCTCCAGGTTGCACTTATGTTCTATTGATGAGCCGATTCCGACCTTAATCCTGATGCCCCACAAGTTCCCAGGTATGTCACCGATGTCGTAGCAGGTTGATGTCATGCTGTGCGTATTTGGCACTCTTTCCAGCTCCTTCTGTTGTGTCTTTGGGCCCCAAGAAGCTGCGGGCTCCAGTCTGGTTATCACTTGAGGGTTCACCTTCTGCACCTAATAAACCGGCTTCAAGTTCCACACTGGTGACCTCAGGTTTGGAGCTGAACTCTGCTCAGCCCCCACAGACCTGGGCGTTGATGCCCACGGCCCAGGAAGAGAAGCTTCAACCCATTATGAACTCTGAGCCAAATTCATCTTGACAGAAGCCACGCCTGGATCCCAATGCATAGCAGCCAATTCTCAATCCTTCAAACTCTGATACTATCACTGTACCACGTGGTCACACACAGACAATACACAAAACGTTTCTCTGGGATCAGAGGCAGTCATACAGAGGCAACAATAGAAGGGATGGAGAAGAGTCCCCCTCCCCTTTATGATGAGGGCAATTGGTACATGGATCTACAGGACTCCAGTGAGTTGGATACCTCGTTTGATACTGGGTTGCTTTACCTCCCAGACCAGCTACGGAAGAAAGTATGTCTTTTGCCACTATGATCAGGAGGGCTACTGAAGCTCTTGATCGCCACCTCTCCACTATGAACGTGAAAGAAAATGTCCTTATAGAGGTCCTTCAGCATGTGCAGGCACCAAGTGAACCTCTTCTGCTCTTCAATGAGGCCCTCATGTACACTTTATTGGGCACTTGTTCTGGACCACCAGTCAATTGACAGGTTACCACTCATCATAGACTCCAGGCTACCCTCGCTTTTTAACTCGGAATACAACTCTTGGGAGTTTGGTGGTGAAGGCATCCACCAGCAGAGTCAACCTGAACACATTTCCAATGACAACTCTTAACAGAGTCCAAGCATTCAGAAACGTTTTGCAAGAGAATGTTCTCCATGACTGAGCCTTGCCTTGAGGTGGGTCACTGCTATCTGCCTTCTTGGATGCTACACCCAAGCACTGTGAGACATGGTTGGTGAGATCTTAATGGCAGTCCCAGAAGACTTACGTGCTTCCTCAGCCCAAATCATTCATGGTGGCCAGAATGTGGGCAAGTTTGTCATCCACTCCTGCCAGGACACCACATATTGTCTAGGAAGGGCTAGTGGCAAAGCGTGGTGCTCAGACGCCACACATGGATGTGATCCACAGCCTTCTCTGAATGTCTAGGTGTCCTTAATGGACATGCCCTTTCATGGTACTAATCAGTTTATCGAAAAGACAGGAGCTGCCCTGAAGCATTGCAATGAGAGTCGAGCCACAACATGCTCCTTGGGACTTTTAGCACCTGTCCAGCAATCGCCCCCCCCCCTCGCCACCCACCCCGGCAGTTTCATCCTTTTTGGGGATGTGCTAGGGGCCTGGCATATCAAGAGCGTCGCCACACAACAGGCTTCCCAGCCCTTCTGAGGTCGGGCCATGGGCCACCCAGGCAACGACCAGGCCATCAGGAGCAGCATACATCCCAAGCCCCTACCCCTCCAACAGTTACCTCAAACCCTCTTTAGTGTACCCTTAGTGCGACACTGCTATTGGACCTGGCCCATTTTGAAGAGTCTCCCCAGATTTTGGCCTTTTGGTGTTCAACTTATTTTTGTTGGCATCAGGACTTTGTGCACTTTTTCCATGCTAACCAATGGTAAAGTGCTTGTGCTAAAACATAATATAAATGACATACACCTCATAGGCACATTTATTTACTTGTAAGCCCCTAATAGAGTGGTACGACATGTTTTCAGGGCCTCTAAGTTAAACAGTAGTTGTGGGCCTGCGGCACTCATTGCACCACCCACTAAAGTAGCCATTTAAAACATATCTCAGGCCTTCCACTGCAGCTTGTAGTGCAGTAAAATGCCATTCCAGTCTGGCAAAGTACATTTTTTGCCAGGCCTAAACCTTCCTTTTTAAAACCAATAATTCTCCCCTAAGATTAGCCCTAAACAGTACAAAGGACAGGGAGCAGCATTGTATTCAACAACTCAGACATTCATTTATCACTAATTTAAGGCCCATCTCTTCAATTGGATTACATTGGGTTACCTTCTTAGATTTCATACATGATAATTTTTGATTGGGAGCAGGCAATTGTGAATGGCTCTGCTGTTGGGCTTTGTGTATTCTTCCCAGACAGTGAGACAAAAGGAGCACTAGGTGTTGGCAGGATGGGTCATCCTGCCAGGATGCGTGGGGTGAAGCTGTTTCCCTTCCCCACTTACATTTCATAGGACTGCCTTCAGCACACACGTAAAGTGACCCTATACTACTTGGAGCCTTGGCAGGGTAAGAGAAGAACTTTCCAGACCACATGTGGGGGTTGTCAGGATCTCACCCTCACTTCAAAGACTGGCACAAAGTATAATTTCTCAGAGGACTGCCCTACTGCTACCGGAAGACTGACCTGCTTCTTGAGGTCTGCCTTGTTCTCCATAGGACTGCCATGATTGAGGCCTGCCCTGCTCTCTGAGAAGACAGACTAGACCTGCACTCTTCACGCTATGCTAACCTGAGTGACTCCAAAGGTCAGTTGGCTGTCCTCCTGTTTTGAGCTATAGGGACACAACAAGCTCCAGAGGCATCCCCGCAACTGTCCAGCTGACCTGCTGCTGATTGGACCTGCTGCACTTGGATCTGTCTCGACCTCCAGCTGGACCTGCCTGAGCCTGGTGGCCTCTGCTAGAGTGAATCTCAAAGAGGTGCCTCTCCAGGTCCTGGACCCTAAACTGGCATCAGAGTGCACTTCTCTGTGAAGAAAAGAAAAATCCTGAAGTGTTGGCTCTTTGCCACCGGGCCTGTTTGCGCCAAGACACTGCCACCTGCAACAAGCCGATTTTGGTGCTGGGAACCAAGGTTCGAGCCTCGGGGTCGCGTCCACATCCTGTGATTCTGGGCAAATCACTTAATCTGCCCGTGCCTGAATGTGTCCTTGTGTAGTAACCGGTGCTCATGTAAAGTGCTCCAATACCTTCGAGTCGAGTTCGCGCTATATAAATCTGCATTAAAAAAAACTTTTTAAAAAAATAACTGCCAACGGGAAGCGCTACAGCAACAACCATCTACGCAAGATCTGCACTTCAAGCTACAGCATCAACAGCCTGTGGTGACCACCAATGCGAAGCTCTAGTATTGACTGTTAATGACGCCCGATCCTCTCTTCATGCTACTGTGATGACCATCCACGACACCAGGCCTGCTCTTCGCGCTACATCTGCGACCATCCACGATGCTATCTCTGCTCCTCGCAGCCTCCTTCACCAAGAACTGGGTTGTTCGTGCCAGACTTTGAGAAGGTAACTTTATCAGCTTGACTAAGCTGGTTCCTGTGTCTGGCCAGCTCTCCATGGCGGTCGGCTTAAACTTGTGAGTTTCCCCCGGTTGAGCATGACCAGATGACTGTGAGTGGGTCTTTGTGCCTTTAGGCTTTATACATACGTAAAACTTTGAAATGTAACATCCCTGGTTCTACTAATTGGGATGTGTCATTATGGTATCATTTCATTATTAAAATATAATCTATTTTTCTAAATTTGTGTGGGATTTTTCTTGTGTTTCACTTTAATGCTGTTTGTGTGCTACATAAATACTTTACATATTGCCTCTAAGTTAAACTGGACTGCTTTTGTGCCATGCTACCAGAGGGTTAAGCACAGGTTAATTTAGTGACTTTAGTGGTTCACTGTGACAAGCCCCTCTTCTCATGTAAGCTGTTTAAACAATTCTTTAAAGGACTTTTTCATACCCTCTGTTTGAAAAGCCTACCAAGCCATTGAAAGTGAAGACAGTCTTGGTAGCCTAGATGTGACCTCTGTTGGAACTCTGTTGGAGTGCTTCAGCCCGACCTAGAAGTCAACCTTCCTCCAGGCAACCCTCTCAGCAATATGTGTGGGTGAATTAAAGTATTTTGCCATCGAGAGCTATGTCACTGGATAGTGGAGCTGAAAGCCTCATCACTTCATTAGCCAGAGTTTAGGTCATACAGTCAGGTAGTTTAAACACACAAGGTGTAGTGGTAAGGAAATGATAGTTATACCCTGTTTTATTGGTTATAACTGAATTTTCTCAGCTTGATGACTTGAAATAGGCCTAGCAAGTGAACCTATGGAAAACCCCCAATGCTGAAGTACTGTAACTTCTCACTGCTTTTAAATCAGTATTTTTGTATAGATGCTCCATTATGCCATTTACAATGTGCTGGTGTGGCTTCTTCAAACTTTAAAACTACATCAATAGTATCCTGCATGTCACTTTATGGCAGAAATCCTTTCTCCTGACTCGGTAGCCACAACGGGGCAACAACGGATAGAGCGGGGCCTCCTAGTCCTGAGCCAGGTTCCAGGCGAGGTGAGGTCCGTTCCTCGATCATTACGGATGCTCACTGCATCCTTTTGAAGCGGAGGATCTACTGAAGGTTGTATAAAGTGCTACCTTCAGATGGTAGTGAGACAAGCACCTTTTCTTTTTTTCACTATACATTGTGTTTATACACTATTGCAGTAGCGAAAATTTAACAACAAGGGTCCTGAAGAAAGCCGCAGGGAGAAATGGTTCCCACTGGGCTGAAACATGTCGACCTTCTTACATAGCAGTTATTTGTTGAACACTGCTTTTTGCACTGTTGTTTTATTTAGAGTGTGAGATACATATTAAACTAGTAGCGTTTTCTCACAATTCTATTTTAATACACCACCTTAATCTTCCTTTTTTCAGCACTGCACTCCTCTCAATTGTTCTATCGCTTTGCAATTGCTGGTCTCCTCGCTCCAATCCTTTGACGATCTTCGGCCTTTTTTGAGTGAAATCACTCCACATTAGATGCTCTCTATGATCAAGAGAAGCATCTTATCCTGGATTGGATGACCAGATGATAGGATTGATCACTCAGACAATTGATGGGTATCCAAGCTTCGCTCTGAGGCCCGTTTAGATTGCATTTGGATGTCTCTTTCTTCTTTTCTTACTCCCTCTTTTGCTATGTGGGACTAATTAGCCTTCTATCTACACTTCTGCTCATACTGCAGGATTTTGCTAGACCCCCAGTTCCTTTCGTTTGTTTTGCAGAAATGCAGATGAGCCCATTCTGGTTAAACTTAGGGCTCATTCCATTAAAGGTAAGGCAGCCATTGCTGCACTTTCGAGGAACTCTCTACCAGTGAAGTTTGCAGAGTGGAATGTTGGAGATCAGTTCTAACCTTTCCCAAATGTTGATGCCTATATACTTCCTGGCCTGACACCCAGGTAGACCTTGTTTACCTAACTGCTTCCCTGCTGTTCATGTGATGTGCGCTTCTCCTGGCAAGGACAAGCTTGTTTTTTGCAGCCTCCGAGGTCATTTGTGTCAGAATGTGATTTTAATTCAAACAGATATAATGTTATAGTATGCGATGAAAATAAATAATTACAATGAGAAATTGATGTCATGATGGCATGTTTGCTCTTCCATCACGTAGAGATAGCATAATGTTTATTAAGTCAAAGAAAATTCTCTTGTTGGAGTTCTGTTTTACAGGTAAATAACTGTTCCTTCTCACTCATTCTCTTGATACAAGTGCAGTTTAAGGTTTGTAGATAGGCCATTGTTCCGCTAATTCATTTGATCTGAAATCCCTACAATGTCCTTGGTGCTATGCTTCTGATCTCTGATCCCATCAGCAGTTAAATCCTCTCTTTTGCTTTCTGTACCCCAAACAGTTCGAGGATTTTCACCACAGCACAAGATCCGCAGCTTTGAAGAAGCTAGGGGTCTGGACCGCATCAACGAGCGTATGCCACCGCGCCGGAACCCCCTGCACCCTGATGGGCCCATCAATCTGGTCACCAACTCAAACTCTGCCGACAAGAAGTCTCCATGAGGCGATAAGCATCCATCGCACACGTCTGGAGATCCACAACTTCTCCGTCTATTTATTATTAAAAAGGCAAAAACAAAAAAAAATGGACTGGGGTTGCATTTTCGGTCCAGTTTGTATTAAGTCTATTTGCAGGGGTGACCTTTTTGTACATCTTTTAATTTTATTTTGTATATCACGGTCTCTACATATCCACATAGGTAGAGATCTAGATATAAATACATATGTACATTTTTTTATTTACAGTTTGATCTATTTGCTAGTGCATCTGAAGTATTTCATTGTAAGGGTGAGTCAGAGGTGGTGACACGAGGCTTCTGGAAAGCAGCTATCCAGAGCCAGGTTTTGGCTGCCTCAAGGTGATTCATTTCGGCTCTCCTGTTCTTTCAGAAATCAATGTCACGTTTAAAAGAAACAACAGATTTTTATTTCACTGATGAATTTTGATTCCAGTTTGCACTGGAGGATTTTGAATGTAGTTTTACCTTCATCCCCTGCCGCAGATTCCTTGCACTTGTTTGTAGGTGGGTTTATCTGCTCCTCCAGAGACGAAGAGAGGCTCATGTCGGCTGACAAACTAAGACCCACAGGAGCTGTCTGTTCAGATGTTCAGTGCCCCAATTTCGTCCACTTTGCTTCTTTGGAGCTTTGGCGGCAGAGATAGTAACCGCCTGCTTCACTTTTGTAAGCGGGCTTTCTCCAGACTCGTCTAGGACTCCTGCTTTTATCATTCTGTTGAAGTATCCCTTTCCCTCTGCCTTCGACTGTTGATGCCGGGAAGGAGGCAGAAGTTTGTCATATTCCCCAGCGAATGATTTCCTTGTTTAAAAGGCTGGTTGTACTTCTGCACAGTGTTTCTGGCCTCCATTTGAGGTTTTATGTGTCTGCCTGGGGCATTGCACTTATATTGACTGCTGGCTTTGTTTTGCGTTGCCCCTGTGAGATTGCTGAATGTGCAAAGGTCTACACGTCGACTCAGTGTACCTGAGCTGCTGTAGTATACATTTTACTGCAAAAAATTAAGGCACAAAGGAATGTGATGGTCTGACCAGCAGCTATCTGAGTGTTGGGCCTAAATGCACATTGGGCCTGCTGCCTGTTTGGTCAGTAACAGTTTGCTAAGGAGTTGGGCAAGAAGCAGGTCTTCGAGAAGTCGCTCTCAGCTGAACCAGGCTGTGTGAAGAGGGGGGACTCTGCAAATGATGATACTGAGGAATGTGGCAATGTCTGCAGATCTTTGCACTGAAGAAGACTTTGTTTTCATGGCTTGGGACAGTTGTAATCTAGTATGTACATTTGTGAGAGGTAGGAGCACAATCTCCTGATTTTTATGCTAAGGGAATCCTATTTTTTTCATACAGTCCGGGATCACTTGCGATAGATTGTACTGATGGCAAAATATAAAGCCGAATGTTAGGAGGGCTTTAGGGACATAGATTGTTTGGACATGTTACTTCTGTTTTATGGCACCTTTGCTCCGTCTGTGGGGGTGGTGATGATGTTTGTCTGGAAATGAAAGCAAACAATTGTATTCCAGAAGTGTTTAAAAGTGCAGAGAGCCATTGTGTGGGTCATAAACTATCCTAGCTAAAGTTGAAATCTTCCTTTGCAAATAATCGGCTTATGCGATCGGTAGTAACTTTCGACAATCGTTCCAATGAAAGTAATGAAATTGTTCCCAGGAAGATCAGACATTTGTGTATGTCTGAAAAGGCACAACAATACTTAAGGAGCTGGTATGGTCATGCACTCTTGCCTGGCCAGTGCACAAAAGTATTTCCACTCTCGAGATTTACAATGTATTTATCTGGGTGTGGATATATTTTAGTTTTCTCTTTATTTTAGGTTTTTCTCGGTGGAAAGTTTATTTTTTGTTTGTGTTGCAATTATTTTTTTGAGAAGTAAGGCACTTCCAGGTTTTTGGGGAGACAGTGTAGATAGGACTGTTTAAGACTATCTTATTGAAACATGTTTGCTACACCTCGTGTTGCGGTGTTTCACATATTGTTTCGTCTTTACCAATGTGTATTGATTTGAGTGTTTCCTTTTTTCATGGATATCCCTCATTATGCTGGAAAATATGTTTTTATTTCGTTGTCATTGGCTCCATGTGAGAAGGGTAAGCACGTGATGCAGACCAGATCACCAACAAAGGAAATGGACAGGAGTCCAATGCTACCATGGAACATAAACCTACAGGCCAGGGTAATCAATGCAACATGGAACAGTTGGATGGACCTGCACAAACAGAGGGCTTTTATCGAACTGCAATAGTGAATCCAGTTAACAGAGATCATAAGAGAAGGGTTATGCACTAGAAGAGACTACACTAGAAGGGAGTCTGGTGAAAGTAACGAGTCTGGCTGTATATTTCAAAAGGCAAACTGAGGTTTTAGTGTTAACCATAACTCCGTAGCCCTTAAAGGGAGCACAACTGAGTGCACTTAAACAAAAGCGAGCTTGAACCTGAAAGCAATACTAGAGAAAAGACCATGGTGGTTGACAGGAAACCAGAGAGTACCTTTAATGTTTGCTGAATAGTAACAAGAGAAAGGTCAGGGGTCTGTGCCAGACTTACTTTGTCCTATTCGGTCTAAATGCAAGCCAGGAAAACAATGCTTCCTATCATGCATCTTGGATTTCTCACTTCTCAGATGTATCCCGACTTCCAATCGGAATATGTAGGCTTGCCCATTTAAGTGAGCCTCCATCATTCACAGGCCTCTGCTTATTAGAAATGTATTTACCTGATAAAATTCCTTGTCCTCCTTTCCCATGCCAGACCAAAAAATTGCAACAAATCCTAATTCCTTGCTGTGAGCTTGAAAAGACTGAGAACGAAGCCTCCAAGACTGCCTAGTAGTATGTTACAGTCTGCGAGATTAACAAATCTATTTTCCCCAATATTGTGTAAGATAAGGCTCTCTTTGACTCACTAAATGGCCTCCTCTTCTTTGTCTTGTTGGGGCTTCCTTTCGTTCCCTCCGACATACCCTTTCCGTATGCCCATGTTTCAGTATGGTGCCCATTTCTCTGATCCTTTTACATTATATCAACCCTAACCAATGTCCAGCACACAGATACCTTATTAGGTGTGATATATACAAGTAATTATATGAACCTCTGAAGACTAGGTGGAGACACTGGGCATTGGTGTGCTACAACGCAGTGGACTGAGGAGGTTGGCCATGCGATGAAACATGTGTCCCCTAAGACGAAGCAAGAGCGACATGGTGTGGAAATCTGTATCTGCATCCCACAAACCTTGGGCTGCGTTTTGCAAACATCCAGCCATTTCTCAGCTTGTTTCTCAACGCTTTCTTCATTTTCGAATTGCAAAGATCCTGAAAAGTGATTTATGTGTTTATTAATTATTTATTAAGCACCACATGATCCTCACAAGGTGCTATAGTGGTGTGAATTTAAATTCGTATGTTGTCATGTAAGGATGCGTGCCAACCATATTTAGAGAAGCAGCATGGCAATTGACCTCTTTTCATCGCCACTTGTTTCGAGGCTTTAACATTTCACAACCAAATTGAGTTTCCTACCATATCACTTCCCAGTTTTAATCAGTTCTGTTTGGAACTGGATTGTGATCATGGTGAACGCGCTAACTGCGGAGAAGGTCAGAGGAACGGAAGGCTTAGTGGGCTCCAATTGTTGTGTTTTTACATTTATTCACTAACTGGGCAGGCCAAAGACTCCTGAAAGTACTGTATACTCTCTTTAGGCAGCATAGTTCCAAACCCAAGGAAGAGATCCAGCCAGATTCAAGGGTGATGAGTTGCAATACAGTTAAGGGTTAAATGAAGGTCCATGCTAAGCATGGAGAGAACTTTGATCCTACACTGTAGCATCCACTTGCAGAGTGGGAGGAAATAAGCAGACCATTTAAAAAATGTGGACAGACCCGGCATTTTTGATGTTGATTTGTTCTCAAGCAGTTTTGGCGGCTGCTTTCTTTTGTGATTTGATACCTTCAGTGGAAGAGTACTAGGCTACACTTTCTACGCAAGTAAAAAACTGTTTCTCCGTATACTTTTTTTGAAACTCTTGGTCCTTGTTGCCCAAGACTAGTATCCTGAGTTAGATGTTTTGTTGAAAAAATATTTTCAGTTTCACTGTGGATTACCACGGATGAAATTAAACCATGGATGACGGAGGCTGGGTGTCTTTGGTGCTGTTCACTTAGTGTTCCAGTATTAGACTATACAGACCTACTGAGATATTTTACTTTTGGGCACAGAAATGAATAGAAACCATTGAGAGGAGTGTCTGTCTCCAGCATGAATCCCATATAGATTCACCTGTTTAGAAAGAACCCATGGCATTCAAGTCTGTCTGACAGCAGGAAGGCTGACTCCTACCAGTTAAATCTATTAAAAATACCAGTGCTTTAATCTGGATTTAGTAATACAGATTAGCTATTTGGTCTTGCTTTTTGGAAGGTTTAAAGCAAGGAGATGAGACGAGGTGAGGTTGTGTGTATTATGTACACTAGCACAGGGATCAGCGAACATTTGCTAGAAGAGCATTCCTATAACTGTTGCACAAAAAAAGATGTGAGGCTCTGTTTGCACCTTTCTGTGGTGTACTTCTGTTATTCTTAGGTGTACATAAAACTCCTTATTTGCAAGCATGGAGCTGTCCTCTCCGTAAGCTCTGCTCTTCAGTGTGTCTGCAGTCGTCCTCATGAGCAGAGACGGAGATCATATGGAAAGTTTATTCTTTCTTGATGACACACAACTGCTCAAAGTGTTTTTCTACGCTCTTATCTTCCTCGTAGGCAGTGCAGGTTCAATCATAATCGGTTGGCGTTCTTCCTCTTCAGTCTTCACATCATCAAGACTAGGCCTAGACGGAGCCTCATTGCACAACAATACACAGCATTTGTTCTTCTAACCACAAATGCAACCACACACGTGTTCTGCATTTCCTACAGGGAGTGTTTAATTTAACTTCACATGGTCTCTCCTTTAAGGAAGTAATTTACTGGGTATTGTGGGAGCTGGAGAGAATGTGGAATGGTAATGCACAGAAGACAGGTCTCTTTCTGAAGGGTCTTGCTGCTCCACTGAAGAGACTTTATAGCAAAGGTGCTTTTGTTTCTTACTAAACTAGTTTTCTTCAGAGAACTTGTAGAAAAAGTTTCATACTCAAACACAGCACCGAGAAAAATCTTTTCCACATATCCCATCACAGGCACCATGGTCCCATCTGCACATGCACACATATTATGTGCTCCATAATGGTTTTTGACTGGAGCAGGTTTCTCAAACTGATGGGGTCACGACTACTTTTTGGTTGGCACAAGGCTGTAATGAATGTGACCGGATGGAGCTAAACTAATCTAATAATAAATAACCATTTTAATAATGTGGAGATGGTGGTGAGAAGGCTGCAAAACGGTTAAACACGGCTTGATATATAAAATAGGAACCACATCTCAAAATTTTGCGAATCTTAGCTGTAGAGGACCTGCCACCCGAGAGATAAGTTGGTGAATAAAAACACTTACAAGAATGTAATGCTGTTCATGCTTTTTGAGGACCACACAATTTCTTACTAGCTTACATGTATTGCCCCGTTCAACACATCTGGAATTCTAGTGACTTTCTTATAGGGTTTCTACGCAGCTTTGTGTTTTTTACTGTCATGACCAGTATATTAATGTCTCAGCTGGTCCAAAATTTAAGAAAATCGCCTAAAGTTGGTATTTTCCCCCTTAACAGTACACATTTAAAAGACTAAATATAAGAAGAATTAAAGTAAACCAAGACCGAAAGGCAGTGTTAAAAATTTGAGAAGACAATTTTATTTAAAGTTCTAATTAAGTATAATGTCTGGCCCTTTACAGAGACATAAAGCGTTAATAAATGGCCAGCTAGGAAAGGTGGCAACCCTAAACTTATTGCAGACTTTGTGGCTGCCATATTCAGGAAAGTCACAGCAGGCATGGGAGGGGGGGGGGGGTGTTGGTGAATGGCAGGTCGATCATCCTCTTACAAGCAATAGTGGAGTGACGTAAACCAACTTAGAGGCACACTTGGTGTTACAATATTGCACTGCTTAATTTCGGCAGACTGCATCCTTTAAGCATGTACCCTGTCCAGTCTAAAATACGACAACCTTGTACTCTGTAAAGTTCAGTCTTTGGAACTGCCTGTTCTTAATAGAATAAATTGTGAACTCTTGAAAATTATCTCTGACTATTAATCTCATGAGGGCTACTTTGGAAATAGATGACGTATTAGAAGCGGGTGGGTCTCATAGAACTCCAGGTACAGGACACATTTTCCAATTTGTTTCGCTGGGAATGGGGTTCAGTGAATGATGTAGGACTAACTTCTGCTTACGAAAGGAATGTTTGGTTCCGTTTCATGGGCAAAATGAGGAAGTGGAGAGGATAAAGAGGAAAAATACCAAGAATCTTATAATCTGGAGGGCCATTGCCCAAAGGGTTCCCGTTGAGCACTAGGTGAGGGTGGATGCCTAATGGGTATTGTATGCCTCTTCTTAATTTTGAAATAATTGCAGAGAGCAAAAATAAGCAATAGTGACGAAATCCAGCTGGAGTGATGATCTGTGTAGTTTAATAGTCTCTCTGCATGATTACATAGCTGTCTCGGTAAGGAATGTCAAATACTTGGCGTGACCTACTGAAAAGGTTCTGGTACAAGAACCCTTTCTTAGTATGCCTGGGGCAAGGGAGGTGGTCACGCCATGGTCAAGCGGGTTGAGAAACACTGTCAATCCTTAGTTCTAGGGCTTTCTGCGTTTGGTGCTATTGTTTGATGGCACCAGTGATACAAAAATGTGTGCCGAGGAGTGTTTTTTGTGGATTGCTCTACCGTATGTTGGGTATGTCCTATGTTCAACTTTGTGCTCCTATCCGCTTTGCCGTTATGGTAGAGCAGTCTTTTATAGTGGAACAGACAGGACTGTCCATGATATCGAGCTGATAAAGCCAGGCAAGGATTCCTCCCCTCCGCCCTCATGCCATGCTGGTGTTGCGCCCAAACTCAGTGGGATGGTCCAATAAACTGCAAGTGCTGGCGGCAGGGGCACTGCTTCAGCTTCTCAGGGCTGAGTCTAGCAGCCTTTTTTATGCATGCTATAGCAAGGTGCATGTTATGAGGAGGAGGTCTGGGGCAAGCAGGTTGGGGTTAAAGGGGCAGAGACATTGCATCATTGAACCTTCTAGAGGTGACGCGTGGGGAAGGGAGTTGCCAGGAATGTTCTGGGCACATAGGATCGGCAGTCAAGCATCCAGTTTGAAGTGAATGCTGGGACTGCCAGAAAATCCACTGCTGTGCTGAAGAGATCCCTGTTCCCAGTACCCCTGCTGTGCCCAGTCATCAGAGACCAAGCCTCCTCTTCTTGCTTTTTTAATTCTTTTTATTTTGTTTTTTTTATATATATAGTTACGTTAAAGACAATGGTGATAATTGTTATTTATTGGCAGAAGTTCTCTAATATGATTTCAGATTTTTTTTTTTCGTGAACAAAGAATGAATTTGTTAGAACTGTCTTAATGTAAAATCGGAAAAAAGTCATCTTTGAGGAAAAAAGTTACAATTAAATGACAAAAAAATCATTCTGTGTCTTCATTAATTCCTTCAACTTGTTCAACTTAGATTTGGTCTTTCATTATTTCTACCAATTGAGATCATGCAAAGGTGTGTGTGTCTGTGTGTGTGTGTGTGTCATCCTCTTTGACAGTAAGTGGTAGAGTTGGCTGTTAAAGCAATATGCAGGGCTGGCCTTGGACTTTGTGCTGCCTTATGTGAAAAGTCCCAAGAATGTCCTCTTGTACCTCCCCTTACCAGCACAGGGGCACGCTTGCTAGCCTGAACACACACTCACACACAATATACAAAAGCAATCGCTGTGCCATTCTCACCTGTAGTGAACCACTTGCATACCTTTCACACTTAAAGAATTAATTGAGCTTAGAACTCATTTTAAAATTCCCTATTGCCTTGGTTTGCAAATTTAAAATCTACTTTTAAAGATGATGAAACGGAGTAGACAAAATGAGTGAGGGACGACAGACAAAACAATTCTCTAAAAAAAAAAAAGTACAAGCAGCACATTGTATTTGGTGGTGAAGAGTGAAAATACAGATATCAGTTCTTGTGTGTAACGCATCTTGCATGCTCAGTAGAGGTGGTAGGACATAGCAGGGCACCTTCAACATCTAGAACATTGACTCACCCTTAGCCACGTCCGAAGCAGGATTACTGACATCCCAGCAAATGCCTAATGGCAACGCACAGCAAACCAAGTGTGCCAGATGGTGGACAAGCAGGGCTTGATATCTGATGCTCACAGACTGTTTGGGGAAGGAAGGGACTGAGGGACTCTAAATCGCCGATGTTCCCCAAGCTTGTGTTTGGTGCACTTCTTTAGGTCTGGCGTTATAATACCTATAGGGCCTTTCAGCTAACCCTCTTCGCCCATTGGTCTGCTATTGTCATTCACATTTCTTCTTCCACCCATTGTACTCCACAGCATGGGGCAGTGTGCCAGCTTACTTCTGTCCTTGGCTAGCTTCACTGTGAGTGAACATTCTGCTCTTTCACAAGGAGCTCATTCACACACAAAGTTGTTTCCTTAAGTGCCAGTGACTACCATGACAATGTTTGTTTTTTTGAAAGAACAAAAACCTATTTTTGTGTTTTAGCCATTTTTCATATTGGCGAGAGCCCAGCAGCTTCTCAAACAATAAAGCTTTACAAACCTAATGATAAAACAAACAAATATCATCAAAGTCATAAGACTGGCAGCCAATTCCATTACTACTGGCCATGCCAATACTTGTTCTTTCTCCCACTGTTCCAAGACCAGCGCCTGTCTGCCTCTTGGGCGGCAAGCTACAGTGTCTAACCTGTGTGTCCATGGGTCTTGCCTGAGCTGTTGGGGGCAAGTCTCAATGTCTGATTCATAAGCCCGTTGTTTGCTGTGGGCAGAATGTATTCTGTATCAGCTCACGAGCCAATTACCTTACTTGGTACTGGTCTTTGCCCTTGACTCACGCATGTATTGTTTCCGCAAATAATGTTTCTCGTTTACGTGGCAAAGGAATTTATCATGCACCATCTCCTGGCCATGTGTAAAACCCATAGATACGATGCAACAGCAATAAGAGTCAGCTGCGGGTTCTTAATGTCTTTGATGGATCGCTTTTAAATCAAAAATTGTATTTAAACTTTAGCAATATAGACGTTTCGGCTTCGCTGCACCTCCCACGTATCCAGTTATCCAATGAACACCTGTTCAACATCACTGTCAAACTGGATACGTGGGAGGTTTCCTAACACTGAAAATGTTTGTGACGGACACTGGTTTGGCCAGTGCTTAGTTCAGTCCTGTACAGGTGTGGTTGGACGTCGGGGGACCGTATCGCGATTGGTCTGTGCAGAGACAAGTGCCCCTTTTTCTGTGCGAGTTTTAAGAAGTTTAAACATGCTACACCAAATTTCTCACGATATGGCCCCTGATATTATTTTGGTAACCCAATTCAGGGATTGCCCAATTTGCCAATCAGGAGCAAAGTGTAATTCAATAATGTAAATAAAACAGTTCACTGCGGACTCATTTCATGATAACATTCTATACTATTGTGATGCATAATCTGTATGGGAATGGGAATTAATTAACAAACTATTATAAACAAGCCACCAATCATTGAAGTTGTAAAATGCATTTATTCTGACACACGCAAAATTATCAGCTAGAATGTCAGTGCTTTGACCAACGATCACACACTGCAACAAACCTGATAACGTGAGGTATGTATACACAAAAAGACAAATTACTTTACTCCAGAGAATTATTTGGCATTGAGTCAGTACGTTTCGTTGTCTAAAGTCGAGGCGTTTCGACTTCTACAGTGAGCAAGAGGTTCATCATCAGGATTGGGGATTAGTGAAGAGTACTATGCTTGCCCCAGTAGGTCCCTGAAAGAGCATTCTGGTGATGCCCCAACCGATGACATTGAAAGATGAACCTTGCTCCTCCCTGCCTTTGTAGCCACTGTCCAGTACGGTGGATCAGTTTTCTTTTAAAAATAAACTGAAGTGTAGATCTGGGTCCAATATTGTTGTATTGTCTCCTCTTATCTAATAGAGACATCTAGCCGCAGATTCCTTAACTTAGAATATCCCCAGGCGTCAGACTGGATCCGGATTTTTTTTTGCAGCAGCAGCACCTCTGCGCCCGCCGGCGCCACACGACCCCGCCCTGACGTCGTCCATGTACATGATGTCAGCAAGGTCATAGTCCCTACCGGTGTGCTGACGTCAGATTCCTTCTTTTCCGCGTGCAAAGCAGATCCGGAGTAAGCGGTTCCTCTGGCCTGTTTTCAGGATCGCATCTGGAACAGTGTGCGATGCCTTCGGGTTTTAAAACTTGTACTTCCGTTTGCGGCAAATGTCCGCCACGGACCCACATCTTATCTGTATGTGGTGTCTGGGCGGGCACCACAACTCCACGGACTGCGACGCCTGCCAACACCTCAAGCCGAAGTCCCGGCGGGAGCGCCGGATGAAGCTTCTTTCGGCATGGCTGTCCCTGTCTGAGTCGTTTCGTTCCCCGGCTTCAACGCCGGCGGTCCCCTCTACTTTCCAGTTCCGCTGTCAATAGCCCTTGGGGGCCCGGGGCCGTCGTTCGCCACTTGTTGGTAAGTCGACCTCGACCTCACTTTCATCTGCTGTCGGGGGCACTGGTTCCCGGAACATTTGGACGTGCGCCCCCGACAGTCGCCCCCCCCTCTATCCGCCCTTTCCAGGTGCGGGGGCGACTCGGACCAAGATGGAGGCCTAGGCCGCGGCTCTGCAGGCCTCCCTTGGGTCCTCTCCCGTCCCTGGGGCATCCTCGGGTCCTCCGCTACTTGCGGGGTCCCTGATGGGCTCGCCGGTGGGTTCGCCCCCGGCGCTAAATGAGCCCTTGCCCTCCAGGGACGTCGGAGATGTGGTGTCGTCAGGGCACGGCCCGGCTGGGTCCCCCTCTACGATCCATATGGTGTCATCAGGGTGTGGCCCGGCTGGGTCCCCCTCTACGACCCATAGCACCCCTGCCGCGCCGCATATTCCCGTGGGGCTCCCTGTGGCGTCGCAGGTGGTTGCTGGTGCTCAAAGCCTTGCTTGGAGCACACCTCGGCCTTCCGGACAGGCAGCCGCCTGGCCGGAGCCAGGGTCAGCGCTGTTCCGGCACCGTAAACTCGCTGCTCCGCCTCCGCTTCTTTATTCGGAGTCGGAGTCTGTTGTGGTTGAGGCTGAGTCGGCACCGGTGCGGCGCCGGAGGCATGCCTCCCCGGCTCCGCTGCCATCTCCTTCTTCGGAAGGGGAGCTTGTCGTGGATTAGGTGCTGGACGGGGCCAACTCGACACCGGACGGAGTCAAGTTGGCGCCGGATGGGGCTCGATCGGCGCCGACTAAAGTCGTTTTGGCGCCACATCGACGCCGGGTTGTTGACTCTCCTCTGGGAGCGTCTGGAGAGAGTTTGGCGTCGGGTGAAGCCGGATGTATTCTTACCTGTCCCCCCCCCTTAGAATATGTGGACCCGGCAGGATCCCCGCCTCCTCAGGAGTCCCCGGACCCGGAAGGCTCCTCGCCTCCACAAGAGCCCCATCAGGACCCCCATTCGTCAATTTGGCTCCCCTCAGTTGGACATTGGTCGCACCCTCAGTGTCCTGGGAGGGTTAGCTTACAGCCCTCACCTACAGATTAGCTGCTGTCCCCTCCATGGAGGGCTACCAAGGCCGGAGCGGCTTTTCTGAGAGTAGTCTCCTTGGCCACTCGGATTTTGAACATGCAACCCCCTTCAGCACCCTTGTCTGTGGCCCACCTACTTGATGTCCTACACCGTGGGTCAGGGAATGTGGAGCCGCTTCTGCCCTTTGAAGCGTCTCTTTATGATGCCCTTTTGGGTACCTGGGTTCGGCCGGCTTCCGGTGATCTGGTGGCTCGTTCTGTCTTGCACCGCCACCGTCCTGCTCCACATGATCCAGTTTGCTTATTTGTGCATCCTGACGTGCAGGGGTTTGTTTTGCAAACTGCCTTCTCTTCCTTGCCCCGGCTAATGCTTCCTCCCTCCCGGGAGTCCAGATGGCTTGAGTCATGGGGTCGGAACATCTTTGCCTCCACTAGTGCTGCCCTACGGTCACTAAATACAGTGTGTCCTGGCTCGGGCTACCTCTGCCCTGTGGGACTCTGTAGAGTCTCTGCTCTCCGCCACCACTGAAGGCGCTCGTGTTGACCTCCTTCATCTTCTCCGGGATGGCCGTGACCTTGCTGAGTTTACGATCCGCTCTGCCTTCGATACTGCTGATTCCTTAAGCCGGGCTATGGCTGGTTCAGTTGCCTTGCGGCGCCATGCTTGGTTGCGGGATAGCGTCTTCCCGGAGAATATCCGGGAGCGACTTGTCGATTTACCCTTTGATGGGGTTTTGTTGTTTGATGCTCAAGCCGAATCGGCTGTTCAGCGCCTCCTTGCGGACTTTCGCCCTCCCCCTTAGGCCTGTATTCCTCAGGCAGTTGTTCTGGGGTGGTACCTTTTCATTTAGCATCCTCTAGACAGTAAGCCTCAGATCTTCTTTTCACATGGCCGGGGGTAGTTACCCTTTTATTTAGCATCCTCTGGATGCATTATGCGTTTTGAGCTGGCAGTTAGCCTACTGTGGCAGTGTTCCACAGATTGTTGCATCTGGTCCTCTGACTGTGGTTTGCCCTAAGATGTGTTCCCGGTGTTAGGGTGTGCATACTCCGTGTGGGGTACTTGTATGCTATTATATAGCTCTGCTTTGTCAACTGGGCCTAAGATCCCTTGGGCTCTATGTGTCACCTGGTGCTCTTCTCTGCCGTTGTACGGTGCTTAATGTTGTGCCTTGGCGCCTCTTCTATACGTCATGGGTCATCTTGCTTATTTGCCTCATTCTCCTCCTTGGGAGTTTTTCAGGGTGTGTTTGGCGCCTCTTCTATACGTCATGGGTCATCTTGCTTATTTGTCTCATTCTCCTCCTTGGAAGTTTTTCAGGGTGTTTATCACGCTTTAAATGCGGCTACCGTCTGCCATTAATGCACTAGGTGTGTTCCTGTGCGACAATGTTGCAAAGTCGTGGCCCGTTTACCCGTCTTTGCTATATATATTTATATTATGTATATATACAAGTTCCATGGGTACTCTTCGTCCTATGTCTTCACCTGTCTTCGAGGCTGCGAGGTCTGGTCCAATGTCTCCATGTGTCAGGGAGCTTTTCAGTGATACATGCGGATTGCCAATGAGGTCCCTTTTTGCGGTCCACTTACTGGGGTGGTTCCCCAGTTTTACCCTGCTCCCTTCTTGGTGTTCAGATACTGAATGGTATCTCTCTTTCTGGACAAGGGTTACTTTCCTTCCAGTCGGAGGGTGTGGTCTAGAATTCTGTGATTCTTCCTCCGTTTCTACGCCTTGGTACTTTGGTACCTCTGCCGCCCCTCCTTCGGATGTGCCTCCTTCATTAGGTATCACCCTATATTATATCAGCTGGGCATGCGGGACGGCTCTTCTGATGTCAGTCGTCGTAGGTCTACACCCTGCATATCTGTATTTCGTGTGTTGGTTCTCACCTTAGTCTTCAAGCTGCCTGGTCGGGCAGTCTTATGCTTATTTTAGCTACGCTACCTTGTGGTCTCTGTGGCTGTTTGCTCTGTGCATGTTTCTGTGGTGACCTGCATCAGCGTGCCTCTGATTATTACTGTTTGCCCCTGTCCCCCTTTTGGGACTGGGTGTGCACTTAGCGTGTTTCTTTTTTCCGCCTGCGCTTCTAAAAGCATTGCTGAGTTCTGCCTCTTGACCTGTGGTTCTTGGCTGTAGCCTCTCCGGCCTTCCTTCCGTGAACTAGTCTGATAGGCTCTGGTTGCATCTCTTCATGTTTCTTCTCAACCTTTGGTAGGTGTTCACATAGTGCGCCATTAAGCTGAGAGTGGCCTTTTTCCTCTCTCTTTCTTTTATTCTGGTATATTGCTGGTGCCGTTTCTACCTCTCATGCTTGTACAGCTATGGTGTAGTGCCATTCTGGTACTTTTGGGGATATCTGCATCCCGTTATCTCTTGATCTTCCGAGCTAGTTGGGTTGCTGTCTGGCTGTTCTGCCACAGCCTCCCCCATTGTCCTTCACTCAGTTGCCGGCTCAAGTGCTTGGCGCTTTTTGTTGTTCTGTCGCAGACCCACCTTCCCCATGGGGTATGGCTGTGGTATCTATTCTAAGTTCAGGAATCTGTGGCTAGATGTCTCTATCAGATGTACGAGTTACTTACCTTCGGTAACGATGTATCTGGTAGAGACGGTGTCTAGCCGCAGATTCCTTAACGCCCACCCAGCCTCCCCGTTCTGCGATGACCTTACCAAGTGGGGTTCTCCACTGGCCTCTTTCAGTTACCATTGGTTTTTCTCTCACGGGTGCTCACATTGTTGCATCCCTTTGAGAATTGCCATATACAGCTGACTCTCTCCAGGGGGTTTCTTCCTGTAAAATGGTGCCTTTTGGTTCACCTTCACCAGGAGATTCATCTTTTTTCTTTTCTTCTCCTGCTGCCTTCCCTCCCGCCTTCTCTATTGGCTCAGGGTTCTGGTCTCCTCTATAGTTGTCCTTTGGGGATCTGTTGACCTCTGTTTCAGATCTCCATTACTATAGGGGCAGTGACAGTCTTTTATATCTTCCTGCAGTGGACTGTTGTTCTCTCTGTGCTCTCTTCTTGCTAGACGACACAGTTCCACATGGTAATGACAGTCTATTTCTGTCTGTTGAGATATTCTTCCCTTATTGCACTTGGGGAAGGGTCTTCCCTTAGCTTGCGGGGCTCTTTCTCGCAACTTTTTCACTTATATGTGGGCAGTGTCTAATTCTGTCTTTTACGATGGTGTCTTGCACCACCCTCCTTTATTCATGGATTTTCATTCCTCGCACACTGTTCCCATACTTTCACAGTTTTTTGTTGGTGGCTCCGCGTTGTGCAGCGGAAAAGTTTCTCAGAAGAAAACTGACGTCAGCGCACTGGGAGAGACTTCTATCGCTGACGTCACGTACGTGGACGACGTTAGGGTGGGGTCGTGTGAGCACTCTTTTCTTTAATGTCTTTATTCTAGCTGCTGTTGCAGGCACGACAGGCTCTCCCTACCCACTCTGTTTTCATGACAGTGCAGCGCCTGATCATGGACGCTGCGCTGTATCTTTGAAGCATGCTCAGTGCGGCACTTCTGCACATGCTATGCTGCTTTACAAATGCGTTTATTTTTGTTGTAAAAGCACCCCATACCACGCTTTCACTTTAATGGTAGCCGCGCACCTTTCTTTAGACGAGCTGTGTCTAAAGAAAGGGCGTGGCCGCCATTAAAGTGAAAGCACAGCATTGGTCACTTTAACCAACAAAAAAAAAACCATTTGTTTGTCAACTTAAACAAATGCTTTAAAACATAATTTTTTTTAGAAAAGCACCCCATACCACGCTTTCACTTTAATGGCAGCCGCGTACCTTTCTTTAGACGCGGGTCGTCTAAAGAAACGGATGTGGCCGCCATTAAATTGAAAGCTTGGCATGGGGCGCTTTTACAAACAAGCATTTGTAATGCAATAAGTCTCGCATTTGCAAGTGTCTAAGCGATTGACATTGCAAATGACAATGCCTTTTTTTATTTATGTTTTAAAAATCAACACAAAGATAAAAGGCATTGTCATTTACAGTGCCAATAGCTCAAACTCTCGTAAATGCGAGACCTATTGCATTGCAAATGCTTGTTCTACTGTGCTGCCAGTTACTTGCTCTGTGAAAAGGACTTTGAGGCAGGGAGCAGAGGCTCAAAATAAAAGCCTAAACCTAACCCATAATAAATAATACCTCAGCGTATTCAGGAGCGCATGACCACAAACATCTGTTTGATAAACGATTAAACAGCGCTCGTAAATACTGTTGTGCATTGGTGAGAAGCCATGCTGGCTCCTCCGCCCGCCATGGTTTGACACACAGAATTATTTCTGGTAGTAGTGTGCTGTGTTTCGCTCACAGATGTTATTTCCATACCTGGGCTGGTTTGCATTTACCACATGGAATAGTTTATGCTGGAGCACATCACAGGGAAGAGAATGTGGCCTTAAAATGAGTCGAGATGCAGTACATTCACGAGATTATGCAGTGGTCTACAGTCCTGTTGCGAAATGTTTTTCTGGCACCTACAGAGTTCACCCATTTGTGCAGCCATATTAATAACTAGAGGTGTGGGCGTAGCAAGTGTGGGGAATGCAGGGGATATATCCTTCCAGATTTTGTAATGGGGGTACACAGGGGAAAAGGGTGGGGGCACGAGGGGAGAAAATAATTTCCCCTTTCTCTTTGTCAGTAGCGGGCCATTGTCACATTGACACTACCTACAATGGCCCTGCACTTCACCTGTGACCTTCACTTTTGTTTTGCTGCAAACCTCCAGGAATTATCTTTCTCACCTCGTCACCATGGCACCCTGCATTCTGCACTTCGAGGGCAAAGGGAGAGAGGTAGTTTGTTGATTGCTGTCTTCATCCTGCCCCTCCTCAGCCCGACTACATTATTTGATTTTCACATCAATTAAGCATGTATTTTGCACTACCTTATGTGTCAGATGCTTGTCTTTCCTAGTATTAACACAAATAACAATTTAAATGCCACTATTTTGTCTTATTTCTTTTATTGCGCTACTCAACCCAATCTAGGGTGTCGGAGCACTTTATATCACACATACACATTATACATTGACAATAAATCATATGTGCGGAAATCAACTTACAGGATGTGTTACATAAGCTAGTGAGGGTTACAAGGTGTAGGATTTACATATCCTTCATAGTTCACTGTGCTATATTAAAATGATTACAATTTATGAACTGCAAGTAACTAAAGGATCTCTGTGGTAAAAGCAATAACCCACATACCTATCTACATAAATTAAAAATCCGTCATTGGTGTGTCACATGATGTGCTTACCGGGAGACATATGAACCCTCTATGTTTCTGTCTTCCCTGGACAAGCTCCTTTCAAAGTATATGTTGAAATACTTGAATTTCATGGTTCTAGTAGTCCTTAATATTCATGGGGACGCATTTTCAGACCCGCATTGGGATATGTCACAGTTTGTGATGCAGCCCACTCACATTGCGGGTCACATCCTAGACATCATTTATTTCTAACACTCCAGTTTCAGTACTCGACGTTAGTCCCCAGACATGATCCGACCATGCTTTCATTCACTTCCATTGGTCACTGGACCTCTGCCCTCACGGATGTGGGATTCTCTGTTCTTTACCACATCGTAATTGGGCCAATGTTTCTTCTATGAAGTTTAGTCTTGCCTTGAGCAAACACTCTCCACCTATGATGGAGGACATGGAGGTCGATGTCAGTCGGTCGACTCCTGGTCGACACAGGTGGCTAACCACATTGTACTTATTAAACACAGAGATGTTAATTCCTCAGGAAAAAGACAGTTAGCCCCTTGGGTTAGTGGGGAGCTTAAAGTACTTTGTAAGCACTGAGAGAAAATGGAAAGAGATTGGAGGCGTCATTACCTTGCTAATGACAAAGCGCTCCACAAGAAGGCTCTAAATATATACCACTGTGCAATTAAGAAAGGTCAGTCTGACTTTTTTACAGATCAGAATGACATGTCTCAAAATAGGTCCGGGGAGATATTTAAAATCGTCAAAAGATTTACGCACCCAGAAGCCTCACTTCAGCCTTTAAAACCTTCCCTTAATTTATGTACCCAACTGTCCAACCTTTTTGACACTAAAATGCCAAACAACGTGGATGCTTTACATCTCACGGACGCTGCCACGGAGATCAGTGATCAACGCACTGCAGGTAGAAAGAGTGGCCAACTGCTAAAGAAATTTGCCTTGATTTCACTTAAGGAGTCCACTCGGGCATTGAGTGCCTGAAAATAAGGGTCGCTAGATTACCCCCATCCTCCTCACATTCTTGCCGCCAATTGTACAGCCATCAACCTTGCTCAAAACCAGCTTTTAAATCAGTCAGTTCATTTGGCCACAGTGCCCAGTGGTTGGAAGCAGGCTAAGTTGGTTCCACTTTTAAGCATACCCCCGGCAGAGAAGACCAATCTTGCCAATTTCCATCCCATTTCTCTGCTGCCATCCATTACCAAGATTTTAGAGAAGCTCACAGACAAGCAGCTCTCTGCTTTTTGAGAACAAAATGTGCTTCACCCTACCCAGTCGGGCTTTTGCCTGGGTTTCAGCACCGAGATCACACTGTCAGAGTTCTCAGATACAATTAAGTTAGCAGTAGATCAAGGGAAGAAGGTGGCACTGATCCTCCTTTATTTATCTGCGACTTTTAACCCTGTCTCGCATTCGACACTCCTGCAGCACCTCGAAGCCATAGGTGTCTGTTGGTCTGCTTTGACATGGCTCTGTTCCTTTAACAGACAGGTACCAGTCAGTCTGGATGGTCCATTTGCCTCTGATACAAACCCATTGGGCTATGGGGTCCCTCAGGGGTCTGCACTAAGCCCCACATTGTTTCCAATGTGTATATGTCCCCTTTGACACCCCTAATTTAATACTTTGGAGTATAGACAATAACTCCTGCACATGATAGGCAACTGCTCCTCACCCTTGACAGACATTCACCTAATGCAATGCAAAACTTACAGACCTGCTAGACGTCTATGTTTCAGTGGATGCGCGATAGTGGCCTCCAATGTAATACTAACAAGACAGAAATTCTGCTCTTGGAGGTCTCCCCGAAAAACTGGGACAGTGTCTTGGTTCAAGGATGTCCCCCCTCCATCTCCCCCTACCATGATAAAGTGCAATCTTGGGGTAAAATTAGATAATAGTGCTTCTTTAGCCCCCTAACAAAAAAACAATAACGTATATCTAATTCCTCCCCTCCTCACAGCAGAAAACCGTGATCCAGGCCATGATCACCTCAAGGCTGGATTATGCTAACTCTCTGTACTGAGGCCTATCTGCCTATCTCCTGAAGAGATTACAGCTGGTGCAGAATGCTGATGCCAGACTTCTACTGTGCCTTCCCAAGAGAGCCCACGTTCAGGCAGGCCTAAAGGAACTGCACGGGTTGCCTACAAAAGAATGTGTGTGTTTCAAAGGTTTGGTTCTGGCATACAGAGCTTTTTACCACAAAGGCTCTCAGTATTTGTCAACAGATTCACACCTTACCAACCAGCTCAGTCTCTTCGGTCATCCAACTCCTTGCAGGTAGTAATTCATCATTTCAGACTAAAAAAGTGGAGTGGTAGCTCCTTGTTTTATCTGGCTGTCAGGAGTGAAATGCCCTCCCAGTTCAGCTCCCTGCTTCCAGGGACATTCTGACCTTTAAGAGACTTGTTAAGACCTGGCTCTTTGGTTCTGCCTTTTAGTACCGCTGTTATTTAGGGATCAGACTTGCTACTTAGCGCCGGGACACTCTATTGAGTGGCTGTTGCGCTTCACAAATCTTTAATAATAAAAATAATGTGTGATAGTTTCAGCAGGTCAGGGTTGAAAAACCTCCTGTCCTTGGAAAAGAACAGGATGAATTATTTTTGATTTAGCATAAAGAAGTTTTTTAAATGTTATAAATGTTTACAAGTACAGAACGAACATGTCCAGTGGTGAAGACGTGTTAAGGTAGATTATGGTGTCGTCTAGGTATTGTTGGATGGAGACATCTCTTTTCACCAGTTACATAACTTGGTGACCATTGGCCCTTATGCAAACATGTTCAATGAGACCTCCCTCCACCAGATAACTGTCCCAAATCCTCAGCGAACCTTGCTACACTTTAACCTTCCTCATAATTTTCTGTACAAGGCTGTCTGTCACAGGAGGTGACAGCAGTGACATATCTTTACTTAAGATTAGATATAATAGATGTCACTGCCAGCACATCACGTTGTCTTTGCTATTAATGTTCATGATGGCTCAATTTAGCACAAAACCATGATAAATACAAGCCCCGTTATTAAAAAATAATTTACATTCTGAACACAGTCCGAACAGACTACCCCACCATAGCATGTATGTGCTATGTTTCTAGAATCCTATGTGACTGCACGTCTGCCTAGTGTTGATAGTGACGCTGTAATACACATTTTCTCATTTTCCACAGTGATACTGTACAAGTTCACACTTGCCAATGTCGGTTAACATTTTGTGATGTTCATTGCTTTTTCTTTGTGTAGGCGAAACTAGCAGTTTTTCATCAGCATTCAGTTATCTGCACAGTTAAGTGATATGTTTTTTTAAAACCAATACGTTGTGTTGTGCAACAGCTCCTCCTCAGACAAACTCATATTTTAGTTGCTCGCTTCCAAGACAATGGAAGTCGTTTCCCTTGCCACTTCTGAGAGTTTCCCTTACTTTTTGCTGTTTGTGTCTGTATAATGCTGTGTTTAATGAGGGGGAAAGACGAGGTCTTCACTACAGCCAGTGTGAGTGCAAAACCTTTCTAATTCTGTATCCCCCTCCACCTCCACTCAATGTAGTGTTATCCTGGACACGTCTTTCAGTCTACCTTAGCTTCAGGTACTGCTAAACTCTTAGAAAGTGGTTACTCAGAGGCACATATAAAGTGTCTTTTAGCCCCCCTTACATACTTTTGGTTGGCTTCATTGTCATCCTTTTTTCTTCCTTTTCATTGATAAGCGCATTTCTACGCATGCTGGCTTCACTTTGTCTTCATGTTTTTTTCTTCCCTGAAGCATGGCCCAAGTATTTTCTCAATGTTTTCTTATCCTAGCTTCCCCTACTAACAATTTTCCTCTACTTCAAAGCTTGTCAAAAGGCAAATAAAATTATTTCTCTTCCTGCTGCTGGATCTTCCTCTTCACACTTCCCAAAAGTTGCAGGTTTATATATATGTGATATTTACTTATAGTAAACTTGATGTACATTATTTGTCGCACAAGACACAAATCATCAGCCTAAATGCAGCACACACAGTTCTACAAAGAGGTGGTTAAATACACAAAGCCATTAAGTACCACAGCCCTCAAATGAGAAGTTATTTAATGCCTCTATAATGCACTATTCCATAAAATATGGGAAATAGTGTTTCACAATGACATGGTGAATCCAGTAACCCCTCCATGGCTCAATGTTTACCATTCTACCACATCAAAGGCATCTTCACTCAAACTTCTCCATGCAATCAAAACATGCATCTCTAAATTCTGTAACCTTTGGGCAAATATTTTCCTCAAAGAGGGCAGGCACCGATAATCTTCCCCCTCACGTCTCAATATTGTCAATGTTATCACACAAAGGGTGTTTTTTCCCTCTGAGCTTCTTAAGATAAAAGCAATTACACCAACCATACATACGCTTTGATAAAAGATGTCCGTATCAGAGCTACCAAACCAGGTCACTCCTTTTCTTAGTACCAATAACTTTTCCCTGAAGATTACTTCACTGTTAATATGCAACTCGCCAAATGTCACTTGTAAATAAATCATCATAGTCTTGATCATGGCCTCCACACCTTCATCATTATTTCAATATTTTGGCTCAAATAATCCTAGCTCTAGGCATATTTGCTAGTTTTGTGCATTTTATAGTTTGTGTGAGCCTCCCATATAACAAAGTTTTTGTGCTTTAGTGCATCACTCATTTGTGACTTCCCACCCAATGTATTCGTTTGTAAGCTTCCACACAAACACTGTTTCAGGTGTTCATCCCTAACACTTCATATCTGAGCTTTGCCCACACCCCTCATTCTGCATATCTCACTATACCGATCTTCTGTGAGCATCTCATATGTGTCTCGCACAGCAGGTTTTTTTACATTGGTAAGCATCTCTCTTTCAAACAAACACTGAACATCTAATTTTTGCAAGCATCCCAAACAAGGCTAATTATTATTGCAAATGTATCACATAGGGCTTCTTATATGTTTGTGCAAGATAATGTGGTTTGAGTGCACTCTACACTCCAATCATCCATCTGCAATAACGCTTCTCATTGATTAGACAACAAAAGTTTATGTATTATGTTGTATACTTTGCGATGCTGTTCTGCTTGGGTTTTCGGATCAGATAGAACTCGCTCATCAGAGCCTCACTAACCCAGCCAGAACGTTACCCCCTCCCTAGGGCCTATTTACAATAGTGCAACCACATATATCTACCACCTAAGGACAGGGAATTCCTACTATACATACCAGGACCTCTTATAATCGGCGGCCTCGCGATCCCATACGGATCCAGACCTCTCTGCCCATACGACAGTATCACAAGTGGCGGCCTCGCGATCCCATACGAATCCAGACCTCTCTGCCCATACGACAGTATCACAAGTGGCGGCCTCGCGATCCCATACGAATCCAGACCTCTCTGCCCATACGACAGTATCACAAGTGGCGGCCTCGCGATCCCATACGAATCCAGACCTCTCTACCCAGACGGCAGTCTCAGCACAATCGGCGGCCTCGCGATCCCATACGAATCCAGACCTCTCTGCCCATACGACAGTATCACAAGTGGCGGCCTCGCGATCCCATACGAATCCAGACCTCTCTGCCCATACGACAGTATCACAAGTGGCGGCCTCGCGATCCCATACGAATCCAGACCTCTCTGCCCATACGACAGTATCACAAGTGGCGGCCTCGCGATCCCATACGAATCCAGACCTCTCTGCCCATACGACAGTATCACAAGCGGCGGCCTCGCGATCTCTCTGGCTATTCTGCTAGGAGAGCATCTGTCTCTCGGTTCTTCTCCGCCTTCAAGATGGCGTCTGTCTTCTCTGGAATAAGTAGTAGCTTTACTGCTAACGGCTAGATGCCGCCTACGGACTGAACATGTAACTGCCTCAGACTTTCACTAATATAGAGGTGCGTTTCCTCATGGAAAATTCCGGCCCGTAACCTGCCGCCCACCAAATTCTTGTACCTCCCCGTACCAAGGACACTTTCCCAGCCAGCCGGCCTGATGTAGTGTCTTCGGCATGAAGAAAAATACAATCCTTCGATAAGGGCCGGCCTGAACCGGTTCTCTCCAAGCGAATAACACCTCATAACTAAAACATTACATTTGACCTAGAAGCATCCCAAGCTGCCGGAGCAGAAAGAAAGATGGCGTCTCTCCCGTTTGAGGCCTACCAGGCCTGAATTCAGCACGGCTCCATGAAATACCCTCACTACAGGACAGGTTATCCCTAATACTAACAAATCTATCCCCTAGGCTATGTGTGCAAGCCCTGATCTATGGGGAAGAGCACAGGATCATGTCGAAGTGCCTAGTAAATAGGCTCCATTCACTACTCTAACCCTTAGACTTGAATGGTAAGAGACTGAAGTCACATTCAATTACTTTTCAACACAAGAAGGCCGGGAAAATCGAGCAGAACATTTCACCCTTGACTTCAGTCTATTATACATTCATTAAACAGAACTAATATCTGTGGAAGAATAATATGAAACAAGACTAACTGATCTATGTCTAGTACCAGGTGTGCAGAATTGAAATAGTGAAGGAATACACTGAATAAAGCAACAGATAGAAATCAAAATGCCGATAGTAATCAGAATACCTCCTAATATCTGACGTAACATATGCAAATCAGGTAACCAATTAAAGAGCCAGTCAAACCAGCCCTGGTCAATGTGTTTTCTAACTTCTTCTGTCAAGTCATGTAGTTTATCAATGTGAGCTTGAATGGATTTTGTATGATCCGATAAGTTAAAACAACAAAGACCCTCAAAATCAGAACAATCGTGTCCATGTTTAAGCAAAAGATAATCAATGGCCGCTCGATTTTGCAAGATAGCTCTACGTTCACCCTGGGCGTCTAATAGCATGTCAGACAGGACTGTAGAAGTATGATTAATGGATTTTACCATCCAGCAGGCCATTTTCCCAATAGATTTGGCATTATAAACTGCCAAAGCAGGAACACCAACAATTGAAATAGCCAGGCTAAGGTATTCAGACTTGGAATATAAATGCAAAGATGAGTCACAATCCTCCTGTAACCTCACTGTATCTCGAATCACACGAGAGTTGGCATTCGGATGTGATGAAAACATCAACAAGCTCAGTCTAGTAATGGCACAAGGGCCTCCAGAAATATTTGCGGGGATATATGGCCAGGAAGTATTACCACATGAGAAAAGCCATCCGGCAGGTAGTAACATCGTGCGATAATGACTGGCGGTAACTACCAAACTCTTGCAAGTCATGTTATTCTGAACAGAAGTACATGTTTTCGGTGTCCTTTGAAGGCACAAAGTACGTTCATGAGCGGTGAATGAAGTGGCACCTTTCAATCTTAAACGCATACATTCAGAAATCGCACTAGGATCACAAGTAAGGAAAAAACACAAATCACCCTGTGTGATATTATAGGTAACTATTTGGGACTGGATGGGGGGTATCGGGTCTGACAGTACAGTACACAAGGGGCAATACTCATTTGTAGCAAAATTGCCCAGAAGAACATTGGGGCGAGCATTCGATATATTAAAAATATGAGTCAAAGTCTCCAATGAAGCAGGGACAGCAACTAAACAAGTCGCTAGAATGTCAGTCACCGATCTCATCGGTGTCAAGCAGAAATGAGGGGCTTTAGTTACTCGTTTGGCTAACGTAGTCCAAAAGTTCGACGACGAATCCCACGCAGCGAAGGAACACGACACTCGGGTTCTCAACTCAGCCCGGGTTGATGGGATCCCTCCTCTCTCGTCGTACCAGCCCAAAAGGAGTCCAACGCCGACACATCCTGCAGCAACAGTCCAAAGAATGATCTGAAAGAGAATCAAATACAGGCATTATTCATTCTCGTAAGTAACATTTGTCAGCCGGGACTGCTTCCCAGCTATCTTTCCCTGGTCTCATAACTAAAATGGTGTTGTCTTGACAGGTTGCAATGACTTCTGCTTGTTCAGGGGGATTCTTAGGCGACTGCACCCAAACTCTGGCCCCAGGATTATCTGTGGAGCCAAAACCTTTCTGGCCTCGTACAGTTAGCAACGTTGGGGCAGTGCCTTTTGTGATCTCACCACTGAAAACAGGCATTATTAGCAATTGAGCCACTCAGTCAGTTTGATGTATCAGTAAGTCAATCTCACTGCTATTCAGCAGGAGCACCTTAATCTCTCCCTGATAATCACTATCAATGATTCCTCCAAGCACCTGAATGCCTTTTACAGCCAGCCCCGATCTAGGGGCGATTAATCCGAAATTCCCAGTTGGTATATGAACACCAACACCAGTTTCAATGATGACTCGATCCTTACTTTTTATAACGGTGTTATCCATGGCATGCAAGTCTAAACCTGCCGACCCTGGGGTCGCTCTACATGGAGCCAAAGCTCCGGGAGTAATCTCCCAGTACATCACAGTCTCTCTGATTTCATTGGGCTTAGCATCAACATTCGGAGGAAACAAACGCATAAGTGGGGATTCAGCATTTAGAAAAGGTCGGTTATTCAAAATCAATAGCGCTTGAGGCAAAAAGTCTCGCCAATTCTTATACTTGTCATCTGTTAATTTACGTAACTGATCTTTCAGCAGTCCATTCAACCTCTCCACAAGACCCGAGGCCTGTGGATAATATGGTATATGAAACACCCATTCAATATTGTTTTCCACACAGAATTCCTGTACCAATCTTCCACGAAAATGGGATGCATTATCAGATTGTATTTGGAATGGCACACCATAATACATCATAATCAATTCCAATGTTTTAATAGTATTCAATTGGGTAGCTTGCTTACAGGAAAGGGCCACCAACAGGCCACTGTATGTATCAACAATGGTGCAAACATATTGACAATTCCTACTCATAGGAAGTGGACCAATGTAATCAATCTGCCAAATTTGAGCGGGCAATTTCCCGCGATGTAAATGACCTTTAACAATTTGGGGCACTTTGCGCTGCCTGATATGCTGGCAAATGGGACAATGTAGAATAACATTTTTGATTAAATCTAGGGGAATATAAATTCCTCGATCAGCAGCCCACCTGCTAGTGGCTTTCTCTCCAAAGTGTCCTGCTTTCTGGTGGGCCCATTTCGCCAATCCCGCAATATCAGAATCTTGCCTGTCCACCACTGCCTCAGCAATTTTAGATTTCTCATCTGCAATGTTATGAAAGAATTTGTCAAGAGAGTCTATCGGGGTATGAGCATCCACATGGAAGATTGTAACAGTACTCTGTGGGAGCATTTCCCAAATCTCCTGCCATAATTCTTTTCCCCACAGTTCTTTTGAATGGATTTTCCAACTATGGGAATGCCAAGTCGGTAACCAAACTGCCAGTCCATTGGCAGTAGACCAAGAATCGGTGAAAATATGACATGTGCCAGGTAACTCTTGTTTCAGAACTTGATAAACAGCATAGAGTTCAGCAAATTGACTGCTCTTACCCTCACCAGTTGTACTCAGCAATTTTTGTGTGATCGGATTATAGGACACCGCCTTCCAATGCCGTTTCGTCCCTATGAACCTTGCTGAACCATCCGTAAACCAGACATGGTTTCTGTCCTCTGCGGACAAATCATCAAAAGGTCTACCCCACTGAACAGGAGACTCCTGTACTAAAGGTACGGAACATTCACTCTCAGTCTCAGTTGATGGCGCCCGTGCCACCTGCTCATGCAAAGATGCAACTCCTTTTTGTCCCACACGTGCCCTGTCTTGTATATACCATTTCCATTTAATCACACTCGCCTCTTGAGCGTGTCCAATTCGGTGAGTTTTCGGCGAACTCATAACCCACTGCATGATAGGAATTTCAGGTCGCAAAACTATATCATGTCCCAAAGTCAATTGCTCGGTATCCACCAGAGCCCAATAACACGCAAGTAACTGTTTCTCAAAAGGTGTATAACGCTCACCAGCATCAGGTAACTTTTTGGTCCAGAAACCTAACGGTACTCTACTCTTGCCTTGTTTCTGCCACAAACTCCAATTCGCATAAAGGCCTTGTACAGACACATTCAAATCCACATCACCATCACATACAGGCCATAAATCCAGAGCATGCTGAATTGCTTCTTTTGCCAGACTGAACGCATCTTGCTGTGGTTTATCCCATTCAAATGCATTCTTTTTACGAGTGACATGGTACAAAGGGGCCAATATTTGACTCAAATGAGGAATATGCTGGCGCCAAAAACCAAACAAACCAATGAAGCTTTGGGCTTCTTTCCTATTCCTCGGAACTGCAAAATCAAGAATTTTCTGTTTAACCTGAGGGATCACTTCTCGGTGCCCCTCATGCCAATTAATACCCAAAAATTTCACAGCCTGGGACGGACCTTGTAATTTATCCGGGTTGATTTCCCAACCTTTCTCACGCAGGCACTCAATGACTCTGTCCAATTGGGTCTGAACTTCCTCTTGTGTTTCGCCTTGGATCAAAATATCATCAATATAGTGACATATCTGAATTTGCGGATGAACCGGTACCTCAGTCAAATGCTCTGCCACCAGCCGGTGACATATCGTAGGACTATGCACATAGCCCTGAGGAAGACTTCTAAACGTCATCTGACGCCCGTTCCACGTAAAACTGAATTGTTCCTGACACTCAGGGGCAATCGGAATCGAAAAGAAAGCATTAGCAATATCAATGGACGCATACCATGTACCTGGATGTTTTTGGATTCTTTCAATTAGGGTAATAATATCCGGTACTGCGACAGTCAAAGAGGGTGTGTGTCTATTCAATTCTCGATAATCAACAGTCATGCGCCAAGAATTATCACTCTTACGTACAGGCCAAACAGGATTATTCCAAGCAGAAGTAACTGGGGTTATAACTCCTGCATCCACCAACTCCTGAATAGTGGTACTAATCTCTTCATGACCACCTGGAATACGATACTGCTTCTGACGAACCACTTTTGTCGCCTGGGGAACTTTTATGGGGGGCATTCTTAAACGACCAACCCGTACAGGCCTGGACGATATATAATGTTTAGTTCCAAATTGGTAACATCCATCATCTAAGTGCAAAGTCATTCCTTTCAAAATATCAATTCCAATTATGAATTCTAAGAGTGGTACCACTAATACAGAGTATTCTTTTCTAGGAATTCTACCTATTCTCATTTCAAGTAAAGTTTGAACTGCGGGAGTTTCCTTTCCACCTAATCCGGTAATTGTAAAAGGCTGACCTTTAAACTTCTTTGATTTTCCATGAATAAGAGTGGCCTCCGCTCCTGTATCTACCAATGCTCGGGCCCTTTGGACATTACGATGTCTCCAATAAATATCAATATCTACATAGGGTCTATTATCTCTGTGAGCCCATCTGTGTACTGGAGCTTGACCTATTTCCTAGTCATTTTTACTGCGTTCTGTGTACCAGGATAAATCAGGATAAAGACTCTCACGTTTTTCAGGTATCGATACCTCCTGTTCATATCCATCTCCATTACGAAATGGATTCCTGTCCTCTGCATTGTACTGCAGGTTTCGATCGGCCAATCTGTGTCGATCCTCTCTCCTTCTCAACTCAGGGGATTGATCCCTATCATTTCTACGTCTGCTGTTAACATAATCATCTCTCCCCCTTTCTCTTTCCCCCTCTCTCTCTCTGTCTCTCTCACGACGGGGGGACAAATCACGTACAGAACGTCGATCATCACGACGATCAGAGCGCCCACGGCGGTCGTCATCACCGCTACCATCAGAAAAACCACGATCACACTCAGTCGTCCGAACACGCCGGGCACCCTCCTTTCGATCCAAGCCACGTTTGCGAAACATTTCCCACAAACGAGAAGTAGTCTCACCGTCAATGTCCTCCTTCCGCACACCATCGGCCATAAGACCAAAAAACATATCACGTCTAGTAAGTTTATTGTCACCAGGAGTACGAGTGTCAGGCCGGGATTGCCGTTCAGGTTTAAACCACTCACCCAACTCACCGAGTTGGCGTACCGATTCCAGCACCATAGATAATATGTTACCAGTCTGATTAATCAATAAAGTCATCATGACCTGCTTATAAGCAACAGGGGAAGAACGAATAATACGATTCCGCACAGAAGATGTCAACAAACCATCAAGCAACCTGTCAGCAGTATTCAGAAAAATTGCCGTTTTCATCACCTCCTCTTTGAGACGTTGTGCAGCATCGCGCAAAGTATACCACGGTTTGTCATTCACAGGCCAGTCAGACTCAGTAGGATATTTTTGATTACAACCCTCAGTCGCCAATTGAAGCAAAGAAATTTGACCACCAGCATTAAAGTTACGAAAATGATCCTGTACAGTAGAATCCGAACTCAAGGAACAAAACTTCAAACAATCGCCAGCATCCAACATAATGCCAGCAGCGCCCAGTTCATAAAGGCGCACCATCCATGTGAGTAAGGTCTCACCAGCTCGCTGCCGAAATCGCTGCAAAATATCACTAATTTCTTGTTGAGTAAAATCCTCCAAAGAGTCTAAAGCAATACCATTCGGAGCACCGGGAGCCTGCTGCAACTTCCGCCGAAAAACTGGATGCACCGAGACCGCGGGACGAGCATCACAAGGAGCTCGACCAGTACACATAGAGGAACAATCAGTGTAAGAAGCATCGACCCCACTCGAAGGACGAGCGCAATCACGGGGTGCACCATCAGAAGCGCAAGAAGCAGACCTACAATCACGGCCGGAGCGAGAGGACGCGCCCTTGGCAGACTCCTCACCCGAGGAAGGAGAATCACTCGAGTTCCAGATATTACCATCCCATTCATCAGGATTCCAATCCAGTCCGGCTTTTGCCACGACCAGACGCACCTTTCGCGTCGAAACCCGACCACGCCGATTCTTGTATTTATAACGAGCAATTCGCACAGCCGCCCTCTCGGCAATAGTTTGGTACGTCTCAAGTTTGTCAGCAAGCAACTTATTTTGACACCGCAACAAAGTATGAGCATTCTGAATCTCAACAAAGTTCGCTTCCACATCCTTATGCAATTTCTGTAACTTCAACAACCTCTCATGCAGAATCCTGTACGCAGACAGAACAATCCAACCTCTGCGCCCCAAAACGGGAAGCTCATCACCCTTAGATACCGGCGCCTTCTGTAAACAAGTAATCACATTAGCCGGCTCCGCCAGCTCCAAAAAAGAATTCCAATTCTCACTCAAACCAGTAGAATCAGCCCACTCACGGGCTAAGGCTTCATAAGGCGTTGAATCCCAGCCGGGAATATCAACGGGCAACTTAAAAGTAGATTTCGACTTTCTAGAAAACATCTCGGAAAAGAAAGAAAAAAGAAAAAAAAGAAAAGAGAGAAAGAGAAAAAAACTACACACACAATTACAGACAAATAATATACAAATGAAACCACGCACGCGCCGAAAGCAAACACGATACAACCACAACGCACACAGGTTTCGTAAACGGTTCGTGACGCCAAATGTTCTGCTTGGGTTTTCGGATCAGATAGAACTCGCTCATCAGAGCCTCACTAACCCAGCCAGAACGTTACCCCCTCCCTAGGGCCTATTTACAATAGTGCAACCACATATATCTACCACCTAAGGACAGGGAATTCCTACTATACAGACCAGGACCTCTTATAATCGGCGGCCTCGCGATCCCATACGGATCCAGACCTCTCTGCCCATACGACAGTATCACAAGTGGCGGCCTCGCGATCCCATACGGATCCAGACCTCTCTGCCCATACGACAGTATCACAAGTGGCGGCCTCGCGATCCCATACGAATCCAGACCTCTCTGCCCATACGACAGTATCACAAGTGGCGGCCTCGCGATCCCATACGAATCCAGACCTCTCTACCCAGACGGCAGTCTCAGCACAATCGGCGGCCTCGCGATCCCATACGAATCCAGACCTCTCTGCCCATACGACAGTATCACAAGTGGCGGCCTCGCGATCCCATACGAATCCAGACCTCTCTGCCCATACGACAGTATCACAAGTGGCGGCCTCGCGATCCCATACGAATCCAGACCTCTCTGCCCATACGACAGTATCACAAGTGGCGGCCTCGCGATCCCATACGAATCCAGACCTCTCTACCCAGACGGCAGTCTCAGCACAATCGGCGGCCTCGCGATCCCATACGAATCCAGACCTCTCTGCCCATACGACAGTATCACAAGTGGCGGCCTCGCGATCCCATACGAATCCAGACCTCTCTACCCAGACGGCAGTCTCAGCACAAGTGGCGGCCTCGCGATCCCATACGGATCCAGACCTCTCTACCCAGACGGCAGTCTCATACGACAGTTCATCCTATGATCACCATAACATACAAAAAGGGAATCAGTCTCACTATTCATCAGATCACACAAGGACTGCCAGTTCGAGCATAGCCTGTTCTCCGGTTCGAGGGGCTCCTCTTTCCCTTATTCAGTTACCACTTACCTGATCAGGGTTAACATCTGTTCATGTAGCCGCAGCTGACTAGAAGAATAGGCTACCCTCTCATACAAGAACACGCAGCACATGTTGGTTCACTACAAACTGGGTACTTTATTACTCATTGCATACACAATCACATAACATTACAATATAACACATAACCTGCAAAGAACAGTGAAAGATTAAGTTGTACACTCTAATAAGAAAGGGTCGACATCACCTTAGTAGTATGTAGCCTGCACTCAGTGGTCATCTAGGTTCCCTTCTCGTCTGTGCCTCGGCTCGCCTGGAAGTCACACCTCCGCAGTCACGGATCACCCTTCTCCGAGTCACTGGGACCTCTTCCTTATCGGCTACTCTCTCCTCTCTGGCTATTCTGCTAGGAGAGCATCTGTCTCTCGGTTCTTCTCCGCCTTCGAGATGGCGTCTGTCTTCCCTGGAATAAGTAGTAGCTTTACTGCTAACGGCTAGATGCCGCCTACGGACTGAACATGTAACTGCCTCAGACTTTCACTAATATAGAGGTGCGTTTCCTCATGGAAAATTCGGGCCGTAACCTGCCGCCCACCAAATTCTTGTACCTCCCCGTACCAAGGACACTTTCCCAGCCGGCCGGCCTGATGTAGTGTCTTCGGCATGAAGAAAAATACAATCCTTCGATAAGGGCCGGCCTGAACCGGTTCTCTCCAAGCGAATAACACCTCATAACTAAAACATTACATTTGACCTAGAAGCATCCCAAGCTGCCGGAGCAGAAAGAAAGATGGAGTCTCTCCCGTTTGAGGCCTACCAGGCCTGAATTCAGCACGGCTCCATGAAATACCCTCACTACAGGACAGGTTATCCCTAATACTAACGAATCTATCCCCTAGGCTATGTGTGCAAGCCCTGATCTATGGGGAAGAGCACAGGATCATGTCGAAGTGCCTAGTAAATAGGCTCCATTCACTACTCTAACCCTTAGACTTGAATGGTAAGAGACTGAAGTCACATTCAATTACTTTTCAACACAAGAAGGCCGGGAAAATCGAGCAGAACAGATGCATTAAGGGTTTCTCCACCCTCCAGCCAAGGGATGCAGGCAATAAACTTCCAGTGTTTGAGAAACTATTCTCACTCTCCTTCTTGTGCTCTGCTAAACCAGGGGCTTGCAAAAAGGACCCGACTGACTTCAATACTCAGACACACAGAATCCTTTACCATGCTATTAGACCTGCCAGCCTTTTGGGTGATCTTCCCACAAACCTTGTTGGCCTTAGGACTCTGAGCACTTTTCCACTGCTGACCAGTGCTAAAGTGCATGTGCTTCTCTCCTAAACATGTTAACATTTGTGTATGCACAATTAGCATATTTCATTTACGTGTAATTACCTTGTACATTGGTATACCATATACCCAGGTCCTGTAAAGTAAATGCTACTAGTGGGCCTGCAGCACTGATTGTGCACCCACACAAGTAACCCTTTAAACATGTCTCATGCCTGCCACTGCAAAGCCTGTGTATGCAGTTTTACTGCTATGTCGATTTGGCATTAAAAAAAACCTTGCAAGCCTCAAACTTCCCTTTTAATACATGTCACCCCTAAGTAAGGCCATAGGTATCCCATAGGGCAGGGTGCTATGTAACTAAAAGGTAGGACATGTACGTTTAAGTTTTCCATGTCCTCGTCGACAAAAATACCTACATTTATTTTTCACTACTGTGGGGCATTATCCTCTCATAGATTAACATAGGGAATTCCTTAATAATTTCTGTTAAGCTGTAATTCCTGGTTAGAAAGGAGTAGTTGTGTCATGTTTTATCTTTGGAATGGTAATGCTAAATCCTCTTTACTGATGAGGTTGGATTTCACAATACTATTTTATATATGCCACTTTTAGAAAGTGGACATTTCTCTGCTCTTACAGCTGTGTGTTCCTGCAGCCTGTCTCCAATACACTCCAATATCAATCCAATTGCATTTTGAGGTTTAGGAATGTTGCTAAGAGCATTCAGTTTATTCTTTCTTTTTTTTGTCCCACCTTTGTTTGCTTGGTGCAAGAAGATGTAAGATTCAAAAACATGGTTTTTCACATTTGGTCTAATTAATTTGTGAATGTAAATAACAATTAAAGCATACTTGCAAAGTGTGACTACATGCCTGCCTTTATCAATGTTGTACTACTAAACTATTCGATTGTATTTGTTTAACTGAGTGTATGGCTCTGAGACAATGGGTGATTTGTGTAGGGTCACTGGAAAGTCCAAAGGTTTGTCCTTGTCTCCCCCAGAAATTTAGTGTCTCCTACGCCCCTGACTAAAGGGATCACCGTTACTTACATACCCATAGGATACACGTACAATGAACAACAATATACCTTTAATTGTTTACATTAAGGGCTAGTTCGCCGAGCGCCTATGTTTGGGCTTGCCTTGGTGGTGCGGCCATTTCACTGAGTGGGCGGAGTGCCGAGGGCTCAGGTGAAAGTCTGATGCAAAGTATTTGGGGGAAGAGGGAGCAGTGGAGGCCACGGGGTATGAAGGTTCCTTCAAGTGTAGCCTCTTCACAATTTGTGAATGACCACAGATTGTTCAGTAGAGTCATGGGTAGGAGAAGAGGTTCCGTGAGCAAGGACCGGTGACGCTGAAGAACTTGACGTTAGGGCAGGCTCTCTTGGGTCCGGGGATCAATAGTGACATATTTGTGGCTTCCCTTGTGTGTCACCGCTTGTTGCTAGATTACATCAATTTGTAACCAGACTGGCTGGTTTTCTCCTATGCAAGGCATTGTGGACAGTGCAGAATTATTTGAAGTGGATGCGGTCTTCAATGTAATGGCGGAGTATAGAAGACTGTCTTATTTTATTTAGAAAGTGTTCTGCTGCTGCCGCTATACAGTCGCCATATATATGAGAGGCATAAGGTGCCACAGACAGGAGGGACATTGTTGTCTGTAGTGAAGAGTACTCCATGTTCCTCTGCTGTCTTTTTTTGGATGTAGGGCATTGTGCATGTTGGACTCCTGATTTAAAAAGTCTTAAGAAATGATGACATGTAATCATCACCAGCATGGATAAACCCTTTTTCAGGGAAACCGAGGACGCATTAAAAAAAATATGAGCACGAGTGGATAACTTATGACTATTCTGACCTGACTTTTCGAAAGTGTAGCTCCTAAAAATCTCTAACATGCAGCCTTTGGGATGTCTGCCACAGCAAGGCTCAGAGCACTACAGAGCTCTACCATACAGTTGGAGTCTCTTAGGGATAGGCTTAGTAAACTTGGACTTTTAATGAGGTAACACGAGGCAGCAATCCTCCAAGTGATCCATGTTCCCTATAAGTACCTAATATTCAGAATTACGGTGCGCTTCAGCCCACTTTCTAGGGTAATCTAAATCTGTCCAGGCGGGGTGCAAAATGTGCATCTATTTTAAAAGTATATCATTCCTCTTATTTGTGACTCAGAGCAAATTGCACCAATAGGGAACGAAAGAATTAGTAACATTCCTGTCCCACACAATAAACCCTCATTTGCATGTTAGCAAATTGACGTTCAGCAATTAAATCCCCTTCAAGCCTGTACTAAAGAAACTATGTTGGCAGGAGATATGTCGTTTTTTGCACTCTGCACAGAAGTCTTCTCGAGTATATAATCAATAAAGAATATCTTCACCATAGGCTCCACAAAGGAGATGGGCTTTTGTTTAGTTCTGGTAAGTGATCTAAAACAGAACACTTTCTAGATGGTGTGAGAGTGCAGCTCAGGAGGAGCTATGCCTAAAAGAAGGAAAACGTGGCACATGACAGCCCTGTATGCCTATCCCGGACAAAATAACACAGTTCCTTGATTAGAAATCTCCTTCCCTAGCTACTTAGACAAAAATCTTCTTGCTTGCAAAATCTAATGACAGAACATACCAAAACCTTATTGGATTTCTTTGGCTGCATGCTTTATCCTCTGGCAACATTCATCTCCAAAACGTAACCCAAGAATGTTATCCCTTGTCCAGACTATCAAAGAGGCATCCAAGAAGTAAATGCAAACCTTCTTTGGAGCCTGCCTGAGACATTTAACCTTGAACGGTACTGTATTCGTGCAAAGTAATACAACTGTCTGTGGGATAGAGGCACTCCAGATGGGTGAAAGTGACCGAGGGTGAACTATAACCTTCAGAAGTTATTGCCTGTTGTCTAGGAAGTGGAAGTGGGCAGCCACAGAGAATGAATCCATTCTCCATTGCCTGTTCTAAACCTACATGTTTGGGAACAAGGTTCAAGTCCTGCCCAATCACAAGACTAACCTAGCTAGTGGAGATGAAGGGGAAAACAGTGCTGGCATTTTTGTGTATAATTCAAAGAGGAATGAACTTTAGAGCTTTTTAAGACTCACATTATATTTCTTTATCCTTAGTGGCTAGATCACCTGAGGTTCATGGTTCTCCCCTTAATTTGTAAAATTATAGTGGAGGGGCCCCAAGGTCGTCAGCGGCATTGCTGGATCCCAAGGCTGCCTAATCTTCCTTCCACCTCATGCTTCTTTCTTCCACCACTCTACACTTCTTGTCTCCCTGTCTTACTCTTGCAGGTTCTTTTTAACACCTCTTTCCTCTTTGTCCATGGTTTCCTATCTTTCGCCGCCTCCTCCTTTCTCTGCTTTCTGCCTCCTTCTTGCTTTGGGTCAAAGTCTGATTATGAAAAATAAGTTCTGGCGCCAGTGTCCACCACCAGGAAAAACTGGCACAAGTTAAAGCACTCCTGGCAACCATGATCATTATTAGTAGTTTTGGTAAACCATTAACTTTCGTTAGTGTCTTTAGGAGCCGCCTTTACCAAGGAACTCTCACTAAATTAAGTCCAGATATTCCACTGACTCCAGAATTGTGTATGTGTTTTGGTAGTGATGCAAACATGGCCAACCCCTAATTTTGACCAGTTGGTAGTGTCAAGTTTGTGATTAGGTGTCCTCTTGACTATTCATTAACTAGCACAGCACTGTACCACTGATCACCGGTTCAAACACTCTAAAATGCAGATGTTGTTTGTTTGCAGCTAGGCACATATGAAACTGTGCCAAAGATGCACCTTGAAAGTATTGAGCTAAAGGTTCAATGTCAGAATGGCCTGTGTAAGGTGGGGGAGTTTGAATGGAGGGCATCACACTTTTTGTTAATGTAGACTTCTGAATTGTGGTCCACAGCCAAACAAGTGTCATTCAGGCCCTCCTGCCAAAGAGGGGTGCATTATTGCAGAAGAGATGCACAGCTCTGTTATTGGTTTCTGTGTCAGAATGCCCTGTTGCACACTAAATCATGCTGTTGACAAGGGGAACTACAAAAGCCTGGATTCTCGGCTTATGTTATGCGGTTTCATATAGCGCATAGCTGCCCTGGCAAAGGGGCATCCCAGCGCTGAAGCAGAAAACTGCAGAACAATACACAGCAGAAGCAGCCTACAGTGGAGGAAAGAGGTGCGTTTTGATAGCCTTACAGAATGCCAGATAGGTTTTCATACTGCGAATGGCGATGGGGAGCATATTCCAAAGTTTGTCTGCCAATACACGAAAGGAGCATCCACCCGCACAAACCCTCCTCGCCCACGGAATAACCGTCAGATGCTGGCCCATAGCCCGGAGTTGGCGGGAGCGGGTGTATAGTGTAAGCAGATTGGCCAAGATGTCTGGGGAGGAGAGATTTAAAATTTTAAAGGACATGCAGATGATCTTGAACTCTGTGTTTAGCCACAGGCAACCAATGTAGCCGACGGATAGCACTGGAAGTGGGGCATGTCCTGGGCTGACCCAACAGGGTTCTAGCTGCAGTGTTCTGGACCCTTTGCAGTCTTGTAATTTACGCCTTATTGGCTCCCACGTAGAGTGAACTGGCATAATCCAGTCTAGATAGAATGGAACCCTGGACAATCACCTGCCTCATGGACGGGTCAAAAAACCCTAGCAGTGGTTTGAGCCCCCGTAGAATGCCAAAGCATGTTCCTGCTACTTTCTTTGTTTGCGTCTGAAAGCTAAGGGCAGAGTCTACCCACACATTCAGATTTTTTACCACCTGTTTGGGGACGGGTGCACAGCCCAGCATAGCAGGCCTCCAGCGCTCACTCCACAGCTCGGTCTCTCTCCCGACTAGCAGTACCTCGGACTTGTTGAGTTGAAGACAGTTGGAAGTCATCCACTCAGAGATGATCTCCAGATCCCTCTGGAACTTACATGCGTCCTGCCCAGAGTCATCCGCGAGTGCCACTACCAACTGTGTGTCGTCTGCATCAGATACTGCTGTAAGCCCTCTGCTTTTTGCCACTACTACTACTGATGATGATTGATTGACTGACTACTGCAAAGGTTGTACATATAGATTGAACAATGTTGGGCTCAAAGCTGAGCCCTGTGGTACCCCATATTTGATGGTATGGATCTTGGAAGCAAAGGGGGGAACTGCAACCTGGAAAGTCCTGTCAGCTAAAAAGGAGACAAACCACTCAAGGGCAGAGTCCACGATGCCCACCTCCTCCAACCTCTGCAGCAGGATCTGGGGGGAGATGGTGTCAAACGCGGCACTGAGATCTAACAAAATCAGTGTCTGTGCGACCCTCGTCTATAGCCCCCCTCAGAAGCTCGGTCACAGCTAGGAGAGCTGATTCCGTACTGTGACCCGGCCGTAAACCGTTCTGAGTGGGGTCCAGTAAGTTATTCTCCTCCAGATAGCCTGTAAGTATGGAATTAATAGAGACCTCCAAAATCTTGGAGACCCAGGGCAGGAGAGAGATGGGTCGAAAGTTCTCCGGTTTAGCAGTATCAAGCTTGGGCTTTTTCAGCAAAGGGACCACCCTGGCTTGCTTCCAAGCTCTAGGGACAGCAGATGTAGACAGGGACAGATTGATCAAATGGCTCAAAGATGGTAGGAGCACGGATAAAGATTTCAAAAATTGGTCCGGCTTAAGGGGGTCAGCAGGAGAACCTGATTTAATCTTGTGGCAGAGCACAACAAGCTCCTCTTGAGTGATGGGCGGAAAGGCAACCAGAGTATGACTACATGAGGGTCCAGGCACAGGCCCCTGATAAACTGCATGTTGAGGGAAGGATCTATATATTGTTTCCACCTTCTTCACAGAGAAGGAGGCCAGGGCATCACATTGTGCATCAGATGATACTGAGGGTGTTGGAATATCTGCCGAGGTTTTAAGAGCTTTTACTATAGAGAAGATACTTTTAGAAGGGTTGCTACTATTTCTGATCACATCTGAGTAGTATGCTGCCCGCTCAGACTGGATCGCCCTATGATATTTCTTAATGGCCAGCTGGTAAAATACCTTTACAGTAGGGTCATAATCTCTTCTCCATACACGTTCCAACTTTTTACAGCCTTTACGCAGGGAGGCTACCCTATCTTTGTACCATGCGCTTGATTTAGTGCTATGACATTTAGACCATCTAGCAGGGACCAGGGAATCCAAAGCGTGGGAGATCCAGCCCGCAAATGCTGTTAGCCAACTCAGAATCGAGTGGCATTTTAAACGTGGTGGTAGAAAGAAGCTCATGGAATTGAGCAATATCAAGTTTGTGCCATGGGCGCCTGAGAGAGAACTTTTCGGGAGTCCTCTTAACCGACTCTACATCTGCCAATGTCATAGATATTAAAAAATGATCAGACCAGCATACCGGTGATGGGGTGTGGACCAAAAGGGAAGACAAATTTGAAAAGACTGGGTCTAGTAAATGGCCTGCGGAGTGTGTGGAGCCCTGGACCCATTGGCTCAGCTGACATGCCGCAAGATTAGCCAGGAAATTGGTGACTTCCGTGTCCAGAGAACTATCAATGTGCAGATTCAAGTCGCCAATGGCACTGAAGTTGGCAGCTCTCATCGCTAAGGGGCTTACGGCTTCAATGAGAGCGGCTCTGAACTCTTTAGAAAGTTCTGGCGGGCGGTAAATTAATAACCCAAACAGTGTAGCTGGCGTGAAACGAAATCCGAAAATATCCGCATTCACATCTGACCACCGGCTCCATTACCAAAGAACATATGTAGCCGGATAAAAAAATTACCGCTATGCCACCCCCCTAGAGCCTCTATTAAGCGTCGGAATACTATACCCCTAGGGAAGAGCCAGACCATGTTCTACCACTGTGCCCGCGATAAACCAAGTCTCAGTTAAAAAGAGGACATCAGGGGAATCATTCTGAAGCAGGTCATAGACATCCAGGTGGTGTTTAACTAGTGAGCAGCAAAAGTTTTACGGTGGGCCTGTGGCTAGGCTGGGAAGGAGAGGAGAGGGTGCGGCCAGTGGCCAGGAATTATAGCTACAGGAAATGCAGTAGAAAGGGCCCTCATAGTGGTTGCAAGGCAAGCAGCTACACGCGCTAAGCCCCTTCCTGATCTCAAGAAGGTCGTCCACAGAGTATCGCACTATACCTCTCACCGAACCGGCAGCATGCCTGGCACCTGGTGACATCCAGGTGCTGACTGGCTTGCCTTAGGCGCCTCAGCGACGTGCCCACTGCGCGAGTCCGCTGCTTACCCGCCACGGCATGGATTTTTAGAGACCAGAACCCGGAAATGCCGGTAACGCGAGGCAGGGAGCAACTGACACGCCCCCGCTCAATCGGCACGTCAGCCGTGGCGGTACAGGGCGGGAGTTGGTAAAAAAGAACTTATCACCAAATGTGCAAAATACAAATACGTGCCCCATTAGGAGAAACAAGTTTAGCACCACAGTCTTTCCCCTGACTTAAAAGCAAATTAAACCAGCTTAAAAACATTAGGTGGCAGCATGAAGAACAATCAAACAACTGACCTCAAGTAGACAACCGAGGGCCCTTCTAACATAGAGGTATTTCATTTTTAGGTCCCTGACAGGCATAGAGGACAGGCTGGCCAGGAGAAGTGCTTCCCCATTGCCTCACCTGCCTCCTTGAACTTCTATTCATGAAGGAGACAACGGGGACAACCTGAGGCACATCGTTCGAGGAGAACCTGGTAGAGCCTGTCTGACTTTAGTACCCTCTCCAGCTCCTTCTCCAGCTCATTCTCCATCCTCCTAAAGAGCTCATTTTGAGACTATGGTATTGTACACCATACGAGTCTTTGGGTCTGCCATACCTTTAAGGGTAAATAGGAGCCCACAGAAGCTCAGGGCTTGCCTTCGGAGCCCTAATGGCCCTAAAGCTCCTTGAGAACTGTGTGCAGAACCTACTAAAGAGACTGTTGGTGCTTGCTGCACTTTTTGTGCTAGGCCACCCTGTGTGAGACGAGGCGCTGAGTGAAAGAGTGACCAACTGTACCCTAAGGCATCTATACACCCCACAGTTTTGAAAAACCGTAAGATCACTGATAATCTTACAAAATGCATTCTGTTTGCTTTCTAGATAAGATTGTGAGGTTGTAGTGCTGAACACAACTTATTTTGACTCTACAGCATAAATTACGTTCCCTCCCTACTTTATTCCATGCTTACAATTTGTGTCACTTGCGCCAACCTATTTGAGAGAGTTAAACTTGTATTTTCCCCACTGCATGTTTTCAGGTCTCGTCAACAGGCCTACTGTTGACGATAAAGATTCTTGCAGTGGGCTGTGGGCCAGCCCATTGCTTACCACTGGTTGACTTCCTTGTTACTTTAATTTGCTGGTGTCTAATTTGATGGCTTTCATTCTTCTTGTTTTTGTCCCTCCCCTGGAGCACAACTTCTTTACCATCCTTTTGATTGTATGCCATGTATCCTTCAACAGCTCATATCAGAGAACTACGGTTTTCTTTTTCTTTGAGCACTCCACATGAGTACGTGCCTTTTCTTGCACTCTCCCCTAAGTGATGCTTCCTTACCACATTCCTGCCACCTCTCTGTTACTCCCTGCCACTCCCAGGTTGTCCATAAAAGCACAGCAACATGTATATTTTTCCAGGTGTAAAAAAGGAGCAGACTTGGGTTGGTTTTTATTAATCTTCTACCTTCCACATGTTGCATGAAAGCCCAGCCTTTGGCAAACAAATGCATCATTTATGGTTGTGAGGGAGGTGGTGGGGTGCTGCACCCACTCATCCTGCATCTGAAGCAGAAGCTATATTTAGAGATGACTCCTCTCCATAAATCTGCACCCTGGGCTGCTGCTGAGGTCAAATATCCTAAGCATTTCTACAAGTTCATTTTCTTGTGGAAAGCAAATGTTTTTCCTTACATTCTGACACTTTGGGTGTAGCTAGCTCTGCGGTGAAGTAGACCCATTTACAGAAGGCTCCTCCAAACCTGTTATAACTGTGTCTAATAGCATCCAGAGCTCCAGTGGCCAGAGCTGTAGTAGAGTGCAGTATAACCCCATTCCATTAAGGAATGAGAAGCTACCATTCCAAGACATTTGTTGAGGTGTGCACAGACCCTGGCACCAAGATCCACTGCAATCACCCAGCAGACAGGCAAAGCACACAACCCAGCTGGATGACTGGCAGTCCCGGCCCACAACAATGCTGGGAATGGTCCAGTAAACAAATGAATGGTTCTGGGCAAATACACAGCAAAGGATGAGCCAGCACAAAAAAAGATGCACAAACAAAAGAGGAAGATAATCACAAGAGTGACATCTGGTGGTGTTGGTATAAGGAATTGGGGAAAAACCCAAGCATCGGACAAAGAACAAGTGTATCAAATGATCCATTCCCATTCAGCAGGACAGTGGTAAGGGTGTGGTATGTAGCCGGTGATGCATTTTGGAGCACACTGTCACAAATACATTACTAAGGCACTGTGTGGTAGCACACTGTCAACTTTCCATTGAAATGGCCACTAAATGTGTACAGGCATGCAGTTGTACTGATAAAACTATATAGCACCAAAAGTTAATTTGTGGATATTTTGGATTCATTGAATATTTATCATTTGCACATCATACAAAGTTTCTTGATTTGCTTTGATCCTATTAAAATGTTTGTTTTCACCACAATTGAGAATGACAAATAATGCTTAATTTGTGTTTTCCAACATTAGAAACATTTGTTCATTTACAAATATTTAAATTTTGTTGGGTGAAAAAAGTGACAAACTTCAGCCTATCCTTTCACACTCCCTGCAAGATTGTCACATAGTTCAGTTTAGAAAAGCCTCTTAGAGAGAGAGAAGTAAACATCTGTGTTAAAAAAAAAAAAGCACCTCCTACTTCCAGGGCCTATGGTTACATTGATACAAATCAGTTTCCCTGAACCAAGGCAGTTACACAAGCTTAACTGCTGACAAAAATGTGTGCACTTTCTTGGGACAAAGAGCACTGTAGAGAATTTGTAGTGGAGGGAGGAGTGAACCACGCCCGGGAGATGCATTCAGCAGTGCAAGAGTAGGCCCAGAAGCTGTGGCCCACAGTGCGCTATTGGCTACATGCATGAATACACAACTAAGCAACATTCGACTAGATGTCCTAGCATATGGTATGCTCTGAGTGAGAAGATTAAATGTATACAGTCACAACAAATCCAGTTGTCCAAGATGCAAGAACAGGAGATACTCGCGTTATGAAGAATTCTGACGACCAGCTAGAAAACGGGGAATTAAATGTAATTCTGTCAGACCGCAGAGTTTGAGCAGTACCTCTGTGTGCTGTTATGTAGCACTGTGAAAACTCCGCACTGATGCCGTTCCACTATAGAAATGACGTACAGGCCACTATAGGCAGCACTCCCACACGCTGATGTCAGTTCCTTTCTTTCTGCACCACCAGATGGGGTTTCAAAGTTACCTATTATATCTTTGACACCTATTTACCTGAAGATTATACAGTGTGCAAGGGAAATGTCACCTCTCAACAAGTTTAAAGCCCTGTAAATACAATTGCAAGCAAATGTTTGTGACGGATCCTCATCAAGTTTGCCTGTGGTTGAGCCACAACTTCCAAGGCTTACAGTGACTGCATACAGATGAATCTAAAGGCTATTAGGGACCACAAGGCGAAGTTATGTTGCCAAGCATTGTAAAACCCCCGTGTTGGGACCAGCCCAAGTACAAAGGTCTGTCCCTCTCCCGGTCCAGAAGTCAGTCCTGAGGTCGATCATTGTCACTCTAAGAATTCTCGGAGACGTCCAAGAACATAATAAATTCCAAGCAGGATTCAGCCCTATCTAGCCAATCTCATACTCCTGGGAAGGCACAAGGGCATTCCTACGCTTCTTGATCTCCCACTCATATTCGGCTGACTTCAGAGCCAACTCCACAACTTGTTCTGGCACAACTTGAGTTCCCGGCTGAGCCGGTGACTCCAAGGCAGATCAAGGAGTTTTGCGAGCCCATGTCGCCTCTCTTCGGACATCTTCCAACTCCCTTTCGCACCTGCAAGCCCCATGAATCTGAGAGGTCCTCCACCTGTGTATTCCTCCTAAGCACCATTTAGACCCGCTCTTACCACCACCGGACCTCTAAAGGCTCCAATACCCATGCCAGTTACTGGAACTTTGATGGCAGTGCCAACTTCTTTGATGCCGGAGGATGAGGAGTATCCTATTGTGCTTTCTGAGTTGGCACCGCCTCAAATTCGATTGTCCGCTCCATCTGAGCCGGTTCTGTAGGGCAGGTCTCGTACACTAAATTCCTTGTTTGGGACAAATTCTGATAATAAATATGATGCGAGGGATGGATTTATGCAACCCTACCATGAAGAAAACTAGTATGAGGACCTCTAAGATTCCAGTGGCCTTAACATCTCGGCTGACACCGGCCTAATCTCGCCTCCAGGCCCTGCAAGTGGACAAAGTCCCTTCTTTGCAATGGCCATGTGAATTCTCGACCTCCAGTTCCCCCACTTTGGAGGTTAAAAACCCAATGTGTGTGTCTCCAGTCAGGGCAAACCAATACCGAGACCCTGATGCCTTGTAATGAGGCCCTTACCAAGACTCTTAGGGACCTGGGCCAAACCTTGTTCTGGTGCCCCTGTTAATCTCCAAATTGTGCGATGCCATAACCCCACTCCCAGTAAACCTGCTTGTTTGACTCTCTATCCCTCTCCTGAGAACATGGTGGTGTAAGCCACCACCAATCGGACAAACCCTTCCTGACTTCTTCCCTGAATAGGGAATCTAAAAGTGAAAAGAATGGAGACTTTTGGTAAGAGGTTATTTTCTTCCATGAGTTTGACTATCAGGTCGGTCCATGCCAGTTGCCTTAAGGGCTTATATTCTCATGCTGTCTGGGATTCTGTCGCTCATGTCCTTCTAGGTTTCCAGAAAATCTTCATCCCATACTGACACTGGCCACTCAAGATGGCTGGGGTGCTGCAAAATTTACAATCTGTTGTGGCCTGGATACCATGGATTCCATTGGACGAGCCATTGGTACTAGAGTTTCTATTAATCGCAATGACTGGCTAAAATTGACTGTTATTTGGGGAAATGTCCAGTCATCCCTTACGGATATGCCTTTTGATGGGACTCATCTTTATGGGACATAAAGCAGACTCTGCTCTGGAGCACTTCAAAGGCAGCAGGGGCACAGCACGCTCCTTGGGTTTGTCTGTTCTGCCATGCCAACTACATCAGCTCCTTTGAACACTGCAGGGCTTCAGCAGGGGTGCCCCCATGCAGACAGGCACTTCAGCCGTTGCAGGGTGCCCAGCAGTTTCACGGTCGAGGCCTCGCACACCGCAACCTCGCAGTCAGAGGCAGCAGTCCGTCTCCCACCCCCCTTACCGCCCCACATGCCAAACCCCTAAACATTTAGCATGCCCTTAGTGGCGCACAGCCACTAGCTTTGAGGCAGGATCTAACTATTTTTACAGAGTTGGCAGGCAATACCATCAGACAGGTGGGTCCTACAGATTTTTCAGAAAAGGTATGCCCTACCCTTCCTTGCAAACACAAGGAGATGATGGACGGAGTGCTGAAAGAAGGACCTGGCTTGGTACTTCGAGCACTGGGGAACAGGGTCAAAACTGATTAGCATATTTAAAGGGTCACCCAAGAATTGCATTAAAGAGGTTACAGGACAACCTGTACAATGGGGGTCTCGCACTCCCAGATATAGAGGCTCATTATTGGGCAGCCCATATTATTCCCATAAACAAATGGATACACCTCCCCGGAGATCACCTCACCTATAGGTTGGAGAGAGAAACGTATACACAAAAAACATTTCTACACTATCTATATGGTGGCAAAGGGACACATAGATTACTCCCCGCAACCAGGGCCACTATAGAGGCATGGAACAGGGCTAATAATACGCTAGGCTGGGAACATAAGCTATCTGGATCCACCCCCCCCTTTGGAAAGGTAATTGGTTTAAAGAACTGAATAAGCTCCGAGGATTTGAGGCCTGGGATATGCTTGGGATCTCTACCGTGGGGGATATTGTGGTTAAGGGCAACCCAAGCCCTTCCCAGTTTTTCAGACTGAATTTCAACTTCATGCCTCCCAGATTTTTATGTATGTGCAACTGAGACATGCCTGGACTGCTGAGGGATTAGAGGTGTCTGAGCTCCCTGAGTTTGCACCACTGGAGGGCAGACTACTTCCGGAAGAACTACAAACAAAGGCAGTCTCTACTACCTATAAAACTATAAACAATAATATGCCCGACACCCTGGCTAAACTGAGGGGGGTGTGAGCGGGAGAACTAGGGGAAATGGAAGACATGGATTGGGAGGCAACCCTGATGCACCCTCGGCAGGTAGCAATAAAAGCCAGGTTTCGCTTCATTCAATTCAAAATCCTCCATCGGACCTATCACAACAGAGACAAACTACACAAAATGGGGCGAGCAGAGTCGCCTACATGCTTGCGTTGTCACACTGAAACTGGCAATTTTCTCCTCGCGGTGGGATTGTCCACTAATAGCGGTTTATTGGCAGACAATAATCACTGAACTTTGCGCAATACAGGGAATCACCCTACCATTGGACCCTAGATTCATCCTATTGGGGATCCCAAGTGAGGTGGATGTCCCCAGACCCTAACTCCTGTTTAGCGCCCTGGGCCTGATTGTGGCTAAGTGGGATTATGCCCGACGTTGGGGTGTGAGGGAAACCCCTATGTACAAGAATTGAAAGGGGGTATGGATTTATACATGGCCGCCTCAATGGTCCTATATAAAAGCAGAGGATGTCACAAAAAAAGTAAGAAGATATGGAGGGGGGTCTGGATGAGATATTATGGTCTGTGCTTGAGTGAAGAAGATACACAATCTACCGCAACTGAGAGGTTGGACTAATGATGTTTCTGCTGGTCCCAGTGGGAGGATGGGGGGACGGGCCACGAGAACTGGCCATATTTGGATGTGTGCTAAGGTCCTTTATGTAAACTGTGTTCATATTATGATTTGTGTTCCTCAGATGCTTACTGGTTGTGGGGCGGGTCGGATGGCTGAATGTGGTCTTAGTGCAATGTTATTGTTACAGTTATAATGTTCACAAGTATTGCAAAATAAAATTAAAATATTTATAAAAAATTTAAAAAAGACTTAACATATGGCTGGGTATGAACTGGATTGGCATGGGGAGCAAAAAAAAGATGGAGTCAGGCCCAGATCTCTGTACTGGGGTGAATGTTTGACATTGTGCAGCATTCTACCCATCAATTGCTCTTTTTGGAATTGTCACCCCGAGTGGGACGACTATGCCCAGATATGGGTCCAGTGCTCTCCATGCCAATGGAGTCAAGCTAGCCTGGTTGATGAGGGGTGATGCCTGGAAACCGGTACCAGGATGCAGTTCGGGGTGGACTGTTCCCATGGGGAACAGGATCAAGACTAATTAGCATATGGCTGGGTCTGAACTGGATGGGCATGGGGAACAAAAAAATTATGGATTTAGTCTCAGATCTCTGTACTGGGGTGAATGTTTGACATTGTGCAGCCTTCTGTCCATCAATTGTTCTTTGTGCATTTGTCTACCCTTCCTGGCATCACCCGCTGCACCTTTCACCATCCTCTGAACGCCTGACTGAGGACTACCAGTCTGTCTTAAGGCAGGTAGTGCAAGTCCTTTTTGCCAAGTGGGCTGTAAGTTGCCAGCATCGAAAGTCTGTTCTGGTTGTTACTCTCGCTGCTTCCTGGTGCCAAGGATCTTAGACCTCCATCCTGTTTTAGACCTGTGTACACTCAACATCTGTCTGTGGAGGAACAAATTCAGGATGCTCACCCTAGCCCAGGTCTTGTCTGCCCTGTAGACTGGATAGTAGCATTGGACATGCAGGGCACTTATTTCCACATCCCCATGCTGCAGGCACTCAGGTATTCTCTATGGTTCATGTTGGGACACGAGCATTTTCAATTCAGTTTGCTCCCCTTTGGTTTCACCAGTGCACCTAGTGTATTCTCAGGAGAGATTGCGGTGGTGGCAGCACATCTTTGGAGGTCAGTATTCCCTTTCTTCCAATATCTCGTTGACTGACTGCTGAAGGCTGACTCACCCCAGGCAGTCATCCCCACCTCCAGACTATGTTGAACTGTGACATCTTGGGGTTCAATATCAACATGCACATCTGACTCCTTCTCAATTGCTCCCTTTCATGTAAACAATTCTGGACACAGTCCGGTTTTGTCTTTTCTCGGAAAGGAGAGTCAAGGACATTCAGGCTAAGATCCCGACCTTTCAGTCTTGGTCCTGGATCTCAGTGAGGTCAATGCTGAGTCTGCTGGGACTGATGGCTTCCTGAATCCTGCTGTTCAAGTAGGTCAGGTGGCATATGCGAGTTCTGCAATGGGATCTGAAGTCTCAGAGGGCTCAACATCAAGGGGCTTCTCTGATTAAGGCTAGATCTTGGAGGAGACGGCAAACGACCTGCAGTAGTGTTTGCTCGACCACAATTGGGTGAGCAGCAGACTTTTCTCCCTACCCCAACCAGAGCGAACAGTGATAACTAATGCATTGCTGTGGGGACGGGCCTGTTAAGGTTCCTTGAACATGGAGAAATGGTACCTTTCGACTCTTTCGGCCTCCTTACTGTTGTCAGACCAGCCCTCGTTATTTAAATTGCTGGTTGTGATGCGTTTCTTGAAAGGACTCTAGGATTTCCACCTTCTGCCTTTGTTATATGCAGTGGGATCTTAATTTGGCTCTCATATACTTGATGTGAACTCCTGTTGAACCACAGTACAGCTCTCCTTTGTGGTTTCTCACCCTGCATACAGTGTTCCTAGAAGCCATAACATTGGTGAGGCAGACTAGGTCAAGGCTCTTTGTGTTAACCTGCTGCACACTATCTTTGTTACAAGACAAACTAGATCTGCAGACTCTGACCTTGTCCCTTCCAAAAGTAGTGACCCCATTCTACATCAGTCAAACCATCACTTTACCAGCGTTCTATGCTTTGCCTCACCCCTCTAAGGAGGAAGAGAGGCTCCATCACCGAGACCCCAAAAGAGCACTGAGCTTTTCCGTCAATCGTAGCAGAGAACACAGGGTGGACAATCAGCTCCTTGTTGGGTTTGCAGGAACAAAAAAGACAAAACTGAATAGAAACGGACCAACTCTCACCGGATCATCTTCTGTATTAAGATATGCTGCGTGTTGGCCAAGAGGCAGCCCTGGAAGGATTAAGGGCTCATTCCACCAGATCAAAGCTGCTACCATTGCTTTAGCAAGCAGAGTTTCTGTCCTGGACATTTGTCAGGAGGCAATGTGGGCATCCTTCCATATGTCATGAAGCACAATCATCTGGAAAGACCAGCTTTTTGCCCACTTGGGCCTGCAGGACTTTCTGGTTTGAGTCCATTCACAGACCAGCCTCTAAACTGGTACTGCTTTGGTATCTGTTCAAAAGGTGAGGAACCTGCGGCTAGAAGTCTCTTCTAGAAGAAGTTACTTATATTCTGTAACGTTTTGTCAGGTAGAGCCTCTATCTAGCAGCACGCTCCTCAAGACCCTTCCATCCTCCCAGTTCTGTGATTGGTCTCTGTTCATTAATAAGATCCCAAATCTAGGAATCTGCACACTGGTCACAACAAATTTGCCATTGGGGCTCTGCGTCTGGGGGCGCTGACAGCCTTGAAAGCAACTGACGGTAGCATGCAGGAGTGGCGCCCATATAGGCTCTGCACATCATTTCCAGAGCTGAACTACGTCCATGTGGAGTTGCATGTTGCCACCTACTGGCAAACAGAGGTACTGCTGAAAAGTTTCTGGATCCAGTCTGCTGCCTGAAGAATATTTAAAAGCGGAGGACTCTACAGATAGTCTCTACCAGAATGACCATTACCGATGGTGAGTAACTTGTTCCTCTCACTGGTAGGTGGTAACGTTTATATTCACAACTTGGCTCAAAGATGCTGTGCATCTGAAATCCATTCCAGATTTTCTGAACACCAGCCAGCAGGAGTGTATGTGATAGAGAATTCTAGCTACAGATTCCTTACCTTTGAATTATCCCCAGATGTCCGACTGGATCCGGAAATGTTTTGTGAGCATTACTGGTAGGTGGCATCCTTCGGCTCCGCGTGGCGTCATCGGTGTTGTCCGTACCAGAAGTGGCATGTGCAGTGCCTATGTAGGTGCCAGCACAGCACGCTAATGTCAGTTCTTTTCTTTCGGCGACAGCGCATATTCGGTGAGAGCTACCCCAGTCCGAGTTTTTGATTTTTGTCGCAGTCTTTGAGATTTTTCTCCTGGAGTGGCAGGATGTTGACTAGGAAGGCAGGCTTCAAGCCCTGTGGCACCTCTCATTGGCAGATGCCGGTGCCAGACCAGCATTTTGTTTGCCTCTGGTTCCTCGAGTGCGACCAAGACGCCTTGACTGCCGCACCATGCGTCCCAAGACCTTGAGAGAGCGCTCCCTCAAGCTCTGTGCTGCCCAACATGCGGCAGTCTCGATTCCGGTTGAGAGGAAGGTCCCGGGATCGGTCGCATATCTCAAGATCCTCATCACACTCCAAGTCATCTCGTAAGTCGCACAAGAAGAGTAAGAAGTCAAAGACTTCTTTGACTTTGCCCCGTCCATTGAAGTCATCCGACGAGAAGATGGAGTGTGGTCATTTGAGGCCTGGCTCTGCGGTTAAGTCTGCACTTGGGCAGACTCCATGCCTCCCTGAGTTTCCATGAGCCGCAGAGACCCCTGCCCAACTGCATGAGTTTTATGAGGTCATGCACCTCCTATTTGGGTGGCCAATTCCTGCTGGCACGCCTTCGGCCCCACGTATTTAAGAGGGACCCCCACTGGTTCTCCACCTGTGGTTCCGCCCCCAGTCGGGCCCCTTGGATCCATGAATGCATCCGGACTGGCACCGGTCGTACCACATCGACCTGGCCGAGCTCTGGTCCCAATGCTCCTGGCACTGCCGGCGCCATCCCCATTCTCATCCCCGGCTCCAGCCCAGATCTGGAGGGGTGTCGTCCAATGCAAACTGGAGCCATGCCTTCCAGGCCTGAGTCGAGCCGTATTTTTATGAGCTGGGACTTTAGGGAGGATTGAAAGGGGTTGCTGGACCCTGAAGAATAATATCCCCTAGATCCCAACATGGACTGGTGTGAGGAATTGGCGGATGCCAGCGGACTGGACACCTTTCCAGATACTGACATTCTCTCTACCCCAACTGAGGATACGGAGGAGGGGGGATTATTTTTCTATGGTGGTGAGAAGGGTGGCTGAGGTCCCGGACCTTAGCCTACCCTCCGTGGCAGTCAAGACTAATGTCTTGATGGAGTTGCTTCAGCCGGGATTGTCCCCCTCGGAACTGCTTCTCTAATTTTAAAGAAGCCTGCAAAGACATCCTGATGAGGCCTTGAGCCAATCCCTGCACAGGGGCTCCTGTGCACAGTACGATTGCCTGGCGCCCCCTCCCCAACCGACCCAAACTTTCTCTTGCACCACCCTATACCGAAGAGCGTGGTGGTCCAAGCCTCAACCTTCCATGTAAATCCTGGTACATTCTCTACCACCCCATCGGATAGTGAATCCAAGAGGCTGGACACTTTAAAGAAAATGTTTTCTCCCACCAGCCTTTTGGCCTGTTACTTCCATGCCCTGTGGGATTTGGTTAGGCAGGTGCTGCCCATGGTCCTGGAGGAGGCCTGTGTAATACTCCTATTCTCCGGTTTATCATCTCTCCCTACTGTCACAATAGGATCTTGTGCTCAGGGAATAAGCATCTTGCAGTAGTTCCCAGGATAAAAAGGTCCCGGAGTGGTGGACGTCTGTTCTCTCACACAATGCTGCGAAATTGTGGAACCAGTTACTAATCATATTAGTCTTGAGGATAACTATTTGACCTTTCGAAAACTTCTGAAAACTGTTCTGTTCCCTTGAAGACCGTCTGTAGTTCTACAATGACACCGCTCCTAGCGCTGGGAGGCCTTCTGGTAGCCATACGCTTTAGAAATGCAGATTCATTCATTCATTCATTCTCCCAAGCTATGACTGACAAGAGAGATGCAGCAAAGTTCACAATTCGATGTGGGCTGGACACCACCGTCTTGCTGGGCAGAGCAGTTTCTTCGTTGGTGGCTTTTCCAGAGGTGTCCAAACGTCAGTTATGACATACCCTTCGATGGCTCCCGTCTCTTTGGAGACAAGGCAAACTCCGCACTGGAGTGCTTCAAGAATAACAGAGCTACGGCCAGGTCCTTGGGCCTTTCCATGGCCCCTTGCCAACCCCAGTCCAACTTTCGTTCCTTTCGTGGCCACGGACAGTTCTTCCAGCTGCGTCTTTACCAGCCCATCAACTATGGTGTGCAAGCTTCCTAGCCTCTGCATATCCTAGGATGCGGGACCCACAGACCCCATTGGTCTGACAGCCAGAGATCGAAACAGTCCACCATTTCTCCGGTAGCCGCAGCCTCCAACCCCCTTTATTTTGCCCTCTTACCATCATGGGCACCCAGTGGGAGGCAGGATATGCCATCACTTGCCCTCTGGAGGTCTTTAACATCAGACCACTGGGTTCTTCAGATTGCCTGATGACCTCTAGACTATGGCAGATCTCCTGCTCTCAACGGGGTTCACTTTCAAAGTGCCAAAGTCACACCTGACTCCCTAAGAGATGCTACCTTTCATCGGAGCTGTTCTGGACACAGTGCAATTTCGGGCTTATCCTCCCAAATGGCGAGCCCAAGATATTCAGGCTATGATACTGATGTTTCAGCATCTATCATGGATGTTGGTGAGATTGACTCTGAGGCTGCTGGGCCTTGTGTCCTCCTGCATCCTGCTTGTGATGCATGCCAGAAGGCTTATGCAGGCTCTGCAGTGGGACCTAAAGTTCAAGTGGGCGCAGCATCAGGGGAGTCTCTCCGACATGGTCCCGGTCTCAGAGGGAACTGCAAAAGATCTGCAGTGGTGGTTAACTAACCATGATTGGGTCATCGGAAGACCTTCTTTCCAACCAGATCTGACAGTGGTGACAGATGCGCCACTCCAGCGATGGAGGGCCATCTGGGAGAGGTGGAGATCAGATGCTCAGGCAGAATCTGGACTCTACATTAACCTACAGGAGCTCAACGCAATCTGCCCGGCATTAAAATCCTTTCTGCCCTCCATCAAGGGAAGGCTAGTGCAGGTGTTCACTGACCTCCACCACCGCCATGTGGTACTGCAACAAACCGGGTGGGGTGGGTTCATGAAACCTCTGTCAAGAGGCCCTGCGCCTCTGGACATGGCTGGAATGTCAGCACATTTCACAGGTGGGTCAATACATGGCAGGCTCTCTGAATGCCAGAGCAGATGAACTCAGCCGAAAATTCCTAGCAGATCACTAATCAACTCCCGATGGATCATGCTCTGCATTAAAATCTGCTACTCACTGTCTAAAAAGCAACCCCCTGAGGGCTTGTGTACTCATTCCAGCAGAGCCAAGGCTGCGACGACTGCGTTAGCACATGGGAGTGCCTGTCCTGGATGTCTGCCAGGCAGCAACGTGGGACTTCTGCACACGTTCACAAAACACTAGTGCCTGGACAGTCCGGTCCGTTGGGCCATTTGCCAGTTCGGTCCTGCAGGACATTTTGATGCGAAATTGTTTCGCAGACCCACCTCCAGGGTGAAATTGCTTAGGTATCTATTCCAAGATTAGGAATCTGTGGCTAGAAGTCTCTATAAGATAAATAAGGTACTTACCTTCAATAAGGCCTTATCCGGTAGACACTCTATCTAGCCACAAATTCCTTAACAACCCACCCATCCTCCCCGCTCTGCGAACGGATTTCTAGGCATAGGGCTGTCCCCTTTCAGGACACTAGTTTTTCACAATAGTGGTTGGTGTTCTAAGTGGCTCCACGGTTTTGGCATGGAAAGTTACAAAAAGAAACTGATGTCAGTGTGCTGGGATGGCGCCTATATAGGCACTGTGCATGTCAGTTCCGGCACGTACTCCACATGGAGCCGAAAAACGTCACCCACCGGCATGCAGTGGTACTGCTCACAAAAAATATGCAGATCCAGTCTGAAACCTGGGGATACCTGTAAAGTAAGGAATCTGCGGCTAGATAGAGTATCTACCAGATATGGGGTTACCAAAGGTAAGAAACGTGTTCATCTTGCTCTGTCTCCCACCAGCCAGTGTCTTCATTAATATCCTTGTTCCAGTGCAAAGGGTAAAGTAGTCCTCAGGGGGAGACAGAGGGATTGGCCTCAACATCCATGCTGTGTGTGTAGCACATGTATGGTAGTAGGACACTGTATGTTATGAGTGTGAGTACTGGGGCCAGAGGTATCCATTTTAGACTATGGGAGTGTATTACCTGCTTCCCTGTAGCTAGAGGTGCACATACTGGAGACAAGATTACCTTCAGAAATGTAATGAAGACCTTGTCATGAAAAGGCTGCTGATTAGTTCTTCCTGACCACTGCCATTTGGTGGATAACAGGGGTCAGGGGTGGGAATGCAGTTTTTGTTGTTCAAGATGTGGACGTTTCTAGGTAGGACCTGCCCTTTTATCTGCTCTGATTACTGCTTAAGCAAAGGTGATGACTGCCAGATGCAGAGATATCACTCTTCAAAGGGCCTGTGTTTTCGAATACTCTGGCTTGGAGCCAGTCCCATTGCTATTGCTGTGATAGCCTTCACTCTGCACAAAAACTGTGTCTGGAGAGTAGCCATAGAATGATATTTGAAAGAGAACCAACCCAAACCGGTTCCTGCAATTTAGACAATGCATCCATGTCCCTGACACAAAATGTGTACAAAAGTGGGATCCAAACATCCCCTTTTTTTCCACCAAGTACCTCTCAATTAAGGAAGGGAGAGGTCGGCAATGTCCCGGAAGAGCTACTGTTCCACCGGGGTTAGTGCACTGCATAAATAGTACCCAGAGAAAGCTGGCTTGCCTAGAAAACGAAGCCAGGAGTGACCTGTCTCCAGAGGGGGTCCACTAGTTGAATAAAACTGTACCAGAACATGTATACCATGTCATACAGCAGTTTATTGAGGGCTTAAGAGACTGGTGCTGCTGTTCCTGTGAATGAAAGTTATATCTTTATCAAAACACAAAGCCTTGATCAAATTGGAGTCTGTAACTGCTACAATGATAGCATTGCAAGACATTCAGCCTGGAGGCCTCAATTTGCACACTAGAACACTAGTCTACATCAAGCCCGGTGTGGAGCCTGTGGAGCTACTGCTGAAGACCGGTGTTGTTGCACACATCTGCCTCGCCAATTGACCCTATGAACTTTGTCCAGAGTGGTGCTGCTGCCTTGAGGGCAAGAGCCTGGACCCAATCTGCTACAACGCCCAAACTGCTATAATAACCAGCAGATGTAAGGCGGGGATAAGCCTGCACACAGGAAAAGATCAAATGCATGCAGACAAGTCTGCCTCGCATGCAGAGACTTTCTGCAGTGGGTTAAAGAGACATCAAACTAAGTTACACATTTGACTTGTGAGAATATTTAATTCACCTGCGCCTCATCCTGCCTCAACCCATGGCATTTGGGGACCCCAGATGAGGCTCCTAACCATAGCTGGAAGACGTAGGATATTGGGAGGATATCTGGAAGCAGAAGGAGTAGTGCCCCACTATGTAACACAACTTATTTTGCAATGCTGTAAGTCATCTCCATTGAACTTTGCAGTATTTAAATCAGATGTCTGCTTAAAGTGCTTCTTTTTTAAATAAAAGATAAGTAATGGGATGGACATGTTATTGTGTCAGTTGACCGATTGTTGAGCTCTGAGCTCTTGCACCTACACTACCTCCTTGAGAAGCCTGTAACTGTTCAACCTCGCTACCCTGAGAGTCAAGTGTTATACAGAAAGTTTGCTGAGACTTTGTTGGACGGACCTCAGTAGACCATTGTCAAACGACTTAAATCAAACTACTTCAATCACCACAGTTGGAGCCTAGCACCTCCTGTCCACACATGGTCCCTGAACTGGGTCTAACACTCTTCCAATACATTGCCAACTGTATTTTGGCCAACAGCAGGGTGAGAGCATTAAATGCACATACTATTTGCTCCTCTATGTCCTCACCATCACTCCTAGTAAATATGTTTTGGAACACAACTAATCTTAGTTTCTATCAACCTCTCTGTAATTGTAGCTATGTCTACCTAATAGGCTGCTACTGATGGGCATGACCACAACATACGTTTCAGATTAGCTCGTTCAACCTGGGATTTCAGGCATTTGTCTTCTGATACCGACATATACATGTTCTGAAGGCAAGTGAGCATCTGGTATAAGCAATGTAGTAAATAATGCTGGATTAACTTGCATTTAGTGGTTCTGGATAATAGTTTTGGATATCCAACTGCTTTCAGCCATTTTCAGTCAGCACAATATCTAGATCTTCAGTCACAATGCATTTAGTGCTGCCAAACTTGTCTTTTCATATTCAGCAGTGCCAGATCCAACTGCATTACTGCTCTTCTGCCACAGCCCAATACAATGAACAGTGACATCACTGCCAGGGTTTGTGATAACCCATCTTCGATGCTACAATTCTGTGGAACAGTCTCATCGGAGAATTTCAAGTCAAGATTTGCCCAGGCAGGAAAAGATGTTTATTGTAAGCTATGGAACATATGTAATCTGTCACCGCCAAACACATTTCCCTATGCCGTGAGACCTACCTACATGTACACACACCCAAGTCAGTTTGTCTAGCAACTTTCATATAGTCTGGTAGGCACCATGATGGTAAGTGTGGCGTGCAAGCCACTTTTGTTTTTGTATGGCTCACTACTTTGCGCCACGGGATTATAAGAAACGTTCATTAGCTAGGAGAAGTAGGAAGTGCCACATTTATTTTGTGGTGTAAACAATTGTGTCTGTATAGTATGGTCCCTGTGCACACTGATCATGTATTGTACCTCTGGATTGTCAGGCCCTGTTAACCATCTGGCTACCCATTAGTGTTGGGTAACAAAGAAATCTAGTTCAAGTTCGGGGCACTAAGCCTGCCCTCAGACATGGGTAGTAGTAATATCTATAGTGAAATTCTATGCCTGTGCCGCCTTGCCCCAGCATATGATCTGTCGCTATACAATTCATTTATCTAAATAGATGTGATGGAAAGTAAATAAATAAGCTGTGGTAGAACGATCATCTGAAAGAAACACGTTAGTTAGATTCCTCACCTTAGAATATTCCCAGGCGTCAGACTGGATCCGGAAGATTTTTGTAGCAATACCCCTTGCGCGTCGCTAGGCGTCGTCTGCGGCTCCGCGTCCGTCGTTGGCGTCGTGCGCCGGAATGACGTCGTCGGAGTACTTAGACGCCGCCCTCGCGCGCTGACATCAGTTCTTCTTTTTTCCGCGCCAGTAAGCGCCGATCCGGGAGAGCTACCCCTTTAGTCGATTTTTGACTAACTTTTTCGACTCTTTTTGGTCACTTTCGACTCTGGTGCCAGTAGGATGCCTGGTTTCAAGGCCTGCGACGACTGTCACCGACTGATGTCGGTGACCGATCATCACCGCCGGTGCCTGTACTGCTTGGGCCTCGACCACAACGCGGAGTCGTGCTCCGACTGTATGGCCCTGACCTCGAAAGCTAGGCGGGAGCGGTCCCGCAAGCTTCTCGAGCTTCGCCACTCGGCTCCGCGCCCCTCTCGATCCCGGTCCAGGAGGAGGTCCAAGGATCGGTCGCGGAGCCGCACTCGACATCGTCGCTCGTCTGGCTCGAAGTCTTCGGGTAAGTCGAAGCGCTCTAAGAAGTCCAAGAGGCAACACCGCTCTTCGGACTCCCCTTGCCACCCCCGCAGCTCCGCTGGAGCCGCAAACGCCGCGCAAATCCCCATACCTGCCGGTCCCTGGGATTGACGCGACGCCGACGGAGGTCAGTGCCTTCCTCTCGGCCATGAGGAGCCTGGCCCCACCGTCGACGCCCGCTGGCGCGCCTTCGGGCCCCGCGGACTCGACTGGGCGACCTCGCATGCCGGCGGCTCCGGCCCCGGCGCCGTTGGAGGCTCCGGCCCCGACGCCGCAGGTCCCCGAGGGGCCCGAGCCTGGCCCCCCGTCGACGCCGGTCGACCTCGTCACGCCTCCTCCGCCGGCGCCGACACCGGTACCACCCCAACTCCGGTCGACGTCGATCCCCGGTTCAGCCCCTGTCCGGTCCCGACGCCGATGCGGCGCCGCCCGACGCCGCATCCGACGCCGCTAGAGACACATATTGTCTATCGACCGGCTCTGATCATTCCTCCTGTTTACCAGGAATCGGATGACGGGGGCGAATGGGAGGGGTCTGAGGACCCTATGGCCCTTCAGGGGCAACTTTCTCAGGACTGGGCAGATGAACTGGGGGAGACCAGTGGATTGGATACCTCACCGGACACTGGATTCATCTCTCCTCCGACTGTGGCTTCGGAGGAGGGTGCAGCTGTTTCTGTGGTGCTGCGCAAGGCGGCCGCGGCCCTTGGGCTTGAGCTGCCTGCCGTGGCTGTGAGGACTAACATCCCCACTGAGGTGCTTCAGTCTGCCGCATGCTCCACTGAGCCTCTGCTGCAATTCAATGAGGCCCTCATTGACGTTCTGCAGGGCACCTGGTCCAAGCCCTCCACAGTCCCTCCTGTGGATAGGAACGTTGCCAGGCGCCACCGCCCTGCTCCGGGCGACCCCAGTTTTCTGTCCCAACACCCCACCCCCCGAGAGTCTGGTTATCCAGGCCTCTACCTCCCAATCCTCCTTCCCGTCCGCTCCTCCGGACCGGGATTCCAAGAGACTGGAACAGTTCGGTAAGAAGCTGTTCTCCTCGCTCAGTTTGGGCCTGCGGTCTTTGAACACAGCCTGTCTCTTGGACCGTTATTCCCACTCTCTGTGGGATACGGTGGAGGACGTGCTGCCCCTGTGCCCGGAGGAGGCCCGGGCACAGCTTTCCTCAGCTCTGGCCGATGGGAGAGATGCAGCGCGCCATGCAATCCGATGTGGACTCGACACTACGGACTCGCTGGGTAGGGCGATTTCTACCACGGTGGCGCTTCGACGTCACGCCTGGCTGCGGTCCACGTCCTTTTCAGGGGATGTCCAGAGCACTCTCATGGACATGCCTTTTGATGGCACTCGCCTTTTTGGTGAGAAAGCGGACAGTGCGCTGGCTCACTTCAAGGACTCCTGGGCTACGGCCAAGTCCTTGGGCCTCACGGCCCCGCGGCCACAAACTTCCGCTTTTCGCTCCTTTCGTGGCCAAGGAAGGGGCACCTCCTCACGTCCGCCTAGCCACCGGCCGCAGAACCAGCCTGCACGCGGTCGCGGACGTGGTTTCCGCCGAGGCGGTACTGGAGGACAACGCGGTCAGTCCACATCCACCCCGGCAGCATCCGCCTCAAAGCCTTCCTAGTCCGAGCTTTCAGGCCCATTCCTCGCCAGTGGGAGGCCGGGTTCGCCATCACCTGCTCCACTGGCGTACCATTACTTCGGACAGGTGGGTGCTGCAAATTGTCCGCAGGGGCTACTCCCTCCCCTTCGAGACGACCCCTCCAGCCATGCCACCGCAGCACCACCGTATCTCGGAGGATCATTTGAATCTTCTGCGAGAGGAAGTTTCGGCCCTCTTGGCCAAAGAGGCCGTCGAGCGCGTTCCGAGCCCAGAAGTAGGTCGTGGTTGTTATTCCCACTACTTTCTGGTTCCCAAGAAGGGCAAAGGAGGCCTACGCCCTATCTTGGACCTCAGGAACGTCAATGCCTTCCTCCGGAAGGAACGGTTCAAAATGTTGACTTTGGCTCAGGTTCTAGCTGCCCTAGACCCTGGAGACTGGATGGTAGCGTTGGACTTGCAGGACACATATTTCCATATCCCCGTCCTGCCGGCCCACCGGCGTTACCTGCAGTTCACGGTGGGTCAGGAGCACTTTCAGTTCACCGTGCTCCCCTTCGGCCTTACCAGTGCCCCTCGGGTGTTCACGAAAGTGATGGCGGTGGTCGCAGCTCATCTGCGCAGATCAGGGGTTCCAGTCTTCTCCTATCTCGACGACTGGTTGTTGAAGGCGGGCTCGCCCCAGACAGTCGTCTCCCACCTCCAGACTACGGCGGGACTCCTGCATTTGCTGGGGTTTTCCATCAACGTGCCGAAGTCACACCTGAGCCCCTCTCAGAAGCTCCTCTTCATCGGAGCGGTTCTCGATTCGGCGCAGTTCTGGGTCCATCCACCGGAACAGCGGGTCCGGGATATACAGGCCCTGATTCCCATCTTTCAGCCTCTATCCTGGGTTTCGGTCAGGCTAGTGTTGCGGCTTCTGGGGCTGATGGCCTCCTGCAACCTACTAGTGCATCACGCCAGGCGGCGCATGCGGGCTCTGCAGTGGGACTTGAAGTTTCAGTGGGCCCAGCATCACGGCAACCTGTCCGACCATGTCTTGTTCTCGGAGGGCACTGCACAGCAGTTGCAGTGGTGGCTCACGGACCGCGATTGGGTCGCGGGCAAGAGCCTCTCCCTACCCCTACCGGAGCCTGTCGTCGTGACGGATGCGTCCCTCCTGGGATGGGGTGGCCATATGGGAGAGGCGGAGATCAGAGGACTCTGGTCTCCGGCGGAGTCTCGCCTCCACATCAACTTGTTGGAGCTGAGAGCGATCCGACTTGCACTGAAAGCCTTCCTTCCCTCTGTCCGGGGAAGTGTCGTGCAGGTGTTCACAGACAACACCACCGCCATGTGGTATTGCAACAAACAGGGCGGGGTGGGGTCATGGACCCTTTGTCAGGAGGCTCTGCGCCTCTGGACATGGCTGGAACACCAAGGCATCACCCTGGTGGTTCAACATCTGGCGGGCTCTCTGAACGCCAGAGCAGACGAACTCAGCCGCCGGTGCATGATGGATCACGAATGGCGTCTGAACTCCGAGGTGGCGCATGGTCTCTTTCAGCAGTGGGGAGAGCCTTGGTTAGATCTATTCGCCACCGACGAGAAAGCGCAATGTCAGCAGTACTGCGCGTTGGAATTTCCAAGGCGGCACTCGCTAGGCGACGCTTTTCGACGCGAGTGGAGTTGCGGTCTGTTGTACGCCTTTCCGCCTATACCACTTCTGCCCAGAGTGCTGAAGAAGATCAGGCGCGACCGGGCCCAAGTCATCTTGGTGGCTCCGGATTGGGCACGAAGGTACTGGTATCCCGAGCTACTCAGTATGTTGTCCGATCCTCCGATACGTCTGCCCCTTCGGGAGGATCTTCTGTCGCAGCAGCAGGGGACGGTCCTCCACCCGAACCTGTCCAGCCTCCACCTCAATGCGTGGAGATTGAGCGGTGGCAGTTGATGCCATTTGACTTGCCTCCTGAAGTCTGTGATATCATTCTGGCAGCCAGGCGTCCCTCCACAAAGACGGTATACGCCTGCCGGTGGAACAAATTTGTGGCATGGTGCACAGCAAAGGCTGTGGATCCCCTTTCTGCCCCTCTTTCTGAGGTTCTCCTCTTTCTTCTTTCTTTGGCCCGGCAGGGCTCCTCCCTGGGCACCTTGAAAGGTTATCTTGCTGCCATCTCTGCCTTCTTACGGCTTCCTGATCAGCCCTCTCTTTTCAAGTCCCCTGTAGTGTCACGCTTTCTTAAAGGCATTACTCACACGTTCCCTCCTGTCCCTTTCGTAATGCCTCAGTGGGACTTGAATCTTGTCTTAACATTTCTGATGTGCGCTCCCTTTGAGCCTCTTCACAATTGTCCTCTTAGTCTTCTCACTCTTAAGACTGCTTTAATGGTGGTAGCCATCACCTCGGCTAGACGGGTGAGTGAGCTCCAGGCTCTGTCGTCCAAGCCTCCTTTTCTATCTGTTAATCCGGACAAGGTTGTCCTTCGGCCTCGTCCTTCCTTTCTACCGAAAGTGGTGACCCCCTTTCATCTTGGGCAATCTGTCACCTTGCCCACCTTCTTTCCACCTCCGCATCCTTCCAAAGAGGAAGAGCGGCTCCACCGTCTGGACCCAAAACGTGCACTCTCCTTTTATTTGAACCGCACGAAACCGTTCCGGGTGGACGACCAGCTTTTCGTTGGCTACGTGGGTGCTAAGAAGGGAAAAGCTGTGCACAAACGGACCATCTCCCGGTGGGTCGTTTTGTGTATAAAACTCTGTTATTCCTTGGCAAAAAAGGACCCTCCTGTAGGGCTGCGAGCCCATTCTACTCGGGCCACGGCGGCTACTACTGCTTTGGGACGGGGTGTCCCTTTGCAGGACATCTGTCAGGCGGCGACGTGGGCTTCGCTGCACACGTTTGCCAGGGACTATTGCCTAGACAGCCAAGTCCGGAGGGATGGCTTCTTTGGCCGTTCTGTCCTCCAGGACTTTCTGGTGTGATCTTGGTTCGCAGACCCTCCACCGGGGTTGGTATTGCTTGGGTATCTATTCTAAGGTGAGGAATCTAACTAACGTGTTTCTTTCAGATGAACAAGTTACTTACCTTCGGTAACGATGTATCTGTAAGAAACATTAGTTGGTTAGATTCCTCACCGACCCACCCATCCTCCCCGTTCTGCGAACCAACATCTAGGGTTAAGGCTATCCTTTTCAGGGCCCTAGATTTTTTGGCACCAGTGTCAGTCTCTTGCATGGCTCTGCGTTCCTGGCGCGGAAAGCTATGTACAAGAACTGACGTCAGCACGCGAGGGTGGCGTCTAAGTACTCCGACGTCATTCCGGCACCAACGACGGACGCGGAGCCGCAGACGACGCCTAGCGACGCGCAAGGGGTATTGCTACAAAAATCTTCCGGATCCAGTCTGACGCCTGAATATATTCTAAGGTGAGGAATCTATCTAACTAACTAATGTTTCTTACAGATACATAGTTACCAAAGGTAAGTAACTTGTTCATCTTAGCTAGTGGCACTCCACCTGGTGCTGTGTTGGGTAGTCACTTCCAAAGGTCAATAATTCACAGATATTAACCATTGCCCTGGATATGTTCCCACTGACGAGAGCTGTATCTGTGGTGTATACCTGGACACCTCACGTCTCTTACTACTGCTTCACTTTATTTTTTCTCTTTTTCTTCACTCCAGTCTTCAGTAGCACAGCAAAAGTGCAGTTGGCCGCAATACAAGCAAGAGCTCCCATCCTCTGGTTTAACAGAAAAAAATGCTATATTTGGAGTGAAGTGGGTCCCTTAGATCACTAGGCCTTGGTGCCACTGCACCTGTTGTACTTATTGCTAGGCTCCTCCCATACCACTTCTCATTTTTGCCACTTTTGTATGCCCCAGGTCTCCCTTATTCTGCTTACCCCTCGTACTTTTTCTCATTGGCTCCCCTTTATTTTCTCCCACTCTTCATTCTCCTGTCACCATAGGCGCCATGTTATAAGAGCTTATGGGGCTTTGGCCCCAACAACAATATGATACATTACCAAGAGTTGAGCCAGAACCTTTCACATTGTTTACTGGCTGAACATGCTGTAGACTTGAATATTGCCAGGTGTCTTCTTTCAGACAGGCACGGTTTGAAAGTTATCATTTCTAAAGAGGGCTTGGGTGGGGTCTCAGATACTGCAGTTCAAAGCAATCTAATTTATTGTACCTTTAGCGCCTAAGCATTAAAACATTTAGGGAATCAGATTTATTTAAAGATTGCAAAAACTGTCATTTTTAAAATGCACCAAACGGGTTGTAGCCCTTGTTATAAAATGTCACTCATGCATAAGGTCAGCTCATCAATACATGGAAAATGCATATGTGATTTACATTAGTAAAATAAATGTTCTTTTCATGTTTCCATTAGAATATCTAGGTTTTTTTTGTTTTTTTTTTACAGGACTCTTAAGACCCAGTAAAAACATGACCATAAACCTCTTGACCCCTGTTTAATAGTTTACATGTAAATATGCACTGTAAATTGTATGTAAGTTTGTATACATAATACACACTGCTAAGATTTTACCTCAGCTCAGACTGTAAAGGAAGATGCGTAAAGGAAGGAACGACAAGGTTGTGACAAATGTTCTTTAGATGAAGTAACATTGATTCACATAGTTTAAGCTCCGAGCAGGTCTTGGGCGAGATGGGCCTGGTCCCAGGGCACCTAAGATTTGAGGGAACACAAAATGAGCTAACCTTACAGCGGTTATTGTTTACAGTGCTTAGAAAAGGCAGAAGTTTAAAGGCGAATAAGGGGGGAAATTGAGGGGTACGTTTAGAAGGGGCGCCAAATTTGGTTTTACCCTGGATGCTATTTGAGCAAAGGCTGGTCCTTCTTGTGCTAATGTTTCCTTCTCCTATTTTTTTTATTAGGGCTTGGTCTGTGTTCAATGGATGGCAGGCCTAGGCTTCCAGCACTGGTTGATTGACACTACTCAAAATTAATAAATACGTTGCTTATTTATAATTCTCGAGTTAGGGGGAGCTCTTTCATTCCATGGTCTTTTTCATAGACCATTATGCTTGTGAGTAAAGGCATCTTGGGTGGCATGCTAGTTTTCTCGCCTCCATGGAATTACTCATATGAACTGGGCCCCACCAATAATTTGGTAATCTGGCTCCTCTGAGTCTCACTTTTCCCCTTCCATTTCATTCCTTCTATCCCCTTTAGCGCCCTTCATCTGTTTTCCTGTTCTCTCCTTATTTAACTCTCCTTTGATCGCCGCCTCCTTCCTTTCATTTAACTTTCCACTCCCCTCTCTTTGTGTTAGCCCTGGCCCCGCCCTCCTTTTCTCGTGTTGCTGAGCGGGTAAAACATGCGTGACCTTTGTTAGTTACATGCTTTGTGTGATAAATATTTGTCTTGGATCCAAGTTCAGAGTTCAGTTCAGCTGCAGAGCAGAGGAAGCAAGCGACGGGAGGAAGGAGGGGATAAAATCACCTCAGGGCGGAAGAAGAGCCAAATCCTTGCCTGTGGCGGGCAGGTAAGCCTGGTGCCACCTCAAGAGCGCACCCCTCCCCGGGGGTCCTCGAGTGGGACACTGTCAGTCTGTACTGTGTCACGCGCGCCGCTCCCTTCTGCTGAAGCCCTCACTGCGCGTAGCGCGCCATGCTGGGTTGGGTACGTCAATGAATCCTCTACCCCCGCCCCACGTTAATGATCAGCTCTCCCCGACAAGGGCGTGCTGAGCGGAGACCTGACGCACACGCCTGCTCCTTCAGTGCCCCCTGAACTCCACAGCCGTAGAGTGACCATAGCAAAGTAGGCAGGCCCTAGGCGGGAGGACTACTTTCAAGGCCCTAACCTCGCCGTGGGAGGCCTTAGTAGATTACATGACGGAATTTTCTACATTCCGTGGAGTGTTCTCGCACAGGTGCGTCCCCTTCTCGAAATTGGCCTCACGGAAGCAATCAAATCATTGTCCCACCCATCGGCTGGGTACATTAGTGAATGCATGCCAATAGACCTGATATCGTTCGGTATAATTCCGTTTTTTAAAGTAAACAAGCATTGGTATAGCCAATAGGTCTCGCTTTTGGGACCTTATAAGTGTTTAGCCATGCAACGGTTGATGATGTTGCACCAAGGATACTGTGCTGCTTAACTAAATACTTATAAGGTCACAAAAGCGAGACCTATTGGCTATGCCAATGCATAAGGATTCTGTTGCTGGGTGCCTGACTGCTCATGCCAGGATAGGCAGGCCATGACAACACTACGAATAATACCTTTTTTCAGATTTTCATCATGTACCCCCCCCCCCCCAAAAAAAGTGTTACCCGAATTAAAAAAATAAGTGTCTCCATGTGGCTGGCCCCGTGCTGTGGGATCGACGTATAGTTCCTTCCTCTCCTAATGGTTAATTTGGACAAAGCTGGGTGTAACTGACAGGAAGTGGGGACTGATAGTGAATTAAAGGTTTTAGAGAAGACCTGTGTACGTCATAAGGACAGCCTATCGCAATTGTCCAGAGCTAGGAATAGAATGGCTGATAAACTATGACACACAATAAGGACACAGGATATATCAGGGACTCGAGATAGAATGCCGAGAGGAGACGGCTTAGTTTCACTGGCAGCCGTACAAAGTGTACTGAAACAAGTCCAATCCAAATAAGAAAGTTGTTCTATGTAAACAAAATATTTTACTAACTTGAAACAGTACAACAGTCAGATAGGATCCTGAAGGAACATTTTATAACTTGAAGAGATAAGTGTTTATAAAAATATTGCTAAAGGAGCATATTTGTCTAAAATTACAGGTTTAGTCTGTATAGATCCTTTAGACAAGAAAAATTATGCCACCCAACTAACTCTATTGTATAGGAGATGCCGTGCAATGTTTACCTTTACTAACATAGAAGATCACAGAGATTTCACTACAGCACTTGTAGAACAACATAAGGCATGCTTTTTGAGCTGAATCACAAACATGCAACCATCACTGCAGAAGAGACGCATATAGTTTGATATCATTTAGAGAGAAAAATGATATATATGGATTTAGCGGTCAAGGCTGCTAATCAGGTTAACATGACACTTGTGAACATTTTTAAATGTGTTGCATTCACATGAATCATCCACGTACAGTTCAAGTGGAAAACGTTCCCAATAGCTCCTCGTGTTATACAGAAAGCAACGACACACGTTTGTACAAAATTTAGATACATATTTTCCCAGACGTATGCACATATTGTTTGGGTTTCATACATGACTAATGTTTTTATGAAACTGGAATACATTCCCAGCATATTATTTGTAAGTGCAGTAAAATGTAAACTTGCAAGGCAAATTCAGAAAGTACCAGGAGTTTCGAAGTTTCCAACTCACAGATAAGGCAGATGCTCTGGCGTCAAAATAAGATGTGGGGTTAAGATTTAAGAAGCCTTTCCAGGTAAGCTTGAAATGTATGTTCTGGACCCCTGGACGGTTGCTCGAACCGTTAAGCAAAGTTTTAGATGATGGGCCTTTGATTCAGCTGTAACAAAACTGTTTTTCCCTTAGTCAAATAAATAATCTATTCTGACGTTTTTCCCAAACCGTAATAGAACGAAAAACTTTGGAAATTACTTGGAACTTGTTAATATGGGATAAACGGCACCCGACGCGTACCTAATCAACTGCAGGAATTAGCATGACACTTTTATATTAGATAATGACTTTTCTGTGAAGAATTCGACTTTTTTTATTTATGCTGATGAGGTCAGAAGTCTGGTAAGAAGTACAGGCACTGGAAAGGGGACAGGGCATGATAAGGATGGCGTTCGTTTAACACCGCTTTAGAAAGGGCAATCATTCATTCAACCACTAGGATTATTAGACCAGGAGATGCAATACATTATTACATTAGAGGAGACTTCTTTACATAAAGCACGAGAAGATTTGTTAACAGGTAATTTAAGTGCCCCCTTATCGAGTGCTCTCCATTTCCATGCTCCGGGTAGGCCCCATGTTTGCACTCTTGTGAGGCCGCAGTGTTTCCTATTATTATGCAGGCAGCACCGCCTCGGTTGTAAAGCCGTTGACCGTTCAATCAGCAGAGTTAGCTGCTGATAATCAAAAGTTCCCAACCTCGGGCCCGAGGCCAGTTTAGAGTCAGTCAGAGGAGCCGGAGCTCGGGAAGCATGGGGACCAATCGATCAGCTGAGTAATCCTCATTACTGATTGGCCGCTACAACACATCGTCTCCCCTCTTATTTTAAACCCAGACAATGTAGTGATATCGGTAAATATAGGGAGATGGTTTATTAAGAGTAGTTTCTTACCTGATAGCAAAGCCGTTATCCATTTATTCTGCCAGCTTTTCAGTTTGAGCAGGTCCTTGCTGCCATGAAGAGGCTGGAATGCGCTCTGAGAGCTCCAGCTTTTCTCTCCTCCTTCACGCCCTTCCCCCCTGATTAGTGAAAGCAGTGAAGTACGGGAGCCGTTAAGGAGATTTAAGGTACAGTCAGTAAAAGTCAGCAGCTGCGCTAAATTAAACAAGCATTGTGTTGTAATTGTTAGCACTGTGCTGTTTGAAACATGAAGGGCGGTGTCGGAGTTTACTACGTTTCATGTTTTGAACAGCACAGTGCTACAATGCCTGTTTATTTTAGCAAAACTGCTAAAATTACAAGTGAAAGGCCGCTGGCGATGGAACACTGGACACCCGTTTACCACCATGGAAACCATGATGGAGAAGGTGAAAAATGGGTGTGCGCGCGTATGGGTGTACTGTGTGGGGGGGTGCAACGCAGGGGGCAGGATTACAAACACCACAGGAGAGGAAAGCAATAGGAGAGCGGCGGAAGCATCAGAGGGCAGGGAATGCGTGGGGGCAAGGGGAGCAACACGGTGGGTGGAGGGAAGGGAAGCAAACTAACAGGGAGAGAGTAACATGGAGCAAGGTGGCGGTTGCGCGGGCGCACGTGACCGCAAGAGCTAGGCCAGTAGAAGCCTAGGGTTGCACTTTTAAAAGCACACTACAAAATGCCTCGCAGAGCAGCGCATGCGCTGACTCAGCGAGACCTAAAAATGGCTCTATTTTGGCTGTCTCTCGCCCAGAGACGTGTTAAGGGGGTGAAGAGTTAAGAACAATGGTTCAAGGATGGCCCAAAAGGGTCCAATAGAAAAGGTGACCCAGGCAGGGTCACTTGTTTTTTAAGATAAGTGAAATCAATTCCGTAGGGAGCAGGAGACAAAGTACGTAAAGGGTCATGTAGGTCAAAAGATAGCAGGTATTTATTTAAACAAAGAGACGTGTTAAGGCATGGGTAAGGACGGCTCTGGCCCAGGGCCCCAGTCATTCAGAGGCCCCCAGATAGAGCTAACCATGTTCTGCAGAGTATTGCCCTGTTGACCTTGAATACTTCTTAAACAGATTTTTTAAAATACTGTTTTCCTTTCATTTACTTTTATTATGGGTGATGTGTGAGAGTCTATGACAGACACTTAGCAGGGAAATGTGTGTTGTCTCATGCAACATCTATAAAAAAGATTTTTAGATCAAAACAGGACCTCGCATATGAAAAATGGGAGGGTGTCACAGAGATTATTTGCAGTAATGTTAGTGAGTTGCCGCTGTCTTACAATATTGAAAACATACAACACTATCCTTGAATATTAGATGTAAATACATTTAGAATTTGGATGAGTGTGCCTGTACACTGTTACTGACCTGGACAAAACTACCATGAAAGAGCTGAAATTGGATCATGAATTCAACCTTTTTCCAAACGGGGGCCCCGAAATACGCTTGCCCCAGTACCCCCAAAATCCTTAAGATTTCCCAGCTCCTGCCTGAAATTGCCTCTGTTTCAATAGAAGTAAATTGAGGGGGCAGGGAACAATCTCCGGTTATTTTTTTTTTAAAAAATCTCCCGCTTTTCTCTTCTAAACTGTTAGCATGTATGGTAGTGAACCCATCATACCCTTGGCGCCACAGAATGGGCCATAACTGCTGCATTAATGAATAGCTACGCCGCTGCCTGGAATGTCAATGCCTTGCGAGCCTCTGAATATTCATACCTCTAAGTCTTTAAGGTTGGCGAGAAGTGTTTGGGATTGAGTACTTCTACACGGCGAGCCCCCTGGAATCAATGGCAATGAAAGTTTTTCTGAAAGGCGTTCAGGGTGGGTGATCCCATTGAAGGCTATGATAGGCAGACAGGTAGGAGGGTATAGTTAAGTCCAAGGAGGGGGAAGTTCTTCAAATGAGTGAAGTTGAGAGGTATGGTATACCCCGCTATCACCTGTATATTCTTCTTACGTTGGATAGGTTTCTCAAGCTTGAATATTCTTCTAACGTGGCTGTAATTCTTGCACAATGTGTGAATATTTCTCTCTCATGGTTATATTTTTCGTACAAACTTATGCTGCTCCCTTATGAATATATTTAGCCCATATGGATTTGCTACTTGCAAATGCATTTGTGTTAGCAGATTCATATTCTTCCGCGTGAATAACATTTGTGCATATGACTATCCTTCTTGCACACCAATATCATTCTTCCACATAGATGTCCTCACAAAGGATAATTTCATGCTTATTACTATCTGTTTAGACCAAGAAATCCTTCTCCGATATCAATAATTTTCTTATGGGCGATCTTGAAACTGAAAAATGGAAATCCTAACAAAAGAATATCGTTTTTGCTCATTGTTATCCTGTCGCATAGATAGCCTTCTCAGAAGCTGATGTACATTTAGTTAATGGCTATTTTCTGGTGTATGGGAATACCCACACACACACTTGTTTTCCTCATAAATGGTTAATGTTTAAGATATGGGTTGTCTTTTCACATATCGATATTCGTATAGGACATGGGCGGCCTTCTAGCACAAAGATTTTGTTTCACATGGAAACCCTACTATCTGAATATCCCAGCACAAGATTATTTTTCTCAAGCATGAATATCCTTAATAACAGTGGCGACTAGTGTACTTTGAAAGAGGTGTGGCATACTTATATACCTGACATTGGAGCAAGCGAGCAAGGCAATAAAGGAATGTTCTATCCTGCAAAAACATTTTTAAAAAGCAAGACAAGTGGGGTATTTTGCTGTATATTTTTTACATGAATTGGCTAAAAAATCCAAAAGTACTGAATGAAACAGTCCAGTGCTTTTTATGGTGTCAGGCAAGTACAACTCCCTGTCCGTGTGTTGGAGCTCAACCTCCCCAAGACAATTGTGACAAAATGTGGCAAAATAGGATTTTCATCACAATTGTCCTTAAAAACTTGATAAAGAGTTGTATTTAATACAGGTAGTAACAAGCATTTGCAATGCAATTGGTCTCGCCTTTGGGCCCTTGTATGTATTTAGCTATGCAGCACATTATCCTGGGTGCTGAATCATCTACTGTTCTTTAACATGGAGGGAAAGTAAGCACCAAACTGCGTGACAAGCCAGGTATGGGAACACATGGAGAGAAATATTGCCCTACAGCGGGAAATGGTATAGTCCAAAGCTCTGTTTTTAATATAAAATCAGGGCCTTCGGTGGTCATATCACTGAAAATACAGGATTTGAAAAAAATATTGTCCACGGTTGCTCGTGAAAGACAATTTCTATAGACTGGAATCTAGAGAATGCTAAAGCGATTCTGGTATTTCACTGACGTCTGCTGGTCATTTTCTATCAAGAAAGTTAAATAGAGGCAGTTACCAGAAAAATAAAAATAATAAAGTCCCTCAGCAGTAAGCAATTCTGGTATTTTACTGACCTCTACTGGTCGTTTTCTATCGACAGTTAAAAAGAGGCAGTTGAACAAGCATAAAGCAAGTCTTGTATTTTAATGACCTCTACTGGTCGTTTTCTATTAAGACAGGTAAATAGAGGCAGTTGAACAGAAAAAAAAGTCCCTAAGAGGAAGCAGACAAGTCCTAGCTCTGATCTCCAGAGCCCACAAAGTACATACACATATACGTTTATACTAAAGTATATAGAAGAGGTCTCGAATGCTCGACCTAAAAAACTGTTATGACATATCACATGACCCTTCATTTATCAAAAGGCAAATTTTTCCATCTTGCTTCTTCACAATGGGAATGTGAGTCATATGTATGACTGTATATCTGCTTGGAAAGGCTTAGCTAGAACAGCTGGCACTAGCACTCCTTGAAGGCAAAAGCAACAAAAACACAGGTAATATCAAGTGTAGGCCAGTTGACACAGTCCCAGTACAGAAATGAAACCAAATAAAATAGTAAACAATAGTCAGCAGTGGGCACTGGAATGCATTTTCAGTTACTGTTGGAAGACCCAAGGTTCACAAACATCCTCAAAATAATTATCGGTGCTCAAGAGGCCGTGAGTGGTGACATAAATAGTGTTCACCCAACTGCAAACAAACTCAGACCTATACCCTGTTTCTTCCAGCCTTTCGTGCTAGTTATTGAGGCTGTAGCATAGGTTTGTCTATAGCAGAATTGAAAAGTGGGAAGACTGGTTGAATCCTCTCCTGGTTGAAACCAATGGGTTTGTGTGGGTGTTGGATTGCGAAAAAAGTGAGAGGTGATGCTAGTTAGGGTCTGGTAGATTATGTGGTTACTTGGCATTGCTCTTTTGAGTGACCTTGTGTGATGTAGCTGGTGTTTAGTGAAGCACTCCACTACTTTCAGTTCGAGTTTTCACTATATAAAAACTGCAAAAAATGTACACAGCATTAACATAAAAAAGAAATACAAATAGATACCCATTTAGTGGGTGATTTGTACAAAGCGAAATCAGAAAACCTGAATAAATTACAGCTCCTCTACTTAAACTGTATGATCTTATTTCATCAAAGTTCCTTTTGCTTTTCTATTGCATATTAAAACACTTTCAAATATGTGACTTCAGAATACCAGCTGTACAAAAACCTATTGAGTTTGATTTAATAGACTGCAATATTTCTCTATATTAATCCTGGGCCACGTATAGGGTCTACATGAGTACTGTCTTGACTTAGTTCACTAATGGTTCATGTTTAAAAACTATCACTTTTAAGAAGTATTTCTCAGTGCAGTGCTATATAATGCGACATATTAATAATGCCCAAGCTTCTATATGTTAAAGAAATAAAACATTTTTAATTTTAAGAACACTTTTATCATATTTACAGGATGTTTGTTGCATTGTTTACAAAGCAAATATTTTGAGGGCATGTCTAAAAATGGCTCCAAACCGAGCATGTGCAAATATTATTGAATGCTATGGAAACATGGAAACAAAATTCCAAGGAGCTACTATTGCCTTTGAGCTTCGCCGTGCTGAATATATCTGAAGTTATATGTGACAAATCAGTGGTCTTTCAAGTTTCACTAGATTTTGCTCAAGTCACTTTGCTGTAAAAGTGTCAGTGCATTTTTTTCTAGTTATAGCTTATAACTGACACAATGCTTAGAAAAGTCACCAGTCAAAACTACTTCTTCATCGTCTGCTGAGATTGAGGGCTGTTGAATTTCGCAGCAATTCTTGAACTGAAAGACTTGCTTCCTGAAGACAAGAAACCCTCTAGTGAATAATCATGCCTCACTTCTGTTTCCTTATGGATTTCCAATTTCATCTGCAGTCAAACTTATGGGAATCTTTACCTCAATTTGAATCACTGTTTTTGGGCATTTCTGTTACACATTTAACTAATTTGTTCCCAAAATGGGTAAATGGTTACAATCCCCCCCCCATTTAGTTTTTTTCTCCACTTAGCAATTTGCCTTCACTTTCCCCAAAATTGATCTTGACATTATTTTCTTTATTATTTTGGTGGACTTTTTGTTTATCTTGCTGCACTGCTGCACCATTAAAGTGAGGTATGGTACATTTTAGAAATCATTGGTTTGACGACGTGACTGATCATATAGTTGTGGGAGTTCGAGGTCGTTGTAACTTTCATTGCTCTCTTCCACAACCTGCTAGGTGGATTGCTCGTTTGGGACTGTAAACATTTATTTACATTTTTGACGGTCTACAAAGATCAGTGGTATATGTGTCATAACAAAAACAAACAGCGTATATTGACCCCAACCTATTGTGCTTCTGCCTTGACTTTAAATATATTATGTCAAAGCAGCATTTGTAGTCATGAGACATTATTTTAAGCATACCATCACCCCTTGACTGCCACTCAAGTGGCTGATTGATGTCAAGCAAGTGGCTGATTGATGTCAAGGTTTGTATTAGACAGGGGTTGAATGAAATCCAGCAAACATTCTGGTGCGATTGAATACATGCTGAAAAGGTACAAAATAACAAACCTCTGGCCATCGCCCCAAACAATTATACCAACATGTATTGAAACAACTTTATCATAACTTCGCTTAAGTGGTGATCAACTGTGTTGACATACAGCAATTGCTCATTCTTTTTCAATCTAGTGTGTATCGCAGTAACATGATTTTGTTCTCTCACTAGGGGTGTACTCCTGCTGGGCCCATGCTCTTCCAGGACATATCCACAAGTTAAGTAACCATAGTATCCATACATGGATATACTTTTTAGCACTTTCCAGATGTGGGAGACCCCTACACATCCGATTTAAGCGGGTCATATAAATATTGTTTGTTTTTGGTATACATTTTTATTGCCATTTGAATTAAACAAAACAAATACAAATAGTTACTTCAGTATGCCTGTCACATTCATCTGCCCTCCCACCCCCACCCACTTGCTCTACCCTGCAATTCACATTTGACAGTGTATAGGAGATCCACAGAGGCTGTCCAAGGAGAGCCGGCAAAATCAGAGGTAAAAGCCTCAAACACCTCAGGCCCAGGGTGCTTCAAAGTCACTTCACTCTGTCCCACCCCCACACCCCCCACATCATTTGCCTCCAGCAGTCATTCCACTTTCCAGCCCTGTACCATGTTAGCACAATCCCAAGTGTTCTTCCTGGTGGTTCTGTATCTGGCGACTCCAGTAGTTCAGCTACCATCGCCGCTGTAGCCTGTAAGTCATCAGCTAACTTGTTGTCCCGCCAAGATTTCCACATTTGGCTTACCACCGCCCCTCTGCCATATCTCTCATCCAGTAGGCCACCGAGGAAGGGCTAGGGGAAATCCAAGCACCAGTCCCAACAATATACACTTTCTGCTAAGGTTTTTCTTTTTACGTACTAGAATCATTCTAACAAGCACTGCTTAACCTCCTTGGAGATGGTCCATCCTATGGCTACACTCAGTCTATCAGTTACAGTCTGCCGGTAGACCTCCAAATCGGGGCACCCCCACAGCACGTGCAAGAAGTCTGCCCCTGCTGCATAACAGTTCGGGCAGGAGATAGCATGCAACGCTTTGGGGTGAGATATACCTGGTATACTACACTGAATTGGATTAATTTGATTCTCACATTGGTAGAGGCCCTCGTCACACACTTGTGTATGCCCTCCCATTCTTTATCTGTGAGTGGTCCGCCCAGTATCTCATGCCACCTGCCCTGGACTGGTAGGGTGCGTATTGGGAAATCCACCAGCAGCACCCTGTAGATGTGGCAGATCAACCTTCACCCCCCCCAGCCATTTCAAGCAGCATCACCAGAGTCCGCGACTCCTGGGCTGCGTCCGGGAAAGTTGGCCTGATTCCTTGTGCTGTAGCCGCTATTTTAGCGAACTGCCAAACTATCCCGGTCCCAGTTTACATGCCTCCACAGCATCTATTAGGGTAACAAATTTATCATTCGGATAGTGATACCGCATTCGCAACCCCAGGCACACCACCAGTCTAATGACATTGTCCATGATATCTGTGCAAACGGGCACAGTGTCCAGACACATAAGTCCAGTGCCTAGGAAGCATGCCACAGCTCCCGCCGGTCTACCCTCTCCCTGGTTCGACACACTTGCCCAACCATGGAGGGCACTGTCCGGGACTCCAGCTCCCAACATCAAGAGCTCTGTTCTTTCCATAAGTGCCCTTCATCAGCCGCTTCTCTCAATTGTCTTCCTCATCGAACCAGTGTACTGCATCCTGCAATTGAGTCGCTAGATAATAGAGCTCTAAGCAAGGAAACTCCAGCCCTCCCTGCCTCCAGGTACCTTTGATTGTGGCCAGGTCCTCTCTTTTTCTTCCCGAGGCCCAGAGCAGTTCCACAATCAACCTATCCAACTCAACAAACTATTTTCTTGGGATTTTGAACATGGCTTCTTGAGAAACGTACAAACAGCGGGGTAGTGTGATCATCTTTACCAGTGCCAGTTTGCTCATCAAGAAGAGTTGGAGGGTATTCCAGAATTTCACAGTGAGTTTGAGGCCCTCAAGTACTCTCCCAATGTTCAGAGATTCGAACGTCTCCACCTCCCTGGCATATAGATATTATTGATGATGTGGAACAAATTCTCCCAGTTTCTAATGGAGAAGAACACATAATTCCTCATGTTTCAATAGGACAGGATGTTTCTGTGCTCAATGAATATCCCTAGATTCTCCAACTAGGCATCTGCAAGGCCATTATCCAGGACAAAAAGTTGAGCAAAGGGTACGATTTCAGTAAACAAATCATAAGGGCCATTCACAATTTTTTCCCAGCTATTACGGACCCGCAGACATCAATTACCATTACTACCTTAGTTAAAAATAAGCAGCTGCTTTCACAACTACCATGAATCTGCAGGGATCTCACCACTGTCCAGCGCTGTAGACAGGAGCCAAACAGAACAAGCATTTGCAATGCAATAGGTCTCGCATTTACGCGAGTTTGAGCTATTGACATTGCAAATGACAATGCCTTTTATTTTTGTTTTTTGAACATAAATAAAAGGCATTGCCATTTACAATGCCAATAGCTTAAACTTGTGTAAATGCGAGACCTATTGCATTGCAAATGCTTGTTTACCTTTTGACAACTGACACGTTTCCTGCTGTACGTGCAGGCTAGCCAGATGCGTTTGTGTGTGAAAACAGAGGAAGGGGAGGAAAGTGACTGGGGCTGGAGATGGTTTTATGGGACAAGCACCGGAAGGAAAAGGGGTGAAAGGATGTGCATAGAGAGGAAAACGCAAAGAGGTAACGAGAAGGCATGCCAGCGATGAGAGGGGTAGTGGGTGGGAGAGATAGAGGGAGGATGTCGAAGAGCTGATAAGACCAGCAGGTGACCGCGCACAACAGTACCCTCAACGCCGGGAGTCATGAAATGTCGCATTCACAAACATTCAAATTCCGCGGTAGGTTTCCACCCAACCCTTTAAATCAATGCGTCTTTGTGACCCGGAGGCAAATAAACTACAAGGACACTTTTACTCAGTTGCTTTGGGATGTATTTGTGTGCATACAGACCAGATCAATGGATAAGATGCCAACGCTCGTATCTTTACTAAGCAGTCCCAAACTGTGTAATACAGGACAAATACGGCTTTAAGTAGTCTCTGATGTCAAATGTGAGCCGCAAGTTACAACCACGGTTCGACTTTATAAACTTCTTTTGAGCTTTCATTTATGGGTTATGCAGACAACATAGTATCAGTAGGTTAGACAGTGACCAGAGTTGCGCTCTAAACAGCTTTTAGAATGGTCTTACGGCTGGGTCAAATTAGATAAATAAAAAGTCAGGCAATGGTGCGTGGGGGCGGGTGAGAGTATGGAGGGGTCTCACTGGGGAAGCAGGTTTTTTGGGACATAGGCCATCTACACCTCCAGCCCCACTGGAGCAGCAGTAGCTGTGTACTTTTTCTTGACCCCTCCCCTGCAAAATCACCCTGAGGCTTGGAGGGCTGGGTAGGGAGTGACTAAGAGAAGCAGTCCTGGAGGGTGTGTGCATTTATTAAACTTGAGAGAATGTGGCGTTGTGGCCAAAGCTGCCTACTATGGCAGTCTGAGAGGAGGCTCCAGTCCCAGCGTTAGCTAAACACCCTGTGATTCTCGGCAAATCACTTAATCTCCCAACGCCTAAAGTAACAAGAAGGAGGCAGAATGGTGCGTAGGCATTTTTAAGTAATTACAACTGTGGGCAAAACAGGTATTTTATACGTAAAGAACAATTACAACCCATGCTCCTTGTAACATAAACAAATTGCTTGAAAGATGGGGAAAGAATAACTAAATGTGTGCTTTTGAACAGTAAATAATCTATCATTGAAAGCAAGGCAATCAGAAGTGGCAACTCGTGCAGAGAAAGAAAGTATTTATTTCAGAGTCAAAACAAGCATGCTTCCCTATGGCAGATAATCGCGGTCTCGAGAAGAAAATAAAGGGAATTTATTGATCCCATGACATTGGTGAAATAACAAATTTGAGCACAGCATCCCCGAAGTAAAAGTGAAAGCGAGGCATCCACGTGAAAGGCTCTGCAGGGAGAGAGGTGGGACTGAAGCAAGGAGAGGCTCCCGAGGGGCTATTAGGAGTCAGCAAACAACAACAAACAAGACAAGCCCGGCGGAGCGTGGCGTGCGCGCTTGGCGGGGGAGCGCATTCCAGGCGGGGGAGCGGACCCTTTGAAGTGCGATGCCAAACGGATTGCATGGCGGCACGATGCGCGTGATTGTGCGCGTGCTCGCCATGCAATCCGCTTTTCGGAGCACTTTTGGGAGCCCCTTACAATAGTCTCGCTTTGCGATCGCTTACGCGATAGCAAGGCGAGACCTAAAAATTATGTTTGGGCATGTTCTAAATCCCTTTTGTGGTCCAAAGAGCCTTTTTTGAGAATCATTCTGAATTACAATAAGGAAGGGGCATAAAAGGGATGTCCCCGTCTCATTGCAATTTACAAGAATATGCGTCAATGGTTTGTGACCAAAATTGCTACCAGCATTGGAAATGTGCAACTGTTAAACCTCCCTTCCTAGATATTTAACTTTTTGTAAGAAACTTCACTGGAGGTTGTGGTGTCCTCTGCTTAACCCAAGCTGGGTACACTCCTCACATGCTCACAAATGGAATTGCTCCGTGCATGTCTATTTCATACATGTATATTCTTCTTGCATGTGAGCCTTCTCACCCTGTGATGTACAAGAATACCCTTTTCCCACACAGATATAGTTCATGCATATGAATGCCCTTGCACACGAATAATCTTCATGCACATAGATATCGTGACTGATACTTGGATACTCTTATCACACGTACATATACTTCTCATACATGGATACTCTTTTTGCACACAAATACTCTTCCCACACGTACATATCTCACACGTGCACATACTTCTCATCCATGGATACTCTTCTTGCATAGACAGATACCTCTGACACACGGATTCTCTTGTTACATGTAGATAATCTTCATGCACATTCATATGCTGATTGAACTTGGGTACTTTTTTTGAACATATTTATTCTTCTTGCACTTTTATATCTTTCCTTATAGTTATCCTTCTCAGATATATCTTGATGTCCTCATAAAGGGATACATTTCTCACACTGCCACGAATATCTTCCTCAATCACATATATGCATGTTTTGCATGTGAATAGTATTACATATAAACCCATTGATCCCTTTCGGTAGCTCAGTGGGTTAAGCGCTTGGTACTTGCATCTGTAGTTAATCTGCAAGTAATTCAGGCCAAGTCAAAACTTCGGTTATGTTGGTGTAAACTGGTGTAATTTTGCGTAACGCTTGTTCAGATAAATATTCTAAATTCCGCCATTATGGTACGTGGTGCAATTATGCTGCAAAATTTCAGTGCAGGAGCACAGGTGTAGCACAAAATACCAGAATGTGAGTGGCTGTTTATAGCACCTGAGGTTTTTGCTCTTATTTTTAGTGCAAAATCTGTACTTGCGTCTAAAATAGGTAATAAGACATATTACATGCTAACATATTGCCCTAAACGCTGGTTTTTCATTTCGATTAATCTTGTAATTTTTGCTGAATTTTGCTTAATTACCTCAAAAGTTAATTTAGTATGCCCCTAGTATGAATCCTGGCAAGAAGGGTACACTAATTGTTTTGAGTTCCATAGAATGAGTACATTTAGTTTGGCAATATCAGTTCCTTTTTATAACGCCGTGAGACATTAAAACTGCAAAAGGGTCCACTATATTGGAGAGAGAAAAAAAACTAATTACAGCCCCGTCCCCCTCTTGTCATATCAGCCCAGTCTCGTCCCATAACGGCTGATTTGTTGGGCTTTCCAGTATGCTAATTAGCCAGGAAATCTCCTAATTTCCATATAGGCCAGCTCACAACCGCTCATAGCTCTTGTGTTGCAGATTGCTTTGCTAGAAAGATTATCACCTTTGATGTTTTCCAGTCCCTGTAAGTAGATAACAAGAACTAAAGGCATTGCTGCATGTTGATGCCAGCAGCTGAAGTACAAAGTTATGTGCATGGCCCTTCTAACGACTGTCCAAAAGTAGAATGTTGTTTTATATTCTATATTGGGATTTAGCGCTAGGGCATGGTCCATTGATAAACAGCTTCTGTAAGTCTGTTGCAGTACAAAATTGCCCACACGTATAATTTTCCTACATAAGATTCAATGGATATAAGATATATTTTCTCTTCTGTTTCTGATATCATTCTAGCTGAATTTCCTCTTCAGGGGAATATTATATCCCAAACTCAGTAGCCAAACGTATGTATATATGAAAAAAACAAGACTGGTTGTTGGCTTTTGTTGAATTAACGTGGGAAAATACCCCCCACTATGCGGAAGTAGAGCCGGACTTTGCATGATTAGTTATGCTTGTGTGTATGGGTGGTAAGCGGGAATCTGGGTGCGAATGAACAACTGGACTGGATTACCTAAAGGGGAGCTGTGAAACTGATTTACATACTTGCCAAGAAGGAAAATAAATTCGTACGGAATGTGGTTATAAGCTGTCTACATCACTGGGTTTCAACTTTATAAAATTCTTTGTTTATACTGTATCTTTTATTTGTGTCTCAAAACTTGAATGAGATCAGCCCAATATGGGTATGGTACTAAAATATTGTTGTCAGACTATTGTCTGGACTTAATTCCTTTTTATATCATTCACAAAAATATTGCTCCAGTTGGAGTTAATATTAGAAAATCTATACTCAGTGGAGCAATATTCTTGTAGGCGATCCTTAGGACACAATATTTGTCAGACAATATTTCTGTGTACGATGTGCTGACAAAGTCACCATTATGGGATGGGGTCTTTGTCCGCGAGGACCGATGTCCACCATAGTTATGCACATTATCAAAGGATAGTTTATGCTTCTCTGCTAGCCTGCTGACAATGCTCAGAAATAATGCATAAACAGAGCAGGTGGATATCTGTACAAATGTTCTGTTCCCAGTGGAGAAGCAAGTATCTCACGTATATGGTAACCTGAAGTTGCTTTCTGATTATCTATATACATTTTTAGGTTTTAAGGTTTAGCATGTAACAAGTGCTTGAAATGGAAAAATAGAAGTGCAGGTACCCTGTACCAGAGTACCTGCTTGTTTTTGAGAGGTGCCGGTACTCTCCAATTTAAAGTATCTCGCCAGACTTGAGAAATGCACGTACTCCCCCTCTCAAAATAAAAAAGTGCCGGTACTCAGTAATGGACAGTACCGGCCCATTTAAAGCACTGCATGTAATCCCACTTGTGCCGGTCATTGAGGATATATTGTATTCTGAACATACTCTGGGGAGATTGCTTCAACATACTTTAGCCTCTTTGGATCAGGAACCTTCGGCCTTGGAATTTAAAATCGTCAGTCAATTCTTGATTCAGCCCACAGTATTTTAGTCTCCCCTTTCTGTTATCTGTTTGGTTGTGTCCTTCTGCCTTCATCGGGATGCACAAGGGACAATTTTGCTTCTGAAAAGTACACTGTCCTTCAAAGATTTCTTTTTACCTAGCCGCTGCATTGTATGCACAAACCAAGGCCTTGTTTAAATGTTTGCACTTCAGAAGGCATTTTTTTCATTGCTTTTGATCAGTGTTCGAGGCGGGTTTGGAACGCATTGGCAATGCACTTGTAAATGTGTCAATAAGGATTACACTTTAAAATTAAAATAAAATGTTTTTCCGTTATGGATGTCAAGTGCAGCTTTTCAGTTGTTGAGGCGTATGTACTGAAAGTTCTATATTTTATTGCAGGTTTAAATAATTTTCTTTCATTTGAAAAGTCGTCCTATTTCTTTGTTTGTCCAAGCCGGGGTATTGCTTTGCTCTTCAGACCTTAAGTTGAAAAATGCAATGTGCCCTTTTGTGGTAGGTTTAGTAAAGCCTCCTTTGCTTTTAGGAACAGAGACCAGTTCAACTGATGTTCTTTTTTTCCACAGCAGTGAAAACAGTGTAGTATTTCATTGTTGTGATGAAATAACACTGGATTAAGTGTGTTGTGTTTCAGACCTTTACGTTACCAATGTACAACAACAAAGGGGCTGGTCTCGCGTGTTCCCTGTAGCAGTTCTAATTTCAAATGTGATGTTGTGCAGGTATTTGCTTTTCAGTTCAGTAGTCTGTTAGCAGCGTCATACATGTATTTTCCATGCGCCTGATCACTAGGGCAATAGGTCCATTATTGACCATTGTGTGTGTGATCAACAGATTACTTTGTGGCGGATACCGATATAAGATGTTGGGCAGGCCTCTGGGCCACCTCATTTCCACCCCCTTCCCGGTAGACATGGGGACCAGGCTGGGATGCCCACTCTCCCCCCTGCTCTTTGCACTCTCAATGGAACCCCTGGCCATACGCCTGCCAGGGGAAGGAGCCAACAGTGGGATTTACCCCATGACAACAGAACGCATGTAGTATCCCTGTATGCAGATGACCTACTATTGTATCTCTGAGACATCACATCTGAACTCTCACTGCTACTGGACACACTAACTGCATACGCTGCACCCGCAATGCAGTCAATCATCTACCCGCTCTGTTCTGACCAGCCACTACAACTCGTCAGAGGCGCAACTAGAGGCAAATTTCGGGGGGGGCTAAGAAAAAATTTCGGGGGGGGGGCTGAAACTTTAAGCAATAGGCAGAGTGGAGCTGCAGGGGCTCTTAGAAGGGGTGAGCAACAGGCAGAATGGAGCTGCAGAGGCTCGTAGAAGGGGTGAAACAACAGCAAGGCCTCATTAACATGCAAATGGTCTTTTAAAGACCTGTGAAGTGCTCGGGTGCGGCTGTGTGGCTGCCCGGGAAGCTGTCTCATCCCGTGCTGCCACACACGACGGGGGGGGGGCTGAAGCCCTTCAAGTCCAATGGGTGTTGCGCGCCTGCAACTCGTATACCTTGGTGAGATCTCGCCCTTGTGCTGGCACGAGCCGTAGTCCACTACCTGGGAATCAGCCTTTACCACACCCTGTCAGACTTGTATGGGGGGACACCTTTGTACGACCATAGTAAGTATTGGATCTCAGGTGCACTTTTGGCAGCCTTTACCTATATGTTAGCAACAACATTCAGCCATACCTAGCATGCAGTATAATACCCTAAAAACCCACACAAATGCAACTCTCCCTTCCCCGATGCCCTCCGCCATCCCTCCGGGTGCCTGCCTATCGAATGTGCAGCAGATCAACAAACCACCGTGTGTGAGATGACTCTATTAAGCGTTCGGGTCAGTTAGTCTCCATATTCGTAAATATCTATGGCAGGTCAATTCGGTGAACTCCTGGGAAAGTAAATCTATAAATGGGCTCCAGGCGTCCCTAAACGTGTCTGCTTGCTGTTTAAGTGTAGCTTAGAGCATTTCCATCCCCAGAAGGTTCCATAAACGGTGGACTCACTGCTGGCACGTCTGGACCTTATCAGTACCCCATAGTGTCAGGATTGATTGGTGAGCTGCTCCCAATGCCAGTACTATATGCTTACCCCGTTGATACTCTAGGGGGTAGGTGAGGGGGTTAGGGAGGCCCAGTACTACAAACGAAGGGAACCTGAGGAGTTGGGCTGCGCAGTGTGTGTTTGTGTCTGATAGGATTTCCTCCCAGAAACCATCAAAGCGGGGACACTCCCACAGAATGTGAACCAGGGTCCCCTGTCCATCACCCCCACGCCAGTATCTGTCGTCCCTGTCTGGGTACCCTTTCTTTAGGCGTTCTGGGGTGAGGTACCAGTAAGTGGCCAACTTTGTTGCCGTTTCCATACTAGCTACACTTGTGAAAGTTTGTCGTGCTCTGTAGTATATGTCCCGCCATTCCTTCTGGGAGAGTGACTTTCCCAACTCGATCTCCCACCGGAGCTGGGAGGGCGTCTTAATACACAGCCCCCCCCCCACCCTTTCTATAAATCGGTGAGGTCAGACGTCTATCTGAATCTTTTAGGAGAAGCCATTTCTCAAAGCCAGTAAGATGTCGCTGTGCTGCCTACCTCACCATTGGTTGCATCGTGCAGTGTATTATCTGACTGTATCTATAACATTCACTCTCCGGGATCCCATAATCCTATTTCAGATCCTGAAATGTCTTGAGCCCTTCCTGGTGGAAGAAGTGCCCAATAGATCTGCATTCCTTCGTCTTCCATACAGAGAATGTGGTGCTATCCATCCCTGGAGGAAACGCTCTATTTTCCACTATGGGGGTGAGGAGGGACGGAAAAGACGTCAATCCCACTTGTGTTGCCGCTGTATCCCAGACCCTTAAAGTAGGTGCCACAATGACCGATAGATATAGGTTTGGCGGGCGGCGATTGTGGGTAAAAAAGGGGATCTTCCACTGCGCAGTGTTAGCTAGAGCCCTGTCCATAAATAACCATCCCATCTCCGATTCAGACCTAGACCATTCTACCAAATATCTACTCTGTGACTCTGGAAAATAGCGAGCCAAGCAAGGGATACCCAGGCCGCCCTTCTCCAGGTGCCGCTAGCTATGGTCTCGACTCATCCAAGGACTCTTACCCGCCCATGTAAATGTTTGGAGGGCCTTCTGTAGGGTCTCCTGTGTATCCTGTGGAGGCCAATCAGGCATGGTTTGAAATTTGTATGGTATTCTGGGGAAGATCCTCATCGCGGCTATCCTACCCATCCATGAGAATAGATAGCATTGCCAGTGTGCTAAGTCAGCCTTGACTCTCCCAAGTAATTCCTGGTAGTTATGAGAAGCAATCTCCCATATCGAAGGGGCCAGCTGGATGCCTAGGTATGCCACTGAGCCTGATGCCCAGTGTATGGAGTGAGACCGGGCTAACCGTTCTCTAGTACATGCTGTCGTTGTAAGGCTCAGAGTCTGGGATTTACCCAAATTAATACGGAAGCTAGAAACGTGACCAAAACATTTAACTTCTTCTAGAAAAGCCAGGAGGGCACTCTTTGGGTTCTTTAAGGCTACTATCACATCATCAGCATAGAGCGTTAAGTGCTCCTCCCCTCCTAATCGTATGCCCAAGATCTCTATAAAACACAACAGGGCTTCCTACACCTATATAATTCAGTATTAGGCAATATGTCCATATAATAAGGCAAAGCCCACAACAGACGGTATACAAAATTAGATTACTTCATTTATTAGATAATTTTTTCATTTTTTGAAAGACATGTAAATGTCCATTTTAAGTTGTGTGATAGATTAAATGTGATACATATTAAATCACAATAATGAGAGAAAAAAATGTGGAACATATCATCAACAGCACACACCTGGGCGCTATTTAGGTGAGACATCCAGTGTCAACAATCCGGGACTTTCTCCTTCCAAAGGTTTTGCCTTCCTCCCACTTGTCTTTGCAAGTAGCAGTAGCCCGGACATGTATGGTCCGTATCCATCATCTTACACATGAGATGCCGACATACGCCCCCGCGTTGCCCCGTATTGCCTCCCCTGCTTCTTGGGCTTTTACTCGCACAGGGACATGGCAACCTGAACAGAACACTTGAGGCTTACATTAGGAGACCTCTTTGTAGACTGCTACTTTTTCCCATTTGAACCTCTAACCACAGACCACAGCATCCTACCAGGGCAGTTTCTCCTCCATAGGCAACTTCGCATCACGTCCCTTACCCTGTGGGTCTCCACAGAGACATAACCTGCTACACATTCAGTATTACAAACCATACTTATCGTGGGTGATGGCTATCCCCTTATTACCTGGCTACACAAAGCTATTCGCAAACTAACAGTGGCTCCCCTTGACATGCTTCGGCAGAAGTAGGAGGACTATTTCGGACGAGTGCTACACGACAGAATGGGAACAAGCTTTAGAAATCCCCCAACAGGTATCCTGTAACTCGCGTTTTAAAAACATACACTGCTTTATACTCCACAGAGCGTACTTTACCCCGGCCCAATTGAAACGCTACTTCCCTGATGTTCAGGTTGACTATTCCTGTGGCCATACCCCAGACTCAGACCTTACCCACATACCATACTGTGGTACTGCCCATCTCTACATGATTACTGGACATCTGTGCGCAACACCCTGTGGGAAGTCACAGAACTATCGAACATATACAACGGGGAGGAGTGCTTCTTGGGCATTTTGAAACATCGCAAACAACACAAGGTACGAGTCAGCTTTACGTCCCTGGCACTCCTACTTGCCAAACGTGTGCTCATCCTCCAATGAGACACTGCAACGCCCCCACTGGTGGCAGCATGGCATCGGGCGATACGCAAGGGGGGGGGTGCTGCTGAGCAGGACACCCTCTTCTATGAAGAAGTTTCACACTTGTGAAAGCAACCTATCTCCCCCCTCCCTCCATAAGCTATCCTTCTTTCACCGTTACTACTAGGGGTGGAGAATGACTTCCTTCCCCCGTAACTCCTACACGCCACCCCTATGATCCACAGCCTCCTTGATGAGGAACTCTGCGCTTCAGCTTACCCGCTGTCTTTACCCCCATGGGCTCCTCCACCACGGTACTGCCGGCCTCTCTATCCAACCACATTCATTTCTCCACTACACAGATGTGACCTGCTGCTGCCGCCTCCTAGTTCATCAACCTCACCCCAGTTCATGGTTAAATCCCCAGTTTACATTATTGTGGCAGTACACTCCCAGCATTTATAGTGACCCATCGGCCGAGTTTACATGCACATTTCTGTGCCATGTTCACTTGCTCATTTCCTGGTCCAGGTTTTCTTACACATTGTAAAACGCTATATACTGCTATGTTTGCCATCTTGATGGACTTTGCCAAATGTAACTGTTGTTTATAATGAAAAGCCCAATGAATTTATATATATATATATTTTTAAAGATGTTGGGCAGATCGTCTTGTACCTCATCACAAGGCCAAAAATGAGCCAAGTCACCAGGACAGCTTGGCCTAGGCACACAAGCAGTGTGTAGCTGATCTTCCAGGTAATGTGTGATTGCTCACTAGAGCCCCTTTTATGATCACTAAGTCAGTAGTCAGTCAGTCAATTTACTTTATTCGATGCTTACAATATAAGATCATAAAAGTACAGTAAAAAACATCTATACATAATACACACATGAATAAAAAGATAAAAACATCATAAACGCCATTAGGGAACACTTAGTAAAAGCCAGTCACAGTGGAAATTATTCACAAGATATCGACATCCAATACATGATCCAAATAAAAAAAAATATAACAACTCCAAAGCTGGTCATACAATCAAGGAAAATAGTTTTAATCGATTGAGCGTCAATAGATCAATGATTCATAGATACATCTCTATTTCACATTTTGCAGCTTTAAAATGTAGGTGCAGTTAAAGTGTGGTGACACGCGCTAAGGGTGGGATCAGTGCAATGGTAGTGCAAAGGAAAGGTCGTGCATATACATACATCAATATACAATGGTAGAATACCTAACCAGCCAAATAAATGGCAAAGATGTAGAATTACTCGGGTGTGTCAAGGGTAGGGAGCGAATCCATGGAGTATGTATCAAGAAATATAAATTACCAGCATCAGCAGGGGTCCCTCCTGCTGGAAAATTAGAATTGTCGGCCTGATTGGCTCCTACATGGTAGTGGAGACAAGGAGACAAGTAAAGCTAGGATCATAGTTCTGCTAGTCAAAACGGAGTACACTAAGGGAAGAAAAAGCCATATACTAACAGAGTGGTATTAGAAATGTAGGGCATAGGGTCAGATTACACTATGAGGAACTGAATCAAGCAGTAAGAAGGCACTAGTAACCTATACCTAGGAGGAAAGAGACAAAAGAAACTGGGGAAATCACATTAAAACCACATCGGTGCGATGTTGGTCCACAACGCGCAATACCAGATTTTTGACATTCTCAGCAAGTAATTGTCACACGCACGCCACCAATTTAATCGTTCTCGAACTTCATTAGGCCTGCCGCCTACCCGTTTGTTAGAATACACGTTCCTAGCATACGCGCTTGATTTTGCGTTTTGAACTCGCATGGCCAATCTGCACGTCACCGTGTTGTGCAGCTAGTTTATTAACACGCCTTACTGTAATATCATTGGAATTGTAATCTGCATGCCGCCTACCCGGGTGTTAAACTACACAGTAACTTTCTCGGCTTTGCACACGTACGGCCTTTCCATTTCTGACACCTGTTTGTGACAACTAGCCTTACTGTAACTCACTTTGTTGACTTTCTCAACAAGTAATTGTCACAAGTGTGCCACCTTTTGAACCGTTCTCGAACTTCGTTAGGCTTGCCGCTCACCCGATTGTTAGAACACACGCCAATCTTCTTATCATACGCGATTTATGAATTTGCATGGCCTATTTGCACGTCACCATGTTTGTGCTGCCAGTTTATTAACAAGCGTTACTGTAACACTATCATTCAGATATTAACCTGTACCACTCACGTTACTAGTCTCAGTTGTTTCGTACTTTTATTAGTTGCGCGTTGAGGACCAACATCGCACCAATGTGGTTTTAATGCGATTTCCCCCGTTTCTTTTGTCTCTCTTTTCTCCTAGGTATAGGTTACTATTGAACCTAGTGCCTTCTTACTGCTTGATTCAGTTCCTCATAGTGTACTCTGACCCTATGCCCTACATTTCTAATACCACTCTGTGAGTATACGGCTTTTTCTTCCCTTAGTGTACTCTGTTTTGACTATCAGAACTATGATCCTAGCCTTACTTGTCTCCTTGTCTCCACTACCATGTAGGAGCAAATCAGGCCCACAATTCTAATTTTCCAGCATGAGGGACCCCTGGTGATGCTGGTAATTAATATTTCTTGATACATACTCCATGGATTCGCTCCCTACCCTTGACACACCCCAGTAATTCTATATCTTTGCCTCTAGGTGCCCACCGTTCCCTACACTTACTCACCCGTCCTGAAGAAGACCCCACCTCCAAGACTCTCAGTTGGCTGGTTCACCAAGCGGTCGATACATTGACTTTTCTTTCATTTTGTATCAAACCTGGATGACAGTGAAAAATGAACTGCGGCAGTTGTTTATGATTTTACATTTATTGTCTGTGCCATTTATTTGGCTGGTTAGGTATTCTACCATTGTATATGTATGTATATGCACGACCTTTCCTTTGCACTACCACTTGCACTGATCCCTCCCTTAGCACGTGTCACCACACTTTAACTGCACCTACATTTTAAAGCTGCAAAATTTGAAATAGAGACGTATCTGTGAATCATTGATCTATTGACGCTCAATCGATTAAATCTATTTTCCTTGATTGTATGACAAGCTTTGGTGTTATAGTTTTTGGATCATGTATTGGATGTCGATATCTTGTGGATAATGTCCACTGTGACTATCTTTTTGTGCATTATTACTAACCCGAGTCCAGTGGTCTATCGGGTCACCCCTTTGATACTTAACTAGTTAGTAAAAGCCAGCTGATGGGAACAGTTTAGAATTCATTCTCATGTATAGTGCAATTTCCTAATTCTTCGTGATTGGATTAAAAAGGACGCCACAGAAAAACACCATAGAATTAGTCAAAGAAGGCAGAAAATACATTGGGACACGACATTGTTTAAAATCATATTTACGCATCAGGAGCAAAATAAAACTTTTACGTGGTTCTGCATAAAATTAGCAAAAAGAGAAAACATGTAGATTTGATTGTGCAGAAACACCATCGCAAGGACAGAATGGCAATTCACTTATGGAGTAAATTCCAGCTGGATGGGCCAACATGCATGGAATAAAATTCAAACGAAATCTAATTAGAAAAAAAAGACGTGAATTTGTCACAGTAAAAATATAAGATGTTGGCCCTTCTTGTACCATTGGGCTTTCTAAATATCCTTTGACTGATACTTTTGTACAGTTTGCTTTCAGTCTTGCTTCAGCCCTTAATTTGAGGAAACTGAATTTTATCTCTCTTTTTGGAAAATTAAGACAGTCGCTAGGGAATGAGAATAGACGTTCTAATCCTAAAGATGAAAAAGTAGATCTAATAAGAAAGTCCATGGGATCTTGTGGGCATTTTCCAGGGATAGGCAGTCTTCATTTAACTTTTGTGTGAAATGGATAGATTCCCTTCTCCATATGGAATGCCACAACATTATCGGAGCCAAAGCAATTGTGTCGGTCACATAAGGGACATCCAATTCTGCATGAGCGATAAGACTGGAGCAGCTTACGGGGAGGCCCACTAGTTTTTTCCAAAATGGGTCCTCTATAACTTGTAGGACGGAGGGGTTAATGTAGCCCCAAATGCCTGCCCCGTAGGTTGCTACCGAGACTGATTTTGCTGCATAAACTTTTTTTGCCAATGGGTTTTACTCCCAATTTTTTAATAAATGATTGTAGGGCAATAATGCTTCTCTCAAGTGATAAGCCTCTAGTAGCCAGCATATTTGACCATGATAATTGCCTATCAAACGTTACACCAAGGTAGGAAAAGTTATCAGTATGGGCTATTTTCTGTCCTGATATGATAGTTTGGGACCTTCCTATTTTAACGGCCAGTAATTAAAATAAAGGACTTTGCCTCATTGTGTTTTAAGGGCGAGGCCTGTGCGGGCAATTAGCACCGTGTCATCAGCATACAGGAGAATTGGAGTGCAAACATTATTAACTTTGGGGACGTCTGGTATTGAGTCCAGCAGGTGAGCTTCCAACCCATTGGTGTAAATAGAAAAAAGAAATGGGGCAAGCACACAACCCTGCCGGACACCCCTGTTAAATGGAAACAACCTGCTGCACTCCCCCTCTCTCCCGTATCTGACGCTGCCGACAAGTCCATAAACGGCAAGTACAATCTTTCAGATTTTACTTGAGAGTACTTGGCGATTAATAGGCTTAAATTAAGGCATTGGCCCTGAGAGCCCATACCTTTTTTAAAACCATATTGGACTGGGATTAAAACCTTATTGCTGGCTGCCCACTCCTCTAGTCTGTTTAATAAAACCCTTCCCATTAATTTAGCTGTGCTATCGAGCAGCGAGATTGTCCTGTAATTTTTGGCCTCGGCTTTGTCCCCTTTCTTATAAATTGGAACTAAAATAGATTTCTTTTATGAGTCTGGAGGACCCACCTTAGCTATGACATTAAAGACGTTTGTCAGCACTGGACCCCATAAATCTGGCTGATCAAGGAAGAAATCTATAGGGGTACAGTCTGGTCCGGGCGCTTTGTTTCCAGAGCACTGCATAAGGGCTACTTTTATCTCGTGATGATCAAAGATCAGGGGAGGTTTGCTAGGATCACACCTAGATAAAAACTGTGGTTCCCCCCCCTCCAAATTAGGATCAAATATGCTAGAAAAATATGAGACCCACGACTCCTCGTCTACATGGCAATCCAGTGTTAGAGCTGATAATGGTTTAAGGAACGGAGCATTGATAATACTCCAGAAGTCCCTAGGATTTTTGGAAATTGCAGCTAGATGGAGTTGTTCCCATGCTTCTTCCTTTAGGGATTTTATTCTAATCTTCCTAGCCACGTTATATTGGGAACGGTATATTTTAACTAGGGCCATATCTCTGGGATTTGACCCGAGGACTTGATGTAGAGCTTTTAGGAACTTAGTACAGGATTGATCGAACCATCTCGGCCCCGCTATTTTAGGGGTAGACTTTTTCCTAAATAATTGGAACTTAATCTCCGAAAGTATAGAATCAAAAGCCATGATTACCTGGGTTGGACTAGATGCTGTTTCTAAGCATGTTATGTCATTTTGGTTTTTTACAATTATGTTTGAGACAAAGGTAGATTTTATCTATCATTGCCCATTTTAGGGTAATCCTGTTCGTTTTTTCCATTGTTGGCTTGACGTGTCTTGGCTGCCCCACATGTATTCCTGCCCAATTCAATTTGGCAGTAATTGCAGCATGGTCACTAAAATTTAGATACTTAATCTCTCAATTTAGAAGTAGTTTTTTCAGGGGTTCCGCTATGATTATATAATCAATCGTGGTACCCTGATTTGGAGTGCCAAACGTTTTTTGCAGCGTACCAGATGGGGTATCAATCGGATTACAAATTTCTAAATTATTAATCGCTATTAATCTATTCATGGCTTCCCCATAGTAATTATGATTAAAATGATGTAGGGGGTCACCCTCATCGTTATTAAAACCACATACTGTTGATAGGTGACAGGGATGTACATTAAAGTCTCCCAACCAAAACATTTTTGGGTTATGTTTTGAAGTACTAAGACATTTATCAATATCTTCCTCCAGCTGGTCTATTACTTTTTTCATATCCCCTGTAAAGTTGTTATTATAGAAGTTAACTAAAAGAATAGTTTCCTCGTCTGGGGATTTTAAAAGCAATAAATGATAAAAAGAAGAAACATTGATATATGAAACAACTTCCCGGCGTATCGTGTTTTTGATTAGAGTTAATCCCTCCCCTGTCCACTCCTGATCTTGATGGAAGAGCAGCAGTATGAAACGAACGATAGCCATCTAAATTGATCGGCCCGGTTTCCCAAGTTTCCTGCAAACAAATTATGTCCTACGTAACGACAATATTTACCCAGTCAGGATTTGACAATTAACTACCCAAGCCTGCAATATTCCATGACATAAGTGTAATGGGATGTATCTGAGTCAGTATGAGTTTAATTACCAGGATGCCGAGTATGCCTTATCTAATGGACAAGTGGTGCTTAGTCACCTGGAGTGCCTTTGTCTGATCAGCAGGGTATTGTGCATGATATCTGCTCCTGATCACCCAGGCAACGCGTGCCTGTTTACAAGGGTGGAGTGTGCCTGAGGACCAAAGCAAAATGTTCCAAGTCGCGAGAGAACAGTGTGTCCGCTCATAATATCATAACGTGTCTAATCACAGAAGTAAGTGGTACCTGATCACTTAGCATAATAGGCCTGTTTACTAGGGCGAAGTGTGCCTGAGGACTAAAGCAAAATTTTCCTGATCACGAGGGGAAAAGTGTGCCTGATCATGAAGTCAAAGAATGCTTGCCCATAATTCCAAAGTGTATCTGATCACAGGGATAAGCGCTACTCAATCACCAGGGCCTAATAGACCTGATCAGCAGGGCAACATGTCCTTGGTCATAAAACTAGGTTTGCCTTATTTTGATGACAATGTGTTCTTGATCACAAGATTAACTTTTGCCAAATGACAAGTAAGCTCTAATTAATCACTAAGGCAAGATATGCCTAATTGACAGGCCACTGCTAACCTCAGCACATGGGCAAAATGTTCCAGATCAGCAGGGCTTCTCGTGCATGATTTTTGGTATGGTATGTCAGATGTCCAGAGCCTTGTGCTGGATTTTCAGGGCAACAAGTGTCTGATCATTAGGATGGTGTGTTGATAATTGCCCTAGCAATGAGTGCCCATTCATCGGGGTGCATTTTGTGTAACGGCAAGTACATATCAGAAGTAGACCTGTTCACCTCTACGAAGAGGGCACGGACTGTTACCATACCAACATGCGCCTGACTCACCACCAGGGCACTGAGGGCCAGTTCACCAACTTGGCATGTGTTTGATTACCAGGGCAGCAGGGCCCTTATATTCAGGTTACCATAAATCTGATTACCATGGTATGAGTGCCTTACAGTCAGCGCATTTTATGTCGGCACACTAAGGCACATTATGCTTTATCATAAGGACAGGGTTTATCTGCTGACTGAGGAATTAAGTGTCTGATCACGAGAGCATTGTGTACCACCAGGACAGATTGTACCCGAAAACCCTGACATACTGTGTGTGATCTCTAGGAAATGTGTGCCTGGTTAAAAGGGTATTGCCATTCAGAGCACAAGAAAAGCTATCCAGATTGTCTGGCCAAATGTGCACTGATTGAAAGTATGTCTGTTCACCAGGGCTATTTACAGCTGATTTTCGTGGCGAATTTTGCCTCATCACTAGACCTAAGTGTGCTGGATCACCGGAGTTGCGTGCCTCATTATCAGTTAATTGTCTCTCTTTGCCAAGGCAAGAGGTAACTGATTATTAGGGAAAGGTGTACCTGACTCCCAGGGAATTGCAGGCCTGAGCACCCCGGCACTGCACACAGTGCCCAGATCATGATAGCAGCCAGTACTTGATTGCCAGGGCAGGGGCTTGCTCCTCACCAAGACAGCGACACCATGACCGTTATTTTTCACCTAACTGCACCGTCACATGTGGCTGTCTCACTGTCCCCCCCCACCCCCTCATTGGCTTAAGTGGCACATGGCCAGTCCAATTTAATATCCCTTATTTTCACTTTTATTAAACAATCTAATAAGATTATAGACTCTTAGTTCCTTTCTGTAGGGCAGGTGTCTCCAACGTATAGCTTGTGAGCTGGTAGCTTTCCATCTACATGTAAGTAGCTTTCCTATGTGCAGCCCAACCTTCTAAATTAGAGGCTATTGCTTGGATGAATTATCATAGGTATACCAAAATAGAAAAATGTGTATTCAAGATGAAAATATGTGTATTATCAGAACTCAGATATTTGGATAAAAATTGTTACATTTCCAAACTATATCTACATTCATAGTTGATAAAACCTTTCTTGCGTTATGTTAGAAATAGGGTCCTCTAGTTGGCAAGGGCTTGCACATTTGTCCAAATAGGGACCCTTCTTCCTAGTCAGGATATGGGAGTTATACGCCTAAAATAACCCCTGCTCACCCCCTTGGTAGCTTGGCATGAGCAGTCTGGCTTATCGTAGAGGCAGTGTGTAAAGCATTTGAACATAATCAACAGTAATACAGTGTAAGCACTACAAAAGGACATCACACCAGTTTAGAAAAATATCCAATATATTTATATACTCAAGACAAGACAAAAATGATAATCAACAATACAGTACTTAAAAATCTACAGTTATCAAAATACGTTTGAAAACAGTTCCTTGATGTCGATAGCTCTGTCCGGGGCTACCACGGCGTTGTGAGCAAACAAATCCAAACAGTTCTGGCTGACCGCGGCCTAGCGGGCCAGCTACAGTGTCAGGAGGATCCGCAAACTGTACCTTTCAGAAATGCAGGGTGTCGATGACCTCTCGGTGAGCTTCCAAAAACACGGCGTCCGCAGGCTTCGGTTCCGGAGGTCGATGCAGGAGTCGTCGGGGCCCTCGAAGTCACACACGTTGCAGGTCGATCTCCTCTCTGATGGAGTCAGGAGCACTGGTGCCGTCAGGCGTTGTGTGTTGCAGTGCGAAGTGCAGCGGTCCGGCGTGCAGTGTCCTTAGGTCGCGGTGCAAGCAGTGGCTCGGTGGCGGCGTCAGATGGCGTTGTCGGTGAGACCAGGGTCGCGGTGCGAGATGGAGGCGGTGCTTGTCACGGTGCTGGCTGTTCACGGTGCAAGCAGCGGTTCACTCGAACTACGGTGCAGGCAGCGGCGTTGATTTCAGCGTGGAGCGGCTTTGTTGGGGATACCAGGGCGTCGTGAAACGAGACGGTGCGGTGCCCACAGGTCACGGTGCGAGCAGCGGCTCGGTGGCGGCGTCAGTGAGTTGCTTTTCTTCTTCTGCTGCACAAAACACACAGTCCCAGGTGCTGAGGGCAGACGAGCTTGGTCTTTGCTGTACCTGAGACTTCTTGAACAGGGGGCAAGCTCTACCTCAAGCCCTTGAAGAAACTCGCAAAAGTAGATTGCAGAAAGTTCAGTCCAGTTCTTTCACTGCCCAAGACAGAAGCAGCCACTGCAAGCCAACACAGCAAAGCACACAGCAAAGTGGTAGTTCCTCCTCACAGCTCACAGTTTCTCCAGCTCTTCTTGGCAGACTTCTTGAGCCAAAAGAGTTCTAAAGTTCTGGGGTTTGGGCCCCAATATTTATACCACCAAATCCTTTGCTCTCTGAAGGCAGAGTGTGTCTGTACCTAGTCCAAACCAGTTCTGGGTGCATTCTGCCAGTGCACAACTTCTTCCTCTGTCAGTGTGGGCCAGGGTCATCAGACGCACCACAGGAGGTGGAGCCAGCATTGTGGAAGGTAGGCACAGCCCTATTCAGGTCCATATGCTACTCCTCCCACCACTCCTCATGCAGATAGGTCTATTCAGCCTTGTGCTGACTCACCCTGTTTCCTGGAGCCACCCAGCCCCTGTCACCCACAAACCAGACATGCAATTCACAACCTAGCTGAGGCAGGCTGGATGGTTAGGCAAGAAAATACCTACTTTCTAAAAGTGGTATTTTCAAACACGGAATGTTAAAACCAACTTCACTCAAAGATGTATCTTATCATTCTGAGTTCAGGCATACTAAATTGTTTTTCTACCATTTTCCCTGGGTCAGTTAGGATAATAAGATGTTATAATCAAACTGCCCATTCTGGCCTACGGGAACAGGTAACCTTGCAATAGTGAAACACGAAATTGGCTGTAATTCAATATAATGACATGCCACACACACCAGGGCATGTCCTACCTTTCACACACAATGCACCCTGCTCACAGGGATACCTTGGGCCTACTTTAGGGGTGACTAACATGTAGAAAAGGGAAGGTTTAGGTACAGGCAAGTGGGTGCACTTGCCAAGTCGACATGGCAGTCCCAGACTGCACACAGGCTCTGCAATGGCAGGCCAGAGTTATACTTTACAGGCTGCTTGTGTGTGTGGCACACTCCAGTGCTGCAGCCCACTAGAAGCATTTGATTTATAGGCCCTGGCACCCTCAGTGCACTTTACTAGGCACTGACAAGTAAATTAAATATGCCAATCTTGGAAACACTAATCCATAACACATTTTACACAGAGAGCATATGCACTTTAGCACTGGTCAGCAGTGGTAAAGTGCCCAGAGTCCTAAAACCAACACAAACGGGTCAGGAAAAAATAGGAGGAAAAAGCAAAAAGTTTAGGGATAACCCTGCAAAAAGGGCCATCTCCAACACGTTACTTATGAGAACCCTGCCTGATGCACTGAGTTAATGGCCTCTGACGGTCTTGCAAGGGGTGGCCACTAATGTAGTTTTGTCTGATGTGGTCACTATAAAGCGCTAATAACACTAGTAGCTCTGCATGATTTTCATTGAACATAAGTAGCTCTTATTACAGAAACGGTATAAAACCCCTGGTGAAGACTGTGGCGCCATGCCACATTTTTCAGCGTTCTCACAGAAAACCTTCTTGAAAAATGAAATATTTTAATCCTGAATAGAGTCCGGCCTTAATTGCCACCCTTCCCCTTCGTTCAAGAAGGAATAATTGCCCTGAGTTACATGGCTTCTTTTCCAATTGGATCAGAATGAACTCTGGTTGCATTTTCTCCTCTTAAACATAAGATCACCCAAATAAGTCTCACATGGGCACCTTGGTTCTGCAATGGAAATCTAAGGTGGAAGCTTCGAACACTACATGCTGAACACTTATAATCAAGATTCTTGTACTCCTTATTGGAACCTACTCAGGTCCTATGTAAACAACATTAGGAATGCTTAAAACATCTAATGCTCTACCCACATGTGCAAGGCTACTGTTTAACAAAAAGTAATATTTGGTGTGACACTAGAGCCATCTCCTTCCGAAGCCAGTCGTAATACTGTAAATATGATCTTTGTGGTCAACTTTCTTTCCGTTTTCCTTGCTACTTCCCGCTCTACTTTTGGTCATTTTGACGAGTCAAGTGTGTGCACTTGTTGCATCTATTAACTCAGGGTCACCTCTCAATCTCTTAGCGGTATGATTTCTTTAACAGATTTATTTATTTTGTGGGACCTTGACCGTGATATAGCCATAATCCTTTAGTACTGACAGGGAGCTTTATGTTGTTTGTTTTTTTCAATTTTCCATGCTCCCTAACTTACGCAGGAATCCTGATGTGGACCTTGCCAACCCAGCCAACTTTCAACCTTTCCCTCTGATTTAGATTTGCTTGGTAATGGAAAATCCCTAGATTTCTGGAGAAGGTGCTACATTTTGAGAAGAATCCGCATATGTAGTTTCGTAAACCCTATTATCAATATAATGGAAGAAATTCGTCTCTTGGACTCGTATCTTGACTGTGCGCTTTTTCCATGAAGCCAGAAGCTCTTTTCCATCACTGCCCAACTCTAACGCAGCTCCATGTCTCTTCTCCTAGCCCCATCAAAGATGATGGAAGTGGTGGTTTCCAAAGAACAGGCAGAAAACGTTGACTCAACTGATACCCTTAATGATTTCTAGGTGGACTTTTGTCTCAGTACTTGATGACTTGAGAATGGTGTCAGATGTTTACAGTGTGTGTGTGCTGGTTTAGTTTGACCTCTCAGCCATCTGATATTGTCGCACATATTGGTATCCTAAACCTCCTTTAAGCAATTCGCCTGGCTGGTCCTTTACTTTCCTGGTTTGAATCCTCCTTCATGGACTGCGCTCAGATATAGTGCCAATATCGGCAACACTCGCCATCCACCCATACAGCAATCTCTTAGAGAAATAACCAGACAAGACACCTTTTTTGTGGAGAAAAAATTGCTGCAGTTTATTAGCATTACAACGATGCCAAGATTGGTGGGTTAGCTTATGGGCGATCCCAAGGCGATCCGAGCCCCTCGCCGCCTGCCACCTGAGGAGCCAAATTACACCGGGGCACTGCCCAACGGTGTTTGCCATAGTTTGGGGCGGAAAGACACCTCCCAGTAGTGGGCCAACAGCCCACCCCTTTTGCTAACGCCCCATAGGGGAGCGGAGCCTGCCAGGTAACCCCCGGTTGCTCAGGTCCACAACCGCCCGTAGGACTAACGGGGCGCCGTCGCTCCTCCAGGGTCCAACTGGAGGACTTCCCTCTGGATATTTAGCCCTTGCACCCTTGTTGTGCTCCTGCAGAGGGTACCCATATGTACCTTACAGCCTCTGGATCGCCCTGTAACTCCGCCTGCAACACAAAAGAATACATTAGACCAAAAAAAACACCCACACCCTGCTTAAACGCCGGGTATGCGGTAGGGTGGGAAACGGCGTCAGAGGTAGTGGGCAAAGAGGGTGCCCAGTGGGCAGGGAAAGGTATATTTAACTCACCCCCCACCCCCCTCTACCCGGAAGTGACGCGGCCTACCGGACCCCTGAGGGTCCCAAACACTGGGAGGCTGCCTCCTGTGCCTTCTTGTGGCACTAAGGCGGCCGCCCTCTTAGCGGGTCTCCTTCGTGGACCCCGGGCAGCCGGTAGTTGCCATACCACTTTACAGCTCTCAACCTAGAGCTTGGATTTATGGAGTTCTACAGGCTCCACACTGTCATCAAGCCTACGTAATAGACATGATGAGCTTGTGGAGCACTTTACCTGATACAAGGGCTGCCTCTTGTGCATGTCTGGCGATGACATCCGGCTATTCCTCTGATTGGATGCCAATAGGGGATTGTTTTACAAAATGTTTCACTGTGTAACTTGGCAGTCCAGAGCTGCTTAGGCAGCCTTTGTCTAAAACTGCATCCAAATAGGATTGAGATTTTGGCCATCAGAGAGGGGCAATGACCCCATTCCTTCAGGCTGCAGAGACAGGGAAACAACCTTCACCCATTTAAGAGAATTAAAAAATATTGTGATTAAGCGCAGTGTCGCCCTTCCAGGGCTATTGCAGACCTCAGTGAAGAAAATTCTGGCATGCCTCAGGCCTGCAGGTAGAGTTGCAGCTGTCAATTCTCTAATTGGATCTAGATCGAACAATGGAAATTGTGTACATATTGCACTTCTTAGCACATCACAACCTCATCTTTAGGCCAGTCAGCAGCAGCTCTCCTGCTAAGTGGGGCATTGAAATTTCATCCAGTCACACCCCAGGTTTGCTGTTTCCACTGGCTTCCTCTCTCCGCTCTGGAGACCGTGAGAAGTCTCTGTATTATAGATTTGTAGTAAAGCGTCATAACTCTGACTGCACTGTTGGGTAAGAGGTTACCACTTTTGTTGTGCATGGTTCTTGGTGAGTGTTTATAGCTTGTTCTGTTTGGGATGCATTGGGCTTTGTTTGTGAGGTTCAGAAAGAGTCCAATCATGTCACAGTGAACTTATTGATGTACGTAAGTAATGTAGAATGGTGTAAGACTGATAAAGTGGGCCTGCAGAGGCATACCACCTTCGGGAATCTTGTTTACTCCTTGTTTACTGCTGAGCATATGTTTGAAATCCACTGTAATAATGCATAATAGCTAGGGGTGGGCGGAATTTGCGAAATCCACTTTCGCAAATTATCGCGAGAATGTTAAAAATTATCGCAAACACGCGGAAATATCGCGAAGATGCGGAAGTTTTTTTCCCACATCTTCGCAAGATTTTCTGCATGGTTGCGGCTCGCCAACTTACCCATGTGGTTGCTCGCGGGCGCGGCCATCTTGTTTTCAGTTGTCTCGCGGTGCATGATCGCGAGAAGAAAGACGTGATCGCGCGACGCATGACGTCACTGCGGGCGCGAACTGTCGCGAGACAGCGCAAATGGCTAAAAACAATACAACATCTCATGGAGAACGCGACCCGATCAAGAAAACTTGTCGGCGAACGCAGGGATTCAGGTAAGGCGATCGCGCGTGAGAATGTATTATTTTACAGCGCGAGCAAGAAACAAATTATCGCCAAGCCGCGGAACGCGGAAATGTTGACATTTTCGCGCTCTCTGCGGAACGCGAAAATGTCAAATTATCGCAATTTCCGCGAACGGAACGAAATTTTCGCCCAGGCCTAATAATAGCGCGACTAATTGATCATCACGTGTTGCTAAGACGTTTCGACTCCAAAGTATTGCCACGACTTTACACATGAGATTCCAACATCTGCCGGTGTCGGAGACTAGCAAGTTTTCTGCTTCCTTTTTTTGCCAACATTGGTTTGCGTTTTTGCATGCTTTTGACAGCGTGTTCATATTTTTAACTCCGTAGAGATGGCGGTTCTCCTGCAGAATTGCTTATTGTGGCAGCAGCGCGTTTCCGCATATTTGGTCAGCATTTGAGAAAGTGGACCTCGTTTCCCACATTGCGAGTCTGGGATTTTTTTTTCCACCCTGGGAAAGAATTCAGTTGGACGAAGTTTCTTCCATTCCCATCGTTCCCTCTTTCTGCTTTACCCATTTCTTTCACTCTTTCTCCAACTCATTTCTTCTTTTTTCTGTCCCTCCATCAGTCTCCCTTATTCTCACTCTTTTTCTGTCTCCCTCCCCCACCCCCCTTTGAACTTCTCTCTCAGTACTCCCGAGTTTCGTTCATTCTCCATTTCCCTTTCAGTCTCCTCTCTCTCCCTCTCCTCCTCAGTCGCTGCCCCTCTCGTCTTTCTCTTTCGCGCTCTATCTCTTTTTGCACGCTCGCGCCTCCCCCGCCCCCCTCCCTTTCACCCGGTGTGGGCCCGTCTCTGCTGGCATTTATGAGGGCCCTGCCTATATATCACATCATCTGTTTTTGAGTAGGGAGGAGGATTGCTCTGCTTGGTTAATTGTTTTAGTGTTTCCCTGGAATCTCTTCCCACTCCCACACAGTGGAAACACCACTGGAAACAGTGACAGGGTCCCAGGCGGCACAGGGGGTCTGGAGGAGCGGGCTGGGGCCTGGAAACGCACCGAGCATTGCGGGCCGGATGAGCTGTGGCCTTCAACGACACAGGCACCGGGTGACATCTGCGTATCTGCAGGTATTGGGCGTTTCTTGATCTGAGATTGTGTAAGGGAGCGCGATCCGCACCCCTTGCGAGGCGTAGAGCCGTTATGCAGGATTGGTTTCGTAACTGGCCTGGGTCTAATTTTGAAGAGGGAACTTTATCACTAACCGAGTTGGAGTTTCAGGAAATGTTCTGATCTGGCTGTTTTTCTTTTTCATTTAGTGGGTTCTTCAGCATGAACTTATTTTCTGTTTATTTCGTCTCTCCTCGTTTTTCGTAACTGCAGACTGCAGCACGGTCGGGTTTGCCCCGCCTCCGCAGTTTACGCCCGCATACGGTCATCTCACCCTTGGGCCATAATGTCCCTATGAACAACTTAACGGCTCACTCTGCGCCCCCTCTGTCCCAGCCCACGCCCCCCGCTTGGACTCTGCTAGACCCCGCCCCCCGTACCCCTTTCTGCTGGTCCCCAGCTGGCTCCCTGCCCTCGCTGCTGTGGGCGTGGAGCCGCAGCCTTCTCTCCACACTCATTCCTGCCTCCCAGAGGACTTACCATGTGGCTGAGATGTGAGTCATGTTTGGAAGCTTGTGCTGTGTTGTTGCCAGGGGGCTGCTCTGGCGGGACTCTTCCCTGCTTTCACGTCCACACCCGGAGCCGCTCCCCTGGCTTCAGTTGATGAGTCCTGGATCTTGTGGGGCCCTCTGTAAGGTAGGCCTCGGCTGCACAGCAGGTGTGCATGGGCACTATGCATTCAATAAGCATTACAGCCTTTCGCGATTTCAGTGCATATTAGATTGTATGAGCCGTGCAGGGCTCTAGGTCTGTGAGGGTGTCTGTTTCTGATGTTTTCTATCCTTGACACTGTCTGTAACGTGTCTCTGTGAAGCTGTGTACCTGTGAGGTAGACGCCGGGGTCAGGGACAGAACGCATGCCCTGCGGCGCAGGTTTCAGCCATCCCCCTTCAGTTGTTGTTTGCTTAAAAACTAGACTATGGGAACTCCCTACACTTGGGACTCCCCATATATTCCATTCAAGGATTGCAGGTTGTACAGAAAGGCGTGGCAGAATAAATCTCAAACTCGGATATCAATCCATTGCCTGTCAGATTAGAGACTTCCATTGGCTGCCCATCCACAATAGAATAATTTTTAGGTCTCACCTGCCCCATGGGCTGTTGCTGTAAGGGATATTATTTTCTGTAAAGGGCTTGGAACCCGCCCATTGCGCACCAACGTTGGTTTAATTGTCAGTCTTATTGTCTGTCTCCTAATTGGCCAGCGCTTGCCGGTGCCACTTCCTTTTCTTTCAGCGCATAGACCAAGTACTGTTTGATTAGTGTGCTTCCGCTGTCCATCTGCTGCTCGCTGTGATTCGGGTACTATTTTCTTTATTCTTCCCGTCCTTTTTGCTTCTTCCCCGAATCAGTTGTTTACATAGGTTGTAGGTCAAGATCATTGATGACATATTGTATGATATATAGATGCATTTATATAGCCTTCCCCTCCCGCACTCCGCTTTCTTCTTCTCCGCATCAGAAGTATACATGGATTGTAGATTGACATAATTGCTAAAATGTATTGTATTATAATTGCATTTATATAGCATTTTCTAGCCCAGATGAGTCTTTGAAGCATGATAGGGCAATTTAGTGGCAACTCTGGTAACTTTTCATACCACTCAATGCCATTTCATTCCACGCCATTCAATGCCACTCCACTCCACAAAATGTCACCCCACTCCAACCCACACAAAGCTGCTCCATTCCAGTCTGCACATTACCATTCCACTCCATACAGTGCAACTCCTCTCTACACATTGCTACTCAACTCAACGTCACACAATGTCTCTCCACTTCATAGTTCCACTCCATGTAGTGCCAGACCGCTCCACATAATGCCACTTCACTCTTCTGATTGCCACTTCACTCCACTCTTTGCCACTGCAGTGATACTTTACGCCACACCACGCCACACAATGTCATTCCACGCAACAGACGGCCACTCCTCTCCACATAATGCCACTCGGCTCCTTGCCACATAATGCCACTCTACTCCACGCCACACAGTGCCATTTCACTCCACTCCACACAGTGCCATTTCACACAATGTCACTCCACACCACACAGTGCCCTTCCACTCCACACAATGCCCAATGCTACTCCACTCTATGCCACTCCACACCACACAATGACACTCCATCCCACTCTGTGCCACACAAAACCACTTCACCCCTCTTCACACAGTGCTACTGTCAAGAATTCCTGTCATGCGAGGGGAGGAAAACGGTAACCAGCGAAAACGGACTACATCTCCCAGGATGCTTAGCGGTTGAGAGGTTATGTAAACAGGAGAGCTGTTACATAACTCAAGGAAAACACGCCCTTATGTAAACAGGAGAGCTGTTACATAACTCAAGGAAAACACGCCCTTATGTAAACAGGAGAGCTGTTACATAACTCAAGGAAAACACGCCCTATAAAGGGAGGAACCGGGAGGTACAACGCTGTCGGATATTGTGTTTACACCGACGTACCTGCTTAGTGAAGAGCAGTGTTCCGGAGTGGTGCTCCAGTAAGGCAAGAACAGAGGTAGGTCGAGTCGTTACTCCCTGGGCCGTGTCTTGCCCCATCGTCACCTGTGAAGGACCCGGAAGCTCTACCGGATAACCATTGAGCTTCGCTTTTTGACTCGGCTGAGTCAAAGCGCAGTGGCGCTTTTGCTGGTTGGAGTCGTAACTCCCAGCCCGACCAGAGATACAGGGACTGCCAGCTGTAACGCACACCAGGAGGTGTTTGCCGCGTTACAGACTCGGAAGTCCACAGGATCGATCGAGCGGCTGCTCTCGGTTCAGTCTTCTTTGCTTGTGATTGGGGTATCGGTGACGCATCACCAGGAGGTGACTCCGCGTCCCGGTGCAGTCTGAGGAAGAGGTTGAGCGGCTGCTCCCTTCAGGTAGAGACCCCGGCTGGGTGTTTCCCTGACTCCTCGATTCTCCCCAACACTCTTCGTGCCCCTCACAGCCTACCGATTGGCATTGTCGGCCATTTCATTTCTGCCCTCTGTTGGCATACGCCGGGATCGGCGTATATGCAGAGGACGGTTAGGACCATCCGTGCTGTGGGCTGGTAACGTACTTAGCCTGGAGGATTCCAGTGACTATAACCTTTGTTTATTCCTTGTATTATTTTTGCCTTCATTAAAATAACTAAACCTTCACAAGTGGTTGCGTTCTCATTATCGTGTCTGTTAAACGATCCTGAGACGTTCAGGGCGTTACAGCTACTCTATCTACTACACAGCACACAATGCCACTCCACACATTGTCACTCCGCTCAACACCATACAATGGCACTCCATTTAGAGTGACCAGACGTCCCGGATTTTCCAGGACAGTCCTGGTTTTCAGTGGGTTGTCCCGACACTTTTCTTAACTTTAATTACATGTCCCAATTTTCGGGACTAAGGTCAAGTCATACTGCAAAGCAGATTTAAAAGATATGCTATCCTTTCCACTGGCACCTCTAAATCTTAAGTAATTTAAATAATTTATCTTTTTCTTTTGGGAAGCGCAGGAAGTGGTCAGCTGTATGCTCCCAGTAGAGGGGAGACAGAGTGGTAGGGGGCTCAGGGTGAAGGATCTGCTATAGCTAATGTTATGTACAAAAAAAATAAACTATGTGTATATATATATATAATATATATATATATATATATATATATATATATATATATATATATTCTTCCTCAGTGACCGCTCGTCTCGAGCAGTCCAGTCACACTCACTCCGAAAGACAGCCAAGAAACTCTGGTGAGTCCGTTCTCTTTAATTGTGCATATTTTATCTTAATGTAATGTGCCGCAACACAGGACGCCTATGCATTTCGGCTTCTGCCTTCAACTGGGTACATATATATATATAATATATGTGTGTGTGTGTATATATATGTATGTATGTGTGTGTATATATGTCTGTGTGTGTGTGTATGCATGTATGTGTGTGTGTGTGTATATATGTATATATGTATATATATATATATATATAGTCCAACTCCCACTCTGTTAAAGAAGGGGGGGGGGGGTTCTGGGGGTGACACAATGTATTTTCATACCACACCGAAAGAATGCAAACCAGGCCTGTTGCTCCAGAACGAGAGGGCGTGCCGGTAACCGGTGCTTGCTTCCGGTAACACATAGTCCAACTCCCACTCTGTTAAGAACCGGTCCGACACAACTCGATGACAAGGAAAAGACTTTATTGCCAGAATGACAAGCGCATGACCTGGAAATGTTGTGGTGGTGAAACGCTGGGCAGACGTGTTTCAGCCTTGGGGCTTTCCTCAGTGCCAGTTCCACCTTAGCAAAGATGTTCCACCTGGGGGCCACTTTTAAATCAGGAAAGGTCCACTCCCATTGGAGTAAGTTATTCGCACATCCTCCACGGTCACATGTCTGTCCTGGTCCCAAAGCCGGTCCATGCCGGGTTTTGTGCGTCCCGCTGCAAGTGAGAATAAAGTAATTTCAACACTCATACGCCCTGTGGCGTCCCAATAGTGCTGGCTATGGTTTTCGCACTCACGCGGCAGCCTTCAACGGGAGACACTGATGGTAAGTCTCTGTTTTGGCACCTTCTCCGCAGTGGAATACTGCTTCCTCTCTCCCTGTCCGGCAATGGAATCTTGATGAATATCGGCTGGGGGGCGACTAGCTATATTTTCATACCACACCCAAAGAATGCAAGCCAGGCTCATTGCTCCAGACCAAGAGGGCGGGCGGTAACTGGTGCTTGCTACCGGTATCACATAGAGTCCAATTCCCACTCTGTTAAGAACAGGTCCGACACAGCTCGATGACTAGGAAAAGACTTCAATGCCAGAATGACAAGCGCATGACATGGAAATGTTGTGGTCGTGAAACACTGAGCAGATGCGTTTCAGCCTCGCCGCTTTCCTCGGTGCCAGTTCCACCTTAGCAGATGTTCGACCTGCAATGCGGCGGCACAAAACTTCCAAAGCACTGTCCTCAGTAAGTTGCAAAGACTTTATTTTTCAAAAAATCCATTAGATGGTTGTTTTCAGTGCAAAACCTGCAGACAAACTTATTTCCCAGGCTGACGCATTTCGGCTTCCCGCCTTCTACTGGGTCGACAATAGGTAGTTGTAGTTAAATAGAAAAATAGACAGGGGGTCGTACGGACCACCACTTCCCCGGGGCTGATTTCAAAATAATGGGGCGGGGGGGGGGGGGGGTTTGCTGACCCCCAAGGGACTACCACATCCCTGGGGCACAAACTTTAAGAGGAGGGAGGGGACCGTGCGCTCCCCCCCCCCCCCCCGGCTATATAAATCCCTGTGGACCACCACTTCTCCGTGGTCAACCCATGACAAGTAAAGGGGGGGCCGCACAGCCCCCCTCCTGGAGCCATACATGGCCCTAGAGACCGCCCCCCTCCCAGGGCCAAATCCTGCTATGTCCCGGGGTGCTCGACCCCGATACATAGCAGAAATTTGCTTTTGCTTGGTGGGAGCTTTGACATATCCCGCCAAGCCAAAGCAAACACTCCGGTTCCAGCGGGTGGGAGCTATAAAAGGTTAGAAGTGAACAGAAAGAGGCAAAATAGAGGTCCTCAATGAGCAGAAAGAGGCAAAATAAAGGCCAGCAACAAGCAGAAATCGGCAAAATAGAGGTCAGAAACGAGGAGGAAGAAGCAAAATAGAGATCAGCAGTGAGCAGAAAGAGGCAAGATAAAGGTCAGAAAAGAGCAGAAAGAGGCAAAATAAGGGACAGCAACAAGCAGAAAGAGCCAAAATAGAGATCAGAAACGAGCGGAAAAAGGCAAGATAAAGGTCAGAAATGAGCAGAAAGAGCCCATATAGAGGTCAGAAACGAACAGAAAGGCAAAATGAAGGGCAGCAGAAAGAGTCAAAATAAAGATCAGAAATGAGCAGAAAGAGGCAACATAAAGGTCAAGCGAGCAGAAAGAGGCAAACTAGAGGTCAGAAATAAGCAGAAAGAGGCAAAATAAAGGTCAGAAACGAGCAGAAAGATTCAAAATGGAGGCCAGCAACCAGCAGAAAGAGGCAAAATAGCGGTCAGAAACAAGCAGAAAGAGGCAAAATAAAGGTCCATAGTGAGCAAAAAAAAAGGGAGAGAACAAGGAGAACTCACTCAGGCACTCATGCATCCTCTCACAGAACAACCCAAACACTCTCACAGGCACTCACAGACCCATTCAGACACTTATGCACCTACTCACATACTAACTCAGACACGTACACCCACTCACAGACTCAGACACTCATGCACCCACATACAGAATTACTCATACTCTCTCACCCACTCACAGACCTACTCAGAGACTCACGCACCGACTCACTGACCCGCTCAGAGACTCATGCACTCACAGATTGACTGACACTCATGGAGGGACTCGCAAACGCACTCTCATGCCCACTCACACACACACTCATGCACCCACTCAAACAATCACACACCCACTTAGACACTCATTCACTCTCAAAGGTTACAGGTTACAGTTAGGAATTCACATTAAAAAACATAGAAATTCACTGAACAAACCAAAGGTTACAGGGATGTTAACATTAGGAAATAGAATTAAAAAAACCTTACAAATTCGTGGAAAAAACAAAGGTTACAGGAACGTTATAGTTAGGAAATAGAATAAAAAAACATAGACATTCGATGAAAAAAACAAACTTGCAGGTACACTGTAGGTAGGCTCAGATTTCACTCACACAAAAACATAGAAATTCATCAGTTCTAGTTACCTGAGCTAACTATAACTTACTCTCCCTCAATGCACTGCTTATGACCTCACATATTAAATCACTTATGACATGGTCAGTGGCATCACTGATGATATCATCCACAAAACGTCTTATACACCCACTCATTCTCACAACCACTCATACCCATACACTGATTCATACAAGTACTCACACACCCACTCACTCACCCATACAGCCTCTCAGCACAGCCCCTCATTCACCCATACAACCACTCAAATACACTTTCACACACCCACTTACATACCCATTCTCACATTCATACAAACACTTTCATATCTGCTTGCTCACCCATACAGCCATTCACACACACTCTCCAATACAGTCACTCACACACACACACTCGCTTTACAAAACACCCACTCAAACAGCCACTTACTCACGCATACAACCACTTACACACCCACTCACTCACACAACCATTCAGACATCCACTCACCCATACAGTCACTCACTCACCAATACAGTCACTCACTCACCAATACAGCTATGCAAACACTCACTCGCACACCGATACACACAGCCACTCTCATAATATATGTTAGAAGTAGTATCACTCATTAGTAGTACACCTTGTTTACTAATTTAACTTTTGTAGTGGCTTAGTATATATTTTTAACACTCATAAGCTCTTAGAAAACACTTAATGGATGATGTTATCAGTGATGCCATCAGTGATGTCACTGACCATGTCATGAGTGATGTAAAATGTGAGGTCATAAGCAGTGCATTGCAGGGGTGTAAGCTCTAGTTAGCTCAGGTAACTATTACTGCTGAATTTCTATTGTTTTTTACGACTGAAATCTGAGCTGATCTATAACGTCCCTGTAACCTTTTTTTTCCCCCAGTGAATATATATATATGTATACACACACACATTTACAAGGCTATGCAGAAATCGGGCCGACATAGAATTAAGACTAGAGGCTTTAGTTCTTCTTATATATCTGGCCTGTCCTGGTTTTTAGCTACTAAAAATCCAGTCACCCTAACTCCCCATCCCTCCATCCATCCCACTGCACACAATGCCACTCCACTCTACTGAATGCCAATCAACTCTACTGAATGCTACTCCACTTAGTGCCACTACACTCTGCTCAGTGCCATTACACACTATTCCACACATTACCACTCCACATCAAAGAATGCCACTCTACTTCTTTCCACTCCACACAATGCCACTCCAACCCACTCCGTGCTACTCCACTCCACACAAGGCCACTCTACGCAGCACAGTACCACTCCACACCACACAGTTCAACTGCACTACATGCAACACAGTGTCACTCCGTGCCACACAGTGCCACTCAGTGCCACTCCACACAAATCCACTCTACTCCATTCAGTGCCAATCCATGCCACACAATGCCACTACGCTCCACACAATGCAACTCTACTCCATGCCACTCCACGCCGCACAGTTCCACTCCAAACAATGCCATTCCACGCCATCAATGCCACTCCACGCCATCAATGCCACACAGTTCTACTCCACACCACACAATTCCACTGTACTCTATTCAGTGCGATTCCATGCCACTCCACACACCACAATGCAACTCTACTGCATGCCATTCCACGCCACACAGTGCCATGCCACTCCATGCAACACAGTACTACTCAGAACAGTGTCACTCCACTCTACTACATGCCACACAATGCCACTCCACGATGCAGTGCCACCCCATGACACACTATGCCACTTCACTCCACGTTACACAGTGCCATGCCACTCTCCTCCAGACAGTGTCATTCCACTCCATACAGTGCCACTTCAACAGGGTCGGATTGGGATCTCAATTAGGCCCGGGTACTCCTTAAAAAAGTGGCCCACATTCCCGGATTATGCTCTTTCATTAAACACTAATTGATTTGTCTCATTGGGCACATGTTTATAGAAATGTTTGGTAATTTTAACATTTTATAGCTTATAGAGCCAGTAACTTGGGTAAAAACGAGAAGCATTGATTGTTTTGGCCTGGTGCGCAAAACACCTGATCTGATGAGTATTTTAATATCCTGGACTGTACGAAAATGACAATCTACCGAATCCGGTATTTTCCCCACTAATTATTATATATTTTAAACAGTGAAGTAAGTGTAAAGCAAATGCACTTTATATTGATTTCTAAAGCTGCCTTAATGACTCGTGACTGATCGTCAAAATTAGAAAGGCAGAAAAGACATGTTAAAAAGGAATAAGGTTTTTATCATATATAAAGATTCGTCTTTAATTATCATGCTCTGGCGTTTGCAGCATTTGAAAACATGAACAATTGGCGGTATTTTTTTAATGTTGTTTGTAGTTTTATATAGTGTGAACTGGTCCCATGGGCATTTAATCTATTTACATGAGCATCTGTTGCGTTAGAGGAGATCAAATTTGTTTTTATTTTTCAGCCTCAGAACATTAAGTGATTTGCCCAGAATCACAGGATGCTGAGTTAACACCAGGACCCTAACATCCATCTCTGGTCAAGGTAGCCTCATAGCTAGACCTATGCAAACACACTGGTGCCCCCCCCCCCTTACACTCAGTGCAGAAAGACACTGGGGCTAAGATGACAACACCTGGCCCTCAGCAAAGCCCCTGAATACTCTCTTCCCTCCCTGTCCACCAACGCCTGAATATGATGTGATGGCCCAGTGGGGAGGGGCCAGTGGAAAGACAGTGCTTTTGGGCTTGGTCGAACCCAAGGGGGTGAGATGATAATGACCCTACAGTCAGAGCACCAACTGGCCCCCAGGGAGGCTGCTTCCCACTCACCCCCTCCCCAGCCCACTATAGCTACAGGGCTATGGCCTGGCAGAGGTGGAAGGAATAAAAGAACAAAGCTTCTGGGCCGGCCTCAGAGGTGGGGGGGGGGGGGATTAATGGGGGCAGAAGTGAAGATGGGCCATAACCCCCCAGTGAGGCTGCTTTACTCTTCCCGTCCCCGCCTCTGACAGTACGGCAGGGGAGAAGGAAAACTACTTTTGGGTGTCTGTGCAGACCCCCAGGGGCTAAGCGGAGGTCTGTGACAGCAACCCTAGTGAAGCAAGTCCCTGCCCTGACAGCCAGCCTGCCTTAAATACAGCGGCCTGGCTGGGGGGCTGGAGAAGATCTGTGGGCCGGGTGACACAGGGCTTAAAGATAAACAGCCCGTAAGTGCCACTTAGGTGCCGGCCCATCGGCCAGTGGCCCCCTGCCCACTTTGCCAATCCAACCCTCTCTTCAGCCAATGCCACTCCACTCCATACAGTGTCACTCGATGCCACTCTACTCAGTGCCACTCCACTTCACCCATTGCCACTCCATTCAATGCTGTTCCATTCCTCACAAGGCCGCTCCATGCCATGCCTTTCCATTTATTGCCACTCTGCTTCTCTCCATGCCACTCAACTTCTCTCCACGCAACAATGCCACTTCACGACATTCCATTTCACTCCACGCCATGCCACTCCACTCCATGCTACATAAGTCCACTCCACACAATAACGCTCCAGTCCAGGCCACAGAATGCCACTCCACTCCATCCCACCCATGCCATTCCTTTCTACTCATTGTCATTCCAAGACACACAATGCTGCTCCACTCTGCTCCACTCTGCACCACACAATGCCACTCTACTCTAGTCAGTGCCATTCCTCGCCACACAATGCCATTCCACACCCCACACTGCCACTCCACTTCATGCCACACAATGCCACTTCACTTCATGCCATACAGTGACACTCCACGCAAAATTCCTCTCCAAACAGTGCCACTCCACATAATGCCACACAATGGCACTCCTCCCCACTCCACACAATGCCACTCCAGTCCTCACCACACAACGCCACTGCACACCACACAATACCAGTCCACACAGTGCGACTCCATGCCACAAAGTGCCACTCCACTCTATGCCACATGGTGCCAGCCTACTCCATGCCACACAGTCACTCTATGACTCACAATGCCATTCCACTTGACTTCACGCCACACAATGCCACGCCACACCACACAATGATAATTGTAATTGCATTTATATAGCTCTTACTTCATCTGACGAGGCGTTGAAGCACTTTTCGGCGAGTAGCATGCTACTCCGGAACCCAAAAAGGATTAGTGGTGACTTAGTATAGGGAAATATGAAATAATTTGAGCTGTGGACATGTGAGTCTGTTATTTGGGTTGAAAAGGACAGTGGAGGGATAGGAGGGTTTGCATTTATATATACCCTTAAGATACTAGACAACAACGACTTGTGCCTACTCATCCTCCTAGATCTCTCATCATTGTTTGACAGGGTTAACCTCAAGATCCTATTAAAAGTACTAGAAAACAGAATGGGTTTGTCTGAGAAAGTGCTTTCTTGGTTCGCTTCCTTCCTACAGAACTGCTCACAACGCATCAAACTAGGCAACTCATTCTCCGACTCCTCTCCAGTGAGGTGTGGAGTCTCCCAAGGGTCAACCATTTCCCCACACTCTTTAAGCTATATACGGAGCCACTAACTGAAATCCTAAATCAATCGAACATTGCACACCACATGTACGCAGATGACACACAACTATACTTGAGCATATCCTCCCTAGACTTCATTCAACTAAATAACACTCAAGTCAAAACTCGGTCTTGGCTTTCTCAAAACAACCTCAAGCTGAACTCTCTGAAAACCAAATTCCTTTTTTTCTCCCCGCAAAACATCTCCACACCAATCCAAGATTAGCTCAAGCACCTAGACACACTCAATTACAAACTTACCATCATTGACTCCACGAAATCCCTTGGAATAACACTGTACAAGAGTCTAAACATGAGAGCTCACATCAGTGCTACCACACAGTGCGGCATTCCATCTCAGATTACTGAAGAAATTGAAACCATTTCTACCACCTTCAGACTTAAAACAAGCAGTACAATCACTTGTGGTCTCCAGAATAGAATATGGCGTGGCGACCCTGTCAGGTCTACCCAAAGCGAGAACAACTCCACTCAAAATGACTCCTAATGCTGCAGCAAGACTGGTAACAGGAACTAGATGCTTTGATCACATCACCCCATCGCTTAGGTATCTAGACTGGCTTCCCCTCAAGGCAAGAACTCAACTGAAAATTGCCTGCCTCACACACAAAGCATTACATTTTAACAAATTAAGTTACCTGGCAGAAAAGATTTAAATCTCCGGTGGCAGCCGCTACCTAAGAAGTGCTAACTCTCTCAGACTTGAACCTCCTAGATTCTGAATACAAAAAACATACACACGGTCGTTCTCAGCGGTGGCACCAAGGATCTGGAACGCCTTACCACCCATGATGCGTTCAAACCCATCGACTCACTTTTTAAAAAAAGAGGTGAAAAAGATCCTAATGAATAGATTCCTTGCATAGACTCTCGGAGAGCCCCTCCCCTGTGCGCAAAGGACGTCACAATGGCAGCAATCGCAAGATTGGTCAGAAGCACGTTGTTTGCAGGAGAACCAGCGAAAACACTGCTGCTCTCGGTACCTGGATCTGAATAGTTCAGAGCAGCAGCAAATAGCCACTATGAAGATGCTAGATCAATGCAGACCAGTTGAATATTAATGGACTGACAGTCGCTTAATGGGATATCTGTTGCAACAGCCTATTGTGGTTCTTTACTTTTGATGTACCGGTCTATACCTATCATGTTGTTTATTCAACCCTATGTACAGCACTCTGATACCCTTGGGTCATATGCGCGCTTTATAAAACACTCTAAATAAATAACTAAAAATAAAGCTTTGCATCCATGATGAGGCATCAAAAGTGCTTTTTGAGAGGTAGTACGCTACTCTGGAACCCAGCATAGAATTAGTGGTGCCATTGTACTTCACACAATGCTGCTCCGCCTCAGAATGCCAATCTCCATCGAAATGTCACCCCACGCCCCACAGTGCAACTCCACTCCACTCAATTTCACTCCACTCAATTCCACTCCATTCCATGCCACTCCACTAAATTTCACTCCACTCCACACAATGCCACTCCCTGCCACACAATGCCACTCCCTGCTACACATTGGCACGCCACACAATGCCACTGAACTCCACACAATGCCACTCCACGTCTTACAGTGCCACTCCACACCACACAATGCCACTCCACTCCAGTCTACACTACACAATGCCACTCCACTTCATGCACTACAACCCATGCCACAGAAGTGCCTCTCCATGCCACACTGCATCACTCCACGCTGTCACACTCCACCCCACAGCGCACCACTCCACTCTATGCCACATAGTGCCACTCCACTCCATCCTACACAGTGCCACTCCACACTATGTCACTGCATGCCACACTATGCCACTCCACTTCAGCAAAGCAAGTCTCACATAGGTGAGACCTGTTGACTTTGCCAATGCTTGTTAAATTTTCAGTACTTACCTCCTTGCTCTATCTAAAAAGTGTCCAAAATATGTCTAGAGTGTTATTAGTCCATACACATCCTCAAGAGCTCACAGATGGGGAAGAGATGTGATCCTACTGCCAGAGCTGCCAACATTTGGACTAGGGAACCATGTTCGAGTCATGGCGTTGGCTCAGCAACCTGTGATTAGGGGCATATCACTTAGTTATGACCATGTGCAATGTAATGTGATGCTCATGTAGAGTGCTCTAAAGCCCTTTGCCAAGTTTGCGTTATATAAAACAAAGCAAAAAAATCCTCTAATTCCAAACTGCTGATCATCCCCTAATATAAGTGATCTAGTCATTGCTGCTAAGCGGCGGAATGCCCTCCCTCATGGTCTTCGTCAGGGCTCTCTGAATCATATTTAAAAAGCAACCGAAAGTGTGACTTTTCCAACTAAATTAATCCCTCCAGGTATTTCTGTAGCTGTACTTCCTAGCGCCTTGACTATCTAGCTTGGGAATCTGTTGCGCTTTACAAATTTATATTCATTAATTCACTGTTGGGTGTAGGTTGTAGAATTGAGAGAGGGCAAATTTGACTGTTTTTGATTTATGTGGGGAAGTTGCCAAGTGAGGGGACTTTGTTTTACAGTATTAAGGAATGTGGTGAGGGTTATGGAGCCGAGGGTTGTGATTAAAGTGGAGGGTTTTAGGTCATCTCCACAGAAAGTGATATTGAAAAATTCAATGCTGTTGGTGCATTTGTCCAGTGACAGGTATTTCATTGTTCTAGAGCAATATGGTATTTGAGGAGATGTAATGGGGTTGTGTTTATTTTTATAGCGCGCTAATCACTGGAGAGGGTACCTAGGCACTTATGTAGGTGTGTGGTCCCCAAGGTGCTTATACGGAAGGCCAGGTCTTCCACTTCTTGTGGAACTCAAGAAGTGAAGGGGAGGCTCTGATGTGTTGAGGAAGGTCGTCCCATGTCTTGGTTGCGATGTAGGCGAATGAGTGACCTCCAGTTTTGCTTTTGTGGAAGCGGGAAGTGTGTGAGAGTGAGGCAGAGCGTAGGTGTCTGATGGTTTTGGTTAAAGTTCATGCGGCTGTTAAAGTATTCTGGTCCTGTGTTGTGTAGGTGTGCGTGAGAAGTTTGACTTTGCTGTGCTTGTGAATGGGGAGTCAGTAAAGCTTCCTGAGGCACGGTGTGATGTGGGTGCAGTATGAGAGGTCGAGTATGATGAGTCTTGTGGTAGTGGTCTGGGGTCTGTGTAGGAGTTGTTTGGAGATTCCAGCATAGAGAGTGTTGCTGTAGTACAGCTTGCTGGTGATGAGTGCTTGTGTGATGGTTCGTCTGGTGTTCTGAGGTAACCATTTAAGATCTTTCACAGCATGCGTAGGTTGTCAAAGTATGACGTGCACACTGCATTGACTTGAGCCATCATGTTGAGCTTGTCATCTAGGAATCCTTGGATCTCTTGCATGGTCTGTGGGTCCTAGCTCTGCCAGCCACTAGGTTAAGTGCCATGGGCAAGTCTTGAAGGCCAGTACTTCCGTCTTGTCAAATTTGGGCTTCAAGCTGTTGGTTCGCATCCAGTCCACTACCGTGGTCAAGCATTTGGTGAACTTGGTTTTGGTTGTGGTTGCCTGTCAGGGAGAGGATGGTGGTGGTGTTGAGATGTACTTTATGGCTGATTTTGCCGGTTTTTGTCAAGAAACTTTTTGTTGATGGCAGTCGATTTTCGAAAGTTGTGCAAGGCTTCAGGAATGGAATGCGGGGTTGACTTCATAGAGGTCTGCTAAAAAAAGGGCTTGAGTCTGTTTGTAGTTTTCCAATTTAATATTGTGCGGAGTATGTAATTTTACGTTTAACTGGTGCATGAGGATGTTTTGAACCAGTATTTATCAAGCTGATGTATTTCTCTTTTTTAGTTGTGGAGTGCTTTGTGAAATGTCATGAAGGGTCATTTATTCTAACTATACTGGATGTAGTATGGCAGTTGTTGTTAGGTATAGTTTATGTATTTTCTGGAATGGTTGTTCTTAAGGCACCAAAGGTTCACCTGGAGTGTTCAGCTGAAAAGTCTTGGAAAGTTTTACAGGAAATCCTAGCTGATTTCATTTGAGGAAGGCATTCAGAGTGTATGCAGGAAATGATTAAGGGTATGGTCTGGTGACATGATTATTCTAGTTCAAGGTGCATTTGAGTATGTTGGGGAAGGAGATCAGGATTTAGAGTGTTTTCCTATGGCTTGGCTAGCCCCATGGACTTCAGTTCACATGCTGCAAAGCTGTGCATCACTGCCTTGACAGTCTGGACTGTCGAGTGGAGCATTTTATCCGCCTTCTCCTGGAGGACATTTCAGTCTGAGCCAGTTCACAGACTCACCACCTTGGGAGGTACTGCTACGGTATCTATCCGCAAGGTGAAGAATCTGTGGTTTGCAGTATTCATCAGAAAAACGAGCTACTTACCTTCGGTAATGATCTTTCTGGTGGGCACTCTAACTGCAGATTCCTCACCGACCCTCCCACCTCCCTGTTCTGTGAACTGGACTTGTTTCCCTTTAAAAAAAGTGTCCCGATCTAGAGAGCTGCACATTATTCTGTATTGCATTCTTTTTTGAGCTTCAGACAGTGTTTGATACATGCCCAATGACCTGGGAAAAGTATAGCAGACCAGTCAGATTTACTCCATTCAGTGGCTCATTTTGTTTTTGGGGCCAAAAGAAGTGACCACATCACACCCATACTGTTTTCTCTTCGATGGCTTCCCATCGAAGCAAGGTCACTCTACAAGACTGCCTGTATCGCCCACAAAGCCTTGCACACTTCCTCCCCTCGATACCTGGTGAATAAACTTAAAATCTCTGGAGGCTCTAGACCATCACGTAATGCTGAAAATGTACTGCTTGAGCCCCCCCACCTTCAAAAGGGAAAGATCGATGGCTCAATCCTTCTCAGGCAATGCGGTTAGAATCTGGAACTAGCTTCCTCCACTACTCCGTACTACCACCTCTACCCGGACTTTCAAAACTGACCTCAAATCTTTTCTCTTCCAAAGACACTTCCAGATTTAATACATCCCTTTTCATGTCCCTCAAGGCCACTTTGCTTTCTCCTGATGTTGTAAGTTCTTACAATGTTGTAAATATGTATTATATGCCTGTACGATCCCAATCCTAATGTGTTTTTGTTTTTTGTGTGCTTGCCACCTATTGTTTTATTGTACTTTTTCAACTATCCCGTTTGTATCTGTAACGTGTAAGTATGTAAATTCCCTCATGTAACATATTTGGTTCTATTGTGAAGCGCTCTGACACCTTTGGGTAAAGTATGCGCAATATAAAAATGCATAAAATAAATAAATAGATAGCGTGTGTAAGACAGTATGGTGTGTGGGGTTTGTCAAGACCAGATTACTGAAACCACAATGTGATGGGAAGATGGTCTTTAAAAGTTAGATGAGCAGCATGCTATATTGTTTTTACACACTAGCATTAAAACACACAGCTGCAGTTTCAGGAGCACTGATGTGAAGTCATTTACCCTGAGTCTCATGGTGTTTGGCAAAGAGCTGGTCATGATTAGACCCTGGTCTCCTGATTCCAAGGACCTAAACCACGAGACCACATCTCCCTCTCCACGGTAATGTTCAAGGATCCAGCTGCCTGTTTATTTTAGCAAATAAGTAATGCGTCGAGGGAGTCCAAATCTGCAGAACAACGTGAACATCTGCACAGATATCTTCACCTTTTTGCTGGAAAAGGTACACAAATATTCAGACGATTGTGAAAAAATCCTTGTTTTGTAGATTGGTGCCAAAAATATTTAGAACAGCGCATCAGACGCCACTCTTTATCATTATTTTCAACATTTCTGCATATTTAGAATTTATTTATAAAGTTTTATATAGTGCGAACAAGATCCCGAGGGATATCGGAGCGCTTTACGATATGATGGGAGGAAGGACAAAAAGCAATAACCATATCAAGTAGGAGGAAGAACAAAAAAAGAAAAAAACCAGGAATGGTCGCATATTACAGTACAGTTGCACCCAGAAGGGTGATGCAATAAGACCTGCCAATTGAAATATATAATATCTCTGGACCCCGTGTACATCTCTGTGTTCAGCTACAATCTGTCCTGAAGTGAAGGGTTCATTTACTCTGGCACATTCACAACCCTCCATACCCTGAGCATCTGTCCCCCGGAAGGCTTACTGTGGCTTGATGCTGGGGTATCGACACCCTCACTCACCTTTCTTCAGGTCCCCTTTTATGTGTTTGTACCTCTAACAGCCGATGTATGTTTACAAGTCACTTGATGACATAGGTTTGAGTCACACACACACACACACGCCCAACGTCTCCAACCCCCCCATTACAAGATGAACTTAGAGAGCAGTCATGTTTAGAATGGAAGATAAAGCTTCACCTACATTATAGTGGCATGCTTCATCATGGGCTGACTCATCCCACCCTTACAAAATAGTACCGTCAAGGTGGCCTCAACCACCATGAGAGGGAGTTCAGCATAAATGCTTCTGGATAAGCTATGGATCCCCTGCTTGCTATGAATCACCTTAACAGAGACTAAAGGTATGAAGGAATGTAAATTTACCACACATTTTGGGTGCCATAGCGGACCCTCTAGGAGCACTTTTATAAGGTTTCTCTCATTGAGGTTTTTGTCTCCTTGTCTTGGTCTTAATCGGGGGCAGCATTCGTCAATTGTTGCTTTATGACTGGATTTTATTTATTTTCTACTGTGCATTGGTATTTGGATGCGATCTGTCTTTTGGGCCCCTTTATGCATGTATAATTTTCTTCTGCACTTTTATGGCCCATTTAACTGAAATAAAGTTAATATGATGATGAATCAACTTATGGTGATGCATGGTACTATAATGCAGGTGATGCTATTTCTTCCATTCTAAAGATGACTGTTCTCTCTCAGTCCTCCTTGTTATCGCATTGGGTGGGTGTGTGTGTGTATTTGATGTGTTTTATTTATTTATTTAAAAAGGTTTTATATAGCGCTGGCTGGACCCAAGAGTATCAGAGCGCTTTACATGATTAGGTAAAAAACAGCAATTCAATATAACTTTATACACATGTCAAGAAAACAAGGCACATAGTGGTTTGTTTAAAATGAGGTAAATGTTAACAAATATGTCATAAGTCTAGCAGCATGGCAATGATGAATAGGCCTGGTGGAAAAACACATTTTAATTATTAGATGGGGGAAGGAGGGAGGGAGCAGGGTAATAAAGGATCGGAAGGACGTAATGTATGAAAAGAACTGGGGAGAGAAGGTTCTAAATGAGAGAGTGGGGGCAGGGGTAAGCATAAAAGACAGTGACAGTCAATTAAGGACCCCAGTATTTGTTGAGAAGGAGCAGTTTGAGGTCTTTTTTGAAGCTGGGGTAGGAGGGGTTGCACCGTAGTTCCTTGGGAAGAGCATTCCATACGGTAGGCGCATTTCCAGAGAAAGAGCGAGATTGAGTAGCTTTCTTTTTCAACAAGGGTGGGATAAGGATGAGAGCATTGGTGCTCCTCAAATTTCTGGTGCATCTTGACTTGTGGAGTTTATCAGAGAGGTATGATGGGGTGTTTTGATGGAGGGCTTTGTGCGTGATGCATGCACTCTTGTAAGTGGATCTACCTTCAATAGGGAGCCATTTAAGGTCTTTGAGGACGGGGGAGATGTGATCAAACCGTTTGCAGTCAGTGATAAGCCTGGCAGCGAGGTTGAGAACGGATTTGATCGGGGCAAGGTGGACTTTGGGAGTTCCAGAGAGAGTGGCATTACCGTAATCAAGTTTAGAAAGGACCAATGATTGTACCACTGATTTAAAGTCATCAGCAGGAATGAAGGGTTTAATTTTTTTAAGATGGTGCAGTGTGAAGAGAGCGCCTTTTGCCGAGTTTTTTATATGGGGAGTAAGACTGAGGTTCTGGTCTATGCTAATACCAAGGGACTTGATTGAGCTCGAGACGGAGAGAGAGCAGTTAAGAGCTTTGATGTCAGGGATCCACTGTAGGACAGGGAGAGGGTTGCTTTTGGGGGAGAAGAGAATGATTTCTGTTTTCTTGGGGTTTAATTTAAGGTGGTTGTGATGGAACCAGGATTGGATCTTAGACAAAGCAATGTTAAGGTGCAAGACATCTGAATGGGATTTGATCTTATAGTAAAGTTGGGTGTCATCGGCATAGAGGTGGTAGCTGATCTTAGCTTGCTTAAGAATGAGTGTGAGTGGTTCCATGAAGAGGTTGAAAAGAGTGGGGGAGAGAATAGAGCCCTGGGGGACCCCCAAGGTGACAGGTAGAGGTTTGGAAAGACAGTCGCTGATTTTAGTTTGTTGGGTTCTATGTTTGAGGAAGGAGGTGAACCATTTCAGTACAGTGCCATTTAGACCAAAACGGTCTTTGAGAATGTTGAGTAAGACATTATGATTGACAGTATCAAAGGCTGCAGAGAGGTCGAGAAGGATGAGGATGGAGGATTCACCTTTGTCTAGAGAGTGGTGGATGTCATCGACTATGTTGAGCATAGCTGTTTCTGTGCTGCATCCCTTTCGAAAGCCTGATTGTAAAGGGTCCAGGAGGTTGAATGATTCAATGTGTTTGTTTAACTGGAGCAGAGCGCATTTTTCTAGGGCCTTGGATAGGAAAGGAAGGTTAGAAATAGGGCGTAGATTGTTTAAGTCATTGGGGTCAGCTGTGGCATTTTTTATGGTGGGGGTAATTTGTCCTAGTTGGAGGGAGGCAGGGACATTGCCAGTAGTGAGGGAGGAGTTGATGATAGTGGTCCAAAACGGAGCGATGATGTGCTTGAGGTCCTGAACAAGGTAGGCTGGAAGGGGATCTTTGGTATGAGAAGAAGGTTTAAGTTTGGAGATGATGTTGAAGACATCCCGTTCCGTGACTGGACAGAAATTACTCCAGAATGCATTATTTTTTGGTTGGGGGGCGATGTAGTCAGGTTCATGAGAAATGTTGAAGGGGGGATGTTGGGAAAAGTCCGGGGGAAGGTGAAGAGAGGGAGGAGAGATAGGGGGGATATTAGAGTAGGGTGTCTGGTCGTCAAGGTGGGGTGTTACAATGAAGGATTGTTCAATCTTGTTGATTTTATCAGAGAAGAAGCTTGCGATTTCTTCACATCTCTCGTTCGTAGCCATAAGTTTAGGTGGTGCTGAGGCCGTTTGGCTTTTGACAATGCTAAATAGTTCTCTAGGTCGGTTTCTTGCCCGGTCAAGCTGCGAACGGAAGAAGGAAGTCTTTTCCTTAAAGATGTGTTTTTTGTAGTTTGTTCTTGCGGTTCTAAGGAGGCTAAGGTTTGAGGTGGAGGGTTGCTGCCTCCAGGAGCGTTCTGTCTGTCTAAGAGCGCATCTTTCACTGTTTAGGTCGCTATTGAACCAGGACTTGGAGGGGTTACGTTTTAACTGTTTTAATTTGGCAGGAGCAATTTTGTCAAGAACATCACCAATTGATTTGTTATAGTGTTCTGTAAGGTCATTAGCGTTTTGGGAGGGAGGAGGAAGGTTTAGGTGAGCTTTAATTTTATTCTCCAGTTCGCCTGGGGGATGCGGTGGAGATTTCTAGTTAGTTTTTTTTGGTTGGGGGCGTTAATGTATGGTGGTTGTACAAAGCTGTTAATCGTGAAGAGGATGAGGTGGTGGTCGGACCAGTCGATGGGGATGATGTGGGAGAGGGAAGCCAGTTCCTTGTTAGTGATGATAGCGTCAAGGGTGGCTCCTTTGGTGTGTGTTGGGGCATGGCAGAGCTGTTCTAAGTTATTGATGTCAAGTAAGTCCTGGATGAGTTTAACCGAGGGGTCATCGTTTTTATTCCAGTGGAGGTTAAAGTCTCCGAGGAAGAGGTTTCTAGATTTAGTAGACGATGATTGAGTGAGAAAATCAGATAGTTCTTCCACAAAGGATAGAGGGTCTCCAGGGGGGTGGTAGATGGTATGTAGGCGGATAGGGGGTGATCCGTGAGTTATAGGATCAGCACCAAGGTATTCCAAAGTAGTGAGGTCCGGGTGTTGGACAGGCAAGAGTTGAAGTTCTTCTTTATAGATTATGGCGAGTCCCCCTCCGATTTTATTAAGCCTGTCTTTTCTAAGGATGGAGTAGCCGGGTGGAGAGAGCAGGTCGAGTATAGATGTTGAGTGGGCATTGAGCCAGGTTTCAGTAAGAAAGGCTATGTCAATGCCTTCACTAAGGATGCTTTCAGCGATATCTGTAGCATGACAGGCTGCCGATCGGCAGTTAACCAGCATGCAGTTAAGGAGTTTAGGGTCAGTTGTTTGGGGGGGGGAGGAGGAGGGGTGGATGACGGAGAGTTGTTGCGGGGGTCTAGGTGAGGCTGAGGAGGACGAGGTTCTTCTTGTGCTTATGATCACAGGAATGGAGGGATGTGGGGGGAGGGTGTTGGTTGTCGAGGTGGTAAGGGAGTGTATTTTATTTGGGTCGTGGAGGTCAGGATCAGGGAAGTGCGCTAACTAAATATCTCCATCTGTCTTGTTGTGGTACACTGACTCAGGCTTGGCAGCTTCCCTGCAAAGGCTTTCCACTGCTCAACCCAAACACCGACTCAGATGAGCTGTTTTTACAAATCTTGAGTAACCCAATCAGTGCCTGTAGTGGTGCTAGTTTATATTAATACCTTACTCTGCTGCCTTAGCTCTGTTATTCCACCTTCCTTTCTAATGTTTGTTCATACTTTCTTTCTCTCTGTCTAAAAATTCAGGCAGAGAAAATGTGCAGATAATTACCATAATTCAGACTATCTGTGGAATATTAGCAAAATGTCTGAAATCTGTGCGGGCACCAAGAAATCTGCATTGTCCACAGAAAGATATGTGCAACAAATTACGAGATCTCTGGTCTTGAGGTAACATTTTTACAGTGTCTTATTTGTTTTAGCTTGCATTAGGAAGTCATTATTAGAGCCGTCAGGGCGGAGTTCTGCAGCCTATTGTCAGCCACTCCTCAGCACATGTGGAAAGTGTATTAGTCATTTCCTTAATTTATTGGACTTTTGCTGTGTTCCCTTTAAAGAATTTTGTAATTCAATTAACTATTTTTTTTTTTATTTTTTTTTTAATCTGACTATAATTTGAGTGACTTTATTTCAGGTCATTTCTTCTAAACCTTATGTCCAGTTGTATTTTAATTGCATTTATATAGCGCTTACTACCCCTGATGAGGCATCGAAGCGCTTTTTTGGCTAATAGCACCCTACTACGGAACCCATAAAGGGTTAGTGGTGAATTAATATAGTGAAAATATGAAAGTAATTTGAGTGGTGGATATGTTAGTCAGTTTTTTGGATTGAGAAGGATAGTGGAGGGATAGAGAAGGGAAAAAGGTTTGCATTTATATAGCGCTTGCTACCCCTGATGGGGTGTTGAAGTGCTTTTTCGGCGAGTAGCACTCTACTCTGTAAAACATACAGTGTTAGTGGTGAATTAGTATAGTGAAATATGAAAGTAATTTGAATGGCGGATATGTTAGTCAGTTATTTGGATTGAGAAGGATGGTGGAGGGATAGAAGAAGGAAAAAGGTTTACATTTATATAGCGCTTGCGACTTCTGATGGGGTATTTCAGTGACTAGCACGCTACTTCGGAACCCATAAAGGATTAGTGGTGAATTAGTATAGTGAAAATATGAAAGTAATTTGAGTGGTGGATATGTTAGTCAGTTATTTGGATTGAGAAGGATAGTGGAGGGATAGAGAAGGGGGAAAAGATTTGCATTTATATAGCGCTTGCTACCCCTGATGAGCTATTGAAGTGCTTTTTCGGAGAGTAGCACACTACTCCGTAACCCATAAAGGATTCGTGGTGAATTAGTATAGTGAAATATGAGATTAATTTGAGTGGTGGACATGTTAGTCTGTTGTTTGGATTGAAAAGGATAGTGGAGGGATAGAAGGGAAGAATTTAGATTTTTTTGTTTGTTTTGGAGCTCATAGCAGTAGGAGGAGGCTTGGGATGAGTTAAAGGGAGGTGGAGGGGGATGAGTAAAAGGGAAGTGGAGGCGTAAGATTCAGAGGGAGGGAGGGTTCAAAAAGGCTTGTTTTGGGGGATCGGAATAGTAAAAAGAGGTATGAGATGATGCAAGGAGGTGTGGAGTAGGGAAGTCTTGAGAGTTCTTTTGGGGGGATCATAGTAGTGGTATGGGGTTTGGGATGAATGAGAGAGTGGAGGTAATGGGTATATTGATAGAGGTATAGGGTGAGAAATATGGTACTGCATTAGAAAGACTATTGGAAAAAGGTTTGAGATGAGTCAGAGTTGAGGTCGAGGATATATTGAGAGCAGTATAGGGTGAAAAATATGCTAGTGCATTAGATATGCCGAATTAGAAGAAAAGTAATAAGTAAAAAGTAGTAAATATATAGATCCAAAAGTAATAGATATAGATCCATAAGTACATAAAAGGTGTATAGATGCATAAAGGAAGGTAGTCTATGTAGATTAAAGATGCATGAAATAAACTCTGGCTTTCAAGTGTTCTTGTACTTTAAATTAGTTTTATTTATTTATATATTTTTTGTAGATCAATAGTGAAGTAATTGTAGATCAATAGTTATGATAAAAAGATTTACTTATTTATGCAGTCACTTATATACATGTTAAAAACATAGAATAATGTAACTATCAGTAATATGTACATTTGTTAAGCAGAACTAACGAATATCTATATATAATATATATATATTTTTTTTAAAGCATAATTATTCTACACGTATATACAAAGCAATACACATGTATAGGTACATGTTTTACACCAGGATATGATAGGTACATATCTATAGTACAGATAAATGCTTATATACAAAGAGATATGCTGTATATTTCCATCAGTTTGCGTATGGTGGTTATGTGGGGAAGGGCCAATTCTTGCGTAGTTTTCTGTAGATAAGGTGGTTGTCCGTAGATCTTATGTTGGGTGGTAAAGAGTTCCATAGTTTGGCTGCTTGAGCAGAGAAGGATGTGCCATCCATGGTTTTATTTCTTGTATCTTTGGATTTTGAGGCAAGGTGCCACCCTAGAGCAGAGGTTCCTTTGTTGAATGCGTTTGGTGATTTTATTCCTGATGAAGAGCGGATCCATTCCATGTATTGCTTTGCGGGTGATACAAAGCAGCTTGAATGTGGATAGTCTGGCAACCGGTAACCAATGCAGGGCTTTACAGGCAGGGGAGATGTGGTCTTGCGGTTTATATATATGTTGGAGTAGTCGGGCAGCCGAGTTAGTACATTTCAGGGGTCTGCACCCCTTCTTTGTTAATGAATATAGTTTAGCACAAATGATAACATTTTAGTGCGTGCGAGTAAAGCAGAGAGGGAATATCCTTGCTTTTTTGAAGACCGTTATACCTCTTGTTGCCAAGTCTATGTGGTCTTTGTGTGCGTTGACCATGCAGAGTGATTCTGCGGTGCTGCAGAATTGATGCCCTCGATGGCCGTTCTCTTTATATTTCCACACACCTTCCCTTGCCCTCAGCGCCACTGGAATTATATAGTGCCACAGCATTTTCTGCATTATTCTAGATTTGCCACATAATCATCTGCTGCATAATTTGCAGATTTTAGCAAAATAAAGTGTTTTAGCTCACACAGATCAAGAGTTACTAAAAGCAGTGGCACGTGCAGTTTAAGACTTCGCAATCAGTAGTTGACTTTTTAGGAGCTTTTGCTGTTTTTGGAGGTTATTTGGGTGTGCAGTTGATACTGATGAAATGAAACATTTCTCCAAACAATGTTAACGTGTCAAGATGACAAAATAATGAAGTATTACTATCACAAAAGTGCTGGATTACGCCACATAATTTGTTGTTTCTTGCCGCACAATTTTTGTCAACCCTGCCGCTAAGTTTGGCCCTCCCCTTTTGCAGAATACCAGTGGCTCTCTTCCATTCCTTTCTCATAACCCTTTCCTTCTTGCCTTGCCCCCCTCCTCTCGTGTTCTCATTCCTTTCTGTTCCGCCTCTTAACCTTCCAAGGACGTCTTTTTACTCTTAGTATGTTATGTTTATGAGACCCTCTGATAAAACTGTGTTTTTACCCTGCAGGCAGAATCTAGGCAAGAAAATGTACTGATTAATTTGTCCTATTTTTCATTCTTCAAAGGAATAGCCGTTCTTGTATTTCCTTTCACTTGGAAAGAATGCAGATAGATGTCCCACATCCAGGCTTCAAACGCTTGTAGCTGGCAGGAGGCCAACCCTGTGTATCAAACGTGCAGAGAGAGCATCACTGCGGAAGTCGCCTCACTCCAGAGAACATGCCATGTTTACATCTGCCAGAAGCACAGGAAACCGAGACAAGTTCACAAGCCCTTGGTGACACCTGTAAATCCTCCAGTCTGTAACAGGGGCGCCTGGACCAGGATCCCCCTCTTGTTGCCATGGAGCTACTAAATTCCTCTAGCTTCCGGTTCTGCGCTTTCCTTATACCAATCATTCTATTCAGGTGGTAGTTCCTTTGATTCTCTTCACATGAACCAAGTCTAAAAACCTAAGAATGCAATGTTGATAAAGAAAAGCCCTAATCTGGTAAAGGATGTCTGTGGTGCTACGGGGTTATTTAGGAACCTCTCCTTTGAGGCAGGGCCGGCGCTAGGCATGGGTAGTGTGGGCAGCTGCCCAGGGCCTCCCACTCAACCTACCAGCATGGGGCCCCGCACAATGGAAACACCCCATCGGACCTCCTGTACCCCTGCCGATCCAATTGAAAGAAAGGTGTCTCTTAACAACTGGGCCCTCTACCTGGACCTATAAGGGATGTGAGAAGGCCTAGGGGAGGGGCACACCTCTCTGGCTGCCCATTCAGGGACACTGTGGGACGCCCATTCTCGGCACTTTAGCGCCCGCACATCTCAGACCTTCAGCCGGGTCTGAGCTGTAAGAGATGCTTGTAGGTGGCTGAGAGGTGCTGCGGCCCAGCAGGAGTCTGCACAAAGCAGATTCTAGAGCCCTGGAATGTGTCGCTTATGTAAATTAGAGGGGCCTCGCACCTTCCCTTCCGCCTCGGGCCCCGAAAATCCTACAACCGGCCCTGCTGTGAGGGAATCGTCTGCATGTGCTGAATCAGCTGCTTCCTATACACTGGAGAAATAACCGGAGCTTGGTCACGTGACGCGTTCGCGCAAGGACCACACTCCACGCTGTTACTTGAAGCGTAAAAGGCCATTTTATTAGGACATGGTTGCAATCATTTAGACTTTATTCGACAGTACATAAATGCAATAAATATAATTTCCCCAACCCATACCCTCTCATTCTCCTTTCATCCATTCTCAAAACCATCTCACCTGTTAGACTCTTCCCCCATTCACTCGGTGACCTCCTTCCTCTCCCCATCACTTGCCCTCCAAGCATCCTCAGTGTAATTTCCTTCATTGGTCATTGCTTCCCGCGCCCGCTATCAGTCACTTGTGTACCGTTCTCCCCCCCCCCCCGAGGGGTGGATCCGCCCGTATGTGACTACCCACCCCTCCAAAGTACCGTGACGCCTCTACTCTGCAACCTGCCCTAAACTGGCACGCTCAGCCCAAAATCTATCCCCACCCTTCGCCTAATGTCTGTTGGGTGGGTGGGCGGACAAACTTTTCTCTCCCCCCGGTGGTGCTCAGGTGTCAGGGAGAGGCCGGATACTCCTCTCCTGACACCTATATACCCTCCCAACTCCCGCCCCTCTCCTTCCTATGATCCCATCCCCACCATGTCCTTCCGGCCGTTGCGCGAATTCCCCGGGGGAAGACTGGTCTGCGACCTTCACTTCCCCCGGGGCCCGCATCGCGCAAGGACCACACTCCACGCTGTTACTTGAAGCGTAAAAGGCCATTTTATTAGGACATGGTTGCAATCATTTAGACTTTATTCGACAGTACATAAATGCAATAAATATAATTTCCCCAACCGATATCGTCTCATTCTCCTTTCATCCATTCTCAAAACCATCTCACCTGTTAGACTCTTCCCCCATTCACTCGGTGACCTCCTTCCTCTCCCCATCACTTGCCCTCCAAGCATCCTCAGTGTAATTTCCTTCATTGGTCATTGCTTCCCGCGCCCGCTATCAGTCACCTGTGTACCGTTCTCCCCCCCCCCCCCCCCCCCCCCGAGGGGTGGATCCGCCCGTATGTGACTACCCACCCCTCCAAAGTACCGCCAACCAGGGAAGCCCCCGGAGGGCGGTTCCCTGCCCCACCCCCAGTTCTAGTGCACCTTTCGCCTCCATCCAGTCTACCTTGCGGCACCCTGTGGACGACACCCATCCCCTAAACCTGCGTCCCGTCTAAAGTTCCCTCTTCCCGGGACACCCCAGACTGCGAAAGGTGCACCTATTCTAAGTAGGACTACCTGTCCCCCCAGGTTGCGATCCCAACGCCTCCCCCACCTCTCCAGGCACCAGGTGGATGACCATCCACCCTTAAAAAAACTATGTCCTGTGGCAATAAGCAGCTTTTACCAAACAAACCCCGTCCGTGACAAAAATGTACCATCGCAAACAACCACCTGTCTTCCTTCCCCCCCGTCTCCTTAACCGCGGACCGTCCCCCTGTAACCCTGGTCCATCGCCCCCAAACTCCCTTCTTGGCAAGGCCCCGGTGGATGACCATCCACCCGTACAGCCAGTATCCGCTGTAATCCTGTAACCTTCCAGGCCAATCCCCCATCCCTGAAGAGTGTCCCAGCCCCAAACAAGACCACCTGTGCCTCTTCCAACAGACCCATTACCTGCGGGCCATTCTCCTGTAAGCATGTCCGACAGCCCTCAAAGTCCATCCTCTGCAAGGCACCACCGGTGGACGACCATCCACCCATAAAGCAAGTGTCCTTGTCCAACAAGGTACATTTCCAGGGCAATCACCATCCATGAAAATTGCTCCATCCCCAAACCAACCGTCCCCTCAAACAGTCCCCATCACCTGTGGGCTATTAGCTGTAAAGCATGCTCAACAGCCCCCCAAAAATTCCCTCCTCTGCAAGGCACCATCGGTGGATGACCATCCACCCTTACTCCAGTGTCCCTCGTAAACCAAGAAACATGTCCAGGATCCTCCCCATCTATGAAAGCGCCCCATCCCCAACCAGGCCACCAGTTTCCCCTCAAACCGTCTCATTCACTGTAGCCCGTCTCCTTGTAAGCATGTCAGACGTCCCCCAGAGACCATTCATTGCAATGCGCAGTGCTTCCCCCTAACCCGCTTCCCAAGTTCCTTGTCATTGAACCATATACCTTGCCATGCCTCGTGGATTAAACCAGACCTGCCCTATTCCGGAGTACCTTCTCTCCAACGCCTTTGCTTGTAGTGGAGCCAGTTCCCATATCGTATGACACAGTCACTCCCACTGGCCGCAACGCTCACCCTGAGTCAATTCTGCTGTTCCCCCCGCAATCATCAAACATCCCAAATGACAGTGTTCCCTGCCTGATGACATCCGTACACCTGCCATGTCGCCTCTGTTGCTGCCCAACGTTCGGGAGAATGTCCGCCTGTCCAGGCGACCACACTGGATCCCAGGCCACTCCCCCTACCTGCAGTAGAAAAAGAATGATTAGTCCCGTACGGATTATGTCCCTTTCCCTTCCATCCCCAGTCTCTCCAAAACCCCCACCCAAACCCCTTCTTGTACCTATAACGGCACCACACACCCTACTATACTGTCATCTCCCCAAGCTCCGACTTCCCCCCCCCCACCCCCGAACAGCCCTCCTGATGTCACCTCTGTGCCAGCCCTCAGGCGTAAGAACCGTGCCTCTCCATAAGGGAGCCACTTCCCGTCGGCCCCAGCCCTCGAACAAAACCTAAATAGTCTGTAGCGCCGTTAAACTACCTTCCACCTTTGGCAACCCCAATTCCCCAGCCATAGGCCTCCCTTCTCTTACCACCAATTACTGGCGCCTCATTGCCCCCTCTCGCTTTCCCCAGCTCAGTCGCCACCCGCACCACTCCCCCCCAACCGCTGTAGCCGAACAACCACCCAAACCTCCCAATCGCCCTTTCCCGGGCCACTACCCTCATTCTCCACTACGCCTCATGCGCCTACGCTGCCCTATTTCGATAAACGTCGTGCCCCTTGCTTCACCCAGACAAGCACGGCACCAACCACCCATCACCACAGCCACTGCGCCCGTGTCTGCTGCCCCACCGATACCCTGTCATCGCGTCTCCTGTGTCCTGCACTACCATATTCCCAGAAGCCCCCGACGAAATCGCCATATTGTCAGTTGTGCTACGACACGACCACCGTGTGCTGGTTCCTTGCCCCCGACACGCAACACATCTCCCTGATGTTTTAAAGAAGAGTGTGAAATTTACCACCTTACAACACTGACAGCGTGTGCGGAACTCGAACCCTTGTCCTGTGAGATCCTTTACAATTTCAGGCACAAGACTTACTATTGAGCTATAGGTCCTGGCCCCTATAACTAAAACTGCGCCCCGTAAGCCAGAATCCCTGTTTCCAAATTATTGCTCTCTTCAGCTACCCCTCCGGCGCACCCCCTCAGCCCCCTGTACTGCGATGCCTACCGAGAGGTGATTATCTTATCAAGTGGCCAACAAACTACCTCTACCAGTCCCACTCCCCAGGCAAGTCCCTACCTGCAGAACACTGCCCCCGTCACGCCTCGCGACGCTCGCGCTCCAGATACCGCATTTCTTCAAGCTCTCAGCCCCCACCCAGTGTGCACAGGCAGACAGGCAATCCCGCTTTCTCTGCATATTTGCCCTGGCCAACAGCCGCCCTTGCGCCCAGCGACATCCCCCACACCCACCCGGTGCCAGCATGGTCCCAACCTTACTGAAGGAAATACCATTGCATACACTTAGAAATGAGCACCCGGTGACAACCAGGGCGTGAACACTTTATCGTCAAAGTACGACGCCAAGACCTTACCCCCCCGTTCATTTACCTGAGCGTCCGTCTAGGACCTCCTCTTCCAGACCGGAGCTTCTTGCCCCCGCTCCGTCTGAGGCCGCACTCGCCTGAAACAAACAACAAAATGGACTGGTTACCTGCACTCCCCCCCCCCGCCCCTGGCAATCCCCCACTCCAAGGCCCCACCGGAGACGTACTCCGCTCCTTGCATGTATCACCCCCGAACTCCCCCGCTGACCAGCTGTGCGTCATTTGGGCCCTGGGTTCCCCAGGCCCCCAGCATTGTCCCAACCTTACTGAAGGAAATACGAGTGCATACACTTAGAAATGAGCACCCGGTGACAACCAGGTCGTGAACGCCTAATCTTCAAAGTACGACGTCAAGACTGTTACCCCCCATTCATTTACCTGAGCGTCCGTCCAGGACCTCCTCTTCCAGACCGGAGCTCCTTGCCCCCGCTCCGTCTGAGGCCGCACTCGCCTGAAACAACAACGAAAAAGGACTGGTTACCTGCACTCCTCCCCCCCCCCCCGCCCCTGGCAACCCCCCATCGGACATCCTCCTATCGCACTGTATCCGGCACGCCAACTTCTCCTCTGTCGCAAACCGTCACATTCTTCCATCTTCACCCCCAACACCATCCATACCACCCATCACACAGCACATACTCAGAACTTGGTAGGATTCACAAGGTTGTATTGCTCAATGCGCGAATCCCTCGAAGGAGGGCAGGCCGCCGCGGACCCCCCTACTGCTTCTGGCCAGTGTCTCGGGGCCGTTGTGCGCCCCGCTGGCATCACCCCTTATCTGCCGGCCTTCTCCGCCGGTCCTGGATCCCCCCCCCCCCCCCACTCGGTCGCGAAACTAAGTGGGTCCCCAGCACCACCGGGTCTCGTGCCGTGCTGGCAATCCCTCACCCGGACTCCGATGACCTCAGCCACTACCGCCTGCAGCTCCCCGCCTCCCTCTAGGCCCACCCCCTACCCCTCCTTCCCTAGCAGCAGCACCTGTGCAAAGCCCTGCCTCGCTACTCCTACACTGCCACCTGCTCCAGTCCCCCCTCAAAACCTATGCCGGACCCTGCCTTGCTGTGGGTAAAGCCGCTGGGCTGTGCCCTCTGTCCTCTACCCTGAGTAGGCTCCACAAATGCTGGGGAAAGCCGAATTCAACAACCCGTGCCGCCCCCTCACCCCAAACCACGTCCCTCTGACCCCACGTGGGCAATGTGCAGAGCCCGTTTTGCATAATTATATAGCGCGAACTTGACCTTGAGGTAGTGGAGCGCTTTCCCTGGCCCCTTATCCGCATTACACATACCGGCACGGGGAGATGAAGTGATTTTCCCAAAATCACAGGGTGTGGGCGCAACAGCGAGGCTCAAACCCAGGAGTGCCGCACCCGGGTCGGCAGCGCAGCAGACCGACGAAAAACGCAGCTCCCCCTTCCGGGGAGCAGAAATAGGAGGGGTCCCGCCTCTGCCCCACCAGACCCCGATGTATACCCCGCGTGAAGAAAACCGGGGCGCTCCCACCATGCCGGGCGACACACGCATACCCCGCCTTCCCCCGCCTCAGTCCCGCCTGCCAGGATCGCGCCGCCGTGAGTGCCGTCCCTGTGCCCGCCCCCCTCCCGCATGACCCATGACAGCACGCTCGCGCAAAGGAATAGACGCGCCCGCATTCAGTGCCCCCCCAGCCCCCGCGCATCCCGGACAACCGCGATAGGGCAGCCCCCGCCCCCTACCTGAAGCAGCCGGTCGAATCCACCATCCAACGCACGCGAGGCCATCCCGGCCCACACGCCCGATGAGACTGCCCCAGGACGTAGGATATCAACCCGGCCGGCCCATCCAAGACCTCATGCAGCTCCGACTTCCGCCGCATCGAAGACACCACGTCGTGGCAAATTCACTTTCCCTGCCCTACCAACCAGTGCCAGCCCCCCGCCGATCGACAAATCGGCAGATGGCCTAACCCTGTGTGACCTATCTACAAACTTTTCTCAAACCCCCCCCCCCCCCACCCCCGGTGGTGCTCAGGTGTCAGGAAGAGGCCGGATACTCCTCTCCTGACACCTATATACCCTCCCAACTCCCGCCCCTCTCCTTCCTATGATCCCACCCCCACCATGTCCTTCCGGCCGTTGCGCGAATTCCCCGGGGGAAGACTGGTCTGCGACCTTCACTTCCCCCGGGGCCCGCATTGTGCCATTGACGGCAGTGAGTGCAGTGCCCGGGGTCCTTGAGGTGTACAGCTGCTCTTGTGCGGTTCATTCTCGGTTAAGATAGTATTAAGGCTCCTCGATGCTCACCTTATCCCCCAGTGCTCTCACCTCCTCTGTCCCTTCTTCCTGTGATCCAGCCCAACTCGCTGCTTGTGAAGTTCTGCCCTATCACTGTCTCTACTGTCCAGGCCCTGCCTCTTGACTGCCCCTCTAAGACCCAGCCCCCATTCACTGTCCCCTATACCCCAGTTCCTCCTCTATTGCCTGTTTGCATAAAACTCCATGCCCAAAAGCAGTTGTGTGCAAAGGGCTGCCCTCTTGGCAGGAGCTTGTGTGCGCTTGTCGACAGTACCAGCAGTGACGCCACTTAGGGCATCAGGAAGGGCGCACATGAAAGAATGCACAATCAACAACATTATTTACATGTGGGATGAAAAGCAGATCCTCAATGAAGGGGGCTCCTAGGCTGCGATTCTAGGCACAAGAGTAAGGATTTTATAGTTTACTCTGGCCTTAACTGGCAACCAAATGTACATCTTTCTTAGATGACCTTGATTTACAACGATCATATGTTTCCTCCCATTTATAATATGCAGCAGCGGCTCCTCCGCTAAGGCAGAGGAGCGTCGCCCCACTGCTGTTCAGCAGGGCAAAAAAGGAAAAATAAAATGATAATAACATGATATCATTTTATTGTTCCCTGCTGAAGCAGTTTTGTGGGCCGATTGGGGCAGGGTTGCTCACAGAGCAGGGAGGGAGTGGTTTGGGCACTTTCTAAGTGCGCATGACTGTTTGGCCGGCCGTCTTGGGCCGGGCAAACAGTCATGCACACTTTCTTTTACAGCCTGATGGAGAACATGCAAAGGCTCATAGTCCCCACCTGAGCACCAAACCACGGCACTCATATCAATCACTAACTACATTGCTATCATGGTGACAGCAGCGTCATGATCGGCTTAGGGGAGACTGTGTGCTTCCGTTCCAGGACTCGTCGGCAAGAGAAGTAGAGGAGAGACGCGGCCGTGAAGAGGTAAGTGTATTTTTTTATTATTTATTTCTATTCTACCCCCCAGCCATGCCACCCCCGATCTGTGCCAGCTGTCACTGCTCTTGAGTGAGCCCTCTCCTTATTTACCATCCACTGCATGCCTCACTGTCCATATTCATCCCTTCTCGCAGTTGCGTGCCCGTTGCCTTCTCTCTTATGTTCTTCTGCAGTTGTCCACATCTAATTCTATAGATCACATCCTCTGCCCTCTTTTGAAACAGGTAATGCATATCCCTGCAACCTTCTCTTTTCTAGCCCATCTGTTTCATTCACCAATCATTTGCATGAACTCACATAGCCCCTACTAAAGGTGACTGAAAACTCCTATTAACTGACTTGCCACTAAACAACTGAAGTAAGTGCATGTGATTACCTGAGAGTGCACAACTAAACCTAATAACCACTGGATTAGCCAGTGATATAGGGTTCCGAAGAAGCGTGCTACTCTGTAAAACTCATTGCTGCGTCAGGGGTAGTAAGAGCTATATGAATTTAATTACAATACAATACAATAGCCAGTGCAAAGGATTCCTTGGGTCATACTTAGTCTTGTGTCAGGAAGTGGGCTTGAGGTTCTGCTTACTGCGGCCCAGATGTGGTATTCAAAACCCACTTGCACTAGGCTCCTTGAAGAGATGGAAAGGCTAGTGGTACTCCGGGAGTATTGGTGCAGTTTGGACTGAAGTTGCACATGCGGAGGATGTGCTGCGTGGCACGGTGTTGGCACTGAACTGCAATTCCCAACAGACCTCTTAGAGAGACAACGGCCATCTCGGATTGTCGGATATAACCTTTCTCATGGTTCACAGCATCCTTTGTTACACAATTGTGGTACAATGTTGCTGCAGCCAGGACATCACTACATGTATTCTGATTTTCCCCACAAAGACTTGTTGCCTTTTATAAGGATAGTTTGTTAGGACAGTTTGACTCGAGAGAAGTATCCCGAAGTCGACTTAGTGATGAACTTGAAATTTGAACAATTCTCTTGACCATTTATTTGAATTGGTAAAACTGGGGTTATAGTGTGCTACTGCTACCCTGTTTTGTAAGAGGTAGGACTTATAAAACTGAAAATTGCATATGTATTAAGAATGTCATGTGTTAAAGTTTTAGCAAGCATAAGGTAAAGAGATAAAGGAATAATATGTATTAACAATAGTTGTTGTTCTGAAGTTCTACAGAAGTCAAGTAGAAACTAACTCACCTCCCACAAATGTCTGTGTAGTGAAGAAGCTTGAGGTAGTTGCTGAAAGCATAGGGAGAAATACTAGAGTATGTTCCAGGAATTAATTGTGGTATCTTTTAGTTTTCAGCAAATACCCATCCTATATTGAAGAGCATAGAGTTGGGTACGCAGTGACAGTGTTCATGTATATCCATTAAAAAGTGCAGATATGTTTAATTTCGACAAGACTCAAGGTATTTATTTGTCTTTTAAGTATTCACTACATTCTGCTGATTTAGTTGACCAGCCACGTGACGAGGCAAAAGTGATAGTCCTATGTCTCTGTTTTGCTTATAATCCCATTCCACTTCTACCACTTGCTCTCATATTTCTCTGTATGTGGTCACTAGTCAGCGGTGGCTCCTCCGCTAAGGCGGAGGAGCGTCGCCCCACAGGAAAAATTAAATAGCAACACCATGTTATTATCATTGAATTTTTTTGTAGTGGTTCTGTAAGTGTGGGACTGGGTTGTAGTCACAAAACAGCAGGGGGAGAAGTGGTGGGCACTTTCTGAGTGCGCATGACAGTTTGCATTACACAGCCTGGGTGGAGAACATGCACAGCTTCCCAGCCCCTATCCAAGCATTGAACCACGGTGCTCAGACCAATCATGATGCTGCTGTCATGCTGGTGATAGCAGCATCGTGATTGGCTAGGGGAGCCTGGGTGCTTCCTGTTTCCTGTGTCGTTAACAGAAGGATGGAGGAGAGGCGGCCGCCGGGAAGGTGTTATTTTTTTAATTTTTTTTAACTCCACCCCGCCACTACTGTTCTGTAGCAGCAGCTACTGTCATTAGTGGTAGTTTTGAGATAAGGAATTGAGAATCTCTCCTGTGTGATCCAGTGCACAAGAGTATGGCAGTCTGACAGTCTGACAATGATGATAATGAGTGAGCCACGACAGAGTGAAACTGTGAATGTTGGAATATAACTAGACTATGAATATAGCGAATTGCAGAGCTAGACACAGAATGGAGAGGCATGAAAATGCCTAGTATAGAGGAGGAGCCAAGATGGCGGACGGACAGGACGTCTGAGCTCCCGGCTCCGCAGCCCGTCTGCTGTTTATATGACATCCTGATCTTTAATCCTGCCTACGGTGCGAGCAAATGTAACCACGAATGCGCTGATACTTTCCGCATTCCTCCGATGTCCCCGCCGGCTTTTTTGGTCGAGGATTCATAGAGTTTGCCGACTTCGGACCTTGCCCACGCACCCTGGCCCGACCACCGTCACCGGACACCGCTTATCACGTACGGTGAGACGACCTGGGGCTGGACCGGCGCCTGGGGAAATGTGACCGGATGTGGAGTGGGCGGCTTGGCGGAGCCTTCTTCGCGACGGAGAGAATTCCTGTATGATTGGGCCCGGGCTGGCGAACCTTCCTTTGTCCTGCTACCAGCGGTCAGAGCGGTATCCGTTTTAGAGCGCCCACCACCCGCATTGCAATACAGCCGAGGGCTCTCCCATCGAGTGAGCCCCGTATAGCGAGCAGTAACTTTTCTTGCCTTAACTACTATTCCTCCGCCCTATGGAGTCGCCCTCACCCCTCCGCTGTGGGCTAACTGCCAAAATGGTGGCGGTGCCGGTCTACCTCGCCGGAAAGACGGAAGCCTCCATACCCCTGACGCAAGCTTCCCTGCCTACTGTCGAGCTGGAGGGTGTCCTGGTGGCGCCTTTACATACTGCCGACATGCGGAAGCGAGGAGCAGACCTGACCTATGGTGATATCCTTCTAGCCCTGGAAGACTTGAGGGCGACATGGTGCCAACACACTCGAGAACTGGAGCGGAAGATCGATGCTGCTATGCCATCCAGGGAACTCCTGCGGTTGTCTGACCCCCCAATGCCTCTCATTCCCTTCGAGGTGGATACAATGTGGCGACAGGGGGATACTGTGGAACGTCCTCTCCCTGGCTACAGTGTCGAGTGTTCTTTTAATGACAAAGTTGCAGATACAAAGCTCCCTTCCACTTTACAAGCTGAGACTCTGCCTCTGCAAGTGTTGCCACGGCTTCCTCAACATCGCCGGAGTGTGTGCCGTTCTGTGGGGAAAACTGTGTTGGTTACTATCGCTGTGGTGATGGTTTATGATTGGGAACTCTCGCTTCCTCTCCCTCGGCGTCTTCTATGCCGGGAGCGGCCATCTTGCTCCTTTGTTCTGCCTGAGGTACACTCCCAGCGGTGGCCATGCTTGGTGGGGTCTCCGCGTTCTGGCCAGGGCTGATGTTGTCTCCCTTGATGATCCTGCCTGACCGCCTGGCATGACCCGGACTAGAATATTTGTCTATGTATTTGCTGTGCCGCATGTGTGTAATTTGCTATTGTTGATTGCGGGGGTGGATCTGTGGGGCCCCTTAGGATCGGGCCAGGGCTGGGCGATTCCCTTTAGTTTGCTGTACGTATTGGCGGGCGGGTACTAGGACGGGACTGCTAATTATCTGATTTATTTGCACATTTGGAATGGAGTCTCCCCACCTGCTGCTTTGCTTGCTACTTCAGTTGTGCTGATGATATTCAGGGTGGGGGATGCTTATGGGGCTGTGGTGACCGGGAGTATGTAAAATTTCCTCCTCCTGCCTTCTCTGGGAGTCGGAGACTGGGATGTTCTTTCCCACTCTCCGGACTCTCTTCCTACTTGGGGTTCATTGGGGGCGACAGGCATGCCTATTGGGGGGGGGGTGGGCCGTGGCCTTCCGCTGGTATGCAGGGTGGGGGGATGGGATGTGTTCTATGTCTTTTCTTTGTCTCTATGGCCCTCTTTCTCTTTCTTTCGCTCTTCTTCTTCGGTTTCCTTTTCTTTTATGTTTCTTTGTTTCTTCGGGGTCGGGGTTCAGTGTTAGTTGGGAGTTTATTGTGTTCTATCATTCTGTGGTATAGTGTTTGCTCTTAGTTCCAGGATGGTGGCTACCTGTTTCCTTGCAAATGCTTCCCTATATAACGCCTCCTTCTGGGAGCTCCGTGAATGGTTATGTCTCTCCTGGTCAATGTTAGCTTCGACTCCTCTCGTAGTTCACTACATTGTACGCGACAAAATCATAAAATTAAACCTTTTCTTATCCTGACATTATTGTTCTATGTTCTACAATGTCATAGCGGCCGGCCCCGAGGGGTTGTAGGCAGACGCTGTGTATTGTGCATTTACCGAAATAAAGGTTTTAAAAAAAATAAAAAAAAAAATAAAGAAAATGCCTAGTATAGGGACTGCAGATAGAAGAGTGAGTTAGACTGAAAATACAGACTGAGAAAAGTGAGAGACAGTGATATAAAGAGCACGAGGAGAAGACTAGCAGTGGGAGGATGAGTCAAGATAAGGAACGAGACAAAGTACAGGCCGAGGATGATTAATAGAGGTGTTGGTGCTACCTGTTAGTTGTAGTGCACAAAGTACTTCTGCTGGTTCTAGTACCTCTATGGGAAATACGTCTGTGACTAGCTGTATTATTGCTTAAAACTGAACCTTCTTTTTAGGTCTCGCCTGAGCCAGTGCATGCGCTGCGAGACATTTAGTAAGCGGCTTTTGAAAGTGCCACCACAGGCTTTTGGTGGCCTCCAGCTTGCGTGCACGCGCACCCCCGCCATCTGTCTTTCCTCCGCCACACAACTCCCGCTTCTCACCCTCCACAGATTGCTTCTCGCGGCCGCTGGCGCGCGGCCAACGCTTGCATCACTCGCCACGCTTGATCGCGATCACTTTCACGGCCGTGTCACTGTCACGGCCGCGCGGCCAATGCTTGTTAACTTCATCGATGAAAAACACCTATTGACATATCGAAGAAAAACTGAGTCTCAGGCTTCCTTCTGATGTCATGGTTCTTGCGTCTAATTATCTTCTTTCTCAAAGCCCACATACACGAGCAGCGATGGACAGTGGGCGATACAAATGCAACTTCTTTTTTTAAGGTAAGCTGTTTTTGCGAGGTAGAGTCTCGCTCCAATATCGACACGTGAGACCCCTAAAGTATGGGTAAAACTGTGCGATTTGCTAAAGATTAGCAGGACTTCGACTGTTCGGTCTCATATTCACTTCTGGTTTCTCACTTCCCTGTACGTTTTCCCATTGGTCCCCAGCTGCCGCGTCACGCCTCTCGGTCACGTAATTGAAATTCCTTGCCACCTTCTCCAGCCTACATCCTGTTCGAGTTGTCTGGCCAGACTTTTAGCTTCAGCTTCCATGCTCATGTTTTTTACGGACTCTTTTTCCACTCTAGATTCCGTGGGCGGGATTAACAGGGCTCGCGTCAATGTGATGACATTCGCGAGTGCACCGCCTACAAAAACTTTGTTTTTCAAGGCTGCTTTTACGAGGCTGTATCCGGGGCACCAAAAAATATTTCTGCAGTGCAACATTTTTTTTTTTAATGTGGAAGAGCAGAGCTGTTAGTCACGGGGCGGCATAATTAAGTATCCAGAGTAGCATTTCTTTCTTTCAATATTTGTAGTTTTATATAGCGCTAAATCAGCCCAAGCACATTGCATCGTCCTACATGAGCACCTGTTACATTACTTTGAGGTAGACCCCCACTGCAGGCAGGAAAGAAAACAAGCATTGGCATAGCCAATAGGTCTCACTTTTGGGACCTTATAAGTGTTTAGCCATGCAACAGTTGGTTGTTGCACCAAGGATATTGTGCTGCATAACTAAATACTTATAAAAGCGAGACCTATTGGCTATGCCAATGCTTGTTTGTTATGTCACTAACACTGCAAGTACTATTACTGATGAAATTAGTGCTGAAAATACTGCAGCTGTACATATTAGTCCTCTAGCTGGTAGCGATTTAGCTAGTGCTGCAACCATTACAGAAACTACCACTACTGCTGGTGGGACTGCTACTGGCCCTAGAACTAGCTTTAGAACCCATCATACTTCATTATGTCCCCTTTTTGAGACTTTTAAGTTTATAAAAAAAAGTAGCTTCATGAGTAAGTAACTCAACTATTTTGACTAAATAGGACTTAAAGTCAGTTAGTATGAACTCAATGACTTGACCCAATATCTGAACAACGAATTAGAGACTGAGATTGATTAGAGACCGAATTACTCATGCGGCGGAGGAAAAAATGAACCTGCACACAGAGCAAGAAGATTAGAAAGACAGCGGCATCAGTGAATTGGTCAATTCCCTAGCTATGAGCCCAGGATCACTGATCTGTACCTTTCAGTATTCTCAACCAAATAGAGAGAAAGGGAAGAATGAGGGGTGAGACACTAAAAAGCAACCAGAAAGGTGGATAACAGAACATAACTTATGACAGAAGGAAGAAAGTCCACATCCTGACTCGCCATTGGTCTAAAACACTGAAACAGTATAAAGGTTAGCCCATAAACCGTGCCAACTTTGTTAAAGAGAACTACAAATACTAAATGGTGAGCTAGGCCTTCATAGCAATAGAAAAATATATATGTTCGAGGCATATGAGCTGCAGATTACACACTGCATAGATCGCTATCTGGTGTTGGGCCCGGATGTTTGCACTTGTCTTGGAAAGTCTTTGTAAGTCACGAGGTATGTGACTCCTCCTTTGGATCATAGTGCACATGGGCATCGGCTCCATCCTCAGATTGTTTTTTTCCGCCATCGAGCTCGGATGTGTTCTCGCGTTCCAGTTCAGAACCGTTAACGGTTTTCTCTTTCGACGCGCAATCCTTCCCATCTCAACGGTATTGTTTTCGATCGCGTTTCCAGCCGCACGCGACCCTTCAACTTCAAAGTCTTCGATTCCGGTCATCGACAAAGGCCTTCGGGCCTACCCGGGCCTCCTCTCCGGCTCATGGAAAAGACGCCTTTTAAAAAGTGTCCTCGATGTGGGTCGAAGTTTCCCCACACTGACCTACATGAGATGTGCAACCTCTGCCTCTCACCGGAGCACGAGGCCAGAGACTGTCCAGCTTGTGCCTCCTTCCGCTCCAAAAAGACCATCCGGGACCGACGAGCTCGAAGAACAATGCCGCGCTCGTCATCTTCGATTCCCGACGACATCTTTCAAGAGGGCGTCGATGTTCCGGAGCGGGGTCGAATCGAAGAAACCATCATCGGCGCCTCCGAAGCAGATGATTCTGACGTTGAAGACGTCACTCCAGCTCAAAGGGCCGTGAGTACAGACGTCGACCCCGACCCACCCACCCCCTCGACACTGTCAAAAAAGTCTTCGGTACCACCTCCACCTTCGGGCCCAGGTGCACGCCGAGACACTGCTTCCCATGCCCCGCCTTCGGACCCGGTAAAGAAGCCTGCTAAGCCTTTAGGCGACTCGGGCTCGAGTCAGCCTACCCTCGGTACCGAAAAGCAACACCCGGCACCGAAGAAAAAGGCGTCATCAACCTCATCCACGCCGACCGCTGCTCCACAAATCGAAGCACTCGGCGTCGAAGGCTAGTACCAGTTCCTCGGCACCGACAACACCCTCGGAGCCGACTAAAAAGCACCCGCCGAAAGGCCCCGATACTTCCAAGCCAAAGACCTCGGAACCGAAAAAACAACAACCGGTTCCAACTGATAAAGACACTTCCAAGCCTAGAACCGCTACCGAATCGACGCCCAAAAAACTTACGGCACCGAAGCCCTCTGCTCCGAAGGATCTGTCTCCCACAGATGAATTGTTTCGTCCAGATCCTACCCAAAAGACTTTAATAAAAGATCCTAAGACTGGTCATTTAATGCTCAGCATCAAGAAAAGACCACTAGAAATGCCTGCGCCCGCACCGCCACCAAAGAAGACAGACTTTGCTACCTCTCCATTGCGGATTCCTTCTCCTCCTCCTCCTACTCCTCCCCCACCACACCACTCTCCCACACCATCACCTACCCCAATTGATGATGATGATGACGACAACAACACCTCAGATGATGCAGGGGGAGGTGTGGACGATCAACCCCTTGGGGACCCTACTCCTACTGGCTTTCCTGACCCCTGGGATGAGTACACTGTCCCAGATGTCCCTTACACCCCACAAGATGATATTTATCCCTCCAGGCCTCCCCCCCCCCCACCCCCCCCCCCGAGGACAATATCGGATTCAACCAGCTCCTTCAAAGAGCTGCCCAATACCATGGGGTGGCCCTGCATACAGACGCAATAGAGGAGGATTTTCTTATGGATACCTTTAATACCTCACAAAGGTCCACCTCAACACTGCCCATGCTTAAAGGGGTCATTAAGCACGCATCAGAGATCTTTAAAGACCCCGTCAGGGCTCGGGTCATCAACCCAAGAATAATGCCAGGAAGAGAGCGAATTCCCAAACGTCAGGTGACGCACAACCACCAGACAAGGAATCAAAACTCCTAGACGCCTCTGGCAAACGCACAGCGTCACAGGCAGCAAATATTTGGCGCATTGCTAACACCCAAGCGCTCCTACCCAGGTATGACAGGGCACATTATGATGAGCTTGAGTCCATAATGCAGCACCTCCCTGACAAATACAAAAACAGGGCCACTGAACTAATCCAAGAGGGTAAGACAATTACTAACCCCTCCATCTGCTGTGCCCTAGATGCAGCAGATACCGCCTCAAGGGCAATCAACACCAGTGTCCTTTTGCGCAGACATGCCTGGTTACGTATATCAGGTTTTAAACCCGAAGTACAGAGTACTATACTCAATCATCCTTTTGATGAGCAATACCTATTTGGCCCCAATGTAGACGTATCCCTCGAAAAAATGAAAAAGGATACAGACACCGCCAAATCTATGGGAGCCTTGCAATCGCTTCTCCCAGGCGGTCTTTTCGTCGCTCATCCTTTAGAAGCACCCATCGAGGCTACTCCTCGGATAGCCCCTCCACCTCTTACAAATGTCCCGCACAATCCACCTTTACTAGAGGTTACCAAAGGGGTGGTTTCAGGGGGAATAACAGCAGAGGCAAAAACAACAACTCTCGCTCTGCCTCCACACCTACCCGATGACTTCCCTCCACTTCCCCCCGACTATTCCACTCCAGTCGGGGGAAGACTCCACCAATTTCTCCCTGCCTGGATAAACATCACTTCAGACAGGTGGGTCCACGAAATCATTCAATCAGGCTACTGTCTCGAACTAACATCTACCCCCCAAACATACCACCCAAACACCGTCCAATGTCACAATAACATGTTACTATTAAAGCAGGAGGTAATCTCCCTCTTACAAAAAAGTGCAATAGAACCAGCTCCCCTGCCCCAACAAAACAAGGGAGTCTACTCCCTATATTTTCTCATACCAAAAAAGGACGGATCTCTAAGGCCTATTTTAGACCTCAGACCCCTAAACCTATACATACATTCAGACCACTTCCACATGGTCACACTCCAGCAGGTCCTCCCTCTGCTTTCCCAGGGCGACTTCCTTGCTACTCTAGACCTCAAGGACGCCTATTTCCACATTCCCATTCACAGCGCTCACAGAAAATATCTCAGATTCGTAGTGGACGGTCAGCACTACCAATTCAAAGTACTCCCATTTGGAGTCACCACAGCACCAAGAGTGTTTACCAAGTGTCTAGCAGTGGTGGCAGCACACCTAAGAAGACAACACATACATGTCTTCCCATATCTAGACGACTGGCTTATAAAAGCCAAATCGGACAATCCGTGTGTACAACACACTCACGACACTATTCAACAACTTCACAACCTGGGGTTCACAATAAATCACGCCAAGTCCTAGCTGCAACCGTCCCACACGCAACAATACCTCGGTGCCACAATAGACACCTCAAGAGCGCTCGCCTACCCCAGTCCCGCCAGGATAGTGAACATCCAAGCTCTTCTCACCAAATTCCAACCGCAACACTCTCTTCCAGCTCGGGTTTTCATGCAGCTCATAGGGATGATGGCCTCTTGCATATTCATAGTGCCTCATGCAAGACTCCAGATGCGTCCTCTCCAAGAGTGCTTAGCACGCCAATGGAACCAGGCTCAAGGTCAGCTAACAGATCTGGTGTTGGTAGACGGTCGTACCCATCGCTCTCTGCAGTGGTGGAACACCAAAAACCTTTCCAAAGGGCGACCGTTCCTCGAGCCAGTTCCTCAAATAGTCATGACAGCGGGCGCATCGCTCTCCTGCTGGGGAGCTCACCTACTACATCACACCATGCAGGGCAGGTGGACACCTCAACAAAAGTTACTCCACATCAACCACCTGGAGTTACTTGCCATATTCCTAGCCTTAAAAGCATTTCAAAAACAAATATCAGGCAGGACTGTCTTAGTCCGCACCGACCACATGATAGCCATGTATTATTTCCAAAAACAAGGCGGGACACACTCTCTGCAGTTCTCTCAACTTGCACAGAGCATATGGAGGTGGGCTATACCTCAGAACATTTTTCTCCTAGCCCAACATGTCCCAGGAGTCCAAAACACAATAGCCGATCTGTTGAGTCATCAAACAGAACAAATCCACGAGTGGGAACTTCATCCACAAGTTCTTCAACCTTTTTTTTCAGACTTGGGGGCAACCACAGATAGACCTCTTCACCACCCAAGAAAACGCCAAATGCCCAAACTTCGCCGCCAGGTATCTTCACCCATTGTCCAAAGGCAATGCGATATGGATGAACTGGTCAGGCAGATTTGCGTACGCTTTTCCGCCTCTCCCACTCATTCCACTTGTGGTGCGCAAACTACAGCAACACTCATTAACGCTCATTCCAGTTGCTCCAACTTGGGCCAGACAGCCATGGTACACCACACTGCTGGAACTCTCAGTAGTTCCGCACCAAAAACTACACCTCTCTCCACGCCTCTTAACACAGAACCATGGAGAAATCCAACACCTGGACCCAGCTCAGCTCAACCTAGCGATCTGGCTCCTGAAGTCTTAGAATTCGGTTATCTTAACCTTCCTCCTGACTGTATGAACGTCATCAAAGAAGCTAGATGGCCTAGCACTAGAGCATGCTATGCAGCCAAGTGGAAAAGATTCGTCATATACTGCCATAACAACAACACTAATCCCCTAGATGTGTCTATCCAACACATCATAGGTTACTTACTACACCTAAAAAGATGCAACCTAGCCTATACGTTTATCAGACTGCATCTTGCTGCCATTGCAGCATATCTACAAAATAGACAGCATCTCTCACTTTTCAGAGTACCTGCCATAAAGGCCTTTATGGAAGGACTCAAGAGAATAATTCCCCCCAGAGTACCACCTTCCCCTGTGTGGAATTTAAACATCGTTCTCACAGGACTAATGGGGCCTCCATTTAAACCTCTACATAAATGTGAGCTACAATTCTTAACATGGAAAACTGTTTTCCTCGTAGCCATTACTTCTCTACGAAGAGTTAGTGAACTACAAGCACTAACCATTCAAGAACCCTTTCTCCAGATGCATTTTAATAAAGTTATTCTCCGAACGAATCCTAAATTCCTCCCTAAAGTCATTTCTCCCTTCCACCTCAATCAATCTGTAGAGCTGCCTGTATCCCCCACAAGGCTACTATCCCCGTTTTTTAGGCGAGGGCCAATGGAGACCGCCCAGAGGACGAGGCAACTGGCAGAAGGGTGTACAGAGAGGCCGTCAACCCACTACAACGAACTGGGAGAGGGGCCGGGCCTCTAAGGCGCAACAGGTTCGCTTCCAACCGGAGAACCACGGGGAAATATCAACACAACGCAAGGTGTACAGATGGTAGAAGCTGACGATAACCCTGTGGTTAATATCTCATCCTATACCCTGAAGGAAGATGAACAAAGAATTCTGTCTAAAGGTTTATCTTTTGTACCTACGTCCTATCCGAAGAATTTTGACACGAGGAGAGAACTACATAGTTTCTTTCGAAAAATCCGTCTTAGGTACTTTTTCAAACATTCAACGACGGATTCATCACACTCAGTGACAGGATTAAGGATTCCCTCTACCTTTGTTCCCCCCTACAAACACTATGACCAATAGGATTCTAGCATACGAGAGTATGGTATTGATGGATGTGATGAAACTGCTGTCAACGTATAAACACACTATTCCAAATACCAGCAAATTGGAGGAGACAGCCTGATAAATCTCAAGAACAACAAGGACATAAAAGCTGCAGATAAAGGCGGCGCAATCGTGATCCAGGATACCACAGCTTACAAAGCGGAGATTATGAGACAGCTCCAAGATGGGGTGAGCTATTCTAAACTGAGGTCGGACCCCACAAACGAGTTGGCGGATGAAATCCTGAAAATCACTTCTGAAGCACATGAACAAGGTGTTTTAAGCAAGTTGAAATTTGACTACCTAAATCAGAAACACCCTCGACTACCAACAATGTATACCTTGCCCAAAATCCACAAGGATATGCGCAATCCACCGGGACGCCCTATTGTCTCTGGATGTGGCTCTTTGCTTGAGCCCATATGCAAGTATGTGGACTTTTTTCTTAAACCATTGGCAGAGAACACTGAAGCATATTTAAGAGACACTATGCAAACCATCACATTGATATATCAACTACCTTTCAATCCCGGAGGTCAATTACTTGTAACATGTGATATTGTATCTCTGTATACAAGTATCCCTCAAGAACCGGCCCTTGCTATAATGAAAGAGGCTCTGAATACACGACCATCACCTATGAGAGTACCCACAGAATTTATCCTTACCCTACTCACGATTGCTATGAAGAAAAATTTATTTTTCTTTCAAGGAGAGTACTATATACAAATAAAGGGCGTCGCCATGGGAGCAGCCTTCGCCCCAGATCTGGCAATCATTTACATGGATCATTTCGAGAGATCGTTTATTTTCAATAACAATCCCTTTTCCCACCGGCTCAATTTGTGGAAACGGTATATCGATGATATACTGATCATTTGGAACGGTGACTCAACTGATTTGGCCACCTTCCACGGTTGGCTTAATCAATGTAACCACAATATCCAATTTACGGTACAGTCAGACAGTAAAGAGCTAGCTTTCCTTGATATCAAGATCTATTGTGAAGAAAATAAATTGCACACTACATTGTATCGTAAACCGGCTGAGCGTAACTCTCTTCTCAGATATAACAGCCATCACCCACGCGGGTTGAGAGACAATCTACCGGTGGGCCAATTCCTGAGGATCCGCAGGAATTGCACCAAGAAAGAGGATTACATGGTTGAATCCGAGGACTTGAGCAACCGATTGCTAACAAGAGGTTACCCGAGAAGACTGGTAAAGAGGGCACAGAAAAGAGCCTGGTTCAACCCTCGAGAGACACTATTAACACCCAAAGACAAGAAGGACATGTCGCTACAGAGAATGATTTGAGTTACCACTTTTTCCACAAAAAGTAATGCAATCAAGAAAGTAATAAACAAACATTGGAGCTTGGTAGCAGACTATATCGATCAACCCAATCCACCAATGCACTCTTTCAAGAAGGCTATGAGTGTCAAAGATCATGTGGTCAACTCTTTTCTGGAGACTGTCAAAAAACCGACAATTCAATCACTCTGGAACCTCCAACCAGTGATTGGACACTTCAAATGTGGACATTGCAAGGCCTGTGACACCACCATTGCTACAAAAACCTTTGTCTACAAGGACCACACGATCACTCTCAATTCATTTACAAACTGTAATTCGGTCAACGTGATCTATGGCATAATCTGTCCCTGCGGATCACTTTACATAGGTCAAACGCAACAGAAGATCAAATCTAGGATTCTGCAGCACCACAGTAGGATTCGATGCACCGTAGCAGGGGCCCCACTGGTGGAACACTGCGGTCTGAAGAACCACAACCCAGAAGATCTACATTGGTTGGTACTTGAAAAGGTGAAGTTGGGACGGAGAGGTGGTAATTTGTCTGCTATCTTGAACCTGAGGGAATCGAAATGGATGGTACGTTTAGACACAATAGCCAATGGGCTAAACGAACTCGACTGCAGTAATGCACAACTAGCATGTCTGTACACCTGAATTTGTCCCTGAACATATTTACATCTCTATAGGGGTGGTAGATTCGTCATGTGGCATTCTAGGGTTGGTTTTAACCACTGTAGTTCTGATGAATCAAATGAACCTCCCCTTTCCCCTACCTTTCAACATGTGCATCCATTGAAGTTCCTAGAGTTTTCCTGATATGTAAACGTGTGCACTAATGTTGTTTCTTATGACCTGTCCTAACATGTCTCCAACTTTTTCAATATATGTATTTAGGTAATATGAATTTGTTGCTCACCAGACATCTAATGTAGATTGATTTTATCAGCATCAATGTTACTATAACCGGTTAGCGTTTAAATCAGTGGTTTGCTTAACTGAGGTTTTGTAATGGAATTTCTTTTATTGCATCTGTTAACCACAAGCTTTCTTCAAGATGTTAGTGTGGACAAATAATGTATAATTACTTATCCGATTCTCAATTGTATATGTATTGTTAATTGAGACTTCATAGCCCTATGATATCTTTCCTCTACTGATTATCCGATTTAGGGATGTGAATTCTTAGAACGTTTCACTCACATCAAGCGCTAGTTGCAAGTCTGTCTTCCCTTCCCCTTACACACTTTAAGACCGGCATGTAGCGGCGGCACGGTAACGGAGATCACGTGTTTTTGCGCGTCTCCCGTCAAATATCCGTGGATGGGTATTTTTCGCGCTCCTTCACACTAACGGGTGGAGGCCATGCTACGAGGGTGAGTCCTGTCCCCTTTGGAGATTCTTTTTCATTTTTTTCATGGTTAGATTGGCACTAATACAGCCCCCCCCCAAACCCCCCCCCCACTTTAATATCAGGGAATCCACCGATTTTACCGTCGGCAACGATGTGTTACACTGAATTAGACCGTGTTGCCTTGCTTTTTAGCGTAGTGTCATGTTCCCTAGTGTAGCGCTTGAGGTTTAGAGCTTCATTTCCTTTTGGCTCCAATGAAATGCAACCGGAGCTCTGGCTATCGCCAACTTAGTCACAAGGGGAAAGCCGTTTAGTTTTTATGCCGCAGGGCTTCCCCATTTTTCGTACGACCATTCTCTTGGGAAGGGGTTGAGACTAAGATCGATAACTTTTTTGGCAGTTACCCTTTTTTAATTCTCTCCCCGCCGCCACCATAAACTGTCCTGCTTTGTTCTCCTTTCAGACGGTAATTAATATTTACACCTGTTTGTTACTATAGAGTTGGCTACCAGGTCCGTAGCACTGTTTTTATTCCTCCTCTTTTAACTCGTAGATTCATTTCCCTACGGTGATCAAGCAGATGCCAAGCCTCTTGTTTCGCCCCAGCCTATGTAATTCTGTCCACGGCTGTGTACAGGCAGACTTTTGACTGCTTCCAGAAAATTAATAGGGGATCCGTTCCCCTGAGGCAGAGTAAGTTGATGCCAATCTTCTTAAATTTGGGACCTCAACTTTTTGAGAGTCCTTTATTAATTAGCACCTTATTTCTTCAGGTGGTCATCACTCTCTTCAATGTACCGTTGGGAGGCTCTGCACCCTCTTTTCTTTGACGATATACCGCGCCTTAGAAACCTGCCAGCAAGGCAAACACGGTAATTTTCTGAACTCAGATTTTTTCTTGTTCTCTTAGATGTCATGACCTCAATTATAGATCTGACACATTATACTCTCTTTTATTAATTCCTTTAGGTGCCCTTCCTCCTTCCCACTAGCACCCCTGTCCTGAGGAAGACCCCACTTTGTAAGATCTCAACAAATACCTACACGAATCAAGGGATCGAAACGTCGACACAACACAACTGCCAGTAAAATCAACAGTACATGTTGTACTGTGATTCTCATTCTACATGGCGTCATCTATGTTTTCTGTATTGTATTTCAGGATTAGATCTATGCGAAATATGTTGCATTGAATAAATAATGCCTATCAATTTGATTGTAAACAATTATATATACCGCTCTTTTCACATATTCCTCAATTTCACACTAATTCACTGACCCTTCCCTCCCCACCTCCTTTTTTGGGCACATCTACTATGTCTCGTTGAAGAGTTTTTACTTAATGTGCGTATTAAATACATGAAAATTGTAGTTCAGTGTGATTAAATAACACTTGAACGTTCTCTTCAGTTTCTTTTGCCTATTTATTTGTTGATGTTTAATTTATATTGTTTATGTTGTGCTGGGACCATTTTGTTCTATACTGTCCTACACCCAGGTCCCAGTGATTTTGGGTATACCCTTTCTATAACTATGTATTCTTCTCACAGCCACAAACAGTCACAGAAAGAGCTCTTCACACCTTAGATGTCAAAAGAGCACTACTATACTACATAGAGAGAACAAAACCCTTCCGTAAGACCAAACAACTATTCGTGTCTTTCTCACCACCACACAAACTCAACCCATATCAAAATCTGGGATAGGTAGATGGATTGTCAAATGCATACAGATTTGTTACCACAAAGCAAAACATACATTATCTGTTCCTCCTAAAGCCCACTCTACACAAAAGATAGGGGCTTCAATGGCATTTTTAGGAAACATTCCTTTAGATGATATCTGCAGAGCAGCTACATGGTCTACACCGCACACATTCACAAAACACTATTGTGTTGATGTGCAAACTAAACAAGCTAGTGTGGGTCAGGCTGTACTCAAAAAACTATTTTAAACTACTGCAACAGATACTGGTGGTCGCCGCTAGGAGTGGATACTGCTTTACAATCTATGCACAGTGTGTAATCTGCAGCTCATATGCCTCGAACGGAATATGCTACTTACCAGTATGCATCTGTTCTTGGCATGTAGAGCTGCAGATCTACACACGCCCACCCGCCTCCCCGGCTACCTTTATCTGTTCCAGTATTATCTTACTTGGATACACCACACATGGGCATCTTTCCTGTTTCTTACTAAGCTCCATCATTTCCCTGCTGGCGAAAAACAATCTGAGGATGGAGCCGATGCCCGTGCGCACTTTGAGCCAAAGGAGGAGTCACATACCTCGTGACTTCCAAAGACTTTCCAAGACAAAAACAAGTGCAAACATCCGGGCCCAACACCAGATGGCGATCTATGCACAGTGTGTAGATCTGCAGCTCTACATTTTCCAGAACAGATGCATACTGGTAAGTAGCATATTCCTTTTCTGTGACAGACTGTCAGTGCAGTAGTACTCACCGTAGGAGTTGCGGAAGTATACGTTTCAAATCTGGGCTGCAGCAGGATCTTGCCCAGGGTGTTGGTGTATTGTAGTGTAGTGTTTCTGTAGTCAATTCCTACCCATTTTAAAGCCACAAAGTGGTTTTCGGTTGCTCGAGTTACTAGATACTTTGCCCCAGCTTTACTAAAGCTTTGCGCTGGCACAAAGCGATGCACATTGATGGAAAGCAGTGAAAAAAGTCGCAAATGTATTTACTATAGGAGATGCCTTTTTCTCAGCGCAAAAACCGCTTTGCACGGCATTACGCCGAGGGGACATCACTGGGGTGTACCTTTGGCAGATCTGCACATATACCAGTAGGTTTTGACTCAAAGCTGAAGATAGCCGCACTAGAATTTGTCTCAAATACTAATGCTTTGTTGAAGCAGGTGTTAACAAGGGGAATGTGTTTCCAGTGAAAGGAGTGCACAAAAGGGAATGCTGTGTGGTAAAAACAGTCCCAAAGACCGTTGTTACACATTATTCCCCATTGCAGAGAGGAAAACTCTGAATTGGGACCAAATCCAACCTTGTACCTTGAGGTAATGGTAATTACGTTTTTGTGCCTCAGTGCACCATGGTTCTCTTTTTTTTTTTTTTAATTTTTTTATTGAGTTGTCAGATGTTATACACAGAAAATCAACAAGACAGTAAAATTAATTATTCATCAAATGCCTTAATAAACTTTTAACATGTAAGTACAGAAACGGAAATAATTAAATGAACGGCTGCTAACGGTTTCTCCAGCTGGTTAATGGAGCCCAGATGGCCCGCCCCTTATCCCTTACTGCGGGACTTTTTAAATCAAATAAGCAAGATTCTATATTATGAATCCCAAGCAACCTTGCCAGCCACATTTGAAATGTAGGAGGAGAAGAATCCTTCCAACCTGCAGAAATAATAATGCGAAGGACAGCTATACAAATAAAGACCAGAGCTTCCGCATTATTACATAATTTCATACTTCTATCTACTCCCATTACCATCAATGTGGGAGAGATAATAATTTTACATTTTAAAAGCCCCTCCAAAAAGGTTGATAATTCTTTCAATATGATAGATAACTTTTCACACTGGTAGAACATGTGTATTAAATCCGCTGGGCTTTTATCACATCTAGGGCAACTATCCTTCGTCACCAAACCCCACGCCGCAAGTTTTGCCGGCGTAAAATACAAATTAAAAATTGTTTTATAGTGCTGTGCCCTCAGGTTAGATGAACGAAATAATTTCCTATTTAACATTAAAGCAAGATCTAGGTCCACATCGGGATCGCCTGTTTTGACTGCTAATGAGGACTCAACTTTCTCTAGATCGTCCTGTATTCCCTCCAACAGATGGCTATATATAATTTTGATTTTACTACCCCCGTTCCCAATATAGTCTACCAGAGGAAAACTAGTGGATGTTGTGATTCTTGGTCTAAAAGCTGTCGCTGTTTTTACTATCTGACCATACAAGAACCAGTGATTAGAAGAGATCCCGAATTTCAACTGAAGTGCTTCAAAGCTTAAGAATTCCTCCCCCTCCAACAAATCGCCCACGAATCTAATACCATTTTCGCTCCAAAGAGGATTACTCAAATTCATACCCAAAAACGGAAATAGATTAGAATTCCAGAGAAGGAGATAAGGGTTGTACTTCGGGATTACCAACAACTTTTGGACTGCTTTCCAAGTCCCCCAAATCCCATTCGCTACCTTCAGTCTAGGCTTTTTATAAAATCTCCTATCAACCTCCCTTAAGAGTAGCCCTATAGCACTTTTCCCAAAAAGGAGCTCAAAAATAGAGGGGGGGGGCTGATGACTTCCCTGGGCCACTACTAGACTAGAATCACGGTGAAAGAGTATTGACATATGAGCAAGTAGACAAGATAGATGATATAACCGAAGGTTAGGAAGAGCCAAACCACCTCTATCAGGCGGGAGTGACATAAGATTCATCGAGCGTCTGGTTTTCCCGTATTGCCAAATGAACCTATTGAAGAGGCCTTCGAGATTTTTTCCTCCAATAATAACGGAATAGCTCGAAACAAATAAAGAATCTTGGGAAAAAAAGACATTTTTAGTACATTTACCCTTCCCACCAGGGAGAGGTGTAAAACATCAAGCCTTTTTAGCTCTGCTTCCATTACAGTCATGAGAGGGCTATAATTTTCCATGATGATTTTATCGACGTCCACATTAATATTAACCCCAAGATAAACTGCTGAGTCTAAATATCTATTATCTAATCTCGTAATATTCTTCGTACAGATGATCTGGGTCTTCTCTTCATTCAGCAGGTAGCCAGACCTACTCCCAAATTCCTTGGCCAGCTCCACTAATGCGGGCATTGCCTGATGTGGGTCACTAGTAAAAACCGCCAGGTCATCCGCATACGCCAACAGCTTAGTTGTATAACCATTAGAGATGACGGGGCAAATCCGGTGGCAGCCCAATATCTTTAGGATCAAGGGGTCAATATAAAGTGCAAATAAGATCGGGGAGCAGGGGCACCCCTGCCGCGTGCCTCTTTTGATCAAAATCTTCTCCGACTTCTCGCCCATTACCGACACCCTGGCCACAGGGTCTAAATACATGGCTCGCAGAGCTTTGATGATCTTGGGACCGAAGCCCCTGAGAGCGAGAACATGCCATAAAAAGTTCCAGACTACGCGGTCAAAGGCTTTCTCTGCGTCGAGGAGGATCATGGCCATCTCCCTCCCCGCAGCAGCATGGGCATCAAAAAGAGTTATGGCCCGACGAGTGTGGTCCGTGGTGCCCCGCCCGGGCACAAACCCATGCTGCCATGGGGAAACAAGACCTCCAATGACCCTCCCCAGCCTTTTAGCCCAAATTTTTGAGTATAGTTTAGTGTCTGCATTCATAAGTGAGATAGGCCGGTAAGATCCCGGTTTCTCTTTGGGCTTACCTTTTTTATGAAAGATAATGATATTGGTCTCCTTCCAGGAGTCTGGAATCAAACCTGAACACAAAATGCCATTAAAAAGATCCAGCAAAATGGGAAGTAACTCATTTTCCAAGGTTTTATACACCTCCATAGGGATTCCGTCGGGACCCACCGCTTTCCCGACAGCTAATTCTCGGAGGGCATCTTTAATCTCAATTATCGTTAGATCCCTATCAAGCTCCTCTCTTAAGGCTGTATCAAGTAACGGGCCTGTATTCCCATTCTCTAAACTATGGCAGTCATACTGTTCACTTTGAAGGTTCTCATCGTCATATAGTTTTTGATAAAACTTTTTAAAGACATTTAATATGTCTTTGGTCTCCGAGTAAGTTTTTCCCTCATCCTGTATACTTAAGATAGCACTCTTTGATCTATCCTGTCTAATGCGTAATGCCAGAATCCTACCCGCCTGTTCCCCGGTCTCATATCGCTTCGTCTTTGAAGCCTGGTACTCCCCGACCGCCTTCTGTGTAACCAATTTCTGCAAATCCGCTTTAATAACCGCCATTTTCCTAAAGCACTCCAACCCATCCGATCCCCTGCCTATTTGTTCGCTGTGCTGCAACTCCGCTTTTGCCAAATCAACCATAAGTTCATCAACCATTGCCTTATCCTCCTTCCTTAACCTAGCCGAGCAACTAATAGTTTCCCCCCTAAAAGCAGCCTTATAAGCTTCCCAAACCCCATTCCTAGAGGCACTGTATCTGTTTGCATCAAAAAACTCCCCAGACCACTTTTTAATATGTTCGATATACCTCCGATCTGATAATAATTTTCTTTCGAAAGTCCAATTCGAGTGCTTTTTGCCCAAACCATCAGCCCTATATGACAAAACAAGAGGATTGTGATCGGAAATTAATCTGGGGAGTTTCTCGATAGTAACCTTATTTACTTCCGATTGAGAAATAAAGAAATAATCTAATTTAGAGAATTTTTGGAACGGGTTTGAAAAATATGTGAACCCTGGGTCCTGAGGTTCCTTTTCGCCCCAGACATCTTTAAGCCCATGTGTAGAAATAAGGGAGGACAGTGCTCGATACACCCTAGGTTTCCTTCCTCGATATTCGGCCGAATTATGCCAAGCTGCAGAGATATTTAAGTCCCCACAGAGTATAAGAGGTGTTGGCCAAACTGCCAGCTCTTCTTCCAAATAATCAAAGATATCTGGGTCATCGCAGTTTGAACCATAAATAGAACAAATTGTGACTCCTATAGCTAACTCTGCAATGACCCAGCGGCCTACCCTGTCACTTTTAACCCTCTTCACACCCCCTAGTAAAGTTCTGGCCAGCACTGCCACACCCCTAATCGTAGAAGTCTGTGACGAGCAGGCAATCAACTCATACCCTCTTATATTCATCAGATTACGTTTGGCCCAGGGGAGGTGGGTCTCCTGTAAACAAATTAAATCTAGCCTATTTTGTTTAACTAAAAACTCCAGCCCTTGACGCTTGTTCCAGTCATTCAAACCACAAACATTAATAGTGCCAATTTTAATACTCATGCTCATATTGATAGGAGTTTTCTACACAACCTAGCCAAAGCAAAAGCCCTATAGAAAATAGCATTACCTAGACAGGCATTTCGTATGTCAGCAATAGAGCAAATTTCAAAGCTATAGATCATTCTACAACACCTAATCAACTGATTTTTTTTTTTTTAAGCCCCCTAATCTGAGCCAACCCCCCTGAACCCCCCCCACCCCAACCCTCCCAAGCGCCCCTCCCCCTCCCCAAGCCCCTTAGATGAGGCGCTCAGACCTAATCTGAGCATGTGATGTGTGCAGAGGTCGCAAACGAGGAATAAAGAGAAGAATTCCCACATATAGATCCAACAGATCGAGAAAAAAAAAAAAAAACACCATATAGATTAAACCTGGGGGGAGAAAAGAAGAACCACTAAGGGCAATGCCCCCGCATAAATAAACCATAGTACCTAATTGTCCAGAGAGTCGAGAAACTCCTTCGCCTTGATCTCAGAGGTGAAATAAAACGATTTCCCTTCCTTGATAATTTTTAACTGGGCCGGGTTTATCAGATATGCTTGTAGCTTCTTGTCCTGGAAAGGTTTTATAAGCTGCCTTAACCTCCATCTCCTTTCGACCGTGGCATGGGAAAAATCCGGGCGAACAAAAAAAGACACTCCTTCGGCAGTCCTCTTTGCGTCAGGTCTAGCTTTCTCCGCTACTAGTTGCCTTAAAGTGAAATTGCCAAAGAAAATCAGGATTGCCCTCGGCTTGTCCCCAACTCTGGAATTTGTGCGAACTTTAAAGGGGGTACGGTGAGCCCTCTGAATCTCGGACTGCCAATTCCAAGAGGCAAGCTCCGGGAATGCTAGAGCAAACAGTTTAAGGATAAAGGCTCTGATATCCGACCCTTCAGCCCCCTCTGGAACCCCCAGGACCCTGAGATTATTCCGTCTTTGCCTGTTCTCCAAGTCCTCCAATTTCCATTGAATATCCAACACCTGTGAACACTGGGCATCGGCTTTGCTTACAGCATCCGCGGCCTGAGCTTCTGAGGACACAATCCTCTCCTCCAGATTTGATACTCTGTCACCCAATGAGGCGCTAACCTTTGACAGCCTCCTCACAGCCTCCTGCAATTTCCTTATTGCGGCTTGTGTCTTCTTACTGTCTTGGCGTGTATCCTCTCGATGAGAAATAATTTCCTGGTGAATTGATTCCAGTAGGGCCACCTGAGAGGTGACCCCAGAAGGGCTTGCTTGTGATGACATGGCCAGCGGGTGAGCCCAGCTGTTATCATGGTTGGTTTGCTCCTTTAGGATTGCACCTTGCCGGACCACGGTAATGGGAGGCTCCTGCTCAATATCGCTATCCGTATCATGTGTGCTGCCATCTGAGGAAGAGCGATGTTCATCATCATCTGACCACTCGGACACTGAGAAAAAACATTCGCTAGAGACTTTTTCCAGTGCACTCGACTCTGAGTCCCCAGGGGCAGGGGCAGTCCCAAGAGTGCCTGAGGGGGCACTGCCTGTCTCATGCGAGAGCTCCTTCCCAAGCTGTACTCCTCCACTAAGCTGATGGCCCATCTTAGAACTCCCTACAGTTAAGGAGATCTCACCTATATCATCCGGAGGCTTCCCAGTAGGGGTAGCGATAGTCGTCGTTGAAGCAGCAGCCTGCATATTCCCTCCATCAGAAAACGAGGTAACTGGAGCTCCCCCCAGCACATTAATACTACAGTCTTTAGTAACAGCCAGCGTAATCCCTCCATCAGAGATAGAGGTAACTGAAACCTCAGGACTCCCTACAGTTAAGCACACCTCAACTGTATCATCAGGGGGCTTCCCAGTGGGGGTAACAATAGTCGTCGTTGAAGCAGCGGCCTGCGTATTCCCTCGTTCAGAAAAAGAGGTAACTGATGCTCCCCCCACATTAATACTACAATCTTTAGTAGAAGGATATTGCCTTACGTGTTTTCCCTCACCAGGATCCAAAAGCAGAGTACTTTTAGCTCCCTTCTCCTTGCCGGATTTGAGAAACATACTAACAATAGAGGGAGCTGTGATAGCTGTGGTAGCAGGGGCAGCAGTGCACTGGCGGGTCTTACCGGCTAGCTGTTGCTTCCTGACGGAGGAGGGATGAATCTCAACCGGATTGTTAGCCTGCTCCTGCGACGCCGTTCCACCATCCGTTCCGCCCTTCTTTTTAACCCCGGCCGCTCTAGAGTTGCTTCCTTTGGGGGGCATGATATCGGTATCGGTATTTGACCGTCGGGTGTCAGGTCTTAACGAGGGGGGGCACAAGCTGCCTGGATTTTCCTCACCGTCCGCACCACCAAAATCCCGCGACCCCTCCAGAGGGCAGCCGGCTCCGTCCCGCTGCTTCCGCGTTCTCCGCTGCCTTCGCAACCACCACTGTCTCCGCCCACAGCCGGCCACAAGTCTCCACCGGTAGAAGGAACGCAGAGCCGAAGCCGCCAATGCAGGAAGTATGCCACTGCCTGAACCACAGCCACAGTCACAACGAAATAAAAGAATCATCCCAAGCTCGGTTCTCCTCCAGCCCGTAATAACACCGTCCCGTTTTCTCCAAGGTGATCTCAGATTTCGATCTTCATCCTCCTTGCGACCTGCTGCTAACGACCGCAACTACGCGGCCGCCATCTTGCCTCCAGGAGCCCACAAGCTACCCCTAGTAGGTTTTGACTCAAAGCTGAAGATAGCCGCACTAGAATTTGTCTCAAATACTAATGCTTTGTTGAAGCAGGTGTTAACAAGGGGAATGTGTTTCCAGTGAAAGGAGTGCACAAAAGGGAATGCTGTGTGGTAAAAACAGTCCCAAAGACCGTTGTTACACATTATTCCCCATTGCAGAGAGGAAAACTCTGAATTGGGACCAAATCCAACCTTGTACCTTGAGATAATGGTAATTACGTTTTTGTGCCTCAGTGCACCATGGTTCTCATATGAGGACTAAGCCTTCAACTTGGCTTTGGTCCTCAGTATAATATTGTTCCTCTCCTGTGTCTGCCCAGAACTTTTAAAATGCATTCCCGGTGGTCACCTGCTTTTCCAGTTCTTTCGTGGTTTCATGTAATCACTTATCTTTCCTGGAAAACAAGTTTTTGAATGTAGCACCTGCATTTCACTCATCCAGGCTCATTATCTTAAAACATAGCTGCCAATTGTGACCTCACTTTTGTCTTTCTTTCTTTTGTATGCTTAAATCTATAAGCTATTCCCGTAATGTTTAGAGTAAAATTACGAGTCCCAGAATGCAATAGTCTGCTTATTAAACCATCCTGGAAAGGTGGACAGGTCCCATGTGACAAAAGGGCACTTAGCAGCTGTCTGGTAGACGTTCAGTCCCTGTGTCACTGATCATTTGAGTGCAGCGTACAAGGGACGTTGTGGGACCTGTCACCCCTATATTTTTTTTTATATATATATATATATATATATATATTGACTAAACTGCTGTTACCGAGGTAAAGGATGACGACGCCATGTCTTGCTGCAATAAACGATTTTAATAGTCAGCTGCTGGACACGTTTTGCCTGTTTGTTGGTTGGTGAACAAGCCTGCAGGACAGGCGAAACGCATCCAGCAGCTGACTATTAACATAGTTTATCACAGCAAGACATGGCGTTGTCATCCTTTACCTCGGTAACGGCAGTTTAGTTAATTCATACGGATCAAGCTTGGATGATCCGGGCGGACGACGCGCCCTTTGTTCTGGAGCTGCGGCGGTTGAAACCAAGCGAAAGCGTTTGTCCAATATATATATTTCATATCCAGTACAAAATATTCAAACTTGAATTCATGGGAACGTTCACACTTTTAAATATATCTCCCCGTGCATCGCTTAGTGAAAACTTGTTTTCACGAAGCGATGAAACTCGGACACACGCACATGAAAACATTTACCCCTGACGAAGGGCGATATGTACGCCCGAAATGCATCGGGAGATATGTTTAAAAATGTGAACGTTCCCATGAATTCAAGATTGAATATTTTGTACTGGATATGAAAGTTCAAATACCAGCACAAGAATTAAACAGACTTTGATTTAAACACTAGGAAGACTTGTTTACATTCATCGTGTCAAAGAGATTACTGGTTGAAAATCCCTCACTCAGTCGACTGAGGGTTCCCAGCGGTGCTCAGGAGGACGCCCCCTAAGTGTAGGGGACACTACCTACTCATATTTAGTAACCACACTCATTGGACAGAGAGTGATACTCCTGAAGCACGCTACAACCTTCCACTTTGGACAAACATTTTTGCGGTGCGTGATCTATTACACGATTTTAAGCTCAACACAGACAAGACAGAAGTCCTCATCTTCAGCAAACTTCCCACCCTATGGAATGACTCCTAGTAGCCATCAGAACTCAGAGCCATCAGAACTCAGAGCCACCCCCACTCCAAAAGACCATGCCCGCATCCTCGACAGCGAACTATTCATGAAACATTAGGTCAACGCCGTCGTCTTGGCCTGCTTCCACTTGCTATGCATGCTCCAAGATCTTCAAGTGGTTCCCCATCAATACCAGGGAAATGGTAGCACAGGCCCTCTTTACTAGCCGACTTGACTATGGTAATGCACTCTATGCTGACACCACTGCAGAACTCATAAAAAGACTAAACTCGATCCAGAACGCAGCAGCCCTCAACCTGCCCTAAAGCACCCACATTACAAAGCACCTGAAGGACCTCCACTGGCTCCCTGTTCAGAAGAGATGCCATTTCAAGCTGCTGACCCACGCCTACAAGTGGTGTATAACCAAAGACCTGCCTACATGAACCACTGCCTACACTTCCACCAGCCACACAGGATCCTACGCTCAGCACACCTCGCCCTCGCAGAGATTCTGCGCATTAACTGCAGCCGCACTGGAGGATGCTCCTTCTCCCACCTCGCTGCCAAAACATGGAACACCCTACCCCTCCAGCTCCTCACTGCACCATCGCTGACCGAGTTCAAGAGGGTACTCAAGACGTAGCTCTCCGGGGTGACAAGCAGCGCTCTATAGATGCGGCCTGTTGGATTGATTGATTTTCGCAGAGTTTCACAAACGTTTGTGAAACTACCTCAGTACATGGCAGTAAACTTGCTTAAAGAAAATAACAAAAATATAAATGAATTCCCCTATCTATTACCAGTTTAATAAACTGGTAATAAGTAGGAAACTACTACTTACCTGTATCAAAAGTAACACTGAGCACAGCCAAAGTGTAGTAAAAACAATATGTCTGCCTTTTCTTTCTCCAAAAACAGCCATTGCCCAATTATATACTGGCATGTCATTGTCATGTACCGCAGTATACTGCAAAGTTATCAAGGTATACCATGGCCCAAAATATATCTAAGCCCTAGCTGTATTATTGGATTGCAGTGCCCATGCGACACTAATGGTGTCGCATGGGCAATACAATCCTTAAGTCAAATTTACAAAGGAACGCAAAGCTACCATGCGTGCCCTGCGTTGATTGGTACATCTGGAGAAATGAAAGGCAATGTAATTCGCTGTTATGCGTTACTCTGCACACCATAATCTACACTGCTGCTAAATTTCACATACATCCGTATACCACGCCACTGTAGCCATTGCACTATACGCTATTCCACTCTACACCACTCTACTGTACGAAACTCCACTCTATGATATTACACTGACGCAACACCACTCCACTGGACACTACTCCACTAAATGCTATTACACTCTGCGCCATTCTACTGCACTCCACTGTATGCCACTCCACTCTAAAACACTGCACTGTATGCTATTCCACTTTATGCCACTCCACTGTACGCAACTTCACTCTACCTCACTCCACCTCACTCCAGTGTATGGCACTCCAATCTACGCCACTTCATTCCATGCTATTCGATTGGACCCCACTCCAATGTACGCCATTCCATTGTGTGCTATTACACTCTACTTTACGCCAGTGTAAGCCACTCCAGTCGAAATCACTCCATTATACGACAATCCACTGTACGCTACTCCACTATACATCATTACACTCAATGCAATTCCATTGTACAGTACTCTGCACTACGTCTTTACACCATTCCACTCTACGCTATTGCACTGTACACAGTTCCACTCTACACCAGTCCACTCTACACTATTACACTGTTTGCAACTCCACTCTACCTATCTTCAGTATACGGCACTCCACTGTATGCCACACTGCTATATGCTAATACAGTATATGCTGTCCCACTCTACGCCATTCCACTGTATGCCACTCCACTGTACGCCACTCCATTTGACTCCAGTGTATGGCACTCCACTTCATTCTACGCTATTCGATTGGACCCCACTCCAATGTACGCCACTCCACTGTGCGCTTTTACACTGTACCTCATGCCACTGTATGGCACTCCAGTCTACACCACTCCATTATACGCCACTCCACTGTACGCTACTCTACTATACACTATTGCACTCAACGCCACTCCACTGTACAACCCTCCGCTCTGCGCCACTACATCCTATGGTATTACATTATATAAATCTTCACTCTACGCCAGTCCACTCTAAGCTATTACACTGTATGCAACTCTACTCTACGACCCTTCGGTGTATGCCACTCCACTGTACGCCACTCTGCTATACGCTACTCCAGTATATGGTATTCCACTCTACGCCATTCCACTGTATGTCAATCCATTCTATACTTTTCCATTGGACGCCACTCCACTGTACGCCACTCCTCTGTATGCTATTACATTCTACCCCATTCCAGTGTACGCCACTCCAGTCAACACCACTTCACTGTACACTTCTCCATTATTCACTTACACTTTGTCACTCCACTGTACGCTACTACACTATACGCTAATATGCTATTACACTCTATGCCACTCCACTCCTTTCCAGTCTATACTAGTCCACTCTATGCCACTCCACTGTATGCTACTCCACTCTGACACTCCAGTGTACTCCTCCACTTTATATAACTCCACTCTACAAAACTCTACTACAATCTATGCTACTGTACTAGACTCTGCCACTCTACTAGACTCTTCTCTATCCCTGTACACTCCACTGTCCAAATTTGTATTCAACTCTATGGTTGTACACTCTATTGTACAGCACTCTACTCCATAGCACTCTACTCCACTCTACAACAGATTCCAACACTGTACGAGACAGCACTCCACTCTACTATATGAGACGCCACTCCAATTTTTAACAGCTTCCTCTAGACTACGCTCCGCAACTTCAATGCATGTCACTCCACTCTACGCTAATCCACTGTACTTTACTTCACTCTGTGCCAGTCCACTGTACTCCACTCTACGCTATTCTACTCCACTGTACAGTATTCCACTGTACGCTGTTCCACTATATGCTACTTCAATTTACAGTAATCCACTCTATGCTACTATAATGTACGCCACTCCACTCCATGCCACTCTATTGTATGACGCTCTCCTCCAATCTATATAACTCCTCACTATAAAAGTCTACCACACTTCATGGCACTCTGACATTCTACTTCACCCTATCGCCATACACTCCACTGTTCAACTATATACTCCACTCTATGCCGTACACTCAAATTTACAACCCTATTCCACTATACATCACTTTTCTATACAACACAGCACTCCACTCTACTGTACAAGACCTCACTCCAGTTTATAACAGTTAACTACCTACACTACACCAGTACTCTCCACTCCATGCCACTCTACTCTATAACACACACATACACTCTATTGTACTTTACTCCACACTAGGTTACACCACTCCACTTGACTCTACTCTACTGTACGAGACTTTACCTCACTCTACGCTACTATACAACAATCCTCTCTTCGTAGCTCCACTGTTTCACACACTACTGTACTCTATGCAACTCCTCTCTTCAACACTCTACTTACCTGTATGCCTCTCTACAACACTTTACTCCTGTATATACCCCTGCACTCCTCCACCATACTATACTGTATGCCACTGTACAACACTCTACTCTGATACTCTAGTCCACTATACAACACTGTATGCAACTCTTTGTATGGCACTGCACCACACTTTACTCCAATCTACTCTGATACAGTACTCCATTCTACTACTATACTGTACGCCACTCCGCTGTACGCAACTCAATGCCATTGTACTATATAACACTGTATGCCAATCCACTCTACCACACTCTACAACACTGTGCTGTACACCATACACAAAAATCAGCTAGACTGTATGACACTCTACTGTAGTCTACATCACTTTCCAATACTGTACGATACCCCACTACACTCCACTGTACAACACGGTACTCCAATTTATGATACTTTACTGAACTGTATGCTACGCCACTCCTCTCCACGCTTCTATAGTCTGACATGCCACTCTACTTTATTACACTTTACTCTACTCTACACTACCCCACTCCAGTGTACTCCGCTCCACTATACTCCACTCTACTACACTTTTTCCCTAAACACCACTGTACTATCTCTCCTCTACGCCACTCCTCTGTCTTACATTCTACTCCACTGTATGTAACTCCACTCTACGCCCCTTTACTACACTGCATGACACTCGACGACACGCCACTCAACTTCTCTCTATGATGCACCACTCCACTATATGACACGGCACTCCACTCTATGACACTCTTTTCCACTCCACTGTACTCTGCGACACTCCACTTGATGATACTCCACTCTGCCACTCTGCTTCACCCTAATCCACTGCGACAGTCTATGACACCCTACTCTACTGTTCAACACGGCATTCGACTGTACAGCTCGCTGCTCCAGTGTACGAAAGTTGACTCCACTATATGAGACGCCATGCCGCTACACTATATAACACTTTAGTACACTGTACGATACGCTACTACACTACACTCTACTCCACTCCACTCTACAATAATCCAAATTATGACAATATTACAACACTCTCCTCCACTGAATTGTACGACACTCCATATAACTCTCCACATGCGACACAGGACTCTACAATTTGAAACTCAATTTTATATTAAAAAAAAGAATTAATTAAAAACCATTGAAATTCGGAGGAGCTTAGCGCTTGACCAAGATGGCCGCGTGAGCCTTGAGCTCCCGCTACCCTCGCGCCCTCCGGCACTCATCCTGTCCTAAATCCTGATTTTCATGCACGGAATCCTGCAGATGAGTCACAGCTGGGGCGATCGACGTTGTCCGGGCCAAGATCGCCCACCGGGGACCGAAGTTGTGCACGGTGGAAGATTGCGGCCTACCTCCGAAGGATGCCAGGGGCTTGCGTTGGCAGGATGCCCGGCCACTAATTGAACAACAGCGGCCTTGGGAGGTGTGAACTGACGGACGGATACCGTGGCACTTTCACTTTCGCTTTCTCGCCCTTTGTTTGCTCCGGGTTGGGAGTGTGTCATACAGATCCTCTGTTGTCTGGAAGACCTCCACCCGGTCCTGACTGGCTGCTGAAGACCTAGTCGTACCTGTCTCCTCTACCTGAGTGAGGGACGTCCTCTTGCGACTGACCGTCCTGCTGTCCGAGATGTCGACCAAATCGGAGGCAGACAGGTCGAAGTCTAAGACTACCAGGCGGGGAGGCTATACCCAATCCAACAATATGGATCGCTATGCCCAGCAGAAGGAGTCGCCTGGTGGATCGGGACAGTCGCTGGAAGCACAGAAGGCCGATTCATCCCCAGCCTCGGAGTCATCATTGCAGGATATCAAGGGGGCGATAGATGGGATGCAATCTTTGATTGGGCGACAGTTCGAGACCCTGGCGCACAAGGTGGACATGATTTTGGTCGATGTCAACTTGATTCGCGCGGACCTGGGAAAAACCAATGAACGGGTCAAGTCCCTGGACCTCAAGACTACTGGCCTCGCGGACGATGTCTTGGAACTCCAGGCTGAGGTCCGCAAGCTACGAACCGCGAATGACCTCTCCGCTCGCCGGCTCGAGGACTTTGAAGGTCGGGCCCGGCGCAATAATGTGCGCATTATTGGGGTCCCAGAAACTTCGGAGGAGCTCTCCGTGGATCTCCTCGTCGAGGACCTGGTGGTGAATCATCTTGCGACGAAGGGCCTCGGCAAGTTTTTCGCGGTGGAGCGGGCTCACCGAGTGCCTGGCGGACGGCCTAAGGTGGGAACCCCCCCGCAGCCGATTGTCGCCCGGATCTTCCACTTTCGAGATCGGGACGCTATCCTGCAAGCATCGAGGGTGACAGGCCCGGTGCCTTTTCAAAATGCCTCTGTGAGCTTTTACCCTGATTTCACCCAGATGGTGCAGAAACAGAGGCAAAGTTTCCTGGGGGTGAAGCGGCGGCTTAGGGATATGGACCTGAAGTATGCCATGCTTTTCCCCGCTAAGCTGCGTGTAGTATATGAGGATCGGACGTTCTTCTTCGAATCGCCGGACATGGCAGGGGACTGGCTGGATGCACTCCCTCGGCGACAGCCCGGCCGGGACAGCGTGGATGGGGTGGAAGGCGACCGGGATGGACGGAAGTGATACCCTCGGTGCTGGCCTGTTTCGATTCAGCCCTGGACAGTGACTCGCACCTTATTGCAGTAATGGGAGGGCGGCGGGGGGAAGATAGGGGCTCTTTCCTCCCTTGGGGTGCTTTTTGTAGATTTGTTTTTGGTAGGGCGACAGGCACACTGCAAGTTGGGGGGGCTTTGTAAGCTGACGCAGGGGTGCAGGGTGGGGGGGGTTTCAGGATGTTGGGGTTGTTGTTTGGGGTTGTTGTTTTTTCTTGCAAGGCGTAGCAATGACTGTCAGAATTGTCCGATTGTGGTTCTCGGGGGGGGGGGGGGGGGGGGGGAGAGGTCTCTTTGTGTTCAGGGATGGGGGATAGGGGCTTAAACGTACTCAGCTGGAATGTTAATGGCTTAGGGGACCGTATAAAACGGGGGATAGTCCTGCAATTTTTGAAACGGACCTTGCCAGACGTGGTCCTCTTGCAAGAGACCCACCTTATAGGGAATATGTGTTATGCGCTTAACAGAAAGGGCTATAAATTCATTGCTCACTCTGGGTTTTCCTCGGGATCCAGGGGTGCGGGCATACTTGTCAGAGCTTCCCTACCATTTGAGGTTGACTCCACCATTGCTGATGATAGGGGGCGCTTTGTGGCCGTGTCGGGGAGGTGGGAGGGCAGAACGTTGGTTTTGGTTTCTGTTTATGTCCCTCCTGCCTTGCAGGCCTCCACGTTTGCTGATCTGGGCAAGGCCTTGTTGGAACTCCCCGAAGGGATGCTAGTGGTGGGAGGGGACTTCAATGCGGTTGGTTCTGGAATGCTAGATAGGCACCCGCCCAGAGACACCGGGGGGGCTCAGAAGTGGCTTCCCGACTTTATTGATACTTTTGGCTTGGTAGATTGTTGGAGGCTGCGGCACCCCACTCAGCGACAATACACCTTCCACTCCGGGGCCCACGGGAGTCTCTCCCGGATTGATTATCTGCTCACTCTGGCGGCACACGCCTCTTTGGTAACTGAGGTTAGGCACATGGCACGGGGCATATCAGATCATTCACCGGTGTGTGCACGTCTGGACATGGGCCGGGTTTCGGGGGGCAGGGTGGCTCCCGTTAACCCCTGGTACTTTCGGGACCCCAAGCTGCGCAGCGCGTTGCTGAAGACAGTTGACCACTACTTTCGAGAAAACCAGGGCTCAGTTGACTCCGCGGTGTCCTTGTGGGAAGCTTCTAAGGCTGTACTGAGAGGAGAAGCCTTGTCCCTGGTAGTGGCCGCCAAGCGGCGGAGAGACGCCGAGGTGATACAAGTGGAGGACGAGATAGCGGCTTTAGAGTTGGCCTTGGAAGGGGATGTTGAGACGTCCACGCTGCACAATTTGAGCCTGAAGCAATTGGAGTATAGGGATCTGGTGACAAATGCCGCCAAGACCCTTCACAGGGAGCAGCAAGGGTGGCTGTATGATGTTGGTGATAAGGCCGGGAAATTGCTGGCATGGCTGGACAAAAAGGAGCGTGTTAATCGTGTGGTGCCGGAGTTGTTGACGGATGGGGGAGAGGTTGTCACTGATCCCGACGGTATAGTCCGGTGTTTCTCAGACTATTTTCGTACGGTATACGCCTCGGTCTCGGATAGATCGACTGAGGACTCGTGTGATCTTCTGCGTGACATCGCTTTGCCCTGCCTTTCCGCCATTGATAGGGAGGACCTCGATGGTGATATCACTGTAGACAAAGTGGCAGGTGCTATCCGTGCGTTGCGCTCCGGCAAGGCTTCGGGCCCAAATGGTCTGCCGGTAGAGCTGTACAAGCTTTGTCCGGAAAAGTTTGCTCCTCACTTGACCGCCATGTTCGTGGAGGCGCGGAGGAACGGGTTTCTTCCGCTCGATCAACGGCTGGCGACGATCGTGGTAATACATAAAGATGGAAAGCCCCGGGATAGGTGTGGCTCCTATCGGCCGATCTCGCTCCTCAACGTCGAGCCGAAAATCCTTGCCAAGATTCTCGCGAACCGCCTGGTCCGGGTACTTGGCGACTTGATCCACCCGGATCAGTCGGGCTTTATCCCGCACCGTAACACTGCACTAAACCTTAGACGCCTCCACGGAGTGATTGCCAGGACGGGTACGATACGAGAGCCGGCTATTGTGGCGTCCCTCGACGCCACGATTGCCTTTGACACGGTAGAGTGGGCATACTTGTGGGCGGTGCTGGCCAAATTCGGCTTCGGGCCAGGATTCGTGGGGTGGGTGAGGCTGCTCTATGAGGGGCCTCTTGCAAGCGACGTGGTGAACGGGCGGGCGTCGGCACCTTTCGAGCTCGGGAGAGGCACCCGGCAGGGTTGCCCCCTGTCGCCGTTGCTGTTTGCCCTTGCTCTTGAGCCGTTGGCGGCGTGGATACGGTGGCACCCGGATATACGTGGGCTTCGCTGGTCGCCTGACCACGAAGACCGTATTTCACTCTACGCTGACGACATTCTGTTATATCTTGCCTCGCCTAAGAAATCTCTGATAGTGGTTTGTGACGTATTGACATCTTTCGGTAGAAACTCGGGCCTAGTCATTAATTGGGGGAAGTCACACTTGTATGTCCTGTGTGGGGATGTCCCGCCTGTTCCACGTAACTGTTCGATCCAGATAGCCCAGCAGGGCTTTTTGTATTTGGGGATCTATATTTCCACCGACCCCATCTTGCGCTACGAGAAGAACTTGCTCCCTCCCTTGGTGCGCCTGCGGCGGGATGTGGCGGGCTGGCGGCGATTGCCGCTCTCCCTCCTTGGCCGCGCTGCACTGTTTAAAATGATGTCCCTTCCCCGTTTCCTCTATGCCCTGCAGAATACTCTTGACCTGGTCCCGGCCAGCTATTTCCGTGAGATCGAAAGCCACCAGCGCGCGCTCTTATGGGACGGGCGTCCGCGTATCGCAGTCGCTAAGTTGACGCTTCCGTGGTACGACGGTGGTATCGCGCTTCCAGACATTCAACGTTATTACTGGGCCACCCAGTTGAGCGCGATTAACCATGGTGTCTATGGTCCGGCGCTCAGCCCTGGCTTCGCCATGGACCGCTGGTTGCTCCGTGGGGGTAATTACCACAGAGCGTTGTATTCGAAATCGTCGGACCTCACCCTCATGGGGCCCACCAGAGTGGCCGTCCATGTGTGGAAGGTGGCGACGGACTCGCTGGGCTGGAGGGGTAAGCTTACCCTTGCCACCCCTCTGTTCGACTCCGAGATTCTGGGGAAGCTTTGGCGCACAAAAGGGTTCGAGAAATGGGATTTGATCGGCATATCCAGGGTTGGAGACCTTTTGGTTAAGGGTAAGATAAAGTCGTTCGAGGAGCTGCAGAAGGAATACGAGCTGGGGAGCACGGAGTTCTTCCGATATGCACAAGTGCGCCACGCCTTGCGGTCAGTCCTTGTGGAGGGGGAGAAGGTGCCCGAGTCCTCTCCGTTGGAGGATCGGATCCTGGATGGTCACATGCCAGAGAGCACGATTTCGCTCATTTATAAGAAGCTTATCAATGTTCGGGCGGATCTTCTCCTAGGGTTGCGCGCCCAATGGATAAGGGACGGCCTTGAACTAGATGATGAGGATTGGAAGTACGCAGTTTCTTCTCCCAAAGAGGTCGCTATCCCCGCGCGCCTGCGGCTGGTGCAGCTTAAAATACTCCATAGGGTCTACGTGACGGGGCCCAGGTTGGTTCACATGGGTTTTTCTGAGGAGGGCCTATGTAAGAGAGGCTGTGGTATGGTGGGTACCTTCCTCCATATTATTTGGGAATGCGGTGCGATTATGGAGTTCTGGAGGCAAGTCCATGAGGTGATGGGGGAGGTGACAGGAATTGTTATGCAGCCTGAGGCGCGATGTTGTCTCCTGAATGTCTGGAGTCCTACTGACCACAACGCGGCACAGACTCAGTGGGTGGCCCTGGGGAGCATGGTAGCCAAGCGCGATATCGCTCGGCTGTGGGGCTCCAATAGGCCGCCCACATTGACAGCGTGGATGGAAAACAATGACTGGAGCATGTTTAGGGAGAAGACAGTGTATTGTGCTCGGGGGCGCCCTCGGAAATGGCATGCTGTGTGGGGGCCATGGAACCAGTACAGAGGGGACATATGCCTGCCCCCCAACCCGGATCCGCCTGAGGAGCAACTTTCCCCTTAGTCCTTTTCCGGCTTTGACTTTCCCGCTGATATGTGATTGTTTCTAGAGTCTCTGCCTTTCCCTCCTTTCCCTTACTATAGATCAGTGCCTGTTGGACGTGATGGGGCTCGTCCCCCCTGATGGGAACCTCTCTTGGTGTTTACAGTACCTTTTGCCTTGCTTGTGTTTAGGGTTGTATTTATGTTTATGCAAAATAGAACCTTTGGCTCTCCTGTCAGTGATATGTGGACGCAAGCATGTGTTGAACCTCTAAAGCTGCCGTACCTCCGGGATGTCGGCTGAATAGCTGTGTCACTGATATAAAATAAAGGTTTTTCAACAAAAAAAAAAAAAACATTGAAATTCAACGCAAAAATCAAAGGTTAAAGCTTAGTTACAGTTAGTAAAACTTATTTTCCCTATACAAACCAAGTTTAAACTACACAAACATTAAAAATTCTTAAGTTATAATTATAGCTTTTTTTTTACAATATATCCACCACCTTTGAATTATTAAAAGTCACGGACTTCATTGCGCACTCTTTCCAGCTTGCTAACCAGACAACACTAACTATAACATAGCACTTTACCATGCACAGTATTCTCACAAATACAGCACTACACTGTACAACACTCTCCACCATTTTACTGCATGACACTACATTCGAGAAAAATGAACTAGATGACACTCTATGCCACTGAACTCCACTCTATGCCACTCTACTCAAGGCCACTGCACTCCACCAAACTCTATTTCATGACACTCCAGTCGATGACACACCACTGTACAACTTTCAGCTCTTCTGTTCAACAAACCACTATACTGTACAACACGCCAGTCCCACTCTATGATACTCCACTCCACATACGACATACCATGCCACTCCACTGTATAACATATTTTTCTTCACTGTACTCTACGTCACCCCACTCGACTCCACTCTACAATAGTCCACTCTGATACTAGACTCGTCAACGCTCTCCTTCACTGTACTGTACTACACTCAACTTTATGACACTCCAATCGGTGACATTCCACACTGCGAATTAAAACAAATTTTTGATGAAAAAGGATAATTTATAGTTAGAAAAACATTATGTATTCTTTAAGTACAAACCCAACTTAAAATACACAAACATTAAAAATTGTAAAGTTGCAATTATAACTTCAATTTATAATTTAGGCACCACCTTCAAAATACTATGTCGTGCACCTCCAAACAGTCTTGTCACCTCACTCGTCACACTACTTTAACTATGACACATCTTTTCTATGCACTGTTTATACCTTTGCATTATCGCTTATAGCATGTGATATAAGATTCATTGCAGCATTTATAACTTCTCAAATTACATTATTTGTCACAGTACAGTGCATTTTAGAGTGGTGAGTTTATAGTCAGTGTAGTCTGGTAAACGAGCAGAAAGGAGTGTATAACAAGGTTGTGACATAATAATTTGAACTTGGTGAATAAATTGTAAATGAAAGTTATAACTGTACCTTTAGAATTTTTAAAGTTTGTGTAGTTTAAACTTGGTTTGTATAGGGGAATGGGGTCTCCAGGGCCATAAATGGCTTGGGGGTGGGAGGGGGGGGGGACTGCGGGCGTGGCCCCTCTCTCCTTTGTTTTTCAGACTGGGCCCTGGGGGATGGGGTCCCTGGGGCCAAAAAGGTCCTGTAGAATAGGCCCCCTTCCCATAAGTAAGACGGCCGAACCCCGGAGGATGAGGTCCCCAGGGCCGAAATCGGCCGAGGGAGGGGGGCCACATGTGGTCCCCCAATTATATTCCGTTTAATCTACCCAGGGGATGTTAAAAAAAAAAAAAAGAGCAAGTGCTGGAGCCCGCGCTTTAAAAATAAGTATATATTTTTGATTTTACCACGGATTTTCGAATTCACTGTAATTTAAAAAAAAAAATTGGCCCCAGGCAGGGTCCCTGTGAGACCCTACCACCTTCCATAGAGGGGGTTAGGGTATTTCTATGAGATCTGCTGGGTTTGCGTCCCTAAATATACATAAATATTTTTTCTTTAATAACTCCAAAACTACTGAACGGATTTATGCCAAATTAAAAAACATATTTTTACTGGACCAAGATCTACCTTTCTGCCAAATGTGGTGTAATACCCTTCAGCGGTTCAAGCTGTAGTCATGTCTAAATTCCCTATTTGAAATTGCATGGGAAAAGGGTGTTTTGGAACCCCTCTCCTCCCTCCCCCCACCCCCCTTTTTTCACGGTCCCCACTTGATGAATAACCCTGACTGAAACTTTCAGGACAGCTACTGAAGTGAGTGACAAATTAGTATTTAATTTTTTATGAAAATTCCTCAAACAGCAACAAAGGTATTAGCAAAACAAAAAACTCTTTTCCTATGGAAGCTAGGTCCTAACTATAATTATCTAGTAGGTAATATACACACACATATATATATATTTTTTTTTAGGAAAGAGATAAGACATGCACTGAACCCCATAGTAAGCCGGTGCATAATGACATCTTCCATGGAAAATTGCATTAAGCCTTCAAATTCCAGCCTCTGGCTCCTCTCATATCACGAGTGATAATACATTCTCTATTTATGTTATTAACATACATACAGTGGAATAGCAATTAAAATTTGTGCAGGCGTCACCACACTAAAAATAAATTTTAAAAAACAGGGCTACATGGTGTTTTTTTTTTAGATCACATTTACCAAATGTCAATAAAAAGATTGATTTATAGGGTTCAAAATTGGAGCTCGAGACTGCCTTGATTAACTAACTATTTCTAATAGCATCCAAGTATAATCTTATCTGTCCAGCACCAAGGACATTTACATGTCAAAGATAGTAATATGCCCAAAACAAACAGGATGGCTTAAAATAGGTTTGAAATAAATATTTACAGCATAAATATTGTGCTCGTAGAGATTATGGCTCTATGAACACAGTGCATGGGGGTAACAAGGTGCACAGTTCTGGCTACTCCCACAGTACTCTACATGCATCGGACCATTTATTCACCAAATAGAGGTAATTGGGGTATATGTGGTCTAGTGCAGAGGTGTTCAAATCTCTGGGTGGACCCTCTTGGGAGGGGCTGAATTGATCTAAGGGGGGCTCAGTCACAGGTGGGTCATGCTGAAAACAGTGCTGTGTTTTTAGTGAAAAACAAAGTGGCTGCAGTCTCTCTGTAATCAGCCACAAGTAACACCCATTTTAACTCATGTCATGGCTGGGAATAAGTGTCAAATTAGGGGGGTGCTTTAAATAACCCTCAAAGTCCTTCCCCCCACTTTATCGATTAATAATCAAACTGTGGATACTTTTACACTTTAGGGGACCAGGCGGGCCATAGCATGTTGGAAAACAAGTATTTACTTGGATTTTTAAATTGGATAACTGGATATAACTGTAGTGTCTGAATTGTTAAATATGTTTAGAGCTGGCAATTTTATAGAAATATT